>NC_046315.1:35457781-36836115 GCF_009819535.1 Lacerta agilis | reverse complement strand
AAGATACTGTTGCTAGAAGTTGACTTTTGCCTTAGATAGAAAGTGAGGAAAGAATAATGCTTAAATCTCAGAGTCATGGGTTCAAGTCCCACATTGGGCAAAATATTCCTGCATTGCAGAGGGTTGGACTAGATGACCCTCATGGTACTTTCTAACTCCACAATTCTCTGATTCTATGCCACTGGGGGGGCCAGAGGCAAATTTGGGTAGAGTAATTAATGTAAAGTTTACTGTGGTGCAGTGGACTAGTTTCTCCAGTCACTCACACACCCCTCTCTATCTTCCATCCAGGCAAGTAAGAGGCCTTATCAGAGTTCAAGGACACATCCCAGGCAGGCAAAAGCATCTAAGGCAAAGCAGGGCCAGTAGGGAATGTGACTGGAGAGGTGTGTGACCTAGGGAGGGTCCCAATGGGCCATGTGGAGAAGTTTGGAGGGCTGCATTCAGCCCCATGCCTGAGGTTCACCATCCTTGGCTCAGAATAACATCAAATCTGGGTTAGGGTGTGGAGGATGCAAGATGAAGGCCAGGCTGCCAACACAGTGACTTCTTTTGCAGTGGCAGGAATGAAAAAACCTCTTAGAAAGATGCTATGCTACTGTAACTTCTAATAGTCAGCCTTAAATGGTGAATGTTTGTCTAGGAGTATTCATTAATCATAGGTGCCAAAAAGTAAAGGTAAAGGACCCCTGACAGTTAAGTCCAGACTCTGGGGTTGTGGCGCTCATCTCACTCTATAAGCCGAGGGAGCTGACATTTGTTGGCAGACAGCTTCCGGGTCATGTGGTCAGCATGACTAAGCCACTTCCGGCGAACCAGAGAAGCGCACGGAAACGCTGTTTACCTTCCCGCCAGAGTGGTACCTATTTATCTACTTGCACTTTGACGTGCTTTCAAACTGCTAGGATGGCAGGAGCTGGGACCGAGCAACGGGAGCTCACCCTATCGCGGGAATTCGAACCACCGACCTTCTGATTGGCAAGCCCAAGGCTCAGTAGTTTAGACCACAGCACCACCCGCGTCCCTAATCATAGGTACTAGGGATACAGTTACTGCTGCTTTACAAACCTGTGAATGCCCTTCAGACATTGCAGAAATTGTTCAAATCATGGCAGAGGTGCAAGGACAGTTTTTCTTATACCATGTGAAGGAGGCCTTCAACAAAATACTTGGATGGTTCCTTTTCTTCCTCGTTATGTTGATCTTGACAATTAATTCTAGCTGAATTTATTCAAGACCAGACTAGGAGGATTTATTTAAGACTGGTTCCTCCATTGCTGCCACTGGAACATCTGTTACATTGCATTAACCACACTGCATGCTGAGTGTAATGTCTGCAGAATGGCTTATTGGCAAGCTGTTAATAGTCATCCTAGTGTCTCATGCAACCCAATGCTGTGTGTGTTTACTCAGAGATAAGTCTCATTAAGTTCAATGAGACTTACTCTAGGATCACATCCTTAGCTTGTTGCAGCTGAAGGACAACTTTGCTTGTTTTGGACCAACCAATATTGAAAATATTGGGAATGATTTTTCAAGTTACAGAAAACTAAGCTTCAGGTGTAAACATTGAGGATATGTCCAGACTATTGGCATTTTACAGGAAAAATTCAAACATACTAGGAGATGTAGGTTTGTACAATTAAAACTGATGAAAGCACTCTGTTGCCCTATCACAACAAATCCACTTGAAAAAAAAAAAAGGAAGACTTCATGGTTAGGAAAAGGATAGGGAAATGCATTGAAAAGTGTTGAATGGGTGAATGATTTAATGGGAAGACATATAAACACTTCACAAGCAAATCAGGATGGGTACAGTTTGTTAAGGGTGCTGGGAATTTTAGCTTTGTGATAGGTTTCCTAACAACTCTCAGCACCCTGAACAAACTGCAATTTTCAGGATTCTTTGGGGCATGAAAGTCATATAAGAGCACTTGTGTGGATGTGACCTCAGTCTGGAATGAAACCATTCCAGTGGACAATATTCACATTTGCCTAATAATTAACTGCACAAGCTATTGCATAGTTCAGGAATCCCCATGCTGATAGCAGAGAAAATGCATAGCAAGCCTTTGATATTTTTTTCCTCCCCATTTTCTTCCTTTGTATTTTAGCCAAAGAAAGAAAGAAATCTTTACTCATGTTAAACAGAATAGTGCTAATCATTCTAAAGGTTGGGAAGCATTTGGGTGTTCTTATTAGCATTTCTAAAAATTTTTTTTTTAGAATGTCCCTATTTTCATGTAGAATGCCCACCTAGGTTTGTTACTCTGGAGTATAGTGAGATTTTTTTTTGGCCTGTTTGTAGTGCTCATCTTGTGAGGTGAGTAGAATTGATTTGTCCTTTTTTTAAATATTGATGGATGAGCATTTTTAGGTACCCTGTTTTATTATTGTTTTATATGCTATTGTAATTGTTTTTCATGTATTTGTATCTTATTTGCAAGTCAACTTGGGACACTTGTGTGTGAAAACGGATGAATAAATGCAATAAATAAATACAAATACAATAAAACATCTGGAGGTTTTGAGGTGCTGTGCTAGTAAATGTGGACAAAATACTGAAATGGGACTGATTGATTAGGCAGATAGAAAAAAAAAATGTTCTATTTCAGGGCCTGATGTTTTCGATGTCAAGTTTGAGACTTGCCAGGGCCCTGAAAAATGCTGTTTTACAGATGAAAGGATTTTCTTGTGCCAGATGGATATTTGGGATTAAGCAACTTTGTCATTTTCTGCCTCTTCCATTGAGACATCAGAAGGCAACCACTAACGAGAGAGCCTGTTTGCTAGTATGGAACCCAGAAAAAGATAAACGCTTTCTAGAAATGTTGAAGTCATAAGCTTTTCTCTATCAATGCCAGATTTCGTTATATCCTTTGTGCTGTAAAATAATATGTGAAATAGACCGGCCCTGACATTCCAAGATCACATTTGCAAGAAGCATTGGGAATGTATACCTGCATTGATATATTTATAGATATTAACTGCTACGTTTGCTAAATTCTCACTGGGAAAGCATCAGCCTAATCTTGTCGCTTCAAATGTTTAAGCTGCATCTTATCTACAGAAGTGATAAGTCTGTATAATTATTTAGATGCTGATTTGTTTAAACGTAAAAGGAAACACAATCTCTTCTTTGTATGTGTGTGCACCCTGTCACATTTTGCCCTGATTCTAAGTACATTTAACAATATGAGGTTAAAAGGGGTTAATGGTGTATCTTGCTTTAACTCAGTTTACCCCATAGCTGGTTGCAGCTAAGCGTTCACACCTGTTAAGGTCAGCCAAGCTGCGATCTTGACATGGAATTAACAGCCAGCCCTCTCTATTGTATCTCGCTCATACACCAGGCTTCTCCCCCCCCGCCCTCCCCTCCTGACAACTGTGTTTTAGAAACAACTGAAACTAATGCCGAAAATACATCCAAAATAACCCTGATATAAAATGGGATAGATTAAGTTAAGCCTTTGACCTTCAGAATGAAAGAAAGCAAAGCTAGATTAGATGCCACAGATTCGAGGCACAAAGATTCTGCTTTTCAACTCATTTAATTTATTCTTTCATTAAACTCCCCAAGGTAACCTCTGTCGGTGCTGTCTATGGAAACGAAGACATTTATGACGAGAAAAGGAAAGATTTCGAGAGGAAAGAAAGCTACTTAGTGCTATGCGCTCACACATGCACACACACACACACACTTTCATTCGTACATATTTTATTTGTGTCAGTCTTTTCCCCCACCACCTTTGCTTTCTCTGACATTTAATTAACCAGATGCCTGTGATGTCAAAACAAACATAAAATATGGCTGCTTGCAGGGAATATGAACCTAATTAAGATGAAGTTTTGGACAAAACATGAGACAAGTTTTGAATTCTCATCAGGTTCTAATCCACTTTATAAAACGTTCCCAGATGTTTGCGAGCCTCCAAGACCATCTTTGTATCTGGCAAAGCTAATGCAAATACTGAAAACTACAATATTAATCATCTTTGGGAAAAGGTGATTTTATTTGGAACATCAGGCCATGATCATTGCTGGCATGACTCCATAGATTTAAGTGTAGCTCAGGGTGGTAAGGATTTGAACCGCCATTTTGAAAAGATTCAGGCTGTTGTAACTGAGAAAATGATCAAGTTCAATTTAATTCTCGTTCTCTAGCATGTCTTTGGGTGTGTAGAACTTTTAATTTTTAAAAAAATAGATATTCAGATATGACTTTGTAGAACTCGAAGGAACCTTATGGTCTTTCTGGTTTTATTCCCTGCCTTGATTGGAGATAAGAGGTTGGGGGCAGGGGAGAAGGCAGGAAATGTGCTTGGGAAGTGACAAGGCTGTGGTAGAGGGAGGAAGTTGAATGGGGCAGCAGTGGCTCAATTGTGGAAAAAAGTCAGGAGGAAAAAAACTTTTACACATTTCCTCTCCACTTTCTTGCAGGCCCGTGTAATGAAATTCCTGTTCATTACACACCATTAATAAGAAGAATAAAAAGGTGCTACATTAAGAACTGTGACTCTTGCTTCAGAATATTCTCTCTTCAGCACATTGCTGAAACAGAGTCACTCAGTAAATCAGCAGAAGGACAAAAGAACTAAAAACGAATAAATGAATCTATAATACATTGCAATACAGCCTTGTGCTCAGTAATAGGAAGCTAGCAGCCACCCAACTGGATGGATATCCCCCAAGATTTCTCTCTCTCTCTTTTTTTCTTGTGAGACTTTTTCCTGTGAAAGCAAGTCATGAAAAGCTGTTTCCATCAAACCCTTGACTTAAAGCTTTTCAAATCTTAAAAAAGACACCAGGTTCTGACAGGAACAATGAGGAAATATATATATCTATCCTCTCATTTCTGTCATCGTTAAAGCTGGAATGAGTGTGAAATAAAATATATGCTGAATGGTAATATTCCAGTTTTAATAGGAAAGAGAATTCTCCTTGACGTATCATCAAGGATGCAGAAGAATACTTCGCCCATAAACCTATAAGCATGAATCATTTTGCGTTTCTCATTTACCAAGTTTGCAAAAGATCACCAAGGTGTGGACAAATGTGGTACCTGTTATTCCCTTCCATGTGTCTCTCTCTGTGTGTTTATTCACATAGCACATACTAAAACTATGACATTTGCTACTACAAGATGTACTGATGGCCACGAGATTGGATGGCTTTAAAAGGAATTGAGATCCATCCTTGGAGGATAAGGCTATCTATTCTATGACTACTAGTTATGATAGATGTGTCCTATCTCCAGTACTGGAAGGTGTTATGTCTCTGGGTACCACAAGTGGGGCCAACATAGCAGTTCGAAAGCACGTCAAAGTGCAAGTAGATAAATAGCTCCAGCGGGAAGGTAAACGGTGTTTCCATGCACTGCTCTGGTTTGCCAGAAGCAGTTTAGTCATGCTGGCCACATGACCCGGAAGCTGTACGCCGGCTCCCTTGGCCAGTAAAGCGAAATGAGCACCGCAACCCCAGAGTCGTCCGCGACTGAACCTAATGGTCAGGGGTCCCTTTACCTTTACCTTAAAACAAGTGGGTAGACTGCTGTTGCATTCAGGTCCTGCTTATGGGTTTTCCATAGGCATCTGGTTGCTAACTGTTGGAAAAGGATGCTGGACTAGATGGGACTAGATAATATTATGTCCTAATATTACATTAAACAAATTTTTATCTTCCTCTTACTTAGAGGGCCGGATCCATTAAACTGGGATGCTTCTATTAAAATATGCCACTCAGCCTTATGTGGATAAAGGTTGTATTCTTTGAATAGGATCATCCTGTGGGATGACTTGAGGCAATATATCACCAAAACCTTGGAGCGATCAACCTAGCAATGTGTTTCCATGGGAGTAAATTGTTAGGCCATTTCCCTTAAGTCTTCCCTTAAGAAATATCTGAAAATGAGCAAAAGCAGATTGTCTGAACTGGGAGCTTGCTCTATCCATGCGGATTCCCTTAACCACACAGAACCTGAGAAATCAGTGTTCTACATTGTGGAGGAAACTTACACAAATACAAGACTTCCCCCCTTCCCTTGAACAAAGAAGATAAAGTGGGCTATTCTGTCCCCCCCCTGTCTTATATCTGGTAATTGTCATAGTACAGATTCTAGACTGTTTCTTCTAGAAGGTGAGAACAGAAAGAGCTTAGACTCGTTCCGGAAGTGACCTGCCACTTGCTTACACCTGCCACGAACCTGCAGAGCATCTCATACAAGGAAGGATGTACCTTCTAGTCACTTGTGCCCAATGTAAATTTCTTGGATGGCACAAGCTTCAAAGCATCATCTTAGGGATGTTCATTGATTAAACGTTTCCCCATCAATTAGCTGTTATTATTAACTTAACAACCCGCTGCTTCATGTAGGTGCATTTCACTGGAACCTGCACCACACTGTGCACATAGTGAGGTGTCAGAGAGTACTTTTTCAAGAAGTAATGTGCCTGATGCCATTCTCTAAAACGATGCCTCGATCGAGGCATACTAACTTTTTTAGACCCCTTAAAAAGGCTGCCCATCATAGATTCAAGATGCTTCAGACCAGAGTATACACATGGCAATATCTTTAGGCAGGTGGTTCTTCTTTGTTTAGTTCATAGGGCACTTTGCTCCGAGGAAACCATGTACATAATGGTGACGAAGTCAACTTTTACAAGGGTCAAAATTAAGAAATGTATATGAAAAGGCACAAACAAAATTTAGATGGCAAAAATGAATGAGATCCTCGAGTACGAGCTCCACACCAGAAGTGAGAGATCAAAAGCACCAGCCCTTACTTTTCTTCAAAGTTCTCTTATACCACGTGTCCGAGTCAGTTCTAACTCCCATTAATTACAATTAGACATCAGTGCTTAACTCTGTGCAAAGCTTACTTTCATATCCGTGCGACTAAAATGATCTTCGGATTCTTTTGATTGCATGTAAATTACTAGCACCCATGCCACAAGCTTAGTTGAAATTTGACAAAACAAAAACCCTTTAAAGCCATATTAATGGATTAATTGCATTATTTCCCCAACCACTTTAATGACACTATTGATTGATTGATTTAACATATGACCAATTTGTTACTTTCACATACATTGAAAGAGACACAAGGAGACATTATAATAAACCAGAATAGCAAATACACAACTCAGACTGCCATTGGGCTTTCCCAGCTACACCCTACCTTATCTTACAGACTTCAAAAAACATGATTCGCTGGTATAGTTGTTTTCTAACTAAAAAATGCACCTCCTCTGAATTAGCTTAAGGTTCTCTTATTAAAATAGCACCAGTGTGAGTGTATCAGGCAACTATGTATAATATATATGTGGCCTTGGCCAGAACTTGATCAATTTATTTTCCATGAATTAACTTTTCCAAATTCTTTGCTAGTGTTGGCTAAGATTAAGCTATGGTGAGGTACATTAGAATCCCATTAATGCTCCTGAAATATTTATTTCTTGGAGGGGCTCATTTATTAGCTGTGCATGTTCATGCTCTGTCACGCCTATATTTTTTCATAAGCAGATCATATATCCCATACAGAGAAAGGGGGGGGGTATCAAGAAGGTTGCAGCTATAACAATCCAGTCATATGCAAAAAAAAGCTTTTCTTTTTACAGATTCATTTTTTAAAATGTCAAACCAAGAGATTAAGTAGTTGTAGGGACATCAATTGTTTGGTTACAGCTAAAGACAAATACATCAATGGACAAGTTAAATTTAGCCAGAAGCTATACATCATCGTGAGGCTTTATGAATGTTATTAGCAGAAAAATACAATTGACTTTGGGCTTGAGGAAGAAATAACAAAGCCGATTGTGATCCATCATTCTACTACAACAACATTCACTTATCTTGTTTTGCTTTGAGATAGCTATATTTATTCTGGGCACAACCCTCTACTCAGCGAGGGGTAGATCCTCCCTGGGATCTTTGGATAAAGAGACAGTATATAAATTAAATGAACAAACAGAACAGTACCCTACTGGAATAACCAAGGACTGATTCAAAAGACTGCCCCCAGTGAATTCTGCATCAGACATGGGAGCTGAGCCCATTTCACTCATAAGTCCATGTGAGGCAGCTACACAAAATTAAGGACCAGGACTAGGCTGCTAGCTCCACCACAGATGTTGCTCTGTCCTTAACATCTGTCTCTGTCCTTAACCTCATAGCATTGTCAGAAGTTCTGATCCTACAGAACAGGGTTGTAGTCTTATGCGTACTTACTTGGGAGGAATTTATTGTTACTTTAGAGAGGTTAAAGGTAAAGGTAAAGGGGCCCCTGACCATTAGGTCCAGTCGTGTCCGACTCTGGGGTTGCGGCACTCATCTCGCTCTATAGGCCAAGGGAGCCGGCGTTTGTCCGCAGACAGCTTCCGGGTCATGTGGCCAGCATGACTAAGCCGCTTCTGGCGAACCAGAGCAGTGCACGGAAACGCCGTTTACCTTCCCGCCGGAGCGATCCCTATTTATCTACTTGCACTTTGATGTGCTTTCGAACTGCTAGGTGGGCAGGAGCTGGGACCGAGCAACGGGAGCTCACCCTGTGGCAGGGATTCGAACCGCTGACCTTCTGATTGGCAAGCCCTAGACTCAGCGCCACCTGGGTCCACATGCTTCAAGGAGCTTAGGACTAACCTTTTGGCCTATTGCAATAGGCTGTGCCATATTTACAGAAGGGGAGCTTTCAAATCAACAATTCCCTCTCAGCGTTCGAAACTCTCGTGGTTTTAGGTGCATTTTGCAACAGGGAATTTCATCAATGCAAGCAATTTCTGAGCTCTGGGCGCAGTACTGAGCCGAAGATTTCATATTAAAACTGGCGCTGCTGGAAGAAAAGGAGGACCTTTTTTGCCTCCCCACTTCCAGCCACTCTCTGAAGACTGGAGAAGAGACCCTAATAAGAATATTAGGAGGGAAGGCAGGGGAAGTATGGCTTTATTTTTTTATTTTTTTTGCAGTCTTCAGATGAGGACTAGACCATGTGAAAAATGAACATAAGATTTTTGCTGAAGTTCATTCATTTGCAGCTTTGTGTTCTTGTTATAAAAAAGTGCACCTAGACACCCTATTGCAGCCCATAACCTAGGCTTAAGGTGCCATTTAGCTCCTAGCTTTCATACCTTAGTTTCTAACACTGCTCCCTCTGTGTTGTACTGGCTGACTATTTGAATCAACTAAAACAGCTAAAGGGATGTGGGTGGCGCTGTGGTCTAAACCACAAAGCCTAGGGCTTGCCAATCAGAAGGTCAGCGGTTCAAATCCCCGTGACAAAGTGAGCTCCTGTTGCTCGGTCCCAGCTCCTGCCAACCTAGTAGTTCGAAAGCACATCAAAGTGCAAGTAGATAAATAGGTACCGCTCCGGCAGGAAGGTAAACGGTGTTTCCGTGCATTGCTCTGGTTCATCAGAAGTGGCTTAGTCATGCTGGCCACGTGGCCCGGAAGCTGTCTGCGGACAAACACTGGTTCCCTCAGTCTATAGAGCAAGATGAGCGCCTCAACCCCAGAGTCGTCCGCAACTAGACCTAACTGTCAAGGGTACCTTTACCTTTACCTTTAAAACAGCTAAAGTTACATGTAATTGGAGCAAGAAATTGTTTAAAATATTGCAGGTTTTTAACTAAGCTGATCATACGACGCAGAACAAAAGTATGTGGATGGTTTTCCCATGGCCTGTCAGAAGAAAGGAAGTTCCTTTATTATACAATGTTTACTACACTTTTTTTAAAAATACTTAAATAAACTCAAATTCCACAACCATTTCTCTGGACATGAAATGTCAAAAGAAACTGTCTGCTGTGCTTTCATCTCCATTAATCTAAGAGTGGTCTAGACATAAAACAAAATCTGTTCTGTTTTTCATCCGGACACATGTGATTTAGAGTGGCACTGAACACTGTCTTGTTTCATTTTTTTATGTTGAAAGGTGTGTGTGTGTGTGTGTAAAGAAGAGATTTTCAGGAGGGGGAAAATAATTATAAGAATATTGACCTCATTTCCATCATGTTAAAGAGAAACTTTGTTAATAGCTAATGTTGCAGGTTAACTTTTCTGGATGTCTAGCACTATTAATGTGTATGTTCTGCCGCAGCGCAAGAACAGAAGGTACAACAGATTCTAGTATTGTGCTTATCAAGCGGGAAACATGTATGAAGTGGACTGTTGGAAGATTTAGGGAAGACAACGGGAATTAATTCCTCATGCAGTATCTAGTGAAACTATGGAATGCACTCCTACAAAATGTGGTGATGGCAACTAACTTGAATAGCTTTAAAAGAGGGTTAAACAAATTCACGGAGAATAAGGCCATCTGTGACTACTAGCCATGATGGCTACATTCTACCTCCACTGTCAGAGGCACCATGCCTTTGAATACCAGTTGCTAGGAATCACAAACAGGGATGGTGCTGTTGTAACTCTGGACCTACTTTCGGACTTCCCACAGGTCTGGTTGAACACTCTGAGAAAAGGATGCTGGACTAGACAGGCCTTTGGCCCAATCCACAGAGCTCTTCTTATGATCTTAGATATGCAACTGTACCACATTGGCTTAAAAAGCAGTAAAAAGGGGAAAAAGAAAAGCCAAATCCATTCCTAATCTCATTGTTTCATTTTTGTTCTATTGTCTACTCTGCAAACAGAGACACTTCTGCAGACACTGGATAGGATAATCTTTATTGTCATTGTCCAATGCAGAACAACAAAATTGAACATCTACATCAAACTTACAACAGCCATCAACCTGCTATCCCTACCCATCCCACCTCTGCATAATAACCCCCTAAAAACTCTGATACCTCCCCTAATTTACCCCCTAAAACTCTGAAACCCCTCTGAGTACAGACCCTCCCTCACAAACTGCCTTTCATTGCATTCAGAACAGAAATCGCTCTTGGATAAAAGCTATTTCTCAGGTGGCTGGTCCTGGTCTTTATGACCCTATACCTCCTTCCAGAAGGCAGAAGCTGAAAAAGATCATTTCCAGGGTGCACACTATCCTGCACAATATCTGTTGCTTTCTTACAGCACCTGGAGGCACAAATTTGGTCCAAAGTAGGAAGAGTGCACCCAATTATCCTCTCTGCTCCCATAATTCCATGTAATTCCACTGCTGCCATAATTCCAGGTAAACCATTCTTCCAGTAAATCTTGTAGCACTTTGTCCATCATAGACAGGCAACAGGGAAAGAGCATGCAACTTTTGCCAGACCCTAGGACAATAGGTGCTGTGACTTAATAAAAGAAAGTCATGGGGTTAGACTATAAGGCAGACTGCTTTTCCTCATCCTTCCTTGAAAAGAGGAGTTTGGAATTATGATTGGAATTATGGAAACCTCATTGTACTGAGTGTAGTATGATATGCCAGTTAGCCACAGATTTGGTGAGTCATTGCTTCTTCCTTGACAATAAATTTGTAGGTATTTGTATTGCACACTGTGTATTTGATTTATCACTGGTTTCATAAAGGTCATGAAATGAGAGAATATCCCAAGTTATTAAATTGCATATCTGCTCAGTTTTATGAAACCACTCCAGCCTCCAAATGACAATCAGGTTTTTGGTGGAAAGTATTTAAGGTTGCTATTTGCATTTAAATAAGCTTTGAAGTATGGCAAAAGGAGCATGAGTTTTTTCAATAAAACTCGGCGTTGGTGTACAATGGAGGATCTAAAGGACCTGGCCTCTGGAAATTAGTAAATGATTGTCAGAAATAGTTTTCTTATCTTAGAGATATAAGAGATAAAATGTTGCTTGCTAAACAGCTGTTGGGATGGAAGGAAGGCAAGAAAGCGTGTTCTCCTTCCTAGAGAGCACGTGTTGCGGTTGGGGCCTAGCAAGACACCCTGCTGAAGTTTTGGGGAGGGATCTAATCTGTTAGCTAGGGTACTGATAGGGGCCGATGCAGTTGTTGGGGAGATTAGCATGTTGCAAAATGTTGATGGACAGGTCAGGGGTTATATATACTGGGCGTTCTTAGTAACTGCCCCTCTTTGCTGCGTGCATCGGATCTCCCCCCCCCCTTGGTATAGGCGTGCGCTTTGACCTTGCTATTGCCTGTCATGGGGTCGTCTGCTTTGACAGGGGCCTAGTAGGAATTTTCCCAATTGGCAGATTGGTTTTGGCCATTGGGCTTTCGCCTACTACATAGCAATTAGTCACAACTGTAAGGTTGGCGGTTAGGCATTGGTTATTCAATTGGTTGGTGGAGGGGAAGTGGTTGGCCGTGCCTGCCCCTCCAATGCTGCTGCTGCGCAGGGAATTCCGTTAAAGGAATCCAGGGGCTCTCCATGCTTGTCCGTCCCTGGTCATGGGTTAGGGCCACGCAAGGGCCCCTGGGAGCATTAAGGGAGAGGGAGGGTCTTGGTCGCCCCGTCCCCCAAATACTCTCCCCAAAGTGTTTTCCCTCTTGCTGTCTTCCACCAAGCGGTTGGAAGTCAGCCTGTCCCCTAGATGGGACATAGTCAAACCAATGCCTAAGCAACCACTCACATGTTGTAATTTAATAAAACGGTTGTGGCCAAATTTTTATGCCATTAACCTTAACAAAATTTCTGTGTCTGGTGTGAATTACTTGGGGGTGGACTTGAGGACCTCTACACGCAAACAACTTGCTTCCTTGGCGCTTGGGCCTTTAATGTAAACTTTTAGTTCCCTCCTGCCATTTCCAGGTCAAATCATTTTCACATGCCTTCCACATAGCAATAAAGCTGCAGTCCCCCCCCCCACACTTTGTTTTTATTTATTGCACATTTTTTATTAATTGTAAGCTGCCCCATAACCAAAACCCTCATAACAAAAATAAAATAAAATAAAATAAATGACTGCAATATAATGGACAGTACTAAATGTCACACCAGTAAACATGATGGGACTTCCTCTTCCTCAGCTACCCTTTGCACTTCCCATATTCTTCCAATCTCCTTTTGATGATCCCTCATATCTCTGAAGATGATTTGATGGTGTGGGAGAGGAAGTTCTGTTGCAGGCAAACTGACATGCCAGATACCCAGTATAAACAAGAAAAAGACAGTTTCAATATGAAACAGATCAGAGCAGAGGAAATCAATAGAATCAAACTCAAGTTGGTCTTATTTTTTTCACCAGATCAGAGCCTTAAAATTCACAAAAACCCCTCAGAGGGCATCTTAACAAACTGGGAGACTCCCCACTGCCACTTGGCATAGAGCAAATACAAAGTAGGTGAGAAGTGAGCCTCTCTGAGAAGGACATTCCACCATTGGTAGAAGGTCTTCAGCTTCCCTTCAGATGCCAACCTCTGCTTCTGTCCCTGGTTCTCTTCTGGCTTCCCATGGGAATACAAGAAATATAAGGCATGATGTAGGCTATATAGTTTAGCTAAAATTAGGGTCTGGTGATCTGTCATTAGATTACAATCTCACTTTCAGACAGTAAAAAAAAATCACTTGGTCATTCAATGTTATGCGATACATAATTTTGGCAGGAAAAATCAGCCTCCCTTTTGGAAAAGTAATGCTACTGCAATGATCTTCACTCATGTGGTGTAAATGGTTAATTAACAGTGGTCGCCTTAGTTCATCTGAGCAACCTCTCCCATTTTACTTAAGATGCAAGAGCTGTCAGGTTACACAGAATAATTCCAGAATGGCTCCATCTTAGGGGAATCATTAGTTTGAACTGATTTTATGTTGTCTCCTCACAAGTGAGGAGAGTGCTGATGCACTCGTTTGCTTTGGGGCTTCCTGTGGGCATCTGTTTGGCCACTGTGAAAACAAGTTACCAAACTAGGCAAGTTAGATGGTCTGACCCAACAGGGGCCTTCTTATATTTCAAAGCACCCCAGGCTCCATTTTCTTCCATTCACCTTCTTCAAATCCAGTAGCATTTTACTGTTTAATCGACTGGGATGTATGTACTTCTTTTCTAGCTGAATGTACTCTCATATCCAGACCTGAATATTTCCCAGGATTTTTCCTGGCCAGTGCCACTTAGGACATGTCAAATTGGAAGGAAAGAAAGACCTCAACTTTGACAAAGTTCTGGGTTGTCAAGCAGATACTGAAGGTGTCTTTGGGGCCTTTATTAAAATACATATTGTAGGAAGAAATGTACCCCTGGAGCTAGAATGTAAATGACTTCCATTAACAGGGCCTTTTAAACTTATAGGCTAGGTATATTTTTCTTTTTCTTCATAATGCTGAAGCTATCTGCTCTGCAGAACATCTTTCCTTCTTTTTTCCTGTTCAGAATGAACTTTAAACAGCTGTGATTAGTGGGAGGAACAGAACATTGCAATATAAAATTAATTGCTTCAACCTACATTGTTCTCTTCAAATCCACAGCTCATTTTCTGCTGGGCCAGGCACCACCTGCTCCCCCCCCCCCCGGCTCCCAACTTCCCTTCCCACGCAACCAGCAAGATCAACGTAGGAAAAAGGGAACCCAGTCATTTTTGGACCTTGTTTGAGAACTATTATTCTGGCAGTAACCGAGCTAAGGATGGGAACATGTCATTGCTGAGCTCTTCACAAAGATAACCAGGGGAAATGTGTCATAAAATGAATATGCTTCATTCCAGAGCTTTGCTTTAAATCAAACTATAAAAATCCTTTCTTTTAAATCACTTCAATTCATTCAGCTGGGGGGAAAGTGCAAAGAGGTAAATAAATTCCCAGCAATAAAAATGTCCTGAAAACTCTCTTTGTTTAATTAAAACCTTCCAGTGAGGCTTTAAAAAATAAAATAAGAAATCTATTTGGCATTTTTTGTCTGATTCCCCAACGTTAGGTAGTTCAAGTTTAGGATCGCATCTCAGTTTTCTGAATTTGTTCTACATCTCAAACACAGTATTTGGTGAATAAGTTCCACTGAGTCAATGAGAACTCAGCTGGATGCTTGCTTCCATGCTTGATCTGATCCTAGATGCAGGTGAGCAAAAGCCACCTGGTGGAAACATGGATCACCTTGACAGTTATAGATCTGGTGTACAGATCCACCGTGCCTTTGTGGGTTGGGTCTCTTAAATGAAGGAGTTGGGCATCCTTCCTCTTTGATTTCTCTCTCTAAACCATGGGTAGGCAAACTAAGGCCTGGGGGCCGGATCCGGCCCAATCGCCTTTTAAATCCAGTCTGCAGACGGTCCAGGAATCAGCATGTTTTTATGTGAGTAGAATGTGTCCTTTTATTTAAAATGCATCTCTGGATTATTTGTGGGGCATAGGAATTTGTTCATCTCTCCCCCCCCCCCAATATAGTCTGGCCCCTCACAAGGTCTGAGGGACAGTGGACCAGCCCCCTGCTGAAAAAGTTTGCTGATCTCTGCTCTAAACTAAGGATGGGTCTATCTGTTCCCATTGCTTTATACAGCTGCAACTTTTCAAGTTATATGGCATGCTGTGTGACATCATGTTGAGTGAGGGTTTTTATTCCCCCACCCCAACTATTTATTTATTTATGTACCTAATTTATATCCTGCAAGAGCCCATGGACACAAACACATTCATAATAATAAACATTTTTTTTAAAGGATCCAAAACAAATAATAAAAAGTCACTTCAGGGTTGCTGGAAAGAGTGCCTTTCAGCCATCAAATGCCTGAGTAAACAGGAATGCTTTTAAGTTCTTCCTGAAAATCAGTGAGAGAAATGCATGCACCTTTAGGATTCCACAAATGCAGAGCTGACTCTGAAAAAGTCCTGTATTAGGTCAACCCTAACTGGGCAGCACCCCCTCCCCCCAAGGCATCACATGATGATACCATATGGGTAGGAGCAAGAAGCAATTAGCTATAGATTCTCTTCTACCCATTTCATAATTTTGTTACTTCTTCCCACTAATTTGATATACATGTATGTATTTTGAGCATTCTGTGGGGTGTTGACAGTTGAGCCTCGTTATTGTTCCAAGCATTTGAATTGAATTTTTACAGAGTGCCAGCCCAATAATCTCTGTTAGGATACTTCAACTGCATACTTAGCTGCTCTTACTCAACATCTTTGTGCATTGTTTTTGGTTCCCCGTTCTTTCGGCTGTATCACTATCTAATCTGATGTTGTTGGACACCAACCTTTTAATGGTTCCCTTCCATTATATTGATACCCAGAAGGTAGTTTTGATTTTTAGCTTACATTGCATCACTGTAACCCAGCACACATTGCTTTGAACCAAAGGAGCCTGGACTTGAAAGGCTCTGCAAAGTGGAAACAGGTGCACTCAACTGCTTAAACACTTTGCAAATTGTTTGACACGTTGCCACAGTAGCTTGATTCACAGTTGAAATTTGAACATTTGCATAACCAAAGTGAGTTCATAAATCATTTCAGACAGCAGAATTGTTGTCTTAGCTCTTTTCAGACTGATGGAAATGAATAATGGCAAAGTATTAACTACGGACAAAGCACCGCAGAAAATATACTGAGTTCATAAGTATATGTGATCATGAGAGCAATGTTAAGAGTACAAATAGATTCCCTCATATTCATTCATAATCTAAAAAGACTTCTTCCAGTTATGTTTGTGTCTTCTTGTTATGTTTGTCCCTGCATGGGACGGGCAGTTTTACAAGTAATTGGTGGATATGGAACCAGTAAGGGAGAGAAAAGAGAGATCCTAATATATTATGTCCAGAAAGCCCACATACATACAGTGGAATCCTGCCCCTAGACAGTCTAGTGTTTAGCCAGGGATGAAACATCAGTGAATGACTAGAATGGCCTCGGACCAACTCCTTCCACCTTCTGTTTGCTTCTGTGCAATCTGCTCAGCATCTGAGGTGCTACTCTTTGTTTCTCCCCTGTCTGGCTGATGCCTGGCAGGTGGCCACACAAGATGGGCCCTTTTCAGTCATGGCTTCATTGTTCTGGAATGCCCTCTTAAGGGAGACCTGCTTCACCCTATCACTGTTGATGCCTTCTCTGGTGATGGAAAACCATTATGGGGGCTTTCAGTAGAAAGTGGGTTTCACTGTTCTGATTTTCTGCTTTGCTTTTGATTTGTTTATATGTTACATACAACACGCCTGCTGTTTTTGGATGTTTTGTTAGCTGGTGGGAAAGAGCAGGTTGTATTGCTGCTGGCTAGCTTGTTGCTTGATACTGTTGGTTTATACTGTGAGTTTTCCGGGTCAGTGCTTTTTTTCTGGGGTGACGCAGGGGTACGAATACCCCTAAACATTTTGTGAATCTAAGTTTGGCCTCTTAGAGGGGCATTAATTCAATATAAATAGGAAAATGAAAGTACCCATAAAAAAATTTAAGGGGGAAAAAACACGGGTCCTGGTTATAATGCAAGTGCTTCTATCTTGATTCCTAACATTTCTTTAATACTGCAATACCTGTTGCATTATGGAACATTATGGCTTTTATGCTGCCTTGTTGCACTAAATCTTAAATGGTGGGAAAGAACTGTATGCCAACATACCATGTGTTATTACAATGCAAAACTCCTGTGATTTTCTAAGGTAATGAGGTTGCAACCAGATATTTTCTGGAAACAATTAACACAGAATTTAGTGGCAAACTTCCACTAGATTCCAGAAAGTGGTATTTATGTCATGTGAAACATCACATAAAATGTGGAAATTATCAGGTAAGGAAGCATCAGGAAAATGGAATAAAGTGCTATATCTGAATGTAGCCTTAGCCTCCTTGGGTTTCCTTTAGCAAAAAAAGTGAGACAGAATTTATTTTAATGATTGTATGAAAGAATATCCATAGCAAATTTACCTTTTAAAATCTTTTAAATGTAGTTATTGATGGAAATTTGCCATGAAAATACGTGTTCTGGTCAACCCAATGTCTGTAGATACATGAAATGAATAATTGGATACAGTCTCATCCAATGCATGATTACTCTGAAGGAGCAAGTTCCACAGTGCTTAGTGAGACCTTCTACCAATGGAACAACTGTGTGTGTGTGTGTGTGGTGCCACCTGTGTGAATTTTTTAATGAACATTCCCAGATGTGCGCAGAAACAGACTATCATGGCTTAGAAAACCACATATTTAGAAAACCATTTACCACCTGCAATTATACTTTCCATATCTGTTTTCCATAGATTTTTTAAGGCCTGTAAGGGGTCCAGTTGAGAGTTCCAACAATCCCCTATACAGTATATAAAAGAAACTAGTTCCTTTCCAGTGGCTCTCTGGTTCAACAGTGAAAGCAAAAATTTAGTAAGACCCCTATTGACTTGGGTCTTCAGTTGTTGACTTGCTAGGAAAAACAACAACTTGGGTTTACCTACAGCAATCCTAAATTGTTCCAGAGTAATAACTGTATTATTACTGTAAAATTTCCTTATTTAAAACATACCTCTGTTCCTATTTCTGTATTGAATTACATATCCTTAACTTCTGGATTATATCCCACTGCAAGTAATGGTAAGAAGATAAGAGAGATGTAAAGCTGCAATTTCGTCCATATTTGTACCATGCATAATATAAAATGATTAGGTTTTTTTGTAACATAGACTTATTTAAATGACAAAAAGGGAGAACCCACAATGGAGTTTGATGTGTAATTTCTTGCTCTTTTGAAATAATGCACTTTTGAAATAATGAAAAGAAACTGCCTGAACTGAAAGTCCACATAATACAAATCCTAACTGAGGCAAACCCCAACCCCCTCCGCCCATTTTTCTATGCTAATTTTCCCCCTTGAAACACAAAATAATTTTTGTTTCTATTGCCAGGATTTAAATATACTTGGACGGAGTGGGATGGGGAGCACCTGAAATAGATATAAAAATGTTGGCACTGCCACAATATGCACTGCATATATATTCTACCTAACAGCGAGGGATTCAGTTTGGTCCATCTGTGCATATCCTTCTCAGGATTTTTTATTAATTAAAACAAATAAATTCACAGAATATGATTTGTTTATATTTTTAGAGATACGTATTCCTAAATTATTTGACACTTATAGGTATGCACACCGATTTTTGCAATTGCTATTGAAAGCAGATTTGTGAAGGAGGCTGGTGACACACCAGTGTGGACTCAGAGTTGGAAAAGAAGATCTGTGTTAGCAGTATGGAACAAAGGCAGCCTGAGCATTAGTGCTAGACAGACGGGCTTTGTGGGAAAAGCCCTAGAAAAAAGAGAAAGTGCTAAAGCTGTGCAGAAACCTAGGTTGTTGTATTTTTAACCCAGTTATAAAGAACCAAATGAAAAGTGAGCTGGGCATACAACCCTACCCCTTCACGATGGGCAGGGGCGTCGCATGGGGGGGCGGAGGGGGCGGGGGGGGGCCCCGGGCAGCACCCCTGTTGGGGTGACACATGGGGGGCCAGCCCCGCCCACTGGGATTTTTTATTTTTAAAAAAAAACATTTAAAAAAATTAGGTTATTTTCGGCACTGCGGGGGGGGGGAGCCGCAGGGGCGGCCAGCGAGGAGGGGTGTCACCCCCCTCGCTGGCCGCCCCTGCGGCTCCGCCCCAGCAACGCCGAAAATAGCCCCCCTTGCAGCGGCGCAGCTCGGCATGGAAGCAAGGGGCGGGCCAGCGAGGTGGCCCGTCCCTCTCCCTGCCCTGACTTGCGCTGCGCCAAGGGAGCCCGGGCAGCAGATTCAGGAGTCTTTGCGCGCTGCAGAAACTCCTGAAGAAGCCTCCGCCCGGCGGCAGCACCCCTTCTTGCAGCGGCTGCTCCCGCAGGCACGAGCAGCCGCGGCAAGAAGGGGTGCTGCCGCCGGGCGGAGGCTTCTTCAGGAGTTTTTGCAGCGTGCAAAGACTCCTGAATCCGCCGCCCGGCACCCCCGGGGGCGGGGCGTCGCATGCGTCATGACGTCATGACGCACGCCCCCCCCGCCCCCCAGGGGTGTCTCTTGGCTTCCCGCCCCCGGCAGCCAAGGGGCTAAGAACGCCCCTGACGATGGACATCACCAGTCCCAAGGCAATACAAATGTTACTTAGGTTTATCCTGCTCCAAGTGGAGATACCTATCTGCCACTCCAGCCACCATATGTTCTAGCCATGCATTTGAATTCCAGAGGAATCCAGCTCCCAGGTACACATGAACTGCCTCTATCAATTAAGGGGATTTCATATTGCTAGTGGCACAGCAGGTACCATTCTGAACTGTTCATGCTGGGCTGTGATATCACTTGTACATTTCTCAAAATCCATATAAAATGAACTGAAGGCTATCATCCCTCTCTAACAAGTACGAACAATGTCAGCTGTATAACATTTTTCTTCCAAAGGTTCCTTCTGCATTAACCCCACCTTTGATTCCCAATTTTGGAGTGCTTAGCAAATCTTATACGCCTGGAATCTATAGCACTTGAGTTATCTGCAGCCAATTCTACTTCCTCAGAATCTGCTAGTATTGTCAAAGTCAGGGAAAATATACTTAGAGATGCTATAAATAACTAATTTTGACAGACTGCAAAATTGCAGTTTCAGCACTTATTTGAACAAAAATCTGGTTTCAATGTAACCAACAGATCTCAAACTTGCACAGCCTGAATGCTATCAGACAATGTCTTTTTTTAAAAAAAATAATATATATATTTAATATATTTTAGCTTTCTTTTAAGAAGCTGGCCAAGAACCACATTGTATCATATTTAAAGGTTGTGGAGGCAAATGTTATTTGAGAAAGTTAAGAATTATTTTCAAATGGCTTGGTCTTTTGGCTTGGTCTAGAATTATATGCTGTGACGTGGGGACATGGGAATCTACCATACATAAAGTTAGACCACTAGTCCATCTTGCTCAGAATTGTTGACAGATTTCAGGAAGGAAACTTTCCATGCCCTACCTGGTGACTCTAGGGAGTGAACTTGAGGCCATTGATACAGTATGTGAAACATGCTCTTCCACTGAATTACAGTTCTCCCTCTTATTTGACTTACTGTCCTAATGCCTGCACAATGTCATGGTTACTATGGACCATGTGTCAGTACAGTATTTCTGATTTATAAATGAAGCCATTTAACTTAAACTAACCATTTTCCAAACCTTACTATGGGTTACATAATTGTAGGCTCAAAGTGTTTTATTATTGGAACACCAACTGAAATGTTCTGATTGTGTTTGGTTTTCATCTGGCATACGGTGTGGCTGTACATCTCATGAATAATAATCTACTTAAGATTTTATATTTGTTCCAGTGAGTAGAATGTCCATTGTTGTAGATGAAGTTGACACGGTTTAAACAGGGCCATCAATAGTCCAACCCATTCCTTCTCCATCTTGATATATATCCATTTAAACCACCCATTTTATGTATTTACACACACACACACACACTTATTCTACATTTACTCACCCTTCCAGATCCAACTCATTTCCCTCAGCCTTGATTGCCCAGTCCTTTACTCAGTTGACAAATATCCCAATTATCCCTTTAACATCTTCCATTCTCCGACACTTTTATTTGTAACACTTACTTTAATTATGACAATTCTGAGCTCCACTCACTTACCCTCATCCAAACAGCCCTATTCAAAACACAAGCAAAAAACCAATTATGCCTTTGCTGCTCCACCTTCCATGGTATAATATGCCAAATATTCCTTAATCCATGCTCACATGTTAATTCAATTGATTTCCCTCCAATAGACCTGTAATGTAAGTCTATTTACTCTGAAGGCACAATAACATGTTGACCATTCCCCTTAATGTCCAGGGTATCCCATGCCATACATTTTTCAAAGTGCTCTTCTTCTCAAATCTGCCTGGAATTGGGCATAGATCGATGCTGGAAATACGGCTGCAGAATATTAGGGAAAACAAGGATATGAAAGGTATAAAAATAGGGCATAGAACTTATAAATTAAAGGCTTTTGTGGATGATGTGGTCTTAAAAGTGGAACAACCTAACGTAAGCATTCCCAAGGTTTTGGAGGAAAATGTAGAAAAGACTAAAACGTTGGTTAAAATCATGGATGAGCAGTCGAAAGAGATTTTGGAAAGGTTGTCTGGACTAAAAATAGGTTAAAAGCCGCCAGAATTTTGATAGCTAAGAACTGGAAGACAGAAGAAATACCAATGATTGAAGAATGGCAGATGAAAATGATGGACTATATGGAGCTCGCTGAGATGACCGGGAAACTTCATGACCGGAGGGACGACGCGGTGGAAGAAGAGTGGAAGAAATTTAAATTATACTTTAAAAATCATTGTATGATAGAAAATTAGATATAATTTGGAAGAAAAGTTGGACTGTAGATTTAGAGTTTGGTTATGATGTAGGAATTGTGAAGGTATGAGTTGAGATATTATAAAAGTTTAATGATTATAGTAAGTAATATATTTTAAGATGGTAAGAAATTACTAAAGATGATTCACAAGGAACGCAGGAAGTGGAGACAGGAGGAAGTCAGGATACAATGTTAAGGATAGATGTTAGGGATAGCATGGTTTTTTGTTTTTATTGTAGTTTTGTTTTTGTTTATTATAGTTGTATTGTTTTGTATTGGTGTGCTTGTATTGTTTATATAAAATTTAATAAATATATTTAAAATTATAAAAATAGGTTAAAAAGTGGAACTGGGCATAGAGAGAGAAAAGCGTCTTTCCAATGTGTTCAGCTTATTTCCAGCAACTTAGTCCTTATATATTTTCATTATACAACTGTAGTCTAGGGTGAGCTGGGGTGGGGAAAGAAAGGGACAACTGGTTGAGCACAGCAATGGTCATCTTGTATGAACTATGAGATTAGATCAGGGCTGCCCTTTTACCCCCCTTGTTCCATATTATCTCAAGGACATTTTCCATATTCTCTTTCCTAATATCCATTGCTGTTTGAGCCTTGGGTCTACAGCCCTGGCAAAGTTGATAATAGGAAATACTTTCCATATAGGGTGGAAAGAAATCATTTGAAGAAACCAGATGGTGATTCAGTCTAAGCAGTTTGGCAAGGGAGGGGGAATCCTAGCTGATGAAATTGCTTGTTGGAACCAATGAATACAAGAATGAATGGATGTACATTTTACTGATTAAAGAGAGATTATAGGCAACAGCATCTTGGTTATTAATTTTCCACTTGATGGACCTCTTTGACTATTGGTCCATCACCAAAGATGACATAACATAAAAGCTTGAATTTTAGAGAGGGAAATTATATTATGCCAAAAAGTGTGTGTGTGTGGGGGGGGGGTGTACTTCGACACCCTTGCCAATCTAATTTTAGCTGCAACTCATTGATACCACAGATTATAGCTTTTGATTGCAGGAAATAGAGACTATGTTTAAATGATACATAGTTCTTGTTTTGAACAGAAATAGATAATTGGCATGATGTGATAGTAACTTACATGGGCCATTAGCAAAAAAGACTAATTGATTAAAGGAAAAGGCCTGTTCATAAAATATTTGTAAAACTACTGGAATATTATTAGTGTATATACTCTTGCAGTAAAAGGGAAAATAGGGTGACACATTCAGAACTTCAGAGGTTTATCAGGCATTGTTTGGTGGCTTTGGCCTTAATATGTTTTCATCCTTTTTCTCATTAGGAAGTAAGAACAAGCTTTACCCCTCATGGGACTGTTCTAAAAGGCTTAGTATCCCCAAAGAGGCAGCTCTAAACAGCTTATGGTAATACTATTTTCTTTTTTCTTTTAAAGCAACATAAAATAATTTAGCATTACACAGGGAATCACTTCATGTTGTAAATTCAAAAATCAACACATGTAGGCTCTTTCTTATGAGCGCACGAACAAACACATTGTACTCATTTTCAATATAAAGTATGAATAACTGTCTCTGGGTTTGAAAGAAACTTGTTCTGCATAATGGCTTTTTCCATTCTCCCTCTCTCTGTTTTTTTTTTTTTGCAATATCACTTTACTAAGTGTACATCTATAACTTGTTGTGGTTTACAACTCAGACACCATGCATAGTGCAATGGAATCGGAGGAGGATATGGCTCTGTTTTCCATCCTTGGGTAAAGGACTGTTTGGATCATCCTTGAAGCTCTCCCAACTGGAGAGCATAGCCTTGCTGCTGTCCTCTGATTCTGAAGAAGACTTTCCCATTGTACCCCTTGTCAAACCAGTCCTACAAGAATTGAAAGCTCAGGAATAAGGTTAGAGCTCTTTATCAGCCTCCCAGCTCCTCAAAGGAGGTATTTACTCCACTACAGTCCAGGCAAAGCATACCTGTATAAGGCTTCTGTCAGAGCTAGGTACTTGGAAGGCAACAGTATTTTAGCAGAAGCCTGGGAACTCTCCAAGGTCCTGCTGGTACTCTGGTCTTGGCCTTTTGACAGGACATTGCTGGGCTCCCACTGTCAACCTTGAGCTCTTGTTAGAACACGACATAACCAAAGATGTTGGTGGTGAATTTGTGTACATTTTTTTATTAAAAAGATACAATTTTAATTATAATATAAAACACACCACAGGTATAAACTAATAAAAACAAGCATAGCCATGTCTTAAAATGTCACAAACAAAAACCTCAAAACCCCTTAAAAGCACTCAAAGGCCCATAAAAACCTGGTAAAATAAAATAGTATCTGCCAGGCACCAAAAACAGTCCAGAGCAGGAACCAGTTGAGCCTTTCTGGGGAGAGCCTTTCACAACTGAGGTACTATCACTGAGAAGGCACAGATTTCAGTTGGTGGTGATATTCGGGAAAAGTTTTCCAAACATGACTGCAGGGTTTGGGTAGGCATACAAGGCAGGAATCAGAATCAGAAGAATCTTTTTTTGCATCAGCCACTAGCCTTGGTTATAAAATAAAATACAAAGTACTGAAGATAGAGGTAAAAACTTATCCTATTTCCCCTGCTAATTTATTTTTTTTTGCAGTTTTTGCTGTCACCTGATTATCTTGATCTGCTAGAAGAAAGGACACAGCAGCAACGTCCTACACCAAATCTGTAATTCAACAGAAGGGAGATTAGCCTCCAATCATAATGAAGCATTTGGAAAACAGAATGGAACAGAAAAAAAATGCCTTAGGAATTTAAACTGAACAGCTTCTGTAGATCCAAGGTGAGCGCCTGTTCAACTCTGAGCCCCATATACGTAATAACTGTGCTAGGGGTTTAGCTTTAAACACTTCAAGTGCTGATGGTATGTGATTGCCACCTTTTGTACGGAAAACAACATTTTGCGACATTTTTTCCCTTCATATATTTCTGATGTGCTCCCCATGACCCTGTTGACCGAAAAATAAGGCTGAGGTATTTAACTTGTTTGATCAACTGATTATCCACCATCTATGGACCCTATAGTTTCCTTGTAATTCACAACCACCAGTTCTCTTTGGTAGTATCCTGAGAATGCCCTCATCAATCTTTTTAGGCCCACTTTTGTTTGAGATAGAAGTACTGCATCATCTGTGTATAGTAATATAGAGATGGCTTTTGTGGCAAATTTAGGGGCATGATACTCTGGGGATGTTAAACTCTGGGCAAGAGAAGAAGTGATCCTTCTGGCCCCAAACCATTTAGAAACTTAAATGTTTTAACTAGCACTTTGAAATGAGCCTGGAAACAGATCACAGTCCCGCTAAGATGGCTGCCGTTCAGGGTTGCTGCTATCTTGAAGAATTCATGGGGCTTCCGGATTACCACTTCTTTCCTATGTGACTATTTATACCCTAACTTCTTTACCTTTCCCATGTGACTATTTATAGCAGGCATAAGCAAACTTGGCCCTCCAGATGTTTTCAGACAGCTCCCATCATCCCTAGATAACAGAACCAGTGGTCAGGGATGATAGAGGGCTGAGTTTGCCTATGCCTAATTTATACCCTAACTTCTTTACCTGTATATTTGTAAACAATGATATTAGGGTGGGGGAGACAGCTCATTGTTACTCTCCTCTCACAAAGAGATTAAATGTTTTAACTAGCACTTTGAAATGAGCCTGGAAACAGATCACAGTCCCGCTAAGATGGCTGCCGTTCAGGGTTGCTGCTATCTTGAAGAATTCATGGGGCTTCCGGATTACCACTTCTTTCCTATGTGACTATTTATACCCTAACTTCTTTACCTTTCCCATGTGACTATTTATAGCAGGCATAAGCAAACTTGGCCCTCCAGATGTTTTCAGACAGCTCCCATCATCCCTAGATAACAGAACCAGTGGTCAGGGATGATAGAGGGCTGAGTTTGCCTATGCCTAATTTATACCCTAACTTCTTTACCTGTATATTTGTAAACAATGATATTAGGGGGGGGGGAGAAGACAGCTCATTGTTACTCTCCTCTCACAAAGAGATTGACATTGGAGGACTGTCTTGGAACTTCCTTATCCTTAAGGATGGTATGAAACGGCTAATCCAGAACAGGCCATTGGTTACAAAGATTTGTTAAATCCGATGGAAGTCCTATAAGATCTCCAAATTTAATGAATGAACCTGGTTCTTTTGTGTGTTTAGGAGAAAACATTGTAACTGAAGAGTATAGATGAGAGATTTGCAGTGTCTCGCTTGACTGGGTTGCGGAGTTATTACCAACTGACACATGGGGGTATTATGTTTGTGGGTCCACTTGTGAGGCTGAGTCTGGCAACCTGGAGCGAATGCAACCATCTGTTCCAGCATATTGTATTCTAGAAGAACTAAGAAATAGGAAATAAAGCAACGCATTGGAGTAAAATGCAGAGCTTCCAAAGGCTTAACTGAAGGGTACATCACACTTAGTGTCACTGCTTTTCACAGCAAATCTCCAGTCTTGGAGAATATCTCATCAGAGAGTGGGACAAAAAGAAAGAAATTCAATATAGTTTAGCATTACATCAAATCCCTTTCTATGCAGGTAAAAGCCGGTATATATCGAAAAGACATTGATCTCGACTCCTGCTGCATTGGACTTTATAAAAGGAGGGGAATAAGCTTTTCAGTCATGGTCACTGATTCTCTGCGTGAGGCTGGTAAGCAGCTCCTGGTAGCATCAGTGACCCATCCAATGACCCCCCTGTCTCTGGGCAGAAGCTTTCTACCTTGATGGAATATGCTTCAGTGATAAAGATAATGAAGCCAGTTTGGTTTTAGAGGGGAAGAGCAGGTGAGCAACATCTAATCTCCCTTCAGAGACAAGCCATTCATTTTATCCTCATGCAATCTGCCTTACATGTTGTAGCAAGAGCTGCTAATGATGAGATTGTTATTGGGCAGCAGCTGGAACCCTAGGAAAGTAACAGTTCATGAGTAACCTATAGGAAATTTCTCCGAATAAATATTTTGCCATTGAAGATTCTGGGTCTTTGTGTGAATGCTAGGGAGAAAAGGCAGAAAGCTATAAGATGAAGCATTCAGCACCTGTTTTATTGGAAAACCTGCCCCTCCTGCAACTTCAGTCCTTTTTCTTATTAGTTTCTGGAGTAGGGGCACTTGCTTGACCAGCATTTTCATTTTAACAAGACTTTTTTATATATACGAAGTCAGCTTATTGTTACATTTCCTTTGTTAAAGTCTTCAAACATATTCTAACATCCTTATATATATATATAGACTACAGCTAAGGATCCAAAATCATTCTACTTTATACTTAAAATCTATTATGTCTGTATTTTGTATTTGCAGAACATTACTTCAAAACCCCTAAGTCTATTATCCTTTTTCTTGACAAAGAAATTATTGTTGTATATTCCATCTTGACTGAGTCCTGGTGACCCCTTAGTAAAATGTATTTTCCAATAGAAAATAATAAAAAGTATACCTTCCTTCATCTGAATATCTCAGGGTGTTTCACAGCAGAAAAATACAAAATAAAATTATTATTATTTATAAGTCTGGTTGAAGAAGAATGTTTATACCTGGTGCCTAAAGATGTATAATGAAGGTACCTGGTGAGCCTCCCTGGGAAGAATATTCTGCAAATGGGGAGCCACTGCAGAAAAGGCCTTTTTATTCTTTATTTATTGAATTTATATACCACCCTATATCCGCAGGTCTCAGGGCAGTTCTTATGCTGTCATCCTCTGGACCTCTCATGTACCTCACAGGAAGAAGTGCCTCAGGTGATGATCACAGAGTCCAAGTTGCTTCATATGGGGAAAGGAGGTTCTTTAGCTCTTTTGTTAGCGCGCATGCACACACGAAGCAGGACATGACAAGACAAAACCTGGAAAGGTTATGTTCTGCTTTGAGTGAAAGTCTCTGATGTGGCAGGGCCTAGCTTCAGTGGCATTCTGGACAGTTCCATGCAGGGCTTGGGAAGGGGATTCCACAAGAGCAGAGATCCATTGCTGTTTCATCAGCAGCCATCCTAACTTAAAAAGGAGCTGCAGCTCTGTCTCTGTCAGTAGCCAGGTCCACTTCCTGTGATATACATCCCTTCAGTTACAGGGGCCCAGCCCACTTTAACAGTCACCAACTCCGGTGGAATGAGAGAGACTGTTGTTCCGCTAAGGCTTCTAAGTTCTTGAAGTCAGAGAAGAGCAAAGTGGATTATTGGAGTCACAGAGGTACTGGCACACTGGCTTTTCTTCTATAATTGCTTCTGGTTTACTATGTACATTGGGGGTTGTCTCTGAGGGCAACTTCCTCTCCCAGACTGAATCCACACCCATGGCTGTTCTTAATAGGTGGGTGGGAAATCTTGGTTTCTGTTTGCTTTTCTGTTACTTTGAAGCATGCTATATATCAGGGGTGGCCAACTCCCAAGAGACTGCAATTTACTCACAGAGTTAAAAACTGTCAGTGATCTACCCCCTTTTGGGGGGTTCAGGTCAAAGTTGTTGATTTTTTTCAGGGAGGAGGTAAAATGGTGAGCTTTTTTTATGGGAGCCATAGTTCAGCTTCTTTGGGGGGAGCCAATGATCTACTAGTGATCTACCACAGCCGTCCAGTGATCTACTGGTAGATCACGATCTAACTGTTGGACATGCCTGCTATATATCAATGGATGTCATCTGGTTTTCATCTTCTCTATGAATATTCAAATGTAGGGGAGCTATTTTGGTGCAGAAGCAGAATATTTAGCTGGAATATTAGGACTCCAAATTGAAATCCCCAGTCATTGCATTCTCCATATCTTACCCTTGCCTCTTTTTCAGGGACATCAGTGCATAACTGAAATTGAAACAGTAAATTACTTCATGCATTGAGGAGTAATGCAAGATTATAAACAACTATAAAAACTTGTTCCCTATTCCCAAATAATTTGTGATTATTTGTATCCACAAATCTACAAGGAGATTCACTAAAGAGATAGCAGAAGGTTATACTGTATATATTATATCATATATCATGTCATATTATATTAGCATTAGATAGTTACGATAATGTTGTCTTCCAATTTTGTTGACTAGTTAGTTATGTTAGGGAAGGGAAGGAACTGTCAAATTCATTGGCTAGTTTTCATTATGCAACATCTGAATTCTCTGGCTAGATCTCAATCTCTACAAGGAATGGGCTGAGTTAGATTTTTTCCCCCTCCCTGACACTCCCTAGGTCCCTGAGGGTTCCAATAACAAACCCCAGGATGTTGTAAATAAGCTTACGGATTAACCAGCTTCTTGCTATTCATGTTCCAGCACCTCCCCAGGAAGAAAAAAAAAAGGACTACACCAGGGGCCTGCTTCACCCTAATCAGAAAAGGGAGAATACAGATTGTTCTGATCAGAGCTGCATGTGTCTGGAAGGCTAATCCAAAATTAATTAGATCTGGGCTGCATAAAATTCATTTGGATTTGTAAACATAATGACTGGAGTATGAGGATTATGCAGATAGAGAATGGATAAGGTAACTAATTTGTAGGTCGATAATGCTTTAATAATGTCACAATGTGCTCCTTTGTCTTAGTAATTGCCAAAAACAAGGAATGTTTTACTTTGTGTATTTTTGTGGGGTGTGTGTGTTAAAGAATCACAAAGCAGTGTTAAGAGTCTGAATATACAATGTCATGCGAAAGGAGGATGTTTTACTCTAAGCCAGAATGAAACCCACATTTGTAGTCTGGTTCAGCTCCATCTGACTTGGAAGCAGGTCCTACTGATGCAGTGAGACTTATTCCTAGTAACAGGGCTGGCGTCATGGGCTGGCATCACCAGATATCTGCAACACCAGCAGCGGCCCCAGTGTTGACCACCATCCCTGGCTTTCCTTCTGGGCCAGAGGAAGTGTGCCAAGAAGCAAAAGGTGAAGGCAGAAGGGACAAAGGCTGACATTGTATGCTTCCTTGTCTGTTTTTTCTCTTTTGGCAGAGAAGTAGAAGGAGGTCAAGGAGTGTTTGCAGAGAGGAGATGAGGGGGCCATTGAGGACATATAACTCAAGCCACTGCTCAGTAAGATTATAGCTCAAGGGTGAGGAACCTCAGTCCCTGAGGTCAGATTTGTCCCTCAAGGCATCTCTATATAATCCCTGGAACTCTCCCCAGGCCACACCTTTTCTTCTCAAGCCACGCCCCTCAAAACCCTGCTTCATACCTTCCTTGCATGTTGCTGCCTGGCTAGAATATGTCATTTGACTCTGATAATGCTTCTTGGTTGCGTCCATCAGGAGGAGTCCATGTGGAGTCCCTTTTTGTGTAACATTTTTTCAGTGGTAGTTGGTGGTCAATGTTCTGTTCATTAATGTGTTCTTCTGAAGAAGTGTGCATGCACACGAAAACTCATACCAAGAATACACTTAGTTGGTCTCTAAGGTGCTACTGGAAGGAATTGTTTATTTTTATTTTATTTTTATTTTGTTTCGACTATGGCAAACCAACATGGCTACCTACCTGTAATTAAAGCTAGGTGTACTAATCCTTGCAGCAAGGGCAGTGATGTGGTAAGCATTTTGAGAAACAGGCAAAATTGTTTTTCTGTTGTGCAAGATAATCATTGAGGATCTGCTGGATTACACATTCTTCCTATCGTCTATATACAGTATCCAGCAGTGATAAGAAGATTGCAAACTTATTCTCTGCAATGCACAACATGCAACTGTGCCATTTCTCATTCTCATCTCATTGCAGGTTACGGCAGTGCAATTTGTCCTTGCATCAATCACCTTTGTTTGAATGAAGATTTTCAATATTAATGAAACTCAGATTTTATCAGAACACACTCAACATACACACTGGCTCTTTACTCTGCAGGGAAAATTCAAAGGATAATATTAAAATCTAATGGAGAGTAGCAAGTAACAATTTCAATTAAACGAGGTCCAATGTCAATTAATTCCATGTGTGGTTGCAACTTTAAATTTGGACACTATGCACTGTCATCACTTTTTGACATTATTGGGTTGATATTGGGGGTGGGGGAGTAGGTTCACATTGAAATGTGTATTGTACCTACCATATATAAGATACTGAACCCTTGCTTCCCCAGTACCATCAGTTTTCAGATGGAAATTTCAGTGCATTGTATTTCTTGGCACATCTGCCTACTTTGGAAGATTTCAAGAAAGATCAGGTCACTGCACAGAAAATATTTAATCTTGGGCTGGAATGAAAACCTTCCTTGAATGACAACTTTGAAATAGTTCCATATTCAGATAGCTGGTTTTTGCAATCGCTGTGATGGATGTTTGCAAGCAAAACATCTTGAATCTGTCCATTTCTTGAGAAAGTGTTACTGCAAAGTCTGATTCAATGAAACAGCTTTCAGAGTCAGATAAAATGTTCAAGAAGCAGAGAGCTGTTGTTGTTTTCTTTAAAAAATGCAGAAGCAATTGAAAGCCTACTTAGGGACTCCAGCTCTGGGTTTTCAAAATCGATCTGCTTTGAAAACCTACCTATGGACTGCAGCAATCCACCTCAAGCAGTGGTTCTAGCAGGTATAGAAGAGGAAAGAATCACACTGCCAGCTATTCATAGTTTTGGTCATGTATTACACTTCTTAAGACTATGGATAAATGGCTATTGGAGAGAGACAAAGAAAAGAGGGAAGGGGACAGGGCTTTCTGACTCTAGATAGCAGAATTTGATTTTGTAGTCTGCAAAGGTGGTTGTAAAATGGCCTTCAGCTGAGACTACAACATTGTTACATCCCAATGGGGCTTGTATAGTTTCTGTCTGTAGCCTACTGCTGGGTAATTTTGGAGAATCAGTAAGTGATACTGTATGTTAAAGTGGAGTACTTACCACTCCATTATCTTCCCCTGCATTTGCACCAGTGTTCATTGAGTTGGGGAACTGCATATTAATTGCATATTTATTGTCCACAGAAAGGAAACACAATCTTGTCAGAACTTGGAGGCATGGTAAATTCTTTCTGTGGTCCTATGGCTTGAGTTTCCTATTAATACACACCTGTAATGCTGCTGTCTTCAAAATACCATTCTGGGCAAGGTTCTCAGATGAGTAATGGCAAATCATCTCCAGGAATTTCTGAATGATGGTGACCACCCAGAAGCATGAAGCACTTCTGTTCATTCCACCTCCTTCCAATGTGCAGCTGGAGGGAATGCATGGAAGAACTTGCTCTGTTGCAGTACCTAGTAGATCTGGCTGGTCCCATCCTTGATGGTATCTTGATGACAATTTTGGGGGTTCATGTGTGTGAATTTTATAATAAATCTGTGTATGTGTTTATAACAAAAAAGAAAGGCACTGCCATGCCCCTTCCTGTTTCCTCATTATACTATGCAAATGACAATAAACAGTGAGCATGACCTAACAAGGAGGCACTCAACTATACCAGAGTTATTTGGGCATGTATGTGGGGCCCTAGCATGCTTGAGAATTAATTTGGCTAGCTTGTTTGTTTCATTCTTTAACACCCAATAGCTGTATATCAAGGAATCTTGGTCAAAGGTATTGTATTGCAATACCAAATGATAATCTGTTTTATCAAAAGATTTTTTTTGTAATTTCCTGTATATAGTTAGAAATAATATCACCGTCTCTATTTTATTCTTGTTTTTTTGGCAAGGCTCACTTTTATGTCTGTATTTAGACTGCAGCTGCAATCAGCACAGCTGTTTTTATTTAAACACCAATACACAGCATCATTTGGAGCATAATTCACTATTTTCACCATGGATAGTGCTTGCATATCCAGATATTTGCTTCTAAACAAGCAGCAATGAGCCCTTGAAAATGAATTGCAGGGAGAGCAGCTTCACATTTTCCTGCTGAGTTAGCACAAGGAAAACAAAATACAGCTCTTCCTCCATAAAGATGATGGAAGATCGGGTTCAAGAGGGATAAGGAAAAGCTATCTAGAATTGTGCACATAGGGCTTAAACATTCAGAAATGAAGAATCTGCAGAATTACCATTGTCTGTTCTCTGGTGATGGTTCATTTATACTGCATCAAAACAAATATATAGGGATTGTCCCCGTCAAGTACCATTAAGAGATTAATCAATAATTCCTCTAGGAGAGCATAGCACAGTAGCAGTAGCACATGCCTTGCAAGTAGAAATTCCTAGGTTCAGCCTCCCATTTTTTCTAGTTAAAGGCTTCTGCTAACAGGGCTAAGAAAGACCCTTGTCCCAGACCCTGCAGATCCACTGCTTGTCAGAAGGATCAGTCTTCTAAAACACTACACAGGGTCGCTCCTTATAAACTGTGCAATTAACTGCCAGAAGACTGATAAAAGGTATGCCACACAAAACTTACATGGTAACACCAGTAATGCTTCCTGCGTAAAGATAAACAGCTGATTGCGGGTAGATCCCTCATTCTTTAGGTGGTGATTCCTAGCAAATTCCGCTGCCCTGAGCAGTTAACAGTCAGGTCCACTGATAAAAATCATTTGTTCTATTTTGCAGTTAATATTTTATGTAGAGTCTACCTACTTACCTACACACACCCTGCACAAAGATGGAACACAAGCTATCAGGAGCATTATTTATTTGCTACCAATATTTATTTTTTAAAGTAGTTTTAACATAAATACATAAATAAATAAATACATAACAGAGTAGGGTACAACTATAAAATGAAGAAAACAAGTAACACACAACAATAATAAAGCCATAACACACCTCAACAAGTAATAGGAGCAGATAAAACACTCATTACCAGGCCACAAAAGGTTGGCTTAGACCCCAACAGCTAATTTTCCTGAGGATACATTAGTAAGTAAGAAGTCATAACGATTTTTTTTTTAAAAAAATTAAAGACCCATGCAATCTGTTTAATGGCACATGGATGTCTATTTGTTGCTGTTTTCAAAGAACATCTTGCTCTTAAATCTCTTTTTCAGTCCACCGTGTTTCAGATTCACTTTAACAGAAGGTCTCAGGGAAGAAATATATAAACTCCCAAGATCAAAACCTAACCACAAAACTAAAAACAGTATAAAATCACCAAATCCAAACCAAAACTGGCAGGGATCACAGAGTGATGTGCACAATATAACCTCCCACATATCACCACCACAACCACCCCTGTGAGGTAGGTTAGCCGGGGGGGGGGCATATAGTCACACAATGAGGTTGATGACTGAGTGGGGATATGAATTTAGGTTTCCCTAACCACTACACCACAATGCCAAGATGTCAACCCATGATATCCTGAGAACCATGGCATGTGCTAGATTGGTATCTTATGGTTGCACAGACATCTCATATAAGGAAGAGCTTTCTCATTGGCTTCCATTCAGCCAAGTTAGAAAAGGCCTGCCTAAACCAATGTTCAGGTAGAGGTGGTGCTTTGCTCTGTACACATGATGTTAATAGAAGGTTAAAAACGATTGTTCCCTGGATATTTGAATGTCAAAAAATACTTGCTTTATCTTGTTAGGCTTTAGCTATAAATGTGGGTTTATAGAAGGCTAAGAACAGGAAATAAAAATGGAGCCAGGATTACGGACAGCTCAAGGGACGATGGCAAATGCTTTGTCAGAAGAAAAAGCACATTTTCATCCTTTCTTTTGTCCCAATGAATCAAAGACCTTCTGATTGGTGGTGTCACATTGCCCTGATCAGAAAGGAATTAAGTGGCCAGTGAGAATGCGCTTTTCTATCAAAGACCTGGCAAACTGCAAGATGTAGAAGCCCAAAGGTCTGTGTAAATCTCCATCTCACAGACAACAGAATAGGAAGGTGGCGGTGGCGGCAGGGTGGGGGGGGGGGAAAGAATCTATTACAAGCAATCCAATCCCTCACAGCCCAGCCATTCACTGAAAATAAACATTCACGACTCACACTCTTGGCTTTCAATAAGGCTGTTTTATGCCCCCCATTTGCATTTTTTAAAAGAGTGCATCAAAGTGATGAGTAGTGTCGCTGAAAAATGAAATCTTCAGCTCTTCTATTTATCTTCTCTATTAAACTGTTTTACTGTTTGCGCTCGAAGAATAAACAATCCAGATTAAATATGAACTGAATATAGGGAAATAGCGTTTTGCCGTTTTAGTATAGTTTGGGGGGTACAATCATTATAATTATTTATTTTTGAAAAAAAGTTAAAATGTACCTGGTACTTATCAGCCAATAACTTTAGTTTTTGATTTGAAAGCTACATTTTAAGAGAGTATTTAGGTTTTGGGGGAAAAGAGTTATCCAATAGCCACTCTAAATATGGTTTTCTTTAATTATTTCTAGCTCAAATTAATTGCCAGTTATTGCCTTTCTTAAAAACCGACTCTAGGCATTTCATGTAAACTAATGCAACTTTATTTAAGTACAGTAGCCTACAACAGATATGGAGCCCTGCTTCCTCCTTGGGCCAGGGCAACACTGCCTTCTTCCACTCACCTCTACAGGAAGTTTGCTCTTCAAGTACTTCCCTTGACCCAGAAACTAACTATATACACAGTCATCTCTTGTCAGATATACACATGCAACTCCTGTTTGCACGACTGCTTTAACACATATCATTTATATTTTTTATGTTTTGATAGTCCTGAATATGGGCCCCAGTGAAATCACATAGGAAGAACCTACTGGGACAGACCAATGGTCCATCCAGTTCAGTATTCTGTTTCCCATAGTGACCAGCTTCTAGGAAATTCAAAATCAGAATATGAAGACCAAACCCCTTCCCCTAGCAGCTGGCATTCAGTGGCACAGGTAAAAGGTAAAGGTAAAGAACCCCTGGACTGTTAAGTCCAGTCAAAGGCAACTATGAGGTTGTGACATTCATCTTGCTTTCAGGCCGAGGGAGCTGGTGTTTGTTCAAAAACAGCTTTCCGGGTTATGTGGCCAGCATGACTAAACCACTTCTGGCACAATGGAACACAGTGACAGAAACCAGAGTACATGGAAACACCATTTACATTCCCGCTGCAGTGGTACCTATTTATCTATTTGCATTGGCATGCTTTTGAACTGCTTGGTTGGCAGGAGCTAGGACCGAGCAACGGGAGCTCACCCCATTGTTGTGGGGATTCGAACTGCTGACCTTCTGATCAGCAAGACCAAGAGGCTGTGGTTTAGACCACAGTGCCACCTGCATCCCTATTCAGTGGCATACCACAGAGGTGTCTATCAAATCTGATGGCTTGGGGTTGGGTTAGGATTTGGCAGATATTAAGGATCTCTTCTCAGGTCCTCCAGTACAGTCCAGATTCCATTCCATGCAGCTGCTGTAATGTTTAAAATGTTCTTATTTTATCCATTATGCACATCCAGCACTGTAAGGACCAGTTTTTAGTTTTACTGGTGTGGAAGTGCTCAATATGGATCGGCTAGAACATGAGAATAAGAACATTTTCAGCATTACAGAAACTGCACGGAGCACTCAGACTGGTGGGAATGTTTTGATAGCATTGCAGATGATGGGCATCATGCTTAACTGGGCTCTTAGTCTGCAATATAACTTTTCCATGGCCATTCAGTGAATTCACGGCCCATTTTGGAAACCTGGATAGCCCATTTCCTATTCATAGTATTCTGTTTCCTCGACTGCCGTTATAGAGCTAAGGGTTTAATGCCAATAGGATCATCAAGCTAGATTTCTGCATTTATAAATTTTCACAGAATGGAATGGCCAAATTAAGCTGCCCCCCTTCTTTGTCCCTGCAGCATCATTTAACTGGTGCTACTGCCCAGCCAGCCACCTTCCCAACAGAAACGGTCAAAGCCCCAATGAACCCTTTTCCCGACATATCGCTCGGAAAGTTCATGTGCAATATTTGGTAATGGAAAAATCACATTACACACTAGGTTATTTATAGCCTGTGGTAGGTGGCAACAGTTCTGCAGACAGGAGAGCATGCTGTTCACACTGTCAGGTTTTCCTTAACTGTAATAAGTGCAACACCTTGTACAGAATTCAGTAACATATGGCCCAAACCTCAGCACACAGTTTGAGTAAGGTAATCTTTTATTCCTGTCAGATGATGACAATGAAAATTATGCAATAATGACAGTAATGATTTTTTTAAAAAAGATGGAACCAATAGATTAGTTCTAATATTTTATCTCTATGGCAACTAATATTGGAGAAGTACACTACTTCAGAAACATTTGTTGGGAAGTGGTATCTATTTTTTGAATTTTTTAAAAAATTAATTTTCACAATAAACAATAATCATTACATTAAAGGAGGAAAAACATTTAAAACAACTGTATACCAGCTTCATATTAATACTTGAATACCCCGACTTCCCTCCACTCCCTCCCCTGGTTCCTTTGTATTATCTTCATTTATGCATGTCAATAAAGTCTTTATCTCTAATTACCTCCAAATTTAAACATTATCCATAACATTACAAGTGTTTTTTATAAATCCTGCTACTGTATTAACTTCCTAACAATGCTTTTTATATATGCACTAAACATTTCCCATTCTTTTTTAAATTTGTTATCACATTGATTTCTAAGTTTCCCAGTTAGTTTTGCCATTTCTGCATACTTCATTAACTTAGTTTGCCAATCTTCTTTGGTGGGGACTACTTCTTCTTTCCAGTGTTGGGCTAGCAATATCCGAGTGGCCATTGTTCAGTACATGAACAGATTCTTGTATTCTTTAGGTAGATTCATTCCTGTAATACCTAATAAAAAAAGCTTCTGGTTTTTTTTTAAACAAAGGTTATTTTTAACATTTTTTCAATTCGTTATATATCATTTTTTCAATTCGTTATATATCTGGCCAAACTGCGAGAGGCAGTGAAAGATAGGCGTGCCGAATGAAGTCCTGAGAGAAGGGATTTCCAAGGATGTAAAGCCAACACTGAAAAGGCAGACTCTGTCCCTGATACTCCCCAAAATGATTTTTTAAAAGTGTGTCAGAGAGCAGAGCCTGTGAGGCCAATCAAACTTGGGGATAACAACTGGGGCAAAGGTAGGTTATAAAAGAAAATAGGGAAATATGGTACAGGCTGTGCAAGAGTTTTCTGTGAGACTGTGGCAGGCGATGGGGCAGGGCAGGTTGATTGGGTACAATCCCTGTCCCAGCCACAGAGATTTGGCTTGACCAGTGCTATCATTTGACTGCAGCAAGACTAGCCAGGGATCCACTGGATTAGCCTTGTCCCCTTCCTGTCTTTGAAATGGCCCATTTCTGGGCTTTTAACTGGTCCCAGATTATAAGAATGCTGCCAGTGGGCTACCCATCCACTTGCAAATTCGGTGGCCAGGGGGAGCCTGCTGAGCTGAGCAAAGTGAGAAATCCACTCAATCCTGGCTCCCCACAAAACACCAGCATGGGCCGGGACTGGATTGCTGTGGCCATAGCTAACCATCTCCTACCCTTTCACAACACCCTGATAAACAACCTTAGGCAGCTGCCTCACTCTGCCTAATGGGAGGGGCAGACCTGCTGACTTTGGACACGCACATTGTGAAAAGAAGCTGATTTGGCAGAGAACTTCATTTGGATCACAAGTGTAAGGAGTTGTACATGCTCTGTTAGGAAACACATGGTTGCATAGCGTTAAGTCACCTTCTTGGGCACTGTTCCACTTGTATTTATGGCCACTTTAATTAGCTCTGATTGATGTAGTTTTCTCACGTGCATTTTTGACTGTTGCAGTATTATTATTAATGTTAATTAGATTAATCTGTCATGTGAACATTTCCCAACCACTCACATTAACAAATAGCAGAATCGTAGGAGCACTGGCGTAATTTATTGTTGATCTGCTTGTCAAGAATGAAATGGTCTCCAAAGAAAAGTTATTCAGAGAAACACAATTATTTTTAAATTGATATAGTAACGGTGGGGAGGCAGGGAGTTATACCTAAATCAAAAGCTGTTGAAAAGAAATAATGTTATTTGAGTGTTCCATTTGGAGAGCTTGAATCCTAGGAAGTTCATGTTTTGCAAATGATTGCCACCTCCTCTTCACAGCTGTTATGTGTTTCTACCACAGAGTTTTAAATAATTCAGTGAGCTTCATGGGAAATGAAGATTTTTTTTTTGCATAAATTTGAAGATTCCTTATTATTTGCTCTAAATGTTACTGTTACCTACAGACTTGAATTTCACAAGAAACACAAACATGTCCTATGAATAGAAAACCACAGTGAATTTATCAAGCAGCAAAGTTTGGAGGATACATCCCATTTAAATTCCCAATTTGGCAAGTTACAAAATTGGCCCTATTGTTATTTATTAAGTGTAAGGTTCTCAGGTGTTGCTCATGAGTAACCAGCCATAGTAAGTGGCTCTTTGCTATAAAGCATTTATTGTGCAGATATATACAGTGCTGAGCATCAAAGATCACGTCTGACTCGTCCTAGTTCAGAATCCGGGAATGAGTCTTTCCGGTTTTTGGACCAACACTAAAGTCGCGGGAAACGGAATCCCCTCCTATCTCCCCTGCGCTGAACCTCTCTGCGCAGTTGGGGTGCTGGAAGAGGTGCGCCTTCCCTTGATCCTGCTTGGCGTGAGGGCTCTGCTACCCTGCTAAAGCCCCAACACTCCCTGCCTCCCCACAGTCCCTCTTCCCCACTAGAGGGATCACTGCTGCCCCAACTGGATGACGAGGAATTGCTCAGGATGACCGGACGGGGTTCCCTATACTCAGAGCGTACTGACTCCACGCTGCTCTGCGATGAGGGCGGTTCCCTGACATTAAGTTTATATACTGCCCTTTATCTGAAGACCACAGGGTGGTTTATAGCGTAAGAACACAAAACGAACACTGAATATTAATTGCAGGGTTACAACCCATGCTCCTGGGTGGGTGAAATGAGTCTTGATGTCCCTCTTTAAAAAGCCATTTCCTTTCTCAGGTCTTAACCATTTTCACTTCCCCAAAAAGTTATCTTCCTTGTGTTCAGCATTCTATCCATGCACACACCAGAGATTAAAATCTAACCAGCTGCCTGGGAGTTGTAATAGATATGCTTCCAGTTCCCCATCTAATGTTGAGAAGAAAGCAACTACAGTTTTGAAATCAATTGAGGGTGGAGGAGAAGGAAAGGCCTGTACAGTTCCTACAAATAATTCAGAATACTGTAGGACTTACTATTTGTGCTTTGCCAGTTTACCAAATTAAAATACAAGTTTATTTATAAACTTGGCCCAAACTCAGTTCCAGAGTTGAAAACCAAGGTGTTCAAAGTATGGTTAGGTTGCAAAATGATATGCAGAGAATTGTTATTTATTTTTGTAATAATAATAGACTGGTGCAAACGATTGTCTAAAGCAAGGGGATTTTTAGTGGCAGAAAAACTTTATGTAAGAGGGCTTTTGGAAGAACTAGTATTAAAACACTCTTCCCAAAAACGGGGTTAAACCCACTGCAGTGAGTGTAGCATTATGAGAAAGATCAGTAAGACAGCATCTCAACATTTCAATCAAGGGAACAAATAATTGAATGGTAGAGTTGGAAGGGACCTTTGCAATCTTGTTAGTGCTGTATAAAATGACAACAAACGATAGCCTTTCATATTTCAAAGAACAACAAGAACACATAAAAGGGACACTTAAGGAATTTGCATCATCGGTGCAACGGCAGGATCCATATTCTTTTAAGTGCATTGTGGACACTCACAACTGAGGGGATCCCATATTTGTTTCAAGTAACAAAGCTGTTGTACAGCAGCATGCTATACCACTCGCAAGCTCAGTAACCTACAGCACAAGTGCTTTCAGAAATCTGTGAATTCCTCAGCCCCCTAGTGAGGAAAAGTGGGCACGGCCAGGCTCTGAGCAGTTTCCTTTTCATGCATGTTCCTCAAGAATACACACAACAAGCTTTACTGTAGTCTTGGGCACTGGAAATGAGTGCCTCTGGTTTTGATGGAACTTATGTTAAGGTATCCTTTAAGGGTCACTGCATAAATGATCTGCCTGCCCCCCCCCATGTGTTTTTATCACCTGCTGCTTAGGACCCTGGGAGAGAAACATTGGATCACCCTTCCACTGTGTAAAATGAAAGCCTACTAATTTAAGGCTACTAATAAACACAAAGTTAAACAGGTCTGGGGAAATAATTTCCTCTACTAGACACCTGCAAGAAAGCAAGTGATCTGTTTCTTTTGTAACAGCTCGTATTGTTGAAAGCACCTGCAAAACAGGCAGGGCTCCAGCTCCAAGCTCCGCTTGATGTGTTACTGCTGGCATCTTCAGCTGCCGCAGGAAGAACACAGGCCCCCTGAAGTATGTTCACCGGAAGATCTGGCACCCTGACGCCATTTGGTTCCCATTTAAATTGAAAAGTTGGGTAATATGTTGAATGAGGAATGGGAACAGCAGAGCAGTAATAAGCAAAGACAAAGGCTGTATACACATCCTGTAGTTGGTTAAGGGTGAATGGGGATTGTACTTCTGTGAGGGGTAAACTATAGTTCCAAGGATTCTTTGAGGGGTGTTTGGAAGGTACTGGTATGTTGTATACTCTGCGAAAACAGGAAATGCCCCTCACATCAAACAGGAATAAGAGAAAAGATACTTAGAGACGGTATGATTGTTGACAAGGATTTAATGGGAAGTTAGGAATAAGGCTGGTGAACAGGAGGCTTTCTTGTTGTTATTCTTTTTCAAAAAGAAATCATACTAGATTTTTTATTTGTTTTTCTTTTGATTTTTAAAAGCATGCAATAAATTTGTAAGAAGCACCTGCATGAGCTTATGGATGTTCAAAATTCTTTGCAGAGCTTACATGGAAATATCTGCATTGGAAAAGGGCAGTTAGACCAGGCATAGGCAAACTCAGCCCTGAGATGTTTTTGGCCTACAACTCCCATCATCCCCAGCTAACAGGACCAGTGGTCAGGGATGATGGGAGTTGTAGTCCCAAAACATCTTGAGGGCAGAGTTTGCCTATGCCTGAGTTAGACAAAGGAGGATAGTGAATGCAAGTGGATCTGGGGCCTGCAGCTGAGCCAGGCTGAATAGGATATTATCTAACTGACATAGACAGTCTTCAGCCTTTGTGTATGCGGACTGTTAGCAAAGGATGGATTACACTGGTGATGAGTCAACAGGAGGGTAGCAGCCATGACTCTCAAAAACTGGTGAGCTACAGTATCCAGCATGGAGGATAATAGTTCTTAACAAACATCAAGTGCCCTCAGAAGATGCCCACCTGCGTTGTCACATATATTGATAATGATTTGCTGATAAAAGGATGACATGATGACACCATTGCTTTAGTGGTTTCCTGCCCTCTACTCCATTTAATTGCATGCCACTTGTAGGAGAGGGAAATTCTAATGTCATGATGTCATGTCATTCCTCATGCCCTCACCTACATTACCTGGGAGAGGAGTGGAGAGATGCATTTCCATGTCATCTGAGCCTAAGATCAATTTCACTTTTACATTCTGAGTCCTTTTTTGTTTTGTTTCAGCAACAAGACTGAAGTGCCATGGATAAGATGTAATTATCATTTTGTTTAGTATTTAATTATAATGCATAATTTCTGTCCTAATTTGTTGCTGCATCTGTTTCTGTGTCCCACCTCCCTCTCTCCCTCCCTCCCACAATCTGGTCCAAAAACAAACAAACTATATGTATGCAATATACTCAGCAAGCCCATACATGGATGTTAAAGTGTGAATTGGACTGTAAAAGGAAATCTGACTGGTATACGCCGCTCTTGTTTCTTACATTTTAGTCAATGGTGCTCGGCATTTTTGTTTGCTTTTTGCAGTTTTACTTCTTCTGATGAACAGATCTGCTTTTTCAGGTTTTGAGATAATTGTTGCATGTTCATTAAAACATCACCAACAGTGTGTATGTTGGTGGGAAAATGCATTTTATGATGTAGCAGATTTCAGAAAATATAAAAATATGCCACAATGATTTCAAAAGCTGAAATTTTTACTTGAAATGTGCATTTGAAATTCAATTTTTTAATGTGGCTCAGTCCTAATTTTGTATCCAGGTGACTCCCCACTTATGCGGGGGTTATGTTCCGGGCCCTTGTGCACAGAAGCAAAAAGCGCATAAGTGGGCAACATGCCCTGTCTTCCACTTTCTTGACAATCAAGTCCAAAAATACTATTTTTTAAAACAAACAAACAAACAAGGAATTGAAGCTCTGGTGCTGGCAGAAGGTTGGAGAACATGTAACCAAATATACCACAGCAAGATCCTCGCACTGCCCTGCCCACTCACCTTCAGACATGGGACATACAGACTGGGTTGGTGATGAATCCAGCCACAATGCAAGAAGGGGACCCCTGTGTGTGGCTCTCATTTAAAGGGCCACAAGCCTGTCCCCTGCAGAACTTCTGTCTGGTCCAATTGCATGGCCAGTGCTTGCATGACTGGGAGAGGAGGTGCTGAGTGTCCCACCTCCAGCTGCACAGGAAGGGAAACATGGCCCCAGGGACCACGCCACACCACAGCTGCGGCAGGCATGAAACGCCACTTCCCTGGAGCCCCAGGTAAGCAGAGATTCTTAGCTGTAGCTCCCTGCTTACAATATGTTCTCTCCAGTGAGGTCTGTCTGGTGCCCCATCATTAATATAGTTACAGTGCCAAGTTAAAACAAAACTCCTTTTCTCATAAGCATTTGACAGATAATGTTGATTGTTCTGTTTATTGATGAAATGTTTTCTGCTGTTTTTTTATTATTCTATCTTTCTTTACACCCCATATTTTCCCCTGAGCAGATTCAAGGCAGCTTAGAGCAGATTCAAGGCATCTTAGAGTTAAAAATAAGGACCACTAAAAGCATAGAAAAACAGGGGGCAAATGGAAGGAAGGGTAAATGATGTCACTTTAAACAGATACCAATATAATTTTCATCACGAATTTTGGAAAGTCCATGAAAAGGAAGTAGTTTAGGTTCATGCCTGCATTTCAGATCCGGAGGTTATGATGGAGAGCATGGGGATGCCATTTAAGAGTCAAAAGCACTGATGTGCATGTTCACCCACTGTGTAATACTTACATGTGGAATGAGATACTTTCAGCAGCTTTTTAATGATTTCTTCAGGGAAATTACTGCTGGTTCATTACAACATCTTTGCCTCCTTGTGGGTACTGAAGCTAGTTACTTGATTTTCAAATGGGCTTCATAGTTTCCCCATAGTTTGTATTCATTCAACCGCCTTGGGGTTAATGTGAAAATCTGAGTGGCTGTTTACCTATACAGCACTGTTGTTTCTAATGGTGCCTTTCTTCACCCAGCGACCAAAATAACTTGAGTAGCATTGCTTAAGGTTCATTAAGCAAGATTTTTTTAAAAAAAAAACCGACAGAAACAGCAACCTGGAGCCAAAATCTTTCCACTGAATGTTGTATTCAAATAGGTTCGCATCTTTGCAAAGTATGAATCTGGATTTCTTTACCTACTTTTGGAAATTAATCTTGTATTTCATTTCCAACTAATAAAATGGAGCTTAATCCAGACATGATGGAGGTTTTTCTGTTGGTGGGTGGTCCATATGATTGTAGGGTTGCCGTCCCCTTTGGAGGATTAGATCCAGCCATTACTTTGGATGCTCAAGAGATGTCAGTGCCACAAAGCACCTTTCACCACTCAGGGCTAGGGTGCCAAATACAAAGCCCAGGGAATAAGTTGCTTGATAACAGTTAATTATGTCCTAGTAACATCCAGACTTGACTATTGCAGTGTGCTTTGTGTGGTTTTGCTCTTAAATAGAATGTAACAGCTAGGCTTCAGACCAACAAAGCTTATTTTTCTAGTGCTGAAAGAGCTCAGGTGGCTTCCTATGAGTTAGTGAATGCAATTCAATGTACAAGTGTCAGCCTTTCTCAACCTTGGATCCCAGATGTTGTTGTTGGACTACAACTCCCATCATCTCTGGTCAGCAGGACCAGTGGTCAGGGATGATGGGAGTTGTAGTCCAACATCATATTGGAATCCAAGGTTGAGAAAGGCTGCTGTAAAGCCTTATACAGCTTGGGACCAAAGTAACTCAAGGACCACTTGCTTCCAAATGAATCTGCATGTGTTGATCTGGTGGCGACACCCTTCTCTCCGAGTTTGCTCACCTGTTCAGATGAGGCAATTGGGGTCTTTTCTGAGATGACACGCTTGTGGAATTCACTCCCACTTTCACTATAAATTAATGGCTTTCATTGCACTTTATGAAAACACTTTTGGTTACCCAATGAATTTAATCCAGTATGGCTGAATGTTATTGATAGCGATTATTATCTGGTTGCAATTTGTTATGGTGCAATGTTGTTTTATTTCCTTGCTCTTTTATCTCCTACTGTACTGCTAACATAAGGGACGCGGGTGGCACTATGGGTTAAACCACAGAGCCTAGGGCTTGCTGATCAGAAGGTCAGCGGTTTGAATCCCCGCAACGGGGTGAGCTCCCGTTGCTCGGTCCCAGCTCCTGCCCACCTAGCAGTTCAAAAGCACGTCAAAGTGCAAGTAGATAAATGGGTACCGCTCCGGTGGGAAGGTAAACGGTGTTTCCGTGCGCTGCTCTGGTTCCTGAGAAGCGGCTTTGTCATGCTGGCCACATGACCCGGAAGCTGTACGCCACAACCCCAGAGTCGGACACAACTGGACCTAATGGTCAGGGGTCCCTTTACCTTTACCTTACTACTAACATTCAACTGACTTTTATATTATTAAGATGGTTGCTATGATTGTTTTAATATTTTAGTTGCAAGCTGCTTTGAACTGCTTAGGAGGGCATAGATTTATTTGACTACATTATTTCAGCCCCTGCCCCAAATTGCAAATCAAAGTCCTGCCCCAAGTCTTTATCTGGGGGCACCTTCTTCAGGATCAGCTGGGCCAAGTTGACTCAAGTTGGCAGCCAGGAATTCCTCTTTCTGCTTACTCCTAAAGTCCCTCAAACACCTCATGGGCCCAAGCCCATGCAGGTAACCCTCCCAGGGGCTCTTGCCTCCAAAACTGCAACCCAAGGCCATCATATCATATGTTTGTATATATGTCTGTATGTCTGCATATAGACAGGATATATATTGTGCAAATATGTTTTCTGCTTATCCTTTTATTTTTTCCATATTAGCAACACGTCTCTCTCCAAAGTTGATCTTTCTGGCTATGATGAAGTGGTTTGCTGCAAAAACTAGAACAACCTTAAAACATTCAAGATGCTAATGTATACCTCTGAGATATGCATGGAGTAACTCAGTTACAGGCAATAAATGCTCCCCTTACAAACATTAAGACATTCAATGTTCTGCTAATGAGATCACCTCTATTAACTGTGAAGCTGCAGCTCTATTAGCAATCTTGTAATACCAAAGATAATTAGTGCAGGCGTGTCAGTTTGATTCTCTCCTCACCCACAACTGCATGGCCTTTTATTGTATTCTTTGTTCTTAGGAGCCCTTTGGGAACCCTCTCAGTTTGGATCCATTCTACGACAAACAAAAGAACTATTTCATTAAGAGGCGTCATGCATGCCATTTACTGTGACTTGCGTGCTGCACCTTTGATACAAGGCTATGAAAGTTGAGATCTGTCAGATTCAATTTCTCTACTCTAATTTCTTATCAGGTAATGCACAATACACAGGCAAGGATTCAATTTCCCATTTCTGTTTAGCATTTATATTGACAGAATTAATGCTTTTATTATCTTCAGCTTGATGCCAAAATAGATATACTGTATGGTGTTACGATAAGGTATGTAATGTCTCTCTCTCTCTCTCTCTCTCTCTCTCTCTCTCTCTCTCTCTCTATGTGTGTGTGTGTGTGTGTGTATGTTGACAAGAGAAAGAGAGGCAGAGAGAGAACACAATCATGGCAGACAAAAGGAAGTACCTCACATAGTACATACAGTAGTTGAATTAAAGATGTTGCTACCTTCTGGCGAAGGCCACAAATTTAAGCAGCTTCAGGAGGGAATTGGGCAAGTTCATGGAGGATAAGGTTATCCATGGCAGTTCCTCATGATGGCTGCACATTACCTTCAGGATCAGAGGCAACATGCCTCTGAATACCATTTGGTGGGCAGCACAAGTGCTGTTGTGCTTATGAACTTCCTAGAGGCATCTGGTTGGCAGCAGGCAATTAATTTACTTTATGTGTGTGGGACTGTCTTTGAAGTCAGTCCAGAAGTTGCAACTGGTGCAGAACACAGCAGCCAGGATACTGGTTGATATCTTTGTCTGGATGGCTCTTGTTCCTGCTTTGAAATACCTGCACGGGTTGCCAGTTTATGCCATGTTTATGGTGCTTCTGTTGACAAATAAGCAAACACTTTGGGCCTCAAATATTTGTTGGTGAGTGGCGGCGGCACATGGGAGGACTTTTTCATTGGTAGCCCCCTAGTCTTGTGGAAGGCTTTCAACAGGTACTGCATAGTTTTGCAGCCAAGTCAAGGTGCCCCTCTGCTCAGACTTGTGAAAGGTTGAGGTGAGCTGAGGTTTTTCATCAGTCTGCTCCCTCCAATGTATCCTATTAATTTGCCTCTGCTGTTATTATGTGTTGCTGTGATTTCATTGTGGTTCAGTTTGTAGCTTTATATAATGTATCCTGCCCTGAAAACCTTGAGAGAATGGTGGGCAATAAATTGGACTGAGCAAATGCATGTCATAAGTGCAATGTAATTCATGTATGTGTAATTATGCAGTCATCAGTTTGTATTGGGAGGGGGGCTGTGATAGCTCAGTGGCAAGGGAGAAGTATTTCACGTATTCTACTTAGAGGCACATGCAGACAACTACCACATTTCTGGATTCACCATTTGGGGACATGGCTCTAGGAGCCATCGCAATGAGCTCCTTCATTTCACAATTTGCTGCTATACCACTGTATTGCTTGATATAAGATAGACTCTTATGTGAAATTAGTAGGAGGTCATGAAAGCTTTCATTTTATTTTCATCATGTGGGTGGAAACTCTACCTGATGAAAAGTGGAGTAAGAAGATTAAGCTTCAGAAGAACTGATTTAAAAATAGGCCAGGTGTGATGGAGCTGTGCAATGCAAAGAACGGACACATTCATTTCTACCTGAATTATGCTTCAGATCTCAAACTAATTGCTCTGGTGCAGGGTAGCACAGAAGCTGGTACTTGGACACATTTATAGAATAAATGTGGATATTAATTTCAAAAGCGGAAAAGTGATATTAATGAGAGTACCGCAGAGTAAGTTGTTGATCAAAAAAATGCAGCTAACAGTCCAATCAGAACTACTTAGGACAAGGTGGCTTCAAGGTGATTTAAGCCTACTCAACAGGGCTCACACCCATACAGTATGTCTGGCAAGGGTTGCTAAAATATAGTTATGCTTTCCCCATTTCTTAAAGCTGTGAGAAGTCCTAGGCGTGCAGCACTTGCCTGGGTTCAGTTTCCTTTAGAAAGTCACTGGAATCTTATGACTTGTTGTAATGTTTGCGCCCCTTCCCCTGAGACATGTTAGCCTCTTGCACAAAGAAGTCCCTTGCAGCAAATAATAATTATAATAATAGTTTTATTATTTGTATGCTACCCAACAGAATATTAAAAACACAATAAAGCATCAAATATTAGAAACTTCCCTAAACAAAGAGAACAAAGATTCTTCTGGCAGTTTACAGACCAGAATATTAATTATGAAATATACTTTCAGGGACTACAGTCCACTTCATCAGATGCACAAAAGTGTTACCTTGAGGTATAAGTAAGCACACACACACACACACACACACACACGGAGGAGAGTTGGGGGAATTATAAGTAGGGGGTGTCAAAGGGAAATGAAATGCAGAAAACCACAAACAATTATAATTATGCATTTAATACTGGCAATTCAAAAAATAGATGTTGATAATGCAGACATCCTGGCATTGGTGAGCCAGTTAACACATATAATTGTCTCTGTTTGATCCACAAATAACCAATGCTAAACTGCTGAATTACAATACATCAAAATGTCCCATGCTGTCACATGAGGATTGTGGCCCTTTGGTTTCCTTTTGAACTCTTATGTTACATAAGAACATAAGAAGAGCCTTGCTGGAACAGACCAAAGGCCAATCTAGTCCAGCACAATATTTTCCACAGCTGCCAACCTGAGGGATATGGGAAGCTCACAAGCTGGACATGAGCAGACAAGCCCTGTCTGTCTGTTGTTCCTCAGCAACTGATAGGCCCCAGAATCCATTGGCAATGGCATCTGTTCTGCTGTTCGCATTATCCTGTATGTTCTTGGAGACTGGAGCAGAGGGGGGCTTGTTGCAACAGGAGAGGGAGACTCCCTGGATTCTTCTGTAGCCTCTTGCCCCCTACCACTTCTGCTTCAGCCTCAGAGTCTGAACTGCTCCTTGTCACCAGTTCTTCCTGCTCTCTAAACCTTATTGCCCCTTCAGCATCCAGTCCCTCCTCCCAATCTTCTCCCTCTCCTCATTGTCCTACAACCAGTCCCCTGGCTCTGAGACTTCCTCCTCTGGGGATTACCTTGGGGGTTCCTCTGCTGGTGCCTTGCACCACCCTTCTTCATCCAGTCAATCCCTGGCAGGAATATAGAAATATAGGAATATAGGAATAGAAATATAGGAATATAGAACAAAGTATAATGCAGCTTTCCTATGTTCCTGAGTCAGAGCAAGGTTCTTCTTGCTCAGTAACATCTGTACCAACTGGCAGCAGATTTCCAGGGTTCAGACAGGAGTCCTTGAGATGCCAGGCATTGAACCTGTATACAAAGCGGATGCTCTATCACTAAGCTAAGAGCATTCACAAAATACATGAAAGAAGTAGAACCTATTAAGAGGAGCCAAGCTGCAGGCATATCTTGATTGGCCACACCTACATCAGCTATTTCCAAAAATAAAAGAGAAATCATCTCTATAGTTATATCTATGTTGATCCCAAGAATGCATAGTTTTGCAGCCTTGGGAACAGAACCTTTTAAGATGATCTTGGCTATATGACGCATCCCAGATTAATTTATCTGACCTCTGTCAAAATGCATGCAACCGAAACGGCCTCTGACTAATGTGTGTTTTGAATGCATCTTCATAAAACAACATGTTAAAAGAACAAAACAGACAAGCCAGAGTTCAGTCGCTTTCCAGCTCAGGCAGGTGCAAGGAGTCTGCAAGAGAATGTGCTCATTATGAGCAAGGTTGAAATTAGGTATTTAAAATCGTGTCTTAATTTAGCTAATTTATCATCCCACTCAAAGCCCCTTTTGTACAATTGAAATCTGAAGTGCTTAGTTTACTATTAGATCATACCAGCTGCTGTTGTATCGCTGAAAGCAGATGTTCCACAGACAGACAGAACAGTGCTAATTGTCACCAAAATGTGGTTACTTTTTGGCAGTTATTCCACCAGTGAATTTGTCATATATACCAGGCAGGTGCGACCATACACAGTCATTTGTAGGGAAGACAGCTGAGAGGAGGAGGAAGAAGAAAAGTGACACGAGAGAATAATAAAGAATGTCACTTTATAATCAAACCATAGAATACGGGTCCAGGATTTCAGACATTTTCCATAATGAATTAGCTGGGTTAATTAGTGAGTATTGTCAGCGGCCTAATTTCCGCTTAAAAGGATAGGGTTCCGTGGGATTGAACTCTGCTATTGTTCTTTGGGGGATGCTTGGGTAAAACTACAGGTTCCTCTCACTAGTTAAGGTATCTCCTGAACCAGAAATCAATATAAATAGCAAACCAAACTTGCAGGCAACTATCCCCCTCATACCTCAGTTACGACTCTCAGAAGGCACAGCAAGGGACTGTAGGCAAAGCATCTCAGGCTGTAATTTATTTATTTATTTATTTATAAAATCACTATTCATTTGAACAGGTGAAATAAAGTCATTGCGGCTGCTCTAAAGTAAGGGGGTTGCATCTTTTACTCTCTAAAGTAAGAGAGAAGCTTAACTGCTCTAGTGTTGGAATGCAGATGCTAAAAATTTGCTTCTCTCTCTCTTTTTTTTATAAATGATTTTTATTATTTTTTATACTATGCTACTACAAAACAAATCCAACATACATTCTCATACATTTTTCAATTTTGGATGACATAGCCATGACTTCCCTCAGTCCTTCCACGTGGCTTTCAAAATTATATCTTAATATTATACTTCTTTAATCAACCATTGCTTACATTATCATTAAATTCCTACTTACTCTAACTACCATACTTACAATAATATTTCTACACATTAACTACAAAACTTCTTGAAGTCCTATTAGCGTATTCAATTGTAAATTGTCTTTTAAGTAATTTGTAAACTTTAACCAGTCTTTGATGAATTTCTGGTCCCGCTGTTCCCGGATTCTTCCCGTCATTTTGTCCAGTTCTGCATATTCCATCAGTTTCACTGTCCATTCTTCCTTCGTCGGTAATTCTTCTTGTTTCCACCTTTGTGCTAGCAAAATCCTAGCTGCCGTCACTGCGTATTGGAAAAGTTTAATGTCCTTTTTTTCAATGTCTGTACATACACTACCTAGTAAGAAAGCTCCAGGCTTCTTAACAAAGTTATATTTCAACATTTTTCTCAACTCATGATATATCATATCCCAATTTACTCTCACCTTCTTACACTCCCACCACATATGATAAAAGGTACCGACATTTTCCTTACATTTCCAACACTTATTATCAGACTTATACATCTTTGCTAGTTTAACTGGGGTAATATGCCATCTATACATCATTTTTAACATATTTTCTTTTATTGAAGTGCATGCTGTAAATTTCATTCCTTCCTTCCAAAGTTTTTCCACATGGAGCCTGGAGATAAAACCATAAGCATGGGAAATCTGCCTTGCCATCTCTTAAGTCCATTATAAATAAAATGCATACTTTCCCATCAGTATGCTGTGAGAATTCATTTGCAGTTTTGTACAATTGTGTGGCATATTTTGGGTGCAGTGCTGTGCATACTTGCTGAGGGACAAAACCCACGAACCCAGTGAATCTCTCATATGCGTGCACATACTGTAGGTGAGATTCAGCTGCTAGTTTTCTTACAGATCCCTGCAGTAAAATAATCAAATGCAAATGACATGCCTAACAGGATGGCTGTGTGAATTGCTGCAATGAGGTTGGTCAAGTCTTGTTGCTCGTGTTTCAACCTGGCTTCCAATCTTGAGGTGCTCAGGTGGCCTAGCTGGCTAGGAATGCCCTTTTTCAGCTCTGGCTGCTCCCACAGTTATTTTCCCTTTTGGACAGAGATGACTTGGCCACTAGTAACTGCTGTGATAACTTCCAGATTTGATAATTGGCCATCTCATTTACTGTTTTTCATGGGATTACTGAAGTCCCTTTTATTCCAGCAGGCTCTTCTTCAGGCTTTTTAAAGCAACGTTTTTTTTAAAGTGTCAGGTACAGAAGCCATGTAAGGGATGCGGGTGGCACTGTGGGTTAAACCACAGAGCCTAGGGCTTGCCGATCAGAAGGTCAGTGGTTCAAATCCCCACGATGGGGTGAGATCCCGTTGCTCGGTCCCTGCTGCTGCCAACCTAGCAGTTTGAAAGCACTTCAAAGTGCAAGTAGATAAATAGGTACTGCTCCAGCGGGAAGGTAAATGGCGTTTCCATGCCAGAAGCAGCTTAGTCATGCTGGCCACATGACCCGGAAGCTGTACACCGGCTCCCTTGGCCAGTATAGCGAGATGAGCACCGCAACCCCAGAGTCGTCCATGACTGGACCTAACAGTCAGGGGTACCTTTACCTTTACAGAAGCCATGATGCAGAAGGGGATGAGGGAAAGAGAATGGCACAGACCTTAGCAGGACACTTGTGTAGCTTAATGTGATAGATGGGAAACTATCCATTTCAGAGGTGGCAAGTATGTGCTCATGTGCATTTGACCCATTCTACTGCCACACACAATATAAAATGTCAGCCTATGCTATTGAAGTACAGATAGGTTCTGGTTATGATGCGCTTTACAAACATATGCCGTAGAAGGGTTTCAGTCCAAACCACCCCTGACTCTCGCACACCCTGCTGCTTTTTTCATTAGTTTTTTTTTTGTAGTTTTATCTTACAAAGGGCTCGTCCTGCCCAATCTATTCTGTACTGTCCCAATGGGTGGGGGAGCCATTTAGCTCTGCTCCCTTCATCAGTGCCTGCTGAGATATTGCACAAATCATCACAAATCCTCAGGGATTCACATCAATCCTTTGGGTGGCCTTGCTTTGGGGGCTGTCTTTCCACTGCCACCCCCCGGCTAGAGCCCCTTAAAATCTGAGGCAGAGTGAGGAGCTGATGGAGAAGTTCTCCCACAGTCTTGATATTGCTACAAGGATTTAGCACCAGCAAGAGAAGAGTGGTTTTCCCATTACAGAAGAGCTCCTAGTATTCTCAAATATATAAAAAGTGAAAAAGTTGTCTATTTGAATCTGTCTCTTTGCTGCTACCTGATTAATGGCAGGAATTCACCCTGCAGCTGCCCAAGAGGCTGCTTAAAAGCAGTTAAACTCAAAAGACATTTGCAGGCCCACATCACAAACTGTGTCTCTCACTACCATCTTGTTAGAATTTGCTGATATCTTGAATTACCATCCCAGGAGTCCATTCCCTAAAATTAGGAGAATGAAATGGCTGGCTCTGGGCCTAGAAGCTCCCATGCTTTCCAACAGCATTCCTTTCGTCTACCACAGACTCACATTCCCTTCAGTGTCGGTGGACTTGACGAGGCAGTAAAAAGAAATGGATGTCTCTGGCTGGTTGTGGTCCTAACATTTCTGTCATGTAAGGGTTAGGTCTGGTGCTTACCCTAGAGGCTATAAAATATTGCCATATTTGTGGTCAGGGTGGCTTCCCATACCCTCTATATCCTCACAGAACAATTTGTAAAAGGAACCTATGGGTGGCACAGTGAGCGGGGCATGTAATTGTTCCAGCAACTTTGTACTTGCATGAAAACACCGCCTACAACCTATAATTTCAGTTGGAAGATTAAGGAAGGGGGTCTCAAACATTCTGCCCCAGGGCAGAACGTTAGTAGGTAACAGAGAAGCTGTTATCGGAGAAAGAAGGGAGTGTGAGGAAACTGGCAGCTTGGGTTGTGGGAAATAAAGTATTTTTTATGCATTTCCCTCCTAGAAATCTTAGGTCATATAGAATAGGCAAGCTTAGTATTTGTGCCATCCCCTTTCATGTCAGTTTACCTAGTGACTTTTCTACAGCCCCTTTCTTGATCTTTCCAGTTCTTCTTTTCCTCAGAGCTCCACCAACTTCAATGGCTGTTATTCGACTGACTGACCAACTGTTGGCAGGTGACTTTTTATTTTGTCACTGAAGCCATTCTAGAAAACAATGTTGCTGACTTCATCATTCCCTCAGAAAAATGTTTGTGACCCTTCAACGACTATCAGCAGGCGTAACCATTTGGAATTGGTAGCTTCGCTACCACAGATGGTGGCATGTAACAAAATTTTACAACAGGGATTATAATTTTTACCCTTTTTATTGTAGGACCACTAGATTTTTTAAAAAATAAAAAACTCTTCTGTTCAAATCTCTTCTTTCATATTCTGAAATTTCTCTTTCAGTCAGGACAAATGCATAGGGTGATATCCAACTAACACATAGTCAGAGTAGTCTCATTGAAATGAGTGTATTGAAATCCTTCCATTTTAATGGGTCTGCTCTGAGTATGACTAACATATACTATCCATAAATTTGCAAGGCACAGTAAAACAAGAACTTGAGTATAGTCTATGAATATTTATATTAGCAGATGCATCTCTGGATATAAAAACTAAAAGTAAAGTATTCCCAAGTAATGCCTATCAGATTGATCTATCACGTTTCTGAGCTAGCTTGCGTCTTCAGCAATATGGCATGATATAAATGTAGAAAATAAGTAAGCAAACAAACAAAGACCAAACAAGGATTTTTGCTGCTTAAGACTGTTGATTTAAAATGAGGTGAAACTTGCTTGTCCATATGCTTTCATTTAATCTATACATTGAACAATTTACATATTTACTTTCATCCTGTAACAGTGTACAGTAAGATCAGAAGGTGCAAAGTTAATGATTTTCAGCATGCAATGATCACAACTGCCCTAACTCACTGAAGATTAGAGAATGACAGTCAGTGCAGAGGGTGCAGCCCCCAGCGGTCTTGAGCTGCAAGTACCTCTTTTTGTTTTTGTTTTTAGGAGAAATTAAGCAATGCTTTAAAATCCAGAATAGGACAAGTTACTTCCTGACATCTGCTTCCTCTCTAAATCCTACTGGCGTTCCCTGGTCTTATCTCCTCTCCAACCCCCACCCTGAAATAACAAGGCCAATATTTTGTCAGATTTTTTTCCCCCAACGAGGATTGTAATGCTAAAGTTATTTTCTCTTTTCTAAAGTGCATGCCTAAGGTGGGGGGGGGGTCCTGGTGTTTTAGTTCTTATTTATTTCCTGTAGAGTTCTAATACCTGAACTGTGTTGCTGGAAGGGGTTTGGCTGAGACAAAAATAAGGAGGACTCACTGCATAGACTACCCTTTGAGAAAGACCTGAAACATCTTGGGATGAGTCTCTGGCGGATTTGGTTTGATGTATTCTGCAAAAGGCCTGATCCTTCGGTCCTTCAGCTACACGACCCAGAGAAAAAAACACCTTCTGTGCTGGCTGATATGAGCAGCATTGCTTGGGATACAGGGGTCACCCAGCCACTCTGTCCTACTGATCCCAGACTGGGCTTAGAATATATTTTGATTTGACAATAAGAAACCGATAACTTTTGCTGATGATACATGTTTAATCTGATGTAGTCCTGTGGTGCTCAGGTATTTATGTGAATGATATTTATAAACTGTTTTGAGTGGAGTATAATCCTCAGAAAGGCATGGTAGAAATCATATAAATTAATAAATATATCATCGCAGCCTTAGTCCTACAGTATTTGAAAAGGGTAGGTCCTCATTCAGAGAATCCTATGATCTAAGTCTAGTTAACATTTGTACTGTGGGGCCAATCATAAAGCTAAATTTATTATTTGCCCTGTGAGACAAATAACAGTTTGGGGTGGTGGTGGATGGTTTTCTACAGGAGAATAGTTTAAGAATGAAGTTTTCACAGTGAAGAAAGGTTGCAGCATTTGGAACTTCTTATTTTAGAGCAGTGGTTCCCAACCTTTTCTTGGCCATGCCCCACCTAAGCATCTCTAAAATCCACATCCCTGTCTCTTCCCCTCCCCATGACATATAATTCTTATTATTCAAAAAGTGAACTCCTATTCACCTGGAGGAAGCCTAAAAGGCCATTAGCTGTTAACAACTCATTCTCAAATTGCCCCCCCCCCCAAATCAAAGTGCCCCCGTGTGGCAAAAGGGAAGTAAGAGGTGATTTGATAGAAGTTTATAAAATTATGCATGGCACGGAGGAAATTTTTTCTCCCTGTCTCATAACACTAGAAATCATGGGCATACAATGAAGCTGAATGTTGGTCATTTCAGGACAGAGAAAAGAAAGTACTTCTTCATGCAGCACATTGTTAAACTCTGGAACATGCCCCACTAGGAGGCAGTGATAGCCACCACCTTGGATGGCTTTAAAAGAGGATTAGACAAAATTCATGAAGGATAAGGTTATCAAAGGCAGTGTTAGGGCGCCAACAAGTTGGCGTGCTGAAGTGGAGCTATCAGTCAGATAAGCCGAGGTTGAACAGTCCGGGTCAGAAGCCAGCTGAAGTCAGGTATCAGCACGGGGTCAGGAACCAGCCAAGTCAGTCAGGAACCAGCCAAGTCAGTCAGGAACAAGCCAGGAGTCAGGAATAAGCCAAGAGTCAGGAACAGAACAAGCAAGAGCAACCACGCACTCAGCACAACAGTTGCAGGTGCTAGCAAAGGGAGCAGCCGGCCTTTCTTAAGTAGCCGGCCTGTAACCACGTCTCTTATGAGTTGCAGCTGCCTCTAATTGTTCCCTGCGTCTCTCAGTTCTACGCTCTACAGCTGAGAAGGGAGGAGGGGAGGGGCCCTGCCAGTTTCTCTCCTCACAAGGGCCTGATTCTGGCTTGACTTCTTCCTCCTCCTGTTCTGGTCTTTCCCCCTCTCCATGTGACTCTTCCTTTTCCAAGGAGTGCCGCCACCAGTCTTCTCCAGGTATGAACTCCTCCATTTCCCCAGGTTCTTCCGTGGGTGCAGCCTCGCTGGGGGGGGGGGGGGGGCTTGCCACCACTCCTCATCTGGCTCAACCCTGACAGGCAGTAGGTGTATTGGCTATGCTCTGCCTCCACAGTCAGAAATGCTTCTGAATACCATTTGCTGTAAACCACAGGAGGGCATAATGCTCTTGTGCTCAGGTCCTGCTTGCTTTCCCCCCACAGGAATCTAGACGGCCACTGTGAGAACAGTATGCTAGACTAGATGCTTCAGTGGCCTGATCCAACAGGCTCTTCTTATATTCTTATGTTCTCCACCCCCACGCCACACACCAGATCTGTATTGAACTCCATTGCCACACACAGCTGCTATTAAAATATATATATATATTTTAAAAACCTGCAGGAAATCTTGTTCATAGATCTCCTTCATATCTACTTGAAGCCTAACAGGAACCAATGTCCTCTTGATTTTGAAAGTGTTGATAAGTACCTTTCCACCCTTGCAGTTTTTCTCTAACAGCTTTTAATGCAGCATAATAAACAGTAATTCTGCAACTGAAGGCATTTCGCGTGATAGGTTATTTTTCTCTCAGGAACATTAATTGTGCTTGTTGAAAACATAAACAGTCTGCTCAAGAATATATATATATATATATATATATATATATATATATATATATATATATATATATTTGTAATTCCTGAGATCTATTGTTAAAAAACACTGAAATGACTGCTGAGTCTGTCAAGTAGTCCAGGATCTCACAAAACCTTTTCAAAAGCATTTATTCTATAAGAAGTTAGTTGTCCAAAGACCATAAAGGAAATCATAGGACTATCTGTCTGAAATGTGACAAGCTGTTGATATGTCATAGAAAGCTGCAAAAAAAAAAAAAATCTCCATCTTTTGTGTTACTGGAAAAATCTACATAACTATGAAATGTTTTGTTCTTGCTATTATTTTTCCAGCTTGAATCCATGAATCTCTGTTTACAGCATGGCAGCATTATATATCAATTGATGAAGAAGTACAGGAATATGATTTTTTAAAACTAATAATAATAATAATGAAGGTATTACAACATATGTGGCCTAATGAGTGTTGGTAGAACAATTTTTAATGATGTCAGATGTTTGGCATTGATGGCCTCTGGTTGCAACCTAATTAAATTAAGGTTGCACATGAATCTCCATTTTCCAGTGACACAAATTACTTAATGAAGTCTAAGAGGTACTGAGTGACACCGGCTGACAAAAGGTTTAAAGCTAACAAAAATGCAATACTTTTCAAGAACACTAATTACTCTGTGAGCACATTCCATAAAATGTCTGTGTATTTGAAATGTGCCAATGTTTCATGGGCCAAGTCACAACTCTGTAAAGCAAAAGTTGGCAGATTCACACATCTGTTTTATGATTCTATAGTATGCTAGCTTGGAGAGTCATTTTGTGCCATTGAATCCAAAGGGCTTGTGTTGTTTGAAGAGACATAATACTCTGTACAGCCATTGTTCATACAGTCAATTGTTGTTGTTTGTTTTGTTTTACTTTTTGTCACAAATATGGTGGGTCAGGGCTCACTGCTCTGTTGCTTCCTTCAGACATCTCACTCTATAGGCTGAGGGAGCCGGTGTTTGTCCACAGACAGCTTCCAGGTCATGTAGCCAGCATGACTAAGCAGCTTCTGGCGAACAGAGCAGCGCACGGAAATGCTATTTACCTTCCTGCCGGAATGTTACCTAATTATCTTCTTGCACTTTGACGTGCTTTCGAACTGCTAGGTGGGCAGGAGCTGGGACTGAACAACGGGAGCTCACCCCGTCATGGGGATTCAAACCGCCGACCTTCTGATCGGCAAGCCCTAGGCTCTGTGGACCACAGCACCACCTGCGTTGGACTAGGACTGTACAAATTCAAGGTAAATCCATAAACGGATGGTGGAATCTGCTACTGAAAAAGTCAATAGAAGTTGTCTTGGTCTGCACTGATTAATGTGATGCCATTGTTTCAATTCAGGGCTCCACTTTTCTTAGAAATCTTGTGGAAAGGTATAAACAATCTGAACAGATGTGAGATGATTTTCTCAGAAGGCTGTGATGAGAATGGCATTGGGGATAGATGGATCTGGTAATGGCCTACAGTGGCCTTTCTCAACCTTGAGACTCCAGGGTTTTTTTGGACTACAACTGCCATAAGTCCCTATCATGATGGTCAAGAATGATAGGAGCTGTAGTCCAAACTCTGGGGACCCAAGTTTGTGGAATATTGACCTAGATGGATTAAAAATCTAACTCTGAATAAGACGGCTTCATATAGATTCATGACCTGCAATATGTCTCTTCTTTCCCATTCTCCTTCAAAATTGGGGGCCCTTTTGAATGGTGAATTGGTGCCATTGAATCCATATACCCATTCACTTTTTTCACTAGTATGCTCATAGTGGCATAACTTGTAGCAGAAGCTAAATAAAGCAGATCATTTATCAACACATAACACAGTTATTTTGCAATCACATCTTTAGGTATTCTCAGAATTGTAGCTCTGGATGGGAATAGGGGTTTCCTAACAATTCTCAGCACCCTTAATAAACTACAGTTCCCACAATTCTCTGGGGGGAGTCATGGTTGTTTAAAGTTGTATCACAGTACTTTAAATGTATGGTGTAAATGTGGCATCAGTCAGCCATAACAGATAAGCCTCTGATGTTTTCCCCACTTTTAAACTAATATGAGGGAGGTCCTCTTTGCCTGCATATGGTTATCTCATTGAATCATATCTATTGGGGACCTCATAACTTCTAACTGCATATAGGTCTATTATTTAATATTAACACACACACACACACACACACACACACACACACACACACAATATCTTACATAGACCAAATATATCTAATGCTTTAGTGCAAATGACATGTTTATGAATATAGGTGCACTGTAGTCATGGAGCTGTCTTTTCTGCTTATATTATTCTTTGAAGTGCCTTAAATACTGCTGAGGCAGCATAAATTTTAGTATATTAATAATAATACGGTTCTATGAGTTAAAAGTGCTGTACAATTTCCCCAAGTTTTGGCGCATTTGAGAAATGCTTCCATTTTCCATTCCAACAACTGCCTAGCAGAGGAGCTGTCAATCTAAATGCAGATTTGAAGGACTGCGATGATTGTTGCAAGGAAATATACAAATGTAAGTGCTCATGGATATAAGCTGTGCTGTCAAATTCATCACTGGACAGAAAACATCCCAATATCGTGCTGTGGAATAATCAATTACTTCCTCAGAAACCCAGTTGAGACTTAGCACCTGCTCTGGTTCCTTGTTTAACCAAAAAGGAAAAAGAAAAAGAAAAGGAGGGGGTTAAACTAGAAGTAGCTTTTATATGCTGCTCGCATTCCCTTCTCTCACAGTGCAATACTTTTAATGTCTACTCAGAGCTAAGTCCTTTTGGATTCCATGTAGCTTACTCCCTGATAAGTGGTCTTAGGATGGCAGCCGTGCTCACTTTCCTATCCACCACCTCACATGATGAATTTAGTGTTTATTATTATTTCTGAAAGACTTGAGCCACAGCCTTGCACCTTGCAAATACAGAGAGCAGATCCAGAGTGGCTCTCATGAGTTTCTTTTGCATCTTCCGCTTCTGCACCCACCATGCTGCTGCTCTTCAGTGACCATCTTTGCGGTCAGCAGCCTACTCCTTGTTCAAGACCTATGCCCTGGATTATATCACACAGGCATTGAGCAACATTTGTGGCCTAGGCAAGAACCGCTTACTGGTCTAGGCACTCTTAAGGCAGTCTATGCAGAAGATGAAACTCAACACCAGGACATCACACAACACTCTGAGGGGCCAAGTTAGGAAAGTGGATCCAGCTGTGTCAGATCTTTTTCTTGCCCGCCCGCCCCACCCAAGTTTGAAAATTGGGAGGAGTCACACAACTGTGAATCACTTGATTTCACAATGATGTCAGATGACTCCTTTTCCCTCATGCCGTATGATACTGTATGCCCTGATGCAATGCTGGCAATGCTCAAATGCACCGTCATTTATAAAACCTAAAGATCAGGTGATTTTTGGCATTTGGAAAGCAGTGTGCAAGAGCTTTTCACAGGAATCAGCTGATCGGTTACACCTGCAAACTCCCATTTTTTGTCCATCCACATCTTTACTGGTCCCACATTTGTTAACAGAAGGATCTGTCAGCTTCTATTCTCTCAGTTTCTCATTCTCCCAACCTTAATTCCAGTCCACCCCATTTCTGCAGGAATATGCAATTAAAAAAACCCACAATTCTCATGAAAATTCCTCAGTGTTGTAATGAGAATTTCTCTTAATAAATGTATTTTTGTATGCATTTTTTAAAACTAATGTACACATATTGCAAGCATTTTTTCCTAACGTGTTTCTTATCTTATTTTCACTAATATATTCATTTTATACACACTTGCCCTTTGTATAAACATTGTTTGTTCAGAGAACTATATTACAAAATTCAGATCAGTGCAATTTCTGAAGGATGGCTGTGTTTTGGTTCTCCTATTGCCCTGGGATGTTTGATAGTTTTGGCTCTGATAGATTTGGCTTTGAAAGAATCAAATTTCTATCCCTTCCTATGATGTCAAATATAGGTGTAGGGCAGGTGGGTGTGGCTTGGCCAAAATGGCCTCACCGTTCAAATGGGGAGACCTGGCAGACCCAGTCAAGTCCGTGAGCTGCAGGTTCCCCACTGCTGCTGAAGAGGAATCAAACACAGGCACAGAAGGAACTTGGTGGGGAAGGGAAGCCTATGCAAACCAATCTCCACATGTATGAAGCACCAGATTGTGGCCTTTGCTAGCAAAAGGATATGATAAGCAAAACTGCTATAGCCACGCTCATAAAAAACACAGCGATGCCACCAAGAGATCAAAGAAGAGCTTGCTAAAAATAGTATGCATCACAGATCACATCCTGGAAGTAAAAATGAAACAAAAATCCCTAAGCAGCCATGCCTTGCGGTAAACTGGAAGACTAATGGAAGCAACTCATAAAATAAGGCAAAACATTTTTATTTTATATTTTTTGGAAAAGGAAAGAAAAAGCAGCAGAGAAATGTGGCAAATAAATAAATAACCAACCAACTAGCCAGCCATGTATTGGTAGATGGGTTTGTGGGAACATATCGTTGCCAACTTTTCTTGCCCCTTGCAGCAGCGACAACAAAATTATAATTCCAACAAATAAAGGAGCAGTGTAGCTCATCAAGATAATAATAATATATATGCAGAAATTGCCTTAGGGTATATAGCAACCTGCCTCCACATATGAAATGAATGACAATTCATGATGGACACATGGTGCCAACTCCCAGAGGGCCCAGAATCAGAATTGGGGTTGGCAACACTTTCTACTTTGTCATGCCAATAAAAATATTGGAAACTAAATAGAGATTGGATTCTCTGCTGAGGAGGATGCAGACTAATTAGCCTTCCTTTGTGCACCTGCCACTCCAGATTCTGTCTTTCAGCAGTTATCAACATTTCTGCATGAATGGACGGAAGCTCGAGCTTTCTCCTCCTCAACTCACTGTGCATCCTTTTATATTCCTTCGCACCGACTTCTGCTCTTCAGAATGTTTCACTACTTTTTTATTTTTTATTTTTACTTAAGCCCAGTTCTACAGATCCCAGAACCATAAGAGAACCCAGCCAGAATGTATCAGCTGCAAATTGTGGCATGTTTTAAACCCTTCATCAGTGTTCTTCTCTGATTGTAGAAACCACAGGGAGAAATGCTTGAAACCTTTGAAATGTAACCAGCACCTTTTGGTAGTGGGGTGATTTTTCTCTGGACCATTGCAGGAGAAGAGAGAATTGCACTTCTTTCTTTACCACCACCACCCTCCACAGGCCTGAGGCTGCTCAGGTTTCCCCAAGGCAGAACAAGAAACATTCATATCAGTTGTAGTCATGGAATTAACATCACATTCATACACTCCCAATAGGGAGTATGCCTCTCTGTTGCACTTACTATCTTAACGCTGCAATCCCACGCATGCTTATTTGGTGCTTACTTCCAAACATGCACAAATTGCAGTGTCATTAATGTTACAAGATTCTGGATTTCTGCTTTTTCAGAAATAATTATTCCTGAAAGGGTTATATATATATATATATATATATATATATATATATATATATATATATATGACCTTGCAATTGAAGACATCCCCTTTAGCCTAGGTTTGCTCCCAGATGACCTGCTTAGTGAGCATTCAGCCTGATTTGTTTGCACAAAATTTGCACAGGAGTTAGATGACGTTGGAAAGTCATTGAGCCTCCATTCTGATTTGTTTTGTTGGGGGCATTATGTGAAGTTGCATCAAGTAAAACATATCCCACATTTCGCCCATCATTTTCCTTATCACAAAAAGTCTGATGTGGGATAGGGAGGGATAGTTGCGGGAAAGCTTCAGTTCAGCTTTAGTTGAATTTGTGAGTCCCACCTGATAACAGCAACAGCCTGGAAGCAACCTAGATTTATCTATGCCAGGCATAGGCAAACTCCGGCCCTCCAGATGTTTGGGACTACAATTCCCATCATCCCTGACCCCTGGTCCTGTTAGCTAGGGATGATGGGAATTGTAGTCCCAAAAATCTGGAGGGCCAGAGTTTGCCTATGCCTGATCTATACCATTTAATGGAGCTGGAGAATGCAGTGGTAACTATTGTTACAGCATTTTGCTCCTGTGCAGGTATTATAGTCACATATAAGAGAAATTAGTGGAGAAAGTAACCAGAAATGTTCAAGAGACTTTCTTTCTTTCTTTCTTTCTTTCTTTCTTTCTTTCTTTCTTTCGCTTCATATTTATAACAAGTGAGACAAGTGCACATATTCACAATTGCTCTATATCAACCCATGTCTTCATACTATTTTCAAACAGTAACACGAAATCAGAAAACAACCCAGCAAGGAAAAACTATTTGTATTTCCCATTGAACCACACACACAACAGGATGCATACAAAAATAAAATCTAAAGAGATGAAAACAGAAGACAAAACTCTTTTTAAAATATGTTGGTATGCTTTTATTAAAAACTCATTTTCAATTTGCATTCAATATTTTGTGTTTTTCTGCTTTTACCAAGTAAGCAATAGAATATTACGTTTATAAAAGTATGGTGGAAGCATTTCAGCCAGCCTGTATAGACTTGAAATATATTGGGGTTAAATGACTTTTGTCCATTAGAATTGGCTTAGTGTAAAAGCAATGAAAATGGTATTATTGATAGTATTTCTCCATGTATGATATTTGGTGTGTATGGCCAAGTCATATAGTTGAGTAAGTATATTGCTTTTCTGTTCCTATAATTACATTTGTTCTGTGCTATGATTATATCCATCATGTTCTTTCCAGCATTTCATTTTCCATTTATAAATATCAAAATACTCAGACCAGAGCTACTTAACAAGTTCATTAGAAATAATTATTTTGCATCACACATTGCCTGTCTCAACATGCTCATTTGAAAATCACCCAAAGCAAAATCTGATTTTACCACCATAGGTGTTCTTTTTTCCATGCAAATTAGAATAGACATCCCATACGAAACACATATGGCTTATTAAAATATGTGGTTATGGTATTTCCTAATTACATTCAAATGTGCTGAATATATACACATGGGCCATTCTGAAGCTTATGATTAATATTTGTCAGACACTTAGTTCCATCCAATTTTACAAAAACCATGGAGAAATCTGTACTCGTGTCCAAGTATGGAAAGTTGTAACTTAAAGGGTTACAATTTGAATTTGTTTTAGATGAGCCTAACTCAGTGAAAATAGAGATTGGAAACTATCATTGTCGGCGGATTTAGGCTCATTCTTAAACTTATTTTTACTTCTCCCGCTATATGTGGATTTCTTCATCTACCTGTTTCCATGGATGGGGAGAAGAAAGCCCTTTAAAGGTTGTGATAGGCAAACAGATTTGTTAGATTAGTTTTCCTGGGGTGGTACTTGATAGAAGTGAGGTAGACTTTTCACCCCAAGCAGCAAAAAGGAAACATAGGAAATTATCTTATATACAGGAACGTGCTGTCAGAGGCATGGCAAGGGAGGGGCGGAGGTGGCGGGGGGCCCCGGCAGCACCCCTGCTGGGGGTGACACATCGGGGGGGGGGGGGCGGCGGCCCCGCTTTCTGGCCTTTTTTTTTTTTACTTTTTAAACTTTTTTTTAAAGCCAAGGGGCTAAGAACGCCCCTGTGTGCTGTGCAATTCCATGGCAGCACCTGCAAAGCACCAGCTACAGCCCAGCTTCCACCCAAATCTCATGATATATTGCTGAAATCTTGTGAGATCTCATGAGGTGTTGCAAGAAACTGGTGCCACTAGCAGCACTGCTTCTCTGCCGCCAGTGAGGTAGATGGGGCACCCATGGAAGTGATGCCTCTTGAGTTTCTGCCACTTGAGGCAACTGCTTTACAGCAGGTCGGTCCTGCTGGCTAGCAACAACCAGAGTCTTTCCCACTGCTTCCAGTCCTACCTGATGGGAACATTTGCCTGCAAAGCATGTGCTCTACCACTGAGCTGTAGCCTCTGTGCTGAATTTAAGACATCTTAAAGAGTAAACTGGGTTTTCACAACAGAGAGAAGATGCTTATCAGCAGCAACATCCAATTGCTGTTCCTTTCCTTCTTTGGAAATAGTAAAATGGCTGCCTGGGTGATGAAAATCAGCCCCAGTGGAACCAGAGAGTAAATGAATGCCCAGTAGGGCTGAGTCACAAGAAAGGGTAGCATTACCTTTCGCAGACAGGTTTCATCACCATGAAATGCACACCCATCTCCTGCAATATTTTGCAGCTGTTTGCAAAATAATTTGAAAAAATGCAATGAGGCAGGTATTTCAGGAAGACAGAAGCTGTGTTCAGGAATTCACTTGAACATGCCATAAATAAAATTGAAGGAAAGGGCAGGGTATGCACACAAGTTCTGCTGCAACATCTCCAGATGTCTTCATTAAATTAGCTAAGCAATCCAAAGAGGGCTTTTAAGTGTGTTCAGTTTAGGGATGGGGGAGGAATTAGATCCATAGCTGTCAACTTTTCCCTTTTCTTGCGAGGAATCCTATTCGGTAGAAGGGAATTTCCCTTTAAAAAAGGGAAAAGTTGACAGCTATGATTAGATCCAGTTCACATTTAAAGGAGAATTTACCCAATACACACTTTCTGAAACAACATTGAAACTGAAACACCTTTGAAATTTTCCAATGCAGTTTTCTCTTGCCAATTAATACATACAAAGTGCAAATACTAAAGTGTACACAAAAAACATGTTAGTGAAAATTACAAAAAATACATTGTATTAAGGAAATTGTGTTACAAAACTATTAGGGAAAATATTTACAAAAAATGTATATTGGAAGAAACTTACACTAAAGTGCTGATGAAGTTTCATGTGGATGTTTTAAAATAAATTAATGACAAACTGGTGGGGGAAAGTGGAGAACTTAAGATTGGAAAAAATTGAAACTGAAACAGAAATTGACACATCTACCTATCCCTAGTTCAACTAGACTACATTCTAAGATCCAAATTCCTGGTAAGCCAAAGTTCCCATGTACAGAGAAGTTTCCAAATACATTCAATCAACTATGCTTTAGAATCTTATTTTGCCAATTTGCGTGTTAGTTGCACAAGGATCTGAAAAGCAGCATTCTCATCAGGTACTGGACTGTGGTAAAGTATTTTAGTGTATTGCTGGTAGAGTGGGAAAGTGCAGGCATAATGCAGTGGCAGGAAGTTTGGTTTCTTAAGCAACAGGGACATGTTCTCTCTTTCTTCCCCCTTTACTTTGAGAGTAAAGGGAAGGCTTCGTTTGCCCTTAGTGATCTCCTCCTGTTGCAAATCTGATTGGCTATCTGTGACATCAAAAACACTGTGACTGTGTGATCTCTAGTTGCACTGGAATTTCATAATAACCATGCAAACTTGCCTTCTTAGAAATAAGTTCCTTTGGGTTCATTGAAGCTTACTTCCATGTAAGTGTGTATAGGATTGCAATCTAAAGAATTCATTTCAGGGGAAAGAGTGGGAGGGGGGACCCATATGCAGGCAGGAGAGATGACAAGGTTGAGGGGAGGGTTGGGGGGAAAGAGATTGGTTTATCCTTCCACATCCAAAATGCAACTTTTTCATTGAAAATAGACATCTACAAAAATCCATTGCATCGCTAATGCTGTATGGTAAACCCCAGATGTCTAAACATGCTAGTTGTCTATTATATCCAATTGGTGAGATGTCCCTATTTCTATGGACAATATTATTGTAATATCTACCCATCCAGACTAAAAATAATAATCACTCAATGGGCAATTTTCAGTGAAAGACTCTTTAACAATTAGCATCTAATCTGACAGCATAAGTGTGTGTTGGAGGAGGGGTCCACAAAACACAGGCTTTTGTGGCTCTTGAAATTGGGAAGACATATTGGCATAGCTTTAATAATGGATCAGTTAACTAAATGGCATCATCACCAATATAAATATGAGTTGCTTTACAGGCACTGCCAAGAAGCCATCACATTCTTGAAAAGCTCTACTGCTTTAACATGTGCATATCAACCAAACTATTTGAAATTTTGTTACTTTTGGCAAGGGCACGGCCAGACCATCAGCTTGCTGTCAAAACTGATCATGCAGCTTTTTATTTTATTAAATGTAAAATTATATGATAGCGTGTCCAATATTCATCTATCTATCTAGATGGACTATTATAGTGTGCTGCCAGAGAACTGGAGAGAATTCTTTCCATATTTGTTGTTACACAGATGAATTACTGATCTCTCAAAGCTGGATATGAATGTTTTATTGATTTTATTTTTTTACAGGTGTCCTCAAGCTTGCTGGCTGTAATGACACATATGAAGAGCCAGTTCTTACCAGGACATATGGTCACTAGTAAATCCAAGGACGCAGTGTTCTTGTGGATCTGCAGGAATTCATCATTACTGGTGTCATACATCTTATTGCTCCAGGGAAAGTAGTCACCATTCTTGCTGAAGGACGTTTCCTTGTTCTTAATTTAACATACGCTGTCCAGAGAAGGGGGGAAAGTGTCCTTGAAATATTACGTTCTGTTTTGGTTGGCTGTTACTCACTTTCTTAAGCTTAGGTTTTTTTCTGGGTGGTTTGTAAGAGAAGGAATCAAATGCTCAGAAAAGTGAAAACTTGCCACCAAACCTACGACTTATTTAATGTATACCACAGTTGCTGAAAATTCTGCATGATAACACCAAATGCCCCAATTCCACCAAGTTCAAAAAATTTAGCACACAGGATGGGAAATGTTGTTTAAGATTGCTGCTGAAATCTATCTGACTACCATGAAACCTTGTTTATAGGAATGACTATTGCAGCATGTGATTTCTACATTTACTGGAAACTTAATGGGCTTGTACAATTAAGTCAACTATGTTGGATCTTAAACTAATTAAAAATGCTCCATTATATATATATATATCTTTATCTACACACACACACACACACACACACTGAGTAGAATTCAGCTACTAAGGCATGTTCAGGGTAGACCCACTGAAACAATAACATGCTCCCCGTACCAATAATCTTTCTTGGGATAGCTTGAATATTTATTTAAATATTTATTTAGCCACAAACCCACAATTCCCCCTTCAAGATTCATGTTAAACTGGCTTCTGCAGTATAGGTGCAGGATCATCATGTACACATTCCGGAATGTGGAATGTTTTTCAACCCCGGCCCACATAGAGTGAGATCCACATGTCGATTTGCATTTACATAGCCGTGCACATGGAAGACCAATTAATATTGGATATTTGAACACAGAAACAATATCCAGCCATGCTACCCTGAAAAGGCCTGTTTGAGCCAGCATGTATTTAGGAGATACTGAAAAGAACATATTGTTGGTGCTATATAGTATATATATTTTCTGTGCCCCTCTCCCCTCATTTGTTCTCCTTCTTTCATATGCAACAATATCTCTTATGCATACTAGCAGAGCAATCTTAACTATAGAAGACATATTTTAGGATGGTGTAATTTAAACTGGTATAATTTATGCCAGTCTAAGTTCCCTCTCTTACAAACTCTATTCAGGAGCCCCTGGGAGGGGCTACTGCTGGCCCCAACTTTTGAGGATTGGGCCCGAGTGAGCTGACCAGGGTTTGGAATAGGTACGAGCCCCTCCTTGCCCCTCTCTGCCCTGAGAATGCTCTTTTTTGAAGACTTACCGTATTTTTCGCTCCATAGGACGCTCCGGACCATAGGGCGCACCTCATTTTTAGAGGAGGAAACAAGGAAAAAAAATATTTTTCTGGTTTTCCTCCTCTAAAAGCCCTGTTTTGTTTTGTTTTTTGTTTTGTTTTTGAGGATCAGCTAAAAGTTTTGCAGCTTTTTTGCAAAGGGAAAAGCCCTGGGGTTTTGTGGGGTTTTTTTTTGGAGGATCAGCTAAAGGTTTTGCTGCTGTTTTTGCAAAGGCAAAAGGCCTTTTTTGAGAATCAGCTAAAAGTTTTGCAGCTTTTTTTGCAAAGGGAAAAGCCCTAGGGGTTTTTTTGGTGTTTTTTTTTTTTTTTTTTTTTTTTGAGGATCAGCTAAAGGTTTTGCAGCTTTTTTTGCAAAGGGGGAAAAGCAAAGCTCCTTTTGCAAAGGGGGAAAAGCAAAGAGGAAAAGCCCCATTTTTATGGGGTTTAACTCACATTTCTGAAAAATCTTAAGGAAAGGGAGCCATTTCTACTGTTTCCAGACAGATAATCTAATCAGCCAGTCACATGTCCTGGGGAAACAAACAACCTCCCTCTGCAGCACATTCAACAAAGGAGGGCGGGGCTGAAAGGGAGCCGGGGACTCTTATCTCTCTCCCGATCTCTTGCTGATCAGCTGCTGAGCGGGTCCTTTCAACACTCCCTTTTCTCTTTGTAAAATAAAAAGCACAATCTGCTTTTGGCCCCTGGGCAATTCAGCCCCAGGGACCACCATTCGCTCCATAAGACGCACAGGTATTTCCCCTTACTTTTTAGGAGGAAAAAAGTGCGTCTTATGGAGCAAAAAATACGGTAATTTCCACTGGCTTGAGTTCTGGTGTCTGAGGCAGCAGAGCCCTAGCTGAGCCAGAATGATGGTTGCAGGACTCAAGCCAGCGAAATCCCAAGACCCTCCAAATCAAAGCTCTCTCGTCCTGGCAGAGCTGGGGTTTGGATTGCACCATTAAACTCACAGTGTTCTATGGAGATTACTCAGGTAAGTGTGTCCTGTAGTTAATGAACTGGAGGAGCCTCAGTCTTGTGTTTAATTCTTGTAACTCGCCCTGGGACCTTAAAGTGAAGGGTGGGTAGATGATGATGATGATGATGATGTCATTAGGAACCGTAAGCAGAAGGCTGTCATGTCATCCTATCAATTGTTCCCCTGTGGGTAAAATGCACCTTTCCCTATCAGCTGCCTGCCACATTGTGCCAGAGAATTCAGTAACAGCTGGCATCCTTGCTCATTGCAAAATTTTTGTTTCAGCCTTTTCACACTGTTTTATTTTGGTGGGGGACGGGGAGGGTTAGTGTTTATGTTTTTAGAATATGAAACGGTTGGATTTTGTGAGAGCAGGGTAAATCTACATATCGCTGAGGATGTTTAATGAGGCCAAGTGGTGGGAATATGAGGGAAGCACTGGCGATGCAGGTATCACACACACAAAATGACAAGGGCTGGCTTTGCCAACACACTTCTCAGCTGCCAGGTACAGAATCACAGGGCTCTTTGGCTGACGTCCTAATAAACTGCAGGTGGGCAAGAGGCTAAGGTTGTGCCATTACAAATTCTCGGGGCTTAGATCAAAGTGCATAAGGAGAGCTGCAGGTGTGCAGAATTAATAGCTACATTTATCTTTCCAGTCATTTAATAATTGCTTCTAATGAGGTTTTCATATAGCGTGCAACCTTGTAGAATCCAGAAAGCATTCATATGATGCATCATTGGTTGTCAGTATTCATTTATAAACTATGTTTTACACAAGAGAGAGAGAGAGAGAGAAAGAGAGAGATTATATTTTGGAATCTGCCCTTCCTCTAAAGAGCTCAGGTAATAACCAAGGTATTAATCCATTTTGTCCTTTGAACAAGCAGGTAGGATAGGGTAAGAGGCAGTCTCTCACCTGAGGTAACTTCATGGTTGAGCATATATCCCCGCTGCCCAGGCAAAAAGACAGGTATATTCAGTAGTGGCTGGCTCATCTGGTTTCCTAATGATGCAGGTGTAGCAGCAGAGCCAACCCAAAGCTTTTGATACTTTGCTTGCACTTTGCTGATATTGCCAATATTCTTCTCTCTCCCTGTAATGACCACCCATGATCTCCCATGATGACCACCACCAGGGAAAGTGTATCTAGGAGATAACTGCAAATAGGCAACAGAACACAACACAACACAACACAGTGGTACCTTGGTTTACAAACTTAATCTGTTCTGGAAGTCCGTTCTTAAACCAAAGCGTTCTTAAACCAAGGCGTGCTTTCCCATAGCAGTGGGGGACTCAGTTTACAAATGGGATCATCTTTAGAATGGTCCTGGTTGTGGGCAGGACCCCAAACCAGTTCCACCCCCACCCTGGCATAGGAGGAGTAAAGCCTTCTGCCAGGGTGGCACCACAATCATCCCAGGCCTATTGGCCAATCATATTTGAGCAGGATGATTGTGTAGGGTTTACAAGCAGTAGCACGACGTGTGCTAAGCACCTGTTTCGTGTTGCCGGACACCCGCCCACCCTCCCTTTTTTGTGTGTTCTCTGGCCTTGCTTTGGACTTTGGTTGGCCGCCTGTCTTGGGTCATGGGCCGGGTAGGAATTTTTCCATTTGGCAAATTGGCACTGGCCACTTGGTTTTCGCCTACCTCTTAGTAATCGTCACAACTTTGTAATGTTTGGTGGTTAGGCATTGGCTCATTGCATTGTGGGGGAGGGGAGGTCAGCCATCGTCTGCCCCTCCATTGACCAAGGGTATTCCATTAAAGGAATCCAGGGCCTGGATCCTGTCCGAAGTCCACTTGAGGGGCTAGGGCCATGCCAGGCCTCTGGGAACACCGAGGACAGCTGCAGGCAGGGACCCCCGATGTGGCTCCCTCTTTGGGTGGTTTACCCTTATTGACGTCCTGCAAAGGGGGCAGGAGTCGGATATAGTCTACATCAATGCCTAAGCCAATACCACTCACTTTTCTGTAATTTCAATAAAGTTGTGGCCAAAATTTTGCCCAATAACCTTAAACTTAAAATTCTGTGTCTCTGTGAAATTATTTTATTAAGGGGCTGGTTTGGGGCCTTGCCACACACTCAACAGGAAGTGAAACATTCTTATTCCAAGGCAAAGTTCACAAACCAATACACCTACTTCCGGGTTTGCAGTGTTCTTAATCCAAGTTGTTCATAAACTAAGCTGTTCTTAAACCAAGGTACCACTGTAAAATGATGGAAAATCAGGATTCTAGAATGTACAGAAAACCCCCATGAGTAAGTATTGAAGTCTTCCTGCTTGAAGATTGCCCTCTACAATTTGGAGGGTGATGGAAACAGATGAGCAGGGTGACGGATGTAGTGCACATATCTCCACTACCTTAACTTAACTTCACTGTTCTTCATGAGAACATAAGAACCACCTGCTGGATCGGGCCAATGGCCCATCTAGTCCAGCATGTTGTTCTCACAGTGACCAAACAGATTCCTGTGGGATCTTAAACTTATTTGCAATGCTTGAAGAGGACTGCAGTGGGCATCTGATCACTATTTTTTGCCATTCCATTGGGTCTTGATGCAGTGAGACTTTCCTCTTCTATTGCACATCCCCCCCTCCAGTCTAAAAATAAAGAGAAGTACAGTAAATATGCCAATAATGTTTGTAGTATATGGAACACCAGAAGAGGAATTTTAAGGATGAAACTACAAGGGCCTTGCAAATGGATGCAGTCAATTTGTTGCACAAGTAGACAGAGTGAATCATTTTACCACAGAGTCAAGTAAACAATTTTTAGTGAAGTCTCACAACTGGGCTGGCGTGCACCTGTTAAGATGAGAAGAAGAGAAGCATGCTGTCTTTTGCCAAATCTGTTCTGAAGGAACATGCTATTTGGCCAGCAGAAGACAGGTCAACACTGGCTCTTTCTCCCCAGTGTCACTTAAAATAACAAAAGTTCCTTTCTAAGGGAGGAGGAAACATAACCTGCCGCTTTCATTACTTTTATTTGCCAAGCAGCTGTGTTTACCAAAAAACAAAACAAAACCCCAAAACAAAAAAATCCAAACCCCATGAATTTTTGTTTTGTTTAGAAGAACTTTGAGAAGAATGCTGGTGAAGAACTTAAGGAATCTGAACTAGCAATATACTCAACAGCCCAATGTATTCATGTTTGTTTTGCTTCCTCTTATTAATAGCTAGTTTTAATTTATCTCCCCCCCCCCATAATGTGCTACAATTTTTTCCTAGCGGCTGAAGTAACGACAGCAAAAGGAGAAGAGCTAATTAAACCCAGATTATGCCTGATGGATCTAGCCAACAAGCCACTCATGATAGCAACAGATGTTTCTGCTTCTTGGGCCAAAGGAAACTTTATAAGATTTTTCCTCCTTTTGGGGGACATATGCCAGAACAGTCAGGAGATGGGAAGTTTATAATTCTGTACAAAAGAGTACATAATACAAGAGGAACAACGAAGCTGGTGTGTGAGTGTGTGTGTGTGTGTGTGTGGCCAAATGCTGTTGTAGTTATACAGACACAAGTCACTCCACTCTGACTAGGAATTATTTATGTATTTCAGAAAATTAAGAATTGCAGTTAACTTTGCTCACTGGCAAATTCTGATGCAATTGTAAAGCCAACACTTTACAACACTGGTAGGTGAAATAAACTCTGACTCATATCAATAATTTTAACTTACATTTCATGTAAACTGTTCAGAGGATTTTTACAATTAAGCAGTATACAAATTTTGTTAAATAAACAAAATAGGTAATCTCTGAGAGAGCTCAGCTAATGCCTAAATATTGGATTGAACTCATGTCTCTGAGATTTTAATTTAGGTTTGCAATTAATGCCACAGACAGAGCTATCATATGTATGTCTATTCAGAAGTCCCACTGAGTTGAATGAGACTTACTCTCTGGAGACTGTGCATAGAATTGGAGGCTTGGCTATCATAGTGAAAAGGTGGGAAAATTTAAATGTTCATGAAAAAAAATGTCCCTTCTCTGCCAACCCTGATAAGACAAAAGTTGCAATTTTGTGAAAATTCAGTGAAATCATTTTACTATGAAGACCTAAATAGTTTCTTAACAAAAAACAAAAAACAAAAAAACCTTCATTTCTATACTGAATTACAATGTCTCCAGTCTTCATCCAAGTTTGCAAAGTACTGAATTCAATAGTCCCACAGGTTGAGACACAATGATTTTCTCCATGGCTCCATAGCATACTTTTGAAAAACAAATATGCATTTTTGCACTAAAAGTATCTGAATAAAACAGAAGTAAAGAATAGGTACAAAATGAAATACTCCAGAGGTGCAAGTAAGGAATAATAGTCCCGTAAGATAATGAAAGAAGCAACAATAGATGACTTGTATTGACTTCAAATTGTAAGGAGATTAAAAACAAAAACAGAACTAAACTATAATAGCATTTTATATTACTTCAGAACTCTTGCAAAATAACTCACATGTATTATTCCAGCAAAAAGACTACGTGCAACATAGGTTATTTCTGTGAATTTCAGTGCAATGTGACCCGATTCACATCTCCTGGACTAATGTGCAGATCAAATATAATAATTCTTTGGATTTTACACTTCTCTGAACTTTATGATATAATTTCTCAGCTCAAAAATTTACCAAAATAGATTTGAAAATGCATATTTTAGAATGACATCATTTAGAAATGCATGCATCGACCTAAATACATCTCTAAATAGGATATTTGATATAAGATACATATTTTAATTAAAAATGGGAGAATCTGTTGATTTTGGTATCTGACAGTTCCCATTTTTCTAATCTTAAATTCAGTTCTCCAGATTTTCATATCAGTTTGCGAATTCTTTTCTTTTAAATACCTCATGAGAATTTGCTAGCATTTTATTTTTTTAAAAAAACTAATGTATGCATTTTAATCCCCACTTTTCCTAGTTTTTGAATTTTGGGGTATGTGCCACCAGAGATGACACCTGGGGCAGCCTGCCCCCACTGCTCCCCCTTCCTATGCCCCTGTGTGCCACTTGATTGGAAAACTGCATTGCAAAATTCAAGAAATTGAGAATTTAAAATGATAATAATGTTTTGGTTAGCATATTGTTTCAGTAAGCATGAACTAAGTAGATTCATGTACAGAATCAATTTTCTCTTCTTTTCCTACTGTTCATTTTTTTTAGAAAAGTAGATTCACTTGAGAAAAGAATGGAATGGATTTCTAATCAACACAGTCCATAACTACACTGATCCATACGAAAGTAGACCGATTTTATTAGCATCATGTTGAGAGTGAGAGAAAGGGGCTTGCCTAAAGCCAGCATGTGAATTCATTGCAAAAGCAAGATTTGAATCAGCGCAATGTTTTCACGCTTTGCCACTATGGAATATCAGCTCTTAAATGGCACAAATTGATTCTATCTAGCAATTTCTATCAGATGTATGTATTATATATTTCACAGAGAGGTCTTTTCAGGCTATTCTTTGCATTCTCTATCATTTATGGCGTACTATGAATGCACATTGACTTCCAAGTTGCTTCCATGCTTGTCCTTTTGATTAGTCCAGATTTTCTTTTTTGGAACACTGAATGCTATCTTTGACATATTGTTGCCATATAGTGCATCCTGTGTCGTCCTTTCATGTTGTCTCTACCCCTGCTGTACCACTCCCATTCTGATTTGTGACTGTTTTACCTCACTAAAGATAATTTTAAAAGAATAAGAGGGAAAACCACACACTAATCAAAGCATGCTTATCAAAATCATCATCATCATCATCATCATCATATTATTATTATTATTATTATTATTATTATTATTATTATTATTATTATTATTATTATTATTATTTCATGCATTTTGGTTATCTTTTCATGAACAGTGGATCAGGAACTTACAAAATAATACAACCATCAAAGCAAAGCATAAAAAGTACTGTCCTTTTCGTTATTGCAAGACAAGCACCTTTAAAATTAAAAATTAATTTTTAAGAATGTATTTTCAATTTTGTATGTATGATTTTATAATTGTAAGTTGCTTTTAGACGCTTTTGTAGTACACCAGTCAGTGTAATTATTATTGTTGTTATCATTATTACCCAGAGCAAGATAAAAAAACAAAAACAAAAAACCACATCCATAATATTTGTTACTATGGTATGTATTTTTGTGTTTTTCTATTGTAAACAACCCTGTGATCTTCGGATTAAAGTTGGTATAGAAATTTAATAAGTGTGTGTGTGTGTGTGTGTGTGTGTGAGAGAGAGAGAGAGAGAGAGAGAGAGAGAGAGAGAGAGAGAGAGAGAGGGTGGGTCTAACACCCCACTAAAAGATGAAGAAGAAAGAAGCCACACATACGCTTAATAACCTTCAAGTTAAGGCCAAAAGCCTATGTATGTGTGTGAATGTGCATATACTGTACACACACATACACACAGTGCTACTTTTACTTCTCATAAGAAAAACTCCTTTCCTATAAATGCATCCAGTTATTTCTGAAAACAAAGGAAGTCCATTGTTCCTACGGCTGGTGGTACTCCAATTCCTGTAGATGGAGAAAGGAGAAAATACAGTTTAGGAAGCTGCTTGTTTCAACATGTATAGAATAAATTGCCTAGAAACTGAATTGTGACATTCTGCAATAATGCCTGATGAATTGAAGACTATTGTGTACAAGTTCCATGGCTTAAAAAGTTGTTGTTAGTTAGTTGTTCAATGCAATATACTATGTCTTTGAGAGCTATATGAAACAAATTACATTTATTTGAGTCAATCACAAATCTTGCTCTTATACAAAATGGATTTTTGTTGTTGTGTTAGCTTCTAAGTGAGGAACTATATTAAGGAAGACATGGTTATTGCCTAACATGGCAGCCCCATATTGGGGTCCGCACTCTCCACTGTAACATCCAGTTTGATGTAGGAAGCTGACTTACAGTCAGACAAATCACCCATTCTAGCTCAGCATTGTCTACATTGACTTGAAGTGGCTCTCCAGCATTTCAGGCAGAGATGTTTCTCAAACATAGCCGGAGGATGCTGGGAATTGCACATGGAACCTTCTGCCAAACTGGGAATATTACCCAGTGTCTGCTTAGTTGTTGTGCTTAGATTTTGGAGGTTTCACCTTCTTCCTTCTTGTGAACAGGAATTAGTGAATTGCTGGCATCCATCTGCCTTGAGAGACAATGGAGTGTGCCTCTGGGGGTGAAGCCAAACCGCTCAAGAATCACAGCTCCTTCTGTGAACGCAGAGACAGGTATCTTGTAACTGCTGCCTACTGTGTTGTTTTTGCTGCATTAGCAGCACAGAATTGATGCAAGCCTGGGCAGTGTGTGTGGAGGTCCTGGGCTGCCCAGATGACAATACCCTCATTTTGGTCTTGCCGGTGTGAAAAGCAGAGCAATACATTTGGCACCAGCTTGGCTGCAGGAGTTGCTGGGAGGAGGCATACAAGGTGGCATTCCAGGGGAGCCAACATGAATAAAATAATGGGGAGGCCAAGTAAGCCCCGCCCCACATAATTGATCACATGTTGTCATGCATGCTCACCATTTGAATGACAATACCCACCAACTTTTTGGAGCGGCAGTCCCATCAAATATTATATTGAGGGGACGAAGACCCCTCAGCCCCTAGGAGTTGGCTTCTATGGTGACATCCAACTAGTGAATATGCTATTGTTCATGTGGGTCTTCAATGTCGTCTATTCTTCTCTTCTCCTAGATAGTTGGGGTGGTATCCAGCAAAGTTGTCCTATTAGCACAATGGATAAGTCTGGGAATCATGCAAATCTTAATATGCAAGAATGCTGATGCGGTGAGGATAGAAAATATAAATTTGGCAGCAATGACCACTTCTTGAGCCAGGCCTGGCAGATGCTAGAGCATTCAAACAACATTCCAGTATCAGGACCACAATGTACACTTTTAATTAAGTAAGTACAGTGGTACCTCGGGTTAAGTACGCTTCAGGTTAAGAACTCCGCTTAAGAACAGAAATCATGCTCTGGCAGCGCAGCGGCAGCAGGAGGTCCCATTAGCTAAAGTGGTGCTTCAGGTTAAGTACGCTTCAGGTTAAGAACGGACCTCCGGAATGAATTAAGTACTTTAACCCGAGGTACCACTGTAGTTAAAATCAGATACATTATCAATCAGTTATCAACAGTACATTACCAAAGCAAAAAATAAAAAGTAAGCAGAAAAAACCAGAGTTGAATCTATATAAATAAATATGTTGTAGAGAATATTATACTAAATGCTGTTTAAACACTTTTTCTTGAATAAGTCACACTGTTACTTTTATTTCAGTATTTAATTATATTGCTTCTGGGACAGTGTACCCTGCATTTATATATTTTTGTTTGTTATGCCAATAAAGAATAAACTTATGCCAAGGTTTTATTAAGTCTTTGTGGTATGACTGGCAATCTTTCCTACAACCACAATGTTCAAACAAATGTCCACTTATTAATGTGATGTCTAAGGGGTGGATGGAAATACTAAGAATAAAAAGTTGTAGTACTTTCTCTAGCTATCTCTGTACAGTAAGCACATGCCAGGTTTCACCTTCATTTCATAGCACTTCTCCAAATAAATGTAAACGTGCTTGCCTGGTTGTTCTTTGCCAACGTATCACCAATTTTCTTTTCATTTACAATTGATATGCAGAGCACAAAAAAGGAAAACTCTTCTTCCAAAAGGCATGGCCTCCCTTGAAACTTTCATGGGGCTACTGACACATTTGCCTGAGTATTTGAGAGATTGACCTTGAACCACAATTGTTATAAATCAAACGTCCCTCATGTGGCTATCATTAGGAAATGAATGTAGAGGCTTATGAATTTGAATTTAATTTGTGTTTGAATGAGGATGCAGAAGTCCTTATGGATGGTGTTTTGTGTGTGCAGGTCGATCAGCATACTTTAAAAAACATCCAGAAGTTAATAAGATTTTCGCTTCCACTTACAGGGTGAATGCAACTGACAGAGCAAGTTCCTTGTAAGGCATCAGGCGACTCCTTTGAAAGCTCTTATTGCTCTCTGTGGACTGATTCTCAGGAACGCAGATCTTTTTGTCAGCCAAGGGAACTCCCTCTTCTCGCCTGCACCTGTGATACAGAAAGAGGCAAAGCACAGGGAAAATGTATGGACTGCAGAGTTGAAAACTGGTATATTTCAATAACACAATAACAGGATAGGGGTTTTTATTATTTGTTTCATGACAACAGCACAGAGCATTAATATCTAGGGACTGTCCCTGTGTAGCTGAAACATCTGGTTACTTTTTAGCATCTGGATCGTTTTTCCTTTCCTTTCTTTCTTTGGCTTCGTGCTGGTGTAGGTTAAGCAAGTGATGGCAGTGAAAACTGATGGACTCTCTTCCGTTGGTTTGGAAACCCGCCAAGATGACATTCTATAAGTTGCTCTGTATTGACCCTGAAGTGATTGTAATCTGGATCAAAAAGAGATCACACTCTCCAGGGAATAGGTGTTTGTGTACATAGATATTCGTTTTAATCTGAGGTCTTCTTACTGTAGGCTGACTGTTCAGCTGTGGTGTATAGACTAAATCCTCAAACTGTGATTGAAATCCTTTAGAACTGTTGGTCTCTAACCAGAAATGAAGCAGTTGTGGGTTTTTTGATATATATTTTTGGCTGCTTCCAGTGATGAGAAATTCTTGTATGACATGAACAAAGAACAAATGTTCTCAAGACAATCCATACAACCAAACTTGTATTTTGCGGGTATGAACTGCGTGGATTGATGCACCATTAACTAAAGCACTTAATTCTCTCTCTCTCTCTCTCTCTCTCTCTCTCATGCTGCCATTGTCTGCTTCATTCATTAAAGCCAGCAAAGATCCACTAAATCCACAATCACAGCAATCCGCAATTGTTTTACATTATTGGCCTGTAGACTCCGATGACTTTCCTACTCCTGCTTAAAGACCATGGTCATTAGGCAGATACTTAACTGTTGAAACCTACAACTACTTCTGAAACTTTTCCATCATCAGAGAGAAGCCAAAAGGTTTGGGGTATTAGCCAAGAAATGTGACTTTAACGCTCTTGAAAAATAAACAAATACTTATTTATTTGTACAAATGTGCAAGCATAAAAAACCTCCACACTATCAATGGCTACTTGCCACAATAGCTATATTGTCCCTCTAGGGCCAGACGCATTATGCCTCTGAATGGTAATTGCTAGGAATCCAAAGCAGGATGAGCACTATCACTTGCAAGTTGAGCTTGTGGGCTTCCCATAAGGGTATATGGTTGGCAACTGTGAGAATCAGATGCTGAACTAGATGAGCCTTTCACCTGATCTAACAGGGCTCTCTTCCTATGTTCATATAATAGAAAAGTAAATCAAAGCAGTGAACAAGAAATATAAATGCATAAAAACATGACAGTGAAATTACACAGAGCAATAAAACAGTAAAGCTAACCAACAACTGGCTGAACAGAAAATTTACAATACCTATAAGGAGAGAATATATATATATTACATATATTCTAGGTAAACATATAGTGAGTATTTCATAAAACATTAAATGAAACATATTTACTGGCTCTGGTTCAACCTGATAAGAACTGTCATGTCACATCACTTTTGTAGACCACAGTCTCTAACATTCTTTTAGATGAGCTGGCTGGAAGTTGGAGGAACTCATGAGAAAACTACTCACTCTACTTTGGGGATATTTTTACTACTATTCTGAGACAGAGCAATACAGGAAGTTCTAAACTATCAATATTTACTCCAATATTATTTGTTATCCTTAAAAGCAATGTGCCAGAAGATCCCATTCCAGCACTTGTAGCGGGGGGGGGGGGGATCACCACACACACACACACACTGACTTCTGATTTATTTATTTTTTTGGTAGTGATAGCTTGTTAGTTTTGTTTCGTTTTTGCTCACAATATACCAGAACATCCAGCCCAATGTATTTAGGGGAAATTGAATTGGTGGCCGCAACAGCAGCCAATGAGAGGACCAGACATTCATTCTGTTTACTGTCCCCATAGGAGGAACCCTTGGGTGGCGTTCAGCTGAGAGCCCCCCAAATCCTGGAACCGGTCCTGGTTTGTTTGAGTGGTGAGAGCTCTCCACAGCCTCAAAGGGGCATTTCCTGTCAATTGTCTTACCCTACAGTCTTTTTCAAAAACAAAAACCAATAGGCAGGATCAACATGCAGCCTTCTGCAGGCATTGCATATGCTCTGCCTCTGAGAGTCATGGCTTGATACTCCTGTTCCCAAACACCCTGCTTGACCCGGATGAATATTAGAGTAAGCTTATGCAGACTGTCAATTCAAATTCTGCTTCACAACCTCTTAATATCATACTTGACTTTTGCTTCCTCCATAGCCATTCCTCTGTGTTCAATCATATTTTATGCTGGTTTCATAAAAAGCTCCGTATTATTTTTTTTAAAAATCCCTCTGAGGAAATGTAAATCTTTTGAATTCTTGCTCTACTATGATCTTTTTGAAAGAAGGAGGGGAGTGAAAGGCAGTTGCCATGTACTTCACTTCCTGCAGTAAATTTGTTTAAAATATGACTCTTCTTAAAGTACCTTTATATTTGGTTAGGAGTATCGTATTTTACGGCTTTACCTTCTTCAAACGTTCCAGACTTATGGATTCTCAGAGCACATAATTTGGCACAATCCACTGAGGGAAACTACAAATCAGGAAGCAAAGACCTCAAGGAAATGGTTGATCGTAACAAGACTGTGGGGGGATATGAGCATGAGAAAGATGCTTAGGAAGGATCTCTATATTGATGCAACACTGATGGACTCATTTTAGTCACACCCTTTCTGCCATAAGGTATCCACAATCTCCATTCGTCATGAAGAAAGCCATTAAATTTTCAAATCCATTTTTCGACACACAGATACATTTACAAATAAATTGGTGAAGCTAACACTAATTGGATTTAGTTGATTTACATCCTAATGGCTTCAGTACCACTTAGTCATCTAGGTGGACACACTGCAGATACAAATATCTTTTGAAGCTATGCTACCTTTGATAAAATAATATTGTGGGTGCAATATTGCAGGTTTAAAAAGGGGACCCTTTTTAATCTGTTGATAGACCCGTGATGGTGGTGGGCAGGACTGGCAGAAGATGAGCAGTAGGGAATGGGGAGGGAATTTGAGTCACTTCACATTTAAAGGTGAATCTACCTAATTCTCACTTTCCAAATCAATCTGAGGACCAAAATGCAGTCATTTTTTGAAATCAACACTCCTCTGAATTTTGCAGTACAATTCTCCAGCCAAGTAAAGTGTACAAAAATGCATATGCTAGAGTAAAGTGTGCTTAAAATGCCTTCATTAGTGAAAATAATGTTCCAAAATGCATTACATGATGCAGAATTGCTTTGCACAAATGCATATACATTAGGATAAATTCATATTAAAATACTAGCGAATATTCACAAGTACTTTTTAAAAATGCAAACTGGAAAGTTAAAGAACTGACCTTAAGACTGCGAGAATGACTCTAATACCTGCAGGTGAGAAGAAACTATCTTGAAAAGCACTGCAGAATAATTTGGGTTGGTTGGGAATCATATTTCCAGAGGAAATCCTTATTTCGGTCCACAAAACATTATGTTGGCCAAAATAGCACAGAGAAGTCATGGGGTTGGAATTTCCCATTTTAAAAAGTTGAAATCTAGTTTTCTGGGTGCACAAATAAGCTACAGCTTCTCTGACAGTGGGTGACTGGGAAAGATCTCACAGCTTTTAGTTCAACTAGCCATACTTTAACTTATGGGCACATTTTTCTACAGTAGTTCCTCTTTTAAACTGAAATTAGTGTGCATCTTTCACCCCTTTTAAAATTGTTGGAGGGGTTATATCTGTTAGATGCATTGTTAGGTAGATGGTCTATTCAAATGTACTTGCTTTTTTATTTTTGCAGGTGAATGCTTCTCTGTCATAGATTCTTAAACCCCATTTTATTAGTTAGCAAGCCATTTGCTGATTGATTGCCTCCCTCAATATGCAATTGATGGAAAATACACAGTTTTGCCAGGAAAAGTTCCAAATTGCCACTCCTTCCACTTGAAAGCAGTTCTTTGTGGGTTTCCATTTTAAACAAGGGCCTAATTATTATTCTGGCATTGTCAGTGTAATGCAAGCCTGATGGAAGAATCTGTGGAAAGCAGGCTACAGCTAGATGTTCATTACAGCAGATGTTTTAGAAGGGAACAATTGATGTCTCTAATCTGTTTATGACCTAGAGGAGTAATGCTGAGCTTAATTAGATTGTCATTCCCTACATACTTAGCACTTTCAGAGTGCAAAGTCCTTCACAACTTTTATATTTTATGTTCTAACTTACTCACAACTATGAGGTGTGGCTACCATTTCTACCAAGTTTATTCCCATTGCCATTTTACAGACACGTGGCAGCAATTGGTTTTGACATTGCTTTAGTGAGTGTTGCAGACTCAAAATTCACCCGCACCTCAGCAAAACCATTACCATATAAAGTGTGCAATAATGACATAAACGTGCACTTAAGTGTCTAGTTAGAATCAACAACTGAAACTACTTACATTTGGGTTTGATTGCACCCTGATATTCAGGGAAACAAGAAGCACAACTCTGCTGTCTCCTGTTATGCTTATCTTATCCAAACACCCACTATCAGATTTCCCCACCTCACCACACTGTCAGATGTGCAGTCTGATCCTGCATAGGGCCTGAGCATTCACAGGGACAGATGAGGGGTGGTTGTGGAATGGCAACATGGATGTTCACCAGGCCAGAGCAACAGAGCTTGGTGGGATGCATTGGGACAAGGCAGTGGCAAGATTGGGGGTGCTCTAGGTTTGCAGTATGAGCACCCCACAGCTCTGCACACTTGCAGGAAACTTGCATCACCAACCCAGAGTTCCCCCAACCTTAAGATTGCTTTGCCGCATCTTAACCCCATCCCAGTGAAAGGAAGTGCTGTTCCCCCTGACCTCCAAATGACAAACACGATATGTGTGGTTCCTGTGGCTTTTTATTCTGTATTTCTCCCTTTCAAGAGATTTACAACTGCTCAAACAGTTAGGGCAGGCATAGGCAACCTTCGGCTCTCCAGATGTTTTGGCCTACAACTCCCATGATCCCTAGCTAACAGGACCAGTGGTCAGGGATGATGGGAATTGTAGTCCGAAACATCTGGAGAGCCGAAGGTTGCCTATGCCTGAGTTAGGGACTTGCTCTGGTTCCAAATTTATTGTGTTGCCCACTAGTTTTGCAAACATGGCTGTTAGCAATTTCACTCCTCCGATGCTGCAGATGAGATGTCGCCTGGGACAAGTTTGGGAAAGGAAGACAGTCTTATCTCTTCCGCTGTAGGTACTATTACACTGTACTTTTGCTTTTATTTCTTTCTGTTTGTTCTCTCAGAGCTGGAGAGACCAGACGCTATTGTGCTTTTGTCTGTACATAGTGTGTAAATAAATAGTAGATTAGCTCTATGATGTCTCACTCTTCTTGCCGTGTTTTGCCAGAAGATTAGTGTGCATATACCAGCTGGTATATGCCGCTAGGAAGCGCACTGGAAGAGAAGGGAGATGCCTTTTCCAGAGATGCGTGTACCAGAGGACGCTCAGAGATTTGGGGGCTTACAGGCACCCCCAGGGCGTTTTTGTTGTTTAGTCGTTTAGTCGTGTCCAACTCTTCGTGACCCCATGGACCAGAGCACGCCAGGCACTCCTGTCTTCCACTGGCTCCTGCAGTTTGGTCAGACTCATGTTAGTAGCTTCGAGAGCACTGTCCAACCATCTCATCCTCTGTTGTCCCCTTCTCCTTGTGCCCTCAATATTTCCCAACATCAGGGTCTTTTCCAGGAGTCTCCTCTTCTCATGAGGTGGCCAAAGTATTGGAGCCTCATAGCCTATATCCCAACAACGTGTAATTTCACTACAAATCCATGCCTTTTACTATGTCATGGATGTACTATCTGCATTTAGTGCGAGAATATCTACAAAGCCAACTCATACTTTCTCCATTCTGCCCTGACTTAACTGAACATAGAATATATATACAAATAATAAAAAAACACAAAGCCTATACCAAATAGCCAAAGTGAATGGGATTGGCACTGGCATTTTGAGTGTGTGCTGAACTTCTCCATTTTATTTGAGCACATGAATACACATGTTTAACTTCTACATTTGGATAAAGGGATTAGGCAGTGAGTAATGTCTGACAACCACTGTGCGTGGTTTATTTGCTTTAAAACATCTGTTGGATCTGCTGAAGATCAAAATCAATTAAAAAAAATAAAATTTGAAAACAGCATGCTCCAACAATGCACAATACTAGAAAGCGCTTTGCTTAAAGACAAATCTTCCTAAATTTGGGTGGTGGTGGAGGAGGGGCAGAGGGCAGAATAGAGGAACTAAAGGAAGGCCATAAATTACTCTAAACAGCCCATGCTGTTTGGATGTCTGAAGTGGCAGGATTCCAGTCACTCAAGACTATTTGCATCACTGGTGCCAAGAGAAAAACACAAACGTGAAAAGAAGACAAACAAGGGGAAGAGAACAAGGGGCTAAATCAATACACAGCTGAACTAGTCTGAAAGGGATTACAAAGGGAGAGGGAGAGAGAGACGGACACCAGAAAACACAGGAGACTTGCGAAATGTAGGTGGGAGAGGGAAAGGAAGGAACTCTGAGGAGGAGTAATTGGAAAGTGCTGCTGTAGATGAAGCTCTTGTCTCCAAAAGGCTTTGCCTTAACTTTAAACAAACGTTACATATGCAAAGAATTTGGGTGGCCCTGGATTTTCCCTTCTCATTTTCTCCTTGAAAGGTGATATGCAGAGCCTGGGTATTTTGAGGGTCTTCACGGGAAATGACTCTGCATAACAGATGGGGAGCCCCCCTCCCTTTAAAGGAATCACACTTCTTTCATGATTAGCCGTGCCTAAGCTAGTCTTTGTATGCAACGGGGATGCGATTCTTTGAACAGTGTTCTGCATGGCCCCCTCATGGAAAACCCTTACGGGCATTTGGGACTGAAAACATGCGCTTCTTCTCAACTGGCATCCTGCTTTTGACTGGTTTTTATCATTGTGTTTTGGACATCCCATAACATATTGAAATGCTTTCTGATGACCATTCTCTGATTACATTTCATGTATTATCTTCACAAGCATGATTAAAATAGACCAGGAAATGGAGTAAATATATGGTCTGGGATCAGTGAAGCTACTTTAGGTGTCTAAGGGCTTGGACACATCCAGTGTGATTTTTGAGGATCCCCCCTCCACCTTTAAATACTTAAAGTTAATATGATTATACCCACATTCTCGTTGATTGCTTGTAGGGCCTTAAATACAAAGAGGACTAGGACCCTGCAAAAGGATATTCTGTGTTGTACTTTTTCTAAAAGTGCCTATGGAACCATCCTGATTTTCTGGTTCCTGTCATTAGTAGTAAATCACTGATCCTATTTTGTTGCTCCTCAATTTTATATATGGGAGAAATGTTGGATACATTATTAAAATGTTACTGTTGAGTGCACACACAGGTGCATTGGAGTTATTCAGGTTTCATATAGTTTGAATTTTCTCTGAAGAGCTCAGATCTCTTCCTAAGGAAACTAGGAACTACCCCAAGCCTGGGAGAAAAGCTTCCTACTCCCACCAGATTTCTGCCACCATCAAATTCCCCTTTGCAACGTTTGGAAAGGGAAAGGGAAAATGATTGCATCTTCTCTTTTCTCAAGCTGTCAGGCCTTCCATCATCAAAGCCCCAAGTGTCCATTGCTAGAGTGAAGCCTGTCAATGGCAGTTCCTAGGATTCCAAGAAGCAACGAATGCCTTAAAACTGAGGCTTCCAATAGCATGGATTTTCCTCAGTGGCATCTTTGACCCATTGCAAGCACACATTTGAGAAAGGAAAGCTGAATGCCTTATCTGAACTTCTATGGGGGTGCAGGGATGTAAAGCCATTCCGAGTTCAGTATTCTGAATCTGAATGCCCCTCCTGCCTTCACAAGATTCAGAACCATTGCTAGTTTATTCATTCTTCTGGATTTCTAAAAGTTAAATCTTTCACTGTTGGGTGGATATAACTTGGTTGCAATGTACATGCCAAATGAATGTGTGTACACATTATATCAGCACACTGCTCCCCCCTTTTAACAGCATATGCATATGCAAGTGTTGTTAAATGAGTTTGAGTTAACAGCTATTCTGTGATATGTACAAACATTTCCACTGTGGTTTCCAACATGGCTAGGAGTTTAAGGGAATGGACAACTTACTGCTTCAGAGCAAGACATTACAGAGTTAATGGATGCAAAGTATAGCAGATGGAAAAGAGCCTCTAGCAATGTATAATGGGTGGCACTCAAGCATTGATCCCTGGCATGAAGATAGAGGCGTTCCAAAAGTGTCTCTATTTTTGTCTGTGCAGTGTTGGAGGGTAGGCATTTTCATGGTGCTGTGACCCCAGAAAGCCATTCATCTACCACTTCCTGACAAGTGATGAGGAGAATTTTATCAATTCTTTGAAGCTTGCCATGTCTATTGGCGAAAGCAAGAATGCTATCCAGACTTTCAACAGACCACACTGTATTCAAGAGCAGTAGAACATTATGTGCTGAAAATATTCAGAAGGTACAGACTGTTTTACAATTACTAACAAAAAGTTTTTGAGACTATGTCTTTTTTCTTTTAAGTCACTGGATGCTCAATCCCTCCATCAGCAAAAATAATACACGTACACATGCACTAAGTCTAAAAACAAAAGAAATGGTTATTCATTTGTCCCTTGGATACATTTCACAAAAAACTGTTGCTTCCTCTACAAATGACAGACGATATTTTAAAATATCATTATGCATATTCTATCCAGGTATAATATTGGTGCATGCCACCCCAATCTCTGTAAGCCCTTTTTCTAGCTTCTAGCTCATATGACTCAAAATCTCAACTCTGGCCTTTGTTTTTCCACTGACCAACAAGTTGAGGAAGGAGGGTCCACCCATTTGCTATCTGGTACAGAGCCACTTCCTTTGTTACCTTAATGGCCCATTCTTAGAAGGCCATTACTTTACCAGGAAGCCAATTTGGCTATTCCAGCAATTGAATCTGTGCTGGATCCAGGAATTAGAAAGTGGCTCAGACATAAAACCCACCCCCAAACTTATAACAATATTGTTAAAAAAAGGTAAAGGTAAAGGTAAAGAACCCCTGGATGGTTAAGTCCAGTCAAACTTGACTATGAAGTGAGGCGCTCATCTCGCTTCAGGCTGAGAGGGCCAGCGTTTGTCCACAGACAGCTTTCCAGGTCATGTAGCCAGCACGACTAAATTGCTTCTGGTGCAACAGGACACTTTGACAAGTGCCAGAATGCATAGAAACACTGTTTACCTTCCCGCCGCAGCGATACCTATTTATCTACTCGCACTGGTATGCTTTGAACTGCTAGGTCGGCAGGAGCTGGGACCAAGCAATGGGAGCTCACCCCTTCTGATGGGCAAGCACAAGAGGCTCAGTGGTTTAGACCACAGCGCCACCAGCTTCCCGGTATTGTTAGAAACACACACAATAAAAAATATATGCATGCTTTAAGGTATATGTGCGCACATACATGGACACAAATATGTAATGCAAGTGACAGCCACATTAAAATGTTGCATTGTGGAGAGCAAATGGGTTGGATTCCTATACCCACTTCCCTGGGAATAAGCACCTTAAACTCAGTGAGACTCGCTTTTGAGGAGACATACATAGGATTGTGCAGATTGACCAGAAAACATTCCTGCTTTTATTTTTGCTTTGGGGTAACAATATTTTCCCATTGATTAACCAGAATCTATTGAAATGTTTCACATTCAACAGCCAGTAAAGAGCCAGCATAGACCCAGCATAAATTCCCCATACTTTTGTACTTACCCTTCCTGTAGAGATGCTTCTCTAATGATAACAGGGTGGGTAACAAGTTCTGGCAGGTGACCAGATGGTGCACATCACTTCACTGCCCTTTTAGACTTGTTATATGAGTCTGTGGTTTAGGGTTGGAGATAATAATGGAAAATTAGGAAGCAATGCTGGTTTTCTTAATCCTATACAATTCCTGAATATTTAATATGCAATAAAATCAATGCTCATTTCCCGAGCCAGCTCTCATTTCTCAAAAACACCCTCTGGAAATTCTGAGAATTATATAACAAAAGGGACCAGCCATTTATGAATAATTGGCACACTATCCATAAAGTCAAATGAGATGAAAGAGACTCAATAAAGAAAGACAACTAGAAAAAATTCCAAGTGACGCCAATTTCCAATCAAAATCCATCACACCTGGATCCATATACAATCTGGAACACATCTTCAAAATAAGAAGAAGAAATAAATAATAAATAAAAAACCACTTTCGTTCAACACTCTACTTCTCAGTGTGTTCTGGAGAAACTGAAATTATATCCACCTATCCAATAATCCTCACTTGTTGTAATATCAGGCCATCAGTTTTCATTTTCCAATATTACAGTTCAGCTAATCCTTTTAGAAAGCTGTTTGGCTTTACTGTCAAGATGACCACATTTAATAATGGCAGGATTTTTACAAAAGGTTTTCTGGAGCTACAATAACCTATTTTTCTCTTTTCTTCCTGGCTTATAGATATTTGTTTAGCTTAAGGATATTAAAAGTTGTGAAAGCCTGTGGAGCCTCCCAATCCATCACTGCATTACTTAGGGCACAATCCGGTTATTCTATTGAGCACAGAGAGCCCAAAGTGCAGAGAAATGTCTAGGTACTAAGTGTACTCACAGACAGATTGCCACCTGACAATGGAAGCCATTGTGCTGGTCCCAAGGGTAATCCAAGAAGCAAGGTCCAGGTCCGGTCCGGAGTCCAAAGAGGAGTCAGTCTGACAAGGCCAAGGCAGGATACAGGGCAGGAAAACAAGCAAGATCAGCAACAGGATCACAGTCAGAATCTGGCAAACAGCAACGTTGCTCCCGCAACCTGGGGCGGGGTCCGACAGCCTTTTTTCTCTGATGAGGTAATTGCCGGTCCTGATCCCCCAACAACTCACCACCCTGCCCTGCCCAAAGGCGAGCACTCCTGCGAGTACTCAGGTCTCTCCTCCTCTGAGACCTGAGTCTCTGCAGCTCAGGAGACGCTGGTGGGTTACTAGACCGAGGGGCTGCCTCAGCCTCTCCTGACCCAGCTGGTAGTGGAGCAGCTGTCAGTGATGGTCCAGCTGACGGTAACAAGGTATTCTCCACACCTGGAGCCAGGACAGGCTCAGGCCCCTGACTCAGCCCAACTGGTGCTTGTTGCAGGGGAACCTGTGCAGGCTGGGGCTCTTCAGGATCAGGCCCCAGACTTGGTCAGGTGATGTCTGAGGCACAGGATCTAGTGCAGAGTGAGACTCCTCTGGTTGTGAGTCCGAGCCCAAGTCCCAGGCCATCACAGCCATGGAGCTTGGCCCTAGGAAAACTATGGAAGTGGCCCTGGTCCATTGGAAGTGCACCACCACATTCATGTGTGGTAGAGCCCAAGCACTCTTCCAGTGACAAACAAGACATCCACAGCTATAGTATTATGCCATTCAGCAAAGCTCTCAACATTTCACAATAAGAATGGCCACCCACTCCAAAAACTATGCACATGTGTGGGCAGTCCAGTTAGGAAACCCGTTTTCTAATAGTCCTTTAACACTGCAGTACCTTTTGTGTTATGGCTTTTTGACAGATATACAAGCATCTAAACATTCCCATAAACATGTCACCAGTGGGCATGGTGTCAGGGACTGGACTGAGGAGGAATGGTGGGAGCTACCCCCTTTTTCTGAGCCTTCCCAATTTAGAACAGTGGTTTGCAGAAGGGCATAGTCCAGAGGGGGAAAGCTGGTAAATACTGGGTGAGGAACAGCGAGAAGAAGAAACGCCAAGAGAGAGATAGCTGGCAGATTCAGTGTCTTTGGACAGCAGTCCTGACCCCCCCCCCATTCACCCAAGACTAGACGGACTTGGAAAGTGATAGAACAGAAAGCGCAACAGCAACAAGCTCAGGTTACCCAATGTAGGAGTGATGTAGATTAATGGGGATGCAGTGGGTGAACATTTACTGGGAGCAACACCATTTTTTAGAGATTTGCATTCCTTTGTCTCTCACTGTGATGATTAAAGAACTTATCCGGTAAGAACGTTCCTTTCGTTTGATCTGCTTACTTACTGCCACTGGGGGAGGGATCCGATTCACCGAAGCCTGACACATGGTGTGACACAACAACAAATGCCATTGGAGAATGTCACTATGCCTCACACCCTTTCTGCACATGTGTGTGTCTGTTCCCCCATGATTCACCCATGACAACGGCAGAAAAGAACTGTTGTTGTTGTTGTTGTTCAGTCGTTCAGTCGTGTCCGACTCTTCGTGACCCCATGGACCAGAGCACGCCAGGCACGCCTATCTTTCACTGCCTCCCGCAGTTTGGCCAAACTCATGCTAGTCGCTTCGAGAACACTGTCCAACCATCTCATCCTCTGTCGTCCCCTTCTCCTTGTGCCCTCCATCTTTTCCAACATCAGGGTCTTTTCTAGGGAGTCTTCTCTTCTCATGAGGTGGCCAAAGTACTGGAGCCTCAACTTCAGGATCTGTCCTTCTAGTGAGCACTCAGGGCTGATTTCCTTCAGCATGGATAGGTTTGATTTTCTTGCAGTCCATGGGACTCTCAAGCGTCTCCTCCAGCACCATAATTCAAAAGCATCAATTCTTCGGCGATCAGTGAGAAAAGAACTGTATACTACCTCATTTTTTGTGAATTTACCCCTGTAACTTTTAAGGTTAATAGGGTGGCTAATGGATTTTTGTGTGTGAAGGAATTAACATGGGTATGGGCACTAGATTTCCACTAGATTTCCAGAAGGGGCTTTTGCAGTGCATATCCTCCAACACCAAAGAACATGACCACGACAAAGACTGCACTTCCTCTCACTCTGGCTCCACCGCTCCCCTCCCCTCATCTCCCTCCCTCCCTCCCACCTTCACCTACTGCCTCTGCTGCAGCCACCTCCACCACCTCAGTCTCTGCACCAGCACCAGTACCACCTGCGTGTACCCCTCAAGAGATTATTTTGGGGAAAATGTGGCCCTCAGCAGCAGCAGAAGCAATAGGTTAGCCACTCTTGTTTTTAGGATTATGCTCTTTTTACTGATTCTGAGGCGTCATGGAAAGACACACGATAGAAAGTTCGTTTGTAAGAAAAGTACAAATTGAATCACCTCAATGGCTCTGAAATCTTTAACACATGACAGTGTTTATAATTGGGACAACCACATCTGATTTCTTATTCTTAATTTGCATGCTGTTGCAATGACAAAATGTGTCATAACAAAGGCAGGCCTCCCGGAATTTTGCATCCAGAAGAAAGAAACTATTTCACATACATGATCAACTTTTGAATGACATTCTGTCGGCATAAATTGTTTGCTTCTAGTGCTGGCATAAGAAACGGGAGGGGGGGGTGTCTTTCCAAAAATTCCATACAGTACAGAGGATAAGTTGGCATGGAAGGTGACACTTTGCTTTTGGGAGGCTGCAACATTTTCAGTGTGTGTTTGAGGAGTGCGAAGATTATTTCAATCTGATGCCAGATTTGTACACCACAAAATGGAATCACTGTGGCATATGTGCATTCCCCATGCATGTGGGTCATGGGTTAGGTACCCCAGGCTCGGTTAATGTGTCCTCTGTAACCCCTTCTGCTTGCCTGAATGGAGGCTACAGAGGGGTGTGACTGAGTCTAAAAGCTAGCATGTTGTACACAGGTAAAATGTGTATTCATTGCTTTGCCCACTTTTGCCTATGGTATGTGGCCCCCAGATGGCACAGTCTAAAAAAGCTTCCCCACCCCTGATGTTGGTCCTAGGTAAATACAACACCCATTGTGTTGACAAACCTAGTATATTTTCCACAGTTTGGACTGACTGTGTATATAGGAATATGAACAGAAGGAGTGGTCCTTTTTTCTGGATAAAAATCATTAAAGTATAATGCAGTGAGATCAAATGCAAGAGGTGCCTGACTGACATTATAAGAGGCAAGACTGCAAGTTAAACCTGAATTTTAGAGAACAGGCATGATATTTCATGAAAAGCATGCAGCTGGAGTACTGTCTACAATTCTGGCTGTGTCACCCCAAAAAGAGATATTGTATTGTAAAAGGCAACCAAGGGGGATGGAGCAACTCTTCTTTGAAAAAAAGTCACAGTGTTTGGATGAAATGGTAGAAGTTTCTAAAAGTATGCATAGCATGGAGAAACAGAATAGAGAAAAGCTTTTCTCCTGCTCTCATAACACTAGAACTCATAGACTGAATATTGGAGGACCCAGGACAGAATAAAAGAAAGTACTTATTCATGCAGCATATAATGGTAGTTAAACTCTGGAACTCACCCTCGACTGCAGGTGGTGATGGCCACCAACCTAGATAACTTTAAAAGAGGGTTCATGCAAGAGAGAGCTATCGACAGCAACCAGTCATGATGGCTATGCTCTGCCTTCATATTTGGAGAAAGGAAGGTTCCTGAATACCAGTTGCTGAAATCCACAGGAGTGGAGAGTACTTGTGGGTTTTCCTACAGGCATCTGATTGGTCACTGTGAGACTAAGATGCTGGACTAGATGGGCCATTGGCCTGATCCGTCAGGCTCTTCTTATCTTTAGTTTGTATGTACATTTTAGTGGCTGCACCTAGGCTGGGATTTCCTTCTTTGGGAACTTTGCCCTAAACTTAAGGGATGTATGAGTGGTGCTGTGGTTAGCATTGTCTTTGTGTTCACTTCTTTGGTCCCTCACCTGAGGGCATAAATCTTCCTTCTGTCTTGGCTCTGCCCTGCTCCGATTCACCTTCTGCAGCAGACTTAGCAATATCACAAAGGCAAAGAAGAACAGAAGGGAATTTGATACAAAGGGCTGCATACATGGAACGTATTAGAAGTAGAATACTGAAATCTAAGAAACGTGGTTTGTGATTAGAGAGAGAAAAAGAGAGACAGTGCTCTGAAACATAAGACAGGCTAAAGGAATATTCAGATATACATCACCAGGATATGTATCCAAGCAGGAGATGGGGAAGCTGCAATAATTTTGTGGTTATTTCTTTTTTGGCAGAAGATGCTCAGTAACTCTTGTCATACAATATGTTTCGTAGTGTTTGCTTTCCCAGTGTCGTATATTTTAAATGCTTGCATCCCCCCTTCAAATGTGCTAGTCTGTTCTTTGTAAAGAACATCCATGGAGATTGTCTTTATTTAATTCCCAAAAGATTACTGGAACATGGCACTTAGGGCAGGCCCAGGGGGCCTGTGGCCCCCCAGATGTTGATGGACACAAAATCCCATCAGCCCCAGCCAGCATAACCAATGGGAGTCATAGTCCAGAAACATCTGGTTTTAAGGCATCAACATAGGCCAAAACTTTAGTGGGGGGGGGGAATGCTAAAGAGGCATATATTGCATAGGATGATCCAGACATGATCTGCTGCACTTTTATAGCCATCAGCCCATTTTCAGAACTAGACTGTGAAGCATACCAGTAAATTGAATGCTGGCTGAAGTGGGGAGTCCTGCCAATCTTCACTTCTCTGGCGCATGCTACAGCTTCCTTTTCTACATGCCCTCAGCTCCTCCTCCTCTTCAAGGTGGACAATGGTGCTACTTCAACCTTTGCCTGGGGCCAGATTGGCCTCTTCCACCCAATGCAGAATGTAGAAGTGTGGGGAGAAATGTCACCATAGGCCAGCAGAATTATGGTGCCAGTGAAGGGATCACATATCCAAATAATTCTGGAGAGGATCATTTGGTTGTATCATAAGTTCTTTGTGGGAAGAAAAGTGGAGAAGGAAGGGATCACTTGACCTCATGGTCTGCTCTGTAACACTTCGGAAAAACACTCTGTTTGGGTTGTTCTTCATGCTCCTTTCTGAGTATGGCAAATGGAGGTTCTTGTCTCTCTCTGAGGTAAGCATGAAGATTCTAGATTGGGGAGGGATGAAGGAGGCTGAGTGATGGCTGGAGAAGATTAAAGGTAGAGAAGAGAAGAAGAGCTGAGAGAAGGCTGGGAGAGATCATCAGGGGGTTTGGGCTGGGTGTTCATCAGTATGCAGATGATACCCAGCTCTACCTCTCTTTCAAATCGGAACCAGTGAAGGCGATGAAAGTCCTGTGTGAGTGCCTGGAGGCGGTTGGAGAATGGATGGCAGCTAACAGATTGAGGTTGAATCCTGACAAGACAGAAGTACTGTTTTGGGGAAACAGGAGGCGGGCAGGTGTGGAGGACTCCCTGGTCCTGAATGGGGTAACTGCGCCCCAACTGAAGGACCAGGTGCGTAGCCTGGGAGTCATTTTGGACCCACAGCTGTCCATGGAGGCACAGGTTAATTCTGTATCCAGGGCAGCTGTCTACCAGCTCCATCTGGTACACAGGCTGAGACCCTACCTGCCCGTGGACGGTCTCGCCAGAGTGGTGCATGCTCTAGTTATCTCTTGCTTGGATTACTGCAATGCGCTCTATGTGGGGCTACCTTTGAAGGTGACCTGGAAACTACAACTAATCCAGAATGTGGCAGCTAGACTGGGGGCGGCCGCTGAGACCACATAACACCGGTCTTGAAAGACCTACGTTTCTGAGCACAATTCAAAGTGTTGGTGCTGACCTTTAAAGCCCTAAATGGCCTCGTTCCAGTATACCTGAAGGAGTGTCTCCACCCCCATCATTCTACCCGGACACTGAGGTCCAGTGCCGAGGGCCTTCTGGTGGTTCCCTCATTACAAGAAGGCAAGTTACCGGGAACCAGGCAGAGAGCCTTCTCGGTAGTGGCACCTGCCCTGTGGAATGCCCTCCCACCAGATGTCAAAGCGAAAAACAACTACCAGACGTTTAGAAGACATCTGAAGGCAGCCCTGTTTAGGGAGGCTTTTAATGTTTAATTGATTATTGCATTTTAGTGTTCTGCTGGAAGCTGCCCAGAGTATTATTATTATTATTATTATTAATAATAATAATAATAATAATAATAATAATAAAAGGACCTTGCCTAGACTCCAATAGCCAGAAAAAGGATTGCCTCCTCCTGTATTTGAAAGTTTCCTTGTATATAGTCTGCCTGAAGGGGACAAAATGGATGGCATATTCTTGCATCCTGCAAACTTTTTCAACTATAGCAAACCCTTATAATTGAAATCAAGCTTCAGAAGAGCACATTGTAATATATGAGATATATTCTTCCACCAGGGTCAATGTCACTTCAAGAATACTAAAACCAGACATGTCCAATTAGCACCCTCTGCACAAACAAACAAACACACACACACAGAGACAGAGGATTTCCACTTTTCTGACTGCTTACTAACATTGGGGAAGAGTAACTCTAGGCATCTTACACACAATTCCTTGATTGCATTCAAATGGGGCTTGGGGGTTTAAAATCCTATAAGCTCTGGGTTTCCTTATCCCACCCAGCCACAAAAGATGCAGGGGAAAAGGTAAACAAGGAAGGTACTTTCACAAAAGGTATTCATACCAAATAAATGTTATTATGGGAAAGTGGCAATTAGGATTCCCTTAATTATCTGTCATTTTGTATTTATCATCGTAATGTTTGCTTTACAATGCTTTATTAAATCTGGCTTGATGACAAACAGTCTGCTGGCAGTGTATCCTGCTGTGTAACATATGGTGTTACACCTAATGAATATTAATGCTCTGAAGTACAAATGGTCTTTAGGGACCCTCACTGATGGCTGGGAAACTCCAGCAGATTGCCATTATTATGCAGGAAGGTTGCTTCTCACCAGTCTAGTTCAGAGCTGCTGGTGGCTTTTTGCCTGCCAATTTGTTTTGTGTGACCATCACTGGTGCTGCTAAATAAATAAATAAATAAATAAATAAATAAATAATCAGTCAATCAATCAAGCTGGCAGGTCCCAGGGCTCATAGTTTAGTGTGGGCAAGCAAAGGCAGAAGTAGGTAATAGCTCAGTGGTAGACCCCTGTGTTTTGAATGCAGATGATCCAAAGGTTTGGTCTCTTCCATCTCTTGGGCTGGAAAATACCTGGAGATCAACTCCTGGTCAATTTACCCAATGCCAAGCATTGATTAAGCACTGGTCTAGGGCAGCTTCCTTTGTTCCTGTATGGGAACCAAGCAGACCAGATACCTTCAAAATATAAGTGCCAGCTATGTGAACTGTATGACCCATACAAGTCCTGCGTTTACTGCAATCAAAGGTATGGGCAGGCAAAGCTGAGCAATGGATCAGTGAGTGATGGAGCTGCCAGTGTATGCAGATTCTAAACATGCAACTGAGATAGAGATATGATACAGTTAGGAGGACTTCCTCACTTTTTGAACCTATGCTTTTCTGGTACCAAATCTTGTGGTTTGCTTTGTTAATATCCTATTTTTATGCCTTGACCATTATTGATTTGTTTAAAGCAATCTCAAATACTTATCAGTAGAGGAGGACAGAAAAAACATTGAATAGGATTTTCCATCTGATTAGGTATGTTGGCACACTTTAATAATACTACCGTAGTAAAGTTGGGGATAATTCAGACTGAAATTCCCAGGTGTCAAAAAAGGTTATTTATGTATGCCACTATTGTGGCCCATGTTTTGTTAGCCCCCAAATGGAAAACAAGCAAGGTCCCAACCAAAGAAGAATGGCAACTTAAATTGACAGAATACGCACAGCTTGCAGACTTAATGTATAGAATAAGATAAAAAGAAGAATGCACGTTTAGAGAATATTGGAAAACATTTATTGAATATATTGGAAATAACTGTGTACAGCTGAAAACATTAGCAGCATTAAGTTAAATTCAACAGTGTAAACAAGTTTTGATGGATGTATTAATGGATTAGGATGTGGGTGGCGCTGTGGGTTAAACCACAGAGCCTAGGGCTTGCTGATCAGAACGTCGGCAGTTCGAATCCCTGCGACGGGGTGAGCTCCCGTTGCTCTGTCCCAGCTCCTGCCAACCTAGCAGTTCGAAAGCATGTCAAAGTGCAAGTAGATAAATAGGTACCGCTCCGGCGGGAAGGTAAACGGCATTTCCGTGCGCTGCTCTGGTTCACCAGAAGCGGCTTAGTCATGCTGGCCACATGACCCGGAAGCTGTATGTAACGTGAGATAAGCACCGCAACCCCAGAGTCGGACATGACTGGACCTAATGATCAGGGGTCCCTTCTTTACTAATGGATTACTGAATGGTATAGTTTTTGTAAAACATTCAGGAATTTATGATATGCAAAATAAAACCTTATTTTTCTTTTAAATTTTTTTAGGGGTACTCTCATTTTGACTCAAGAAAATCACCATTTTATAGTTCAAATCAGGAAAAATAAATAAAGTAAATGGACGAAAGTACAAAGATTCACATAATGTTTAGGGGTATATGTATCCCTGCGTAGCCCCAGAAAAAAAGCACTGCTAGTAACACACATAATAACACACATGAATTAACACACACACACAAACACACACACACATCCTGGACCCTTCTGTACCTGTTTCTCCTTCAAGGACAGGGTCTCTCCCAACTCTACAATTCTATGATTCCACAAGTCTTTGTTGCTTGCCAAGTCTGTAGCAGCTCTTCATCATAAAATCATGCCAACTATCTAGTTAGTTTCCAGTGATTCCCTCCCTCCCGTGCTCTTTGTGCCTCAAGGAAACATGACATATAAGTCCTGCTGAAATGCTGCTAGTCACCTTCCAAACTTTTATAGCTAAGTTCTGAACCCAAACAAGTATTCCCTCTCTCATACATACCCTCTGCTGCCCTGTGTCTTGGAGGGGAATTTGTGAAGAAACCTTCACAATGGTTTTCTTGCAGTGGTGGACACTGCTTCTGCTGTATAAAGTGAGACCCGTGATTTTCAACAGTCCCTTTACCTACTTCAGCCCTCTGTGTGATATCCCATATAGTTCCAGAGGGCCCCCATTTATTACATGTGTTAATACAAATGGAAGTCAAGAACTCTGTAGCTGTTGATAAGGGACTAAGATCAGGACTGAATGTAACTGGATGAATCAAGATTTTGGAAGCAGGAAGAAATACGAACTTTGCACCCCGAAACCAAGCACATGGGAAGTCACACAATTTTTTATAATTGGTTTTATAATATATATATATGAATTGATATGAATTGTAATTTGACATTGATAAAATGTGTCTGTTATTGGATTTTAGAAATTGAAAATTAATAATCTATCTATCTATCTATCTATCAAGAGTTGCAGACAGCCCCAACACTCAGGATCAGATTTTGGGAGGTGGGCATCAATAAAAGAAGCAAGAATCGTCACTAAATACAGCCCTATTGCTATTGCTATTGCTATCTATCTGCAAATAATCTGTGCAAAATCTCTTCACAATGCATTTGCAAATGAGTCACCTCTAAAATAAACTAGATCTTAAGCTTGGCCTAGAGATCAAAATATCTACATCACAATATCTCTTCCACAGGTCAGGCATTCTTCCCTATTGACATTAGTAATTATTTCACTCTTATTTTATTTATTTTCCACACCAGGAATTATCATCCTGACAGCTCTTGCAAAAGTCAATGCTGATTAACTGTATGAATTCCAGTAAGAAACTCCCATAAAAATTAACTTACGCTATTTTGCTATCACAGCAACAAACCAAACATATTGATTGCTGTAGGCAAGACCCGATATCTCCCCTCACAAGCTTACCTGCTCACACTCACACACACATGCCTGGCTTCCTAAACAGTTGCAATCTCCAGCAAACATCTGAGGAACTAATTAAATGACAAATTAGAGCAATCTATTTATTCCTGAAGAGACAGCAAATAGCATCATATCTATTAAGATATCAGGACCAGAGGGAAGCACAAATGAAAAGGGATAAAGCAGAAGGATTTCCTTTTTGGTACATGTTTGTGGTCCTTCATTTGAAAATTATTGCCTACAACGCCAGTGCATATGTGGTATGATCTAACAATCCAAGGAGAACAAGGGAAATGATAATGGAATTAGCTTTCGTACAGAAGCACTCTCAGTTATAATTCCAAGCTGCAAATTCTTGGCAAGGCCTTGAGATATGGGCTTAAAAGTTGTCCTGCCACAGTTCTTTGGTTCTTAGTACTATTATGCACCTCTGCCATTTGGCAGGCGCCTTTCCCAACTGAGTACATGCTCTCATTAAGCTAGAAGCCAAATTGGCTGTCTTCCTTTTGTTTTCCCATTCATGTACTAACACCATCAATAATGCAAGTAAAAGTCATATGAAGGAAAACTCCACATCCAGTATTTAAAATATGATTAGGCGTGTCATAGACGCAAGCTGAACACCTAACTAATGAACTGTTCATGTATTGGCAGAACAATATTGGGAAAGAATAAACATTTTTTTAAACAACAACAACAACAACAACGCAAATTGGAATAGCTCAGTCAGCTCTGGGATAGCTCAGTTGGTAGAGCATGAGACTCTTAATCTCAGGGTCGTGGGTTCAAGCCCTACATTGGGCAAAAGATTCCTGCATTGTAGGGCATTGGATTGGATGATCCTTGTGATCCCTTCCAACTCTGCAATTCTATTATTCTAAATCTCATCAAAGCCAGCTGGAGGCATATGTAGATGGACTAACCAAATCATAGAGGATATTGAGATTCCTGGACAGGCCTTCTCTACACCCCCATTTCTGTCTCCCGCTTCCCTTGTTAGGGCTCCCCATGAAAGCTTTGAGTTCTTTGCTACTCTTTTAACTTTATACTCTATATAAGAGAGTTAAGTTGTCCGTTAAAGAGCAGGTCCACACAGCGCATTTTAATACAGTTCATTAATTCTACTGCATGGGGAATGAACTTATAAAGACTGCAGATTGCTGTTAGATTGGAAGGGGAGCAAGGAGAATTTAAAATAACTTACCGTCTTGTTCCTTCAGTTCTGCCACTTGGCCTGCAATATGTACTGAGTTATTGAAGCAACTAAAGGAACGATCAAGCCGCTGCAGGACTGTTATATATGAACTTATTCATACGTGGGCCTAAGTAGCATACTGTCATTAAAATGAACGAGTCTGACTCTGCCATTCAGTCTTCCTGGGCCCATGTCTAAAGGAGCGCTACAAATGATGGGCAGTCATTTTATTTCTGCACCATATGGAAGAGGGACTCTTTGCTCTACCCCAGTAGCAGTTGTGGAATGTTTGAAACCTACAAAAGCCTTGTAAGACATGTATTATTATTTCCATATTTTGAGAGACAGAGGGGTAATGATAGGAGATGACACCTTGATTGAGGCTGTTCAGATTTACATTGAGGCTAACTTGACAGAAGGCTTCCCACAGCTTCTAGCTCATGTTCTTATCTACATCTGTTCTCAGTATCATCATAGAACATTTCAGGCATATGCTCTACATGGGCAGTAAATGTGGGAGCAGGTAGTGCTTCCAGAAGCATGGGCTAGAAGCATGAGTCAGGTCAGTGAGGAGTTGTGCCTTCTGTATTGTGGGCCTAACTCCATGGACCTCCTTCTCACTGATGCTAAGATGGTTGTGTTTATATATCATTACAATATCCCAAGGGAAAAGTGATGAACCAGGTTTTTGGAGCAGATTTCAGACATAAAGCACACACTCTTTTGCATTTTGAAGTGGATGGCTATTGCTTGCCTGGATAGAGGATGTGTGTGTGTGAAACTGGGTGTAAAAATTGGACTACTGTACAAAGGTAAAATACATATTCATTGCTCTACCCAGTCTGGCCTCTTCCCTCACCCACCATTGGCATGTGACTAGGGTTGCCATGCGTCTGGAATTTCCTGGACGTAGGCCATCGGAAACAGTGACTGGAAAGAAATCGGGAAAATCTGGACAAATGGCAACCCATGCTGGTAGTGTTGCATTTGGCGATTTCCCTTATAAATAGCTCAAAAGCTTCAATGTTTTTCAACAACTTTGTCGTTGTCCCCCCCCCCCAAAAAAAGAAATTAAAGCTTAACAACTTTGGCAAAATATAAAGAAGCTCAATAACTTTTCTGTCTGGATTTTCACTTTTTGAAATATGGCAACACTACATGTGACCCTCCTCAAAGGTTTCCCTGAAGGGAATGTGCCCCTTGGGCTGAAAAAGGTCCCCCCCCCCAAAGGATTGTGCTCAAACTACTTTTCTGTTTTATAGTAGTACTACACCTCTGGGATACCTCTGACATCATTACTTTGCTTAGAAATCAATGGTAATCTACAATAACCTTCCTCAACCTGGTGCCCTCCAGATGCATGTGCTGGCAGGGGTTGATGGGAGTTGCATTGAAATACCTCTAGAGGACACTAAGTTGTGGAAGGCTTATCAAAAGTAAGAGAATAACACCATTGGCCAGTTTTCCCCACCTCTTAGTGGAGTATAAGAAGGATGATCTATGAATGCTGTTGATCTAAAAGGCGCTAAAACATAAATTGTTATTACTATGCAAAGGGGGTTGGACAGCTTGATGATTGTTTCATCTAAATAATTCCAGGAGCTCTAACGATAATGGAAGAAATGTCCTCAACCCAATTGCAAAGTCAAAATTGTGTTAGTGCTGATTACTTGCTTGCAGGTTCCTACACAGCTGAAATATAAGGAATTCACTATACTGAACAAATTCAATATCTAATTCAATTAACTTACATTCTCTGTGATTGAATAACAGAACAAGGTGTAAAGAAAACTGAAGGGTGAAGATATTATATTAATAATGATATATTGAAACTGTGAATCACACTCAAACTGTTATGTTCTTCTTATAGATGTATATATAATAATTAAAAAAATCTATGAGATATATTTTATATTGCCAGTACTTATGACTATATCCAGAGAATAAAACTAAAAATGTATCCTTAAATTTTACAGTCTTTTTAATAGTGGAAGAATAATGGTTAAAAGTTGCAAGGTGCATGAAAAAGCTTGTGATGGAGGTTCCTGTAAGAGTCATTGGCCTGGATCCAAAAATAAGTTAAGGAAGTTCACAGCTACCTGTACCTCTAAAAAATGTCTGTGGATGCAAGCAGTCCTTCTTAACAATGGGAGATGCCTGCAGTGTTTTTTTCCTGGGGGTACTCAGGGGTATGCAGTACTGGCACCATTTCACTGCCAGATGTTAAAAGTGTGGCACTTACTGTAAAAACTTCATGGTGAGTACCAGCACACTTTTTTCTATATATAAAAAAGATGGTGACTTGGGGTGCGAGAATGGATAATTACCCAAAATCAAGGGTGTGTGCCTGCAGGAAGCAGAGACAGGACTAGAAATTTTCCTTCTGTAAACTTCCTTAGGTTAACTTATCTTGGAATCCAGCACATTATTGACAAGGGAGACACTAGAGATGGGCAGAGAAGTTTGGGTCATTGATTGACTAAATATGGCTTGTAACATCATCAAGATGATGTCAGCTCAAATATTTATACAAGGTAACAGTAAATACTAGGGGTATGTATTGGCTACAAGGTCCACTTTTTCTGTATCTGTGCATTAAAATATGCAGATCTCTTTCTGAGTCACTCTGTGCTCTCTCCCTTTGATCTGCAGTTCAGGTTCTGAGCCAGTCTGTAGAAAACAAAGCCCTGTGTTCCCCATTTACCATAATGGGAAATCTAAATATGGCTATAACTTTCCCTGCTTTTGGCCCACATAGATGACATTTACAGGCACAGGAGCCTCTCCAGAGTGGATTGTGCCTGCCAAATTGCAGATGAATAGGTCCAGGGACTTTTTGTTGGGGACAGTAAAAGGGATTCATTTCCCTTCATAATCTGTTATGGAAGAGGGGAGCAGGAGGTTGCTTCTCTCTCACATGTTCAGGAAACCTTTCGTGGTTTTGTGTGTGAGGGGCTTGTATGAAATTTTGATGCAGAATTAATCTTCCAGGTTTCAATACACAGTTGTAAAACTAATCCCTGTACAGAATGTTCTTATTATCAATGTATGGTGGACTATGAATATATCAAGTTTCAGTTTTTGTGTGTGTTGTGGAAGTACAATTTTCATGTTCCTCTCATTGTGGACTATTTATTGTAATCCTATTTAGTTTAAACTATGCAGGCTTTATTGAGCATTTGTTCTGATTTGTTTGGAAGCTGGACAATGAACACCAATCATGATTTGCTTACAGGTTGTTTATACTTCTTCCTGTTAATCATTCATTCACCCTGCACTTTCCAGGGCATTTCCCTGTCACCTTCCTGTGGCTCTCCAGATGTTGCTAGACTATGACTCCCAACAACACAGAATCATAGAACTGTAGAGGGAAGGGATCCCAAGGATCATCTAGTCCAACCTCCTGTAATGCAGGAATCTTAACTAAAAGCATCCATGACAGATGGCCATCCAACCTCTCCTTAAAAACATCCACCACCTTCCAAGGAAGTCCGTTCCACTGTCAAACAGCTCAATATCAGAATGTTTAGTCGGAATCTCCTTTCTTGTAGGTTGAAGCCATTGATTTCTGGTTCTACCTTCCACAGCAGGAAAAAACAAGCTTGCTGTATCTTCCATGTGACAGCCTTTTAGATATTTGAAGATGGCTATCATATCTCATCTCAGTCTCCTCTTTTCCACGGTAAACATACCGAACTCCCTCAATCATTCTTTATAAGGCTTTGTTTCCAGACAGTTGATTATCTTGAACGCCCTCCTCTGCACATGCTCCAGCTCGTCACTATTCTTCTTAAATTGTGGTGTGCAGAATGGGACACATTATTTCAGATGTGGACTTACCAAGGCATAATACAGCTGTACTTTACTTCCCTTGAGTGGGACAGTATACTTTTGTTGATGAAGCCTAGAATAGCATTACAGTGGTACCTCTGGTTACGTACTTAATTCATTCTTAACCTGAAACTGTTCTTAACCTGAAGCACCACTTTAGCTAATGGGACTTCCTGCTGCCGCTGCACCGCCAGAGCACGATTTCTGTTCTTATCCTGAAGCAAAGTTCTTAACCTGAAGTGTTATTTCTGGGTTAGCCGAGTATGTAACCTGAAGCGTATGTAACCCGAGGTACCACTGTAGATTTTTCTGCTTCTGCATCAACATCTGGAGAGCCACAGGTTTCCGATCTCTGTGCTAGGGCAACAGGGAACTTTAATCCACTTTAATTGCACAAGCCTTTATTTCTGGTATGTGCTTTAATCTGGGATGAACAAATTTATAGCACAATTCTTTATATGTCTACTGAATATTGAATTCAGTGGGCTTACTCCTGGATAATCATAAGATAGTACTGCAGCCTAAATATTTGCACATTTTACTGCCTAGTGAAATATGAAGAATTGATATACATGATGACTTTATTTCCTCTCAATATCCTTTGGTATGTTCATTTTTAAAAAATAAAATAAAATAAAATATTGGCAGTCCAACTCTTTCTCATTGTGTACATGAAAAATCTTGCAATTTCACAGTACATTGGTTTCTGCTTTGTTATCTAAATCATAATTAGAAAATAGCAATTATCAAACAAGGTGGGCCATTGTGAACCAAAAATGTAGATCAGCAGTAATATTCATTTTAAATTCTCAATGCCCAGTTAAATGTTTACATCCTTAGACTCCAGCAAATATGTTTTATCTGAAGTTGTTGGATGCTGAATGGATTACACAGATACCCAGATGCTACCAAGAGCTAATGAAAAGGGGAACAACCATATGAAGGGTTTTCTTTTTTCTTTTTTAACAAGCATTGTGATATGTCTGGAGTCTGGACCCATCAGAATATCAGAGCCCTGCTGGATTGGACCAATCTACTCCAGCATCCTGCTCTCACAGTGGCCAACCAGATGCCCATGGGAAGCCTGAAAGCAGGACATGACTGCAACAGTGCTCTTCCCAATGTGCTCTTCAGCAAGTGGTATTCAGAGGTGTCATGGCACTGATTTTCAACAGTGGGGTCATAGGTGACAAGGGATGGGTTCCTTCCCCAGTTATGACTCCCCTAAACTGCCTCCCCTCCAGAGCCTTGGAAAAGTATTCTATTGTACAAGGCTTCTTTCAATGTTAAGTGTAGAATGGGAAGTGTTTTCAGTGGCAGGATCACTGATTGGGAAGGGAGAGTTAACTCTTCCTTATTCAGATGGGAACAACCTTAAAACCACTCGATGCACCACAATTAGCCTTGAAAATATCCTTCTATTGGCTGGGGTGGGTGACTTTTTCAAGTGCAAGGAGAATCTTCTCAGGAACACTTGCCTTGCACAAGTGCACGTTGATGACCCTAATCTATATTGTGAAACAGATCCAAGTCCCATTGATTTCATCCCCCCAAAAATAAGCTTGAGCCTAACTCTTTCCAGTTGAAATTAGTAGGACTTACAAGTACGTAGCTTTGGATGCCCAAGGTGTTCTGCTTCACATGTTAGACAGCCACTAGCCTTCTGAATTCTCCTTTGACAGCAAAGAAGATTGCTGCTCCTTGTCTTCTGATGAAGGAACAGGCCCCATTGTCCAATGCTTGGAACAGGAGAATACATGATGTGAAATAATTTTCTACTCATGGCTTTCCACTATTAAGCATATAAAGGAATGTGAAGGAGGGCATATCCAGAGGTGTGCAAGCTGTGCATTACTGAAGAAGAAGAAGAAGAAGAAGAGTTTGGATTTGATATCCCGCTTTTCACTACCCAAAGGAGTCTCAAAGCGGCTAACATTCTCCTTTCCCTTCCTCCCCCACAACAAACACTCTGTGAGGTGAGTGGGGCTGAGAGACTTCAGAGAAGTGTGACTAGCCCAAGGTCACCCAGCAGCTGCATGTGGAGGAGTGCAGACACGAACCCGGTTCCCCAGATTACGAGTCTACCGCTCTTAACCACTACACCACACTGGCTAATGATCAGCACAATTACTGCCTCGAACAGCACTGCTAGGATGATGGACTCTTCCTCCATTCATCCACTCAGCAGGGAAAGATCTTTGAACAGCCTTCTTCTACTCTCCAACATCTCTGAACTGCATTCCACAGTCTCCACTGGAAAACTTGTAGATGATTACCCACCTCATCACACAGATCCCATTTAGCTAAGACCCAATAGGACCTGGTATTGTACTTAGTTTAATGGTGAATCTGGGCCATGCATTGCCTGTCTTAACCCATAGCACACTTAGTCATGTATTTATATAAGTTTCATTTTTTTTGTCCTCATGGTTAATGTGAAAAGCTTGAAAATAAGCCCTGTGTATGGCTTAATGATGGTTATAGTTGGGAATTAAACTATTCAACATATACTGTGTTAAACTGTCATAATTTGCAGGCTATTCTCAGGATTTGGGAGTTCACAGGCATTTAACTCAAATGCATTTTGTCCTCCTAGCCTCAGGGCAGCCCGTTTTTAATTGCATGATGAACATGTGGTTATCATTACCTGGGAATGGGTCAGCTTTCATAGAAAGATTAACTTGGGTGAACTTAATCTGGAAACTTTCAGGTGCAGAATGTCTGATATTTATGTCACAGAGGCTTTTCAGATATGATATAAAACAGTGACAATTTTAACTCCTGCGAACAATGATGAACGTGCCCCCAAAGATTCAGTTTTAATCTCCATAGATGAAGGAGCCCATATGGTTTGCAGTGAAGAATAAAAAAGAAAACAAAAAACAAAGCAAAAACCCAACCCTCTGGAGGGGCCAGAAGAAACTAAAATTGCTGAATAACGAGAGTACTGTTTCATCATAAGACCTGGATGGCATTGATTTGAAGCGCCCAAGTGACATCTGAAACATTTAGATAAGAAGTCTGCCCTATTTTAATAATCATGGTAGTTACACAAATATGTTCTGACACAGAGTTGCACGGATGTGGAAAATAAAATAAATAAAACTGGATAATGGAACGTGATAAAGAAGTGTCCACTACCCAAATGGCTTTACTATTGGAACACAGCAAAGGTGTCATTGTGACCACAGGCACGAAGCTGCAGCACATAGTTTGGCTCTCAGACAGAATAAAGTTGTATCACTTCCACCTAAGGAATGGGAGGATGTTGTACATTTTGAGCACCCAGTGTTGAGGCATGCATGCATGCATGCATAAATAAATAAATAAATAAATACATGAAGGAGGAAGAGGAAGTAGCAGCAGATAGGCAGCTAAGTGGGAGGGAGAGCAAGATTAATACAATGAATTATTCTGTTCACTGGTATACTAGAGACAGATATTTAATATAAAAACATAGCTTGGAGCTCTGAGTTTCTTCTTAAAAACATGGTATGTTTACTGGGGTGGGAAGGCAGGCAGAAGGAGCAAAATTCATATTCACTCCTATAAAACATCTAAAAAGATGGCTCTAAAGTCCTGAGAGCAATTCCAGTGCATTGAAAATGAATGAATAGATGTAAATCTGACCCTGTTTATGCAGGCCTTGAACAGGGTGGCACTTAAGATTCTCTAGCATCAGGCAAATGCTGTTGAAACGTCTTGTACGTGTGCCAGTTTTATCAAATGGGTGAAAGAATTTGGAAGTGCCAAAACACGTTCTAAATTGAATATGCCGCCTCTGATCTTAAGTACATTTTGCAAGCACTGGAGGTTGTTATAGGAAGCTGATTGCACTTCTGCAAAAGAGAAATTAAGCCATATTATGTGTTTTGATTGGCCTTTCACCAAGCCAGGCTGCCTAGCAAAGACTTCTAAAAGGATTTGCTTTGTGAGGTACTGTGAGGCAAGATATGGAAAGATGATGCTATCTACCCTCTCCAGCAAACACTGTGTATTCCTGGGCCTGTGGGATTTTCAGCTGGTGGAGATGGCATTCAGAAAACTTTCAAAGGCAATAGCAATTCCTGTGCTTCTCGGCAGAATCTTCTTCACACATCTCTGAAAATCTGGGACATGCAGTCTTTAACATTTCTGAATGCATTTTCATCCCTGAGACTGAGAAACTGTCAGCGTTAAGTATTCCTTGGGGGAGTTTGTGAACATTGGCACCTTGTTCATTATTTTCACTGTAAAATAATTACGTAGCTGCCTTGAGCAGATTTCTGTAGACAACTTTTCTATTTATATGACCTGCTAGTTTCCTGTGCTTGTGGGGGTTGGGTTTTTTAGCCACCAGTTGAACATAATGACCCACTAGAGGCCACATTATGATTCTCCTCTAAGCCCAGATCCAATCCTTTCATCAGTGGAATGAAGGGAAGAGCCTTCTTCAGAATGTGAGGATGTCAAAACTGCACATGGATAGCAGTTAAATCATTAGTCCACATGCAAATGTTGCCCTTTTATACACATTTCAACAGTAGAAACAGTAGAATGGACCAGCTCTATCATGAGGCAGAATGAACCAACTACTTCAGGCAGCCAGTGTTGACTGGTAGGGGAAACACCAGGAGCCTTTCCCATGACCCGCCTCACTGACCATTCCCATCCTCCTAAGGCAGAGCAGTGAGCAAGAGGACCAAGCTGTGATTGCCATTTGACCAGAATGGACCAGAGTCCCCCTGGACTCAGGCATGGGCACAACCCCTCTCAGGGTTGACCAAACCATTGAGTCCCTGGAGTCCTTTAACGGAATACCCTTCACATAGGGATGGCTAGAGCGTTCTGCCGACCCTATCACCTGAACCAGAGCCTATCCGCAACCTTACAAGTTGTGATGATTTGCTACACGGTAGGCGAGACCCAAATGGCAACAGCCAATCAGCCAAGTGGGGGAAATTCCTGCTGTGCCCCTGTCCCAATGACAGATGACACACGACGGCATAGCAAGGTCAAGTGCAAGCCCTAAATATAGGGTGAGGTGGGCGGGTGTTCTGATGCACTGGCTCAAAGAGGAAGCTCAGGGACATGTGTATGGGCTTATGTAGGTCTCTCGATCTCTTTCGCTAGTGTCCCATTGGTCTGATTACACCCAGCATCGAGGGACCTACCAATAGGGTGTTGTGACGTTCCCACCCACAACACAAGGGTTTGGTGGCCAGGTCACACTGCAACACGTGCCCTCTTTGAGGGAGGACCCGATATACCAAAATTGCATCACAAAATCCAGTGGAGTGTGTAATCTACCTGGGAGCTCTTCCAATTCACAAGCAAGTTGGGGAGCATTAGGTTAGGTTCATGCACATCAGAAATTGAACTAAATACTTTCCTTAACCTTAGTAAGCCTGGTGACTGAATGGAAACTTAACTGCATGTGCTAACAAAAAATGCTGGTTCTTTTATATTTATTTATTTATTTCTTTTCTTCAACAAAGAGCAAGCATTCTGTTTTGTTAAATAGAAGTGATAGAACTTCAGAGAAAAGTATATGAATAAGACCCCCTCCCCTCTAAAAATAAAAAAAATGGCCTAAAAGAGAAGTTGATCAAATAAAACAGAATTAAAGAACAACTATATATCCATTTTAAGATGAGTGTGGGTGTTTTTGTCATTGATTAATGATAAATTTAACTCTAAGGTGCTGAAAAAATAATAAATTAAAAATTCCTCTTCTGAGACAGAGATATTTTCCCTTTCTTCTGTGGAGATTTAGATTTTGTAAGACTGAAGGGACTAACTTGTTCAAACCACTGACCACTATAAAAAAAAACCCTGAAATATGATCTCATCCTCAGAGTATTGCTTTTTACATCCCATTGTGAGCATATTTAATGGTTGGGACAACTTACACACCCCGCTAAACTCAGCATTTTCTGGGAAACTAGACATTCCTCTCAATAGTGTTATAAAATTGTAAGTTTTCACATAATATATTTTTAGAGATCTAACAGATCCACTGGTCCTTCATCTAGAACATCACAGACTGGTCTGCTATAATACCATTGCAATGTATAGGCCCAGAATTCGGTTGGGTATGCCCCATATGAACAATTCATTTTCTGGTTCAGGTCTGAATAGTATTCTAGGATAAATGCTAATATTAATGTCTGGGAAATAAGTTGAGTCTAATCCAAAGGAAATCATTGTGATCTGCATATCCTTCATGCATCCCCACTTGTAGAGGCCAGAGAGAAGGAGCCTTCATTTCACAGGCTTCTGTGAGGCCATTTTGAGGTTCATCAAAACTCAGTAATTGATCTTGTGAACGTAACATCCTTTCTGCCATGAGAGGAGAGTTAAAGGGGCATGCTACTCTGCTCATGGCTCTTCAGTGCCTGTGGTCCAGCTTCTGGGTTTAAAATTAGTTTAAAAGTCTATCCAGCTGTGGAGACATCTGTACCATTTACCGAGGCATCTGTAGTCTGTTAGGTTACATCACACAAGCATTTAGACACCATCTCTACATCTTATGGCAAACAGCACCTCTCTTGACAGTATGTAGAAAAGATGTTAAGGCAATATGATTAATGATGGTAGTTCTCTTCCAATTTTAGGTACATTCCCCAAGTGGAGGAAGGTGAAAGCAGCATCCTCCATCACCAAGTTAAATGATTGGCCGGAAGCTACCGCCTCATCCACCAAAGAGCACTTCCTCCCTTGTGAGGATGTGTCAGAAGCATTGTTATGCATAAGACCCTGAAAACATAACTTACGATGAATTATGGAAGGGACTAAATACACATTATGTGCAAATGTGCCTATTAGAGCCCTAACTCTGGGTGGTTTGACTTTCCTTGTTTTGTTCAAGAAAGGTAGCTTTAGGAAAGGAGTATGATCGAGAATGGAGTTGAAAAGACTCTTGGGAACAATTTAGAGTGGCAAAATGATAGGCAGGGAAAAGGTTAAGCCACTCCCTACTGCTGTGCTTTCAACTGTGTACTTCCAATGATGTTTTTCTTTTAAAAACCATGCACACACACATCCAAAGAAAAACCCAATATCACAGCTATAATGCAAGCATCTGCACGTAGCTACCCCTGCCCTATGGGTCTATATTTATAATATTTTAGTGCAGGCTGCAGCAGTTTTAAAATACAATATTGAAAACAGTGAAAACTGAATGTTACATATCTTAACCTTTTCCAATAGAGTTATCTTCTTTGTGGAATGACTGGGTGCAGAAGAGTTATTAGTGGGGCAAGGGGAAGCAATATTGTTCTAATCTAATTAATTAGAGTGCATCATCATAATGAAGAGTTAATTCCATGAATATAATTAGGCATTTCAGAACACAGGAAGTGAGGAAGGCTACAGATATAAGTAACTAATTAGATGGCACTTCGGTCTTAAACATTTTGGCTGATAAACCTGTCAGCAACACTAATGCAATGCTGGGGTTTATGAAGTGGCATTGGAGAGGCTGAAGCAAGACTCGTTGTCAGTACACTTTTGCTGATAAAACAAGGCTTAAGATCTGGTGTGGAATTACATGAAAATGTGAGATCACACTATTTGTTGCTGACTGTGTCTGCTGACCTACTTTATACGCTCAAAATAGATGTTATAGAAGACGTGCAATTGCACACGACTCCTTAAGAAGCCCTTCATGCAATATACATTGTGCACCCCCTCCCACCACCACCCTAGCAGCAGCCAATCATGAGAAACAGGGTGGGGAAATGGCGCATGCCCTGCAACATCCAGGTGATCTAAATCAGAACGCTCGTTTTTATGGTCCCAAGCTCTTGTGGTAGCCAGCTAACTCATGCCAGAGCTAAAAACAAGTGCTTTTTGGTCTGTTGCGAACCAGCTGACTCGTACCATAGCGCTGGACCAAAAAAAGGGACATTCCAGGATCCAATCAGAATTTGGGAATGGCTTCTGTAATTCTGGGGTGTCCTACTTAAATTGGGACAGTTGAGAGGTATATATGGCAAGAGCATGTTGCAATCCTCACCAGCTAGAAGTGATAGAAAGAGAAGAGGGCAGTAGAGGTATGTTGCTGCTTTTGGGGAGGAACTCCACTTTCCCCATAATGGCCTGCTTTCCACAACATGGTTAAGTCCAGCTATGGATTACTGAGCCATGCTTTCAGCCAGTTTGCTCCTTCCTGGTCTTTCTTAGTTGTGTGCCACATTGAATCAAGGTTTGCTTTGTGTGTCATCTGAACCAAGGATCAGAGCATGACCTACTATATCACCCCACACATTTCCTTCTCCCAAAGCCACAAATTGAATGAGGATTGTACCAGGCTGTGTCTATGCTGAACCTGATTGTGTTCCAAAACTAAGTAAACTAGGTAGAGGAACAGCCATTGATACAACAGTTTGGCCACTTGATATACATACAACTCAGTGACACAGAAGGCCTTTCTTCTGCAGAGAAACATGCATTGTAAACTTATGACATGGTAAGAGGATTAATCTCTGAAAGTGGGGCTAAGAAAATATAGTGCTCTGAATATATTTTCATGCTTGTACAGCAGCCACACGCTATACTCCATGTTTTGTTGGCAAGAGCCATGATGAATCAAATGATGCTGGATATTTGTATTAATATCTGTTTACACCTTTCAAGAGGTGTAAATCAATGATGGCAAAATCAATCATGATGGTAATTTTCTGCTTAGATACGAGAACATTCTCTCAATTGAGTTCTGTATCTGTTTTGAAAGGCCAGCCTGAACGTCTGCTAATTTTCCATTTGTTAAGCATTCATGGCTCTGACTTGAACACATATATTTTACTGCACACCGAACAAGCCGTTGCATTAATGTGCACTAAAAGTCATAGCTGTAACAAAACAGCACCCATATTAATATAAATCAAGGCAACATTGCTCCTGGTGGTCTTACAACATGATCTTCAGCACGCACACAATGCACGCATACAACTTTGGTTGGCCAATGTTGGATCAACCATTGGTATATGAACTGGGTCTTTTCAAAAAGCACTCCCCTCTCTCTAAAAGATCTGGGACTCTGTGGAGCACAAATAACTGGTACCGAGAGGACAAATCAGCCACATCCCACCCTGTGTCTGCACAATATTGCATTGTATGATTCTAGATCCCAAGCAACATCCCAGTATTTGTGTAGTGGAAACCCAACTCATTTACATTGGCTAATACATTTCTGCAAATGAAAACTAGCAAGTAATAAGTTTTAAGCCATCTCCCACCATCTGCACAGAAATTATAATAGATTTGGTTAACAACAGAGCAGCTTTACATGTACCTTAACCATAACCATCCATAAAAAAACCAATCAGGCTAAATTGATGTAAATCCTCGTGTTCAACTTAGAAGGGTTGTGTACTGAATCACAACAACCTTTCTAGATGGGCAGTACTTACTTATTTGTCATAGGAAATCCAGTTGCATGGCAAGGCCCAAAACCAGCCCTTTTAAAAAATAATTCACACAGACACAGAAATTTTAAGTTTAAGGTTATTGGGCAAAATTTTGGTCACAACTTTATTGAATTAAAGAAATGTGAGCGGTATTGGCTTAGGCATTGGCATAGGCTATATCCGATTCCTGCCCCCTTTGTAGGAAGTCAATAAGGGTAAACCACCCAAAGAGGGAGCCATGTCGGGGGTCCCTGCCTGCAGCTCTCCTCAGTGTCCCCAGAGGCCTGGCATGGCCCTAGCCCCTCAAGCAGACTTCAGACAAGATCCAGGCCCTGGATTCCTTTAACAGAATACCCTTGGACAATGGAGGGTCAGGTGATGGCTCCCCCACAATTCAATGAGCCATTGCCTAACCGCCACATGAGCCAAATGCTCGCCGCCAATACCCTCACACCCGTAACCAATCTAACAAAACTTTTACAATTCCAGCAAGCCACACATCATTTCTGCCATCTGACAAGTGTAAACAGGGACGCATTTCTGAAAATAACATCTGGGTGGTGAATCAACCTGCCACCCAGAGCAAGCACCTTCCATGCTGCAGCATGATCCACACGCCTTCTTGCTTTGTCCGTAGCACCTGGGCACACACTCCCGTGCCAAGTGCGCCTTGAAAGGAGCTGCGACCAAAAAATGGTCATGGCAGGAAGGACCATCGCTAGCTCCTCCAAGTCCTTCTTTTATTTTATTTTATTTTATTTTATTTTATTTTATTTTATTTTATTTTATTTTATTTTATTTTATTTTATTTTATTTTATTTTATTTTATTTTATTTTATTATTTTGTTGGTTTAAGGTTAATGTAATGCGAGTCCGTAAGTCCAAGCCCTTTAACACAGGCAGGTCATTTTCGCCCAGCTGCACAACTAAGGTGGAAGGTGGGCCCCACAAGGCCGCCTTGGCCCTCATAAGAAGCAACAGTTCATCCCAGCGCATCCCGCGCGTGGACATCCAGGAAACTCTCACTTGTCTTGGGAGGTGAAGCTGGCGACCCACACCACACTCAACAGCCCATATGCCAGCCCAATGCACTATGCTGTGGCCCACAATCCATATGTGCAAGTCCGGCAGCACTTTACAGGATGGCAGGTCGTTCTCGCCCAATTGGCTCACAAGTGTAGAAGGCAGTCCCCAAGCCACTGCCTTAGCCTTGACCAATAGCAGGAAGGCATCCCAGCGCATCCCACATCTTCCACGACCCTCAAACTGTCCCAGTGAATGATGCTGTGGCCAATGAACCAAATGTTTAAACCCAGGAACCTAGGAATAAGAAGATGAACAGCAAAAATCAGGCTTTCTTAAAAAAAAAAAAAAAAAAAGAGTCTGTGTTTCGCTGTGTTGCCCAGGTAAGGCTGCAGCGGCTATTCACAGGCTCAGTCCCACTACTGATCGGCATGGGAGTTTTGACCTGCTCCATCTCTGACCTTGGCCGGTTCACCCCTCCTTGGGCAACCTGGTGCGCCTCGGCTCCCCGGGGCTCACCATATTGATGCCGAACTTAGTGCGGACACCCGATCGGTATAGCTCACAGCAGCCCCGAACTCCTGAGCTCAAGCGATCCCCCAGACTCAGCCTCCAGGAGTAGCTGGATTATGATCCCACATGTCCCTCCTCAAAGCAGTGTGTCTGCTCTCAGGATGTTTCATTATTCCCCATCATGCCAGCAGAACATTATTTTGCTCCTAGGATAATGCAGTGTATGCCACAGCTAGTGCATTCATTGTGGATTGTATCCAAAGCAGTGTGATGTGAACATTCTTTCAGCACCATGATTTCTGCAGTGGAACGTTTTCCCTTTCTCTTCCCCATGTGCACCCCTCAATCTGTCCTAGGATTTTCTCCAACCCCAGGAAGCAGATTTGGGGAGGGTGTGGCATGCACATTACCAGTACATCATCCACCTTCCTGAGTCAGCCAAAGCAATTTCTCTCAGCCTTGAACTCAGTTAGTTTTGCCATGGGTTGGTGATGATATGTGTGTGGTAACACAGGCAGGCTTTTTCACTGGTGGCACCAGTGTTGTAGAACACTCTCTGTTGGAATATAGGAGGCCTCATTGGTATGGCTGGGGAAACCCAGCCGGATGGGCGGGGTACAAATAATAATAAATTATTATTATTATTATTATTATTATTATTATTATTATTATTGAATTTCACTGGCTCTTGAAGGCACAGCGGTTTAGACCAACATTCCCCTGATCTCCTGACCTGAACCTCCTGTTTTAATGACTGTTTTAACTGCTTTAATAGTACCATTTTAATTGACTTTTTATTGCAAATTTTTATTGTGGATGTTTATTTTAATGTTTGATGGAACCGTTTTATTGAGCATTTTAATCTTCTGTGTTTATTGTATAATTGGTTTTACACCTGTAAGCTGCTTAGAATCCATTTTGGAAATTAAGTGGTATGTAAATATAGTAGTAGTAGTAGTAGTAGTAGTAGTAATACATGGCAGCAGAGAGGAAGATTTTATTGGTTACTTATGGTTGCTACCCGCAATATTCATTGCAAAGTCATCCAATGCATCCAGAAGGATCTACTGGGGGCTGGGGGACATGATGGGGTCTTCAGAGGTTGTCCTGCCCTTGCACCATTCAGTCTGAAGTGACTTAAAAACTATTCACCTGCAGGACCAGAACTCCACACCCATACCAAAGAACCAAACCTTGCAATCACTTCTGAACTATTATCTGCTTACCCGACACAGTTAGGACCTGAATTGCATCACCTGCAAGCAATGCCACACCACTCTTTTCACAGGTCAAACAAATCATCAAGATTCCATAGGCTGTATGTGTTCCCTTGCTAATGTAACACTATATATAGCAGTGAGGGCTGCTGACAGCCCCTGGTTTGGGCAGAGGTTCCAGTCAGGTTCCAAAAATGCTGAGCCAAGTGCTTTTGATCCCATCTTTCTGCTTTCACCCCTCATTTTCATGCTGAGACCCTCAAGCACACTTAGGTCTATATCTGTTGACTTACTGTCAACTGGAGCTGCCACATTAATTGGACAGGGGCTTTCTCACAAAGCTACCCAACAGACTCAAATTTGAAAAAGCTTTTTTTTTTTTTTTAGGTGTGGATGAAGACATGACCCTTCATCTCCACCTCCCACTGTTAGTTATATAGTCTAACCTTTTAGCCACTTTTTCCATGAGCATGGAATGTGTACCTTGGGAAAGCAAATTCCAGGAGGGAGTATGCTGAAGAACTGTTCCTCTATCACCCTCGTTGCTTCACCCACTGATTTACAAGCTACTGATTTACAAGCTGTGAATGAATAGTAGCCTTCAACAACAGGAAGCTTGGTCATTGAGAAACCTGATCTCTTCACATGGAGCCAAGAGACGAGCCTTGGTGCCTACAGGAAAATTCACTCCAGGAATCCCAGTAATCAGAGCTGTTAACCAGAAGGAAATGTCTTCAGTGCGCTTACATGGCGCTTAATCAGCTACTGACAGAGCACCTTTGATCAATGGGTTTTCAAAACGAGGTTAACTGCAGTTTACAATATGTCCACATACATTTCACAGTCAATCCCAAATGTACACATTCAGAGAAATTATTCAGTCATGGATCTTTCCACTAGTTCCCCATTGATTTCCTGGTATCTTAGAAAACTGACTGAAAGAGATAGCTATTCACATATGTTGGAGTACTCCCAATGGCTGCAATGGTACTGCACTTGGCAAATGGATCCCAGTCACAGAAATTAGTGATGGAGCTCTATATTTATATCCAGAAGGAAATGTGTTCCAGAAATAAATAATAATAATAATAAAATCCCTGACCTTATCTATTAAGAAAACACCACTGGTAGTAAGTAAACACCTACAAAGATTTGTTTTCCAAGCTGATTGTGTACAGATTCATATCACCAAGTCTGAGGTTGAAGATTTCTGCTGCACATATCACTGCCATTAATATTTTGATATTGACAGTACCAATAGAAATCAAAACTAACCCAGACTAAGTAAGCTGATCTTAGGTCCCACTGAAACCAAGTTAGACATTTAACTTAACACCTTACTTCCCAAAAGCTGAGTTGGTACAGCTTACCATAAAGGAGCAGACAAGGGGAAAGGCAGAATGCAAAACATTACTGGCAGGAGTACTGGATTGACTCCCGTAGTGTGTTTGCACTGCGCCAACCTTCCTCCATGTAACATATTTTGTGTGTAATATCTTTTGTCATTTGTCTCTAAGGTTGGCCATGCTGGGTCACCTGGACAAGTACTTCCCTCAAGGAAAGTAAGGGATTATATAGAAGGTGATGTTTTGTATAGGCTGTCAAAGAAAGAATTGATGCCTACGCACCTGGTGGTGCAATAAAGCATGATGTTAACACGTGACTTGCTTTTCACAATGTCCAGTGATAAACCCTAAGACTGGGCTTTAGACACTATCCTGCAAAAACATATGTTGCCTCTGCCCCACAGCCCTGGACCCTTGTGAGACTTAGAAGTATTGCCTCTAACTAATGGCTGAATAGAGAATTAATGTGCTAAACCTTACAGGTTATTTATGAAAGCTCTACATTCCATATCCATCTACTTTTGTGATTAATGGATTCATGCTGGCCAGAGAAAGAGAGTATTGGGAATCCATGTTTGGTGTCAAAACGGATTGAAAGAGAAATCCTTGCTATATTCCTCTGGCATTTCTTGTAAAAACATTACCCAAAGTGTTTTTTTCTCCTCTACACTGCAGGCATGGGCCTTTGTCAGCAACACAGGTCTACAAATGAGCACCAGGAGAGGAATGTGTTTATAGTCAATGGGACAGCAACCTAAGTGAATAACATTCTTGGAACTTGGTAAAAGATGCTAATATTAAACATGATATAATACTTGGGGCCTAGGGTGATGAGATAGATTGCTACAATTACAACAATTTGGGAGCCTGGATTCACTTTCAAGAGAAAGGAGCAAAGGAAAAGACAACATGTATGGTGTATGTGTGTACGCCAGTTAACAACACTGAATGTGGCTTTAAAATTCCAGGTTGTTAAGAAAATATGGCCCAACTACATAAATACATCTTAATTAGACAGCCAAGCCACCCTTATCTCACCTGGCAGTTGCTTGGTACAGCAGGGGTTTTAGAACTGTAGGTGATCTAACATAGCACATGCAATGAACTGTTTAGCACATATGGCACATATATTGCAGAAATGAACATAAAAGTTTACCTACTGCTCTGGGACTTCCTTCATAGAGTACCTGTTCACCATGGGGTAGATTACGGTAAAAAGGCCACAGCCGGTTAACTACTAAATTTCTCAGATGCTTTTGCCTTGGAGAAACAAAATAAAATCACTTAATAAGATATCATACTTACCGCAATTAGGACATAGCTACAATTCACTGAATTTCTCTTTATTACGATGTTGTTATGTGTAAAAGTAATTTCTGTCTGAACCCTGCCCCAAACTGCGCTACAGCCTTATTCTACCCAGACTTCTGGAGCCTGTTGGTCTGTAATTACTATGCTGCTTTGAAGGCATCCCAAAACAAAAGGGCTGTGGCTCAATGGCCAAGCACCTGCACTGTATTTAGGAGGTTCAATCCCTAGAATCTCCAGGTGGAGCTAAAAATGCCTCCATCTGAGACCCCAAAGAGTTGCTGTTGGTATAGACCAAAGTGGTCCCCTCCAGATGTTGTAGGACTCAAACTCTCACAAGCCCCTTTCCACCATGGCCAATGGTCATGGGTCATCTGGAGAACACCATATTGGCTATCCCTGGTGCAGATGAAACTGAGTTAGATGATACTGAACCAGATGGACCAATGGTATGACAATTTGTAAGGCAGCTCACTATGTTCCAATGAAGTAGAGCCCAAATGGCGCATTCTACTAGTGCATTTACAAAGTATTGCTGTATCATTGAGAAGCATTTCCTGCTTTCATCTTCTATTATTATTTGTTATTTTTTTTTCATTTATATACTGCGTACCGTATATTGTGCCAAAATGGCTTCTAAGCAGTTTGCAATTATAAAATCTGTTATAAAGCCCATACATAATCAAAATACACAATAACAATTCCATTAGTGCCTTAAAACGCTCTTAGTTAAAATATACAATAAAACAAGCCCATTAAGATGCATGACAATTGAAACAGTTTTTTTTTAACGTGAAAACAATAAGAGCAGAAGTTCAGGGGGATGCTTGCCTGAACAGATGTGTCTTTAGGAGCCGGTAGAATGCCAATGGTGATGGTGCCTCTTGTATTTCAGTTGGGGGGGCATTCCATAACACTGGTGCCACCAGTGAACCACAAGCTGAAAATCATCAGGATGTGGCTTTACTAAGCAACAGAGCTGAATATAGTTTTTTTTTTTTTTTTTTTTTAGGGAAAACTGGTACAGAGTTATTTAGGGCTTTGAATGTAAGTAACAGAACCTTAAAACTAGCTTGATGGCTAGTAGGCAACTACTTCACACCCCTCAACACCGGTACAATATGGGCAAGCAACAGTGGGTATGTTTACCTGTCCTTCTAGGTCAGCCACCACACCTTCCTTAGAAAACCCCTCAATGCATACTTACCTGTCCTGTAGGTAATGAAAGTAGGTGGGGTATATTAATAGTAACATTATGTGAATCCTACATGTTGCAGAGCTGGCTGTGTTGTGCCTGTGTTGGACTTATTCAGAATCGGCTTTAGAGCTTCAGCACAAAGAACTTTGGTCCCAAGCTGTGCCATGAGTGCATTTAGAAGTGCTCAGGAAATCGCTGAATCATATATTTGGAAGGGCTCTAAACTTATCCCCTGCCCTCAGATAGAACCATCCATCAGCCAGCCCCTCTAATAAAGTCACTAATTCAGCTTAGCAGCTTGATTCACAGCTCAGTTAGAATGAAGCCTGCTAGATACCCGTTCCAGAGGTTTACGAGTGCTCAGTTGTGCGCATGGACGGCCCACCAATCACAGGCCTCTCTGCTCATTCCAATGCACAGGGAACAGGACCTGTGCATGCAACTTCATAACAGTATCTTTAATTCAAACACTTGTCCAAATAAAATGTATCTATAAATTTGAGAAAACCTCCTTGGCGAGCCGCACAATGAACAGAGCCAGGAGAGCCAACGAATGGAAGCAAAACTATCTGGAAAGAAAATCTTTATTCAGTCAGCTGACGGAGCAGTCGAGGCTTGAACTCATTAGCCAGAAATGATTAATACAGATGGGAGAAAATGGTAGAGCATTCCCCTAGGAGAAGGTGAAGCAATTACAAATATAATAAATAAGATTAATTTTCACCAGCAGTGGGGAGTTTGTTTGGTTAGGTTACGACCGCAAGTCTCTACTGGCAAGTCTGAATGTCCGTATGAATAGGGAGCATGAGCCTATCTTGGTATCTGCTAACTACAGTACGGCAGACTTCAAACATTACAACATTGTTGTCTCTGTGCATGTTTACATGTAATTTAAAAACCAAACCATAAATAAACAAAGGGGACAACTGTGCAAGCACCAGGACAAGAAGAGCCTTGTGTTCTGACTCTGAGATTGAAAGCAGATGTCCAATTCTCTAATTAGGCACGATTCAAGCTGCCTGTAGTGCATAAAAGCCGTTGTTTGGGAATCGGTGGGAGGGGCCAATCTAACATAAACATTATTTGTCTTTTTTTGCTGCTCATGGCAAGAGATTAAAGCAAAATCCAACACATTAATCACGGGGAAAATAGTCTTCAGGGAAGGCACTTACATATGTACCTCTGGTATCTTTCAAAAGTGAAATGTTTAGAAGTCGGGGTTTACGGTGCTTATTATTCAGGCATAGTAGGCCTGAATAGTTAAGGCACAACCCCATGCACCATGCCTGAGAGGGAGGTTCTCATGGCTTGGCTATAGACAGCCATGAAATTGGGTATATTGATTTGTTCTAAGCAAGTTTCAATAGGATTTTTCACATGATAACAAGTGAATGAGAAATTGGAGGGTAGGTCGTTCCCCAACCTATCAATACACTCTCCTAATAGTGAATTATTTTCATGTATTGAAAATATCAAGATTCACTTTATGTCCTTTCTGGATGATTTGTGGATTTGAGGCGAGTTATATCTACAAAGCTCTTGAGAAACCTTTGGCTTTGTTTGGCAGCACCACAGCCCACTTTAGTTCTATACTCCCATATTTCACACATGAAAATCCGAAATGCTTGCAATACTCCAGTGATCATTGTCCAAGGTCCTACCTTTATATCAGAGTTATATCAGCCTGTTGGCTTCCATTATGCTGTTGCTCTCCAGGTCCTATCAGCCACAACTACTGGCTAATGGTCAAAGATGACTGGAGGTCCCCTTCCCTGCTTTACATAGGAAAGGTTGTTCACCACCTGCTATATGGTGTCTTGGTTTATTCTGCAATAGCCTGGCGCCCACTGATTTAAAAGCTGAGATACATTTTTGTAACAATGTGAAAGTATTTTATCAATATTAAAGGTGTGATAACCCCCCCCCTTTAAAAAAATGCTGTTGATGTTCACCTGGAAGCATCAAAACATTTTTATTACATACTTGTGACCTCCATGCTATCAGTGTGAAACAAAGCCTAAATGATGTGATTTGGATCAACTGTCATTTGAGCACATCAGTTCACGAGGTGAAAAGAACGAACCCAGGATCTATCAGCCATTTCCCCCTGTTTTTGTTATATAAATTTTATTGAATTTTCAGCATAGTTACAATAACAATATAAAAGGATTCCACCCCACTTCCCGGACATTCTTCCTTTTGTGCCATAACTATAAGTTCTAATGGTATTTTAATTGCATTAACTTTAGCTTACATAGTTTTATATAGCCTTTATTACAGGGTGAGTCATGGAAGAGCATAGATGAGCAGTACAGCGCCTGCTTTGCATTCATAAGATCCTAAGTTCACTCCCTGGCACCTCCAAGTAGGTATGGGAAGGACCCATACCTGGAACACTGGATAGCTGCTGCCAGTCAGTGTAGACAGTACTGAGCTAGAAGGACAAATGACCTGACACAGTATAAGGTGGAATCTACACACATATAAAAAAAAAACACGCTGTGAAAATGATTTTTTTAAAAGTTTTGAAAAATTCATTGAATTTTGCATAGCTCCCTGTTGCCATCTTGTATATTGCACTTTACAACACATTTAAAACATTTTATTTATAGCTGTATAAGACATATCCCTATGTTTCTATATACCATGAGTGTTTGGTTAGAGTATAAATTCTGTAAACAAATAATCAAATAATGAACTCTGGCACTGAGTGTGACATGAAATAATATTTCAACAGTTCAGGCCAGGCATAGGCAAACTCAGCCTTCAGCTGTTTTGGGACTACAACTCCCATCATCCCTAGCTAACAGGACCAGTGGTCAGGGAGGATGGAAAATGTAGTCTCAAAACATCTGGAGGGCTGAGTTTGCCTATGCCTGGTTTAGGCTATATATACACACAGAGAAAAAAGAGGTGTCAATGAAAAAGGCAAGGGAAAAGGTGAGGGAAGCCTGAATCTGCTCCGTGTTACACTCTGTTTTTTGTTTTCACTAAAACGACACATGCTTTTGCCATGCAAAATGCTTTTGTCACACTTTCCTGTGATTTTCATTCCTGTGATTTGCCCCTCCTTTTGGTAACCCTAGATCTTAGAACAATCTGCAATCATGGCTCCATGTTCTGGGAGAGCTTCCAATGAATGAAGGCTTGCCTGTCTCAGGTGTCCACGCCAATGTGTGAGTGAATTGTGGGCTTGCCCCATTCAACATCCTGTTCCTCTTCATGCATGTGAATAATCAACATGTGGAGTGGGGTTGGCACTGTCCCTTCCTTCCTTCCTTCCATGAACTGATCTTCTCCAAATGCATAGAGCCTATGTATTTAGAAACTGTACATTTGGAGGTGGCTGGGGCCCATTGACACTGTTGGGGTGGAAGGAAGAGAATGCCCCTTCTGCCCTTAGAAAGGAGGGGGGGTTGCAGTTAGCACGAGCCCTCCATGTGCACAGGGGATGTCTTCATCCCCTGGCACTATTGGCCGAGCTCTGGGCACGGTTCCTGCCCGACTGGCCAACCGGTGCAGTCGGCAGGGGCGTGCCCACTGCATTTAAGTAGGAGCGCAGCCAGAGCTCGGCCTCTTCTCCTGGGCTCCCACCATCCTTTGGTCTTTGCTGCTGGAGAGGCGTGTTTGGCGTGATTGCATTTGCCCCATTGCTGTGAACAGAGCCAGACAGTTGCTGGAAAAGGCGGTGGCCCGCCGGGTGATTGCGCTGGGGGGTCAGGTCATTCCTCACCCTGCCATAAAATTCAGTGAGTTGACCCTTTACCGGAATGATGGCGTGCATCTGTCAGATGCTGGAAATGATGTTTGGCTTGGTGATATCGTACTTGCTATTAGGTATTGGTTGCGGGTGTGAGGGTATTGGTGGCGAGCCATTTTGGCTCGAATGGCGGTTAGGCATTGGATTATCTTGGGAAGGCTAGAAGGTGGGGGGGAGGTTGGGCCATCACCTCCCCCAAATGCTGAAGGGTACTTCGCTAAAGGAGTCCGGGGGCGTGGCTGTGTCTGGAGCCGTGGAAGGTGAGGGCCTAAGGCACGCCCCATATCGGTGATCACAGGGTGAGTTCCTAACTGATGTGCAGCAGCAGGGCTCTCCCATTAGTGGTTAACCCTTCCCGGGCTGCCAGCATGACATACTGGAGTCGGATATAGTCAGCTGGGTCCAATGCCTAGAGCCAATACCGCTCAACATCCGTAACCAATAAAGTTGTGGCCTTTTCTTGCCCATTTAACCTTACTTATGGTGTCTTGTGTTTTATTTATCACGGGAGGGGTCGGGATATTGACATGCAAACCAATATTAGATGGACCAAACCAACGATAGGCAGCATCAACGAATTCTAGTCCCATTTATCCTTCCAATTGACATCTACAGGGGTCAACACTGACCCAAGAAGAAGGAAGCTGGCAGACAGTTCCACAGCCACCAGCCAGCTAGTTGGAAGTTGGTGAAGGTTGGTGGGGTAATGCAACATTTGTCCAAATGAAGCAGTCTCCTGTCATGTGTTACATTGTGTTCTCTGTGCATGATATAGAAACCATATGTACAAAATGTGCAGCTTGAAGATGTTTAAGCTCCGGGTGCACAAAGTCAGTAGGGGTGAGACCAGTGGGAATCCTCACCCTTTCTAAATATACTTTTGTTGTACTCAAAGTATGTAGATCTTTATCTAGCATAGTATCATCAGACTGCAAGTGTCTGTCCGGTGTCTCAGACCTTTGTCGGGTTTTTCACATTATCCGCTACCCACCTGGTCTGTGCAGCTGTCCATCTCTCCACCAGAGCTATCAAGGGGGCCATAAAAACTTCACCTTTCGCTTTCAGACAGACGCAATACACAATACAAAGTGAAGTGCCATGTCTTACTTGTAAAGACTTCATCATCATCGGACAGCCCTGTGTTTAAATAATTTTATTTTCTTCCCCCTGTCTATCAATTCATATGGCTCAATTAATAAGGAAAATGTTTGTGTTTTGTCTATTCAGCAGTGGCTAATCACCATATACATAATTATCTATCCCTTCTTGAATAGGAATAATCACTGCGAAGATTTAAGGAAACAAGAGGCAAAGGCAGGAAGATTAGTGTGCTGGCGACATAGGTGATTATCCTAAGCAACTATCTAATTATTTATAACCTTGATTCACGTATATAGTAAATATATCTCTTTTCCCCATGCTTGTTGACACCTAGAGTAATTATTCACTGGAAGGTAACTCTCTGAGGCACCATTTCTATCTTCCTTAATTGCTCAAGTACCAGCTTACACTAGATCAGCATTGATGAGCAGTGACATCGCCCTGTCAGCCAAGTAATTTGTTGGCAGCAAATGCCATCGACGGTTTAGTCCCCATCTTTCAAGATTCCTCATGCAAATAAGACACCATAATTAGCACTGACCTTTGCCTAATGCTGGTTGCCAATCACTCACGCACCATCCTGGCCGGGATGCTGGGGGTGCGCCTTCTTTTAGCTAGTTATAACAATTGAGACAATGAGTGGCAGAAGTAGGACCAACAGAGAAAGACAAAGATGCCGCTTGGTGAGCCTGCTGTGCTTATGGTGGCTTAATAGATTTAATGGTCTTACAGCAGGCATCCCCAAACTTCGGCCCTCCAAATGTTTTGGACTACAATTCCTATCATCCCTGACCACTGGTCCTGTTAGCTAGGGATCATGGGAGTTGTAGGCCAAAACATCTGGAGGGCCACAGTTTGGAGATTCCTGTCTTACAGTATGTGTGCTGGGGAAGGGCCATAGCTCAGTGATAAATCCCAGCTCAGGTAAGGTAGGAAGAGAACTCTGCTGGAAGCTCTGGAGGGAGCCTATGAGCAAGTGTAGACCATGCTGACTTAGATAGTTCAGTGGTCTTGCTTGGTATAAGCCAGCTTTGTTTGTTCCTATGCTACCTACCTCCACTGTCCTTCCTATGGAAGCTTCCAGCTCATGACTCATTCTCCATTAACAGGAGAGTCCAGTTTTTTCATGTCACTGTCAACCTACATGGAGATGCTTTATTGTGACATTCAAAGCTGCCTTCAGATGTCTTCTAAAAGTCAGATAGTTGTTTATTTCCTTGACATCTGATGGGAGGGCGTTCCACAGGGCGGGTGCCACTACAAAGAAGGCCCTCTGCCTGGTTCCCTGCAACCTCACTTCTCACAGTGTGGGAACCACCAAAAGGCCCTCGGTGCTGGACCTCAGTGTCCGGGCAGAATGATGGGGATGGAGACACTCCTTCAGGTATACTGGGCTGAGGCCGTTTAGGGCTTTAAAGGTCAGAACCAACACTTTGAATTGTGCTTGGAAACATAATGCTCATGATGGATTAGACAGATGCACTGGGAAGAAACGTTGGAGGGACTGATTTGTTTATTTGAAGTTTTGCATGCTCCCCTTCATTAGAGGGCCACAGAGTGGTTAATATCAAAAATTTTGCAGCTCCCAGAATCTCCTGAATGAAAATAAATGCTCATTCTGATGTGTTGGGTGTGCATTCAGGGGAGGGGACTTTCTAAAAGCAGAGAGGGTGCTTCTATCAATGGAGGTAGAACATAGGATCCAAACCTTTCGTTTCAGCAAGTCTTTTGGTTAGTCAAAGCAATTTCATTGGAGCACACTGGAGAAATGTATCCTTCAGCTGCATGAAGTAGCAGACTTTCCCAAAGAAGTCAGCAGCATGCACTGCTTTCATGTACCAAAGTGTTCTTACCCAGTTCCCCAAAAAGGAAGAATCAGGGAAGTGAAAAAGACTTTACCCTGGTGCCCACCAGATGTCCCTGGGCTGGCTGCAACTCCCATAATCGGTGATCAATGATCTTGCCGGCTGTGGCTGATGGGAGTTGTAGATTGGCCCTTCCTGATCTATCCCTCGATGGTTTTAAAAGAGGATTAGGCAAATTCACACCAAAACTATCAAGAAATTCTAATGCCCTCTGTGAATGAGTCAAGAAAATAGAAGCCTCTTTCACAGGGCATGAACACCAGAGGTGAGGTTTTGGCATAGCATTGCCTTATAAAAATTTCCTTGTACCACAATTTAAAGTAGTAGATCCAAGTACCTTATATCACTAGGTGGCATGTGATTAACTTAGAAGCAACTTTTTAAAGCTGTCAAGACAGAATTCAGGATGCTCAGAGACAGAGTGCTGCTATTGCAATGTTTAAAACAACTTTCACACCAGGACCTCACATATACCGGTATATTTTTGCTTCGCAAAGAAGTGAGCGGTGAAGAACATACTGAAAAACACAAGTGTTAAGTAAAAGAAAACTGCCATTGACAGCTCTTCAACTAATGCACCAAACTGGATCTTAATTAATGTGTCAAAAGTAGAACAGCAGAGAGCCCCAATCCATACCATGCTAGGGCATATAAAGGAAAGAAGATATTTAGTAAGACAAACCGAAGTCTTATAAGGGTCAGTAATCAACAGTATCTAGGCATTACTGTGTAATCCGGAAAGGAGGCTTCATAAATATAAATGGGCAGAGCTGAAAAGCCATTAGAATCCACTGAGAAGGTTAGAAACTTTATTCATTCTTGGAAAGAAATAGACAAGCATACCTTCCCACTATAATCAATTCTTTAAGGATTATTCTTCTTTTGTTTGGGGCAAATTGCTTGCTGTCTCCTTCACTGTCAAGTCAATCCATTAGAACATAAATCTCTTAGAGTCAGTCTTTTATTGCACTACGTAAAATACAAAGGAACAGTAACCCGACACTTCAATAATTTCATTCCACAAGCAGCCTTCTATTCCAGCTGCATTGACAGTTCCTGGTGCACTACGAACCGCCCCACCTCTTCCATAGAATGGAACACTTTCTCTCGAATTGCTGGCTCAGCCCATCTGATGACTCTATTAATCATCACTCATTCAGCAAATAGCTGCTGCTGAACACCACCAAAAACAAAACAAAAAAGGGGCCTTTTCATGGAGCATGATCTGTATCTGGTCAGTTTGCAGGATTTGCATCTCATTCCACATCCTGCTCTGAAGACATTCCATATCCAGGTACTCTGGCACCCATCAATGCAGGGCTATATATGTCTCACAACTATCAGAGCTGTGCGTGGACATAGCGTGGTCTTTCAATCTCAACTGCTGCTTTCCCTTTCCAGTGGAATAGCAGAGAGGCGGAGAAGAAGACAATTGGCCCCACTCACATAGGGCTGTGCTGAAACCTGCCCTCCGGTTCCTCAAAAGGGTTATTCCACCACAAAAGAGATTTTCTGATTTTATGCCTAATTTGAGATGTTGAAATGAAAATGTACAGGATTATTCTCATGCATGTATCTTGAGATGGGTGGAAATAATTTAAGTAGGAATCCAATAGCAGAGTTGTCTATTCTAGCAACTTTCCTCTTGCTACTTTTCTTCAGGAAAAGGGAGAAGCAAAGGGCTGATGGGCTGAAAACAGAGGGTGATTTTTGTCCAGCTTGTATCTTTTTAATGTAGTCATAAACCACAAAGTTGCTCTTCTTCTTCTTCTTCTTCTTCTTCTTCTTCTTCTTCTTCTTCTTCTTCTTCTTCTTCTCTGAACTGGAATGACCGTGCAATGTTGAAATATTGTCTGACACCAGCTCATTCTTTTAATAGAGATGCAAGGCTTGTCGCTAACAGAACTGAAACAATTTCGTTCTTATGCTGTGAACTACCATACAGTGTGTTAAATTGTGCAGCTTTTTCATTTAATCTGTGATGTTCAATTGTCTGCATTAGATTGTACATTAGATTATGACACAGAGAAGAGTGTTGTATGAGGGATGGGGGAGAATGTCAGTTAAGTTTACATTTAAAAGGACCTATCAAAGACACACTTTCCGAAACAACGCACGAGCTGTCACAGACGCCATTCAAAATTTACACCGCTATGAACTTGCAGTGCAGTTCTGCGGCCGAGAAATGCATGCAAAAATGCACATTACCAGGTAGTGTCTACATTAAAAAGCATATAGTAGTGAAAATAGCATACAATCATGTATTATATTAGACAAAATTGCAGAAGGGGCTGTACATTTATTTCAGTATGTCAACCACTTGTAATCAGATATTTGTTTGTTTGTTTGTTTATATTCATTTCCACCAGGCATACATCAGGCATACCAATATCAATATTTGCCATGCATCATTTCATTGTCCGAGTTTAGCCTGCTGAAATGGTGGGAGAAAGCAATGGCAGAAAAAAGTGTCATTGGGAAAATATAAGCTTCTTTTATGTATCTGTAATATGTAATTTCAAAGTTATGGAGGCGAGATATCTGCTAGATATGAAGGATAAGGCAAAATACAGTGTGCCAACAATTTTCCTTTATTAGTTGTTGAGATCTCTTAAAACTTATTTCAGCACCTTTAATTTTGGTAATACATTGGCATCAGCATGTAGTTGAAAAATGTTTCATTAGGTTAGAAGACATGCTAATATAGTTTGCTTTTAAAAATGATATTTTTTGGGGGGGAGAGCGAGGTATGTTCATGCAAAATAGCAACAGAGGCAGAATGGGACAACAAAATATGAGAGCCAGTATGGTGTGGTCAATTAAGTGCCTTATTGAACAATAGCAGGGAGACCCGGGTTCAAATCTCATCTTAGCCATGAAAACACACTAGGTGGCCTTGGGACCCTCACTATTTTATGGTGTACCCAATGTAAGTAGCTGTTGTGAGGATAAAAATGAAGAGGGAGGATGCATGCCATTCTGAGATCCTTGAAGAAAGGTGGATAATTAATAAATAAGTAAATAAATAAATAATAAGTATTTTAGGTGAAATGACTCCCAAAGTCAAGTTCTTCCTAAATGGAATGAGAATATTTCCTGAGATATTCCAGGAAATGTATGGTAATTCAGTTGTGACTCCACCAGATGCTTTACAATAAGATGTAAGCCTTCTTGCAGAATCTTGGGGATTCAGGACTTGTCATGTGATGCAATGCAATCTTTTAAAATATTAAGTAATTCGGGAAACCAGAACCAGGGCTATGTCTATGATGTAATTCCACAAAAATGCTTTAAAAAAAAAATCCATAGTGTTGTTGTGGGAGCACAGATCAGTTTACTAAGGACCACTACTTTCACTTCGGACTTTCTGAGCCTCACAAAATGGACTCTTGCATTGTCTTTCCCCCACTACAGAATCATCTCTCACCAGAGCTCTAAATCCCTTAACCACCTTGGAATAAATCTGCAAAGTATTAGCTATTTCCCAAGGACATGAAATTCAAAATGGTGCCAAAGTGGAAGGCAAAGACCATTCCAACCTTTGATAATCAAGAAAGAAGGCAGACTGATTTGTGACTGGGGAAATCTTTGAAAAAAAATAAATCAGAGAACCATTCCAAGATGGTCTTGGTTTTAACATTCATGCTTTATGGCTCGAGACCAATGTGTCTCTCCCCCCACCAAATCTGTAAACAGGAATTAGACTTAAGGGAAGACCTGATGTATGTGATGAACCCACCCACACAGTTTTGTAAACAGCCAAAGACTTTACATATGTTATTAAATAGAAACCTCTGTTTTCCCGATTCCTGTCAGTGTGCAGCTACATCCAACTCATTATAATGGACTATCTTGTAAAAAACAAGTGACACGCTCTACTGGTTTTAGCTGTGAAAATTAACTTGCTATCTGACAAGAAGGTGGAGACCTGATGGTTTAATTTAGCAACTTTCATCTGGGATACATCTGCAGTTCTCGACAAAAGTCAGTCCTGTTTTTGGTAGGTATCCATGATTCCTCTGCAAGGCTTGTTTTGCCCAACGTCCTCCTAGGAAATGAAAAGTCTGTCATTCCACATTGTATCTTTTTCAGGAAAACACTATATTCTGGAGTGGATTTTAAAACAGCAAAAAAATTCTTAACTACACAGCCTTTCAAAAACTATTTCCACTTGCTCACTGGTAAAATAAATATAATATAATAAAATAAAATATATGCAATCAGGTACTATGTGAGTTTACTGTAAAGTCCTTTGGAATTCAACAGGGCTTAGAGTAAGTAAGGGCAGATGCAGTGCATTTCAATTTGTGTCTCTCCTTCAAACTCAACTTAGCACCTTGCAGTCTACTTTTCTGCAACTTGTGACCCATCAAGTAGCTGTTACATTCCTCATAAGCAGACTGGACCCGATTACTAATATTAATGTACATTTCACCACTCGTCTGCATAGATCTGGTATATTTCTCCCTCACCACTTGGCAGGATAAAACAAAAAGTCAATATACTCCTTGTGGGAGAGATTGCAACCGGTTAGTTTATCTGATGTAATTTGGTTGTCTGTACAGAGTCTGTGCAGTACTCTATGAAGGATTTTATAGACCACTTTAGGCATTCAGTACTAACTCTGAAGGGGTTTTCATGCATGAGTGGGCTAGCCGGCTCCTCGATTCCAATGCACATATTAGTCACAGCCGGATGGATGTCATACAATCAATGTCATTCTGAATAGGGACCTATGCATGAACCTCTGTACCCATCACCTTGACCCCCTTCAACTTGATGCGAATTGCATGTGATGTGGGGAGCGTGGCCATCAGCTTCTAAGAGGCAGGGCTAGCTTACTTGTTCCTGAGATGCTCCTTGTATGTTCAAAGTGTGTATTTGAAGATGCACAGTCCACCCCGTCCTCCCAGAAGCATCTTCACCTAGTTGTTGCTATGGCAACTGGCCAACTAAAACCATTATCTGACAAAGAGACTGGCTTGACTGGTTCAGCTACTAGATTCTAACCCTCACATCTACAGAACCACAGACGTCAAAGGGATTCACAGATATTACCCAGAGTGACCTCACAATCCTGTAACAATATTCTTTTCACACAACCCTGAAAACATACCAGTTCAGGCCTAGAGCCTGGCCTACTTTCACAGCACCTCCCCATCCCTACAATTATCTGACTTCAGCATTGGCAGTTAAAAAAAAAAAAAAACTACATCTGCTGTAGCCATTTCAACAAGGGGAAATACTGCCAACTTTCCTTATTTTGGAGAGTTGGCAGTGCTTTCTACTGTTGAAATAGCTATAGCAGATGTAATTTTGTGAAGTGCCTGACTGCCATGATATGGAATTCTCCTCATTCTGAAAGTGTTCAATATGAATTTTGGGGAGAGAGAGGCTCCCCCACCCTTCTTTTTAAAGGAGAGCAATGAAGACTTTTATTCTGTCTACAGCAAATCTTCATCATCTCTTTCTTTTACCTAGAAACTGATCAATATTCAGTGGAAACTTACGAAAATTATCTTGGAATAGCTACCTCTAGTTTGCACACACACGCACACAAACCTATTGGGCGGGCTTAGAAAAGAAGAAGAAAACCTTTTTAGTGACTTGCTGGGAGATCTTATGGCCTCTCTGTGCCCTGGTAAGGCAGGACTAACACCACCCTAAGATAAGAACCCTAGCAATCATGAGCAGAATAGCTAAAGAAGCAAAGGTAAATATGGCAACTCTGAAAGAAGCTGCCACAACATTTTAGAAATTCCTTCACCACTTACAAGACTGCTTCCCACATTGGCTATGCAGAAAATACACTGATCAACGTTGTGTAACACAGATGCCACCCCCCACCCCACCCCACAATGTACTGCTGGACAGTTAGAAAAACAGTGCTTTCTCCCAGAAAACCAGTGCTTTCTCCCACAAAGACTATCATGGTTTGTGGGCAGGTTGACTGCAACTGACCCTTATAGCCACAAATTCCAAAGCTTTGGGATTTGAAGAATTTTCTCATAGTACATGCACAGACAGCTTGCCAAAAGCCATCTTTGGTCAGGCAGATAGCAAGGGCTAGAAAGTGGTGAAAGGATGCTTTTCTCAGTGGGAGAAAATATTGTGGAGAGGGTTCTTTTAGCTGAATCTTGGCTTGCATGCCAGCTCTATAATAATGGCCAGCAGTGCAGCATTTGCCTAATATGGCATCTATTTGTCCTTGGTCAAAGAGCAGCACCCAGTCCGCCCCAGCCAAAGTGTTTATGCCTCATCCCCCCATTTCCGGCAGAGTGATCAGTTCATCCTGTACCCTGCATTCAAGGAAGCAGCAGATTTTGTTTAATTGGAAACTTATATTTGGAGCTGTGCAGTCTATAATGAGAAGCAAATAATCATTATACACATTTAGGTGCCAGGCAAAAATGTTGCTTTTTAACCAGGCCTTTGGTTGACCTGATCGACATCCTGTACTCTTTTAAAATTCAGCTCTTTTTTTGGGGGGGGGGGGTTGGTTATTGTTTTTGCTTTGAATTTAAATATTGTGATATTTTATGTCAACCACCCTTTGACCTCTGGATATAGGGCAGTATATAAATTCAATCAATCAATCAATCAATCAAATAGGTAACAGCAACTTCACATCATAGTGCAAATGAGATGAAGAGGGAGAGCTAAATGCAATAACACTTAAGATACAGCATAAAGCTAGTCTGAAAAATCCTGGAAAAAATGTCAGAAGTAGTGGTATCAACACCGACTGGGGTGAGCATCATGTGCGTTGTCAGGAGATAAGAAGCAATAACACTGATTAAAACAACAACCCACTGGTGTGAATCAGCCCCATTGGGCAGCAGTTGCTGAAAAGGTGAAATCCACATGAGGGATCATTAGGAAAGGGACCGGAAGTGAAACAGCCACTATCATAAAGCTATATTCGTAGTAGTAGTAGTAGTAGTAGTAGTAGTAATTTATACCCTGCCCATCTGGCAGCCACTCTGGGTGGCTCCCAACAGAATATTAAAAACATGATAAAACATCAAACATTAAAAACTTCCCTATACAGGGTTGCCTTTAGATGTCTTCTAAAAGTCAGATAGTTGTTTATTTCCTTGACATCTGATGGGAGGGTGCCACTACCAAGAAGGACCTCTGCCTGGTTCCCTGTAGCTTCACTTCTCGCAGTGAGGAAACTGCCAGAAGACCCTCAGAGCTGGACCTCAGTGTCTGGGCTGAATGATGGGGGTGGAGACGCTCCCTCAGGTACAGCAATCTATGGTGCAACCAACAGTTGCTTATAGTTTTGGTTGCCACACCTCAGAAAAAAGATATTATAGAGCTGGAAAGGGTTAAGAAATGGATAATCGAAATGATACTGTGTAAACCAAGTATTCAAATGAGTCCTTACCAGCCAGAGATCACCCTTGGCAAGAGCTGTAAGTGAGTGGCAAAACCCATGCTTTGCATGTGGAAAGTCCTCATCTCCAGATCGGGCTGAAACCCTGCAGAGCTACTGCCAGTCACTGTAGTTGATCCTGACCAAGATGGACAAATGGTCCAACTTGGTCTGATGCAAGTTGCTCTCTTCCTGTGTCATCCTAATTTATCTCCATAGACGCCTTTCAGTGCCTGAGCTCAAAACAAGGGCCTGTGGAGTATTGTGAGAGACAGCACATCTTGAGCCAAGGAAGACAACGAGCCACATATCATTAAAAGTGATACCAAACGCTCCCTTTCCTTTCATCTCAGAGAAGTTCCATTTGCAAGATTTTGAAAGATGTTCCCACAGTGCTTTCTCTTCCCCCCCCCACTCACTCTTTTCATCTGTAAAATGAGAATAAAAGTGGCTTTCTATAACCTCCAGGGAACATTACAAAGGATAAATACATTGATGGTTGCACTGGGATTTTGTTCAATAATGATGAAGAAGAGAAAGGTGCTTTAGCATACAATCCTAATCACTTTGAAATCAATGCCAAGGGAAACATTGGCCTCAATGAGCACCCTAGATATACAATATAAATAAGACACTTGAAACCTCTCTGTGTTGGAATCATCACCATAGCCAACTCCAAGATCAATGAAAGGGGAGAAAAAGGAAAAGATATTTTCCTTTCCTCACTACAGAACTGATGATTTGATTTCCATGCTTCCAGGTGCAATTAGTATGCACTGTAATGGCGTAAGTCCTACTGACTTGAAGGCATAGTAATCTCGACTCTGGCAGGGGTTTCATTACACACTAAATCAGCGAGAACTGATGCACCATTAAAATGCAGCGTTCCCTCAGTCCCTGCAGAACGGGCTGTAAAACTGTTACAGCTGCACTTTCGCATCCACTTATAGCCCTTAAAAGATAGCAACGGCAAAAGGTGCAAAGGTTTGATTAAATTATGTAATCCGGACCCCGGTTTTGGGCCTCTCCCTAAAAACGATTCCGAGCGCTTTGATTAAATACCTATAAACAATGCAGACAAGTGGACGGAGTGCAATCAAAAGTTTTCCAAGTGCCAATTGACTCGTCATAAAACTCCCACATGCTTCACAAAACAGGCCCTGTCAAGCCATAACAAGTCAATTACACTTCCTTCGTCAATCTCCGTTAGTCTCGCTGATGACAGACTTGCCTTTTTCTTTCTTTTTTACCAACTCGGAAATCAGTGCTTCCTGCAGAAAACCGGGTGGCAGGGGGAGGGTGGGATAGCCAGTGCTTTTTTTCTGGGGGTACGCAGAGGTACACATACCCCTAAACATTTTTTTAATCTAAGTTTGGCCTCATTGAGGGGCAATATTTCAATATGAGTAGGAAAATGAGAGTACCCCTAAACATATATTTTTTTCCAGAGAAAAAGCACTGGGGATATCTGTAATAAGAAGTTGTACAAGTTGTCTGCCCATTACTGAAAATGTTCCGGGTTGTAAGCAAGGGGATAGAAAAACCATTAGTACTTGTACTTTTGGGATCCCTGGAAAATCAGGTTTCCTAAAGGCATGGGACCCTCCATGAGAACAGGAGACTACCTTACCCACCAGAGAAAGTCACCTGCTGAACATATATGTAAAGGGAGCAGACCAGAGCTAACACCCTCGTGACACACACCCATCCCAGTTTGTTTTTTAAAGCCATATATGGGTCAATCCATGAAAATGAGGAAAAAATGTTAAAAAATTTTTTATAAAAAAAATAAAATTTTTACATGTTAAGTTTGTGTACACATATCAAATTGTTTTGGCAACAAAACAAATTATTCCCAGAATGCTTCATTCCAAGATGGCCACCACCTGAATGTAGCACATGTTGCAAATGAATTTGTTTTTGAAGTTATACATTAAAGGTAAGATAAAATCTATTCAAACCATGTAAACAATTATTGTAATATGTATACTGAAAGCTTAAAATGTCATCTTTTGATTGCAAATAGTCTATATTGCTCCAATTACATTTTTCATTGGTATTGATTGATTTTAATTATTGATGATGAAGCTGTAACGTGAGTTACCAAAACAAGTTATTTTTAGAATATCTTCCTGAATTGGAGCTTCAGAATTAAACTTTTCTGCATTTTCCTTCTAGGCAATAGATGCAATGTAATCATGTAAACATTATAATTTTATGTTACAGTTTGTGCCCTACAAACACTATCAAAATGTGTAACATGAGTTACCGCAATTATGGTAACTCACGTTACAGTGCTCAAATTTTGCATTCTAATTGCTCTTTTCGGAAAATTACTTTTCGGAAAATTACACCTGTGTGGCACAGGATGAAATTCAAAGTGCTCACTGGAAACAAAACCACGTAAGCTTCTTTACTTGTTCAATGTGGTATAGTGGGAAGCACCACCCATTGGTTCTTGCTTCTGACAATTCTGATCATTCAAAGGAGACAGTGGTATGTTACATAGATTTCATTTTGCAGCAGATTCGTAAAGAAGTTGACATAATTATTGCATGGTCTGATGGACCAAGCTCACAATTTAAGAACAAATGGATCTTGGGTAGAAGTGAGTTATGAGGGAAATGTTTTTTCCAGGAACTGTGAAAGACATTAAAATTGTTGAAGAGCAGCAGGAGTACAAAGTTAGTGCTATGAAAAAAAACTGGAAATTTCTGGACATGGCCCATGCCTGCTGATGAAATATTTTACATCTGATCTAAAGTCATTGGTGTAATTTCCCCACCTGCTATGGTTAATTCAAGAGGCTATTATAGATTCTAAACTGTCTCTAACATTCATGTTTAAATAAATATTTGTCAAAATTTCCTAAGTGACAAGAAAATAATTATTTACCTTCATAAAATTCCAATGTATGAAATTATTATTTGAAAAGTAACGTGAGTTACCATATTATGTAACGTGAGTTACCATGAGAAAAGTTATTCAATTAATAACCATTGAAATTTGAAATGCCTGACCACTATGCTATGAAAGGCAAGGTTTCTGTAATACTATTACCTTAAAAGTTTTTTTCTAAATTCCTCGTAAGAGGAGGAAAAAGAAAAAACGTGGGTACATAAAATTAAGCTGTCCAATTCATGTAACGTGAGTTACCACACAAAAATAATTTTTATTTTTAATATTTTGAAATTAATATGGAAAAGGTAATAAGTTTTTACAATAACCAGGTATGTATTATATACACAATTATTTTATTCAAGATTGCTTCTCATTTACTATGTTTAGATATTACTTAATTGTTGTAATCATAAGTCAAATGTAACGCGAGTTACCATGGAATGACCCATATATATATATATATATATATATATATATATATATATATATATATATATATTAAATTTTCTGATTTACATTTCAAAATATTCATTTAAACAACCTCAAATCAATGACTTCCCTTCTTCTCTCTCCATGGTTCATTTTGCAGACCATACTTCCCTGCATATTTTACATGAACTATACCATTCAGTAATCCATTGTTACATCCATCAAAACTTGTTTTCACTGTTGAATTTATCTTAATGCTACAAGCGTTTTTAAATGAACACAATTTTAAAGCCCATTTTCAATGCTTGCAAATGGCTATTTACTTGGTGGACTTTGATAAGTCCATTGATATCAGGGAAACCTGCTTAACCACTGTAGCCTGTAGTATTCACTGTATTATTATTATTATTATTATTATTATTATTATTATTAAAAGGTTTTGCAATTCTAGGAGCATTGAACACGGTCTCTGTAGCTCCTTTGCCCTCTCCCTGACCATTTTGTTGTGGAGAAAGATGTATGATATATCACAACCATTTTGCATACAATCTCTCCCCTGAAATCTCTGGAGTAAGACGCAAACTTTGCAGCAGGACTGCGATTTGTTGAGGATAAGTGAAGGAAACAAGAACACACCCTGAGAGCCTTTAACCTCCCTCTGATATTTCAAGACTTGATATTTCAGGTACACCCTCTCCCCCCGCTCCTCCTCCTTTCCTCTGCCAGTGGAGAATTCAGCATCCCTTTACAATGTATACATGAAATTTCAAATGTGTCTCCAGTGACTTCTAGCGCATATATATATATATATATATATATATATATATATATATATATATGATATAAATGCTCTTTTTGCTGAAAAGTGGCAGGCTCTTCCCCAAAGTCCTTAAGCATATACTATCAAAGGAGTGTTTCAGTCCACATACTAGGTTTAACTATATATTTTTTATATCTGTTTCCAAAGTCCATGTCATTTTTATGGGGTGTTAAAAAGGGAAATTTCAATGCTACGGTGGCCTGATATGCAAACAGAGATCATTTTGCCTGGGAAACTCTCGTTTCCATTTTAATGCAGAAAGGTTTCAGATTTACCGATAGCAGAGAGTAAACTGTAGGACGTCTCATAGCTGTAACAGTTTACTCTAAAAGTGTCTTCTGAATGATCTGTGATCATTCATTAAGCTTGATCCCTATCTGTTCAAAAATAGGTCATAGTTTGGGCAGAGCTGTCCCCCAACCCCAATACCCAGATTTCACCTTATTTAATTTTTGGATGTTTCAGAGAAAACTTGCTTTGAAGTTCATCCCCATCTGTATATAATGTTGTGGGTGATCTCATAAAATAACAGTGAAGACTGAATAGATAGCTCCTTTTTGCAAGATTACATGAAAATCTGTCATTATTAATTATATTGTTCTCTCCACTAGATCCTTATAACAACCCTGAAAGGTATTTTTGAGAGATTGTGAGCTTCATGGTTAAATGGGATTTGGATCCAGGGGTGGTATTCAACAAACTGGACCTAACTTAGTCATGTTCATTAATTTTAGTGGGTCTACTCTGAGCAAAACTGAGTTGAATACCACCTCCACTCTCCCTGGTTCTAATCCAATGCAACATTATCGTCACTGTACTACACAGGTTCTTATCATGCTGTAGTGGTCTAAACCACTGAGCCTCTTGGGCTTGCCAGTCAGCAGTTCAAATCTCCACAATGGGGTGAGCTCCTGTTGCTCTGTCCCAGCTCCTGCCAACCTAGCAGTTCGAAAGCATGCCAGTGCAAGTAGATAAATAGGTACCGCTGTGGTGGGAAGATAAACAGCGTTTCCGTGTGCTCTGATTTCTGTCACGGTGTCCCGTTGTGCCAGAAGCGGTTTAGTCCTGCTGGCCACATGACCCGGAAAGCTGTCTGTGGACAAATGCTGGCTCCCTTGGCCTGAAGCAAGCAAGATGAGTGCTGCAACCCCATAGTCACCTTTGACTGGACTTAACCGTCCAGGGGTCCTTTACCTTTACCCTTTTAGTTTCTCACATAGGCCCCATCTGCTCTACAAATTTAAAGCAGTACCATGCCACTTTAAACAGTCATGACAAGGGATGTGAAACAAATTTGATTCAGTTTGCATTTCAGGGTGTACTTAGCTAATTCACACTTGCCAAAACAATACACAAACTGAAACACACTCCTCCTTAGACTTTCACACTTCTCTAGATTTCGGAATGCAAAATCTCCAGCAAAGTAATGTGTATACTCAGGTTAAGTGTGTATTAAAATACATGGTGTTGTAGACTGAGGCAGTGGTGGTGGGGAACCCCCTAAACCCTGGAAATTAATAAATGGTTGAATTTTGATTATTTGGAGTACTGAAGGGAAGATTTAGTGGAAAAAGTACAGACTAAGCTTCCTTTCCAAGCCAGTGCCTCTCCCGGAATAGAGGCATTAACATGGCAAAAGGTGTTGATGCCCCATCTAAGAGGAATCTTGGGCTTGGGCAGACAGAGGTTGCCAAGTTGATGGGTGTGTATGTGAGGTGACAGGAAAATAGTGTTGTTTTTTTAAGCAAGGTGTGCTGGGAAGAAGTGGGAGAAGAAAGATAGAGCCATCTCACATAGGCTAGCTGAAGTCCAGCTGGGAGAGATGACTTGGGGTGAATCTAAACACAGGAATAAATGAGTCAGAAATTAGATTGGAAAAATTCCTATGTGGAAGCCTGTTTTAAACCATTCTCGCTCTCTTGAACCATCTGGTGTTGCATGTTTAAAATGCAATCAAATCGCATTATTGTGACAAATGTAGCTGAGTCCTTGGACTCCAGTGCTATACCGCTGTAAGATCTGGACTCTTTCTCCCATCTAAATCCAGGTGTAAATATGTGAATAAATCATATTTCTTAAAGCTACAATAGTGTCTTTGATTCTGCATTGTATGAGGGGAAATTGCTTTGCAAAAATGTGAACTGCCCTGAGATATTTTATTTTGCAGTACCACAACTCACTGTCCCCTTTGAAAACCTTATCAGCAATTTAGTTCCACTTTAGAATGAAAGCCAAGTGGTGTCCACCCGTCATGTACCCAAAATGCAGTGCCCTGACCTATAGAGCTATGATTTTTTTTATAGCTATATAGGCTGGATTTCACAGATTTTATAGAGGTGTGTATTTTTAGGACCCACCTTATTTTTGTGAAGGGACGCAGGTGGCGCTGTGGGTTAAACCACAGAGCCTAGGGCTTGCCGATCAGAAGGTCGGCGGTTCAAATCCCTGCAACGGGGTGAGCTCCCTTTGCTCGGTCCCTGCTCCTGCCAACCTAGCAGTTCGAAAGCACAAAGTGCAAGTAGATAAATAGGTACTGCTCTGGCGGGAAGGTAAACAGCGTTTCTGTGCGCTGCTCTGGTTCGCCAGAAGCGGCTTAGTCATGCTGGCCACATGACCTGGAAGCTGTACGCCGGCTCCTTTGGCCAGTAAAGCGATATGAGCGCCGCAACCCCAGAGTCGTCTGCTACTGGACCTAATGGTCAGGGGTCCCTTTACCTTTAGCTTTTATTTTTGTGACTGTGGGTTGTTTAAAACTGTTTTAACAGTTTTAACCATGACCTTGTGGTGAAGGGCAAGTAAATAATAATAATAATAATAATAATAATAATAATAATAATAATAATAATGTTGTGCCAGTCTTCTATTGACTTAGTTCATTAGGTGCATCTCACTCTAAGCCTGTAGTCCTATGCCTATTAAATTGGGTAAGGAGCACAGAATACGATGGCATACAGGTATTTCCAAGTAAATACACATAGTATCATGGTAAGGCACTGATCTAGAAAAAGGTCAGGAAAGTCAGGAAAAATCTCAATGGTGAATGCGGTTTTCCACACAAGCTACTATGGAGGATGAGAGTTTAAAGTTGCAGCTTTGTTCCGAGTTATGCGCCCGATTGATTTCAGCTAGACAGAAGAGTGGAAGGCCAGCCACAGGAACGCAACACTGAGGAGAATAAAGAGAAGCAGAGACAACTTACAATATCAGCTGGAACTTCAAGCAAGCTGTGAACACTATTTTTGTTAGAGACTATCATTTGTACATGTTATTTCCTATGTTTCATTGTAATTCCCTGGCAGGAATCCCATAGCATCGTAAGCTAGAGGAAGGGGAGTTACAAAACCAGGTTGTTGTAAGGATTGAGTTTTATTGCTTTGCTATTAGAGTGAGGTATGTATTAACTCGGTTAATGAGGCATTAAAAAAAAGTTAAACAGAACATCAGGCTGTGTTACTTTGCCAAACCCTGAAATAGTCACAGGGGGAAATTGGGATAAAATAATAATAGTAAAAAACAAAACAAAAAACCCTCTCATCTGTAAAATGGGCAATGATTAGACTACCCCAATCAGCCTGTACAGTCTTCCATAGTTCATCAACCTCTTTGAGATTTTTTCCCTCAATATAAAGTGGTATAGAAATGAAATCAACAACAACCCAATAATAACAGTGAGCTATTAGCCAGTCAGGCAATATTATTCCCACAATCCTCACAGCTACATGGAAGATGCAGAGGGCCTTAAGAATGGAGTGTGGAGACAGTCTTAAATGAAAAGAGAATATATTCTTTGGAAGGTGGTGGAGAATCTCAGAAGGTACACTATCAGATGTGACTGGGGGGAAAGAAGCAGTCATGCCTTGTAAAAATGTGTGTCTGGTTCAAAACAAAAGCAACCCATTAAGAACCATTGATTAAACCAAGCTACATATGTTCGATAGCAGTCAAATAAACAGAATTGAAAGGCAGAATCACCATTGAATTATAGAAATAATAATTAAAAAGGCAAAGAGAGGCTTTAGTTATAAGCTTTTATCGACTGGATCCCAACTTTGTCAGATGCATCACAACAAAGTATGTCGGGGTTTGGGTGCTGGAGCTCCTCGTGCACGGCCTTGGACTGGTTATGCACGAGGTACCAGTTGCGGGGAAAGCGGCCAGCATTCCGCGTGCTTTTGAGCACGGTCGCCGGCCAAGCCTCACAGTCTGAAGGATGTTGAGTAAGCCAATTGACGACTCCGATGAAGTGTGAGTTCCTAATTGCCTTCTTTAATGAACGGTTGCCTCGTGAAATAAAATGTATACCCTGACTCTGAATAGACGGACCAGTTTAAAGAAATTAAAATTTTTACTTTACTCCCCCCTTTAACCCCAAAGGAAGACAGACACCGGTTGTATCTTTAGTGGCTTCGGCAGAACCCGCATAGGCTCGTCCCCTAAGCTAAGTTCTCCTAAGCTTAAAGTCCCTGCGCGCCCAATCTTCCGCGAGGCTAACTAAATAAACTAAAACCGAAATATCTTCCGCGGGCCTAACCCTAGGCTAACCTAAAAGAACCTATCTAAAACTAAAACCGAATGATCTTCCGCGATCTAACTCTAACTAAAGAAAAACCCATCCAACCCATCCAGCCCGCTCCTAATCCCTTAAACTAAACTTGACTTCAACTAAAACCCAACTAAAAGAACATAAGAAGAACGTGCGGTCTCGTACCTAAGCGGGGTGCCTCTGCCTTTTATTAGGGAACAAACGTGACATCATCATTAGTACTTTAACCAATAAAATCACTGTTGCTGCCCTCCAAAAGGGCGGGAAGCAAGTTTAACGCTCATTAACAACTTTGAACATGACCGGAACTATAAAATAAAGGCGGATTAATCTCGTAAGTGAACCACACTATTCATTCATGCTTTCACTTTCGCTTTTACGCGCAATTATACCAAAAGTAGACCTCGAAAAACTCATAAAATAACCAAATAAATATGAATCCATGGCGGATCCGTGAAACGTATTCCGACATATCATCTTTCTTTTTTTGTTTTAAATTAAATTAATTTTGATTTAGTTATATAAAAAAAGGAAGGTTAGAGATATCACAAGCATTTATCTGACACAAACATTACCATTTGCTTCGATATAGACCTTGACATGAAAAGGCAAACGTCAACAATGCCGACAGTGTCCACATCAAAGTCTACATCAAAACTGTGATATAAACACCAGCAAAACCATCAACATCCACCCCCTTCATAAGAGGAAATACTTGTACAATAATGTAGCAATAAGGTCATGAAAATAACAAACCACTAGCCGAACATAAAAGGTGATCGATCCGATACACTGTAAACCTTTTAGGCATATATAAATACTTCAATATGAAATGTAACACAACAAATTACCTCATAAGCATGTATACTTTCGCGTGCAGCGTAAAACAACAAATTACTCCCCAAACACAAGAGAGGACCTGATCCGGGACCCAAAATTAAAGTATAACTAGAGCTGGGGCTACATAGCCTACCCAGACCCCTCCCCCATTTTTTTTTATTTTATTTGGAAAACTTAAGTAAAATGGATAAGGTAACAGAAAAGGGTTGTGGCTCTGAGGCTACAGAATCGAGGGAACTTTATATTCTGGACTTACCACAGCGACCACAGGTAACGGGGAACTAGGGTCCGATTCCAGAGAGGGGATTTAAGCCACCTATGTACAAGTGTTTTTCGCCACAAGAGGGGATTTAAGCTATCTACATAAAGGTGTCCCAGCCAGGATGAGGATTTAAACCATCTACGCAAGGGTTTCCAGCGAAACGAGATGGGATTTAAACCAGCTACATAAGGATCTCCCCTCAACAGCAGGAAGCAGAGTGAAGGGAAAAGCTGGGAACCTGGTTTACTGCCAAAAGGTAGCATATAGAGGGGGATTCTTCAAAGAAAATAGGGGTACCAAAAGGGTAGGACGCCACCAGACTTGACATATATATTTTGAACAAATCCGAGAATGACCAATTCTTTGACCAAAGGAAATATTTCAAATAAGGTATATAAGTGTTACCACATTTTGAACTACAACTTTTGCAAGCACAACGTGGAGATTTAGGATTATTGAAATAAAACATATATGCATGAATATGCCTATGACTAGAACTGCACAAAGACGATGCTTTGACCTTACATAAACATTTCCATATCATCAAAATTGTGACGCTCTAAATGGAAACCATTGCAGAAAAGTTTCATATATATAAACATCCATATCATTAATTACCAAGCTATATGGAAAACACATGTAATATGCGAGGCGGATATTTCAAGAAGCATACAAAGGCAAATATGCAATTTTTACAAGTACAATATAAAGTACAAGACAGGTTTAGAACTGCAAAATGGTGTTGGAGAGGAGGATGAAGACGATGAATGAGTTGCCGGTCGTCTTCTTCTTTGACTACACACGACCATGTAGAAGAAATAGTCCTGGAACTCAGGAAAAGTTCATGGAGCTCAGGAAAGTACTGAAACATCGAGTTCTGAAGAAACAACGATACCTGTAGAAGAAAGGAGGTTAAGCAAGCAAATCAAGGTGATCTGCTAGTGAATGCAGGTATGGGAGTAACTGGAACAAATCCAGGCAGCCAGGAAGCAGAGGGCTGCCCAGGGGCAAACAAAAGGCCTAGGCAGTAGGAGGGTAAGGCAAACTGCCCAGAACTCAACTGGTGCTATTTGTAAGCACATTTGAAGAGTTGCTGCATTTGACAGGAAGTTGAGAAGTTAGCGAGTAGCTAACAACCAGAGTTAGACATCACGGCTTGCAATGAAAAGGGAGTATCGAATTTCACGCAAAGTTTGTCCAGCGTGTTTCTTGAGTGAAGAATGGGGTTGAACACACAAACAGGTGTGGGAAATAGGGGTTCTTTCCGCAGAAGTAGGGACAGTCCTTCGCTGAGAGGATTAAGCAACAAGGGGTTGTCGTTGAAGATGCAGGCTGGCAAGTACCACGCAGGGTTACATGACTTGATCTTCAGGTGAAGAGTTCCTTGCGGAAGACAGCACTTCTGAGCACAAGGAGGAACCGCCTGAAGAGCCTGTAGTAGAGTTCTTGGTTGATGCAGGAAAAGATACTCCAAAAGAATATCTGGGGAGATGCGGAGCATATTTGCAATCAGGTAGAGAGCAACAGAAAGCAGGTGAAAAGGGTTTGCGGTTTTGGTTGGAAACAGGTATGCTGCAAGAAGTGATGGCAGCAATCTGTAGGCACGGTGAGTACCATTCAAAACCAGCCAACAGAATGCCCATGCAAAAGACAGCATGGAACATAGCAAGGAGCATCCCATGGATGACGATTGGATCACTGAGACAAAGGAGAGTTTCAACGGCGTGAGAGCGCTTGAAGATGCTGCTGAACAGAACTTGTAGACAGGAGAATTCACCTTACCAAGCAGTGAAACTTTCCAGAAGAACCTTGCAATAGGCTTATAGCAAAGGACAGTTTTAAGACTATCAAGGGAACGCTCTAAGGTCAATGACTGTGGAGCTTTATCCATGAGGTACTGACAGAGAGTAAAGGGTTGCATGCGATCCTGGTGTAGCAGCTCTTTGATTAGGGCCTCTGCTGCAGCGAGCTTTTCTGACGTCAGCGCCCATTGGTCGACCCATACAGGGGGTCCTTCCTTCCATGTGAGTGGAAGAGCATGTACTGGCGCTGATGCAAAGGCCCACATCAAAAATGCGTATGGACAACAGTTCTTGCTTTAGACAATAAGTCTCTACCCCAAAGGGTGATAGGTACATCCATAACAAGTGGACGGAGCTGCACCATGGAGCCTGAGTCTGACTGGAAGGTAATCGGATGCACGCTCTGGTGGGCGGGTTCGAAACCTCCGACTCCGAAGACTTCCTGGGTGACAGTCGTTGCCCACTGGTCAGGCCAATCCTTTCTGGCGATCACTGTGACATCTGCGCCTGTATCAAGAAGACCCTTGATCTTTCGTCCACCCATTTCTAAGACGAGATGAGGGCGTTCTTCTGTAATTTTGATTAGCGCCATTGCTGCCTGAGGAGGCAGAGAGTCTACAGGAGCTGTAGGTGTGGAAGTAAGCAAATAGAGTCTGGCAATTTCCAAACCTTTTGTTAGGACACAAGGAACAGTTGAGAATCCTGGAATCAGCAACTGCGATGAATCTGTGATTCGAACTAGGCCTGCAGTCAGTGTGACTGTGGCAGGGAGGCGATCCATCCTAGGCAGGATAAGGCAAATCGAAGTGTCTGGGAATGGACCACGAATGGATGTTGGCAATTGCTGAGCAAACCATGGATTTGAAAAGTAACAGTCCTCTGTTAAGAAGAGTGGTATACCTGGGACAGAAGATTCTTCTTGTTCTTCGTTGGTAGTGTCTGAAGACATCTTTTTGGCTTCGGGTTTTTTGCACTGCTGAAGTTGGCAACTCTGAAGCTGCTTGGCGTTGAGTTGGCAAACTTGAGGTTCTTCCGTTGGTAAAAGTTGCTGATGCTGTTGAACCTGCTGGCATTCAGTCAGTTGTGCATCAAACTGGCAGGATGGAACTTCTTCTTTGACACAAGGCAATCGAAGTTGTTGTTCATGATAATTGCTTGGTTGTGGCGGGCTGAGCTTAAAAGCTGGAGGTGACACAAAGGTGTGGGCATTGTTAACTGGAGCGATGTTTAAACTTCCACAAGAGGGAGTTGGCTCACTCACTTGTATTCTTTGGCCACATGGAAAGTGATCATCAGCTGGGTTGCAACTTGAACACTGCTGTTTCATCAAGGGCAAATGTCCTTCAATGACAGATTGACCTTGACTCGAAGGTGAGTAAAGCTCAGGTGCTGCAAGGTTGACCTCAGTAGGATGTCTTCTCAACGTTGAAGGCAATTCTGCGATCAGAGACTTGACTGTGATTGCTTGCTGTGAAGCGGAGTTAACATCAGCAGGAACTGAAGGGCGGTTAGTAGAAGGTGAACTGAATGCTGTATTCTCTACTGGAACCCTTTGAATAGGTAAGGCAGATGATGAAATCTCTGGAACCTGAATGCTTGATGAGGTCACATCTTTTCTCTGGACATCTGGAGAGTAGACATTTCTCTGGATCACTCTTTTTTCCTGATGACCTGGATAAGGAGTAGCGTTGTTCACCTTTCTGGGATGGTTGACCTTCATGATGTTCTTGAACTTGCACCCTATTGTTTTACCGGGGCCGGGGCGTGGCCCGCAGAACCGTTTCCCTGAACTGGAGATGAGGTAGGTGATGTATTTTGTGGATTCAAGCGACAATCATTCGCCCAATGAAATCCTTTCCGACAGATGGGACATCTCTCTGGCGGCTTGGCAGAAGGCCTTGGCGTTGTTGTGCACTGCGACCGGAAATGCCCATCGCCTCCACACCCATAGCACTTCTTGACTGGCGTAGAGCTGTCTTGACGTGGCATCTGTACCGCAGCTGCCAAGAGTTGTGCTTTGTAGGAGTGGGTACCAACATTCTGGCAGACGCGTAGCATCTCAGTCAATGTGGCATCTGGGCGAGCTGCAACTGCTGTTAGGGCATTCTTGCAGTCATCATTGGCATTTTCAAAGGCGAGTTGTTTTGTCAGCATGTTTCTGGCATGACGATCTTCTATTTGGCGTTCCACTGCAACAATCAGGCGATCCACGAAGTCCCCATAAGGCTCCTTTGGACCTTGCCTAACTGCAGCGAATCCTGATACTGAGCTGGCATCTGTGCGATTGGGTAATCTGCGCCAAGCTTTGACTACGATGTCTGCTATGGTGACGAGTGCAGCATCAGGTATGGCTAGCTGTTGATTGAGATTGGAGTAATGTCCTGATCCTGTGAGCATATCTTCCGTGGCGAGTGGCGTTGCACGTCTGGCTGCTACTTCTTTCCACTCTTGCAGGCACAGAAGAGCATCTGTAGGAGACAGGAAGGTGCGAAGAATCAACTTCCAATCAGATGGCAGAAGTCTACTAGTGGACAGTCCTTCAAGTAAACTTCTAGTGTAAGGAGCTTGAAGTCCATTTTCGCGTATGGCTTTTCGCAGTTCACGTAGTGTTTCAAAAGGGATGGCTTGATATCTTGCAGGTTGTCCTCCATTGGCACGAATCACTGGAAAGATGTGCATTGGATCAGCACTAAGGTCTATTTGTCCCAAAGCTGCTTCCAAAGCTTGAGTTCTGCAGATGGGTTGCATTGCTGTTGGATCTGTAGGTGGCATCAGTGAGTTTAAATCTTCTTGATGCTTTCCAAATGATGAGCCACTTGATGGTGCTAGAGAGTCTTTGACATCTGGATGCCTTGAAGATGGCTGACTATGAAGACAAGATGGCTGACTTGAATTTGGATGAAGACAAGATGGCTGACTTGAAGTTGGAGCATAAGGTTGTTGGCTCTGTACTGCAAGTCCTGGCATCTGGATCATCATTGTTTGGCTTTGCTCTTGTCTTGGAATCTGCATTGGCATTGGAGGTGCTGAAGGGTTGGTAAATTGCTGTTGTGCTGCTTGCACTGAAGCTTGGATTGCTGTTGATTGGAAATCAGCTTGCTGCAAAACTGGAGCTGCTGGCTTGAGCGCGGCCTGCAGGGCAGCAGGGTTTGCTGGCAAAAAAGCTGCTTGCTGCTGCTGCTGCTGGATCGCTGGCAAAAGCGCGGCTTGCGATGGAGGAAGCGGGACCGTTGCTTGGAGCGAGGTCCGCGGCTGCTGCTGACTTGAGATCGCTGGCTGGTAAAAGGCCTGCGATGACTGCTGAGCGACTGGCGGTGGGGCAGTCCGCGGCGGGGCTTGAAAGGCCGACGGCGTCTGCTGCACCGGCACAGGCGGCAATGAATCTGGCAATGACAAATTGGACAAGGGCGAGTGCGTGTACGACAACGGGGCCTGAACTGGCTGCTGCGAGGGGGCCGAAAATGGCACAACCGCAAGCGGCAGCACAGGGGCACTATTAAAAGCAGTATTTCCCAAATTCACTGTTCCATTAAGCAAAACATTTCTTGGAGCGATTTGTTGAAAGCAGTTTCTTACTTTGCTCCATACTAATTGTACAGGAATTCCGATTTTCGGGTTGGCCATAAATTCTAACCCGATCCTTTCCCATGAAGCTAGATCTTTCGTTCCCTCCCTAGGGACCCAAGGGCAAACTTCCCCAATAGTTTTAACTAAAAGCTCTACTTCTGATTCAGAGACAGGGTGACCATTTCTTTTCAAGAGGTACAATAAATCTTCACAAAATTTAACTTGAGCAGTTGAGAGTGAGGAGCCCATTTTTTAACACTTTTCCAAAACTTTTCCTCCCCCACCCGTAGGCTTCTACTAGGGGACACCGGTTCTACCCGTAGGCTTTAACCGAAAAACCTGGCACCCGTAGGCTTTTGCCAGAAAACCTCCGCCCCCACCCGTGGGCTTCTACTAGGGGCTACCGGTCCTACCCGTAGGCTTTGACCGAAAAACCTGGCACCCGTAGGCTTTAGCCAGAAAACCTTTCCCTCCCACCCGTAGGCTTTTTCGGGAGACACCGGCCCTACCCGTAGGCTTTGACCGAAAACCCTGGCACCCGTAGGCTTTTGCCAGAAAAACTTTCCCTCCCACCCGTAGGCTTTTGGGAGACACCGGCCCTACCCGTAGGCTTACACTAAACTCCTTGCCGCTCTACCCGGGGACCCCTTGGGGCAAAATATACGCGCGCAACTTCTATTTACACTACTTTGGGCAAGCGGTGGATTCGCGCTACTGCAGCGAAATCCTGGATAAACCGGGCCGTTATACCTCACCTCTCAATGTCTGTTTCCGAGCCACTTCCGATATGTTGCCTTTAACCGGAGTCTTCGTGGAAGCGATTTTCGACTACGCTTTGCCTCAGAGAAGGCACCACTTGTCGGGGTTTGGGTGCTGGAGCTCCTCGTGCACGGCCTTGGACTGGTTATGCACGAGGTACCAGTTGCGGGGAAAGCGGCCAGCGTTCCGCGTGCTTTTGAGCACGGTCGCCGGCCAAGCCTCACAGTCTGAAGGATGTTGAGTAAGCCAATTGACGACTCCGATGAAGTGTGAGTTCCTAATTGCCTTCTTTAATGAACGGTTGCCTCGTGAAATAAAATGTATACCCTGACTCTGAATAGACGGACCAGTTTAAAGAAATTAAAATTTTTACTTTACTCCCCCCTTTAACCCCAAAGGAAGACAGACACCGGTTGTATCTTTAGTGGCTTCGGCAGAACCCGCATAGGCTCGTCCCCTAAGCTAAGTTCTCCTAAGCTTAAAGTCCCTGCGCGCCCAATCTTCCGCGAGGCTAACTAAATAAACTAAAACCGAAATATCTTCCGCGGGCCTAACCCTAGGCTAACCTAAAAGAACCTATCTAAAACTAAAACCGAATGATCTTCCGCGATCTAACTCTAACTAAAGAAAAACCCATCCAACCCATCCAGCCCGCTCCTAATCCCTTAAACTAAACTTGACTTCAACTAAAACCCAACTAAAAGAACATAAGAAGAACGTGCGGTCTCGTACCTAAGCGGGGTGCCTCTGCCTTTTATTAGGGAACAAACGTGACATCATCATTAGTACTTTAACCAATAAAATCACTGTTGCTGCCCTCCAAAAGGGCGGGAAGCAAGTTTAACGCTCATTAACAACTTTGAACATGACCGGAACTATAAAATAAAGGCGGATTAATCTCGTAAGTGAACCACACTATTCATTCATGCTTTCACTTTCTCTTTTACGCGCAATTATACCAAAAGTAGACCTCGAAAAACTCATAAAACAACCAAATAAATATGAATCCATGGCGGATCCGTGAAACGTATTCCGACAAAAGTATCTTACTGCATCTTCAAGAAGACTAATTGATGTCTTGAAGATGTTTTGTGAACAAGAGAGCTCACTTCATCAGACACATGAAGTGGTGATGTGCATTCTGGTCCATGACATCAGAAGGTCGGCGGTTCGAATCCCCGTGACATCAGGTATGTAAAATGAGAGTTGACATAGCGATCCATAGTTAAAAGTAGAAGTTGCCAATGTGTCCAATTTTTGCTCTTCAAAATATGGCAACCCTACCATCGTTGGATGGTGCCGTTGAGTAGTGTTGGTGTGTCCTGGGCCCAGGCTAAGCAAAGAGTGGCATACTGGCACTGCTTCTTCAGCTTCACCTCTTCCCCAGCCCTTAGAGTGTGAGGGAGAACTTCTCAATACTTTTTATTTGCCAAGAAAATACATATAGTAAATATTTTAAATAAATAAAAAAAGAAAACACAAAGAAACATTACTGGAAGACAGGGTTTGGAAGGAAAGGGTAAAGGATCTCCCACAACTGCTTATCCACATCCTGAAGCCACTTTTTGGATTTAAAAAGGATTGCTAGTAGGCCACTGTTATGGGCATTTCTGTGCCCTCGTTGTCTGCCTTCCTCTTTACATGATCCAGTTCAGTGGAAGGAACTGTTTGCCAGCTTCTTCCTCTTGAGTCTCAGGGTTGGCCTTGTAGAATGCAGCAGGAAGGAGGGTGGGAGGGGTAAAACTAGAACAGGTTGCCTCCATTGGTCAGCTCTGGCTCCATCTACTGTTGACCTCATTGCCTTCCACCCTACCAGTCCAAATGGATATCAGCCACCACTGGTTGATTCTCCTGAAATCCAGTGTGGCAGGAACGGCTAACCAGTGACCCTCCAGATTTTGTTCCCATTGACTCCAGGCAGCACAGCCAATGAACAAGGAAAAAATAGCTATGCCCACACCTTCAACAGTTGAGGAACCACACCATGCAACCCCATATTTAATGTATTGCAAAGTGTGTGTGTCTGTGCGTGCCAGGATGGTTTGCATCAGTCCCAGCAGGAACGAAACATAGCCCAGATGTTAAGAAATTTGAGCTTTTAAACCTGTCTCTCTTCTGTTAACAGGATCTTACCCCTATCTCTACCACCCAACCTGTCATCTTGTTTCTCAATCTGTATTTTGTTTATAGACATCAGAAAGGGTTGGCAAGTCCCGACAGGGGATGTGTGCTTTCTGGTGAAATCATTGCTCTCTGTTGATATGGACAAGAAAGCATTCTAGCCTTCTACTTCTCACTAAGAGCTCTTGGACATGCAAAAGCCCAAAACACATGCCCTTATCCTTTTGTTTTGTACCGCTTACCACTTATTATCGCAATATTTTTAATAATATTTTTAATCACTGTTAAACACACACCAAATCACCTTACCTCCAAATTGCAGCCTAGTCTTATTCTGATATTCCATTTTTTCTGTTATGAAAATGGAAGTGTCATAGTGGCAGAAAGGATGTGAGGGGAGTGTCTTTGTGCTGAACACCTCCAGGTGCATTTTTGATGCATTGAATAGAATGAAAGTTTATGAGTCATGGCAGAGGGGAGAGCATGTGTACAAATTTAACAGGGCTTTGTTTTGTTGCTATTTTGCTTGTGCTGTTAATATTGTTTTATAGATGTGAATCCTGTCATACTTTGTGAATCCTATAATATGATTTTTGGTGTAACTGTGATGTTTAGCTTATTTTTAGTTGTTTTGTTAATAGTGTTACATAGATAGTAATTGTTTTGTTTGTGATTTGTGATTGTTTTACTGATTATTTGTTTTCTATATGATTTATGCTGTATTTGTGATGTTCCATTATGCTATTTTTGTCTTTTGTTTGTAAGCTGCTTTGGGATTTATTTGAATAAAAAACGACATAGAAATAGAATCAATCAATCAGTCAGCCATGGCTAACGTGGGAGCCTTGAGTCTTACATGACCTTCCATCCCACAGCCACCCAGCATAAAGTATCCCTAAATGCAGAAAAGTATGAGAGAGTCCTTGCTGGCCTCTTCATTGCTCATAGTGTTCTGCAATGCTGGATTCTGATAGCCAATCGCTGAGAGTGGTACAACAGGCAGCACCACTGTCAGACCTCATCCTGGAAGCCCTGGTTTGGCTGCCACCTCTTACCTTTGCCTCTCACCATTTGGAAAGGGGCTCCTTTAGCACCAGAGCAAAATCCCCCATACCATCCCTGTTCCAAAAGAGCTTATTCCCAGGCCCTAGGTATGGAAAAGTAGTGCTGGAATATATATATATATATATATTTCCAAGCCTGTTGGGGCGCTGAAGTCCTGGCAACTGCCTGAAGATGCCATGTGCTGACATTGGGCCTGCCAGTATTCAGAGCAAAGTGTTCCTATTGTGTACCTATTTTGAAATCCTTTCCCTGACTACCTTTCCCCTTTCCAAACAGCTTGCTTAGCACAGTGACATCGACGGTGAATGGAAATATATGTACCACATCAGTTCCCTGCATGATAATACTACAAGATGTCTTTCATCATTCTCAGTTAATTTTAAATATAGGATTAGAACATTTCCCTGTCCTCCAATTCTTCTTGCAAGACAGTACTTAATATGCAAAAGCAATTCCACACACTGGTTTTAAAATGATCCTTGCTTTAGAAAGGCACATAAAACTTTAAGGCAGAGGGAAGATGATAAATTATTCCTCCTGCTATGAACATCCAAAGGAAACTGAGCATTACAGGATGCTTTTACATTGTGGGGAAATGATTTGGGGGGGGGAGCACAATAAATAAACCTTGGCTTATATGGTTGAAGAAGAGTGCATTTTTACAGCGTTTGGATGCCTTAGCATTATGAGAGGAGCTCCAGCGCCTTTGAACTCAACAAAGACTTTCATTTTCTTGCCCATTAATTCATTTCCTTGTTCTCTCATGAGTTTCAGATCCAATTCTTCCTAGTCTTTTATTCCTAGAATGCTCATAGAACAAAGGCAAGCACTAACTCTTGACTGGAAGGTGACCGCCCCACTTCTTCTCTTTGATAATCTTTTTTTTTTGCAACACCCGCCATGTGAAGAAACAAGTAGAAGGTGAAAGTGGAATTTGTAGAGTCGGGAGAGATGGGAAGGGATTCATTCTAACGTATGCTGCTGCGGCGCCGGCGGCGGCGGCGCCCCTTTCATTCATTTCAGTTAATCAGACTGAGTTGCTAATCAGTACAATTAAACCTATTGGGCCTGTGTTGCAACTCCCAACTGCAAAATCATACACAGATTGAGCCTGCAACAAAACAACTAACTTTTCTAAACAACAACCCCACAAAATTGCCCTGAACAACAAAACAGCAGCAGTCGATAATAATCTTGGACAATCCAATTGCATTTTACCGAAGGACTAGCTAAACAAATGTGCCTCAACCTGGCACTCAAAGCCCAGTAATGTAGTAGCCCTTTGTGGCACCAGGAGGTATAATTACAGTCGGGGTACCATCACAGAGATGGCTCTGTCCCACCTGGGCCACCCTGATCGTGAGACTGGATCATCTTAAAGGATGGCCTTGGTTGCGGGCAGGCTCACAACATAGTTCCCCCCTCCCTGGCATGGGGGGGGGGGAGTGATACCCTTTACACCAGGGTGGTACCACGATCACACCCAGGCCTCTTTTAGCCAATCACAGTTGAGTGGGGTGATCATGGGGAGTATAAAGGTGGCAGTGTGACGTGTACTGAGCACCAGCTTCGCGTTGCCGAACACCCTCCCTTTTGTTTTAGGTGCCCTCTGGCCTTGCTTTGGACTTTGGTTGGTCGCCTGTCTTGGGGGCCGGATAGGGATTTTTCCATTTGGCAGATTGGCACTGGCCGTTGGGTTTTCGCCTACCTCTTAGCAATCGCCACAACTTTGTAAGGTTTGGCAGTTAGGCATTGGCTTATTGATGTGTGGGGTAGGGGAGGTCGGCCATCGCCTACCCCTCCATATTCAAGGGTATTCCATTAAAGGGATCCAGGGCCTGGACCCTGTCCGAAGTATGCTTGAGGGGCTAGGCCCATGTCAGGCCTCTGGGAACACCGAGGACAGCTGCAGGTGGGTTCCCCCAATTTGGCTTCCTCATTGGCGGTTTACTCTTCCTGACTCCCTGCATGGTGGGCAGGAGTCAGTTAGAGTTTATTGCCAATGCCTAAGCCAATACCTCTCACATTTGCTGTAATCAATAAAGTTGTGGCCTAAATTTTGCCCATTTAACCTTAAACCAAAATCTGTGTCTATGTGAATTTATTTCTTCTGGGGGGGGATCTGGCTTGGGGGCCTTGACACGCAACCACCCCCACCAGTGGAACAATTGGAAGGATGTGATCTGCTGATCTTAGGGCCTGTGTTGGCTAATATGGGGAGTGGTGCTACATCATGTATTTGAGGCTCAAGCCATTTTGTATATCAGCACAAACACCTTGAATTATTGGGCCCAGTGGGATATAGGCAGCATGTGAAGATCATACAGAATAGGTGTTATGAGACACTGCACAAATACTGCTGTCATCACTGCTTGGCATGTGGAATGGAAGTCTACTACTGGGCCATTCCATGAAAAATGAGCCTGATAAGAATGCTAGATGAGCGCTGGACTTTGGTGAGGAAGATTCCAAACGTGCAGTCTAACCATTTTTTTAAAGCTAAAGACAAAAGAAGTTTAGTTTATGGACCTTCTTTTCAAAAGTCCACCCATGTAGTCTTCACAGAAGTGTTCAAGTTTAAAGTTTTCTGATGATTGTCCCACCCGTGACAGCATTTTTTCCTTAATTTTGTATTGTTAAATTTCTTAAACTTAATTTCTGATTGCATAGTTCTAACCAATAAACATTGATTTAAACAGATATGCTGAGTTTATCATTGATTCCCCTCCCAACTCACAGAGTTTTTCCATAAATCAAACTTATCTCAAGCTCCGTGTCCTTTTTTTGTCCCACCCGTGACAATACTTTAACATTTAATAAAATTGTCAAAAATATCCATAGAAATAATAACAAATTAGTAAAATGTTCAGTATCTTATTAAGAACACAGTCTAAATTGTGGTTGTTAATTTTTATGTATATTTACATTGTTACACATGTGTGAATACCAAAAAACATGGTCCAAGTGTCCCACCCGTGACAATGGAATGGCCCTACTGCATAGACATTTCCCCTTGCTGGATTGTGGTAGGTCTGTTTTTTGACATGACCAGCTAGCCTGATGAAGCTGTATCCTAAACTTGAGAAGTTTGCTCCAGATACTGTTGGAGATTTAATACAAAATGATTTCCCAACCATCAGTTTCCTTGGCTTCAAAACAATCACCTGTGTATTCCAATATGTAAAAAATACTTTCATTATGTTTATTATAAAAATATAAATGTTTCCACTACAAATCATTTTACATTAGTAACAGGCCATCTACAATTGCACAACGTAATTAACTAAATGAGTAAGTAATGCTTTGAAATAAAGGTTAAAAAGCAAATGTGGATTTGCCAGTTCAAATCACACCTATACATTGCTTATTGGAGTCTAAAGTACAGCAAAACAAAAAACAAAAAAACCTATGTTATATGTTAACAGAAATAAATAATATATGTAAAAACAATATTTTTAAGATACAAAAACAATAATATGGTACATATTCTTAGTGAAGACTTTGCAATGCTTGTTTGATGTAAATAATAATCAAAGGCAGGTCCTGTACAGGAAGATGGCCACAAAATTTCTATTTCCTCTACTCCACAGTTAAGAATTGTACACTGCTATGTTTACATATGTACAGGGGGAGAAGGGGAATGGGGGCTATCGGAGGCCACCGAACAGTACAAAAAATTGTAAGAAAGAGAAGACAAAAAGTTGTTTTAAAAGCCTCTGCAAAAAAGGAATTTCCTCCTGAACAAACAGTGAAATCAGTCTTTAGTACTGAGCACACACATAATTATGTCCCGTGGTATTACTAGACATTGAAAGATAATTAAGGATAGGTAAGACTAAAATGTAGTTTGAAAACCTGCTAACACACAATTTTTCTTTCTTTCACAGCCATTTAAAATTGCCTCGGGGACAATTTGTTCTAGATAGTACTTCCAAGAACATCAACAGAATTATTTTGCTTTAAAAACGAAACAAAAACTTTCTGCTAGTAGGAATAGTGTATTTATGGCTGGAGATCAAATCTAAAGAAAGGGGAGGTGATTATTTGACACTCTTAATCAGATCTGAATCCTTGCAGAACATGGGCTTAGGATGGTGCATTGTATACTTCCAGATCCTGCTATGATCAGAGAACATTAAAAAAACATGACATGCAAGTTACAAAGGTGTGCAAGGAAAGTACACCAGTGCTCTGTGTATAGTCAGAGTGTCAGCATTTTGAAGTGTATTTTATGCTTTTTACAAAATGGACCACCTACTGGGCATGTTTGCACATAATGCAAAACCAAACCATGGCTTAACGCAAATACGAGGGTTCTTGAGAAAAGACTGGTCGCTGTGTTCCTTTCCTGGTCATCTTGCTGCTGCATGCTGTGAGCTAAACCATGGTTTGGCTTAGCATACTGTCCAAACCTGGTCTCATGGTATGTCTCCTCTGGGTAACCATGAGCTGTAAAACCCAAGAGCAAACCATGGTTACAGCTCACTGTTTGCCTGGAGTGTGACAAACCATGAGGCTAGATGGCAAGCTAAGCCAAACCATGGCTTAGCTCATAGCAGCGCAATAGCAGTAGGGGAGGAGGGCAGTAGCTGCAATCTCCACTCTGAGGACCTGTGCATTCATGCCAAGCCATGTTTTGACTTCACATGTCTTGTAAACAGGCCACTGTATGATTCGAATCCATCTTAAAAGCTGCTGTGTACTGTGGTGAGGGCAAGTGTAGCCAAAAGAAAAAACAAACAGGATACGTGTTGATTTGGATATTGGCCCATACACGCTGTTCATGTAGTACAACTTACAAGCACATCTTTGTAAGTGTTTTTAAGACTGCAGCCTTAGAAACATACTGTAATCATTTACTCTTAAGTGGATGCCAACAATGCCAGCTTACTTCTCTAGTATAAGAACTAAGAAAGGGGATTTTCATCTTTTCCTATTTGGACCCCAGAGTATTATAAACAAATAATTTTATCACCAAGTAATGCATCGTATAGCGTGGGTGTTTAAAAAAATATATCTGGCACAATTCAACACTTTGTGCACACTGCAAACATTTAAGTACATGCAATTATGCAACTCTGAGTTAAGTTGTCAAGAAAACAATGAACAGCTCACTATGGCTGTTTTCCTTGGAGAAAAATGATTGTGTGGTTCATTGGATTAAACTACCCAGAACATGGTGCATGAAAATTTACTCACTTGTGGGCATGTAGGCCTCTTTCTTCACTTACATCAAATCCTCTAGATTGGGACCTGTTTTCTTAAAAGTAAGTCTCACTACTTGTACTGAAATTTCTTCCCAATGTCTGGGGCTGCAGCCAAAGTCTGGGAGGATTTGGCACTTGGTAGTAATTAAACCCAGTCAAAACATATATAAATATAAACAATAAGAAAACATTTAAAGGGAAATAAATATGCCTTTTAAAAGAAAAATTAAGACTTCTTTTTTTGAAAAGAACACATGCATCAAAACCAGCCCCAACAGCAAATATTATTCATGAACTATTGCCTCATTTTATACCCAACATTATTCATATTTTCCTTCCACCGCTGAAACAGAATGTTGCAGGAATATCCTTGCAGATATGGCCAGATAGAGCTGAGGTATTATCCCCAAGGAGCATTACAATTATTTTAAAGAAATAAAATACTAGTCACCTATCTTTTCTGCATATAAAAAAAATACTGCAAGGGTATTTCACCCTCTTGCTTTCTGCTGACAATTGGCCAAGACCTAGCATAACATCCACTGTTTAGTTGTTTGCCTTTCTTGGTATTCAGTCCATCAACATTGAAATGGCTCTAAGTTACATGGAAGGATTTAATAAAACAAAGAAACCAACATTTTCTTCCAAATGCAGTATATGTTTGAGCAGTCCATTATTACAAGGTGGGAAAGGCACCCCCCCTTCAAGAATAAGAGAGAGAGAAAAGTTTTTCATTCCTATTTTAAGGCAATTGAACTCAACGTATGAGTCTCTTAGTGGGCTTGAAATGGGCCCAAAATGTCATGCTTCCAGCAATGCTACAAGAGTGCCTTTTCAGTCTTGCACTTTTTCACTCATCGCCATGACCTTTGCAGCAACTTCTTGCTTCCTCTTGTTGTGTCTCGAGTGCCAACGTTTCGGTAGCCTACACTGGAACGGGGCCATTCTTCGTATGCATTTCTAGAGATTTAATACTGCTAATGAGCTTTTTCTGTGGTCCCACAATCGTCACACCGACCTTCTTCATGTCGCTGAAAAAGACAAAACACACCTGATGAGTTCCAGAGAAGTTGGAAAGTGTTTCACACATCAAAAGAATCCACAATGTTAGGCCGATGATGAAACTTCCTTTCCATGTTGCTAAACAGTGGTAGCTGGCCTGAATGTTTCCAGATGGACCAAAGGCAGCAGAGTGTGCTTCTGATATCTAAGAAAATAGCTCTTCTAAGGAAGCAACACAAACACATTCTCAGGGGCTGAGAAAAAATGTTGCACCTGTACAGCAGCTTGCAGATTTTGGATGATTTAAACAAAAGTGTGTGGGAGACAGGGAGAAGTGGTGTAGTGGGGGGGGGAGAGCAGAGGGGCGGTGGCCTTGGGCACAAAATTATGAGAGGGGCACAACCACACACAATGGCCATGAATACCACACCTGGGATGGCTGAGGTGGGAGGCAGCAGAGCTGCCAAGCTGAGAAGGCGCATGGTCATAGCAACCAGCAGCAGCAACTGCCCAGTCTACCAGGTGAGCGCAACACTTGCCTCGCCCTGAGCACCAGCAACCCATGCTATGCCACTGATGGAGGACCATATCTTGGATGCCAGTGGCTACTGTCATACATAGCTTCTTCATAGAATTTCCACATATGGTAACCAATGGCACCCAGGGTCCTAGGTAAGTTGGAAAAGGTTCATTCAAAGATTCTGAGTTTTAGGGCTTGAAGGATTTCTGTGAACACAATTGGAAGTGGTGGAGTGCTTTAAAAATAAATAAATCCCAATGATCCTGGCTCACAAACTGGGAATGACAGATGGTTGAGTATTTTATCTATCCTGAGGGGCAGTACTCTGCCATGGTGAGAGAATTTATTATGCTCAGAAAGACTTCAGTTCGAATCCACATTCAGCATATGGGTTGAGTGATATTGGGTCATAGGATACAGTATAAGATAAAACAGAGAGGAAAAGCCTTGAGATCTTTGGGCTCTGTTAAATCTTCAGAACGCCAAAAATGATTTCCCTCTCCTTCTTTTTTCCTAACCCACCACATCAGCATAACTGATACTAGAGTCACTAGACAAAGAACATCCTATTTTCCTGAGAAATCAGAACGTCTCCTTCATTTCAAAAATATGGAAGCTAAAAATTTCATTATGCTGAACCGTTGACCTATATCAAAAATTGACACATCTAATTCTAAACTCATCCCAGCCACTACGAGTCAGATGGAACAAAAAATGGAAAGATCTTCCATTTATGATTTTACAACAGCCTTTCAAAGACATGGGTGGCACAGAGCCTAGGGGCTTGCCGATCAGAAGGTTGGCGGTTCAAATCCCTGCAACAGGGTGAGCTCCTGTTGCTCAGTCCCTGCTCCTGCCAACCTAGCAATTTGAAAGCACGTCAAAGTGCAAGTAGATAAATAGGTACCGCTCCGGTGGGAAAGTAAACGGCGTTTCCGTGTGCTGCTCTGGTTTCGCCAGAAGCGCCTTAGTCATGTTGGCCACATGACCCGGAAGCTGTACGCCGGCTCTCTCGGCCAATAAAGTGAGATGAGTGCCACAACTCCAGAGTCATCTGCCACTGGACCTAATGGTCAGGGGTCCCTTTACCTTTACCTTCAAAGAAGTAGAACAAAAGTTGGTAGAGCATGGGACTCTTAATCTCAGGGTCATGGGTTTGAGCCCCACATTGGGTGGAAGATCCCTGCACTGCAAAGATAACCCTTGTGTTTCCTAGCAACTCTATGATTCTATGAAGAACACTCTGTTGTTTGAATTGACATATATGTAACTGAACACATAGGTGGTATATTTCAGCAAGGTGTTCTTGAAGTGCAATCCTATCCATGTCTACTCAGAGGTAAGTATCATTGAATTTGATGGTACATGCACCCAGTTAAGGCTGCAGCCCGAGTTGACTTTAAAGGAGCATGTGTTGTGGGCTGCGTGCTGGGCTCATATGTTGCATTAATTTCCACTGAAACCTAGGTGTTGAACTGCCCACAAGACTGAAATCTCATAATTTGGAAAGTGGCATGAAAAATGCAAAAGCAACCAAAGAAATAGTTTTAAGATGGACTCTTACTCTGAGGAAATCTTGGCTATCGTATCACACGAGCTGTATTCTACTCCTGTGAATATGTCCTTGCATTGTCCTATCCGAATGCCATTGAGCCAGTCACCTGTTGAGCGGAAGGCTGAGATTTCAACATTGCTTTGGTCCAGAAGGAGATTTGATGGCCTGGAATAAAATGAATGTGATGGTGGTGAGAGAACAGAAATAAACTGTGATTCCCTATGTATCTGGACTTAAAACCAGTCCCAGCAGAATCTTTTAGATGAGGTGCAAGTTGTGTGCAGAATTTAATGCCTGCAGAAATCTATTGCTTTAGGGGAAAACGGAGCAATCACAGTCCCTAAGTGAACCAGCTGTTCAGCTTGTGTCTTAAGCTCTTGACTGCATTGTCAGGGCACTTCTTTTGAACTGAAGTTTTCATGAAGCTCATCTTGATTTACCTCAGGTATGTGTAACTTGATAAACATACCTCAAATATGAGCCAAGCCAGTGATAAACGCTCTTAATCTCAGATTAAACCAACTGATGCAGTGTGATTTTAAGCACATTATGAACTGGTGGCTTAAATAGGAGGATGCGACCATCTGGAGCTTTGCAGCACGACTGAAAATCTCTAGATGCCTTTGTTCAGAATTGGCAGCACAAAACATTACAGACAGCAAATGCACTGAAATCACCAAATGCTTCCCTAAAATTTTCTACAACAGTTTTCAGTTCTGGAGTATCGAAAGAAACCTGAGAGATATTTGCATTTTAGAGCCTGCGGAGACAGACATAGAAAGCTTGTTTGCTTCATAAAAACAAAGTTTAAAAACTTAAGCTTCCATGATATTGCATCCCTAAGATGATGTGCAAGCTATATGCTAAATTATCCTGTGGCTTTGGAATACATAGTGGAGACTGATGAAAACAAGTAAGTAAACCATCACAAATGGTTTTCTACAATATACCTATTTGGATATTCCCTCTCACTTTTACTTTGGTTGCTGATATTAAAAATAAAAATAAAACTCAGTGGATTTTTTTTTTAGGAATAAGTTACTATTTTCCCTGCCAGTCAGTCAACATGTGCCATGCTTAAATGTGATCTTCTCAATCATCTTTCTACAATTATAGTACGTGCAGTAAAAACAATATCCTTTTTGGGTGTATGGAAAGTTAGAATTCTCTGTGTCAGTTAGTCCATGTAGTTTGATACACCAGAGACAAATGATTTATTTTTTGAGAAACAAAAAAACAACAAAAAGGCACTTAATATTACCTCTTCTACCATCTCATGTTATCTGATAAGATAATGTCTGATTTATCAGCTATGAAGAAACCTGGGAGATGAACATCACCCTCACCTGCCCAATACTGTTATAAGAGATAAAAGAACAAAAATCTGGGTGCCCACTGACCAAAAAAAGCTCTCTCACCACACCAGCAGGCACAACAGCAGGATTTTTTTCTCCACCAGCTGTCCTATTATTGCCCTGTCTATTGCAGAATGAGGACAAAACTCTTAATTGTTGGCCAAAGTCCTAGTCTATGCTCCAGATGGATTTTTATTAAAGAAAACTAAAACGAAACTCAACGATACACAAAAGATTTGTTTGTAGCTTCTCAGTATATGAACCTTCTCTCTTTCCCTCCATCTCCAAAACCAGTCAACACATTTCAGCTGGACAGATTATCAGCAGCAATACATCACCCCTTGTGGTGAAGGACTGATATTGCTCATTTGTATAGAGGAGCTGAGTTGCTTAACATGGCTATTAAAAAGAGGCTATCTGATGTATCAATTGCCTGCTCTCAATATGCATACAGTTCTTGTTAGTATGTATGTATGGTTTCTTTGATGCTCAGCCGTTTCCCCTAAATGTCCATTTCAGAAATAAATCCAAAGGAAATGCAATTAACTATACTGGATACAGCTAGCTAACTTCTGTTTGTCTCATGAAGTCCACATTTTTTTATTTATAGCTTTCTCTGCATAGCTACTAGGATCCCAGGGCATTTATTAAAGTATATATGAAGTATGGAGAAGTTGCCTTTTTCTCTCTGGTCAATCTAACATGCCGCTTCATTCTAGTAAAAGGGGGAACTGACGTCGCTGCTCCTTTTTTGTGTGCATGTGGAATGTTAAACAACATGAGAAAAAGCAGAGCAGCAGGATTACAAATTGGACAATCCCAGTGAAGCTTTTATGTCTGTTGTCGGGACCAAGGTGTAATGAAGACAAAAATATGAACTAATTTCAACTAACCACAGAATAACTAGCATTGTAAAGTATCATTTTTCTCGTAGGATTCTAAGTGAGGAGGGCATTTTTTCTTCCAAAAAAAAAGCTCCTTTCCTCCTTGGAGAGGACATCTGGACAGTTTATCAATGAGCAGGAATTTGTCTCTCGCTGTGAAGAGTCTGTGATGTCTCCTCATGTGCATCGAGGGAGTGCCGGGCTTTCGGAGCATCTGCAACCATGGGCTTCCACCCCCTCCCTTTGACCCAGCCCCCTAGACAGCAGGTCTAAACATGAAATTTATGGGCTGGGTGATGTGCGCCATAAGCTCACACTTTTACTAGACAAATTAGATGGGCTACAATCCGTGCAGCTGTAAATGACGTCCTGCAGGGTTCCACCTGATCTTTCACAGCTTTTCATAAATCAGGTCCTACTAGCGTCAGACTGCAATCATTAAAAAGAAATCATGGAAATTACATGTTTGCTCAGGGGAATTGAAACACAACTCCCCCGCCTCTTTCATTTTTGCCGCTTCCCACTCCCACTAGCAACATTTCAAAACTGTTCTCTGTGTACTGGCAAAGCAGGAGGGAAATCTTCGGTGCTATTCATTCTGGCACTGAGCATGGTTGGAAGGCTGCATGTGCTGCCATATGGCTGTCATAAATAAAAGGACAGCAACCCACTCAGCAGTGAGATTCCAGAGTATATTTTCCACCAATGGCCTCTTGCAGTTGGCTTTTATGGACTGACCTATTATGTTAACAGCTGGAATTAACCTTGTTCTTTTGCATGCAAGCCTGAAAAGCCATGGTTTGCTGTCACTGAGATGGATGTTGCCACATTGCAAAGAATTTTCTGTCGCACCGCATCATGTCTCGAAATAAACATATAAATAGCAATGGAGTTCTACCTCCTACTGATACAAATTGCTGTTCTGAGCGTGCCAGCTGTCCAGTGGGGAAAGATATAACTCAATTTGTAACCACTACCATCAAACACTACTATCTGAGAGGCAGCAGTGTGTTACTAAGAGAAATGTTGCATACTCTACCCTCTAAGTTTCCACATCTATTTTTACTTGTCTTCTTAGCTAGCTCTCCTCTGCTGCACCTGAGTGTCTCAAGACTGGGAGAGCATCTATTTCAAATGAGCAGTTCTTAATACCTTGCAGTTTTGCTTATGTAAAAGCCTGCCGAACATTTATGCGAGCTGAAATATGACTTTGATGGCTTATAAATGACCCCAAGGACCAGAATCCTAGACTAATTTTAAGGTCAACAAAAGCACAAGTGTGTGTGATATATATACACTTTGCTGCCAAATGGAAAGCACGGGTATATCCACTTTCCAACAGGAGACAAAAAAATAAATGACACACTGAGGAGGCATGGAGGCATGTTGTTGACTTTAATTATCTCAGTACCACAAGGAGTACAACTTTGCCTTTACAGTCATTTATGCTGCTTTAAAGTGTCATTCAGGAAAAAAAATATGACTATGATCTTTAAATAAAATTGACCTACCTCTATGGCACATTTGCTTCCCCTGAAATTTCTTTATATCATGTTTGCTCAGTTCAGTAATAATGAGATAGCTACTGCATTTGGTCCTTGAGCTAAAAAGACCTAGACTTGAAAATGAGACATCAAAGGCATCACCTTAGCCTAAGGACAACCATTTATGGACTGCTCACCAATAGATGCTCAAAGCACCACTTCAAATAATGAATTTCCCCCCAAAATGTTGTAAATGTCAACAACACTGACTGCTTTTCATTTACTATGATTATAATACTGGAAACCTGTGGGCAGGGAATTTTTGCTTTGCCAACTCAAGTAACTCTATAGCGTCTAGTTTTTGAGGTGCTTACATCAAAAACTTGGGTTTTAATCCAGTTAGTTGCATGATAACTTCAATTACATACACGCCATGTGGCTATTCCAGTGAAAAGACAAATCTGGGATTCATATCCACAGCCATCCAGCTCCAAAGTGGCAATAAAGCTTGAATTAAGTGCAACACAGGATACCACACAGTATTCATATTGCCTAAATAGTTCCAAGGAGCTGCAACATCCTGGCATTTTGGTGCTTGGTTGAACATGGAGTTTAACACAACAGAGACCCATTGTGTTGGGAAGCTGGGAGAGCAACACAGCTACACCCATGCCACCCTATCAGCCACTACTGTGCATAACTGAGTCCAATATTCACAACTGTAAAGCAGTGCACAATGAAGGTAAGAAATAATAATCTAAACTAGGAAAAATAACGGAAGTGATCAAAACGCAACTTGCCCTAAAACACACACATACAAATCTATATGTTATACAGATTAAATCAGAGCAGAGAAAAAGTTAACAATCTTCGGACACCCAGACAGAACCAGAGAGACAACTTAAAGAAGTTATGATTAGATTGTGCAAGTGCTCTGGCACAATCACAAACTAAACTTCAAATATTGTGCCTTTTCGCACTGTATTCCAAAACACAAAGTCTGCATGTACCTGAAAAACACTGATTACAAAAGTGCCAATCAGCCTAGTAAGAAAGAAGAGCATAAAAATGATTTCATAATTGATGAACATAGAACTAGTAGGAGAAAGTGTTATTTAATGTTGAGCCAAGATATGGAACTTCCTGACCTGGGAGAATCAACTCCCAGCTCTCTCTTCCCTTCCCTCCCTTCCAAGTTTTCTTCTGCTGCTTGAACACCTAGGGCTTGCTGATCAGAAGGTCGGTGGTTTGAATCCCTGTGACGGGGTGAGCTCCCGTTGCTCGGTCCCAGCTCCTGCCCACCTAGCAGTTCGAAAGCATGTCAAAGTGCAAGTAGATAAATAGGTACCGCTCCGGCGGGAAGGTAAACGACGTTTCCGTGCGCTGCTCTGGTTTGCCAGAAGCGACTTAGTCATGCTGGCCACATGACCTGGAAGCTGTATGCCGGCTCCCTCGGCCAGTAACGTGAGATGAGTGCCGCAACCCCAGAGTCGGACACAACTGGACCTAATAGTCAGGGGTCCCTTTACCTTTAACCTGACCACTGTGATTTTTGCTGCTCCCCTCTGGAATCCATTTGGTTTGCTTTCATATGAGTTATTTTTAAAGGTTTGATGTAATTTATTCTGCACCTGGGTAGGGGCAAAGAGCTATGCAGTTGTCACTAAATCAGTGGGAATGGTGCTTGCCTTCACTACCATCATCTGCATGGCATAGTTTCTGAAATTTCACTAGACATTGCTGACATATTTTCTTCAGGCCTAAAACTGCATTTTTGAAAAAGAGCACAAGTTAAGATTGCAAGGATGAAATCTCTGTTCACTCACAGTTTCTGCACCTGTTCAACCTGACTATGCAGTTGCAGAAAATGCTCTGTCCTGATAATGTCTGCATGCTTTCATCACAGTGTTCCTGTGGTGCTGCACACCTACAACTTTCTGTTGAACTGGTCTTGTGAATTCATAACCGGCAGGAACTTTGAAACTAGCTGTTCCTTTGCAAACTGGGTTTTGGACAACAACAAACAGTCAGGGATTCTGTTTGCCTACTAGAAGATAAACAGATAGCAGCCAAGCTTCCTCCCACTGCCAGCCCCCAACTTAAACCACACTACTAAGAAGAAATAGCTGTAAACGTGGAAGTAGGTAGTGGACAAAGCAAACATATTCTAATTACTGTAAGTAGAGAAAGCAAACACATTCATGTTCAGTGTGCAAGATGTAGAAGGTATTGTGTCACCTTGCAGCTGCACTGGTGATTATTTTTAGACTGCTGGGATTACGGATCAGCTTGTCCAGGATGCTGACAATCTGCTCAAACTTCGGTCTGTTGTTTCTGTCCTTTTGCCAACAGTCCAGCATCAACTGATACAAGGCAGCTGGGCAGTCCATGGGTGGTGGCAAGCGGTACCCTTCTTCCACGGCTTTAATTACCTGCACAAGGAGAAGAAGATTGCAGACATTACCAGGAAATGCTTCCCGCTTTGGTTCTGCAAGGGATCTCCATTACATTGTCACGGACCCACGGTATTTAAAACAAATCTATTCATTCTCCAATTGTTCCGACGTGTCCTCCTTCCTCTTTATTTGCCAAATAAGCCACTTGACAAAACGGAGATACGGAAAGTGACAGAGGAAGCAGAGGATAATGTGTAGCTCTTTGAAGAAGGTGCTATTTGGTCTTGTCCAGTGCTCAGCTTTGATTAGACCAAATGCAAGTCAACTTAATACATTTCCTACAATACATTCTTAATTGGTCCAAAGAGAAAACATCTGGAAGATCACTACCCACTCATCCCCCCTCCTCCTCAACAGCCTTTTAGGAATTGCTGTTTGAGACCATAGGAACATGGGAAACTGCCTTAGAGTGTGCCTGATTATTGGTCTGTGTAACTCAGTACTGGCAGCAATTCTGATGGGTTTCAGGCAAGAGTCTTTCTAGCCCTATCTGAAAATGCCAAGTGACTGAACCTGGGACATTCTGTATACAAATCATGCACTCTCTTTCTGAACTACAGCCCTCCCTCCAATAAAGAGGCCTTACATTTTAAGATCTAATTATCAATTAGGATGTTTTTACATAATATTCACTAACACAAAGACACAAGCATGCAAACTCTGGGACCATTTCATAGGTACAGCATCCTATATAGGGAGAGAACATCAGTATATATAAATATATATATTAATTGTTTCACAGAAAGAGGGCAGTATTCATCTATCCAGGCTACATTGGCAGCTAGTAGCTTAGCACAACTGGTTATCCTTTCTCCTTTTAATGGGAGTGCTCCTCGCCTCTACAAGCAAGCGATATTCAAATACGCACTTAAACTTGCACAGGCAGTTGCTAATGCCACATAATTGCAGAAATATCCAGCTTTACTGGCATTTCCATGTTTCTGCATCGCACGGCAGATAGAGTTAGATTATTGTTGACAGATGGGTTAAGGGGCTAACAAGTATGTGGAGTAGCAATAAAGCTAGATTACCCATGATTGTCCTAACAAGCATATTTCCAGCCATGTTGGGTTTTGGCTTGAGAGGTTGTGGCTGTGTGGTTTGCATGTGAGAAATCAACCAGATTTTGATTTTCTATAATCATCTTAGGAAAATGACTGAAAAGCAGCAGGCAGCGTAACAAACGCCCTGTGGCAGTTCACAAACAACTGCTTCCTACTTGACATTTCAGGAGGAACAAATTATGAATTTTTCTAATATTCATTGTCAGGGGAGCAATTCTCTGTTTCTAAACCAACAAGTTAAGCAATATGGTTAACTAATCCAAGCAATATGAACAACTAACAGCCAATACAGTCATACCTCGGGTTACGGCCGCTTCAGGTTGCGCGATTTCAGGTTGCGCACCGCGCCAAACCCAGAAGTACTGGAAAGGGTTAGTTCTGGGTTTCGGCACTTGCGCATGCGCAGAAACACTAAATAGCACTTTGCGCATGTGCAGAAGCACCGAATCGCGACCCGCGCATGCACAGACACGGCGCTGCGGGTTGCGAACACTGCGGGTTGTGAACGTGCCTCCCGCACGGATCACATTCACAACCCGAGTGTCCACTGTAGTTATATGAACAACTAGGGGCTAGTGCAAACATAACATTTCTTGGTCTTTTTATGAACTGTAGCTAGGAAATTAAAAGCATTGCCTGACCTACAAGAAATTCCCTTCCCCTCCCCTTTCAGAGTTAACAACTGCCACAGAGAGGTATTACATTTGCACTAATGTTAATAATAACAACCGTAGTTGCCTTTAATCATGGTTTACATAGCCATTTCAAATTCTTATTTTAAAGCTAACCAAGGGCAATATTGGTTCAAATATTATTGCATGGCTAATGCTGGCAAGCGAAGATAGGATGGAATTAACATGGTAGAAGGGATACAGGCTACTAATTTATTAACAATAATCAATAGACTTGGAAAATGTTATATATTTATATTAATAGACTGGAAAACCTGTTCAATAAAGACTACAGTCATTCAATAAAGACTACAGTCAGGTTCCAGGAGAGGGGGGTAACACTTTGGCTGGCCCCTCCTACCCCGGCATGCCACCTTTTCCCCCTTCCAGCGGCTATTTTTCGGCGTGAGGGGCGGGACAGCGAGGAGGGGGCATCAGTCTTGTTGCTGGCATGACACCCCCTCCTCGCTGGCCCGCCCCTCGCACAGAAAAAAAGCCGCTGGAAGGGGGAAAGGGGGAGGCAAAGCGCTCTGCTTCCCTTTCCCCCCCTCCCAGCGGTTTTTTCGGCAGGGACAAGCGTGATGCCCCCTCCTCACTGGCCCACCCCTCGGGCCGAAAAACAGCTGTTGAAAGGGGGGGGGAAGGAAGCAGAGCAGGCGCATTCAAGCGCCTGCTCTGCTTCCCTTTGCCCCCCTTTCCCAGGCTTTTTTTCAGAGGGGGTGGGCCACCGAGGAGGGAGCGTCATGCTTGTCACTGGCATGACATCCACTGCTCTCTGGCCCACCCCTTGCACAGAAAAAAAGCCGTGGAAAGGGGGAAAAGGGGAAGCTTCCCCTTTCCCCCCTTTCAGCGGCATCCACGTGCATCATGATGTCACAACGACGTCATGACGCACGCATCATGCCCCTCCCTCAAGGGGGTGCCTCCTCGTCGCCACCGCCCCGGGCAGCACAGAGGCTTCCTCCGCCCCTGGTGCTGTGTGTATTCCACGATTATATCCCCATTTGTTAGCTAAATGACAAAAAGTGCCTGATTTCATTTGCTTTTACTATATGTTTGCTTAGCATTAGGGTAAGATATTATGCACAAAATTTATTCCCATTTGTAAAACATGTATAGAGCTGGTCAGAAATGGTAGCTTTTAATTGAGTCATGTGGAACACATCTAGACTAAATTAAGGGAACAATATGGTATGTTTTTCAAAAAACGGCTTTGGGAAATACTATATTCCAAAGAAGCATAAAAGGATGGCAGATCTGTTTAACTTTCTGAAGTTGGACAGCAATAAATTTAAAGCTATCTAAATGAACCTCTATGTAAAAGACTTCTAAACAAATCAAACCATCACTTCATGTTATCTGCTCACTGCATCCGAAGGCATTTGCTCATTAAAATCTTGAACACAATTTCCTCCTCTCTTTCTTAGGCAGTTTAATTGGCCCAGTATACTCCTAGAAAAGCTCAGCAGAGATACAGCCAAAAGGAATCAGGAGACATTTAATAAAGTTCTATAAAAGATGTATAACATTCTAACTAATGTAAAAGCACTTGTCGATTATTCTCAGAGTAACTGGAATCATCTTCCTTCCTTTATCCTGTAAGTTCAAAAGTTATTTTTTATATAGAAATGCCGCATATTTTTTCAAGAGAAAGTAAGATTTTCAAACATTTGTTTCCCCAAAATTAAAAAATAGGCACCAGCTTGTCTTATGCCTTTCCTCCTCTTGCAGTATACTCACATCCTGATTGGACATTTCCCAGTATGGTCTTTCTCCATAGGACATCACCTCCCAAAGAACAATCCCATAGCTCCACGCATCACTGGCTGATGTGAATTTACGGTAAGCAATGGCTTCTGGAGATGTCCATCGGATTGGAATCTTGCCTCCCTACAAACATAAAGCATTGTATAAAGTAGCAATAATGACTCAGGCAGTGGGATGCACATGTATGCTACGGAATTTGCTACCACAAGATGTAGCGATAGCCACCAACTCTGAAGACATCAAAAGGAAATTAGACAAATTGTTGGAGGATATGACTATGAGCAAAACTCGTTCTATGAATGGTTTCAACATCCTGAAAACTGAAATGGACCCAACATCCTGAAAATGGTTTCAACATCCTGAAAACTGAAATGGACCCAGTTTGAGTGTATCTTGTAAGAAGAATTTACAGTGGTGTAAGTAACTTTTTATTTCTTTACACTGTCTCTTGACAGTTTTACAACAAATACATTTTCAAATGTTTGCACAATTTTTTTTATAAAAAAAATGCAATTGAAAATGCATGTAGCAACAATGAAAGAATACATGAAACCAACAGGGAATCTATCTATCTAATTCCCAAATGCCTGAGAGAACTAAAAAGTCTTCCAGCTTCTGAAAAGAAATCAGAAACATCGAGCTTTCTTGGGGGAAACACACTTCATAACCACCTTACAAAAGGCAATGGTGCCCTTATTTCCCTAGAGACCATAACCTGGAACAGGACCCCACTGGATAATAATAAATTATTGTAGTAATCTTGTGTTATTGATGTCATTGCCTGATGCTGTTTATTTGTTTATGTCACAGGGATTCCTGCCAGAAAAAGAACATGGTACGAAAACCAACGCCTGATTGTTCCTTATTCCATTGGAAAACACATAAACCCCAATTTCACCTGCCTGGTCTAGATGGTGCTCTTTTAAGTTTATTTTAATCTCTGTTGCTGACATTTAGCTATTTTATGCTTTTATGCTGCATTTTGCATTTAAATTGTTTTTTTGTTTTTATTGTATGCAACCCAGAAACTATGCATTATGGGGCTGCATACACATTTTGCTTTAAATAACCGAATAAATAAATCTATGTAGGACTGTCACAAAACAGCCACTAATATGATATACAGAACCACAGAGAAAATGTTGTTATTACTTTGGGCATCTTCTTAAGCTCTTTCTGGATCTGTTGACATTTTCTCTCCATTTTGATAGACATGGATTGCCATTGTATGCACACTTACCTAGGACATACTGCTGAATAGATATGCATAGGATTCCAATCTTAAGCATGATTAGGTTCCAGAAGACATATTTCTGAACCAAATCTCACCGAATGGCATTTAGCATGAGGACAGAACTATGAAAGCGTGGCTCGCCCTACAGGGTAGAGCTGTAGCAATAGCCTCCCGTCAGCAGCATCCCTGTTGCTTATTGGAAGAGGCAAGGGGGCAGCAAAGTCGGTGCCATGCAGATGCATAGGGGGGAAGCACTGTATCTGCAGCACTGCTGCTGTGAGGCTATTTCACAGTACTGTCCCACTAGATGAGCCATTCCTGAAATCATATACGCAGCCTTGAGCTTCTTGGAGAAATTGTGTTGAAAAAAAGAAAGAAAGAAAGAAAGAAGATTGTAAAGGCCCAAAGGAGCAGAATTGTGTGTTTCTAAAACCTTCAATACTGGTTTTTGTGAAACTGGCAGGATGGTTAGAGGGCATTCAAGCATATATATTTTCTTACCAGCCTGGGCAGATATTTTCCTTTTTTAATCTCTTCATCGACTCTTTATCACCAAGCCAGAAATGTAAGAACATTGGAGGAAGTGTATAGTCATACTGAACAGTCTTAGACAGAATAGAATTGTTGTGGTCATGTGTGTGTGTGTGTGTGTGTGTGTGTGTGCCCTCCCTCCCTCCCTCTTTTAACATAAATGATCTTGTTGAAGAGCCACTATGTGATTTGACTCTCAAACACCTCGGGATTCATAGTAATCATTCACAGATCACCGGACTCACCCTTGTTGTGTAGGCAGCTTCTGGATCATCCTCCAGAACACGGGAGAGGCCAAAATCCGAGACCTTGCATACCAGGTTACTATTGATGAGGATGTTGCGGGCAGCCAGGTCACGGTGGACATAACCCATATCTGACAAGTACTTCATGCCAGATGCAATTCCTCGAAGCATTCCCACTAGCTGGATGACTGTGAACTGAGCATCATGTTTCTGTAAGACATTTACAACAGCCTTTCAGATCTTTCAGAAGCACCCAGGACCTGTATCCGCACACATTCTATCAAAGTCACTGGGAACCTGCCTTGTGAAAATGCTCTGCCAAAACTCAGTGCTTATAATGAAAATAAACCTGTCCCAGGCATTGTTGGATGAGACATGGGTAATCTCATCTGTCCTTTTATTATTGCAGTTTTTATATGAGTTCAGACTATATACCTCCCTTTGGGCTGATTTCCCCCCACTCCAGTTGACTGTGGGGGCCTAATTTCACTGAGAACCTTAATTCTCTACTCCGAGTTAAGCAGATACACAGGAAGGCAGACAAAATATTATTATAAACATATATAATGGATTCAAATGGGCACATTCTATCTGTGACTCGATATTATTTTTCACAGTATAATACAATTTCATTCTTTTCTTCTGGCAAAATGCAGTAGGTGCATATATTTCCTTGTTGCCCAGGTATCATACATCAGGCTTGGGGGGGGGGGGCTGCCTGAAATCCTGGACAGCTGCTGCCAGTCAGTGTAGACAATACCCTGACTGAGTACAAAGTGTTCCTATGTTCCTATAATTCCTTATGAGGCAAGCAGTAGACTTCTATCCTTATGATATTTTTACATATCTGCAACCAACATTTACTATGGTAGCCATTAGTCTGAAATTCTACCAATAATGGTACAGTCACACTGATTTATAAAGCTGGGGGCATCACCACAGAATAAACAGGGTACTTACCCTCAGGAAGCTGTCCAAAGAACCATTTTCCATATACTCAGTAACTATCATGACAGGTTTACCTGGGGAAAAATATTAAGCACAATCACTCTGTAGGATAAGCAGCCTCATAACCAAAATGCTTAAGTCTAATTAATGCATGCATGAAGGTGTTAATCCCATAAAGCAAGCTGTCCTGCCAGGTTTATCTAGGTTACTCCCTTTCAACTTGAATGGAAGGAAGTTAAGCCAATGGTTCCCCTCAGCCTACCATGTGAAGCCACTCTTGTGTTCCTATAGAAATAATTAGGAACTTGCACCACTTTGGAACTAACCTAAGACTTGCTGCCTGTGTTTTCTGACTACTGAATGGAAAAGCACATGAATCTGACCTTTGAAGAGACAATTTTTAACGTACCAAACATGTGGTCTTTTTTCTATGCTAAAGGAAGAGGGGAACTTTGGAAGGAACTTAGAAGGGCATATTTTAAAGGTCTAGGAGGCTATGTTTCCATGTTTTACATTACTGCATGTTTTGTTATTTTAAATCTCTACTGCGGTTTTCTTACCAAACCTGGATCTTAATCATCTAGGGAATTACAAAATTATACCTAAATTTTCTTTCTTTCTCTATGCCAGAAAAGTCAATCAAACAATGCAAATGAACTGTGAAAGACTCTATGAATATGTACCATATTGGCCCGAATATAAGCCGCACCCAAATATAAGCCACACCTTAAAAAAAAAATGGGGGTGGGGGGAGAGAAAAAGACAATACCCGAGTATAAGCCCCTCTCTTAAAATTCTGCAGACACTCACACCTGTTCCTTTTTACTGTATGTTTGTTTCAGCAGTGATATTTTAAAAGCCAATTTTTGTAAGGTCGCACTTTTAAGCCGCACTTTAACTTTTCACAGTGGAATTTGGGAAAAAAGTGAGGCTTATATTCAGGCCAATGCAGTACTTTTCCCTGTTTGCTTGTTTGCATGTTTTGTAACACAATAACATCTTTAATAAAAACCAATTAATAATAATAATAATAATAATAATAATAATAATAATAATAATAATAGGATTAACAAGAGAAAAGTTAAGTTCTACAAAATACAAAAGAGCTGTATTATGGTAAAACGACTAATAGCTTTTGGTGTTTGATCAGCACATGCTATCTCATTCTAAAAGCATTCTCCAAACAGAAGAGGGACATAAACAGGTAAAGGTAAGGTAAAGGACCCCTAGACAGTTAAGTCCAGTCAAAGGAGACTGGAGTTGCGGCGCTCATCTCGCTTTTAGGCCAAGGGAGTCAGTGTTTGTCCACAGACAGTTTTCCGGGTCATGTGGCCAGCAGGACTAAACTGCTACTGGTGCATAGAGGACCGTGTCAAGTGCCAGAATGCACGGAAACGCCGTTTACCTTCCCGCCGCAGCAATACCTATTTATCTACTTGCACTGGCGTGCTTTCGAAGTGCTAGGTTGGCAGGAGCTGGGACAGAGCAATGGGAGCTCACCCCATCACGGGGATTCGAACAGCCAACCTTCTGATTACCAAGCCAAAGAAGCTCAGTGGTTTAGACCACAGCACTACCTACGTCCCATCAACAGGAATGGTTGCATGGCTAGCTATATGGATGGCATGAAGCCCTCAGCCTAATTTCATTCAGCTGCAGAAAACCTGAAGGAAGAAGAAAGAAGGCAAGGAGGGGAACAGAAGGGGAAAACCAAAATCGATGGAGCAATGGCAGCAGGAAACAGTTCTGAGCTCTGGAGACACAGGAATCTGCCTTGTACTGAGCAAGACTGAGCACTGGTCCATCTAGCTCAGTGCTGTCTACACTGACAGACAGCAGCTCTCCAGGGTTTCAGGCAGAGTCTATTCCTGGAGATGCTGGGAATTGAACCTGGGGCCTAGCAGCCTACTGGATAGAGGAAAGAGAGGGAACAGAGAGTGAGAACAGGGTGTTCTGGGGTTTCCATGTTGGTTATGGATTTTATTGTTGAGAATTTTCTGTTCATCACAGCATGTTATATGCCATGGGGTGATTATAACACCATAGCATGTTATATGGCATAGGGTGGCTGAAAGGGGGGGGTGACCCATTCACTTTTGACCCTGCTGTCCCACAGTTGACATACGAACCTTCCCCCCCCCCAGATCAATCACATGGGAAAGAGGTTCTTGACGGGGGTGGCGGGAAGGGTTCCCATGCCTGGTTTGCTGCATACATGTTCAACTTGAAGGTTCTCCTACACCTTTTATGAAGCTGCTGCTACTGAACACTGTCAGTGACAGAATGCTAGGTTAACGTGACCTATTGGTCTGAAAAAAATATGACAACTCTGACTTCCTATTATGGTAAGGCTATATGCAATTGCCTTTCATTTTGGGTCTCATGAAGGCAGCTACAATATTAGCATTTCAAAAGATAATTCCTTAATCACAACAAAGGACTATTTATTTATATGATTTTTTTATCTTCTGTCCTAGGAGATTGGTGCAAATCATCACAATTATTCATGGATAAAGCAAACTTGTCACCACAGGGATCAGAGGCCAACATCTTAATCCTAAACACATTTACTTGGGAGTGAATCCTATTGATTTCAAGACAATTTACTTCCAATTAAGAATGCTTAGGATCATGAAATGAGCCAGGGGTACAAGAGGCCAGACAACACCAGCAGGAGAGCAAACAATAGGGGAATATTTGACAATATATTAACATACACAAGAAATAAACAGATGGATGGGGATGAAACACAACCATTTCTCATCATTATAGATTTCTTCATGCTTGTTTTCATCTGAAATTGCCACTTCACTGCTGAAATATCCTATAGGAAATTTTTCCATCAGTAGCCCACTGTATCTAACCCTAACATATACTTCACTCTTTGGGCAAAGGGGGGCAGGTGTGCTGTACAGAAAAGGACAAGGGAGTATGGCAGCAGAATACCATCATACTCTGTATGATGGGCTCATGGGGAAAATCTGCCCCATGAGCCCTTGCTGAAGAGGGGAGGGGAAAGCCTATATAAAGCTGCTCCCCCTGGAGCTCACAGCCATTTTGCTTTGAGAGCTTCCAGCCTGCCCACTCTTGGGTTAGAGCCTTCACTGAGCAATTTTGGGTCAATGGTTGACAGGGTTTTTTTCAACCTTTCCCTCAGTGAAATTATGGCATTCCTTTTTTAGGCGGAATAACATTGTTTGTATGAAGGCGGAAATGGCACTGGTCAGGATCAACACAGTACTGGGGGGGGGGGATAAGGTGCCAGAGAGGAGGATTGACCACAGCAAACCCAAGCGTGGGTTCAGTATTTGCCTGGTTAGAATTTGCACCCTGGTCCTCCAGTGAGACCTTGCTTGCTTGGCTTCCACCATGGCAAGGTTCAACACTGGCCGACTTCCGTCATACAGGTTTGGAGTGATCCAAACCCAGCGGATCCTTTCCATCAACATGGGGCTTGTGGAATGATGAACTGATCCTGGAACCCAATGCCATGCCAACCCTTGCCCTGCCTGCTGCTGTCAATAAAGATTTGGCCTGATTTTCTCCCATCACCGTTGTACAGTCTGGTTATTTTGCTGCTCTCATGGGCCACATAATGTGCTTGCCTGGACAATTAGCTAATAGCAAATATACTACATTTAATTATCACAAGCATTAAGTAGTTCAGGAGTAGCAGGTCTTACTCAGGACCAGAACAGCCTTTCCACTGCCTAATGGCAATTGGACACAGTTCTTTCATGTGTCCTTTGTAAAGAAACACTGCCGTGATTATGCTCCAATGAATCTTTACAAAGCTCAGTCTTTCAGATCTTTCTGGTCAGGTCTGACATGAGTTATGGCTTGGGAACCAGAAAAAAACCCCACTAGATAATCCACTTAGCAACTGCTTTAACTCCTTAGGGATAATGTCACTCCCCCCCTCCATGGCCTTCCATTCATAATCAATAAATACATGGCATAATACAGCACAATGTTCATTCAGTTAATTATTAATAACCATATTACAGCTGCAAATAATTCACAAGCTACCAGAATTATGTGCTTGTACTGCATTACAGGACTACACTGCAGTGCAGATCCAGCCACAGTTAAGCCTCCGTGTCATCTTCTTTTATTCAGATAAAAATGTGGATGTTATTTCATAATATTACTCCCCAGTCTCAAAACTCAACAAACTATTTCATTCCAATGATGATAAAAGGTGGATTCAGACCTTTGAAGAGATTTCATTGCACATTTACAGAATTATCTTTAGGCTCAACAGCAATCTGTTTACAAGATGCATGATAAATAAAAGACAAATGTTACTCTATGTACACCACTGTTAAATGAGGTAAAAAGTGACTCTAAAAGCAGAGCTGGCCCAAATAGGGAGCAGAATAAGATCACCATGCCTACAATGTCTTACTGTAAAGGAGGACCCCATTGGTCCTTCCTCAGAGTGAGGTACGGAAGCAGTGAAGATGAAATAAAGGGGCAGCACAAAAGCTTCCACAAGGGAGGAGGGAAGGAAGAACAGGTGGTTGGATAGACGGAAGGGGGAAGAAGTAGGATAGTGCCACTGCTAGATGGAAGGCATAGCTAGCTGGCAACCCCAATGAACAAGAGCATGCCTAAAAGGATATGAGGATACACCACTATCATTTGCTGCAGTGCCACACTTGTTTCCTCTAATAGCCAATTCTGTGGACTGGATGCCTATCAGTTTGCACATGGAACAGGGCCACCTACAAGTAAGACAGTAGCTTTAACATACACAGGTAACACCCTTGGTAGGCAGAAGTACATATCACTGTGAAACAAATGAAAGAAAGAAAACTCAACCATATTGACTGACATGAAGCCATTGATGGCAGTTGAGAGGGAGTAGGTGAGGAGAGGGGAGACTAAGGGTTTAATGCTGTACTCACCAAAGGCATAAACCACACAGAATCAATGGGGCTTACTTCAAGTAGACTTATATAAGGGAAGGAGGAAAAAGTGTCCTTTATCCATTCTCCACCCATAAAGCCCACTCATCTACCCCCATACTGAGAGGCTTAAACAGTACAACGAGGCTCCTATTCCATGTTCCTGTCTGGAAAATTCCTCTAGGGGAATGGCTATAGACAGCAAGACTTTGTTATAGGTCCCACGTGCCTTAGTATGTTTCAGAACTCTAAATAAAAAGAAACTGAGTGGAACATTGTACATTTGGTAGCAAGCAATGCTTATGAGATGAATTTACGCAACAAGTAAAAGCCAAAGTTGCCTGGTTACAATCTGAATGTTTCCATATTGATAATGTGCCAGTAGTCTAAAATTAGGAAAGAAGCAAAAGCCTTTCAAATCATTAGACGTACATTTCCTGCCTTATTTATCCTGTTCTGAAGAGAAATTCTCACTAACACTGAGCTGGAAATGTATGTGCAATCTGAAACATATGCTCCAAAGAAAACCTACATATTATTTTTTTAAAAAAAGAAACATTATGTGTTAATTTATCAAAATGCAGCCATTTACACGATAACAACTTGTGTCAACAGTGTTTCTAAAATTTATTATACTAAACTGCTACAAATTGCTGTAAATTATTAGTAAACTAAAGAGAACATGTGTGTTGGCTATTAGGGCTGCTGCCTATAGGACACCCTAGAGACCAGTGTGGAAGGAAAGTTCAGCACAGAAACAAATATGTTACAGGGGAATAATTCAGTGCTGGAAGAATGGTCGGAGGTCTTATTTCACCCATACACCTTATCACATCTCTAGTGAGTAATAAGAGACACTGTCCCTAAACAGTGAATGTGTGCCTCTGGGTTCAAGTAGGGTTCCTTACAGACATTTGCCATGCAAGAGGTCAGAATTAGTGCATATGAGCCTATCAGCATGAATAGTCAATTCCTTTCTAAGGGCCATCCATCAAAATTTGGTTTGCCATGTAACGGTCCCAATGCCTATTTATCATGTGCTTTATATATTTTGGAAGGTATGCTTGGCAGACTCCTTTCAAAAAGAACACCCATGGATAATATACAATTTTCTCGAACTATGTCCAGCTTACCTTTAAGCTCTACATAACTGCCAGTAAAATAGAATTCAAAAGCACTGGAGAATTTATCATTGTACCATATCGATGCAGGAAGAAATAATCTATTAAGTATCTGCTATCTTAGTGATAATGCAAAACATGTATCCGAATTGCCTTCTTGAAAGCAGTAAGAACATTTATAGTGCCGGTAATAATGTCAACAATGGCCAAAAACATTTCCCCTCAATAATGTCTTGTGTTATATGTCTTAGCTGATATATATTCTAAACAACTCTGAATTGTAATGTGCTAAGGCCTTTTGTGGCGGTGAAGCATTGGGTAGTGATTAGCTGGCCTGCCATGATGTCATGGAGTGCTCATAAACGTTCTAACTGCTGAAGAAATGACATTATGAACAACAGAATGTTTGCAAAAAGTCCAAGTGAAAAATCACTTTGATTGAGGGGGAAATCTACTTGCAATCTAGTCCTAACTCAGACCTTTGGGGGCAAATTATACCACCACAGCATTTTTCATTGCAAAATTCGCACAGAGTTGTTGTTGTTGTTGTTGTTGTTGTTATTCCTCTGTTGGACATTGTTACCCACAAGGTAGTAAACAATGACCACAAATTTGTGTCACTTACCATTTACAGTACTTTTTGTCAACAAAAAGCTCCTGGGACAAGAAATATCCCAAGAAAATCAACTTGATTTTACACATGGGTTGCTGTTGTTCATGGGTAGGCAAACTAAGGCCTGGGGGCTAGATCTGGCCCAATCACCTTCTCATTCCAGCCCACGGACGGTCCGGGAATCAGTGTGTTTTTACATGAGAAGAATGTGTGCTTTTATTTAAAATGCATCTCTGGGTTATTTGTGGGGCATAAGAATTCATTCATTTTTTCCCTTCAGAATATAGTCTGGCCCCCCACAAGGTCTGAGGGACAGTGGACCGGCCCCCTGCTGAAAAAGTTTGCTGACCCCTGCTCTTGTTGTTCCACCCAATGTAATATGTTGGGATACCAAGAAAAACTGATGTGGCGTTATAGGTTGAAGTGCCCAGAGAATTTTCTTTTTGAATAAGTTCCCAGGACAACACCCAAACAAGGAATCTATTGATTTTATTTCATCATGGCTGCAGACTGCTGCTTTGGTTTCTTAACCCTCGGGATCTCTTCCTACTTATAATTTTGGGGGTGGCTTTTCTACCCCAAGCTCCATTCCAATGCCTCTCAGAAAAGCAAAAGCCATGCTTCATAATCAATACATTCTTCCAATATCTGAAGGACTGCCATGTAGAAGATGGAGCAGATCTCTTCTCTGCTGCTCCAGAAGGCAGGACTAGAACCAAAGGATGGAAGTGTCAGTGGAACAGTCTGCCTTGGGAGGCGGTGGGCACTCCTTCAGTCAAGGTACTTAAGCAGATTGGGTGGCCATTTGTCAGGAATGCTGCAGCTGCCTCCTGCATCAGATGTGCTTTGTACAGTGGGTTGGACTAGATGCCCTACAAGATGTCAGGCTTTGAGGAATTGGCTTCCTCTCCCATGGCCATAAATGAGCAGATCAAATGAAAGGAATTCTTACCAGTTAGTTTTCTTTAATAAACACAGTGAAGGACAAAAGAAAGCATCTACCCAGAATGGTGGTGCTCCCAATTAAGGCTTACACCACCTCCATCCCTATTCATCTACGTCATTCCTTCATCTTCTAATCTGAGCTTGTACCATCTATGTTCTCTGTTCTGAGACTTTCTGAGCTCTTCTTAACCTTGGGCTGGGGAGAGGAATGCTGTCCAGCGACTGTGAATCTTTTAACCCTCTTTCTTCCAGTGTTGCTTCTCCTAGCTGTTCCCCATCCAGTATTTCCCAGCTTCTGCCTTCTGAACTATGCCCCTCTGCAAACCACTGTTCCAAATCTATACTGTCCTCCTGCTTCTGGGAAGATTCAGGATCAGGAGCAGGGGGAGGGGGTGGCTCCCACCATTGCTCCTCAGTGCAGCCCTCCTCCTCCCGCCCGACACAAGATCCTGAAGGGGTCTACGACACTAAGCTACATATATAAGCTCTATATGCAAGAAGTGGGACCTTGATCTTTTCATTCTTTACCTGTTCACTGTTCTATCAACACTGTGCTAGGCAGTTGAGGAAAGAAGGGGGCAATTAAAAGGAAACACTACATAGAAAAGGTCACACAAGGCTCAATAACAGAAGAAACTATAGTGCAGGGTGGCCAACCGAAGCAGGCAAAGGTAATAGTGGCTTGGAGGTCATAGAAAAGATGGGTGGTGAAGAACAATGGAAGAAGCTACGCCTAGTGCAACCACTTAGTAAGAAAACAACTAAGACATTCATCAGAAGTCATAGAATTATAGAATTGTCAAGTTGGAAGAGAATCTGAGGGTCATTGGTCCAATCCCCTGCAATTCAGGAATCTCAGCTTAAGCATCCATGAAAAGATGGTCCTCCAACCTCTGCTTAAAAACCTCCAAGGAATGAGTGCCCATAACTTCCCGAGGAAGTCTGTTCCACTGTCGAACAACTCTTATCGCCAGAAAGTTCCTCCTGATGTTTAATGCATTCCAGACTAAGCAAAGATGTTCTTAGCATATCTAGTGTAAACGTCCAATTTGGATAGGGTAAGCATAAAAAGTTTTAAAACCTTTTGAATTTCCCCCTTTCTTTTCTTTTTTTTAAAAATGAAATTGTCATCTACATTGTGATAGCAATATCTATAAGGGATTCCATTTTATGCTAATCGATTTATCAATGCTGTCCTTGTCCATTTGCAGGGGAGGAACTAATATTTGCCCACTTTGTACTGTTCTTTTGACGCCTAAAATATATATGAAATACCATGCTATAAATAATGAAATTAAGCTTTTACATGGACCAATTATTGCCACATGGGTTTTTTTGCTGCCTAATTGTGGCTATCCAAATATCTGCCAGATGCTGACACCATGAGGTAATGTGCAGTATGGTATTGTAAGCGCAGCCAGAATGCCTGCAGCTGTTTAAGAGCAATCACTCTCAGCACAGATCCCGGTATTTTCTAATCTTGAATGACAACTGTAAAGCATTATCATCATTATCACCACAGGAGGGTGTATAGCGCACAGAATTCTCCAAAACTATAAGAGAATGCAAGAATATGGGTTCCTGTAGTATATATTGAACTATTCCAGAAGTTGAAAGACGGTTGTGTAGCCCCTTAAAATGTAAAATACTGATTCTACATTAAGTAACTGCCTTGGTATTTAGAAGTCTTATACGTATCCTATAAGTAAGACTAGAGCATTCACTGCTCAAGGATTATCAATACTGTCTAGCAGCATAGTGCCAAGTTCTCTTTGGCTAGCAGTGGCCAAAAGAAGGGAGGTCACATAGGGACTAGACTGCCTAGGACTGGGTGATATCTGGTATTATCACGATATATTGTCAGCTAAACATTGCAATATCTCGATATATGTCTGAAATAAGCCTGGAGTTTATAATAATCTGGAGAAATGGTTTTTTTTGTTTTGTTTTGTTTTGTTTCAGAATATATTACTGTTCTGTTAAGGGCTTTATATACCCATGGTAACACCTTGAACAAATTGGGAACTGGTGTAGATCAGTGTTAGAAAGGTAGACAATCTAGGTGCCACATGGCTCCTGAAAACTAGGTTACAGACAGCCATCTGACCTCTGCTTAAAAGCCTCCAAGGAAGGAGAGTGTATCACCTACCAAGGGAGCCCTTTCCACTGTCAAAGCAGCTCTTACTGCCAGAAAGTTCTTCCTGTTGTTTAGTCCTTTCTTGTCGCTTGTAGCCATTCATTTGGGTCCTGCCCATTCCAGAGGAGGAGAAAACATGCTGCCTCCATCTTCAATGTGACATCCCATCAGATATTAGGTGGCTACCCAATCTCCTCTCAGTCTCCTCTTTTCCAGGCTAAATGTACCCACTCCCTCAACCGTTCCTCATAAGGCTGGGTTTCCAGACCCTTGATCATCTTGGTTGCCCTCCTCTGCACACGTTCCAGCTTGTCAATATCCTTCTTAAATTGTGATGCCCAGAATTCGACACAGGACTCCAGGTGTGGTCTGACCAGGCAGAATGGAGTGGGACTATGACTTCCCTTGAGCTGGACACTATACTTCTGTTGATGCAGCCTAGAATAGGACTCACCTTTTTTGCTGCTGCATCACACTATTGACTCACGTTAAGCTTCTGGTTTACTAAGACCCTTAGAACCTTACATTTGTCCCCATCGAAATTCATTTTTTCATGTATGTAGCTCTGCATGTATGTAGCTCTGCATGTATGTAGCTCTACTCACCACTACTCTATAATTTAGTGTAGGTATTTTTCTTATATATTTTGTGCTTTAAAAAACACATTTAAAAATATGTGTTCTTAATATTGAGCCACACCAATAAAAAGGGGGTGTCAAATTATGTTACTATATCTGTATAGGGTTTATCCTCCACAAAACTCATAATAATGTACATGTATTCCACCCCACTGCCTCTCATATTATTTATTTATGTAATATATTTATATCCTGCCAAGTTGGAATTCAAGGTGGCATACAACATTTAAAAACATCAGTCATTGAATAAAGAATAATAAAAACAAACTGGTTAAAAACAATACTTAAAATACATCACAATATATCTAAAACCAGCAATTAAAATTTGAACTGACAGCAGCCCAGTCATCAGCGTCGTCTGCACCTTAGTTTCCAAATGCATATTTTACTGCAAAAATAAATGGTTGCTTCCTTGCCCGAACAGAAGCAGGAGCCAAGCTACATTGATCTTACCAGGAAGAAGAAACTTTGTTTTCTGATCGGAATCTCTGTCCCACAGCACTGCAGAGCAATGAAGATTCCAATAAGCAAAGTTTCTTTTTCTGCCACCATGTCTCTTGCTAGGCAGAGTAGAGACCCTGATATCATGCTTACCCTGTCTCTATTCTTTCTAGCAAGAGGCACAGTGTGTGCCTGTAACCTGCATAACAAAAGCAAGAGTAAAGCCGAGTGGATCTTATCCTTTGTTGATCGGAATCTGCCTGCCTCAGCAGGGAAGCTTCTTGTTATGCTGTGGCTGCCTCTAGGCATGGGGCTTGGGCCTTGCAGGCAGAAAGCAGCTTATAATGCAAAGAGGGACCCAGGTGGCGTTGTGGGTTAAACCACAGAGTCTAGGGCTTGCTGATCAGAAGGTCGGCAGTTCAAATCCCTGCCACGGGGTGAGCTCCCATTGCTCGGTCCCAGCTCCTGCCCACCTAGCAGTTCAAAAGCACATCAAAGTGCAAGTAGATAAATAGGGACCGCTCCAGCGGGAAGGTAAACGCCGTTTCCGTGCGCTGCTCTGGTTTGCCAGAAGCGGCTTTGTCATGCTGGCCACATGACCAGGAAGCTGTCTGCGGACAAACGCCGGCTCCCTCGGCCTACAGAGCGAGATGAGCGCAGCAACCCCAGAGTCGGACACAACTGGACCTGATGGTCAGGGGTCCCTTTACCTTTACCTAAAGCCCTTTAGTCTGCAACTTCAGCTTAGAGGTGGCAGGGTATACCTTGCAGATAGGAAACGGCCATTTACTTTGCAGTACAGTGCTACCTCTGGTTACGAACTTAATTCATTCCGGAGGTTCATTCATAACTGGAAACCGTTCTTATCCTGAAGTGTGCTTTCGCTAATGGGGTCTCCTGCTGTGCGCGTGCCTCCGGTGCACAATTTTTGCTCACATCCCGGGGCAAAGTTTGCAACTAGGAGCACCTACTTCCAGGTTAACAGAGCTTGTAACCCGAAACATTCTCAAGGAGGATGGTTCGTAACCAGAGGTATTACTGTAAGTGCAAAGGTCTCCAAGGCCAGCTGGGCAGAGCATTCTTGATATATTACAGGGTGAAAAAATATGAAACCTGGAGTTCATCCCGGTAAGAGTCAAAATATTGATTTATCATCCACCCCTACCTAGGACTAGGCAGCTAAGATAATTCTGGATATCTTAGGAACTACATTTCTCATAAACCTTTCATACCTTGCCTACAGGCCATGGATTTTCGAATTACTCCCTGTGGGTGCAAATCAGATGAGCAGTTTCTGAGAGTTTTAATGAAATGTCATTGGCTACAGACAGATGACATTTGCAGCTTATGAATGTGATTTTCCACCACTTGATTCTTTTGAGACATATTAAGGCAAACCCTTTCCATGACAGTCACGGGAGGAGGGCTTTAAGAGTCCCCCATACAATTTTCTATACACTATCTGCAATATGCTACAGCATACACAAGCTGACTTTAAGTATTTCTACACGTTTCTTCATACTTCATACTTTCTTCACCCAAAGCATTTTCTTCAGATACAGAAACTCAGGTAAATTGATTCAACTTTCAGCTCAAATAATTGCCCTGCCTTTTTTTTAAAGGTTATTTATTAATTTATTTATTGCAATTGATTCAGTCTCAGTTACATCTGTTTAGACTAGGGGTAGGTTGCCCTTTACAGCACGTGGGCCACATTGCCTTGTGCAGAGCCTTTTGGGGGCCACATGCCAGAGGTAGGCATGGCCAGAGGCAAATATTGGCAAAGCAATGGGTGTGGTTATTTCTTTTGCATATTCTAGCCTCACAAAGGTTATACATGTCTTTCTATCCTTTGTCCAGGCAAGCAAGAAGCATTAAAACAATTCGAGGACACATTTATGCCAGGAGCAGGCACAGCAGGGCTGGTGAGAGGGGTGGTCTGGTGGGAGCAATAGATTGGGTTGTGGGGGAGTGTAATGACCTTGGGAGAGTCCCATGGGCCAGATAGAAAGAAAGGGCTGAATGGCAACACTTTGCACCGGTGCCTGAAATTCCCAATTCCTATAGTAGACAACAGTTCTTACTTTTAGTGACAACTCCTTCTAATCGAATGATATTGGGGTGATCAAACTGTCCCATGATGCTTGCCTCTCCAAGAAAATCTCTTCTCTGCTTATCCGTGTAACCAACCTTCAGAGTTTTGATTGCCACTGAGATTTCTTTTTTAGAAGGAAGTTTTAGACGACCACTGCATACTTCTCCAAACTCGCCTGTCAATAAAAGCAAAATATAAGGGAAACTTTTTTTTCATTTCATGGCTCAGGACAAAACATTAACTAACTTTGAAAACTGCACTTTAATTGGCATTGAAAAACTGACATTTTTACCATCATGGATCCCATAACATGTGGTTCCCAACCAGTCACTCCTCTAAGCACTAACAGGAGTGAAACCGTCTTTACTCCAGCAATGTGGTGGACTCATTCGCCTTCAGATAATCACCTTGAGACTGTTTCAACAACAAGGCAACTTTAGCAAGCCTTTTCCGGAATAAGCTTGACCGTTTCACATTGCTCAGTTCCTCTTCTTCAAAACTATGGCACTGACAACTAAGCTGCCTTACAGTAATGTTCTTCAGCAAAAACAGAATTTTCACACAGCTCCTGTAGTGTGGTCATTAAGTTTTGTGAAAGTTTTATTTCACAATGATTATGCCAAGTGACAAATGACGTTATGCAATAGATGAAGAAATAAACACTTTGTCCAATGGAACGACTTGTCTTAATTCCAGGTTAGGAATTGATAGCCATTTGATAAAGACCTCACAATCTTGGCCAACAACTCAAGGAAGCGAAACCATTCCATCTTCCAAATAATAGCAGCCAGTGCTTCCATAGTTTAGTTACAATTCAGTCAGCGCTGTAATTTCTTTATAGGAATGGAATCTATAGCCAAAGACCAGTAATTCTTCACCCATCGCTACATCCCTGGAGAGGAAGTGTCAGCAACAGATGAGATTTCTGTTGTATTGTATGCTGTAAATATCTATATGTGACTAATTTAGGCACATAGGTCAAGAAGAACACGGGCCATGTGACAGTGTGACGATTTTTCATCTTGACAAATTCACATAGAATTTTAACAATTGTCTTCAAAAGCAGCATCTCCGCTATAGCCTACTGCTGGCATTGCTAAGAAGTGATAACGTGGGCTGGCATTAAAGTGGTATATGAGATCCTAGCATACACTGCATTGCATTATATTTTCTTTTTGTTTGGTTGTAGGTTAAAAAGGGCCATTCAGCTTGAAAATGAGCTTTTGGGGATTTTTTTTTTTAACCGACTATTTAGAGATCCTAACATGCATTCAAGAAACTTTACAGGCTGTAACAAGGATTCTGATGAATAAAAATCTGACCTCTACAAGAATCCACATCTGCCAGCATGCTTTACTCAAGGCAAACAGCAGTTCTATTCAAATATTAGCATTAGGTCGATACTGTTAGGACACCATGAGAGCAGAAAATCAAAGCATGACACCAGAGGGGCAAAAAACCCACTTTGCAATAAATCTTGTGGAGGCTTGATGCTGTGTTTTCTTTAGCTTTCTCTCTCCTTTCTTTCTCTTCCTATGTATCTTAATGGTCGTGACAGCTATCAGCTGCTGATCTCTTGCACCTACATTGTGTGACAGCCAGAGGAACTTTTATTTATCATTTGAGCAAATGCGGCTATTAAACCTATCTATGAATTCTTTGCCTGAGAACACAGTCAGAAGTGTCCACTGGTTGTGTGTGTGTGTGTGTGTGTACGTATAGTCTGATTTTCAGGGAGAAATGCTATGTTTTTGTTCCATCCCCCCTACATTATTTTGCAGCTTATGTAGAATATAGATTGCCCCAAATAATAACAACATGCTCCAAGCTATAGTGTTGTTGATATGATGTGCAGGCTATTAGGTTGGTTTTCAGAAGCGGCTCAGATTCACTGTCCACCTCAGCCTTTCGCAATGCAGTGCTCTCCGTCTGTTTTGAACTGTAACTCCCACCAGCCTGAACTGGCTGGGACTGGTGGGTGCTGCTTCCACTGCCACAGCACTAGTCCAAGTACTCCTCTCATCCCTTTTAATGTGCAGTAAATATCTTTGGATAGTTTTGTGGCATTTCTCCTTTTAGCCAAGAACCAGCAATACTGTGATGCTATTTCCGCAGCTAGAGATTGTGAAACAGGTCTGCAGCGCTGCCACTCATCATTTAAAAGGCTAAAACAGGTACATGGAGATAGCCGAGTAGGACATGGTTTCTGAGAGCACTTCTTGGCTTTTTGTGTTGTTGTTTTGGCAAGGTAACATTGTGTTTCTCCTGCTACTGAACCTACTATGGCTTGCTAGAAGAATGGGAATAGCAAAATTCATTCCCCTTCTCTCTCTCTCTCTCTCTCTCTCTCTCTCTCTCTCTCTCCCCATATAAATGCTCATAGCTTCATTATTTTTCACTAGTTATGGGCACCACCTACTGTTATGAAGAAATGTTATCTAATGCTTTTTTAAAGTTGTATTTTCAGAAACTACTTATATTAGGCTCAGTAGTAACCCACACTTTACTGCTAAAAGTCTGAAAAACATATAGATGTCTTGAATTAAAACTGGACAGAGTCTTCAATCAAGGTCTGTCTTTTTACATTTTTCTTTTCTTTCAGATCATTATACATGCTTCTGTTTTTCTTATCGCAGCCCTCATCAGGAACCCCACACAACAAATCAGTCTTCCAGCAACAGGGTAGGAGCCACAAGCCAGAATCTTTCACAAAAGCCCACCTCTGCAGCTGACTTTCCATCTATCAGGAAAGCTATCTCAACTTCCACTCCCAAATTCATTAACCATGGAAAACTGAGCACTATGTCTTCATTCTGTTACCTAACGATGTCTTGATGTTCAGGTCCTCTTAACAAATGGTTGATGAATTCAAATCCTACATACTGCAGTTGTGTAAGCAATTCAAACTATAATTAGGTGAAGAGGGATTAATGGAGTCCTAAATTAAGTCAAAACAAAATTATATATATATATATTTTCTTCCAGTAGCACCTTAGAGACCAACTAAGTTTGTTCTTGGTATGAGCTTTCGTGTGCATACACACTTCTTCAGATACTTTAATAATAATAATAATAATAATAATAATAATAATAATAATAATAGAACATTTATCCAGTTGTGCTGTGCGGGAGTGAGAGCCTTACATTTTTGCCTATCTGGCATGCCTTTTACACTTCCAGTTGTCTCAGACATCTCATTTGAATATGACATACATGTTAAAACACAAGCCACTTTAGCTTAAATTTAGTAACTGATATGTCATACAAAATCTGGAGATTGACGTGCCCTGGGCGTAGTGCATTGGGTTTTATACATGTACACACAACTTGAATGGCATGCTCACACACGGCTGTCAGGGGCATCAGAGGTGGGAAAATACACCAGATGAATGGCAGGAAAGGTTTGTGATCAGGTAAATGTATAATCTGATGCAGCCTGCTCTCTGTCAAGCTCAGGTCTTCATTTGTGAATGAGAATTATGGTACTACCAAGCTGTTGTGAAGTTAGGTGACAAAAGAAAACCATCTGTATTTTATTGCTGCTTTGGGCATAGTACGTTCTATAACAAGATGTAATAATTGTATTATTATTATTATTATTATTATTACTCAACCATTCAAACAGGCATGTTGTTCACTTCAGATAGCTTACAATGGATTTTCTTGGGGGGAGGGGGGAAACCACGAGGCTTTAATTTCATTTCAAATCAAATGCACAGCAGGGGTTGAACTTTGTTTTCAATTTGGACTGTCTGGAAATAGAAGGATACAGATAGATATTACTGGAACAGCTTTACATGATTTAAATATACTCAGGGGATACTGGACATTTCTATTAATTTAGGCACTTGCTGCCTCAATCAATTGCATTTTGTTGAGAATTTGCAAACAGATGAGTTGTAGAGGCAATTGTTTCCTCTCTTAGTTAGGTATGCTCTAAATCATAACTCTGCTATGCACAGGGCCCTCCGTGACATTCCATTTCCTGTTCAGATAAGACAAATGTCTCATGTAAGCTTAAACATTTTGTGCTGAAGCCCTCATTAATGAGAGCCAGGTAATTCATCCCCGCTAGGCTCGATAGCTCTGGAGCTCAGACTGTTAAGCCTTAATTCAGAACAGTATTCAAGGAAGCATTGGTTAAGACTAGCTATTTAAAGGACTATACAGTCATACCTCGGAAGTTGAACATAATCTATTCTGGAAGTTCGTTCGACTTCTGAAATGTTCGACTTCCAGAGCGTGGCTTCTGATTGGCTGCAAGAAGCTCTTGCAGCCAACCGGAAGCCACAGAAGTCCCACTGGACGTTCGGCTTCCAAAAGAATGTTTGAAAACCGAAACGCACACTTCCGGTTTTCGGTCGTTTGGGAGCTGAAACGTTCATCTCCCCAGGTGTTTGGGAGTCAAGGTATGACTGTATAAACATAAGAAGATATTTTACAGGACATGCTAATTCAAGAAGAAGGCAGTGCACCACAGATGATACGAGGCACCCAACACATCATGTCAAATTATGTCTCCTCGTAGACCATCATTCAATTTTAAGAACCTAGGCCAAGAGATTTTCCAAATATGGGGGGGGGGGGATGAAGCAAGTAGCCTGTTAAATGATGTGAGTGCAATCTTTTGATTAACATAAAATTTTGAAAAAACAAACAAACAAACAAATTCCTTCCAGTAGCACCTTAGAGACCAACTAAGTTGGTATGAGCTTTCGTGTGCATGCACACTTCTTCAGATACAATTTTTTTTTGAAAAATTAATAGAAGTTAACTTTCTAAATATTTCCATTGTTTTCTGTTAATACAAATAAAAGCTTAAATACTGACACCCCAATGGAATAATAACTAAGTAGACTTGGTCTATCATTTAAAATAGTTAGGTAAACAACCAGCCCTTGTTTAGGTCAACCTGAATAAACTCGTGCTTCCAAGTCTATCTGACAGATATCCATCTATATAATCAACGTTTGTCTTTTAAAATACAATGTTTAAACACACACACACACACACACACACACACACACACACACACATTCATTCCATACCCTCCAACATGCACCAGAGTAAAACCAGGATTCCCATCTTTTGGGGCTGCACTCCTATGTGAGTCACGTGACTCATGTGAGAGTACAGCCCCCAAACGTGCATCTTTCGGGGATGCGATCTTACAGGAGCCAGGTGACTTGCGTGAGAGCACAGCCCCTAAAAATGAGGTGTCCCACTTAAATCGGGACAGTTGAGGTGTATTTCATTCTGTATATCCTCCAATAAGCTCAGGGCAACATAATGTGTTTCTTTCTTCTCACCCTTTTATCCTCATAATAGAGTTAGTCCCATTGTATTCATAAGCCACAGGAAGCCTGATGTTCACTTATATGGAACTGATAAGGGTTGATGATCAATGAAAAGACAGTACAGTTGTACCTTGGAAGTTGAACAGCTTAGTTCCTGAACGTTTTGGCTCCCGAACGTCGCAAACCCAGAAGTGACTGTTCCGGTTTGTGAACTACTTTTGGAAGCCGAACATTTGATGGGGTTTCCACTGCTTCCAAATGGCTGAAGGAGCTTCCTGCAGCCAATCAGAAGCCGCACCTTGGTTTCCAAATGTTTTGAAAGTCGAACGAACTTCAAGAATGGATTGTGTTTGACTTCCAAGGCATGACTGTAGTAGTAAGGAGCATGTTTACACAGATCAGTCCAGGTTTTTACAATAACTTTAAGGCATTGCTTTGCTCTTCTGACTCAGGGGCACATTGCAGACATGCATTTCAGTGGGCAGATGGTGGGAGGCAGACCCTGCTGTCACCTCTGCCCACATGTTCACTATTAGGTGCGCAAAGAAGTGCAAACACATGAAGTCAGGCTCTGAGTACAGGCTCTTTAAGAAAAAGTCAGAGGAGGCACATTCACCTTACAATGCGCACCAAGATTCAAAATAGAGGCGCAGGCAAAAGCAAAAGGGCAAGTGAAAAACAGTGCGTGTTGAGTATCCTGTGTTTAAATTAAATCATACAAACTCCTGTCCCAATAAATATGTGCAGAAAGAAAACTGGAATTGGAGGAAGAGCAGAGCGAGATACACGTGCCTTGCTTGGCAACACCCAACTCTCCCTTTGACAACAAGGGCAGACACACATTAGGAATTTGATTTTGAAAAAGAAAAGCTCTGCCTCATAGGTTCTAAAAGTGCATGATGCAGCGAACTCCGTGTACAACATTCCAGATTAAAAATCAGAAATAATGGATGGCAATTAATTTAATGAATTTAATGTATTTGCTAGTGCTATGGTATCCTTTAAAACAGCGACAGAAGCGCTTTGTATGCCCTCTCACGTTTCCATGGTTTGTGTTCATGGGGTTACTTTGAAAAGCACCTGAACCATAAAACACTTTGAAAGCACCTTTTCATGTTTTGAGCACTAGGGAGCGGAATGCCTTGGAGTGGGGGAAATGGAATCCCTGTTGTAAATCCAAACCGTATAAACACAGATTACAAGGTATGTCTGCCCTCATTTTAATTAGAGATTGCACAGCAGTTTACTTTGCTGATTTGATTGTCAGTTGTAAAAATGACCCATAGCACCCATTGTTAAGCGCTCATTAAAGTATCATTTTAATTCATTTTAAATGCTTTAAAAACATTTTAAAGCTTTTAGGATGAAATGGTTTTAGCATTTACTGCTGTATAATTAACTGCTAAGAATTACAAACAGCTGTTGTAACCCTTATCAGGACCCTGAAAAGTGGTACTAGTTAGCAGAGGCAGATGGAACTGAAGAGGATCGTTAGAAGAGATTCTTTCAGTATCGGATAAGAATCTCTTGCAGAAAATAGTCTGAACTAAGGAGTCTACACTATACCTGTGAACTTTATCAGCAAGGAACAAGACATTCAGGGGAAACTACCAGCAGTCTTACAAATATGTTATCAATCTCTTTTCTAGTTAAAAACAACCACGGCCATAACACATATGCCACTGCTAGCCTGGACTTAACTGGATGGAGAACACTGCACTCTTGTGGGGCAAAATGAAAAATAAATAAATCACCATAATTCTGTAACATGATTTGACTTTTCTCCCCCCACCTATAATTTTTAACAAAATACATTGATTTCTAGTTAGCTGTTTTAAAATAAAATAAAAACACCTTACACATCTTTCATAGTAAGCCTTTTTTTGACAATTATTTATTCTTTCAGGATATTAAAGAAATGTAAACTAAAGAGTTAACTCAATTTTTTTGGTCTGTTTGTTTGTTCTTCCTTCCTAGGTCTGTGTGCTACTTTGGTGGCTCACTGTTGATTTGGTGTAGTTATTTGAGTTTAGAGTTTGCCTCTAACTGTGGGAATGCCTATGATCTCAGGCTTGAGCAAATAAAGCATCACCAGGAGAGACGGAAGGATCTGCTAAGTTTTGTTCTCTTGGGTTCTCATTTTTCCAATCTTAAACTCCACATTTCTGCAGCAATTTTCAGTTTAAAAAATAGACCCTCAGCATTTTATTGTGAAACTTTCCTGATAAACACATTTGTGTACACTAATGTACACATTTTTGCAAGTAATTTTCAAACGTTGTTCTCACAAATATATTCATTTTGATGTGCATTTTTTCCTAATATACATATTTTCGTTAACAACTAGTTGGTTGGAGAACTGCATCACAAAATAAGGATATGTGTGAATTTCAAAGGATGCCTGTGTTTGAGTTTTCATAATGCTTCAGAGAATGTGAATTTGATAGATTTGCCTTTAAATGCAAACTGAATCAAATTTCTCCTCCATCCCTAAATTCACCTAAACAGCCTCAGTCCTGTATACTTGAAGGAGCGTCTCCACCCCCATCGTTCAGCACCGAGGGCCTTCTGTTGGTTCCTTCACTGTGAGAAGCAAAGCTACAGGGAACCAGGCAGAGGGCCTTCTCGGTAGTGGTGCCCGCCCTGTGGAACGCCCTCCCATCTCATGTCAAAGAGATAAACAATTATCTTACATTCAGAAGACATCTAAAGGCAGCCCTGTTCAGGGAAGTTTTTAATGTGTGAAATTTTAAATGTATTTTAATACATTTTAATAACCCAGCCAGATGGGCAGGGTACAAATAAATTATTATTATTATTATTATTATTTCATATTGACTCGGGCAAGACTGCCAGCCAACTGAGGACTACAAAACATAAAGAGCTCATGCATTTGCAAGTTCTTGAATCTGACAGCAATGCTCTCCTGCAGTTTCAGGCCAGTTTATGGCAGCTCAACATTTCAGTAGTAGTGGTTGGTAGGGTGGCATTGCTTACTGGCTTCCCAACACAGAGTCACTGCTAGGAACCAAGAGGGAGTCAGGGGGATTGTGGTCACTAGTGGAAGCACAACAATGTAAATTTTGGGTTAGTTCTGCTGCTGCATCTGCACCACCACCAACATTCCCATTGCTGCAAGCTCTTTGTTGGGAAGCAATGCCTTCCCATCCCGTTGGCTGCTTTTGCATTTCAGTGTCCTGAGAGTTTTGGTTTCCAGCCTCATTTTGGGCAAGGAGCTAATGGCGGCTCAGCTTTAGGCACACTTGGTAGAAAATGATTATCTGAACCCATTGCAGTCAGGACAATTGTTCACTTTAACTCACAGGGTAATGTGTGGTAAGGCCTTCCTCTGCCTTATATGTTGTAAGACAGATTTGCTCCTTCTGCAACTACATGCACACAAATACATGTGAGTCTATGCACACAGCCTGGAGGTGTGTGATTCAGTTCTTCAGCTGAAGCTAAGCAAGTCTGCTACTGTTATATTGTCTGGGAACCACATGTAAGCCACTCTAAGTTCCTTGGACAGAAGCGTGGGCTATGGGTAAAATAAATGAATGAATTAAGTAAGTACAAAAGCACTATTCTGCCAAAATAAATTTGATAGCCTTTAAGATGCAAATAACTCTGCTGTTTTTGCTACAACTCCTAGTCTTCTGGAATGTTTTCATTCTGTACTTATTCTTCAGTAATGTCTCTGATTGCTAAATGTTTGAAGCACTAAGGCGTTTGGATACAATTCACAAAACTCTCCTGCTGTGCAATGATCCTGCATACACTGGTTTTGTGGAAACTGGTGCGTTTGCAACAAGCTTGTATTCAGGGGTATATTTATAGCTCTGATGATTAATAATATGTCAAGAAGCAGTTTGCTCTTAAATGAGTAACTCCAAATGGTGATGTTCAAAAATCAATCCACTGAACAAAGGTCACTGCAGTCTGATGGCTGTTTGATAACCTATATGAAATAAAAGTCTGAGGTTTTAGCTCAGATTCTGGTAGACCAACAAATCTTCAACATCAAACCTTTTACGGGCAGCAACATTAAGAACAAAGGGCAAAAGAAAGGCTGATAAACATTTTCAGTGCAGAAGAAGCAGCTGGATCTGTCAGTCATGACGGTTGTGAAAAATTCAGAATACAAATGCAGAAACCTTCAAATAATTATTTCCTTTGCATCTGCATGGAAAGTTTTCTCCACCAACTTGCTTGCATCTGAATGGTCCAGCTGCAGCAGGAGGATTGAAATTTCACAGTTATTCTCACGAGAGAGGACACTGTAAGTATCCTTACCTGCCCCAACAACTTTGTCGATGGCTATGCTAGCAGAATCTAGCTCCTTGGCAAATTCATGAACAGCTTGAGTGGGATCTTCATATGTATGTGGGTCCACATAAGTTCTAAGGCCTGGGAGCTTTACTGTTTAAAAAGAAATATATGTATAAGTATATGTATATGTTCAGTAATAATAATCAACACACAAAAACCCTAATGTGTTTGTATTACAAAGCACCCACTGTAATCATGAAAGCAAAAAAGTGCAAGATTCCTAGGCCACTGACATTTTGGGAGCCAATTGTATTACATCTCACCCCATGCAAATATCAGCCAAATTGCAGGGGGAAATAATAATCATGCTAATTTTCCTCCAGATCTCCCAGGGTTCCAAATCATCCCGCCCCACTGTACAGCTGCTGTTAACTGAAAATAGAAATGTCAGGAAATCTGATCATGGATCTTTGGCCCTAAGCAGCTACATAACAGAAGTAAAGGAAATTAGTATGGCTTTTTCTTCTCCTTATACAGTGGTACCTTGGTTTACAAACTTAAACCGTTCCGGACGTCTGTTCTTAAACCGAAACCCTTCTTAAACCAAGGCGTGCATTCCCTAATGAGGCCTCCCACCGCCGGTGCCCTTCCACTGTTCGGCTTCCGTTCTTAGACTGAGGTAAAGTTCGCAAACTAGGACACTACTTCCGGTTTTGCAGAGTTCATAAACCAAATAGTTCATAAACAGGGCTGTTCTTAAACCGAGGTGCCACTGTACTAGAAATCAGCATCAACCATTGACATTGATTGTCAGTAGATTCGTGACGGACCAAATAGCACTTCTTCCATGCAATGCATAAAATCTATGCAATTCATTATCATAAGATGTGGCAATAACATTTTATAAAAGGTGACTTTTAAGGGATATCAGATAAATTTGTAGAGGAATGATTTAACAGAAGGTATTAACCATGGTAGCTGAATGGAACATCCAGGTTGAGAAGCAATGTACCACTGAGAATAAATTGCTAATGGATGAAGAACAGGATAAGGCATTCATATGATTCTTGTACACTTCCTGAAAGCATATACCATATATACTTGAGTATAAGCCTAGTTTTTCAGCACATTTTTTGTGCTGAAAAAGCTGCCCTCGGCTTATACTTGAGTGAGGCGAGCGGTGGGGGCGGTGAGAAAGAAGCCCTTTCTCTCTGCTCATGCCCTTTCTCTCCCCAGTCAACCATTCCTTAAGAAGCGTACAAGAACAGCGGTTCTTTACTCTCCCCAGGCAGCTTGTTCCATTCCTGAACTGCTCGCATAAATGCAAACTTGGCAAAGGAGAAAGAGGAAGGAGCAGCCCAAAGGGCTGCTTTCGGGCTGCTCGTTCCTCCTCCTCCTCCACAGTGGCAAAGGTGAACCGGCTTATACTTGAGTCAATAAGCTTTCCCAGGTTTTTGTGGGAAAATTAGGTGCCTCAGTTTATATTTGGGTCGGCTTATACTCGGGTATATACGGTAGGTACCTAAAAAGAATCCTCCTGTATTGGAGCAAACCTCAATCTAGTCCAGCATCCTCTTCCCTTCAGGCCAACTAGATACCTCTGGGATGTCCACAAGCAGAACATGAGTGAAATAACATCCCTGGTGTTTCCTAATGACAAGTATTCATAGGCATGGCACTTCTGACCCCAGAGGTAGTTATATAGCCATTGTGACTAGTAGCACCTAGTTGGCCACTATTGGAAAGAAGTTGCTGGACTGGATTGATCTTTGGTTTGGTTCAGCAGGGTTCTTTTCTTCTGCTTTCACTTCACTTACCAACACAATTGCTGCAAGAGTGTAATCAAATCCTGAAAGCTTCTCCCTTTAAGCTCTCCCTTTAAGCTCTAGTGTTAACTGCCTCCAACACAATTTAAGCATCACATGAAGAACAGTGAAGCTGTGTTTGGCCCAATATGACATGCTGAAAGTGTTTCGTACAAGACTGTGGTTGGTTAAACTATCGCTCACAATAAAACTTCCTGAACAACAGCAGCAATTGAAACACACACTCACCCCCCTACTGGCAGCATATTGCTACAGGTTAAAGGTCTCGTAAATGTTCCCTGCCATCCATACTGCCTGCATATTACAGACTCCCTCCTGTCCCTAATAAAAAGAAATCCAGCAATTTAAAAACCTCTGAGCAGTGGGGACTTCTGTTCCTCGTTGTTTTTTTTTAATGCTGACCCCCGAGGGTTTGTGTTATCAGGTGACTGGAGACTGCAAGGAGAATAATTCCTTCGCACCAATTACTAAAGAGCAGTCCATATAATGTTGATTCTGTCATGAGCAGTAGATAATAAACACATGTACTCGCGTTAAGCTGCATGACTTTACAGCTCCTTCTGTGCCAGTGGTATCATTTCCATTTTTTTTTTTAACCAGCATGAATTGTCTTACAGGTAGCAAAGGAGTAGAAAGTGCTTGGCCAGACATGGGCAAACCGGGATGATCTGAGAAGGTCAAATGCATTTCTGCTCCTTTGAAGTGGTATTACAAGATTTGAAATAAGGCCGCAGGGAACACTTCATGGGTGAGGCTTTTTCTTAGGCAATTCACAAGCAAGTGGCTGAAATAAACCATCTGCTATGGGCTAAAGTGCAGAAAGTTTATTATAGCCACAGAAGTTGTTTTATCCTATTGAAACGAACCCAGGAGAATTTTCATTCCGGTATTTGCCTGCAACAGACTCCAGAAGAGTGACTGGGTTTATATTTCCCCAGTAGCAACTGGGGGTTCAGATGAATGCTTAGCTTTTGGGAAGAGGGAAGCACCCAGTAGTAGTTCTGTATATTCAACAAAATGCCACTAATAGAACATTGTAAATAGCTATGGCATATACAATTGAAGCACTGATGCTTGCCAGAATTAATATATCTGGGTACAGTCACCTTCTCATAAACATTTCCAAAATAAGCCTCCCCTGTAAGGAAGCCGAAGATTTGCCAAAGATTTAATTTGAAGCAGGACTCACCAGTGTTTGGTTGTGAGACCTGTTTTGAATGACAGAAGTTTGCCCAGGAATATGTTCAGAAACAATAAAGAGGACTGCCTCTGAATATTTTCTTTTCATCACTTAATAGTCCAATCAAGACACAACACATCTGACATCAGGGCAATAATAGTTTTCCAGACCCAGTTTGATAAATATACTGATAGCAACCCTCCCCCAACTATCTACAGCTCTCTCTTTCTCTACAATGGATTGTCACAGAACCAACAATATTTAGACTTTCCCCTTATATTGCAGCATGAACATGGCTTGGAATGCCAAAGCACAATAATTGAAGTGGTTGAATCCACAGGAATTTTAACTACTGTGACTCTTTTAGAAAAAGTGGTTGTGACATTCCACTGAACGGGGGTTGAGAGAACAACTTTTGACCTGTTACTTGTCCATGACACTTTTTTAATGGTTGTTTCTGTTTTATAATCTAATTAAAATGTTGTGGGCCACATATTACTAAATGGGGAGCTGAAGCCCAGTGTGTTAACTGTTATTGTGCAGCCTTAAGTAGCTGGATATCACAGCTTGCATGTTGGCAATAAAGTACCAACTTGCTCCTGAGGGGAAAGGCTCTAGAGAAAAACAATTTGACATTTCAATTGCTCCAACACAGTTGTAATTAGGCAGAGGTTTTTATTTCTGCAACCATATGCAAACCACATAAAAGAAACTGGCCATATTGACTCTGACTTAAATTGTAAATAAAATATCTGCATCTAATAAACAGGGATTCAGCTATGTGAAGAAAAAAAGAGAACAAGAAGTCTTCCGTTCCTTGATCCAAAAATGAATTGGGCCCTTCCAAGCATTTCACCCAAATGTCATGTGATCCCAAGCTGGGATGAGGTAGAAATTTGCTTCTATTCACATTTTCATGCAAACCTACCTAATTTGCGCTTTTTGAAACAATACAGGAACTGAAACACAGCTATCATTTGAAATTTGCACGAATTTTGCAATGCAGTTCTGCAACCCCAAAAGTACACAAAATTTGCAGGGAAAGTGTACACAAAAAAAGCATCTATTAATGAAAAGAACATGAACAAAGGCACTAAATCGGGGGGAATTGTTTGCAAAAATGTGTAAATCACCTGAGGAGATGCTTTCTCCATATCAACTTGATCATTCATTACGATCAGCAGGTGAGGCTCTTTTGGTAGTTTCTGCTCTGAATGAGAAGGAAAGTGTGGGGCCCTGCAGAAAGCCTTTTTAGTGATGGCTCTGTGGCTACAATCTCCACACTGAGATGTGTCTTACTTGTGCTATGCATTTGTTGAAGCTGTACCTCTTTCAACAGGCTTTCAGAGGTGGACAGGTGTGGTAGGTGAAGTCAGTTTTAAGTATGATGCTGATGCTTATATTAGTTATATAGGAATTCTAGGTCAAATGGATTTAATGATTTTATTATGTATTATGTTTTGTTGTCATTTATTTTGTTGCACACCACCATGTGACTGCTGTAGAGAATAGTAGTAGTAGTAGAAGAAGAAGAGTTTGGATTTGATATCCCACTTTTCACTACCCGAAGGAGTCTCAAAGCGGCTAGTAATATAAAAATACCTTGATAAATAGGCAAAACTGAATGCAAAAATGTGTATCTTGAGCACTTTACACAGAAGGAGGCATTTTTAGGTGCACAATAAGGGAGTACAGATTTATACTACACTGCTATTATGAATTTGGCCCCATTGTTCAGCATGAATGTGCCGATCACTATGACTTCACCAACCCAAGGGTCAGGAGCGTGTGTCCGTCTGATGCTGTTCAACAACTACTCCTATTATCCCTGACCATTGGCCATGCTGGCTGAGGCTGATGGGAGTTGTAGTCTAACACTAACCTGAGAGATACAAAACTACAGCATCCTACACCAGGATAATGGATTTGAGAAAGCACCTCAATGTTCCTTGATTATTCCAACATAATGAATTTTACACCCATCATGGGATGGAGCGGGGGGGGGGGGAACACATTTGCAGCCAGCTTGCCATTTCAATTTAGAGAAAATAAGACAGGTAGACTTGGCTACCTTTGAAGCCTCTTGGAGTTCAGGATTTTGCTTGGAAACCAGAGGCACAGTTAGTGCATTTGCTCTCCTGCAGGAACATTGATTTGTTTCCAATGTGCTCTGCTTGCATATATGAAAAGAAACCACACACATCACAGACACATTTCTTTTCTGGGATTTCTCATCTAGGAAGAGAGGACACAGTGAAACTTATTTCTGAGGAAGCACATATATAATTGCACTAAAAAAACAACAACCTTGGAGTGCTCCCTCTGAAACTTCATGGAAGTAGGGAGCATGTAACACCTTTACTGAGTCTGGACATGTCAGCAATCTCTCAGATCACTTAAATACAATCCAAATGCCTTGTATTATTTGCTTTGTGAGACACTGTGTGTGTGCGCGCATGAACAGAGGGAAAGAGAAATAAAGGAAACAAAGCTGCATCTGTATCATATGAGCACATAGAATTTTGCTGAATGCAATAAATGGCATAAAACACTTGTGGGGAAGGGGAACAAAAAAAAACTTACAATGTCCATTCCCAAAATACAGCCTCTTCTCATCAATTCCATGTTTCGATTTACTATGCCCGCAGAATCTACAAGCAATAAAAGGCAAAAACATAAGAGAACCAACTTTTTATACGCTGCTTGAACATAAAAAAACAGAACACAACAGTTAAGTCCCTATTAAGAACTTTAGTACTGTTTACATTCACTGTATCCTACAGAGCATAGATACGTTCTGAGGGAATTTGAGGAAATTGACTAATGAGACAATCTGTTGATTTTTGACCCCTCCAGTTTAGTTTTACAATTGCTTGAGAATGTGTTTATAGCTATTTTTAACAAGTTCTGTAGTGCCTGCGCCTGCTATTGTTTGCAGCCTCATTAAGGCTTATAACTCTGCTGTGACTTCCTGGTCAACAAAAAGTCGCCTTAGCGGATGAATCCTGGTGATTCTTGTTCAGGAGGGTGTCTCCTTGACAGTGCTTATCATTCAAATGCAGCACTGAAGGGATGGAAATAAATGTGTAAAAGAAATGATGAACTAACCTCCCGATCAAGATGTAAACCACAATTGTGAGCAGAATAATTGCTACTGCAGCCGAAACAGCAATCATTACAACCTGGCTGTTCTCGCTGGAGATTGAGAAAGCTGGAAGTTACAAGGAAATAAACGTGAGGTTTTCTTTTAGTTTAAAAACCCTCGGAACATTAAATATATCACCACCGACAAATGCAGGTAGCAGATAAGTGAAATCATTATAGCATTGCTAAGAAATGACTTGCAGCCCAATTTCTAAGCTAAATATCTATTTAATCTTTACCAATTTGAAAAGACAAGAAAAAACCCTTATGGGTCTAGGAACAAGTTGCAATGGCTGAGAAAAATAAAAATATATCAGGTTGGAGCCAGAGAAGTGCTAGCATGACTCTACACCAGGCAAAGGAAAACTCGGCCTTCCAGATGTTTTGGGACTACAACTCCCATCATCCCTGACCACTGGTCCTGTTAGCTATAGATGATGGGAGTTGTAGTCCTAAAACATCTGGCGGGCCAAGTTTGCCTATGCCTGCTCCCCCCACACATAACATGTCTTTTTCAGCCCTTGCTGCCCATGGCAGCCTCCTTCACCCTAAAGAAAACCTTATTTTGAGGAGTGAAGAAGAAGAAGAAGAAGAAGAAGAAGAAGAGTTTGGATTTGATAACCCGCTTTATCACTACCTGAAGGAGTCTCAAAGCGGCTAACATTCTCCTTTCCCTTCCTCCCCCACAACAAACACTCTGTGAGGTGAGTGGGGCTGAGAGACTTCAGAGAAGTGTGACTAGCCCAAGGTCACCCAGCAGCTGCATGTGGAGGAGAGGAGACGCGAACCCAGTTCCCCAGATTATGAGTCTACCGCTCTTAACCACTACACCACACTGAACTCTCTGGAACAGTGTGGGATTGAGATGGGAGAATCAGCATAATTGAAGAAGATTTTCTACAAGCAGAAGCACATTTCTGCTTGCTCAATACACGTTTGGATCCATGCCACTGATAATGATGATTTTTATGGATGAATTAAAATTAAAATAGGATCTTTTTTGAGTACAAAAGTCAAGCATGATAGATCAAACCACTGAACAGTTTATATGCAATTTTCCTTAGTAAAGTATGTAGCTGGAAGTATTTTTTACACAAGAGGCTTAAATCAGCTCTTTTTCAATTGAGCTCCTAATATGAATAGAAAATGAAAAATTTACACCAGCTACTCCTTAAGGTCTCATTCCAACCCTCCATCACAATAACCTCTAAAGGGCCAAACTAGACCATACATTAGCTTTGTATCTGTGTCCTTAAATATGGGTTGTTTCAGTTTGCTTTTTACACAAATTTAATAAACAAACAAACAAACAAACAAACAAAACTGGCAGGTTATTTGTAAAATAGCACACTGCACTCAAGAGCATAGATAGAGAGTTAACAAACTTGGTCTTTAAAAATGCTTAATTGTTTTAAAGTCAATAGATCAAGTCCAAAGTTTCAAATGCTATGCAGTGGTGGGGATTTAAAGTTCCAAAAGTACTTAAAACATAATAAGAATATTGAAATCCAATTCATGATTTTTAAGTAACCAATTAGTATATCCACCAAAATAATATCATGATAATAAGGTACAACCAGTCTTCCATCTGTTCTGCAAAGCTTTATATCACCTACATTCTGTTCATTTGCCAGAGGCATCCACATGCATCTTGGTTCAAGTTAAGACAACACAAAAACATATTTCTTTGCCATCTATTCCCATATATCATACCCTAAATGGTTTTATATTCTCTATGCATCATACAATCTATTCCATAGACTGAAGGTCACCATAATAAGTCATTAGTTTGCTAAAATCAGGAGCTCAGCTACTTTCCAGAAAGAAGCTGGAATTTCAAAAGCTCACAAATCTCAAAAATTCAAACAAGGTTGCTTGGCTTGCTGCTAAATTTTCTCTGTTTATTTTTGAGACCTTATACTCTCCAAACAGAGCATTTCTTAAACTTCAGACACTCAGGCCTTATGAGAAGTCTGTCAGAAAAAGTTGCTGCCATGGTATCTGTGGTATAATCTGTGTTATGCTATAACTTTGGAATTCCTCCCACCTTCCTCCAAACTCCTATGTCTGACAAATTAATCAGCACCAACTACTAGATGGCGATATTATTGCTGACTGGTAGTGCACATTGTAATTGAGATGGACATATTTTCATAAATGCTATCAAGGGAGGTGATTCTCGGACCCAGTGGTTCAATTAGGGGAGTCAAAAGATAAGCATTTGTGTTTTAAAATATAGAATTACATTATGTACATTTCAAATGGTCTGATGACTTGAGTTGGCTTTGGTTGTTGTTTTATTTTATTTTTTATGAAGAGTCCTGCAAGATCAGACAAAAAGCCTAGCTAGTACAGCATTTTGTCCTCAGAATGGGCAAGCCCACAAGCCAACAACATGACATTGTTAATGTTTAGTGCAAGCAAGGGTACTATACATATTCTGGTTAAACAATGTCTCTGCCAAAAGTTCTGGAACGCAGGACTTTCCCAGAAAATGGCTATTTTGTGGGGGTTCTTGCATGTATTTGTCACTCCATCAACTGCAGTAGTGAATGCAGGATAACATGATAATTCGAGAACCTATCTCAAAGGTACCAAGGAGTAATAATGAGCATGTAATGTTGTACAGTGGTACCTTGGGTTACGAACATAATTCGTTCTGGAGGTCCGTTCTTAACCCAAAACTGTTCTTAACCTCGTAACTTTAGCTAATGGGGCCTCCTGCTGCCGCCATGCTGCCGCCACATGATTTCTGTTCTCATCCTGGGGCAAAGTTCTTAACCCGAGATACTACTTCCGGGTTAGTGGAGTTTGTAATGCGAAGTGTTTGTAACCCGAGCTGTTTGTAACCCGAGGTACCACTGTAATGAGTTTCATGAACTATTGAAAAGTTTAGTTTATTGTATAAAGGTAAAGGTAAAGGACCCCTGAGAGTCAAGTCCAGTAGCGAACGACTCTGGGGTTGCGGCGCTCATCTCGCTTTACTGGCTGAGGGAGCTGACGTTTGTCCACAGACAGTTTTTCCGGATCATGTGGCCAGCACGACTAAGCCACTTCTTGTGAAACCAGAGCAGTGCACGGAAACACTGTTTACCTTCCCGCCGGAGTAGTACCTATTTATCTACTTGCACTTTGACATGCTTTCAAACTGCTAGGTTGGCAGGAGCTGGAACCGAGCAACAGGAGCTCACCCCATTGCAGGGATTCAAACCACCGACCATTCAATTGGCAAGCCCTAGCCTCAGTGGTTTAGACCACAGTGCCACCCACGTCCCCCGTTAGTTTATTGTAGGTTGCATCAAATTGTGTCCTTCTATGTACAGAGTCTTTCCATTTGGAGCCTATGATCTATTCTAGATGAAGCCCTTGCTAATGGAAGAGGAGAGGACATGTTCCAACCTGTAGTCCCTCGTGTCACTTTCTATTCTTTCCCAGAGTCCATAGCGACATGCATTAGCAGATAATAAGCAATGCATACTGGGGCTTAGTGTAGAAGCAAGCCAAGCAATATAATACAAAATGGCAATTCATTGACATCAACCTTTGCTTTGACTGTAATTTGCATGAAAAGTTACGATTCCCTTCCTAACAAACCAACACCCACCTATAGGGGAAAACAGGGAAGCTTGCCTGAAGTTAAGTTAATGAAAGCACCACTCTGTGTACTTGGAAGTGGGGTGTGTGTGGTTTGAAGTGACTGCAGTTCTTTTGGAGTTCAGAAGTTTAGGAGTCCATAAGTTTAAACAACAACGTCAGAATATTATGACACTGTGGAACTTTTAAATTTCTTTCCCGGCAGGAGCTCCTGCCTAGCACAGGATTCATTTAATTCTGGCAACATAAATAAGATATGGCAGGAGAAAGTAGGAATACCACCTGCATTATTTTATAGTATATTTCTCATAGCATGTTTTAAAATAATGACAATATATAAAAATTTATAGGCATGTTAGCCGGAAAGGCAGATCATAAATATAGAATCACATTTGCTGAACTAGAGAGGGAATAAAGCTAGCCAGCCATATAATTTTTGTTCAGGAAAACATTAATATATATATATTTACAAATACATACAATCTGGGCTGGTTTCAAACTCAAACTTGCGGCTGTTGGTTCCATATCCTGCAGCCGTCCGAGCTCTGATTTGGAAAACATAAGTTGTGTCTGGTTTGAGGCCACTGATGGTAACATTGGTGCTTCTTGCCCTTAGAATGGTGTAACTTGTCTCTTGCTCCTGCTTCAGAAAAAAAAGAAATGGACACATTAAAACCCAAGATAGGGTGGCATATTGACGTTGTCTCCCACCTCATGCTGGCTGTGTAAACAGCATTTAGAGTGGACGTTAATTGGATTCACATGCGTGTTATCTTCCTGCACCAGAATGACGAAACAGATCGGTTCCTGATGTAATCAGGAATTGTATTAAGAGTATTAAGATTTTAAAATAAGGTACCAACAATAAATCTATTTTTCTGATCGATGTCTTTGGAGACAATGAAATCAGATCCCAAAACCAGGGGGCAGAGGGGAAAGAAAGATCCAATCCTACCGCCTCCTTGCCTTGAGAGGAATCATAGAGTCTATTACTATTGAAAACGTGAGGGTGCAGAAATGTCTTGACCTTTGTCCTTGTTGGTGTAATTTGGAAAAAAATGGGTGAAATTGCACTACCCCAGCCAATATTTTAGTGGACTTATGATTGCTGACGTTCTATTATTGCAGATAAAAAATAGAGTCACAGTGCATTATGATTTTAGGCTGATTAATCATGTGTGAAAGTGTTTTGGCTTTCTCCTTTTCCCTTTCAAGTCTTTTTTTTTTTTTACCAGATTGACACAGGCATCTGATTGAAATCAAGGTCCCTTAACATGGCAAGACATCCAGAAGATGACCTTATGCAAACCCTCCCCTTTCAGACTAATAAAAATAATGGGCTAATAAAAATAATGGATTCAAGAAACATAGGAATAATAGAATATATTTTGCAAATGTAGAAATATAAAATACATGGATAAGCATATTTATAGACTACGTTTTTTGTAGAGGGCACAAGATAAAACAGAGGGCACAATCTAAAGTGGGGAATTCCCATAGGGTAGCTGAGTCTTTCTTTCCCCTCCTCTGTAAGTGCAGGGAGTGCAAAACATCATTCGGGAGCAGAAAAAATTATCTGCACAGCTTCTATATCCACCTCCAAGCACCACTCTGTTCAGTGCAAGTTATTCAAGCTTCAGAGTATGAATAACCTGCAACAAAGTGAGAAGAAGGGCTGAATAGAGATACTGTATGAGACAAATGCAGCATTTCCCCCTAGAAGCATGTCTGTGCTGCTAAGTGCCTGCACATACTGTAGATAGTGGCAGGGGAAAAGGAAACAGGGCTTGGCATGCATTGGATAGTGTCCCTTAATTTGCATTCATCGCTATGTCACAGACAGCCAAACCCAAACATGTTTACTTAGAAATAAGCCCCACTGAATTTAATGGAACTCCCTTCCTAGCAAGTGTGTCCAAGATTGCCGCCTAGGTAACTATTTTAATAGCCCAAAAGGAATAGGTTTGCCAGTATAAATGTCATCATTTTATGAATCTGAATGGCTGCTTAAGTGGAATTTCTGAGGCTATGTTTGCATAGTCAGGGTAGTTCCTTCTTTTTAATAAATATGCAAAAGAGGAGATTTTGTGGTTATGGAAAGGTCACATTTCTTATTATAAAAATAAATCTGTATCCTATACCCACTCAACTGAGAGTAAGCGCCACTGAAATCAGTGAGAATTATTTCTGAGTGGACAATATAGGATTGCATTGTTAAGCTGCTTGGCAAGGTTTTTTTAATATATATATATATATATATATATATATATATATATATATATATATATATATATGTATATATATATATAAATGAGATGAATGGCAATGTATCTTTAATAGTACGATAATTTCTGTTTTGTGTTAATGATCATATCAGATTTTCACTGTACAACAGCCTCTAGGTTTATTTTTTCACAGAACCAGAAACAGAAATTCAGAAAATGCTGTACTTTATCATTAACATTCTTTTTTATTTTAAGAAAAGAATGAATCACTCTGATTAAACACCCAACATGTCAGTGATTTCTTTGAAAAGGCCTGTTATCCCCCCACCCCAAGCATTTCTGCCCATTTTCCCACAAAGCAGAACTGGATGGCTCACAAAACCAACACATTACCAATAAAATAATCTACCAGAGAATATTTCTCAGAGGATAGTCAATTCTATATTTCATAGCGAGAAATTCTGCCATTAATGCATCTCATGCAACAAAAATGTTCTAGTTAATTCAGGATGGGGAACTTGTGGCTTTTCAAATGTTGTTAGATCCAATGCCCAACTTAAGGCAAGAGCCAAATAAAATAGCTAAATTTTAAATGATGGGGAATTACTGTTCATATACAGATATTCCTCAGTGGTACTCTGTAAAAGTCTAAGAGGCGCCGTTCCAACTTGATGCTCTTCATATGTTGTTAGACTACAACTACCATCATCATTGACCTTGCTGGCAGGGACTGATGAGAGCCAGAATCCAAAAACATTTGGAGGCAACATTTTTGGGGAAAGCCGCTCTAGATGTTAAGAGTACATAACCGCTGTTTTGTATGCTTGTATGTCATGAACCCCCTAGCACACAATTATATTCCAAAATACACCTCAGGCCTTTCTCCTGGTGCCCTGCTAATTAAAATGTAATGGGTAACTACTAGGGTAGGGACCTTTTCACATCTGAGTTATGGAATGTGCTTCTTTGAGAAGTTCACTTGGAGAACACATTGTGGTCTTTTTATTTTCACTGGTTTTTAATTTTTTAAAAAATCTTTTAATGATTACAGATATTTATTGAACTTTAAGTTCTGTGAAATTATTCGTGCAGTTGTGTGTTTGCTTTATTGATGTTATCCTCTGTTGCCGGCTTTCTGGTGTGTTATATATTATTGCTGTTTTCTATTTATTTGTCATGGGGCATCCTAACAAAAGTAGTAAATTAATAAATAAATTTCACTGGGTAAATGAAGGGAAAGTAGAATGGATGATAAAGTATGTCAACCAAACATAGTGGGGGCAATAATTCCCTAATTTTGATTTTTCCGTACTAAATCCTGTGGTTTTGCTTTTTATGCCTGGTTTTCATTTCTAACTTGCAGGTTTTAGTTTTTTTAAAAAAACAACACAAAATGATGAGAAAGATCCGATATATGGAAAATTAAGTAACATTCCCTCCCTTCCCCAATAGAAAAGGTTAAAACAACTTCTAAGAAACATGTCTTTTTCTGTATCCTGAAACACGGGCAATTATAGTACCTAAACAGGCCTTAGAAATTAATGCTTACATGACTTTACCTGGAAAGTTAATTGCTAAGTTGAGTAATATAATATCTATTTGGAAAAAATATTGAAACTTACGCAAATTCAATTATTTTACATTGATATCACAAGTGTATAAAACAAACAAGAATTCCATTTCTTAAACGTACTGTGTAAGTGGAATTTTAAAGGACAGTTGAGATGATTATGTAAGCTTCTTAAACTGATGTAGTTTATGCATTTATACAAAAAGCCTAATTAAATAATAATAATCTGATCTACGGTAATATTAAATGCAGCCACTGAAAGCATTAACATTAATATGATACATCAACAGAATGTAAATGTTGTTCTATATTTTTGTTCATGGTTTGGACAGCTAAGCTTATTTGGAAGAATTTGGATATGAATGTGAAAGAGCATTTTTACACAGCTTTCAACTTCTTTTCAGTTTCTTATCTTACTCTTCTCATAACCAAACTGAAAGGGCCAAGCCCACCCCCTGCCATCTTTGCTGTGCTTTCCCACCTTTTCGTAATACTTGACTTCATAGTCCAAGATGATCCCATTAGGATGTTCAGGCTCTTGCCAAGAGAGAGAGACACTGTTCCTGGATGTCCGGTCTTTTCTAATTATTGTAATAGGGGATGGAGCTAGAGTGGAGGAAAAAAAAGAAAGCAAATGGAGTTTATCACTGTTCTAATCCTTGGCAAGGAGATGGTGTTTCCATTTGATGGGCTCCTGAGTATAAACCTGGATCCGTATCAACACTCAACAGCTGGATTATAGACTTCTTACCCAAGCCTTGAAGCAGGATAGCCTGAAGGAAAACGAGTTAGGCTTTCTATTGCTAGACGACTGGTGGCAAATGAGCAGATGTTTCTAATCTGCTACTATAATGTAAGCAATGAAATACATTTGATATATTAAAAAGTGAAGCAAAAAAAGTGCTCAGCCTATTTATTATGATGTTGTAGTGTTATTAGTACCAGATTCTGCAGCTCATTGATATTTTTTTTTTCATATTCCAGGCATATGACAGGACTGGAGTACATTATGGGCAAGGAGTCCCAAGAGGTCCAATGCTAATAATAATCATCATCATCAGTGTACTGTTGAACATACACTTTTCTGTGACATTCTCTGTGGTTCCCCTATCCCAGTCTACTTCAATTTTTCCCCACATCCTTAACAATTTTCTACAGGGCTTAAGCAAACATATAGGTTTTGTTTGTTTTTAAAAAAGACACCACTAAAGCACAATTCATTTATCAAGACACAGGTAATTTTGCTGACATAATGAAGAAACACAAGTACCAAAATGCAATGTGGTGAAACATTATATTTTTCATATTCAAGTTGTCCTTCATATGGTCCCATCAGGACAGGGATCACAAATGTGACATCCAGAGGCTCAAGTATGCCCACCTCATGCCCGAGAAGGGTCCCAATAAATATCCCTTACAAATCAAGAATGCATAACATACTTTTTGCAATTCCTGTAATATTCTGTTAGCACTGAGTCAGTCTCTTCTACATTGAAGTCATTATGCTATGTCCCAATAGTAGCCATTTTGTGTCAAGCCACACCCCATAACAGCCACTTTGTGATATTCCCCCTCCCCCAACCATCAGCATCAATTTTTTGTATGCCATGCCCTCATGGCAGCTGTTTTGTGACTGACATCCATGGCACTTTCTTTAAATATAAATAAGCCCACTGGCCCAAAAAGGTTGGTGACCTTTAACTATAAAATTAAATATTCTACTAAATGTTTCAACAGCTCATTCAGTGAGCCCATGGTTCATGCTGGGTATCCTGGTAATATGGCAGGACACTAGATAAATGGAAAACCAATTACCCGATGAAGATGACATGTAAGAAGTAAATGCATGCCAGTTTACATTTGAAAATAGCAGATAAGGTGAATATTCACATTTATTAGAAAATCGGCCTGGAATTTTATTTCAAATCTGCTCAAACAAATGGTAGTTGTATTGTTTATAATACAACTGTATAGTCATAATGGGTTAGAAACAGTCCAGGTTACTTGAATGAAGTTCTCATAGACATCAACTGTAACACAAGTTATGACAAAGTTACTCCATTGATTTCATTGAGTCTTCTGTTTCCCTTAGTTCAGCTCATATAATTTTATTGACCCCAAAACCCCATAGTTTGTTTGTTTTTCCCCAAATTACAGATTTCTGAGAATTCATCATCAAAAAATCACCACCATAATTTTCAAATAAAGGTTTTAGTCATAAATATGGTCAACGCTTAATTAGGGCGATTGGAATTAAAATTAAAATTAAAAGCTGATTCCAGATTCATTTAAACCAGAGAAATGTGAAGGCGCGTCCAGACTAAGTTCAGCTTCATGCATACAAGTAGTGGTATAGTTGCTGCCAAAGATGTTTTCATGCAGTTGGAATGTCTGTCACAAGACACAGGGGCCTGAAGGTTCTTGTTTGTGCACACTAAGGTTAATGAAAATTATAGGAGGAGCCTGTACTGTAGTTCATTTCTATGATAGCACTGTTGGCTGTGCAACAGTAGAAATAATTTAGTTTGTAATTTGAGGGTGAATTATGTTATCAGTAAGTCAGCTAACCAAGAAGGTAATAGTTGTGCAGATGTTGCTTAGCAACCAGGCAAAGTTGTAGAAAGCTTGCTGACACAACATGTGCTGTGATTGGCTACGTACTTCTGAGGGAGTTCTCCCCTGAATGTTTGGTTGAATATCTACTTGCTATGCACAATTCCTGAACCTCTGTTCCTTTCTCCTCGGATTACATTCTGTGTTCTGCTCAGTTTTCCTCGGGAAAGTGTTATTAGGCTTTATTTTCTCCCCGGACTCCATCAGTGTTTTTAAAGGGACTTTGCCAGCAAACATCACCCACAGCATGAGCTCCTCCTACATGGTTCAGGTGCTCTGGCATTACTGGAGTGACGCAGGATGAACATATGGCTTCTATTGCTTGAAATGGTTTTTTGACAGCAGCTCTGTTGTTGCCTGAATGGATAAAGCTGCTCTTAATCTGGGCACTTCCGACAAACACAACAGAACATGCACGCACACATGCAAACACACACACACACAAGTAGAAGTTCAGCATTATGCAAGCAGCTTCAGCTTCCCATATACAACTACTAAATCTTGCGAGAGGTCTCACTGGCCTCTATGTCCCCAAGTGGAAACATGCACCTAGGAGAAGCAACTTCACATAACTGAAGCCTTCCTTGCTGATCTTTCAGTAACAGTCCCTATGACCGAAAAAGCATCACGTTTAAAACTCAACTGTGGCAAGACCAGCAAGGACTGGTCCAAGAATTTCGTGCATAGAATACAAGTTGATTACAATAACTGATAAGCATTAAGCAACACAAATGGATCTGGATTATAACATCTACTCACTAGTAATTGCACAATCAGAAGTACAGGCTGCTGTTAAAAGATAGATACAATAATAGTCAGGCTGTTTTGAAATGCAGAGACCTATGTCATGCATAACTTACTACTAGTTCATCTTTACATTCTTCTAATTTGTACCCTTTAACATTTTAGTTTGCATTTTCCAAGCATAACAAGCTCATGCTACAATAGGTGCCGTCCATATTTATGAGTAATTAACAAATTGCTAAAAGTTATGATTTCCCACCACCACTAATAATACTATAAAGTCAATCAATATAGTGTTGATGAGACAAGGCTAACAATCTTGATGACAGTGATTGCTCCCAAATTGTTGTAATCACTTTTTACAGTAGTTTCAATTTACTTATATACTTCTCTCTATGAGTCACAAATAATGTTAGTGAGTTGATTGTGAATTTTTCAGAAATATAGCTGTTTTTGACCCCCCCCAGCTCCTCCAGTTACTGAAGCACTGAAGTTACTGTTGCACATAGTTGATATATGCCACACTGTGTGAATGGAAAAGTGAAATCTTGATTAGAGTAAACATGCTGACCTTTATTAATCAGACTCCACCTCTGAAATAGCAGAACCATTTGGGTGACCAGGTAATTTCTACACTCAGTTCTTTCCCAGGACTCACCAGAAACCACTAGATTCTGCTACTGAGTTGCTTCCCACACTATCCAAGCATCAGAAATTTTAATTTCAAGACCTAATAACTCTGCATATCTGCTGTGGGTACTGACGTATAGGAGATTCACTTTTTGTTTATACATATAAGTATTTATATACTGCCCTCTAGCAAAATATCAACATAAACAAATTTGAAGCAATCATTAAAATGGTTGGCTACTCAAGAATAGGGATTTTGTTCTCTCAGGTTCTCATTTTTCCAGTCTTCAATTCAGTTCTCCATATTTTGCTGCACTGTGTGATTTTTTAATTATTATTCTCTTAAAAATCTATCGGCATTTTAGTGCAAATTTTCCACAATAAACACATTTTTATATGTATTTTTGATTAATGTGCACATTTTTGAAAGCAGCTTTCTCTAATGTAATGCATTTTCTCCCCCCCCCCATTTTTTCATCAGTATATTCATTTTTATGGACACTTTTCCCGAACAGATGAAATTTTGTAAAGACTGGTTCGTGAACTACATAGCAGAATTTGGACAAGTGCCAATTTTAAAGGTCACCTGTGTTGCAGTTCACGATTTATTTATTTATTTTGCAAAAGTATAAATTGATAGGTTTGGCTTCAAATGATACATGAACAGAATTTCTCCCCCAACCCTACTCAAGAAACATTTTAAACAACTGCATAGGGCTATCAGCTTAAATAAAAAAAAAATTTAAGAGATGCCTGAAAGTCTTAAGCAGACATGGATACTGGTACAAAATTTACTCAGTCAGTCAATAACATCATTCCGTATATAATAACTAAATCCAAAACCATAAACAGTCAAACATTAAAACATATACACCAGCAGTATTGAAGAAATAACAGCAAAACCTTCACTGAATATAAAAGCCAAAGGCTTGAATGTTCCAACATGGGAAACTCTAAATGGCAGCAAACTGTTAAAGGATAAATAAATATTCTTTATCTGCTAAAAGCTGTTACATAGATTTTGGAGGCAATGAAAGCAAGTCTGGGAGTGAAAAAGCTCATTCTTGTAAGTGTTTAAGATGCAAAACACAAAAGCATGAAGCTTCTTGAACTCCTGACAATAATTTTAGATTTACCTTGCTAAAATTGATTTGCTAGAAAAAAATTATCCCTAAGCATATCATGCATCTTCCTTTAGCTTAGTAGCAGCTAGACATAAATTTCCTTATTGATTTAAACTCCATGTGCTGTGCTTGTATTTGTTACATGAAGAACTGGGCTCCAGATGAATACATGACAAAAGCCATGCCTGCAATGGGTAGTTACTGCCTCCTAATGGTTCCTAACTGTTCTATTGAGACTGTAGACTATGGTTACCAGATTTTTTTTCAAGGAATCTGTGGACACACACACAAAAAAAAATCATGCTTTGTTATTTTAGGAAAGGGTTGCCCAGAGTTCTTGACCTTTTGGTAGGGGAACTCCAAAGTTGTCAGGTGTGTACCTCAACACAAGGCAGGGAGAAGCCCATCTACAAACACACAAATGCCCCTAAAAAAGAGTTTGGGGGGGAGAGATCGAGTAATGGCACTCGCTGGTCTTGGGAAAACACACATTAAAACACACACACAAGGCTCCCCCCCCTCTTTCTTTCTCTCTCTCGCAATGCAACACAGCTCTTTTCTAGGCTCCTCCTCATCTTCTTCACTGCCTTAGCATCTCACTCACCCCCCAACTCATGTGCACAGAGCCCGCAGCAGAATAGCGCCACAGGCTTTTCTGCTGTGGGCGGCTCTGCGCGATTTCGAGGTGAGCATTACCTGAGGAAACGAGCCAGAAGGAAGCTCTCTGGCTCGCGCCTCAGTTTAAATAGCCCCCTCCCAGCCAGCGGATTGGCTGGCTGGAACTTTGATGTGGCCGGGACCTCCGGTGCTGCTCGCTGCTGTGACACCAGCCATGTTGCCTCACTGGAAGTCCCCAGGCATAAATCAGGGGGCATTAATTAAAATCCAGGGACATTCTGGGGACAGATTTTGTCCGGGAACAGATTGGTGAATATGGGAACTGTCCCAGGAAACCAGGGACGTTTGGTAACCCTACTGTAGATTCTCTATAGGGATCACAAAGATTCATATGTATGCAGCTACCCAATGCTCTCAGAATGATTCTGGGCCATTAAACTGGATATGAGGGGAGTATCTAAAACCAGGTACAAAGCGGCACATGAAAAACTTGTTTCGTTTCTTTCTCACCACCATGATAGAACCCAAAATTTCATACCTGCAGCATACCATGGTGATTCACATCCAGTATGGGCTTCAAATATTTAGATAGGCTGGAGTGTAGTGTTCACAAACCTGTTTAGCTTTCCTGGAGGACTAGGTGGACTCCATGATCATCATACCACTGCAGTTTTATCTAAGGCATAGCAGAATGCATCACATATCTAGGGAGAAATTTTGCTCCCTAGTGGTGCCACGAAATGTAAAAGACATGCAATAGTGGGAAACTGATTTCTGAATTCAGGTCCCCATCACTGAAGCCCAAGGAAATGAGGTAGAAGAGTTTGAAGAATTTAGGAACATGTGTTGAAGCTTCATTCTGGGCCCACAGGTTTGCTGTTGACCAGTTTGTGCTCTTGTCTCCGCTCAGCATTTGTGCGCTTTGGATGAAGCCCTGCTCATTGCAGGGAGGTGGCCTAGTTTAGCCTCAACTAACAGAAGGGTCTCTAGCAGCCCTGATACTCTGGGACTTGTTTGCAAGAAAGGTCAGTTTTGCCTTCTCCCTTAAGTCCTTTCAGAGCTTGGTTTTCAAAAAATCCCATTCAGAAAGCCTTTGGGAACTGTTGATTACCGACTGCTATCTTTTGTTTTTATGTCTTAGATACTGTTGTTGCTTATGCATCGGTATGTGCTGGTTTATTGTATTGTTTTACATTACTACATGGGATGACTTTTATTTGGTAATTAGGTGGATTCTGGCTTGGATCCAGACTAAGCTAGTTGAGATTAGGTCCCACTGAAATGAACATTACTCATGATTTCACTTCACAATGAGTTCAATGCAACTAACTTAGGCTGCAATTCAGATGTGAGATTATTCCATCTTCCAGATATTTCCTTACCTGTTAATTTTCACATAAAAGGGATCTCTGGGAATCAAGCAGAATCTGGTGGCAGTTCAAAGCTAATTTCTGTGTTGTTACCAGAAAATAATCTATTGTAACCCTTGAAATTTGCTGCAGTTTTCATGCCCTCACTGCTCATGTAATGAAATTTTAGGTGGTATTCTAGCATACTGGACAGTGAATCATGGGGAAAGAATAGAGTGAATGCACAGAAAGGGTGGGGGGTGACACTTCCAATGACATTCCTTGTTGTGTCACATCACACCAACTGGTGCAACTAAAATTTAATGCAATATGGGTGGTTTTTCGATTAAAAACCCATAGCTCCATAATGCAACCGGTGCTGCAGTGTACCAGGAAAACTAAAGCAATGATCCTCATGTCTGAATGCAACCTTCATCTGGATCCAACTCTGTTTCTGAATGCAAAATCTGCTGTTAAATTCCATATGAATGAATAAAATACAACAGTGTTTAAAATAAAAACTAACACAACTCTTTCACAAGGTTTTAAAGCAAAAGAACTTTTAGTTTTCAAATGACTTCTAAACATGTGACCTCACTAATTATGTATTTCCTTGTAGGTAAGGTAAAAGGTAAAGGACCCATGGACTGCTAAGTCCAGTCAAAGGTGACTATGGGGTGCGGTATTCATCTCGCTTCAGGCCGAGGGAGCTGGCATTTGTCCACAGACAGCTTTCCTGTTTGTCCACAGACAGACAGCATGACTAAACCGCTTCTGGCGCAACGGGACACCCTGACGAGTGCCAGAGCGCACAGAATGCCTCGTATGGATACTCTAAATGCCCTTTACACAGAGACTTATGCCCTATTCCACTGGGCCTCCGCATTTCCTAGAACTATTGTATGTAACCTTTGAATGAACAATACTGCAGTTTATCATGCAAATGTACACTTTAATTGCAGTATTCTTACAATCTTAAAGTTATTTTGCTGAGGGAAATCTGTGAAAATTTGACTATTCTACTTCAGTATGCCTGCTTTTGTTTGGTTGGAAAAAACACTGTCAAAAACTACTGCTTTTTGGCAAGTCTTCAGTGACCCATGAAACATCTTGGGAAGAGATGTCTCACAGCTCGGTTCGCAGATGACTGATAGCACAAGCAAAATAATTACAATGTTAACTAACTCTGATAGGTTCCCTATTGGGAACATCACTGAAGAGGGCAAGTCATGAAGAATGGTCTACATTCTCACCTTTGTGTGGTGGTCCCTGTAGATTACATAAGACATGCCTGAAGGATGGGGATTTTGGATGAAACTTGTCTTGCTGCTATTTCTTTGTGAACAAATAGATGATTATATTCTCTTTATCTCAGTCAAACACCTTTCAGAAACAATGACTTTTCTTGAAAGACAAAGCTTTCCTTTTATAACAAGGAGACATTTTGCAATTGAGCTCATACAATTTTGGCCACTATCCACCAGTTCCCTATTTGTTTATCTGACAAGTGAAATGGCACAGGTGGAACATCTGGCCCAACAATTTCTATAAACATCCTCTCATTAAGAACTGGTGCATTTTTTTTTCTTGACTACTTCTTTCCCCAGAATTCATGCTATATTAGCAGAAGGGGAGATGAGGGTCAGGCTTTGTTATAGAAAGAATAAAGTTGTAAACGATTTGTTGTTGTTGTTGTTATGTTATTATTGGTTTCTATTGATTTATTGGTTTGTTTGTTGCCTGTATAGGATATTGTGTTTTTTAATGTTGGATGTTTTGTTGTACTTTTATATATGTTGTAAGCCGTCCAGAGAGACTGGGGAAACCCAGCCAGATGGGTGGGGTATTATTATTATTATTATTATTATTATTATTATTATTATTATTATTCCTTGCATTTTCTCAGAAACAGAAAGCTGTGTAAATGAGCTGAAGAATTACGAAACGCATTATGATTCTACAGCAATGAGCATGACTGTTGAACTCCATAGAAATCATCTTTTTGCGTGTTCAGACCCAGAGACCTCCCCCCTAAATAAAAACACAGTTGACTCAAATTTTAGTTTTGGTTTTTGGCAGAATTTAGGCCACAACTTTATTGATTACAGAAAGTGAGTGGTTGCATAGGCTCTGGTTCGACTAGCTCCCTGCACCCTTGCAGGTAGTGCTGACCCATAACTCTATCATAGGTCAGCCAAGGGTGAACACCTGAGGTAGGTGAAAAGCCCAGGAACAGACTATGTCCACTCCCCAGATGCTCCCCTGGACTCAGGCATGGGCATAAACCCCTCTCGGGTGTTGACCAAACCAAGTTGAGTCCCTGGATTCCTTTAACGGAATACCCTTCACATAGGGATGGTGAGACTGTTCTCCCATCCCTATCACCTGAACTAGTGCCTATCCACAACCTTACAAGTTGTGACGATTTGATACATGGCAGACAAAACCCAGGTGGCAACAGTCAATCAGCCAAGTGGGGAAATTCCTGCCGTGCCCCTGTCCCAATGACAGACGACATGATGGCATACCAAGGTCAATCACAAAATGTCCTAAATATAGGGAGAAGTGGGCGAGTGTTCTGATGCACGAGCCGAAAGAGGAAGCTCTAGGTCACATGCATGGGTATAAATAGGTCCCTTGGCCCGTTTAGACTCTACCCCATTGGCCAGATTTCACCTAGCAATGAGGGACCTACCAATCGGGTGTTGTGGCTGACCAATATACCCACCCACAACCAGGAGGTCAGTCTCCAGGTCTCACCGCAACACGTGCCCTCTTTTAGAGAGGACATGCTTTAGCAGAGGTTGAGCCTCTAAGTTTCCCACAAGGTCAAATTCCAAGACTGTAGTGATTCAAATGGCTTCTTGATCAAGCTCAAATCTTATGCACTGATGTAGGCAAATGTTCTAGGGAAACAGGGCAGAATTTGAACTAAAAAATCATATATAGATAGGTACACAAAGAAAAAAATATCCTCATTTGGTGGAAATATCAAATGGACAGCAAGTGCAATTTGCCAAAATAAAACTAATTTTAGTACCTATCCTGCTGAATAGCTTTGTTTACAAAGCGCAATTTCAAGCATTTTAAAAGTTAATCTTTCTCTGTAAGAACAATCCGTGGCAGTTAATTTTCACTGCTACTGTTAAAATGCATATTAAATTTTGGCTTGTTTCACTATTTCATGTGCTGTTGTCTGTCCATCTCCTTTTTATAGAGATACAAAGTGAGTGAAACTAACGTGTTCCTCATATGTTTAACATGTGTGTGATAAATCAAGGATATGCCAAGTCCACTTGAAAAGTAACAGGCTGCACAAGATATTCACTTCAGGAACCACAAATTACGGGGCTGTGGCTTTCCCAGGTGGAGAGGTAAAAATCATGTATGCTTTTGTAATGGTTTTTCTGGAGTAAATATGTTCAGTGTTTTCAGTTTCACGCACAAAATAGAAGCTTTTATGCTGCTTTGTCATTCCAGTTGAAAAAGCCTCATGGTGTTTGATGGAGAGATCCTGATGCCAGCTGTATGAATACTGTACAATTAAAGTATTCTCCTGCCCTGCCAGCCTTCTTAACTTCACCTTCTCTAAAATGCAGAGTCAACTGCTGACATCTTAAAGATCAATGGTGAAAGACAGTGTGATCACCCTTGTCTGGAGTGTAAGGATTATGCACTGAGAGCTTTGCTTCAGCAGGTGCCTAAATCTTATCTAGGGTGGTTCACAGCACTGCTCTTGTGAAGCTTATTATACATCCAGCTGCTGGATATCTTTCAAAATAAGGAACTTCCTGGTAGCTGAAAGCTCTCAGCTATGTGGGAATCTGAAGGCAATGCATCTAGTTCACTACACAGAACAATGCTGCTGTGCTTTTCATTTTATGCAGCTATAATACCAGTACTGTATGGGGTGGTGACTTGTCAACATTTTAAGATCAGTTTATGGCTCGAGGGCAGGGGAGCTGCTGAAGACAAAACCAAAGAAAACAGCCCTATTTGTGCATACATTGTTAATTCCAATTGATTCAGTTAGGTTGAATGGGGTCTTATTTTAGGCAACGGGTACAATCCAGATAAATTTAAGTGAGCTAAAGTCCAATTAATTATAATTTATTTGAAATTTGACTGCATTTTAAATAACAGACGTTCTATTTCAAGTATGCACGAGGAAAGGAATATCAACTAATGGCTTGCATGTGTGAATAGGTCACAGGCAGGACTTTAATATTCCCTCAAACACCATTGCTTTTCTATGATTACAGCTCACAAATAAGCTGCTTGTCATCAAGTGATGAGAAATTACAAATTTTAATCAGACTTGAGTTCATAAATCAAGAGTGGGGAACTTGTGGCCCTCCAGATGTTGAGGGGTTCAATCTTGGATCAGCCCCAGCCATCCTAGCTAATGGCCAGGGATGAAGGGAATTGTAGCCCAACCACATCTGGAGGGATACAGATTCCCAACCCCTGAGTTGGAAGAGACCTTGGTCAATTCCCACTTTTAATCAGCCCACACAATCCAGATTACAAGGAGACAATCACAGATGTACTGGCCATTGAAAGGTATTTACAAATTTTCTCCTTCCTTCCTTTGTAGCTCATCAAATCTCAGAAATTCAGAGTTAGCTAAAATAAAATATACAATATAATCCCCCAACACAAAATTAACACTAGGCAGGCATATTAAAAAATTAAGATAATAGTATTTAAGTACCTGCCACACACTCTCCTTCACTCCCCAACCCTAAACCACTTCAGTTCTCCACAGTTGCGACAGTCTTTATTCATGCTTCCAGGGTCAGGCTGCTTCATGGGAGCAGGGTGGTGGTGATTGTTTATGTAAGGAATTGATGTCTGAATGCTACAGTAAGCCTTTTTAAAGAGCTGATCCTAGTGGGGAGTGTGAGAGGCACAATTTGGACTTCGATTCAAACAACAAACTACCCGTTTCTGTCTCAAATTCCTTTCCAAGCACACACTATTCTTCCCACTGCTCTATGTCTCACCCTTCCAACCTTTACCAGCAGAGAGTTAAATGCTCCCCTTTTCTTTTCTGAAAATTGAAACTAAGCAGTCTAAAAAAACATCTAGAGTTCAAAAGGAGAGCAGGTGAAGAAGAGAGGAGAAGAGGTGGAGAGATGGATGGGAAACTTTGGGTCTTGATGGACAAGGCTAGATTTAAATCACACTGAATTATTTTCTGAGGCTACCCCAATTGCAGTGTTTTGGAGCAGGGATGTTGATCTAAATAAACAGAGTTGTTCTTCTCATGTGTCATCATTCTTCTCTGAGTTTTGGCTGTGAGAGCAGGGTGTAAAAAAGTGAAATTAGACTATTGGGTGGCATAATTCTTTTCCCTTAAAAAAAATGTTAAAAGAAAGAAAAAAATGGGGACTCACAATTTTCTCTAATGAAGGTAAAAATCACCTGGAACTATCTGTCTGAGCATTGGTAGGTTTCTTGCCCAGGGGCACTTTGAAACTGATTGTGATTTCTATTTTCCAATTATAGCAAAACAATTAAAAAGTTATAGTCTTTTTCTTTTTTAATAAACAAAACATTAAATGTTCGCTACATGAAAGTACCTGGATGGATCTGCTTGAAATTTGGCAGGCTTAAGCCATTCTTGAGGGGCTTCTTCGCCTAAAGATCTCACCCATTTTTGTAGAAAGTGAAAAAATGCAAGAGCTGTTTTCAGATTCCTCATTACAGTAAATGGAGTTGAAACAAAGCTTTGGATTTTTAACAGATCAGATTCAGACCCAAATAATGAATGAAATTGGAATGACACAGAGCATATCTGAAACAGATTGGGCTGCTTCCAAATGCTACAGATGCAAAACAAATCTTGTGGTCACTGCACAAGATTATATCTTATTTGTCTCGACTTTTCATTTGAGAACTACTAGCCGCGCATGGCAGAAATTATTTTTAGTTTCTTTTCCTATTCTTTGCTGTCTGGTATTGAAGAATACAGTGGATACTGAATATACTGTAGGAAGGTATATTTACACTTTATTTTGTGGCAGAATATTGCTCCCCCATTGTAATCTTGAAAGGGAGAGGGTTGTGGTCCACTGCTATCCTAGTCTTGATTTAAGAGATTTATACAGTTCCAGTCATTTACCAAAAGATCCAGATACCTATAACCAAAATACAGCCAATTAAACAAGTTAAGGTTCTTAAAATAATAAAGAACCCAAAATCTGATCTGAAAACCTATCTGCGAACTAAACATTGACCAAGCAGACTAGATAAATCTGCATATCAGCTTGTCAGAGTGGCACAGCTGTCCATCTCTCTCCATGACACATTCATAATTAGCACCTTGCCTCAGGGGATTGTGGATTTCATATAATTCTCCTGTGGCAGTCAGTGACCCGTCCTAAGCAGGGTTGATTGGTGTTATTAGATAACATCTGTGTGAAAACATATTATTGTGAGTTGAGATGAAGTCTTGTTCCCTTTAGCATGGCTGCTGATAACTACAGTTATAAGTCTGGGCCTTAGCATTATAATATAGTGGCAGAAGCCTGATCATATGAGCTACTAGAAGCAGAGTGTGCTACTCTTTCCATGAGGCAGTTGACAACAAAACCCACCTAAAAGTATTGCAATACTGCTGTTGTCCAAGGCGAACTGTCCTAGACTCTATGCCAACAAGCACATGTGATGCAAGGAATAAAATGATGGCTTAAGGACGTGGCTTTCTGAACTTCTTCTGCTTCTTTGTGTCCTGTTTTGCTTGGACAATGCTTGAAATGTGGAAACATATCAGAGAATGGCATGGTTACTCCCCACACCAGTCCAATACCAGGGCCGGATTTAGGTTTGATGAGGCCCTAAGCTACAGAAGGAAATGGGGCATTTTATATGTCAAGCTGTCTTTTGTCAACAACAAATTGTTATCACTGTTGTTTTTGTGTGTGTGTTGAATATATGCTATATGGTAATTTATGGACCTAATAGGTCCATACACAACACAAAATATAGGTTGTTTAGCTTATATGTAAATCTGACACTGGTCCAATACCCATCCCCAGAAGCGGACAAACCTGATAAAGAAGTAACCACCTCATCCAACCATTCTGTGTGTTTTCAGCACATCAATGCAGACATCAACACAAAAAACTGCCACTGTTTTGGGCAGAGAAGTTCCTCTGAGTTAGCCCTAAATAGTATATAGGTAAAGGTAAAGGACCCCTGACAGTTAAGTCCAGTCATGAACAACTCTGGGGTTGCAGCACTCATCTTGCTTTACTGGCTGAGGGAGCTGACGTTTGTCCACAGACAGTTTTTCCGGATCATGTGGCCAGCTTGACTAAGCCGCTTCTGTCGAAACCAGAGCAGCACATGGAAACGCCGTTTAGCTTCCCGCCGGAGCGGTACCTATTTATCTACTTGCACTTTGATGTGCTTTCAAATTGCACTTTGATGTGCTTTCAAATTGCTTGGTTGGCAGGAGCTGGGACTGAGCAACGGGAGCTCACCCCATCATGGGGATTCGAACCGCGACCTTCCGATCGGCAAGCCCTAGGCTCAGTGGTTTAGACCACAGCGCCACCCGCGTCCCACCAGTATATAGGTACAATTCCCCAAATGTCTTTCATTACAGTCAGAAGATGGAGTTCTTTTACAAAACACTGTACTTCTATAATTGCATATGTGCCAGTGCAAATTGAAAAATGGAAACATGGTAGCCTGTGTTCCACCAGGATATGCAACTTTCCATGTTAACTGTAGGAAAGGAACATGAAGGAAGCTCAGATCTCCCTTCACTGACTCATCTGCATTGCTGCGGCAAAAGTCACCTCTCAACTCCTACTTCCTTCCCTCCTTCATCTATTGCTAATAGGCAAAACTATACACAAACTATCCACAGAAGCAGCATACTGCACAGAGGAGTATGCTCACAGGTGGTCACAATAAATAATTAGGTATTGTTCTGGTTTTTCTTTATTGGTATTATTCCACCACACAACTTGTCAAAAAGGCAGATAAGAAATATTAATTAACCAACACATTGTAACTAAATATCTCCATAAAGAAAGCATCTAAGGCTCATTCTGAAGAAAGTAGAGAATGAACTACATGGTGGCTGCTACAGAAAGTTGAGATTCCTCCACTTCCCACCAATGATAATTGTGAAATTTAAAAACAACTATAATTTCAAGTAATTAAAGTAATTTCAAGTTTAGTCTTCTGTACTTCAACAAACAATACTTACTAGAGACCTATCTATTGCAAGCAAAACTTTCCACAGTGAAAATTATACTCTCATTCATTCACTGTTCATGTACAGAAAATCCCATAGGCATGAATGGGCCTCTCTAAGGCCAGCTGAATGCCATAAATCACAGCACCAGCACTTTAAAGCAATATTCATATAAAGCTGCTGGTGATCAGGATTTGGGGAGAGCAGGAAACATGGAGGAACAGAAAATATAATCCATAATATTATTAAATCTTTGTAGTGCCAGTGTTAGTATTTTATATGTCTAACATCAAAGCACTTAATTTCCTCCACTTCTATTATATCAAAATTAATCACTTACATGACCACTGTAATTTATATTGGAGATTACTGCTTTGTGTCTTTCATTAAAATCTGATTTTATTAATAAAACACATTCTTTCTGTGACAACAGACTAAAGTGTTATTTGACACTGCTGACTGGAGATTGGGAGTTAATCCTAATAGTTAATTCTGCCAAATCCCTTGATAATAAAACCACCGAACAATTGGAAATCTGTTTCTGTTTGCTTTCACTACAGTATATTCATAGCATCTCTCCTTATGCTACAGAAGCTAAACTAATGAAGACAGTGTCCCTAGTACTTATGATGCAGGAAAAGAGAAAACACTACCTCACACCAGAAAGTTGGCTCTGGCTGCTTGGCAAAGAAAGCCCGCATGCCTTCTTCATCTCTTGTTGGCTCTCAGATGGAAACAGTGATAATGGAGGGGCTGAAATTTGCCTCTATGCCTGCCAGGTGATTGGAATTTCAACTGCTCAGCAGAGACAGAAAAGGGGTACATGTCTCCACCACCTCTCATCAACTAATGGGGGCAGGGGAGGTTCTGCTTGTTCCTGACCTCATGCTACATTTCTACAAGACCCCACTCCCTGGGGCAGGATTATGTCCTGGTGAAAACAAATTGTTGTTTGACCACAAAACACCCAAACGTTATGGACATATGGACCTACTTCTTATAAAGACAGACAGAATACATACACACACACACACACACACACACACACTCCAAACAAATATGAAAGCTAAAAAGTAAGAACAGCAGTTGTAACTAGGGAAGGGCAAACATCTGCGGAACTCATTGGAATGACTTGGAAATGAATTCATTACTCAAAAATTGGAAACAATTTCAGTTCATTTTCAGAGCCCGTGACTTAAACTCAACAAAAACAAAAGGAGCCCCTTCCTCCTTGGCAGTTGACCACTGCTCAAAACATCCTCCCTAGGCTTCCCTTTATTTATTAATTTCAAAAGGTTTATAATTTAAAATTAATTTTAAAGAAGATTTGAAAGATTTTCAAAAGATTTATAAACAATTCACATTATAGTGGCATGGTATACAAGAAATCGAAAGTGATACAGTTAAAGTAACAGCACTACATTAGTAGACAATCAGCAGACAATAACTAAGAATTTTATTCAGGAAAGGTGTGGGTAAATAAAAACGTTTTGAAAATGCATCTAAAATAATAGATTGTTGGCCAACGCCTTATCTCAAACAGTTATGAATTTTGCATTAAGGTGGACACAACACAAAAAGACCTACTATTGGCATATGCAAGGCACATAGCTTATGGACTAACCTCTTGGACAACTATATGGTATGTACTGTGGTAGCCAAGCCTTGAGGTTACCAGTGTGGGGCCACTATGGTCAGATTACCCTTGTTCATGAACATGAAGTTGGCATTTATGTTGAAGCTGGCAGAACCTCTTATTAGCCACTGAATCCACTTGATGAAAGATGAATCAATAAGTAACCCCAGAACACAAACCTGTTCCTTCATAGTTTGTGCAGCTCCACGCAGAACAGACAAAAGCCAACTTCCCAGAATAGGGAAGGCCTTCACTTGCCAGGATTCATTTCTCATTCATTTGGCCCTCATCCAATAAACTTCTTTACTAGCAAGTAGAAATGGGGGTGGGTGCAGCAGCAGCAGAAAGCAGAATGGAAATAATATTAGCTTCCCCCCCCCCCACATACCCCTGATGCACTGCAGATACTCTGTGGCATGGCATACCATACCAATGGAGAGGTAGCAGGGACAATGAGAAGAAGAAATCCCTTCCTTCTCCCTGCCATCACGGCAGCCACTAGTTCTACCTGATGGTAAGTAAGGTGAGGGATGCTCTGAGGGAGGAAAGGATGATGAGGATGTGGAGAATGAGGCCTGGAAACTTCTCAGGTTCAGACAGCAGAAGAACAATGAAAAAATGGTACTCACCAGCTTGATTGGTCGTAATGATGACTGCAGCAAATTGCCTTGCAAAGGTGCTCAAATCTGACACACCATTAACTGCATCTATCTCAAAGGTGTAATTTGTGTGAGCCAGGAGGTCCACCACAGTCACGGTGGTGTTGGTGAGGCCGATCTGACGTGGAAGGAATCTCACATTAGTACTACACGGATCGCACATCTTTGCTGTTCCTCCACATTTCTTGCAGATAACGTTGAAAGTGACATCTTTCCTGCCCCCCGTGTCCAAAGGCCAGCTCCAATCTAGGATGACTGATGTTTCATTGATGTTAGAGATAACATTTCTGGGAGCAGAAGGTGGTCCTACAGACGTAACGGGAAGAAAACGATGATTGTTTCATCTGTTTGAATTCAAAGACAATAAAGCCACTCAAATATGCATTTGATAATGGTAGTTGTCATGTTTTTTAATGATCTGCCTCATTTCCCCAAAGACGTTTCTTAAGAGTTGTTTTTCTTTTAATGGTCTCTTGCAGTAACAAACTAAGACTGCTTTTATACAGGCGTTTAAAACCATTTGCTATTGATCATAATCAATTTCATGAAACATCTGCTTGAAAAGTCTAGTATTGGTACTACAAATATTCAAGGAGGGGTTTCTGTGCAGCCCTTAGCTCCAGGGGTACAAGGAAACCCACACTTGAATTACTTATCCCCAAGGTGTATGTCTGAAGAGGTACAACAATGACTTAAAGATTATTATGGCCTGCAGTAACATCAGTTTTCCAACACAAATCACAGGTATCAAGCTTTGTTGCTCCTCCTCCTTTGTTAAAATCTTATGTAGATGGCACATTGCAATGTTAGATAAGCAAAAAAGATAGAAACCATGCTTAAAGTAGATTAGCATGTAAAGTTGTAAAAGACATTTATTTCTGCAGCTATTAATAAAGATGACCTATTTGGTTCAAGAATCAAAATGCACAAAAATAATGAGAGAATATTATCAGCAACTACAGTGCAACAGTATAAAAAGTTTTATTTTCAAAAGATAGATTCCCTCCCCCGTGATGCCTTCATTATACACATTTAGGTGCTAGACACAAACATTCCTTTTTAACTGGGCCTTTCGCTGATTGACATCTGATGCCCTTTAAAATGTGTTGCGGAACGAGGGGTTATTGGGTTGTCTTTGTTCTTATTTTTATTATGCATTTTGTATTTTTATATTGTAATTTTATGTTGTGAACTGCCCTGAGATCTACGGCTATAGGGCAGTATACAAATTGTAATAAATACTACTACTACTACTACTACTACTACTATACTTACAGGAGAGACTGAAACACAAGCATCATTTTTTTATTATACTGAGGTTACTCACTTGTGCAAGCCATAGATGGAGGGTCTCTCTCAGAGCGAAAGTAATTCTTTTCACACTTGCAGTTCGTAGAACCTTCCACATTTGTAGAACTGTGAGGCGGGCATTTGGCACACTTAACATTACCAGCAAAAGCTTTGTAAAATCCTGGTCGGCAAGCTGTAAAAGAACAGTAGTTGGTTAAAATCTCTCATATAACATTGTTCTATCATTCTTTGCTGAAGATGAGTAATAACTAAGGGAAGGATGACTACTAGTTCCTGTAACAAAATTAAGCCAAAATTAAGTATGATTTTAATGGGCTTCTTTCACCCTTATTTTCCCCTCTTTTGGAGTGAGTTTGGAATGGTTTCCATTGGTTCAGTGGTATAACATCTGCTTGCATGCAGAAGGTCCCAGGTTCAATCCCTAGCATTTCCAGGTGGAGCTGGGAGAGACTCCTATCTGAAACCATGGAGCACTGCAGTCAATGGGTATAGTTAGTATTGAGCTAGATGGACCATTGGTCAGACTCTGTATAAGGCAATTTCCTATGTTCCTTTATTGGGAATTTAAAGTCAATATGGAAAGACAAGACATGCTGGAGAAGCATGCTACAGCTTAGGGCTTGCTGTAACTCTTTTTTTTTTTTAAAAAAAGTGTATTGTTTCACAGTAGTCCATCCAACAAAACTGATTGTCTCAATTTTAATATTTCTCCTTTTTTCTGAAGTAATGTCAGGCACTCAGGTACAAAGTACCTTGAGCAACAGGCAGGTAGGTACTGTTTGGTAAAATCCAAATGGGCAGTACTGGACCTCCAGTGTTGCTTGACTTCCCAAGGAAAATAGATTGCTGTGTGAAGTCCTAGCCACTGCTGTGTGAATGGCAACCAACTGCAATAGCAAAAACAGCATAGATCCAATGTCTGATCCAAGTTTCCAAGTTTAAAGTCCATGGAACCTAATAGCTGTTTGTGATTATCTCGAGTGGGTCAATAGACTAATCAAATTGGGATGTTGAAGTGCACCAGCCAAGCACTTGAAAATCTCAATAAGTTTTTGAAATCTTCAGCTTGGAAATTCTAGGATCCCTTACTGCCAATTTCTACTTTGGGGAAAGGGAGATTAACATATGGCAGGAAGCAGAAGAGTGTAGTAAGTGTGGAGAACAAGGATGTCACGCGCAGCCAGAGATCATGGGACTTGCAAGCTCTGAATAAAACCTGACAACCGAATTCACATTAACAGAAAGCTGCCAATTATGCATTTTTAGATACGTCCCCAATTTTATTCCGTGCCACACCCAATCATGAATTTGACTCTGTGCTTTCTTTTCCAAAGGTTTGGGTTTGAGGATGATCAAACTTTATGTTTGTTTGATCTCTTCAGCACAACAAACCAACCCAAAATTACTAAAGAAAATCTAAACAGTGCAAGGCTTATCCCACCTGAAAATTTGCAGAAGTAAAAACAACAACACAGAGCATCTTTGGATAAAAAGCAACTCTTTATCGATATAAGCTATAAGAACGTTCCCTTTGTTAAACATGACTGCTAGGGAAGATGCTTCTGGTTGTATAATCTGCTTGGGACAAACTCCAGGTGGTGGCGTTTCATTAATATTGGTACATTCCTCTAGTCTTTCTCATTGCCCAGACTGAATCAGTACCACACATATGAAGTGAATACATAGCGAAGAGCGTGCATGTATTTATAGCAACAGCATCTAAATTCAGTATAACCAAGTAGACAAGAGAGTGGACAAAGGGACACTGTGAATGAAACTCTGCCATGGTTTCATCTTATTCTGTAAACTTCACTTTATTAGATACAGATATACTGCATTTTGATGTATGTGAGCAAGGAGTGTCCCTCAATTCCCCTGGATGTCTAGCCGATGAGAACATTGCTTCTGCTCTGAAAAGGTCCCAGAGATGCATTCCTCTACCTCTACTACACCACTAAGTAAGCCCCACAGTGTTCATTGAGTTTATTGCCTAGTATAGCGTATTTAGGATTGCAGTCTTAGTAGGTTGCTTCCAAGATCTCCACAACTGTATATAAAAACCTGCAGCCGGCTGGTGTACTTACCTGTGAACAGATTTATGAGTACAGTACACACCCCTGACTGCCATTTTAAGTGGCAGGTTTGAAGGAACAATGGACCACCTGTGTGGTGAATCACAAGGAAAGGAGTAATTCTCCCACCAAGCTACAATTATCAGAGTTCCCTGGGAAGTGGGATTGACTGTGAAACCACTCTAGACATGCAATCTCTGGATATCCTCACAACTCTCAGCACCCTAAATAAACTACAGTTCCCATAATTCTTTGGAGGAAGCCACAACTGTTTAAAGTGGTATCATAGGCCTACTGTAGTGCTTTAAATTTATGGTGTGAATGCGGACAAAGACAACATTGGGCCTGTTGCACAACCTATACCATATGTTTATTTTAGTATTCTAAAATGCCTTGAGAGGGGTGGGTGTACCACAATATGTTAAAATCACTAAAACAAATAAATAGTATAAAATGCTTATTGACATATATGATATTAATATGTTTATGTAGGGGTCCACAGAAGTAAAAAAATGACAGACCTGCCCACAGACCTCACTTAATAAAAGGCAGGAAAAACTGAAGCAGAATATCACAGGAAAATATCACAACAAAGCCCCCTGAATCTGTTTATTGTCTCTAGAGGCAGAAACTGCACCAGAAACTGGTGTTTTTCTCATGGCTCCGCTACAGTGCTGTGAAGATAGCAGTTACGAGGGAAATGAGCTAGTTACAGCCCAGCATGCCCTAGTGGGAGGATTCTGATTTGTACCGTCACCTCAGGCTCTCTTGCACTTCTATCTTTGTGTGTCAACCAAAGCTAAGATTATTCAGTGCCACAGCCCTCAGGGGAAAAAAATTAAGTAGGCAATTATAGTGTAAATTAAAAACTTGGAAACAGTATGGCACGAAAAGGTGGTCACACCAATTTTATTATCTTTGACATAAGAAGATGGGAGAAAGAACTGCAGCCTTCATTTCAACTGATATTTATTTTTCAGGGGCAGGCACATATATAGGGCTGGAAGACCCACATTCGATTTTGTCAGGTGATGGGCACTTTGAAAAAGACAAACCTAAATGTGAGATATGAATAACATTTTTATTCATAAGCTTATAAATGCAACTAATGCAACAGCAGAGTTGGAAACATTCTTCCTGCCTAACCTACAAAGTGACACAGAAGCAGCAAGGGGTTAGAAATCTGATAAACTCACAGCCCAAACTCCATCATTCATAGTATCCCGGCCTGTAACTCTGCCAGTGTAATATATGATACAATTAGGTAGCACAATGTGGGTGGGATTTATTGGCAAGGAAGCCCGCACACTTTTGGCTACAAACTTGTGCCATTGTGATGAGTGACGCAAACATGTCATAAATACAGGCAGGCTTTCTGCCACAAGCACAGAACACCTCTAAGCTTCATTTTTATTGGAGCTCCTATATTTAAATGTTATGGCCAATCAGTGCAAACACACTGGGAGGATTTTACCATGGCGTTTTAATGAACACATGGATAAGGAAACAGGAGGCAAAAAGACACTAATTTCTGGCACTGATTTCTGAATGATTCTATGCTGCCTTAGTTCTCATCTCCATAACATATCATACCCTCCAATAACAATTTGGGGTGATTGATTGCTTATCAGTTTGGAAATGACTTGGGATGGAAGGATCCAAAAAACAGAAGAGTGGCTTCTAAATTCTTTTAAAAGAAACAAAGAAACAAAAAAGCAGAGAGAGAGAGAGAGAGAGAGAGAGAGAGAGAGAGAGAGACTTGACAAGGACCTCTGAACTTCCAGGTCTTAGGAAATGTTGGTGGCAGTTGAGCCTATAAAGGAAGGACATATTAGAGTAACTGGCTCCATTGCCTAGAAATAGACCTCCAGGTTCATAATGAATGCTAACTACAGAACTCTCGTCTTTGCTGCTATTTTTTGTTTGGAAGAAGGTCATATTGCTGCCCAAAGCTACACTAAAATCTTCTAGATTTCCCTTTCATTTTCTACAGGCAGGCTTTGCTTCTAATGCTGAGGAGAGGGGGAAAGGGCATGGGCATAGCTGTCAAGTTCTCCCTTATTTTAAGGGAAATTCCATTATGCCAAATAGGCTTCCTCATGAGAAAAGGTAAAACTTGACAGCTATGGGCATGGGTTAGGTAGAAATGATCTGTTTAATGAAAAGATTATTCATGTATATGCATAAAAAGGGCTGCATAAGCCAATAAATTATATGGCTTTACAAAGGAATCAGACAACTTCATGGAGGCTGCAACTATCAGTGGCTGCCCATCATGGTGACGCTATGCTATGGCTACTTAGATTAGAGACAGCATACGTCTGAATACCAGTCACTGGGGAAGAACAGCAAGAGTTATTGGCCTCATGTCCTGCTTGTGGACTTCCTATAACCATCCACTTGGCCACTGAGGCAAACAGGATGCTTGACTAGATAACCCCTTTGTCTGATTTAGCAGCATTCGTAAATTTGACAGTAAGCATCAGAGTTTCATTTATTTCTATTTCCTCTGGATTGCATCAGTTGGTGCAGGGAGGTCCTTTTCAGATTTTGGCCCTTTATACAAAGAGCAATATCAACTGGAAATACAAAGTATAATGATAAAGAAGTTTGTTTCCTGGATTGGTTTTTCTAGGCCCACTCATCTGTACAAGGTCAAAACAACAGTTTATTTGTGAAGAGAGCCATACTGTATGATCCAACAGGAACTCCATTCTTTAAGTTCTGGACAGAAGTACAATACTTTGAGTCAAAGTCTCCAGCATTTCAATACACTGGAACTGAATATGTGCAGTCATTCAGCTGAGCAGGCAATGGGCAGCAGTGACCCTGCATGTCCTTCTGTTGTTCCCTACTGTTCAATTAAAAGAAGAGAGAGGTTTCAGATGGAAACACCCCTCTGCTAATTTAAAGCTTGGTGTTTAGAAAATAAGCAGAAATAAAGCAACATGACTCATATAGGTGCATGCTTTAACAAGACAAGGTGTCAACAACCCAAGAATATACTTCACACACATCTTTGTTCTATACATAGAATATCAAAGTGTACCAATTACGCTAAGGATAAAACTGTTCCTTCGTCTTCTTCTTCTTTAATCTACAGACACTGGCCCAGTTCAATTATAATTAAGCTTCTTAAACCAATATACGCACAAGCCTTTTGCTTGAACAAATTCCTGTTCTGGTGTGAGCCACAATTAAAACAGAAAATCTTTAACCATGGTCCCCCAGTTCTGATGAAATGAAAAACTATGGCTAAATATATACATCTTGATTTAATAGCAGCTTGCCATGAGAGGGTGTGCGTGTGTGAAAGGCAGGGGCGTAGGAAGGGGGAGGCAGTGGGTGTGGTCCGCCCCATCTGTCATGACTGAGGGGGGTGAGAAAATGGCAGGCGAGTGGGCAGCACATCTCGCGCCCAGTGGCAGCAGCTCTTCTGACCCGGCGGCAGAGAGCAGCCCTCCTCAACCGTGGTAAGGTGCACCCGCCCACAGAAGCTCCGTTGCTGGGTCATGTCTGACCCTGCTGAGGAGAGCAGAAGGAGAGTGAGCAGCAGCTTCCCTGCCCCTCTCCTACTCTGAACTGTGGTGCGTGGGAGGGCACCCTCCACACCCCTTGGGAGCGCACCCACCCTGGGCAGCGCGGGCATATACTCCACCACTGGTGAAAGGTTCACACACATCTTGTATTAGTGCTTATGTGGCAATGTGCTCATCTCTCCAATAGCAAGGACTCCTATACCATATCACACAAAGAACCAACAACGTTATGGATTGTGTGATGTGGGATAGCAAGCAGAAAGAATTCATAGTTCAACTCTTTAGAATCTGGTTTTCTTGTTCAAATAATTTGTGAAATATTCTATAGCTAATAAAATGCTGACTTCCCAAAAAATGTGCTTCCCTCTGCAAGGAAATAATGCATATAAAGAATATGCAAAACAGTCCCCTCCAAAATACATTAAGAAGTCAGTCCACATCTGACTTCTTAATGTATTTCCAGTGCTTTTTTTCTTTTTAAAAAAATGTTAAGGAGTACTCTCATTTTCCTATATTGAAATATTGCCCCTCAATGAGGTGAAACTTAGATTCACAAAATGTTTAGGGGTATACGTGCCCCTGCGTCCCCCCAGAAAAAAGCACTGTGTATTTCACACAACTATTGGTACATGATTAAATGTGGAACATGTTCACCTATAGTCAAATTGCAATAGCATGCCATCACCCTTACTTTGCCCTCCATTTTATCAGACCTTTTAAAATGAAAATGAAACAGATTCCAAGTTATGAATTATTACAAATTAAGTGTATCTTAGTGCAATGTACTTTCTGTGAAGTTGTATTTCACATCAGCGCATGTGCAGGGGACAGGAAAAACAGGAATCAGTACCTGCTATACTGGGCTGAAACATCTGGGAGGAAAGGTAGAAAAAATCCTCCAGAAATTAGAGGGGGTGGGCAAATTTCTACAAACTTTTGGGAGGCTGGGGTATACCTTAGATTTAGTATGTACAAGTGGCAGTCAAGTGATTTTAAACTTTCATTTCCATGGCCATTCTAGACAGTTGCATGGTTCTCCACAGCTTCCAACTAGGGTGCATTCTTGGGAGGGGCAGAATGCCTCTTAGTCCAATGTTACACATCACTCCCAGGGGGCATTTGGTCAGTAGCGGATGGCATGGCAGGGTGGCAGAATTCGCCTGGCCTCCCTACAGCTGAGTCCTTGCTGCTTAGCAGGAAGAAGGAGTGGGGTGGTCAGTGCACTGGTGGGAGAGCTGCAACAAGTGGCGGTGAGACTTTCCCCTCCAGTTTATTTTAAAAAAGTAGTAAGAATAATAAGCAATAGAAGCAAAGAAAAATTATGATAGCTGTTAAGGAAATCAGCAAGCATGCATATGTGTGTGCTAATCTGAATTCAATTTTTGATGACCAATATTAAATTGAGGGATAACTAATCCTAACTGATGGTAATAATAAAGGGTTTGTTTTTTGAAAGGCAAGAATGGATCAACAACAAAACCCACAAACTAAGGGCAAGTTCCTACTTGCTATACCTGCATTGAAATCTCCCAAAGAGATGATAGGAATGTGCAGATCCACGTGACATTGTCAAGGTCAGCAGTTACAAAAACAAACTTAAAGGTACTGACCACAGGAAGCCTTTCATGCATTAGCACTGCATTGGCATTACTGCACTGCAAAGTTCTTTAGTCCTTTCTTTCCAACTAAGGCATCTTTCCCAGCAGGAATGTCTTATAAGGCAGATTTTCAGCAAACTGTTTCCCTGCTGCAATAGACTTTCCAACAGACCTCATTGTGCTCGCTATATAAAAAGTCACAACCTACTGAACAGCAGATGCACGCTGACGTGAAGTCTTTTCTTTCTAAGCTGCCAACATCTCTCCCCCCCCCCCCCCAGCAACCCGTTGCCTGGTAAGGAAACATTTCACACCTCAATAAATAGTGGACTTAACATTTCCGACTTGGCTTTGGCAACCAGGAAGGCCAAGGGCACAGCACAAGGGCTGCTGCAGCATGTTTCCTTTTCAGAGAAAATTTCTAACAAAACGAAGCAGAGACTGTTCAGTTTCATTTTCCACAGCATTAAACAAGTTCAGTCTAGATTTAATCGATTTTCTATGCAAAGGAGTAACGAGTTCCGAAAATTCTTGGCTTCACAGTCAATATAAGGAATAACATATTCATGTTTCTTTGTTGCATTGGGTTTAACCAGTGCTCAAGATCTGTTTTCTGTACACTCGGGGCTTTTTTCCAGCCAGAACTCACCGGACCTCAGTGGGCACCATTGTCATTCTAAGAGAACAAGGGAGGCGTTCATGGTGAGTCCTGGCACCTCTTTTTCTAGAAAAAAATAGTGTTCTGTACAGAAAGGGTGAGGAATCTTTCAGAGCAAGAGCAACATTCCCTTCTGACCAACCTTTTCTCCTCCATCCAGGAAAGCAAGAGGCATCATCTGAGTTCTGGGATACTTTTCAGTCAGTAAAAACACTAGGGACATGTGAAATAGGGATGGTGGGGGTGGGGTCTGGCTGAGGAGGAGGTGTGGTCTAGGTAGAGTCCTGAGGACCAGAAGGGACCGAAGGACTGGATTTTGCCCCTTAGGCCTTTGGTTCCCCACTCCTGGCCAAGGACATAACTACTACTCCAAGTAAATAATAAAGATTATGAGTCCTGTTCCGAGCAGAGCCACTGAAATAAAATGATTTCAGTGGGTCTGCACTGAATGTAACTTTGTTCGCTATCACCCTATGGCAGAGCTAGTTCCAGACAGGTAGCTCCAAAGATTTTGGTGCTGGGGGCTGAAAATCCAAATAGTGCCCCCAAGTATAAAAAGACAACAATTAAATATTCACAACGTGGCCTCCTTTAAGCCATCACCAGAGATGGGCTGCCCCACCCTGTCCAATGATAGGGTTGGTCCTGTAATGATCATATGATCTGCTCTGTATAGTATAAATATTCAGCACAGTCTATGCATAGTATGGCATTTCAGCATTCTATGATGAAAAGATTAACACTTTTACACAGTCACATAGCACTGCATATGATACATTTGAAATTTGATGTTAGCGAATGGATGTTCTTAATCTTACCCATGAGTAATCTTACCCATTTACTTCCCACATTTTATATTTCACACTGATCTGTGACCTTAACATTTTAATCAGATACCTTTTATATTGGCTGGAGTCCCAGGTCAAATTATTCAACAGAAACAACCCTTCCCCATTGTTTAATAACTGATTCTGGCAGACATATTAATTATATGTACATAAGAGATAGTTTCATCCCAGGGGAACAACAGTGTACCTTTTCAACTGTATTCCATAATAGCTTCCCATTATACTTATCTGGGTTTTTCTATCTCTTTTTATAAAGTGGATTACCACAGTAACAATGGATAATAATACAGTTTTAAAAGGTGATACAGCAGTACATCAGCAAGGAAAAAATAAGGCCTATCATCACAGAGAGAGAGAGTGATGCAATAGGTTAAACTGTAGAAATTCAAGTCTATTTGCATGTAAAATGAATTCCTTTCATTTGACACTAAACTATTGGGAAATTAGTTTCACTGACTGACTCTCAGAGTTTTGAGCATGTCTTTGGATGTCACACTAAATTATGTTTGACCATGACAGAAACAAGTCTAGGTGATCCTCACATTGGCATGGCCACACACACACACACACACACAAAATTGAAAGGGGGGAGGGAGGGAGAGAGGGAGGCGGGGGAGCCATATTGGAAACTTTCACTTCTGATTCTTCTCTCAACCCATAAGCTGTGATTAATCTTAATTGTGGTTAATGAAAACTAATCAGCTTTATAAACTATGGGTTAAAGTATAATTGTTTCAAACAAACCATGGTTAATCACATTGTTGGTGTGTTTGGGTGACACAACAAGCTATGGTTAATTAAAAAAAGCTTCTTAGACTGGCTTGAGGGTGGTGACCAAACAGGATTCTAGAGGTACATGGCAAAAAAACGTTAGGGAAAAGGAAACCTGCTTGTATAGAAAAGAGATGAAACTAAAATGAAGTCCAGTGAAGAAGGCGCCAGTTCTCTCCAATGTCTCAGAAACCTTTTCCTGCACACTGATGGATTTATTTTTATTTCACCCTTGCTCACAAATAAACTTTGTTTTGTATTGGTAAATGACAGGTCACAGCGTAAACACCTTTAGATTCTGTTTTTCATTGTTTTAGGTGTCAACATGAGCCTAAGTCTTATTGGGCTATAGACAAACTCATGAATTCCACCCAACACTCCTAACTGCACAGAGTAAAAGATCTTGAACCTTCTTCTCACTGGGGCATTGGTCTTCAGCTCAACTAAAGTTTCACCAGCATTTCTACTTCTCATACACTCCTCCAGACTGAAAAATATTTCTGTCCTCATAGTAGGCATTCAACCCTCTTTCAGTCATGAACCAGAGTTTCATGCTTCCATTCCACTCCACTGTTTCTGGGGTGATTTGCCCCCCAAACTGAGTTCATTCACAGCTTCCAAATTCCTCCTCACACCTTTGCCACAGTAAGACAGGGAAGGATGGAGCTCATGAGCCCAAGGTTTACCCAAACTCGTTTCAATTACAAGTCTAGGTGAGTTTGTGCTCATGCATAGTTTAATGTGGTTTACTGCGTTGTCTGGAGGCACCAGATAGTAAGCCTTTATGTCCCAGAAGTATTTTGTTTTTCATGGAAAGGACTTGCAAGTGCCTGTTCTACCAATTGTTCACACTTATTATTGGAGGACTACCTCAAATTGGCATAACGTTCATTCGTGAGAAGTACAGCTTCTGTTATACCTGCTATAATTATTGTGCTCTTTGTGACTAGGTCACCTCATAAAATCTAATGCCAAAATGCAATATTAAAATAAGTTATATAAGTGGATATTGCTCAGATTGAATCTGATGGGGTCAGGACACTCTGAGGCATAGGGGTTGTATATGATATAGAGTAATATTGAAGTATGTCAAATGCAGGAAATTACGAGAAATTACTGCCTTGCCAGTACAGTTAACCCTCAGCAAAATATAGCATGTCGTTTGAGTACAGGAACATTTTTATTTGACTATAAAAGAAGTAATATTCTTAATTTAATGTGATCTTTAAAAAAAATTGCCATGTGTTTTCAAATGAAAGGCTGCCACTAAAAGTATTTAAAATTTCAGAAGAACAGGTCTGTTCTCTGTAGTGTTGTTTGCTAGACTGGAACAGTTACAGATATTACAGTAGTTCCAGGCTAAGTTAGTTGGACTTAGGTCTCACTGCAATTAATAAGGTAACTTAGTCATGGGCTGACAGTGCAACTCTAGTCAAATCCATTCAGAAGCTACACTTAGTTCATTGACACTGACTCCCAGATAGGGATGCAAGAAAACATTGTTTTCATTCTGCCCTGTATCTGTCACCTGCAACACTGTTTCTGCTCAACTGCAGTTCATCTTATGCCAAATACTACATTGTTTGTCTCACTGACCACTGTGACAAAATGATATAATTTACATAAATTGTATAAATTGCATGGCTACGTTTTCATTATGCTATCTGCCCCATTCATTTCAAGGCAAAGGGGACACAGTGCAAGGCATCGTGATAGGATCAATAATGTATTGTTGGAGGACTGAAAGCAACAGCAGCAGCAAATACTGATTGCATTTGCTGGATTGATTTCAGTTATGGACATGGAATGAATAAGCGAACACCTGTAATTTCTGCTTCCATTTTCTTGGAATTCTCCGGCATCCCTACCCCCAGGTAAGCATCTAGGATGCAGCCTAAACACTGTAATCTTATGCATGATTTGGACATAAACCTGCCTACAACTCCTCCCAACCCAGCAGCCATAGCTCAGTTGCAAAACACATACTCTGCATGCAAAAGGTTGCCGGTTCAATCCCTGGCCACTTCATGCTAGAATCGCCCCTAGACATGTAGATTATACACCATTTATTAAAGTTACAAGTACCACACCTTTTATATTGCCATCTTGAAAACCTTTGTTTATGCTGACATGAGGCCTAGATTAAAAAACAATGAATCGCCGGTTTTATTTTGGCTTGAAACTGTCAGTTTAAAAATGCTATTCTTTTTTTTAATGGCATAATCTTGCTGGGCAAAAGATGTTGCTGCACCAATGGATCTTCAGCAACAACAACCATACACCCATACAGAAAATGTTCCTTCCAACTACTACTAGTGTTCCTTGCATGTAGATATATTCCTGATAATGTAAGCATTCCATAAACAGGTTAACAATGAAAACTTAAGACTTGATTCCTTTAAATAAAATGTTACACTCTGAAATAGTGACAGTCTGAGCAGGAGAAAAGAACATGTCTTCATCAGTGCAGAATAAGCAATTACAATAGGGAAGCAAAAGCTACCTTTGCTATTAGACACTGTCATAATGCATTAGTGAAGTATCATATTAAATCAAACCTAATGTGAAATGATGTTCCACTGATAGGATGTCGCTGCTGCTATGATCTATTCTACTGACATCTCACAGTAAGATCAAGGCAGCTTTCTGCAGATCTGGCACTGGAGAGCCAAACTCCTGCCAGAGAAGCTGATTAAGAACTCATATCCCCACCTGGTGCCAGGAAAAAGGCACATGACATCCTGAGCTTTAGCTGATTATCATCCTGTAATTACCTGGTCACTTAATCTAACCTAGACCTTTTCCTGCTGAAATCTGTAATCTCCAAAGAAAGCATTGTCAGCAACATGGGGATAAACAGGAAACACTAGCATTGTGGTCTTTCTTTTTCAAACATTATCCTATGCGTTGAAAATGTTTATTTAAGGAAAGAAGTTGCATCTTTCCTTAAGTTCTTCCCCTCTTCTCCCATAACATTTGGATCATTTTTTAAAGTCCACATTGTGACTTTAGTGCATTGTGACTTTAGAGTATTGTGCATTGCCCTGACTGTGAGTTTAACAGCAACAAAGCATTGGCCTTATTGCATCAGCCAAATTTTGGTTTTATCACCAGGCCTAGAAGTCACTGCAAACAGGCCAACCATGACATATTGTTGCCAATACAGAATGTTCCCAACAGACATCCAGGATAACTGTGACTTTCCTTTGTCAATCTGAAACCACTGCTGTCACAGTTGAGTATCTTGAACAGTGAGCAGGTTTGAGAATATTACTGTTAGAAGTGTGGGGGGATTCACAAGCTGTCAAATAATTAAGCCAGTTGCAGTTGTGATAATCAACAATGCTCTCTTCCAGATGTTACCATTTGGAGAGATTCTGTGCTTTAGAGAAGGGAGCGTGATAAAATAAATCCAAATGTGAGGTGCGTTTAAGGTGCAACAATCATTTCATGAAGGGGAAATACTGATTTTGGAAATAAGTAGCCTAAATCTGTGATGCCCATATACAGAAAGATAGAAATGTCAACAGAAATAAATGAAAAGGACTCTGCACATTCCGAGAAGCCAATATAACAACACATCAGAGTCACATGAACCACCATTTAGGAGCTGAGTAATCCTACAATAACATCTCCGGTGCAAAGACAATCAGGTTATGCTGAACTATGTACAGAAGTTATATGCTTAAGGGAGAAGAAAGAACAGTCATCATGTATTCTCTACAGAAAGATAGCTGCTTTTGAATACAATGCCATTTTCTTGGTCATAAATCAAAACAACAGAATTTGTCTCAGGAGATTTACAGGACAGTGGAACCTCCAGTGACAGCAAGTTTTCCTGTTCACAAAGGACGACAAAATCAATCACACGAGATGCCTGTGGCTCAGCTTGGATGTCAGCACATTTGTTAGAATTTGACTGCCAGCCACCTCCCATTTATCTCTACTGACTGGGTACCGAAGCTGTCATAAGGCACAGTGTAAACCTGCCCAAAACACATTGAACCTCATCTGGAACACGAACTGGTTCATCAAGAGAAGAGACATTTTCATACATCACGCCAGACTGGCATTTGCGCCGCATAAATCAGCCAAAACTTTTCACCATGCAAAACGGAAAGTTTTGCTCCTCTTCCTGTCAGTAAGTGACAGAGTTATAAAGTGGAGTAAATGATCCCTGCACATAATCTCATGCAACAGTGCACTTCAAGGTCCTCAGTTAGGGACTTAATGATAATTCTTCAAACTTAAGTACCTAAATTGCCCATAAGGCATCTTAGATGTGCAATCTCTTATTGATCTTATTATTCAAATACTCTGTAAATAACTCTCACTCACTCTACCCCCCCAAGTCCCATCCCCAGCCAGTTTGCCTTTCCTCAAGAGTAAATTAAGTAGAACTGCATTCATTACTGTCTTTAAGCATCTTGGCATATACATCAAACTGCTTTGAACTGCTTTACGTAATTAGGTTCTGCAGTTCTCGAATGCTGCCATTTTTCTTCTAGCTTAAGCATACTTTGTGAAAGCTTAGCAGAATGGTTCTCATAACTTTGTTCATCAAGGACACTGGTAGAAGTTAAATGCCACGCTATAAAGAAAGAAAAGCTTATTTTAACTTAAATGAGACATGCCCAGTAAATGAACATTACGGACATAATGGTTGTGTCCTCTAGTGTGTAATGGGAATTGAGAGTCTCATTTGGTTGCTCACTTAGCTGAATATTTACTTCCAAAGCCCTGACAAATCGCCAAGGAAATGGAAGTGACAGTTAAGGGAACTTCAGTCTCTCTTGGCATAAAAATCAGCACAATGGGACCGATGAAAACTGGAAGGTCCTAAGCATTTCCTGGGGTCTAAGCACTTGAGTGAGAAGCTCTTTGGCTGAGCTCATGCTTTGCATACAGAAGATCTCTGGTTCAAATTGGACATCTCCACATACACACACACAGAGAGAGAGAGAGAGAATAAGGCTAAACACATCTTCCTGAGACCTTGAAGAGCCATCTGAGGGTAGTTGAGGGTAGACAGCTAAAATAAATTATCTGCAATCTCATAATACTTTCCTTCTTAATCAGGTTTTCAACCACCCTCCCCAAGTTATTTAAATTGCTGTTAAGCTTGACTGCTTTCTATTGCTTGGGTGATATCCAAGATTTAGTCAGAATAGACCTCTTGAAATCAAAAGGCTTTTACAAATGCTACATAATGTTCATTCTGCAATTGCAAGGAACCAGTCCCCCAACGTGTCAGCACCTAAACTTTGGAATTCCCTGGCCATTGACACCAGGAAGATATTTTTCACTGTACTATTTTCAGCACCTGTGAAATATACTCGGAGTCAAGTGTGATTTCATGCTCTTTATTCAGCTCATAGTAGTGAGGAATGTAGTTCCCCCAAAACGTTTGCTTTATATACACTATTTACACAATGGGCCCCACATGATTGGCTAATTCCGGGATACTCCTGTATGCCAATCGGGTTGCGGATTCACTTCCACCTGGAACTGGATTGGGTGGCTCCTGTGGACCAATCAGACTGCTGCAATCTCAGTCCTATTGTTCTAGGACCAATCAGGCTACTGCATTTTGGATCCTATTCAACTCAGTACATAACAACCTGCTAAAAACTTTTTTGTTTAAGCAAGCCTAATGTAACCCGCTAAAAACTTTTTTGTTTAAGCAAGCCTAATGTAAAATATGTCTGACATATATTTTAATATGTACATGATTATTATTAATAGTAAACTGTTGATTTTACACTGAAAAATGTTAAGCTAAATTGTTTATCACATTTGATTTTATTGGTAATTTGAATGTGTGTTTTAGATTTTATGTAAGCCACTTAGAGGTTTTGATGATGAAGCAGTGCATAAATTATGTTAAATAAAATCAACAAATACTCTATGATTTGATTGAATGTCGCCTATTGCCATTGACCCTCTATTGACATTATCCATGTCATTTTGCAGCCCCTTCTCTCTGCTTTGAAAGGAGGGATAGCATTCAGAGTCAAAATAAACACACCAAGGGTTTGCTTGGGATCAGGGTGGGGGGAGAGACTGTATTCTCAAAAATTGGTGATATTGGCTATTACTTGACAAGAATCCAGTCACTTTGGTGGGCATGTATAAGCTTCCTCCTCCTGCCTTCCCTTTTTCTCCTGACAATTTTTCAGGTGAACATAATTAACTCTGCATCTTCCCAGCACAGAGTAACATAGGACGAGAATTGAACAAACACACACCATCCCTGCTAGCCTTGACATTAGACAACCAGCAGCCAACAGGGACAGGGAAAGTGGTAAACTTTAATCTCCTCCAACACATTTCAGTAACTTTGGTCCCACCCAACATCAATCTTCACATGCCAATGTTGACATCCCCGAACAACAATTTGGTTCCAAGTTGCTGCCTCCAGATGATTCATTACTGTTCTAATTAGCCAATCAACATTGGAAGTAAATCGGATTGGTTTCAATTACTTCTGTTTCTCCAGACTGTTAATACAGATATATAAAGTTTGCAGCAATGTAGGTGTGGAAAAACATGTTGGATTCCTAGATGGCAGCATCAAATTTTAAGTGCCTGGCTCTGTGGAAAACTCAGTAAATGCATTTAAATTCTCACGTGCAGGAAGTTTAGGAAAAGGCTTAAAGTAACTGTTTTTGTCATTGACACAGTGTCAGCTCAAGTCAGCTCTGAGTGTGGGCTTCTCTGAAAGATAGTCAGGAAGATGCAACTGGTGCAGAATACTGCAGCCTCGTTGCCACAGAGTGCAGCTTGACAAGATCATATAATTCCAATGTTGAAAGTGCTGTACCAACTGCCAAAAGCCACTGGGCCTGATTCAGGTTGCCATATTTACTGTATAAAGCCTGAATGAGTTGACATCTGGGCACCTGAAGACATGCTTCATCAATATTATTTATTACTACATAAACTGTCCTGCAGCTACTTACAGTTCTAAAAACCTAGATGTTCATAATGAGGTGTCAGCACTTCCTGAAAGAAAGCATTCCACAGCCGGGGAGGAACCACTAAAAAGACCTCTTCTCATGTTGCCAGCCTTTGTGCTAACCTTGGAGGGGGCACATGAAGAAGGGCCTCAGATGATGAACACCAAGATCTAGGTAGGTTCATGTAGGGAGAAGTGATCCATAAAGTATACCTCTCCAAGCCTTATTTAACTGTTACAATGCATCTCTGATTGACATATGACACCTTGCATGTTCTGTGAGCTAAAGAGTGTAATACGTTAACTTTCTTATTGATAGTACATAATATTTTACTACTATCTATAACAGGTTCAGAATAATTGTTCACAACAGACCGTTCGCCTAAACATTGAGATCGTGGAAATGTTCTGAACAATTACCAGTTCTGTAACTTACATACCTGATTCTTTCCTCTGGAAAAGCTGTTTTCTTGTATTGATCATGGCTGTAATCCCTCCCTGCCCTCTCTCTCTCTCTCTCTCTCTCTCTCTCTCTCTCTCTCACACACACACACACACACACACACACAGAGAGAGAGAGAGAGAGAGAGAGAGAATGAAGAAACTTGGTCACAAAATAAAGCTTTCGGGTATCATAAGAACACACACCTAACCTGCATTGACTATGATCACTATTAAGACTGACTTGAACAAACACATAATGGTGCTTCATGGGAAATCATGCAAGAACAGTTTGAAAATCCATAACGTATTTCAGTTCCAATCAAAGAGAAATGTTTTGTCCCCAACACCCCAGATGGTACAGCAATTTGGCTGGAAGGCATCAGTTGCACCAGTTATAGAGTTCACACTAACTGCTAATAATGAATGCAGTACATTTTATCTGGGGCAGAGTAATCAACAATACATTTTTTTATCTCATATAATTAGCTATCATAAGAAAAATGCTACAAATATTTGCATGGCAAATGCTCATAATGACAGCAGCTTCCATACATCACTTGTCTAACACATCCACCATACTGAACATCACAAAATAAAACAAGACTAAATGCTGCTCTCCTAATACGGAATTTTAATTATGTTACATCAGAGCACACATCAGCAACAGTAATTTTTAACAGATGGGGAGTTGAGGCAGAGAAAAATCAAGCAATCTTGACACTCCAAATCTATGCATTCAAAACCTCAACTGTATGATTTAATATGGGAACAAAATTGCAAATCATATTTAACCCACAGAAATACAATCCTGCAAAAATTATTCATTCATCACTGTCCATCTGAGCCTTGTGCACATATTACTAATGGCACCCTAAAGAAATAGCTAGTATTCCAAATGCTCACTGTTAATCACTCTGGATTTATTAGATAAGGCACTTTCCACTGACTACTCACTAAGTTGCAGCCCCTTTCCTGATTACAGTTAGGAGTTAGAAACCATATAGGACCACATTGGACAATCATGCTTAAGTTCCTGAATATTGTTTTATTTTTAACAATGCAAATCTCAAAACTAGTAAAAAAGAACTCTATTTTTGGATGAGGGTGGTAGCTTTGAGACAAACTAATCAGTATATGCATAAAGAGCTTGCTTTTGTCCCAGGAGAAGATGAGATAATATTGTCAGCCAGAAAGAATATTTAATTATAATCAATTCAGTCTTTTGGAATAACTTCTTTGTTGTACTCAGCTATGACATAAATGGTTTTATTACCAATATCTTCTTCCAGCGAAACTTTGAAATCTTATAAAGTAGTCAGGGTGCAGACAGTTGATCATGCTATCGCACATTACATTATATATTAGCATCACATCTAAGCAAAGGCTTTTCTTAACAAATGACAGAATAAAACCAGAAACCATCTGAACATGCGTTTACCAATCCATGGCAAGTCTTTGGTATATGGCTGTCAGTATCAACCCACCAGCAGTGAACAAGATTCGGCAGAGACTACAAGAGCACATATAATTATACAGTATAGTTGCTCAGAGACCAACATTCATTTTAGTAATATTAGTTTTCAATAAGTTAAATCAGGATCCATACCATCAAATCAGATTGATGAGTGATTATTTTTTTCCAGCAAACCAATTAACAATGTAGTTCTGTACCTACAATTAAATCTCATCACTTTCAGTGGAGCTTTACGGGTAGATAGCTAAATGATGACTGGATTGTGGACAAGGGTCACCTCCAGACTGTCAATCTTTTGTAGGAATAATCCAGCTGCATAACAGAAGTTTAGGTCTGCATTATTAAAGTAGATTAAAGAGCTCTGGTTAAACAGATCTACTTTTCTTTTCTTTCTGGTTTTAAATGGACTTATTGGGCTTAGGGAAGTATGGGGGAAATGCACTGTGCAAAGTAACAATTGACTGATGAGAAGTCATATAACTTCAGTGGAGACAAATCAGGTTGAATGCTCATTCGCATTAACCTCTCCAGAAACCAATCAGAGCAAATGTCCAATAATATCTGGCAAGCCCTGTTTGTGCCATAGGTATGGTGGTCACCAGGAAATAGCATTGTCCAGCTGTGATATAAAGAGAATACTTGGCTGGCTGGTGATGGGTGAGCTGAATGAATAAAAGCAGTATTGGCTACGTAGTTTGGTTCTTTTTTTAAAATCAGGATGGAGAGTGGCAACATTTGTGGGTTTTTTTGCTTGGGAGCAATTAAGAGGAAGCTAATCAAAAGTATACCTCTGTACTTTATGCATTGGGAGAAATTCAGGAGAAATGAATCTCTGCAGAAATGGAACCTGCATAAAATGCAGAGGCCAGCTAACATAGATGAAAAAGTGTTCTCCAAGTATACATTAAAGGAAATGATACACTGTACACTATCAGGACTAATAATAATGTTGCTACAATTACAGACTGCAATGTAAACATAGCTGCTGCACACGAACACCACTTCCATCAATTTTCTAACCTAACTGAGGGCATATCTACACGTCCCCTTTTGCTGCTGCTATCCAACCAGGAAAACTGCTCTTTAGCACTCAATTGGAACAAATGACAATTCATGTGCCCCCCCCCCCAAATTGCCATTCGTTCCGATCATTCACTAAAGAATGAGTTTTCCCTTGGAAAGGAATGGGGCAAGAGCAAAACTGCTCAGAAAGTATGGTTTTCTGCTCGACACACTTTCTAGGCATAGTACAAGTGGAAGTGTGGACAAGCTCACAGTCATGTTCATTAATTCTAATGGGTTTTCTCTGAGTAAAACTTGTTTGAAAACCATCCTATGACCTGTTAATTTCTCCTGGTTCTATGAAGACAGATTGCAATAGAGAGAAAACCATGAGAAACCTCACCAGGCCCATCAATAAGGTATAAATAAGCAAAATGCAGTTTGATGGCTCACATCCTTCTCCAACCTTTTGCCCTCTACATGTTTTGGACTACAACTCCCATCAGCCCCATTCAGTCAGTGATGGGAATTTAATTCCAAAACAACTGGAGGGCACCAGGTTGGGAAAGGCTGGGCAAGTGAGTCATGTCACATATTACAAAAGGAAGGTCAAACTGAACTAGCGGGTATGGGGGATTCATAGAATCACAAAGTATCCTATTTCCCTAATACCCCATTACAATAGTTACAATTCTCAGGTAAGTTTTACAATACACATAAACTCCCTGGAATGTCTTAGAATGGTCATAAATTGATCTTGGGAAAAAGTAAACGTGGTTTTAAAAGATGTACTCTCTTATTGCACCATTTTTGGACAAAAAACCCCCACCCTTACTCTGTTTTTGGGATAATAATTGTGATATTAACTTTGGGAAATTGAAATCACAATTGTGAAATAATTCTCATGTGAACAATTCAGTCTACTTCTCCCCCCCCCCCAAAAAAAAGTGCAATGGGAATACTTTGGACATAGTGCAGTTTACGGAAAATATATTTTGATGGGATTCTGCATATTTTTGTGCACAGATTGTTTGCTCAAAAATAAATGTACTGTGACAGATGTCATTACATGCCTCAGACTTCAGCAGCCTCTAATGTATTTCCATTCCAGAAGGCTGAGAAAGAAAAGTGTCAATCAAAAACACAACTTCTGTTTCCACGAAAGTCCTTAGTATATTAATCTGTCAGTTTATTTTATTTTTCACTACCAACCCGCTCCCCTGCATAATGTGATCATTTCTGACAAGTGTATCCAACATCCTAGGCATGATATTTCACTCCTTAATAAAAATGAAAATAAAAAGCTCACTTTTGAAACACACACATGGAAATGGGAAATTATAGGGGGGCGGGCACAAGAGTGCCATTAAGAATAAATAGGATTTTAACCTTGTTAGAAATTTGAAAATTAAATCAAATTAAAATATATCCTCTCACCTCTGCTCCATTCTAGATGTGTTTGGGGACGGAGGAGGATTTTTTGGGAGCTAGAAGAGGGCAACTGGAGTTTTAGTACACTATATATTGCTGCACATCACACTGAGATATTATACAAGGGGGTGATTTATAAATATTCTAAGAATTCATAAATAGATTGATTAAAATCTTGTTTGTCTCTGATTGGTTTACAGGTGGTACTGGGCTGTCATTCAGAAGCCCCTGAGGCCCTGAGTATATATAAGAGCAACACCTTATGGGAACAGACAGGATCTTCTGCAGGACAGACATGAGTCTAACAATCTGGCAGAACAGGGTGGAACTAAGCATCTCACCCTTCTGCATATTATAAAAAGAATGGGGGGTGCTTATCCCTTCCTCTGTATCCTTTCCCATTGAAACCCATGATACCCATGTATCCTTTCCCATTGAAACCTTCGGTGAAATTGCAAACACATACTTATCTGGAGTGAAAAGTGCCATCAACATAGTTCTGCCATGAGACTTGGTCCAATGCCATGAGATATTAGACTTGGTTTGAGTGTCAGACATTTTGCCACACACATGAAAACCAACACTGAGACATTTAGATTACCAATTATTGCCTTCATTTGTCCCCCACGAAGTGTAGCCTGAAACAAGTTGTTCCATGCTGTTGCAGGGCAGGGTTGGAGTTCCTTCATGGTGAATACCTGTTGGATGTGAGGGAATCTCTCCCTCCCTTGGATGCCTACTGACAATAATGTTTTTGTTTTTCCTTCCACACTTTGCTATCTTTGTACTTTCTGATCCTGAAAAGCAGTCCTAATAGTTCCATGTGAATTTATGTTGATGTAGCTCTTTGTGTTAGTTTTGGGCAGGATACACATGGAAATATAGTCCGAGCTTCATTGCATCGGGGGTGTGTGTGTGAAAAAGGATGGTGGTGGTGACAGCTTTCTGGATCTACTGGCTGTAAGGTATGCAAAGATTCGCAGATAAATTTTCATATTGTGGATTAAATTTGGTGATATATATACTTTCCTGTATGAATCCGTTGGTCCTGTGTAAATTTCAAGGTGTGTCCATTGGGTAATAAGTTGTTAAGCTTAATTTTATGAAGACAACTGCTCCATTTGTTATGATATTCTGCTATCCAGCTTCTGAGTTTACATTTTATTTTGTAATATTGTATACTTTCCCACCCTAGCCCTTCTTGCCTGCTGCAGTCCCTGGTAATAAAATTGTGGCTTTATCTACCAATAAGCAATCTGTATTTGCCTTTTCCCCTGTCAATTGGTCCAGCAGTCTTCCTATTTTTAAGTGAGTTCCTTGTGCTTATCTCAGTTCAGGCCATCTGGCCTTGGAAAAGTTCAGTACAGAGAGAATTGCCATTTTCATCCAGCATGAAGTTTGTTAAAAAATCCAGCAATGAAATTATCCTAGGGCTGATACTGAGTCAATGTATAGAGGCGTATCAATAACAAAAAAATCAAAAATAGAAGATGCTTAGGTTTGTAGCAGGAATGGGGAACCTTATCAATGCTGTTGAACTCTAACTTCTAGCCAGCACATGATAGTCAGGGATTGTGGGAGCTGCAGTTCAATATCTTCTGGAGGGCCAAAGATCAGTCACCTCAATGTCTACAGGAAGGGGGGGGGCGGGAATCCACTGACAATTTGGGACACAGAAATCCTACACAGGGGACATGAAAAAGTTAAGAGGCCATTTAATTCACAGGCCTCCTATTTAGAACAGCATTCCCCTGAACTTGACGTTCTTGCTCTAATTGTTTTAACTGCTATTTAATTGTTATGCTTTTGCTTTACTGTATCTATTATCATTACGGGGGTTTAAAATGTTCTGATGGAATCTCTTATTGTGGGCCTGGGCCCAGTATACCTGAAGGAGCGTCTCTACCCCCATCATTCTGCCTGAACACTGAGGTCCAGCACTGAGGGCCTTCTGGTGGTTCCCTCACTGCGAGAAGCAAAGCTGCAGGGAACCAGGCAGAGGGCCTTCTCGGTAGTGGCGCCCGCCCTGTGGAACGCCCTCCCATCGGAGGTCAAAGAGATAAACAACTACCTGACATTTAGAAGACATCTGAAGGCAGCACTGTTTAGGGAAGTTTTTAATGTGTGACATTTTAATGTATTTTTAATCTTTGTTAGAAGCCGCCCAGAGAGGCTGGGGAGAGCCAGCCAGATAGGCGGAGTACAAATAATAAGAAATTTGTTGTTGTTGTTGTTGTTATATAACTGATCTCATATTTGTAAATGGCTTAGAAGCCATTTTGACATGCAAGCAGTAAATAATAATAATAATAATAATAATAATAATAATAACAACAACAACAACAACAACAACAACAACAACAACAACAACAACAACTCGCTAAGGACTGGGTTCTGGTTGTCATCCACTTAATGTGTGTTTCTGAGTATGTATCTACAAGAACTATGGTCCATGTCATTGGTAATTACTAAGCGAACTTTTAACATATCTGAAATTTTCGCCTACTTGAAAAGTAGCCATACCCTCTAGCAGCTGTCCCTGACCAATGGGAATAAAAGCATCACTTGTCACTGCTGAGGGACTTTGATTTGTATGATCAGTACAATAGGCAGCAGAGACAAGACAACAATATGCCCCCTGGTTGTCTTTGCCATTTCTTGGCAGCCTTCCTATCGATCCAGTGTTAAATGTGAGAAGCTTTCTCTCTTTGCCACTGTCACCGAGATCCAGACAGACTGTCTATCCCAACACTTGCCCTCAGTCTGTGAAAATAGATGGATATCTTTCCCTCTGACCCATTGTTTTTAGCATCTTTGTAGCACACTATTCAGAGCTCCTTATGGAAAATGGCATGCTTTTGAATTCCTCAGGACTGAAACTCACTCTTCTTGATGTCACACTCAACATTTGCACCTCTCTCTGTTTTCCTGCCTGGATTCTGAATATCCCAATCTATTTCTCCTTTGGCTTTTATTAACTCCATGCAATGTGTTTGAAAAGCAAGCCTTCACAGGGTTAAGGAACACCATTTTCATTGATTTTACATTTCCAATACAACCACTAGAAATGGAACAGGCTACTTGCAATTCACATCTTGGAACACAGTTAACGTTGAGAGAACAGTAATATTATTGATTTATCTATGATTAAGCAATTTGTAGCATATGCCAGCAAGTATAGTTTTCCTGTACAACACTTTACAAAATGGATTCAAATGCATTTGTTTTGCAATTTGGTTTTGTAATTATATCAGGGATTTCTTAAATGTATTCTTTTTACCGTCATTAGTTATCACTGACAAGTTGGCTCCTTATTAGGTATTAAAAGTAGAGAAGACAATGCACAATTACTCTACTTACTTGCACCCGTATGTTGCACCAAGTATACATATTAAGAAAAGTCTCTTCAAGATGAATTGCCCCATTTAAGAAACAGTGGGATGTCACTTGTAATCAATTAACCAAAAAGCTTCCATGTATGAATGGGTGACAGTCCAGCCTACTTCGTTGAATACTAAGCAAATTGAGCCATTTCTCTGAATTTTCAGCTCCATTTACCTTAGGCATTTATTAAACAAATCTTTAAGACCTTAACCAATTATCTCCAGACAGCTAAATAAAAGGCAAGAATGACATTAATTAATTGCAGATAGCTCAGAAAGCCTCTTTTATAAATGAGCTCTTACCCAGAATTTTAACTGTAAATATGATAGCACAGGGAGAGAGAGAGAGATGCTGAACACAGGAATATTTTCCAGGGCTGCACATTCAAACACATTTCTTTAAAAATGTTGAATTGATAGCCCATGCAGCAAAAAAGGTGCTCTTTTTCTCATTCTCTCTTTAGGTACACACACACACACACACACACACTTTCAGATGTTATATGAACACTTGGATGGATGTGGAGAAGCTATATAACATGCATCTGACCTCCACAGTGACTGTCAGAGATCACAGAAGACTAGTGGTAACCCTTTTATTGTCTAAACAACAAATTCACTAACACAGACTTTCCTGTGCTTCCAGCCTTCTGTTTTAGTTCCACATTTCATGCCATAGTATACAAAGAACCGCCTGTCTATTCAGGACCACATTTCACCACATTTCCCCTCTTTTGAGTTCTAAGCAATCCTGAAACCCAAAACTGAGCTGAACAGCAAATCCTAAGGATACCCCTAAACAACTTCCTCCCCTTGAGATGATGAGTCACCTCTAATAGCATTTGGGGATTGTTTCGGCCTATCCTTCTAAATTACAATCTTCAGGAGCAATGGGCACCTTGTGGAATAGCTCCACTGACTAAGCTCTTTTGGAAGACTACACTGGGTATTCAATTTATAATGGTACTTTACTATTTATTAATTTTTTAATTCCATTCAGCTGAATGTCGTTATCTAGTATATTGTACAGATATATATTTTAGAGGAAGCAGAACAACATAAATTTGAAAAATCAAAGAAGAGGATATAAGAGGAGCTTATAGCAACAGCCATTTGTGAGGAATTCTCCTTTTCTGTTCTAATGCAGTATCAAATGGAGTGCAATCCAGGAGATCTTGTCTAACCATTTTAGGTATTTGGATAAATTGCTGTAATTGCTGTACAACAGTGGCTATTGCTCATATTCATTTATACACATACAGTATATGTCCATTTTACATGCAGCCTTGTTTTGTCCATTCATTCATCATCTCTTATATCAATTTCATTGTTTGTTGGGGTTCCTGTGACCTTATCTGTGGTTTTGATAGTATTGGGAACCTCTCTTTTGTTTTAGTTGGGCTGGGCTTCGTTGTATTAATCAGAGTCACTCTATAACTCAGTAAGCTGGAAAATGATATTCTTGTTTCAGGATTCACCTTGCAGTTTAGACTGTTTTCTCTTCCTACCTATTGGCTGGTGGGTAGCAGAGTCTGGTTGTAATATGGTCATTCATTTGTTCATTTAGCAAGCTGGGTGCAAAATTTATTTTGCAAATTGTGGTGCCTTATCTATTACACGTTTGTTGGGATGCTTCAACTTTGCTAATATACCCTTTAAACAGGTGGTAGAGCTCATAAGATCTGTTGTGTGAGCTGTTTCTAGATACCTGGAAAGGTCTGTCTGGTGCAAATTTGTGGTCCTTTCGCATAGAGAGTATTTTCTTCTGGCAGAAATAACAACTTGCATTTGACTATACCCTGGTGAACTTCACCAGGGCATTTTATTTCACTAGGATACTTTGTCTCATCTCAGCTAGAATGACAATTCTATCCCCATAATGACTAACTGCTTCGACTCTGTAAGTCTCTTTCATTCCAGGGAAAACAAGAATAACTCTCTGTGCAACGGAATAACTCATAGCTGTTTGTGTCAGTCTTGCAGTAGTACAACGATTGATATCATATAATGCAGGTCAAGCTGTTTTACCCTCACAGAGGTTTCAGATTGTTTTGGACCCCCAAACTAAGTGGTATTTGCCTTCAACACTTCATTTAAGGAGTAAAGTACCCATGCCAACTTTGGCATAAATCTTTCCAAATACTGTACCATGCCCAAGAACCTTTTCAACTCCGCAATGGATTATATGAGCTAATCTCTGAAATAGCTTCCACTTTCTTAGGATCAGTGCTCACACCACATTCGTCTCTGTGATACATGAGATTCTTCTGGTGTAGGAGGCACTTCTATTCTGTGCAGCTTAAACAGTTGCTCAGACTTTGTTCAATCTTCCTCAGTAAGACCACATCCTAAAACTTCAGGCATGTAAACAGATACTCTTTCTAGGCGTTGCAACAGCGCTGCCATTTCCCTTTGAAACTGCTCTGGGGCACGCAAAATCCCTAAGCCAGTGTGGTGTAGTGGTTTAGAGCGGTAGTCTTTTAATCTGGTGAACCGGGTTCGCGTCCCCGCTCCTCCACATGCAGCTGCTGGGTGACCTTGGGCTAGTCACACTTCTTTGAAGTCTCTCAGCCCCACTCACCTCACAGAGTGTTTGTTGTGGGGAGGAAGGGAAAGGAGAATGTTAGCCGCTTTGAGACTCCTTAGGGTAGTGATAAAGCGGGATATCAAATCCAAACTCTTCTTCTTCTTCTTCGGGTCATCTGTTAAAGAAATACAGTGGTACCACGGGTTAAGAACTTAATTCGTTCTGGAGGTCCATTCTTAACCTGAAACTGTTCTTAACCTGAGGTACCACTTTAGCAAATGGGGCCTCCCTCTGCTGCCGCGCCACCTCCACATGATTTCTGTTCTCATCCTGAAGCAAAGTTCTTAACCCAAGGTACTATTTCTGGGTTAGCGGAGTCTGTAACCTGAAGTGTCTGTAACCTGAAGCATCTGTAATCCAAGGTACCACTGTATCGAAATGGTGTGATGAATGTGGTTAATTTAGCTATAATTATATAGACAGGACCACTTGAATGCATCTTCCACATATGGTCAGCACATCCTCCCTAATTAACAGCCCCAAATTTGTGTCATTGCACCATTCGCACACATTGCAACCACCTGGAATGTAACTATAGTAGCATATTAACCAGGAGGAATGCATCTACAAAGAGTTCCATTTTATGAATGCACTATTCCAATTGTGTATTCATTCCTCGGCCTGGCAAGTGGTTTTCCTACCAGGAAGAACTGGGCTTCCTAAGCCTGTAGCTACCTGCAGTACAACCACATGTTTGGTGATGCCTTCCTTCAAAGGAAGCACCTTCCTATAACCTACCAATATGATGCCTACACGGAAAAAACAACAACAAATTAGTCCTACTAATCTGGCCAATAGTTTAGTATGTTTAAGGCTTTCAAAAGCAAATACTGAACACGAACAATTACAAACCCTCCCCCTTGCACCTCAAGCTTTCCGAATAATTCTCATCTAACAGAAAAAACATTTCAAATCCATTTTTAAAGGGCTTCTCAGGGATATTATAAACCATGTCTTTTGATAAGCAATTTGTATAAAGTATATAAAATTGTATGAAGTCATCATGCAGCCTGCAAAAGCAAAGATCATTGTCAGAGAAAAACTGAAATACGATCAAGGGGAAACTCATGAACTTTCTCTGAAAAAGCAGCTGCAGTCAAACTTTTGGCTACAAGATGGCAAGTGATTAACCCTGTAGTAAAATGAGCCATAACCGCAATGTCGTGGAAACCTTCAGGAATCAAAGCTTTGATTTACTCCTTGGATATTAAAAAAATATAGGTCTGAAATAGAGTTAGAAAAACAAAAAAAGAAGAAGTTTGCTATGTTTCTTGGTGTCAGAGTATGCCAAGTTGTTTTATAGACTGAGCAAAAACTGATTCTCAGGTGTGTGAGTTTTCTTTCTCTTCCTCCTATTAAAAGAATCTGATTTTCAAGATAAGCATATGTTTTAAAAGCCTGGAAAAAAGAGACTATAAATACATTTTGAAAGTGCAAACTGCACCTTTTCCCTTTCTTTCTCTGAGTTGCTTTTTCCTCCCTTATTGTCTCTGTAATTGATGTCATTCTGTAACATTGAGGAATCTTTGCTTATACATTCCTTTCAACCGCAACGAAAAAAGAAAACAAAGAAAAAAAATGATGGCAATTTGCAAAGCCTAGCTATGGATTTTGTGACTCATAGTTTTAAAATATGTGATTAACGTTGGCAGGACTTAACCAAAGGCTCAAAGTCTTTTCTGCATTAAGGTTTTTTGTCTTTTCTAAGAAAACTATAAAACAAAGAAATTATTAGTAGTGTTAACGGTAAAGAAACAACAGAAAGAGGCTAAACTGGTTTACAATTCTATAGCCTTTTGTATATTTTGATCTAGAAAAAGTTTCACTAACATTTGACTGGATCCTGCATTGCAGGGGGATGGACTAGATGACCCTCGTGGTTCCTTCCAACTGTACAATTCCACAATTCAATGGGATAAATACAGTGCAATCCTATGCACACTTACCTAGAGTGAGCCCCACTGAATACAGTGGGACTTACTTATGAGTAAACAAGCACAGGCTTGCACTCTCAGGTACCACTGGCTGGGATAAGAAACTGGACTAATCAGAGGAGGGGCACCTCTGATTCAAACAGATTTTTAGTAATTTGAATTAACCAAACCTGAGACAAGTAATAATAATAAAACTGAACTGAGCTAAACTGAAGACATTCATTCTGACACAAAGATTATCCTTTCTAAATCACCAAAAGAGAATAGTCTGTTAATAGTAGCCTATGACAGTAGACACTTTGTGAGAAAGCAATGTTTACTTTACATTTTTTGGTGGCCCAAGATGTTCTGCTGCCTGAGGTGGAGAGCAAGATGGCAGCCCCATTCCGCATATAGAAATTGACTGGACTGGTAGTAAAAACTTCCATCAACACTGGTGATTGGACAGCAATCTCCACCAAAATTGCAGGCACCAAGCTAGCTTAGGGGGAGCAGGCCAGGTCATTTCTCTCACAGTTCCCCCTCTCACAGTTTAGTATCTGCCGCTTCTCAACCTGACTAAAGTTAATGTGGTTGGTCCTGGTTTTTGAACTAAGGCAGGATACACATGGTTGTTACATTCAGCTGATATATTAGGACTACCCTTACAATCCTGCAGTAGAATCTGCATCTTCTCCTCTGTGGGTTGATAAACAATCGGGGGGATGATTTGGAAAACAAAAACAGATGGAGGAGAACATCTAAGTATCTTCTCTCTGCTTCCATTACTCACACGTGCAGCTGACTTTGGGCCTTACAATGAAATCCTAAGTATGTTCACACAAAAGTATAATTAGCTCAGTCCCAGGAAAGAATGCATCTTTAGGTTGCAATTTCTAAACACTTTGCCAACATATGGACATGGAGGAGGCATGGGCTACAATATGCCTCATCTTAGTTCTCTCATCTGCTAGAACTAAGTGATATAGGCTGGGTAGATTTTGATCAGCAGTAAGACACCTCCTACTATAGTTTAGCTGAGTCCTTTTTTCTTTTCAGTGCTCAATTTCACATGAAATAAAAACCTGATGGTACAAAATACATTGTTATGTGCCTCAAACCTGCGGATTTTGTTTGCCATCAGTTACTTCACATACAGACAGATAGATAGATGAATGGGTGGAAAGAATCTCCTAATTTCACTAATGCATAGCCTTAAATCTAAGCACTTTTAATCCCTTGAAATCTAGGTAAAATTCATAAGTATGCATCAAAAATATTACATTTTGTACGTTGCATTCAACTTTTGGATGGAGTAAAAAACAAATGAAAGAAGTAGGAGGTTTTATTACAAAAGCAAGCTTTGGAACTAGTAAATCTTACAAATGTCAAAGCTGAAACCTTCTCTTAAGAACTGGGGCCTACTTAAACCTTGGCTCTGGAGTAATCTATTACAATTCCATACTAAACCCACAAGATGGAAAGATTAATGTATTAAGCAAAAGCACAAGGCATTTCTGAAAACGAGCATGTAATTTCACATTCTTCAGGTATTCATGGAGCATAAAAGCTTGTTGTGTGGTGCTAAGAGCACTATAGTGGCCTTTGAAGTTTCCAACACCAGGCCTTTCTAGAAACCTAGGTCTCCTGCTCAGTGATGTTTTTTTTTAACTCCTTTCAGAAAGAAATCATAGGTAATGACCATCAAATTGGTAGCTTAATTAAAGTGAATATATTTTGCAAGAAAAACAATATTTTTTTCAGCCTCTGTTCAACTTAAGATTCACAGAATTGCTGCGATCTATTTTAGCTAACACTGCAGCTGCATTAACTCAAAAGAACACCGACTTTCCGATATCCTCCTTTAATACATAATGTGCTCTTTAGTGCAAAAGAAAAATACATCATTTCCTGGATTCGGTGGGAACCTTGGCTTCCTGAGAGAGCCATTCTGCATAGTGTCATAAATCTTCATCCGCAACATAGAAAGCTTCGTAAAACGTAGACTCTCTCACTTAATCAAACGTTTTCATGATGCCTTTTTCTAACAACATCCAAGAACGAGAAGTGGTGCTATATTAATTCTTCTGCTGCTTTTGGCTCCTGTGTGCTTTAATTTATATGCACACTGAACACTGCTAGATTAAACATGGGAGAAAGAATGGGAATAGCATGCATTAGTGCACCAGCTTCAATTTGTCATTGGGCTGATTCATACAATACTATGTTTTGTACAAATAGTTCCAGCAGACTTTAAGAAGGTGGCCACATGAACAAACATAACATGTGGGCTGGGTCATCACAGATATGACCAGCAGTGGTTCTGATGATTCAGAGAGGGGCCATAACTCTGCAGCAGAGCACTACTATAAGTGAAAAAAATTCCCACATTCAAATCATTTACATCTCCAGTAGCTAGAAAAGACATCAGCCTGAGACCTTGAAGAACACCTATTAGAGTATCCAGTAGTTAGACAGGTGGATCAATGGTATGCATCAACATAAACAATCATATATTGCAGGGGGGGGGAACCAGATACTGCTGGACTACAACCCTCATTATCCCTGACCAATGGCCATATTGACTGGGGTTGGTGAAGTTGGAGACCAGCAACATCTGGTTCTTCAGCCCTTATATATAGGAATAGCTTCCATGACTTCCATGTGTTGACTATTACATGTGTCCATATAATGCTACCAGAGGTTTGGAATGGTTACATCTACTAAGAAAGCTATGTGTGAGTTGTTCTACTCCAACAAAAATCCTAGAACGGTATTTCTTTGACAGTTCCTTCTACTTGGTAACCTCCATCTGGTATAAAGGAACCAGAATGATCTCTTTTAACAATTTGAAAGGAACAAATTGAAAAAAGCCACCTATGGAACCAATAATATTTATGTTGATGGCTGCTCACAGGGTAATAATTAAAAAATGGAAAGCTATTTAACTGCTGACATTGCATTTTTTCGTATAGTGAGCTATATAGCAAATAGGCATGACAGAAAAAAATGGCTTACCAATTTAAATTAGCAAAAGGTAAAGCTTTTGATTTTTATATAGTGTGGTAGGATTCTACTTCATAGATAAATCAGGGACATATTAGGTAGTGATGTTTATCAAAGCCTTTCCTCAAATTTTAGACTTGCAAAATTTCTTGTGAGGGCTCCCCACACCCCTGAATTTGGAAGTATTTTATTGGGTGAAATATCTGAAAAATGCTGAAAGGAGGCAGCAAAAGAGTTTAGATATAAGACTTGCAAAAATTATTGGTTCTGTGAAAATGGTTACTCCAAGTGAAATGTTATTATGGCAGTAAAATTATGCAAGGTCTTCAAATGCAAACATGCAGAGCTATTACTTATAATTAAAAGGCAAGGGTGAAATTTAACAGATTGACAACCTGGGAGACTAGAAACTATATGCAGCCAAAGAAAAATGCTTGAAATTCAAGCCCACCAATATGACAGTGGTCTGAAATGAAACCTCACACCATGAAAGGTGCGTTGGACCTTCTGTCTCCATCCTCAAAGCCATCTATTTTCCTTCTAAAGGTCAACTTTACAACGACATGTATATGTTGAACTCGTGTGAAAACATTTCTTTCTTTCTATTAAGTATTTAACTTTTTCTGTTCTATGATCCTGGATATGCAAAATAATTCTGTGGACTGCATTCAGATATTCTTTCTTTTTGGAACTCTGGGTGTCTAGTAGGCTTCTGAATGCACTTCCAAGTTTGGACACTTCCTTCTATGGGATGCACATATGAAAGCTTAGCTCTGTTTCTAACCGCCACCACCATCAAGTGGTTTATGTATCCAAGCACTAACAATTTATTTTCCCCAAAGGGAGAAAAAGTAAATTATAATCAGACTGAAGGTAACTTTGGCAAAACTACAACATCTGCACTGTAAATGAAACTTTCCAGATCTCTATCATATATTTTATTGTAAGATTAAAATTGCAGCACAAGACCACTCACTATACAATTTCTCCAGATAATACACTCACAAGTTTAGCCAAATACAGGTGACTCAAGGAAGTGTATCATGCGGAAAGCCTACCACTTTTGCAATGGTTACTTAGTTTCCAGCTTTCTCAAGAGATGTAACAACCCTGGGAGATAGGACATGGGGTACCTTATTTTTAGGTACTTCAACCTTATTTAAGTACCTTTACCTAGCTAAAGTAGGCTTCTGTAATAATATAAGCTACCCCACATCAGATACTTTTTGAGGAGGCGTGACTTAATCAAAAAGTGAAGGCCAGAGTGCTCAAAAAGTTGACTTTGAAAATGACACTAGAAGGAAAGTAATAATTTCCTGACAATGTCTTCATGTGTCTTCTTGCTTCCTACAAAAGCTGTAAAGGTAGCTCAAATGCATAATGGCAACTCACACCAGTACTTCCAACTCTCATTTACCCCTCTTGTGAGTTTGTTTACCAAGAAACAATACCCTTTGCTCTGTGATCAATCAAAGTTCATACAATGGTTTCATATTGGGGCCCTCTAGTCCACCATCCCCAGTATTACAGAACTGTATAACATTATATGGTGCTTTTCGGTCTGCCTGGCTCACAGCATCAAAATAAGCTGCAGTGCAATTTAGCCAAAGATAATTAAATTATGTGCTTTTAGAAATGCATGGAATAATGTCTGTTAAAACTGTGAGATGCTATATCACAAGACTGAGCCAGTTTCTTTCCAAATCCATTTATAAAACAAACAGGAACACTAGTTACCAGTTGGTTAAGTTACTTGTAATATTTGCTGTAACATTCACATTTCAGCTTTCAAGATATTAGGTTACATTCCCCCAGCGCCCCAACCCCGTCCAGTTTGGTTCTCACTAATTTTCTGCTACATGTTTGATTTGGTTTCATTTCAAACCTGTTGCTGAATTGGCGACAGGGGGGGTAGTATTAGATGTTTTATCTGTTATGGCAAAAGGACACGGATATTTCAAAGCGGTGGGCAAAGATTAAGAACTGTAAAGGGAGATGAATTTCATTCTAAAAATCTGATAAGGTACACATATTTAAAATAATTATGTAAAGGGTCAGCTACCCATAAAGAACTTGACAACTTGAAAAAATGTCTGCATGAAACAGAATGTATCACAAGAAAAGTTGCTGACAACTTATGCATGGTTTATCTGACAATTTACAAACTCGGTTATTTTATTTAATGCACTGTTTTATTGCTTGGCGTACAGTATTCCTATATATATATATGTATTTGGGGGGGGACTTAAAACCATCAAGTCCCCCCACCCCCCCACCCCAATTAGACTTTTAGTTTCATAATGTAAATCATGTGCTAAGATTTGAGGGTCATTATGGAGAGAGTAAAGCAAACAAATCACAAGCTTACCTTGCTATAAAATGGGAATTGGATTTTGCCTCTCATTGAATTTAATGATAACGTAAGCGGGTAGCTCTTTAGTAACAGCACTCAAGATCTGACAGATTGCAACACAAATCTATTCAGTGCCATTTTCCTAGAAAGAGAGGTGCCAGAACTCAGCATGAACACCTCCCTCGTTCTCTTGGAATGCAAGGCGCCCACCTGAGAGGTGCCAGAACTGAGTTCCAGCTGAAGAAAAGTCCTGAATCTATGACATTCACCACTGAACCTACAGCAAAATCCCATGCATTTCTGTTCAGAAGTAAGTCCATTGGCTGCAACACTATACTCAGTTTTCTGGGAATAAGTATGGCATATGTGGGGTCCTGCTGTTATTGCCACGTAGTTGTGTTGAGGCTTCTGGTCTTAGTAGGAAATAAAAGATGACTTCAAACTCTAGTGTGAGAATGCAACACTTATTTGAAAATGCATGCTGACACTTTATTGGAAAATGAAAGGAACACTTCTTCAGATAAATGTGTGCAAAATAGTATTTCATAAACCGAACACACATTTCTGATGAGTTTCAGTTAAATTACTTTTGAGCTTCTACTCCTGTGACCTTACTTATATTTTGCCAGCATCTGTCAACATTGTTTATTTAATTTTCAGTTCAAAGTATAAGCTTGTCTGCAGTGTCAGGGTAATTACTGGTCCAAACTAATGGAGCTATGGGATTGTTTTGGAAAGGAACAGCAAGATGGTTGGCCATGTTGTATGGGGAAGATAGCATTTACTTCCCTGTGTAATATAATTCATATAAAACTATACAACACAAATTCAACTACAGCTGACAGAGCAGTGAGGGTAATTAAAAGTGAAGTACTGTATGTTACTAGTTTACCTGTGGAATATTTCTGTTCATAGAATATAAAGTTCCATCTCTACAATTCTATGGTTCTACATTTAACAGCATAAGTAAGCTGCAATGCAAATCAACTATGGTAAGGATAGCAAGCAATGGTTTTTGCCTCAACTGGATTCTGCCTCAGGTTTGCAATTTTGTTCTTACAGAATGATTTCTGGATTGTAACTCAGTATTTGGATTCTAATCCATTTGGTTTCCAAATGAATGTTTAAGAAAAAAATATTTAAAGGAAAAATTGAACTGGGTTCAATTAGAAAGAGATTCTTTCTTTCTTTCTTTCTTTCTTTCTTTCTTTCTTTCTTGATGCATAATTGTGCAGTGGTGAAATGGTGGAATTAGACCATTTCACCACTGTACTGCTGCACTGTTGCACAATTTTGTAAATAAAAGGTGTGGAAAAACAAAATATTGTTTTAAAGTTTTGTTTATTAAATATTTCATCATTGTGAAATTGTGGGACAGTTCTTTTCTAATTACAACATACTAAAATTTAAAAAAGTACCTTTTCCCGCTTTTACATAAATGTAACATATGCAGAATTCCACCAGTTGCCTTCGAATTCTGACTGGAATGAAACTGGAGTGATAACTAATCTGGTGCCAGAATCTTAACACAATTAGAGAACAGAATTGCTCCATTTTGCTCATTCTGAGTCTCTCAGTCTTGAGAAGTGAATAGATCAGAAACTGTGCACACCTATAGGAGCTATGGTCTAAATTGCCCATTGTGATACAATAAATATGGATAAACTGATTTTTATGTTATTTTCCCTAATTGATATGCCTTTTGTATGCACTTTCCCCTAATATTCAGAGAAGTGCACATTTTGAAGGTTAATTGCATTTGGTTATATAGTCAATTCAATTCAAAATAAATTCAATTATTTAGGATCCCCTAACTGACTTTTACCTGTATTTGAGTCTGTTCTTTTGGACATGAGGCAATATAGCCAAACCTTTGTTCAGTCATGGATTAATTGGACTGGCCTGCTCTCTGTCCGAACTCCAGTCTCATGCCAGTGTGCTAAATGTAATTTAGTAGCTACTAACTGATTAGAACATTCCATTATTCTTGTTCAAAAGTCAGTGTTATTGATTATAAGAGAAAATCCACATAAAGTTAACTTACTGTATAAGCTCCCACATTCTTTCCTCCCTGCCCCAAGACTGTACTTTGCTTTTCCATCTAAGAATTTCCCTATCTTGTTGTTATCAAATCACTGGAACTAGTTCAAAACCGCAATTCTTTGGAGACACATAGTGGCCTTCACTAATCAAGGTGAATGCTTACAGAGACGTTGCTCTGTAACTCCCTGAAATCCCTCTCTCCTTTCTTGACATGCAAGAGCCTATATTTTTAATAAACTGTGAAACCAGGTCCTTATCTCTTCCCATAATACATTAAAATGCCATTAATAGTTAGGCTCCTGTATGTGTTCGCATAATTGTTTAATTTAACTGTAGCTAAGTATCGACAACTAATGCCTAACTTTTGCTGGTTATTCATTTGTAAAAGAAAAGAAAAACAACATGTGAGAAAAAAGACCAAAAAAAATAAGGAAAATGTTGCCCGTGATTATGGATTTTTAGTATAAATAGTGGCACTGTTCAGGCTTGGGAATTGTATAATGCTAAAACACCACAGGGTTCATTAAGAATACATGTTCTGGGATTAGATTTTACTGCGCACCTCAGGAATCTACAGGTCTAAATGGAGGTGATATTAGCTTCCATTAAAGATTCTCAAGAAAGTAATTTATAGTTACTCACAAGGGGAAACTTAGCGGGGGTGGGGGGAGAGAAAGAAGATTGCCAGCAACTCCTGCTGGGATCAGGAGTATCACTTGCAGCTCTACTTTAACCACTGCTTCACCTCGCCACTTGTCAACACATAAATCTTATGCTATCACTAGAAATACCTCAATGGCACCTGGGGAAAGCAAGACTAGAGGTAGAGGGGAGGGAGCTAAAGAGGAAATGCCGCTTGAAAAGTGAGTTGATGTACTCAGTTCAGGCAGCGTTTTACATTAGCCTGTGAGCATTCCTAAGGCAACATATCCCACTGAAATTTGTATCAGTGAAGACAATGTTCTTAAGTTTTAGAAAACTGTTTTAATCAGATGAGGAAACCTCATTCTATGCTGAAACTCGTCGAAAACAATGAAAAGAAAACACATGTAAACATAAGGATTTTTCTAATCCTGAAGGAGCCTCTCCACCTCCATCGTTTAACCTGGACACTGAGGTCCAGCTCCGGGGGCCTTATGGTGGTTCCCTCATTGCAAGAAGTAAAGCTACATCTCATCAGATGTCAAGGAAATAAACAACTATCTGGCTTTTAGAAGACATTTGAATGCACCCTTCTATAGGAAAGTTTTTACTGTTTAATGCTTTACTGTGGCTTTATAATTTGTTGGAAGCTGCTCAGAGTGGCTGAGCAACTCAGTCCCATGGGAATAGGAACAAGAACAACAAGAACAACAACAACAACAACAACAACAACAACAGTCACAGAGGACTGCATGGAGTCAAACAAAAAGTCTTCACATAAGACATGCAAATCTACATAATACCTTTGGCTTGTGATATTTCTAATGGGCCCTAGTGAGTGAAACAAATAGGACACATCAGGGTGTTTCAGGTTTTCACATAACTCTAAGAGAGAATATATGTGCTCAAATGTTAATGATTAAAGCAGTATTACTCCTAGCCAGGCAAACAAGTTGTTCTTGGACATCAGCACAACTTTAATATTGAAAAAGAGCTGTATTTAAGAACATGAGTGAGGTGCTCTTTCTACGGTCTTTCATGCATTTTAATCTCCTAAATGTAACATGAGAAATTGCTGTTGGCTCTCAGCACACCACAAGGAGCCATTTTTATCATACTTTTTTCATTAATGTGTATCTGCCAATGCAAATAATTGTATGTGAAGGGCAAAGTTAAGGAAGAATTTATCACTTGCACTGTCTGAAGTTTTAAGTACCATGTGAATGACGTTCTTGCTCTTAGCATGAGCCAATTTGCCTCCTCACTCCAACTGGGAAGAGTCTCAAGTTGGTGTCTCCCAGGGAGAGGGGTCAGGGTCACATGGAGAAGTGTGCCCAATGGGAGGGGGTGGACCTGCCTTCTTTCTGGGTGTGTGGGGCTATAAGAACCTCTTTCCACAACTGTGCTTGCGAAATTCACATTTATAGTCTAATTCAGGCCTGTCTCCCATCAAAGTGAATGCCTCGTAGTAAATCGCACTCTAAGACAGACCTGCAAAAACAAAAGGCTCATCGGTCCACTGTGTGGTGACCTCTACTTCTGCATCACAAAGAGTGTAGGCCTCTCTCAATATTTAGAATTCTCAGTTCATAGATTCTATTGGATTTATGGGGATTGAAACAAAATGGGAGTAAAATAATTTGATTTGTTGGTGTCATACTTCATTATAACCTCAAATTTAGTCGAAAGACTGTGAGGAATACTAGAGTGATAGAAAAAGAGGAAAGGCAGCATATAATTATCTGTTTCTCCCAGTCCTGTAGTGTTCAGCCTGTCTCTTTAGCTATCGCTGTAAACTTCCTTTATAATAAATTGTGTCCTCCCTAAAAGAGGGCATGTGTTGCGGTGAGACCTGGAGACTGACCTCCTGGTTTTGGGTGGGTCTATTGGTTAGCCACAACACCCGATTGGTGGGTCCCTCAATGCTGGGTTGAATCTGGCCAATGGGGTGCAGTCTAAATGATCGAGGGACCTATATATACCTATGCATGTGACCCAGAGCTTCTTTTGGCTTGTGCATCGGAACACCCGCCCACCTCTCCCTATATTTATAGTATTTTGCACTTGACCTTGCTACGCCATCGTGTCATCTGTCATTGGGACAGGGGCACGGCAGGAATTTTCCCCACTTGGCTGATTGGCTCTTGCCATTTGGGTTTCGTCTGCCATGTAGCAAATTGTCACAACTTGTAAGTTTGAGGATAGGCACTAGTTCAAGTGATAGGGGTGGGAGATCAGTCTCACCATCCCTATGTGAAGGGTATTCCGTTAAAGGAATCCAGGGACTCAACTTGGTTTGGTCAACCCCCGAGAGGGAGTTGTGCCCGTGCCTGAGTCCAGGAGAGCATCTGGGAGGTGAACACAATCTGTTCCTGGGCTTTTCACCTATCTCAGATGTTCACCCTTGGCTGACCTATGATAGAGCTCTGGGTCAGCGCTACCTGCAACGGTGTAGGGAGCTAGTCGAACCAGAGCCTCACTTTTCTGTAATCAATAAAGTTGTGGCCTAAATTCTGCTAAAAACCAAAACTAAAATTTGAGTCAAATGTGATTTTATTTAGGGGGGAGGTCTCTGGGTCTGAACATGCAAAAGCTTTTCTTTTCTTTTTTAACAATGAATGCCCTTGCAAACAGTTGCTGCCTGTTACTGGTTAGAATGATACAAGCCAAATTTTGGATGTGTCAGCCTCCCTGGATTCACTCCTTTGGGAGGAAAGGCAGGGTACAAATTCAATGAATAAATACCCATGGTAGTTCAAGGTGCTGTACTTCGCAGTGCTCATCCTCTGAGATAGGTCATTCTAACAGACCGAAAGGAAATATAATAGGGATATGATTGGTACGGAGAATCTGTGAGTGAACAAGATTAGCAATCATTTATGTATGCAGCACCTTACACAGTTACATAGACATAAATTAGATCACAGCCGACAAGAAACTTGCAAATTAGGGTTGTTGCCTTTTAAAAAAATAAATAAATCAGTATTTTAGTTTTTCCATATTCAGGTAGGTAGCCGTGTTGGTCTGACGCAGTCGAAATAAATAAAAAATAAAAAATTATCCAGTAGCACCTCATAGACTAACTAAGTTTGTTCTGGTATAAGCTTCTGTGTGCATGGACACTTCTTCAGATATCTTATTTTTTCCATTATACCTTTTGGAACCAAGTTAACAATCTAGGATAAACTTTTTTGCTTTGGTCCAACTAAATGTGTGTGCAGTAGTGTTGGCTATATGTGAATGACTCCTGAGCACTTTTTGGGGGAAGAGGGGGGAATGCACAGAACAAAATCCAGCACACACACAGACACGCCACATCAACTTCCAGACAAAAGCTATGCATGCTTTGCTCTTGTATTTGGACTGAAGCAGGGCCCATTTGCATATGCAGTTCTTTATCTCACTGGGAATATACACACGGACAATTTCTAGATTAAGGTAAATGTGTACCCTGTGTTGTCTCCCAATTTTCTTCATTTTCCTTCTGTTTCACTTTAGTTTGGCCTTTGACGGGTTTAAATTCCACTGTTTAGTTTTGTTTTCATAATGGTTTAAGTGAAAAAAGGAAGACTGATAGCAGCAACTGGCTTTGGGTCCAGTGGTCCTGCCCAAGCTCATAGATCTAAGCATTTGTCCAATATTCTGGGTACTGACACCAGGCCTGATCACTGCATTTGACTCTGGGCAAGAATGAGAACTTATGTGAAATTTCTGCAAAATACCCGCTATCAAAGCTATAGCTTTCCTTATAATAGATGTTTGCTTAATTTGGTCTAAGAGTAAACACTTTATCACATGCAACATTGTTCGGCAGAGTCGTTATCTGATTATTTTATGGTTTGTCTTTAACAAATTGTTACACTTTTGTTATGAGAGGCCCCCTTCCTCTGCCGCACAGTACCTATTACTTTTTTAAAAGAGTGAGAAGGCTGCAGCTCCTGAAACAGAATGAAATTCTTTTCAAAACTTATTTTTCAAGTTGCGTATGTTGGCATTCTACCTGGCACTCCTTATCTACAAAGCAGATAATCAGGTTGGACAAAACAGTTGCATGCTAAGGGGAAAGCCTGTATTATTTGTCTATTGACCTATATGTTTAAAAGGACTTATTTTGCTCTCTTACTATACTAAGAGAATCATTTCCCATTACTAAGCCATTTAAAGAGACACATAGAGAGCTAATCCAGTATTTAGTGCAGAGCATTTTTGGCACATTTCATTGTAACTTTGGCTTGAGCCTGTCCGGCAGGGGAGAGGTTCTTGTTCACACAACATGAGCTCAATTCCTTGCTGGCAGTAGATTTGTGCAGAACATGAAACCCCCCTCCCGCCGCCCAAAAAAAGGACCTCTAAAATGTTCTGTGTCACTTGTATGCTTTATCTCAATATGCTAAAATGTTCTATATTTAAAAAAAATCATAGAAAACTGTGCACCGCAGAGCACAATACCTCAAAACATTAACAATAATGTGAGGGTTCAAGGAGGAAATGTTTAAACATAGCCAAAAACCCGAGAAAAATGACCACAACTGACTCGATGTAGGGTTTATCCCCCACCTACCCTGCAATGAATGTCACACTAACATATTGTTTTAGCAATCTGAAAGGTCTTCCCTCCCTGAACTTAAATGCCAAGCTAAGCAGCTATTTTCCTTGGCCCACTGGGGTTAGAAGAAAAACTGTTGACCCTTCGCCTTGACTATGTTCACTTGTCAGCTTTGGATGCTGTAGCTGTCGCATATTCCAGGGGATCAGCTGGTCAGAGAGAGCTGGGGAATAGACTAATTAGCATTTCTATTGCTCGGTCCAGTCCACCTGATTACACATTCATACAAATTAATTAATTTTTAATTTTGCCCTATCTCAGCTATTATAAATCAAGTCAGGCTGGCCAGAGAAAGGCTTGCAGGAAATATGAAACTGTCTGGCTATGAGGCGCCTGATCTGAGGCTCAGGTTCAGCAATCTCTCGTGCCACTGAAAACACAAAGGGAAATTACTCTGTATAGATATTGTGATTGGAAAACGCCATCTTAATTAATTATTGTTGCGCCTGAAAGGTCACCAAGCAGGAAATAATGTGATTCATTTTCTTTCCTTTGTCAAATAAGCCAATAATAATAATAATAATAATAATAATAATAATAATAATAATAATATCAACATATTTTCATACATGAAATAGATGCAGAAGGTAGACTCCTATCAGGGGTAGACTCCCATCAGTACCCACCAGCGTGGCCTATGTTTAGAAACATGTTTGTTTTCATCTTGCTAGTCTCTTTGTTTGTCTGCTGTCTATTACTATGTAGTCTTAGGAGCCTATTTATGCCAAACCATCATGTCTTCAATACTAGACTCTGGGTTCTCTGTGGGCACACCAACTCAGAATCCCGTGCTAATGTAAAACAAAGTATGCACTGATAAAAGTGGATTTTTAAAAAAAATGCAAATATGCATAATTTCCTGATTTTGCATATTTGCTTATATTCTCATTCCACAGTCAATTGAGGGGGGAGAACCCCCAAAACAAATTATTTGAAATTTTGATTTCAATCAACGTCAGCAATGCTACCTCTGGAAGGCAAGAGGTTGGATGATTTTGCTTAGGTGGTAGTCAACTAAAGTAACTGCTCCCTTCCCTTTCCAGCTCTGTGGCATCAAGGGCTGTCATACCACTGATCTTCTGGACAGAACGTTGTAGGACAATTCTGGAGGGGAAGCATTCTGATCCAAAAGAATTGCCTTGAGAATACTGGCCTATACTTTGCGTATAATGTGTCTGCAAAAATGCCATACCATGAGGTTTTCTGGCCTACCCTATATACTAACTGGATGCAAGACAAGAAAAAGTCTTAAATTTAGGATAGGCAATTGCCTAACTTAGTTTGCTTCTTCTTAAGCACTTGATATGTTCTTTAAAAGAAAACATTGCTTATAATTGAATTACTCAAAGAATGAAATCCATATTGCAATACTATTCCCAGTTATTAAGTTAGTAACATTTGATGGTGCAGCCTTATTTATGGACCTTGCAAATACCAAATGGATAGCATTTTGGGGTTGAAGATTTACTAGTAGTGGGTGGCTAAACTATGAGTTCCAAAATGACACCTGGTTTAAATACTCATAAATCGACCCAGGTCATTGGAGTTTCATGTTGATATCAAATTGGAATTTGGCCCTGAGGTTTACAGATCCAGATGTTCAGTTTTTTACACATATTTGGCTAGTCTTAAAGATGATATAAAACCTAAGATATATAGAGTTTGTAAGCTGTAGATTAATACAACACACCAATTTGGCATTCTGCAAGAGCACCACATCAATAAAACATATTCATCTGAGGTAAAACTGCTGGGATCGAAAATAGCAAGAAACTGGAGAAAGCACAAGGAAGACAAATCTTTGAACTTATATTTGTTTTAAAATTATGCCAAAAAGCACTTTCACTGCAATATAATTTCTACATATCCACACAATTTATAGATCTCTGGTTCTCAAACTTCATTGCATTGACCACCGTTGGGCTTTGTTTATTCTTTGTGAACTAGCACTACAATCAAACCAGCCTGATAGCTCTGTGAAGCCCTGTGCTACATTTAAACATAGGGTTGAATTCTGGCAAAAGTAGTTGAACTTATGGCCCATTGTTTTCAATAAGAACAAAGTTGCTGTTAGCTTGTCCTATTCATTTTAATAGTTTCAGTGTTGAACTAACTTAGGCTGGATCCAACCCTTCACCATATACACACATAAACTCATAACAATAAAAGTCTGACCAATTGCATCATATAAAAGCCTTTCAATATATAGCTAAACATCACGATTTTGTTAACTTCATAGAAAATAAAATAAAATAAAAATAAAAATAAAATAAAAATAAAATAAAAAACTCTGGGCGGCTTACATTGTGAAATTGTAAAATATCAGACATTAGAAATTTACCAATGAAGAAAACATAAATGAACTTTAAAAAACCCAAACTAAGACTTACCTTTGTAGCAACAGTCATTTATATTTGAATGAATGCTGATGAACATTTTGTTCACTTGCATGGCTGACAATGGGGGGGGGGGGTTCTCTTCATTGTGAGGTGGAAACTTCAAAGAAAATGTCAGCTCTTTAGTATCTTATTTGTATTTATTGTGGTCTTGGAGGGGGCACTCAAAACAATAGAAATGGGCCTTATTTGGTTTTTGAAACCCTAAGTGTATGATTTTGTATTACACTCTCAATAAATTCCAGAATCCCCACGTTCTAGAGTATTGTCATTCAAGACATTCAGAAAGTGCCTAAATTCTTGGGGGGGAAGGTGGTTATAACCAGAATGCTGAGAATAGTGTATGCCTAGTGTCTTACTGCAGGTATTTGGTTCTGAAAAAATATAACTTTAGGCACCTAGTAGTATAGATTCATTAGCCATAGTTTTGTTATGTTTTTAGTGAGAGTGAATTCCCTACTTTCTCTTGTAATCATTCAATCTGTGATGTTAAAGCATTGGTTATGCTATAGTCTATGCTATGCATCAATGTGGGGGGCCTGGAAGATGTCTGTCTTATATAAAGTTAATTGCACAATTATACGTAAAGCATTCACATGATTTCAAGAAAGGAAGCCCTATGTTTATAAGTAAAGTATATCATAGTTAATGGCTATCTCTCTAAGCCCAGAAATGACATCATTGGGCCAGATGTGACTGGAAGGTTGCAAAGTTTTTTTAGCTGTATCAAAGTTGCTCAAGACACCCCTTCATGTAATTTGTTTAGCATGTCATTTGTGGCTCAGAAACAACGTTTCAGCTACAGAGCAATTTGCGTGAAATTGTATCCCTCGGGTACTCAAATGGCACTAATTAAAGTAGTAATACAGTATTATAAAGAACAGAGTTAGCCCTGCAGTATTTGGGGGTACGGAATAATTTCTTCCACCTAGCTTACTGGACACTAGGAATGACTGTTTCAGTCTGTGGACATCTTAAAGTATGTCCCATCCCTTCCAGGGAAATTCCAGAGATTTTGAGGATAATTCCAGAGAATCAAATAAATAAATAAATCTGCAGATAAAAACAGTCAACAAAAAACAAACATAAACCACAACCTCCACCAAACTGAGGAGTACTTAGGAAGTGCACCAAGGGCAGTTCTTTTGTATAAGTTGTACAGATGGGACAGTGCATATAATTCCACAAGAAGTGATTTGTGGCTGCTTCCTCCACCATCTGTAAAAGCATTTTTACCCTGTGCAGTGGAAGTGCTCTAAGCAGGTTCATGTTGTTAAAAGCAAGGAAAAACACAAAACAACCCACAGTACACCTTGCAAGTACAATAGTCAAAACAGCTCTCAGAAAGGTTTGTAGATCTTCAGATCAAGCCCCAGATTTGTGTTTCATTCGAAAATGGTTCTATGGGATAAAAGGGGTGTGGCCTGTTTTGAAATTCTCAGCCATCCCTACTTGAGTGTGTACTCAAGATTGTAGAAACAGGTAGGTAACCGTGTTGGTCTGCCGTAGTCGAAACAAAATAAAAAAATTCCTTCCAGTAGCACCTTAAAGACCAACTAAGTTTGTTATTGGTATGAGCTTTCATGTGCATGCACACTTATCTGAAGAAGTGTGCATGCACACGAAAGCTCATCAGTGGCAGAGCTTCATTCTCTGGCACTGGGGGCGGGGAGCAGGTGGGGTCGGGGCTGGCATGCATCCTGGGGGCGGGCCTGCCATGCATTCTGGGGGCGGAGCGTGCCACCCGCAGGGGCGTAGCACCCAATCTAGGGGTGGGGCGCCCAGCGCAGGTGGGGGGCAGCCGCGATGGAACCCCACCAGGATTGCGCCGATTGGGGTGGGGTGCTCTCATCACCCCCACCTTCCTCCGCCCCTGAAGCTCATACCAATAACAAACTTAGTTGGTCTCTAAGGTGCTACTGGAAGGAATTTTTTTTTTTACTCAAGATTGTGTAGATATTTTTAATACTACTCCTTTAGCCACTTATTGTGCACACAGCTAGACCGAGTTAAAGACTGGATAAATGGTGTGTGTGTGTCCCCCCCCCCCATCTTGTGGAATGTGGGCAATGATATGCTACCATTACACCAGTGCTGCCATCTTAGAATCATCATGATACTTCCCAGGTATTTTGAAAGCGAAACAGTCTTCTCAAAAACCACCAAATGAATGGAATACTTCCCACTGGACCAAAGAATGATGTTGACACATTTTTAAAAATGATGCAAACAAAAAGAACAAACTCAAGCCTTAACAAAAGCTTTAAATGGTTATAATTTAAAAGACTGTGGGAATGGTTATTGGTAAAGAGAGTTCTGTGTAACATTTCAAACCATCATCAGGATAAACTGGGCTGAAAAATGACTGCTCTGGAGAAAACACAATTGAGTCATAGTTTAAATCAGGGTCAAGGTAAACACAAACATTATTTGCAGGAAACTAGAAGATTTTTCTGTGCTTCATAAAACAGATTTTTAAAAATAAGAATAATATTGATTTCTTTTTGCCCTGTGTACCCCTTAATAGCTACATGTTTTATATTTAAATTGGACTTTCCGCTATTACTTCAGACTAAAGGGCTAGTTTTATTATCCTGAAATAGAACTTGTTCCAATTTTCAATTAATTTCGTTCTCAAATTATAAATGGAATATAGTGTGATACTACGCTTCCAGGATAAGCAGATGAAACATTATTGTACTGAAGACTGATCAGTAAATCTTTATTTTAAAAACCCAAGAAGCAGGAATTATCCTATGCAAATGGATTTTTCCTCAGTGTTAGTTGCATTCAGCTGCTATCCTATTTCGAAAGGTTAATACATTAGAACCTCCATTACCTGGATCATTATCCATACAAAATCCACTGTATCTTGCATGAAGGCCCACAACACTTGAACACCATCTAAAACAAAGTTCTTATTTAGTAACTTATTTTGTAAGTGTTTGTGGCTGTTGGGAAACCATTCATTAAATTTGCTACAAGTGTTTGCCATTACAATATATTTTTTAAAAGCTGCTCAGTCTTTAATCAGAATGGTTGATGATTCTCAGTGCAGCCTTTGAAAAGCAATTTTTGGAAATGAAATTGTGCATTTCCCTCCCTTCATTTTGGAGAATGTGAATGGAAGTCAGGCCATGAGGAAAACACTATACCTTAGTTCATAGTCCTTGCCTGCTGACAGACTTTAACCTACAGTCATTTATCTTGTTCATGCTGTGGCCCTCCAACTCCCACCCCCCAACTCGGAACATCAATCCTAAGTAAAATTCCTTGCCAGAAACAGCTATCAAGAAAGAAAAACTTAGGCTTCTCACTGCCTCCCACCATGTCCTTTCCTCATGTCATATCATGCAGCATCATGGTGACTGAGAAAAAATAGCAGCTTGTGCAAGGTCCAAAGGTCCATAACAGCAGGAGAAGGTGAAGTAAGAAGTCATGTCAACAGCAACAAAGCAAAGAAAAAATGCTTTGATCTCGTGAAGAACTACACACTGACCACAGTAGAACACCCTCCCCATTAAAAACTAAGACAAAGCAAAAATAGGATTTCAGCTGAATGAACCAAGACCTCAGCCAATGAACAGAATTTGAGTGAGTGCAGCATTTCAGCAATTTTGCCATCTTTTCCTTACTCCTTTTAAACCACTTTCCCAAATTTTAAAGATCTGCGAACCCTGTTGTTTCCTTCCCCCCACCCACTCACAGTGCACAGCTTAGCTAGTGCAGAATCCTTTTGTGTCAACATGCCTATAGCCATAGACATTATGTAGAAGAAGTCTATCATTTTGCGTGTGAAACTGCAACGTCATTATAACTGTTAATAAAGTACAAGGTCACGCAGGATTGTACTTCAGCGGCATAGTGGTAAAAGAAGCATCATTGCCTATGTGGGTTTGAAGCTGCCTCAAGTGTAAACTATACCTCCAGACCACATGAACCTGCTTAACTTCTTTAGATGCCCTGCTCTGTGCCCCCTTCCCTTTAGCTATAAGATAAGTAAGTACTGACAGTGGCACCTAAGTCCTGATCAATGTCCCAACACAGCAGGTATCATTAGGCAATGTGAGGCAGCCACCCCAGGCCACAGAGTACCTGTAGTACCCGTACAGGGGAGTAGAGAAATGTTTCGTGTGACAGAGTCTGCTCTCTGACTCCTTTACCAGAATGCTGCCCTCATGTATGGTGACAGATGCTGTCCCTTTGCCATTGCTGAAAGAGAGCCAGACTGGCTGGCTTCTGTACATGGCTGGCCAAAGACATTTTGCTGCCTGAGATGAAGCAGACAACTGCTCCCCACCCATTGCATCTTACTTCAGCGCTGGAGTCGGGCCACACAACATCTTAAGCTGAGCCTGCTGTGGATTCTGCCCTCCAGTAATATAATGACATTCCCTGTCTGCACACCCAGCACCTTCCACCTGAGGCGGCTGCCTCACTCTGCCTAATGCTAGCACACCTGTGGTATAACCGCCTCCCAAAATACATTTATTAGGTTCCTTCTTTACTATCTTTTAGATGCCAAGAGATCCCCATCAGATGCACCCACACTTCTAATCACAATTAATTTTCATCACTTTTAATCCGTTTCTTATATTATATGCCACTTTTTACCACTATATTTAATTCATCATTTTCATTTAGCTTGTTCTTGATGGATGTTTTAGATTGTGTTTAATGCTAAGGTTGTGCGTTCTTGCCTTGCAGAGAGGTAGCAGCAGCACTGTTCTGCACACTTTTGCCTCTGGCCTCACTCATCACTGGCATGCGGTCCCCTGAGGATTCCCAACAAGGGAAGGTGGCCCTCAGGCTCCCTATTCCAACTTAGTTCGTGCTTGAAAGCTAAAACCCTCTGCAGGGATGGCACCCTGACTTGGGTACTTCCATTCTAGAGAGCCTCCATGGCGATCTACATAACAGTATGTTCATTGCCAGAGTAAGCGTTTCCATTTACCCGGGAGTGTTAAGGGGGGTTCATTTGTCTGTGGTGTTTTCCTTGCTTTTAGCTTTTAGCAAGTGAGGTATGTTTACTCAATCTGTTTGTAAGAAACTATTTGCCAGACAGCTGAAACGTAACCCTGACATTGATGTGAGACACCGTGAAGGCCGTTGCTTGGTGAGCTGGTTCCCCTTTTATAGATATAGATGTTTAAAATAGCATTTATTGTACTTTGTTATTATTGTACACCACCTTGAGAACCTTCCAGATGAAGAGCACCAGAGGGGTTTTTAAAACACACAAATGAATATGCACCCTCGGGAGTAAGTCCCATTAACCTCAATTGGAATCACTTCAGCTGTTCTGCATATCTCAGCAACAAACTTAGGGCTGCACATTAATCAGTACATGCTATTTAATGTTTGCATATAGTGTTTATGTATTTATTTAACAGGATTTCTATACCACTTATACAACTATAACATCTAAGCAGTTAACATTCATCCAGCTTGTCTCTGAAGCAAAGAAGAAAGCCATATGAAATAGCATGATGCAAAAGCATGGAGTATGAAAGAGGAAACATCCTGGGTTCTTTTCTAAACCTTTTTAAAGTCCCTTATTTCACTTGACTCAGTTGAAAAACCAGCTTTAAATCATTCAAGAGGAAGCAGCTCACTAAGCAACGGCCTTCACGGTGTCTCACATCAATGTCAGGGTTATGTTTCGCCTGTCTGGCAAATAGTTTCTTACAAACAGATTGAGTAAACATACCTCACTTGCTAAGATGCCAGGAGTGGGGGAAAGCCCTCTCATCCATGAATCTTTAAAATGAACCTCTGGACGGTAGCTAAATTAAAAGCAAACACCACAGAATCTCTATCTCCTATTGTCAATCATCTTTCTCTTTTCCAAAACAAAATAAAAATAATAATAAATATGAACACTGCACAGTTTGTGTCACATCACAATCTCTTGTCTATACAGCGTTTTTCTGCATGTGGGGATTGCTTTAAAACACACACACACACTACACAAGGCTTTTTGACCTTGACAACAACTGTAAATTCCCCCAAGTCCTATACAAGCTTGGCTGCAGTCATCTAATCTTTACTAAATCCTGTGTCAGCTAAACCCAACTTTTGATTGTTTCATCTACCTATATATAAAACAGGAATGACTGTAACCTACATCTGCCTGTTATTCTGAGGCCAGTACTAAAAACAATAATGAAAACGTTCAGCTAAGAGAAAGCAAAGTGTAGGATTTACATCTAAACAAATAACCCACACATCATGTCAAACTCAAGAGGCATAACTCCTTCCTCAGAAATGATCTATAATGAACTGAAGAAAATGTTTAAAATAACTTTTGTTAAAAAAACCAGAAGCTCTTTTACTAGGATTGATAGGAACTGAACTCCCCAAAGAACAAAAGAAAATATTTATGTATGCTACAACAGCCGCCCGAATATTGTTAGCCCAAAGATGGAAGGAAGAAAAGATACTGCTGAAAGAAGAATGGCAAATCAAGCTAATGGATTATGCAGAAATGGCAAAGCTCAGAGACTATGACAACAAGAAGTTTTAAAAAGAGTGGGAATCGTTTATTTTTCATGTGCAAAAATACTGTAAACAGGTTGATACATCGGCAGAGTTTTAAGTAAATGCTTGCAACCAGCAGAAAATTAGATAAAATTAAGGGAAATAATAATTGAAAAAGTTTGAGAATGGATAAGCGGAAGAACTTGGTTAATATAAGGAACCAGAAGAGGTTATGGGGGGAAGTCCAGAGATTTAAAGAATCTCAAAGAGGTGGTTTGTGAAAAGGTATTTGTATAAATTTAGATCTGGTAGAAATGTGAGTTAATTATTGTTTTTATTTGTGAAAACGTAACTGTGAAAAACTAATAAAATTTATTTACAAAAAATAGGGATTACTCCTTGTATTTTATGAATGGTTTCTAGAATTCTGAGTTACAGGGCCAGGGTAATGCTTATTCCTCAACTGGAATGAGTTCTGAGGTAATCTATAACAGGGAGACAAAAGAGTTTTTAGTACTGTTAGGTATTCCTATTGCCTGTCAGAGAGAATTCAGAGGCTGAGCACAGGTAGAAAGGCACTATCATGTACTCTCTCAACTTCTGAACTAGGGAAGCTAACATAAAGGAGGAATGAAGGCTGACCCTGATATATATATATATACTTTGCCCCTCCTGCACTCCAACCCCCAGTTTTCTCCCCCTGGTGCTGCCAGTTTAAGGGCAACAGCCTATGATGTTAAGAAATCTGCATGTGCATCTGCATGTGCAATGGGGTTTTCAGTTTATCTCTCCCTACCCCTGCTCAGTCCCATTGCGTTCTCCTGAAATTTTCACCCTTTAGCCCCCCAACCCTCTGGAACAGATATTTTGGGGAGATGGGGAGACACAATGGCCTGTAGGAGGAGGAGAGGGAAATGAAGTCCCATTGGACAAGCAGACACCCTCTTGCATTATATCAGATCTCAGCCTAATACTCTTCTGTTTGCAATAAATATAATCAGGAAGAATAAGAAATGGCAGGCGGAATGGATTTGGCATAATAGGCAATATAGTCACAGTTTGCTTCTTTATCAAGTGACAGACAAAACACATGTAAAGAAAGTATGCATGATTTTAATTTGGGGTATACAATATGGAGCTGATTTCAGCCTGGAGGTTCCCCCCCTCCTGCTTTAACTTCATTAAATCTTTACTGTGAAGAGTTTGTAACAATTTCTTAAATAAGATGGCAGGTTTCCTGACAGATGGGTAACTGATGTGCTATGCAGTAATCCCTAATTATAAAAGAATTTGGACGGCTGACATGCCTAGCATTAAGGAGGCAACCGAAGCAGTGTCACACTGACCCTTCAGAAATGATTATTGTCCAAACATACAATATATCTGATTACAAGGAATTGGTGAATGTAGTTGGCAAGAATCATTACAATTCCCTCTGTGAATGGACATCCATTTTTATGTCCCATTTTTAATGTGGCAACATATGAGCCAACCTCCCCCATGCTGATAAACTTCAAACTTCATCTCAGGTAGGTATATAAATCCTAATTATATAACTAAAATAAAATATCAGCCAAAGGTTCTGCTTAGATGCATTTAATGATCTCCAAAGCTACAATTCTCCCCAGTAAGGCTAACTTAAGTCTCATTGATTTCAGTCGGTCTATGACAGGACATCTGGTTCCAATCCAAAAATCAGTGTACTTTGCTTCTGAGTTAAGATGGATAAAACCTCTTATAAAAAGGGCTACTTTCTCTAATATGAGCTGATAGAGATTATTATTATGCATAATGCCTTTGAAAATCCCTAGGGGAGATAGAAAAGGCTGCTTGATCAAACTATTTTATGAATGTATACACTAAAAACAACATAATAAATAAATGAAAGAATGAAAGAAACAGGTAGAACAATTCAACTCCAGATAAAAACATTTAAAAATGAAAGTCCCTGGAAAAACAAAACAAAACAAAAGTTATAAAAGAGAGTGCCTAATTAGAAATATTTGTCTTTTATTTTGAATTGGAGATTGTGATAATATATATTTTCTAGAAACTTTAATTTATGTTTCCAGCTAAGCTGTGTTTATTTTTAGTGTATTATCTTTATTTTTTACTCAAGGTCCGCAGCCCCCCCCCAGCGTTCCAAATATGTGAAATGACAGGCTCACCTACTGAGGTACAAACAATGCAATACCTAGGGAAGGTGTGAACTCCTCTATGCCTTACCCATTTTGGAATTTATTGTGAGAGAACCAGGAGGTTATCTACGTTCCTGTGCCCTTAACAAACAATCAAAGCACTGTAGACATCCCACCAGGATTAGTAATACAAAGATCTGAAAAACAAAGTGACAATTAAAGGGTGAATCTCCACGTCCACATCACTGATGGGATTCGCCTCTCTTGGTCATGCTCAGCTTCACCATATGGCTTTCCCTTCCTTTGTGGAAAGCAAAACTTCCTGTCAAAGAGCAGCTGCTCTAAGTAATCACATCAGACTTTCACCTTACAGTAGTCAACCACCAAACCAATAGATGTTTGTCAATAAGATACTTTGCTCTGATGTTTTTTTTAAAGGATCTGCTTGAGATAAGTTTTATTCTTCATTCTGCTGCAGACCAACTGTTTTGTAATCAGCTGGTGCTTATCAGCATTTAATGGTGGAACTACAAATAAATTCTTGGACATCGCCTCCTAATCCTTCCATACTATTGTAAAATCAGATATTTTGCTCAGTTATTATGTGACCAGATTATTTTGTTAAAGCAGACAGACTATCAAAAGAAGAGTATGACTTAATGGAAGGGAACATGTAATCACTATGGTTCTAAGCCTGATTTCTCATGAAGTAAGTCAACTGTATGAATTTCCCTGAATCATATATGGACACTTTGTTTTGCTATAAAATAACCACTTCATTAGTGGTTATTTAGAGGTCTCATAACATATTTGAGCAACAATGTTACTTCAAGAGAGAAACAGAAGTTAGGTACCTTGCCTACTTGTGCTCATCATTCAAGACAACTCAATCTGTGTGAGCATTTTAATCAATTATCAAAATGTACAGTGCTCACAACAAGTGCTCTCTATCAAAGTCTTGTAACAGCTGTCAGTGTTGTAATGCAAACCCTTGTTAGTTCTTACACATTCCCCTCTGAAACTAATGAGGGACCATCTGATAACTCTAAACATAGACACAATTGAGGAAGAACCTACTCAGAAGGGGAAGTGTGCATTGATATATGACTCAATACAACCTTAATGTAGCTGTGAATTTAATCTCATGTCTTCAGTCTCATTGTTTTTAGCCAACACAGTCTCATGGTACTCAATTGTGCTTAAGTTTGAGTAGATATGCACAGCATTGTGCTGTGAAGAGACAAAATTTTTTTTTAAGATAAAGAGGAAAAGATATGCCAGCAAGTTCTCTAAAGGGTATTTATTATGCAAATAGGTCAAATGTTCTTGAACAGAATTCTGCACAAAATAGCCAGTATGACAATATGTTCACTACTAAAATGTTTAATTCCAAATAGGATGGGAATGAGCAAGTAGAAGCTGATATAACCCACTTTTGTTGCCTCTTCCAAGAAAAAATTAGCATGTCTTAATCCATTTATCTACTGGATAAACTATGACAAAACTTACTGGTCATGCACTAGGTTTTTGGATAATGCATTCCAGTATTTCACAGCAAGAGCAAACCACATATCCTAGATAATCATCAATCTAGGTTGTGTAAATGTATCTTCTGAGGAAAAATATATAACAGTTCCTTACCATGGCTCATTCATGTATATTTGGGAGGTATCAGCATGATAAAAACTGATGTTATTAAAATTAGAAATGAGTAAAAACAGAAACTTCAGCTTTTTATTCCTAACTGATTTAGGGTTGCTTCTTTATATATAATGAAATGCTAATACAAACCATATACAGTGGTACCTCGGGTTACAGATGCTTCAGGTTACAGACGCTTCAGGTTACAGACTCCGCTAACCCAGAAATAGTACCTCAGGTTAAGAACTTTACCTCAGGATGAGAACAGAAATTGCACAGCGGTGGCAGCGGGAGGCCCCATTAGCTAAAGCAGTACCTCAGGTTAAGAACAGTTTTAGGTTAAGAACGGACCTCCAGAACGAATTAAGTTCTTAACCCAAGGTACCACTGTATAGAATTATTTAAAATCCTAGTCAAGCTTCCTTTAAAATAATATTTAAAAACTATGACTGAAAAATCTTTACCAAATAAGGATCTGATTTAACTTCATTCCTAAAAATACTTTTGTATAGATTGTGAACCACTATGATTCTAATGAAATCAACAGGTTTTAAAAAAATCAAAATATTTTCTGTTTTATTTCTAAAATACTTTAATGTTGTTAACCCCTTCAGGTATGAGGCAGGTATGAATTATAACTCACATGAACTGCCCCAGACCCTGCAAACATCATCATGGGTGGTTTGGAGGCTGGCAAGACAACAGCAGATCTTCTCAATGGTGGCTCCTTGCTTGTGGAATGTTCTTTCCAGGGAGAAATGCCTGACATCATCTTTATCTATTTTTAGGCACTAGGCAAAAACTTATTTTTACCCAGGCTTTTGGCTCAATTCCCATCAGCCCCAGCCAACATGGCCAATGGCCAAGGATGATGGGAATTGTAGTCCAGCAACATCTAAACAACCACATGACCCCTACCTCTGGTGTACAGCTGTGCAGATTGTTTTAACCAAATACTAGTAGTTTTCATAGTGTTCAGGAAAAACATCATTTGAAGTAAGAAAGCATTAAAAGATTTAATGAAGGGGGGAAATGTGCCTTGCTTGGAAATATGATGGTTTTCATCTTGAACCCAAGTCTGGTACTCTCTCTCTCTCTCTCTCTCTCTCTCTCTGCCTCTCTTGCTACATACAAAACCATAACAGTATCTTGGTTTATTTATCTTCATAGACAAATGCTCCTTATTCATTCTGACCTTTGAAAACAATCTGATAAACAGACTATAGAGAAGAGAATAAATGGCCAAGCAAACTGATATGATTTATAGCGTACTAAACATAGCAGGAGTTGAATGTATTAATATTATTTTCCATGATTGATAATTTTATAATATGTTTGTGAAAATGTTAAGTGCACTCAAGTTGTGTTAAGCAGGGAACACATGCCACCAATCCTTGGAAGATTTTTACAAAGGGGCGAGATGAATCCTGCACAACTAGCTATAAAGAGACATGATCAGTCTGAACATTATAAAATATTTTGAAACATAAATATATGAAGTAGTATAATGACTTCCATTAGCTTGAGATGGAGGTGGCTTTGAGGTATTTAACAATAGTTTGGACAAAATTTCCCTAAAACCTATCTTTATTTCCATTTTCTTTTCTACTCAGAATAAAATTGCTATTAGTACAGATTGATGGGGAGGGAGGGAGAGAATACCACACAGTTTAAAAGGTAAAACACTAGTGATGTCAATGTAGGAACAAATGTTCCTGAAAATACCCCAAATTAAGAGCTATATAGGTTGATATATCATGCTTGTGGTTATGCCACACTTTCAAAACGAATGTGAACTTTCATTCATTGCCCTCAGCTTGGACTAATCACAACACCTAACTCTCAAAAAAGGGTTGGGAAACCTCATGTCATCATGCTGTTGAACTGATTATCACCAACTTTTCTTCTTTCACATTGTATGATAATTTTCCTATCACTTAATCTAATGTTAATTGGTTTATATTGGAGAATTTGTTGTGCAATCACTATAAAGACAGGTTTGGGAAAATTCAGGATCTGATAAATGCTGCTGTGGTACAAAGAAAAGATGTTCACAGAAACCAACTAGAGTTCCCTTCCTTCTCAAAGTAAATGTGAAGAAGCAAATAAATAAATACACCTGTTTCAATGGTTTCTTCTGCCAACGATTCTCATTGACTACCTGGGCTAGGCGGTATTACTGTCACATGATTCACCCCATCATTAAATGCACTGATTGCATGCCTGTTTCTTGCCTGCTCTGTCTAGAAAAGTATTATTTTAATCATCTTAACTTGGGGTGGGGGGCAGCATGGGAGGAACACTGCTGAGCCACCACTAGTCCATTAAGAAGCATGCGAAAAACTTAACTTGGTTCTAAGCCTTCCGATTCCTGCTGCGTTACTGACGTCAACAGCAGGAGGGGATTGGGTTACCAACTGCTTTTAAAGTGCCACTTAAATCACACCCTGGTGAAAATATTTGACAAATTTGGGCCTTGATAAAAGCTGTCAGGACAGCAGGACGTAGTATGTAAACCCAGAGCAGGCCAGAACGCCCTGTCACTTTTGTTAATGGCCTGCTCATACAAAGCTCTCTTGATGAACAAATGGAATGGAAATCAAAAAAGAAGGCCAGCTCCACTGGATGCCAAAACTTGATTGCAGGATCAGAGTCTGCTTCTTATATTTTGCATTCACGGGCACAAGTAATCTCTTGCTGACTGAAGTCAGCAGGCTTTTCTCATATACGCAGTGTCTGAAAACAGGCTTCATCCAGTGGTATAAACATTTAGCGATACATATGCTTGTCCCCAAGTGCCATGCTGACACTTTTAACAGATTAAAGCTTGAGCAATCAATTTAGCCTTGCCTGGTTGGATCTACACTACCCCCTAAAATGGAATTAATCTATTATTCTTTTCATACAAATGTTCAGAAACTCAGAGCTGAAGAAGGTGTAAACTTAAAACCTCTGAAAAACAAATACAGTAATTTCTGATTTCGGGGGGGGGGGGAGTTATGTGCCTTTATCTAACTCCTGATAGTAGAAACAGAAAACCTTAAAAACACATGTAAAATTCAATAACTACTTTCTTAAATCATGTTCCTATATTGCAATCCTTTCAATATATATCTGTGAATAAGCAAAAATAACATGCATTTATTTACATTCTTTTTTGAAAGGGTAAACCTGAATAACCTTCTGTCCTCCTAGTTAATTCTCACACTCACCATCTTAGAACACTAGCTTCTTTCAAAGAGTTTGGACTAATAACCAGGAGAACCTTGCTCTGTCTTGTGAGGAGAGGACAGCACCAATCTAACCAGAGAAACAAATGAGGCAACTGCTTGGTGTGGCAAAGTTCCACATGTGACTGACTCAGCAATTGTTGTGATTCAGGGGGTTAGACTTCCCCTCTTCAGGGGCTGAGGCAAGGAATTTAGAGCAGAAGAGAGAATTTCCTTCAGGGGACAACCCCTGAGGTATATAGCCAAGAAGAAGAAGAAGAAGAAGAAGAAGAAGAAGAAGAAGAAGAAGAAGAAGAAGAGGAGGAGGAGGAGGAGGAGGAGGAGGAGTCTGGATTTAGACATCCCGCTTTATCACTACCCGAAGGAGTCTCAAAGCAGCTGACATTCTCCTTTCCCTTCCTCCCCCACAACAAACACTCTGTGACGTGAGTGGGGCTGAGAGACTTCAAAGAAGTGTGACTAGCCCAAGGTCACCCAGCAGCTGCATGTGGAGGAGCGGAGACACGAACCCGGTTCCCCAGATTACGAGTCTACCACTTTTAACCACTACACCACACTGGCTCTCTGTACTTGTATTGCCAGTTTTCTGGCCTAAGAACATTGTTTTGTCCTCCTTTGATTCAGAGGACACCAGCTCAAAACGCCTGCTCCATCAGAGGCTAAGACTAATAAAGCTGGCTGGGCCTCTTTAAATGAAAAGACTCTTCCCTGTGAAGGAGGAACTGCTGCTGAATCAACATCTGAGTTCTGGTCTCATGAAGTCTCCAGCCTGAGACCTGCATGGAACTGTCCAAGGTATCTTTGCCTCTGCTGAGGTCAGTACTCACAGCAGAGCAACTATGAACATGCCTAGAGGAGAGAGCGCCTCTGGCTGCACTCTGAAAGAGACATACACAGAGTTCATTTAGCAACTTATCAGCAGACAAAATCAAGAACCTTGATCTCCATTGGCTGTCAGAGTATCTACAAAGAGCAGGAGTAAAAGACATGGCAAGAGATTAAAAAGGGCAAGGGCCATACCTGGCAACAGATCATACATGAACGTCATAGGTTCAATCTATGGAACCTCCACATAGAACTGAGAAATAATCCTGCCAAAATTGATTGCAGGTATATCACATTAGGGATCACACTGCTCTGTTCCGAAAGAAAAGGGCTGCAGACTTGTCCTTCCATGCACAGTCCACAGGTAGGCATAACTCAAAGTTACCTGCCTCTCTTATAAGGATCCAGTGATTTGATGGTTCAGGAAGCAGCTGATTTTTTAAAAAAAGTGCACAAGTGCAATGTATCATGCAGCTTCAAAAGGAGAACACCCAACATCCTTTGGATATCTAGGATGCATTTAACAAAATGGAGGTAACTGCAGGTTATAATACCATAGCTGGGATCCTATGAGACCCAGCTATGGGTCTCATGGTGTCTCCAATTTCTGCAATCTCCTGCCACCAGCAGCCACTTGAGCTGATTTGTAAGTCATTCCAAAAGAGACCTTTTTGGCAGTGCAAGAGGCTGTAGTAGATAGTGGTAATGGAAGCCCTATTTTGTACAAGCTTTGTGTACAAGCCAATGAGATTACATATCAAGTATTCAGAGTAGCCAATAGAACTAAAAAATAGCAAGTACAACAGCAGGAAATGAAAAAGTGAATGCATTTTGTATACTAAATACAAAAGCCATGCTAAAAGATTACTTTTCTCTTTAACCTTACTTACTTGCTGGAACACTTTATAAAGGAAAGGAAAGCAATTCACCAACAGCAAAAATGTAGATACTATCAAACAGATTACCTTGGCAGGCATATCCCCTTTCTTCATAGCCAGCGTTACACAAGCACTTTCCAATGGGAACTAGCCATTCTCCTTCTGTGCTGCAGTACATCTTGGGTGGGTCTTCCTCTTTGGAATGATTAACACAAGAACCTCGCACTTCCACCAGTGACTGGGAATCCATAGGGACTGTATCTGGAAACATGGCCAGGTTCTTTACAGTGAAAGGGCACTTCTTGAAGTACACTCGCACCGACACTAAGGCAACGCACGCACCCACATCTTGAAAAGCCAAGTAAAACCCTTTCCTGCTAACAGGTCCCACTTCACGGACCTCTGTGTTGAGTTTAAGAATCCGATCCCCAAGATCCATCTGAGTGAAGCTCTCATCGGCAGCAATGGTATCAATCTTTGTAAACTGATGTTCTCTAAACTTGACAGAATGGTCATCATCAGACTCCATATAATACAGGTTAAAAGTTTCCTTGCAAGTGCCCAGAACTAGTGGGATGCTGTTACAGTCCCTCAGGGTAAATTTGAGTTCCACATAGATCTTCTGAGCTGAGTTACGTGGTATCCAGTTTGTCCTCAACCAATTGTTCTGACTGTGGTCCATAACGTTGCAAACCTGATATGTCCTGATTGGTGTATAGTTCTCATCAACACCACTTATTTCTTCCCACTGAAAACATAAATAAAAGGATAGTTACTGGGGGGGATAGTTATAACAGCAAGCTCACAGATAATTTAGCAAGCAATGTTCTGATATCCCCTTTTCAATTAACAGTTAGAGAAAAGTCTTAGTCAAGGTATATTTTCAGAAAAAGCACATGGCACAACTCTCTTCAAAATGTCTCACAATACTGTGGAATATGGATAGGAGCTTGCAGGTTTGCAATGCACACAAAAAATAACATGACGGTACCAAAATTTGGGCACTTAAGCATAACTAGAAGAAGGCTGGGGTAGAATCATTCTCCATGACAGGCTGGGTAATGTTTGTGTGGAGGAGATGTCTATCACATTGTTTTCCACCAACATTCTGAAGTAATACAGTCTCAAGAACACAGCACTACATTTTCCAGTACATTTTAAACATTTGGGTGAATTGGGTACAGACCAATTTTAGCAACCTTGCTCTGGAGACCCAACAATCAAGCACACCACAGCTTCAAAATATTTAATATAATATAATATAATATAATATAATATAATATAATATAATATAATATAATATAATATAATATAATAATATTTTTATCTATAACACAGCAAAATTTTAAAGAAGATAACATGCCACCATAAAACAATTTGGATGCAACAAACACAGCTGTACAATTAGATTTACCACTACCTATTTAAAAGCAAATACTGAAAAGAAAAGGTTAATGATAAAGGGTATGAGGATTGTAATGGTAAAACAACAAGTGAAGTTATTTTCAGCTGGAAAAGAGCTTGCATATGAAGAGCTAAGCACTCCCCAACTTGAAATTAGCATGTTCATTCTGCTGCATTGCAATAAAAGGAAGACGCCTGAAGACTGTTCATGTGTTGCTGGTACATGATCCTGGTGGCCCTTCAATGTTTTGTGTAAGTGAATACACTTCTAAGGCCATAGTCCAACACTGCATTAAGCAAACTTAAAACCTCTGAGATTTATGGATGTAAATGCACTTAATTCGTTGTCGGACTTTAGGCTTTCTAATTTAGAGCTGCACAAGCATTTGTGCCATCTGCTTCTTTCTGTAAAAATATATCCATATGCATTGCCTGCGTGACAATAGGTAATTCAGGACACTTGGCTCTGGACTAATTGCACCTGTTTTAGATATAGAAAGTCTATTTTGTGACATACTTTGCATATGTGTTTTATTTGAAAAGCTAATCATTTACTTCTCTAACTGCAGAGAACAAATTATTACATTAAATGAATGGGAATGCACTTTTGTCCCTACTTACTAACATGCAAGCAGAAGCAAAAACCATGCAATTCATTCATGAGTGAAATCCTTGGGATTAATGGAGAATTGTGATTTGGAGTCAAGATTAGGCATGTCTAAATTCTGAGGCCACTAGTTGAAAGATGCAGTGTGAAATTAATGTTTACTGGGCTCCTCATGTTGATGGTAGATTTATGGAGGCACTAACCTGGTGGAAGTTTAAATTCCTTCTGCTTTTCGTGAAGGTGCATAATTCTTGATAACTGCCACGTTTATGTTTTCAGGAGTTCGATTTACAGGGTAATTTGGCCCAGCTGTATCTCACCTATCTTTGTAGATCTGGAATCCTTTTGGGTGACATGTGGTTATATAATGAAGCTATAGATTGGCATTTGGTATATTATTAGATATGTACAAGATACCCAACCCTGTCTCAGCCAAAGATACATCAGCATAACTTTCTCAGCCCAGCTCATCTGAAGGGGGTGGGAGGGATTGGAGTAGGACAAGAGAGTGGGGACTTTGGCTGGATCCTAGGTCTATTCAATTACTTGGTAACCCAGCAAAGAACAGTTTTTTTAAAGGCTTGCTATGCCTATTACACAGCACAGCAACAGTAGCCCCAGCTGAATGAAGTTTGGATCTGGTGTAACTTTGCATCTGCTTAATTTACACCAGCTTGCTTTAATGCCATCTCCTTGTGCTTTATGCCAGCATGCTCCCCAACAGTAGTATTGCTAATTTCCCCCAAATTCACCCTTTTAGTGAATTCACATATAAGATGTATGTATATGCAAATGGGTCCACTTCCAGTTCTGGTTGCAAGTTGGAGCCCAGCAACATATCAAGGGCACAGATTCCACCCTCCAATTCTAAAGCAGCCATTCATTCATTCCTAAACAGCCTTTTCCCCCTTTGAGTAATTTTTAGTGTTTTTTTAACGATACTGCAGTTTGTCAGTATATCTTGATATCAACACATCTGTGCATCATTTGTCTGCATCTTGAAGACAATCTGTTTTCAGAGAGCAATTATGTATTAACAGAAATCAAAACAGCCATCTAAATTTAGCTTTCTAATAATAACTAGATTTGATTTAGAATTATTTTATCATTACATCATTAAATATGTGAGTGGCATGCAGTAAAATACAATATACACCTTGGAGTGCATTTCTTAGGTCTTCAACACGTTCAACATTTTTCATTTTGCCTAGCTGACACCAGGGGGTGAATACTGAGGTCTAAATTGCATGACAAACCAAGCATCACCAGTATATACCTCCTGCACAAAGGGTTGCATTGAGCTATTATCACTGCATTAATTTGTAATGAAGACCAAATTGCCTGTAAAATTATAGAAGAATGAGATTTCAGGCCATTTGCACAGACAGCTAAAAATCCAAACTAGTCTAACACTGAAGCATTGCTCCACAACATCAGGTTCCGATCTTATCTGTAATAGATACATATTATCTGCACTCGTTTCCTGATGGTGGAACACAAATAATTTTGCAATCCCTAAAAGAGCTTTTAAGCATTTTAAAAACTGTTAATGACCCTGCTGTTCTTAATGCTGAAATTGACTTATAGCCTTGTGTATTCCTATCTTATTATGTGGAGACATTCATTCATTATTGATAGTGATTTTTTATGAGACTTCATGCCCTAGCAGCACTTTCAATCATGTTCCCTCCTGGTACACAATGGAGACCGCTTGATCAATTGGGCCCATGCACTTGAGAGACCTGAGTGTTTAACTGCCTCACCACCACAGCAATCATGTATGACCTCTCAACTTGAGACATGATAAGTCAGGAGCCATTTAAGAAACAGCAAATGTTGCTTGTATATTATTATATGCAAGCCATTCAAAACTACAGAATTCCTGCCAGGAATTCTTGGATCTGTTCATAAGAAAATAAGAAGAGTCCACTGGAACAAACCAAAGACCCATCTAGTTCAGCATCCTATTCTCATATTGGCCAACCAGGTGCCTATGGGAAACTAGGGAGCAGAATATGACAAAAAAGCACTGGCTTTCAGCAACTGGTATTCGGGAGCATTGCTGCTTCCAACTGTGAAGATAGAGCATTGCCATCATGGTTAGTAGTCAATGTCATCAATAGCCCTTTCCTCCATTAATCTGTCCAATCCTTTTCACAGAAACATAGAATTGTAAAGTTGTAGTGTTGGAAGTGACCCTGAGGAATATCTAGTCCAACTCCCTGCAATTCAGGAATAAGCATGTGGCCCACACAGGGATCAATCCCAGCACCAAGCTCTAGTCAAAGAATATCTCCCCCATCAAAATATACATTTTCATCAGTCCAACAATATTTGGAGGCCAATCTCTGTTGTAGATAGATCAACAGAAATGTTTAACATTTACAGCTATCACAACTATATAAAATACTCTCGAGATGTTGATAGGAGCAAGGCCCAGCTCCCACTGAGATTTAATAAAAACAGTTGGTTTGGAGATACCGTTTTCCACACAGAAAGTTTTAACTTTTTTCACAATTCGAAACATATAATTCTTTGTACAGGATTGTACATTTGCCATGAGTTGACAGCATGACTACCTCCAAATATTTCCATACTCATGTCAGACTTATGTTCGAATAGCAGTTGGTGACAAAATATAGACTGAACTAAAATGAACCTGACATGTTCACAGAAAACATACTGTGAACATGCAGCTCAGGGGAAAAAAATCAGAAGAAAAATGACAATTGGATGGGAAGATATTGATATAATATGAAGATTGCTACATGTACTAACAAGCTCCAGATATGCTGTTGGAAACAGACATCTCATCCAAATAGGCAATGTGAAGAAGAAAAATTGCATGGCATTCTTGTTGTCAGTGTAATTACTTTACATCACCTTATAAACTCACAATGGCTGAGGAACTCTCACGTTACAGATGCCCTGCATGAGAACAGTATGCATTTTCTGGGTGAATACAAGGGGATTGTTCATATCACTTTTTGGTTGCCAAGCAATTGCCCTAACAAATGGTAAACAAAAAGGACAGAACCCTTTAATGCCGTGACTTCCAAATGTTGTGTCAGGACCCACCAGCGGGGTGCAAAAACCTTGTAGATGAGCTGCCAGGCAGTCTGCAATGAATGCCAGAGACAATGCAGCCCTAGGATCTAATGAATGCATGATGTCAGGGTCAGAGGTGAAGACAACAGGTGGGCACCTCAAACCAAGATCAAGAACAGATGGACTGGTTTCGTTTGGCTTAGTAGAGAAATGGAGGTCTTTGTGGCTTTCACGAGAGGCACAAACCTAAGAGATTCTAACCCACATGGCCTTTTTTCTGCTAGAAAAAATTACCTCTCCAATTCAAAACACCATGTGCTGTGTTTTTGTTTGTGTATTGGGACTTTTCAGAAGCCTTTTTGAGATGCAGCCTTCTGAACAGACCATCAAAGCGACACCCAGCTATTTGTAAAGTCCTGCACAGAAGGATTTCCCCAACACATTTGGAACAGGAGGGTACATGGCTGTGGGTCTGGCTAGACCCTGACCAAGTATTTCCTCATGCCTCATTTTCTGAAGTATGTTACAATCCTTCTTTTGAAACAGTGAAATGTAAAAAAAAGGGGGGGGGAGACTACAATTGCATTTTTAATGCATCCTACACTTAAGAAAAATTCAAATCTATCTAAGGAAACCCATTGATCAATGGCAAACAAAAGTGAGAAACACATGCAAGTATGAGGACTGAAGGACATCATCAAAAAATACTTGAAATTCAAGGTCATTGTAAACTTAAAATTGGGGGGGACGGGATGGGACCTTAGATTTTTACATTCTTACTGCCTGAAACAAAGAGTGTGGTTTCATCAAACAGGTGCACAATATATCATTTCTTTAGTCTACCCTGCTTTTCAATCTGAATATATACAATGGAACTCTCAAATGAATACATATTATCCTATTGTCCTTTTAAATACCATCAAATGTACAGTGAGATTCCTTAATGCTACACTAAAACTAAAACTGTTAAAAGCACCAGCTGGCTATATCAGTAATGGCTTGCCTCCAAGTCTCAAATGTCTTATTTATATACAATGGAATTCTGCCGGCTGTTTAATATTTAGAGCTAATAAATATAATCAGCACTCCTATGACTAAAAACCACAAACACAAATATGCTTGAAAATCCACCCTAACTACAAATTTCACAATGACACACACACACAGTTGATATACTTGAGTAAGACATACAAATCTATGCATTTGATAGGTTTCAGTTGTAAAACTAAGCCTTCTATATATCTATAACGCAAAGAATGGATTCATTTATGGTACTGCCAATAAGAAACAAAGAAGGTTATCCATCAGTTTCATCAAACTATCTTCCAGTTACAAAACCATGCACTTGCTCATTAAAACAACACCCCCACCGGCTCCCAAAGCAGCCTGAAAACTTCCATTACTGTCTGCATGTCATGGCTCACAAGACATTACCAAATGACTTCCACACTCATTTGAACATAAAAATTTTCATATTCTCAACTGAATTGGGATAGGAAAAGGAGGACAATATGCGCTGATCTAATGTGTGCTTTATAAGCAAGGATGGCTAACCTATGGTCCTCCATTAGTTGTTGGCAGTGCTATTTTTCTAGAAAAAGAGATGCCGGTAGTTACAATGAACACCTCCCTTGTTGTCTAATAATGGCAGTGGTGCCCACTGTGTGAATTCTGTCAAGTTCTGGCTGAAATAAAACCCTAGTTGTTGGACACCAATTCCCATTAGCCCTAGCTAATCAGTGGCCAAGAACTGTTTGGAATTGTGTAGTCCAACAAAATCTGGAGGACCAAAGGATAGCTACCCCTATCTTCAAGATGAGGCCATTATTTGTTGGTTTGTTTATAAATGTTGTCATCCATCTGCCTTGGGAGACATTGGAGAGATGTGCCAATGGAGGTGAGGTTAGGTGGTTGTAAAGTTGCAGCGTCCTGCTGTGGCTGCAGAGACTGATGCAGGAGAAACATGTTTTGCTGCAGCTGGGGCAGCTGAAAGCGCCCAGTTGTGTCCATCTGTTTATAAAGGAGCAGCCTCAAAAGGGACAGTTGCAGTTAGGGAGAAATTGCTGACTATACGTCAAATCACAAACTGATTTCAGGTTCGGAAAAGAGTTTAAAATTGTTTGGGATGACTAATTAGAAAATCTATATTAGGTAAGGACACAGAGAGAAGAGAAAGTTCTTATTACTAAGTGGTCAGAAAAAAATGAGGTAGAAGCAAGAATAGGCTGAAAATGGGCAGACATTAGAACTTTTGGGAAGAAAAATTAGTGGAAAACTAGAGGTTTTCAAAAGCTTTTGAGATAGAGGACAGAACTCAAAAAGACAAAAACAACAACAACCCAACTATCAATGAAGCAAACGCTTCTGAAAGCACTTCCCTGTTCAGCTGCACATTTTGAAGCAAAGCAACAGAATCCTGATCAATGCTATTGTTGCTGCTCCATGATCACAAAACTTAATGTACAATGAGTTCAAAGTACAAGCTAGTGGGTTGTTTGTTTTGGTATCTGTATTTTCAAGTTATCTACAGGTATATACTGGATTTCACAGGATAAAAAAAAATCTAATCAACTCTCACTAAGAAACTGATTACAGATTGCATCAAGGTCAAAAACAAATTAGCTAAGCACCAGAGATTCCCCCCTCCCACACACACTACAGCTCTAAACAAAAAATGTAGCCCTGCTGGGAGCATGTTTCTACAAGTGTGTTTAACTTCTTTCCCCTGTGTTTGAGCCTGCAGAAGGTGGGGGGAATCACACAACGATTTCATTGTTTGCCTTTTTGATGAATCGTGCCTCCGTGGCAAAACTACAGACATCATGAGACGATAATGAAAGTCTCTATTTGCACACCGGTCAGACCTCTTGTAGGTAACCATACAGTCTTCCCTTGTGCCCTCCTTATGACCTCAGCGGCAGACCAGGAACCCTCCTCCAAGGATAGGAGGTGGTTTAACCTTCAGACTAGTTCAGTCCCTTGGGATCTCCCCGGCCAAAGGTTAGCCTCTGAGTTACTACATGTCAAATTATTTGTGTTTCTGATAAAGACGACTCAATCTCAGGGGCTTGAGACAAGACCACCAAACTCATTTGACTTGAATTAAATTCTCAGATGTCAGAAGCTAGCCCCATATACTGTAAGATAAGGAATGCTTCTTTAATGCATAGTGGCTATTGCATATATTTTCCCTTTCTCTCTTTCTCTGCATGCCTGAAATGGCAGCATAAATCACTTGCTCTCCTTAAACAATACCTATAGCTTGAAGACGCGTGCCAAGAGTCTGCATTTCAAATTGTCAAAAATTCTTCTTGCATTTGTTTGTTGATAAAAACCCTGAGCTACAGCCTGTCACTGTTCAGACAGTAAGAACCCTTTCTCAAAAAGCTTGAATAAGATCCCAAATCTTTCTGCATATAGTACCTAACTTGGATTGTATCACAATCCCTTGAGAAGGACACTAAGCACAAAAGAAGGGGGAAATGCCACAGGGTAAGTTGTTATTATTTGGGGCAGGATACAACTTCCTAGAACAAGTTTAGGGGGTGCTGGGGGGGGGAAGAGGGAAGTCTAAGTTATGCAAGCAGACCTTGCTTGCTTCCTGCATGCATACCCAATTTAGCACTATGTTGAATTTCATCCTTGATTTTTATCCTGAACTTCCTCAACATGTTTATTTGTAAACAGGTCACCTGGAAGATTCCCAGAGCATTCAGGACTCCCTCAGACTCCCTCAGTCAGGCCAGAGCATCTGAATAGGTCCCCCAGCCTTACAGGGGTATCAAAGCCAGTCCAAACCATCAGATCCCTCTAAATCCACTGGTGACCAGACTAACGGTATGACCTAACAAAATTCTCCTCCAGTCCTGGTGCGTTTGACTCTTCCCCTTGATGTCAACCTTTCCCCTGAAATCTGACCCCCTTCCAGCTGCCCCCCCCCACGGGATTCTAGACATATATTTATGAAAGCAAATATTGGTTTAGAAAACTGGTAGGGCTAAAAAAGTAACAGTGGAGCAAGATGTTTCAAAAGGGAAAAGCACCTGGCTAAGGAAAGATAATGTATCCCCTTTTTGGCACCATTGCTTGTTGCAAAGCAGCCCTTGAGGATGTTTTGAAGTGGTGAAATGGCTGCTGAGTTAATGCTACAAACTTGCCTGCCATTACAAGACTACAAATCTGCATTGGCTGCAATGTAACTTATGTAGTTTGCCTATTAGGTTAAAACAGGATTCTCTGCTCCTTAGAATATAATCCTCATTCCCAATTTCTGTTACTCTCATTGCTTGCCTTACCAGCAAAGCTCCTGGTGTGTTTTCTCTGAAAGAAAAACCATATTTGTTAAAATAAAATAAAATATAAAATAAACTAATAGAGATTAATTAAATATAGGGCCTGGTTTACAAAGAATGAAGCTGGCATCTAGAAAAAGACATCAACGGAGCTTCTGTGGCCACTGTAACATAAAAGCCATTCTAAATATAGGGTAAAAAAAGTGTAAAGAGGTGTGTGTGGTTAGAAAGAATTGAAGCAGATGATAGATAATAAGGCCTTAATTGCTTCCTTTGGCTCAAGAGAGCCCTCTGGCTACAGAATCCAGGATTTAACCAATCTATGTTTACCCTGTAGCTTTTTATCACACATTGCTATTAGTGGGACATTTGAAATACTGAACGGCATTCTGCCATCTACCGTGGCAAAGCAATCACATTCTTGGCAAATTTCAAGTGCAGGTAAGGGAAAGGTCACTTTGAATGCATCACTGTCTTGAGTTGAGATGTCTGAGCTCAGATTAACTCAGAAATAAATCTGAGTCTTTCCTAAAAATTGGGAAGATCTTGGATAAATCCCCCCAAGCCAATCCATGGCACTGAAAAATTACCGAGTAGGGAAAAGTCAGCTAACTTTCCCCTACTGAATATGGGTGCATTTCATGGTTTTTGCCCCTACAACATCTGAATTTCCTCCTATGGAATGCAATGGAGCAGCATCACAAGGAGGAAACTGAAAGGCCAGGGGAGCTGGCAGTTCTTCTTTGGCTCAGATTTTAATCAGAACCAGAGAAGCATGTGGAGGCTTGCAAAGCTAATATTTCCTTTGAGGTGTTCTTTACCAAGTCCCCAAAGCACTTTTCCACTCATGGTTTAAGAAAACCTTTGCATACATCTCTGGTCTTGGCACAAAAGACATTCAAGTGGGAATCAGATATAGTTTCTCTTATCCCTGAGAGCTATGTGACTCCTGTGTTCAGTCTATATTGGACCTCTGCTTACAGTATATGGACTTGTTGCTTAGTAATGAAGCATCAAAACTAGATTGCAGAAAGTTGAGCCAAATTGGCCCTTAAGTTACCTTGATCATCCTTCTTTCCTTACTTCTGGGAAATGCCTGAAGTGGCAACATGCACACTTTCCTGAGAATATGCCTGCAAATTATAGATGCTCAACTAGCTCCCACATCACTATGTGACTGTTCAACAAAGATGGTAGCCGTGTGATTGGTTCTGCTATCAGTTTTAAGATCTGCTTTTATGTTCCATGGGGTTCTGTCCCAGCAGCCCAATTCCAGACCCAAACCTGCTAGAACTGTACTCTCCTATGGCCCAACACTGAGAGGAACTTGTGAAATGATACTTGTAAGGAGACAAGCCAGATCACTAGATACCACCAGGTTCTCACAATAGGAAAATTGCAAATATCATTGGAGCATGTGTTTTTAAAATGCTGCCCCTTTTGCAAAAGCTTCGCTAAAACCAATCCACTGAGATTTCTCATTTACTGGGTTTCAGTCTGGGGTCATCCATCACCACCTCCTTTGTCATGGAACAAGTGAGTGATGCCTAAGTGTTTACTGGGTGGGGGATGCAAGGTGACAGCACACAGTCACACAGCCTGTTTGTTGGTATACAGGGGGAAATCACAAGAAGTAGCTCCAGCTGTCATATTAATTAAGCATTGTTTGGCTTTGCAACTGCTCTGATTGGTCATCACCATGAACATTCAAATAAAAGATAGAAAAGAGCCTGTTGGAAGGTCACATGGCAGATTTGGGGTAGGTTTCAAGGGTCTGATTCAAAGAACCATTCCTACATTCACCTCACAGAGTGAGACATATAGAGCAGTTCACACCAAAGGTTGGATTCACTGCTTCTTGCAAAATGGTCTGCAAGATTTTCACACTAGGTTCGCCAAGACAAAAGGACCAAATGAAATGCATCTCATTACCAGCTTAGTGCCTGTAGAGTTGCAAACACCTCGACTCTATTCTTGCCCTAAATTTCAAGAAGCATCATCTACCAAGGAGACTGTCCAGGCCTGTTAGGTAGTGTGATATGGGATGCATAGTTTGGGGGTGGGAGTTGTTTGTTTGTTTTTACTTTCTAGATGACCTTGTAATAACATCCCTATGTACTCTCAAAAAGCCAGATAACCAGTTTCATTCATTTTCTATCACATGGTCCCATGCAAGCCCCCAGCACACAAACTATTAAGGGCTGATTCTAGCTGTACTCAGGATGCATACCCAAGTATAATACACATGCCTGCTCCATAAAGCGTGAAGGACATGCCTGCATAGAATTAAGCATGTGATTCCTTTAAAGAGTTGGAAGCAAGATTCCAATCTGTTTCTGACAGCTGACTTTGAGTTTGAGTTAAATAAAAAATAAAAAACACAATCCTGCCCAATTACAAAATGTCAAGTGAAAATAAGTCCAAACTTAAGGAGTATGAGTAATCTCTACTAGAGCTTGTGCCACATTGTCCAACTCACATGCTTCACAAAAATTACTTTTAGAATAATCCAGGTATTTTACAAATGAGTAAGATAGTATCTTTGGATGGCTGTGGTCATTTTGAATTTCTAACCCCCCCCCCCTTCCCCACCCAAAAAAGGTGAGTATCGGGTCAGGTGTCTTAACAGAAAATATTAAATGTATTATCATGGGTTCCCACCATCCAAGATGGTAGAATTAGGAGTATTATCTCTTTTTGTCTTTGACATCAAATAGTTCATAGAGTATCATTATTAATTTCAAATGTAATATTATTATATTGGGTGTTGGTCCATGCATGAAAATGCTTTAATGATTTTATTATATCTATCATCTATCTATCTATCATCTATCTATCTATAACTGGATATAGAATACATGAATAAGCTTTCAAAAATGACCCATTTTCAAGACATCCAGTACAGCAATAAGTATTCACAATGCAGTTGTGCCTATTTAAAGCATACAAGGTTAGGAAGAGAAAATTTGTCCCTGACATCAACGACTTATCCGTTTTGCTGGCATAAACTGACAATGGGTTTCAGAACCAATTTGGTTTCTCTGTATATTTATGAACTTAAGCCTAGATCAGGCATAGGCAAACTCGGCCCTCCATATGTTTTGGGACTCCAACTCCCATCACCCCTAGCTAACAGGACCAGTGGTCAGGGATGATGGGAGTTGTAGTCCCAAAACATCTGGAAAGCTGAGTTTGCCTATGCCTGGCCTAGATTGTCAAACACTACCTTTTCAGCAGAAGACCAAAATGAAAACAAAGAAGTGACTATCATTCTTATTAGGATCTTGTAAAACTAAAATATCCTCTGTACAAAGCATGGGATAGGAGGAAAGGAATGAGCACAGCTGAAAAAGGGCTTTGCTGATTGGCTCAAATGTTGAACAAAAGCACTTGGCAATGCAACATTTTGTTATGGGTCCCATCCACTCCCCAATATTTTTTTTTTGCATAACTGAGATGGAATTAAATAACACATGTACCATGCAGTGCTGTGCCAAAGGCAAATGCCAACACAAATCTGTGAAAGACACGCCCATAGTGATAGTAAAAACTGCATAAAGAGATGACTAGCATTTTATATCTGGGTTACCCAAACAGAAAGGCCCATTTCCAAGTTGCAGGATGTCCCCACCACCAGCAGATCTTAGATTATTAGAATATGCTCGTAGATGAACAAGACAGCAGCAAGCAAGTTTAGTGCAGAGTAGTGGCTTTGAAAATGAGTTGAAACCAGGGGTGAGCAGTTAAAATCCTGCCACTGCCATGAGGTCTCCTTCTTCAGCCTCAGCTTATTCTCAGCTGTATAAATGATAAATAATCCTTCAGTATACCTGAAGGAGCGTCTCCGCCCCCATCGTTCTGCCTGGACACTGAGGTCCAACGCCGAGGGCCTTCTGGCGGTTCCCTCACTGCGAGAAGCAAAGTTACAGGGAACCAGGTAGAGGGCCTTCTCGGTAGTGGCGCCCGCCCTGTGGAACGCCCTCCCATCTCATGTCAAAGAGATAAACAATTATCTTACATTCAGAAGACATCTGAAGTCGGCCCTGTTCGGGGAAGTTTTTAATGTGTGATATTTTCATGTATTTTTAATCTTTGTTGGAAGCCGCCCAGTGTGGGTGGGGAACAAATAATAATAATAATAATAATAATAATAATAATAATAATAATAATAAATTATTATTATTATTATTATTGTTGTTGTTGTTGTTGTTGTTGTTGTTATACATATGCTCCAAGCAGAATGGGTGTAATGATTATTGATCCATGCATCTTATAGGATGGCTGTATGGATTCTTCATACATTAAAAAGAGCTATATGCATGTAAACAGAGCTGATATATGGGGGTGTCAGCATGGTGAATATGTGTTTTTTATGTGTTGTATTTTTAAAAAAATCATTTTCAAATCAAAATACTTTTTAAAAAGTATTTGCATGGATTTAATACAAAGGACTGGCTTTCTAGATGCCTTGCTACATTTAAACTGTATTGGTTTTTAAAACATTACCCTTAATCTGTCCTCCCCCTCCATTTGTTTCTTTTTGTCCTGTTACCCCCCCCCCCCCTTCAATTTTACAAGGATATGAAACATCCACCTCCTCATTCCGCCTGGGAAGGCTTTCCGAGACACTTTGCATAAATAGGGTTCTAACAGCCTTGCAATTATTAGTAATTTGAATCAAGTGACCACTGCAAAAAAGGTTAAACTTGGAGAGTAAAGAAGGCGCAGCAACTAATTAATATGTCAGAAAGGTACTCGGCTCTTTCAAAGGAGTTAATGAAGCCTGCAGAAGACACATGTGTGCCTTTTGTAGCCAGCCCTGATGCAACTTGTGCTAGGTTCAGATCTGTGAGAGTTGCTGGCCAGTTGGCCACCACCTGGTGACTGGTGCCAGTACCATTCCCCTCCCACTTCCCAGCCATCAATGACAAGCTGTTGCCATTAAGCAAGGAGTAACGTCTGATAGTGTTTGGTTCCACAATAGGCCCCTGACAACCGAATAAAAGAAGAGGGGCTACAGGATGAATAGGGAGATTTTTCCCATTTAGTCATGATGTTAGCAGCGACAAAGAGCCGTCCCCCACATCATTGTGGCCATTAACATTTATAACAAGATGCTAATGACCTTCAAGCTAGCTATTAAGCCACACCACTGATTGCAAATGGACTTGGGGAGTTTAAACAGGGGGTGGCGGGGTTATGTGAAATTGTATCAATCACAGAGCAGGCAAGGCTTTGCTTCTCCCTACCCGCTTTCTATCTGAGGAATAAATGATGGACAGACCCATCCCATTGTTTGCTTTTGCTCTGTGCACTGCCATAATGCTATGCATGCTTATTATAGAGGTCTGTCTGTATTAGATCACAAACTGGAAATTTATTCATTCATTAGGGTTTTGTATTCCACCTTTTTCCTCCTACAAGGAAATAACAATAGTGCAATCCATGGGAAGGATAGCACTTGATGCCAGGCCTCAAACACTGATTGGCACACACACATACACAACACACATTCTTTAGTCCTATTTTTACAAGTGCCCTCCTTTCTTCCAATCCGCCTAGGGAACTTGGTTGCTTTTTGGTTCTATTGTACTAGATGGATCCCGCTAGGTCAAGAATCTAGAGGCTTCACATTGTTTTAAATGGAAGGAAATGTGAGTGGTGGGGCAGTTAGAGTAGGTAGTCACACATCAGTAAAGGGAAGAGCTTCTCTCCATAGTAAATAACACGTGCTCCATGGAAGCTGTTAGCAACCTGAAGCTGGGATTTTGCCAGTGGAGTCCAGTTTTCTGGGCTGGCTAGCTGGCAAAGGAAACTGTTGGTTTCATCTCTGCTGTTCTGCATCACTTCCACTGCAGATGGCTGGATCAGGTGATCAGCAGAGTCAATAATGTCCGACTGGCTTTATATACTGCTAAGTGAAGTCTCTAGGTTGGCTTGCCATGGCTTTATATACTGGTAAGTGAAGTCTCTAGGTTGGCTTGCCATTCTTAGCAATTTCTCTACACGCTGAGACACCACAAACTGTCTAGAAAACAGACTTATTAACTACGAACCCCAAAATTTGAGATCCCCTCCAGACTTGTGCCAAATTTTTGCAGTGCAAAACCACACATTTTGCAGCGCCCCCACACTAGTTTGAACTGATTTGGATACTGTTGGATTTTGAGCTGTTAACTAGGAACTTTGTGTATCAATTACTCAGTTTGTGGGGAGCTGCAAAAGTGGGGTTTTCACTGCAAAATGACTGCATTGTCCTGACAGAGAGCTATTCAATTCATGTTTGTTTGTTTTTACTGAGAGCTGGAAATTGTGAGCTTTGAAGAAATGAAATAAAAGATGAGGGGTTAGAAGATACAATATTGAAGCCTTGTAGGAATTAAAGGTATCATATGCATTTTGAAGCAATAAATAAAAACAAAGGCTGAGGTCTTAGTTAAGGTCCTGCTAGCAAGAATGTTTTGTAAGCATAGTCCTGTTCACAGGATGCTTCAACTAGCACAGTGGAATAGCATTTTTATTTTTATATAATCTCCCCTTGCCCTGTAGCCTCTTTGCCATTCTGGAAGATTGGTTGGTGGACTCTCCAGAGCAACATGAAAAGCTGCAGGCAGAACACGAGATCAGTGGAAAATGTTGTCCTGAAATACAGCAGAAGCCTCCTCTTGATTGGAAGCAGCCTTTCTGTGAATGGAAGGAGTTGGGAAGTTCTGGCTTGAATTCTAACACAGAAAATTTCAACCATAATCATGAGGCTTGTAGCAATAAGAGGTGAGCATGTGGCACAGCAGTCCTAGAAACTGTGTGTTTCCAGAATCACAGGTGCATGTCCCTCCCTACAAGAGAAAAAGGGTAGATCCAAATGGCAGGATTGTATATGCATTTTTTGTGACCACATAGGAGGAATAGGTTGTGCATAGAATGGAATATTTATGCTACTTTCCAGTCCAGTAGAAGAGCTGGTTAGTTTTAAATTCAACTTTCAATTGATTATCTCTTCATTAGTACACTGTTTACATCCATGATGGTCTGCTGACTTTACTATGTGACTTAATCCAACATTTGATATGTGTTAGTGTTTTTCCTTCATGAAATTGTGTGTTCCCTCCCCATTCCTCTCTGTTTTCCCAACTTAAAAAGCAACAACAATCTTGACAGAAATGAGACAGCTCAAAATGCATCATAGCCAACCTCTTTGGATATCAAAAATTTAGTAAAATTCCTTAAGAACTAAGTGCCAATTAGTGCAGCCTTATTACAACAGTTGAAAAAGAAAACACTCGGCTTCCTAGCCTGCACAGCAGTGCTCATTACTTTTGACACTCAAAACCCATCATTAATTCTGATTAGCGGTACTTGATCATTTTTGACAGTTGCTTCTGTTTCCACTGATGTCTGCATTTATATAGTGACACCATGAAATCAAAGCTGCTGGGGATCTACCTGCAAAAATAGATTGGTCAAGACAACAGGCATTTGACATTGCCAACGGGCTTTAATCTCAACCACCAGGAAGTGACCTTATAAACAATCAACACAAAATACTGTGTTTTGTCTTGCATGGACCTACAATGGACATCTAGAAAGAATTTGTGTGGAAAATGCCATAATTGTAACATCAAAGGCAGCTGGGATAAAACACCTGCCTATGTGTTAACTGGTGGGGGTTTACTCCACACCAGAAGTAATGACCTGAGTGACCCAAGGCTGTTTCCAGACTTGAGGAGGGCAGCAGAAATCTGTAGGTTCCCCTAATTTTGCAGGAGAAGGTTCTGCTGAGAACAGAACAAAGAGTTCAACTCCGTCAAGCTTTGTACTAAAAAAAACCCACCACCCTATTTAAGCATGTATGTTTGATTGCATATACAGATAGATATATCTCACCTTTAAATTGGATGCATTTATTTTGAAGAAATTATTTTGAATTATTTTGAAGAACCACAGTAAGCTATCTTACTGTGCACAATTAAGCATATAATTGAGAATCTCATCACTACAGACCATCAATAAATGTGTGAAAAGTTATGGCACACACAAATGGCAGCACTGCCTCTCTCCAAGCTGTTGTCTTCCAGCTCACTCATGGTTGTGGTTAGTGGTATCAGTGACACTCACAGGGGCTCATAATTTTCCCCCCCTTTTCTTTTTTAAAAAGCCAGTCAGCACCTGTGGGTCTCAAACCACTGGAGGCGATTGGGGGATCCAAGCAATGCATTGGTCAATGGGCTACAACTGGGCTAAGCTGGCTCGGGGCTCATAATGTTTAATTTAACTTGGAAGCAAGAATTAACCACCCATTTTTCTCTGACTTGGATTTTAATCCAATCTGAAGAAGAATTCAGATCCATCTCAGGCTGTCCCTGAACTAACAGCATTCTATCTATCTATCATTCCAACCCACTAAGTGGGGAGAGAGGGAAGACAGATGGACTTTTGGAAATTGGTGAATGGGTTGGACAGGATAGAAACTGGATAAATCTGTGGGTTATAGTGCACTACATCTGATCTAGCCTAAGAATCAACCAAGCTCTTTACTGATGGGGGGGGGAGCTTTTGGTTACTCTTCAGTCATCTGATATGAACTGGAATGAGCATTCACATCACTTCCTTGACCAGGGATAGAGAACCTGTGGCCCTTCAGATGGCCAAGCTGGCTGGGGTTGATGGGAGTTGGAGTCCAACAACATCTGAAGTGCCACATGATCCCCATCTCTCCTCTGACCACAACTATTATATCCTGAACTTGACTGTGTAGAAAACGTGAATTTTTGTTACTTCAAGCTGGATATATGGTATTTCAACATGCTTCAACAGAATCCCTTTCTGAATTCTATGTTCTTGAGCCCAGTTTACAAAATGTAGCAGAATCAAATGTTAAAAACTAATTCTTCACTATAGTATGTCACACTACAGGATTCTGAAAGATCACATCAGGGATTTTATCTTCACAATAGAATTAAACTGGAAATTCCTGAAAGTGGGAGTTATGTGAACAGCACCAATGCTAATTACTAGAACTACATTAAACAAAATTGTGGAGATTCTTTGAAGGAAAGTACACCAAATGTACTTGCCGTAAAACATTAACTCTACCTTGTCCACGGTGGTGAAACACTAAGTGAGGAGGTATGTACAGTATCATAAGCCTCCATGAGCCTCAACCTGTTATTTCACCTCATCTGTCCCAAAAGTGAGAGCTGTATGCCCCAACTCTCCATTCCCACTTTCCTCTCCACAGTTGCCAGAGCCTATCTTTGATACCTCCTTTCATGCAGCCCACCATGGAGCCTTCAAATGCTGAGTCTAGCTGTGCCTCTCCAGAGGGGGAAGACACACCCACCCACCATCACATAGATCCCAGAGAAATAAGAGGTGTGAACAGATGGATCCACCTTCAAGGCAGAGTGCTAGGTTTGCTTGCTAAGGAGCAAAACTGCTTGATGCACTAAGTTGAGCTCACTCTATTCCTTTACAAAGGATAGCAAGGGACATATCTGTCTCAGATCAATGTCTATGTTTTGAGTTGTAAGATCACCTACTATGTATATTGCCTGCTCTGTCTTGGATCAGTGATTTGCAAATGTATCACACCAATCTAACCATTAAAGCCTTTGGAAAGAATCTTTGAGTTTTTACTCTTCAACAACTAGGAGCCTGGACACAGTGAAACACCCACCCACATGCGCGCTGAATTTTTGGCTTTTTGTAAGTTTGGCCCAGTACTAACATTGGCATGGTGCTCTGCACAGCAAACAAGGAACATGTGTATGACAGCCACGTGTCCTTATCAAACCTAAGGAGCCTTGTTTAAGAACTCATATGTGCCATTCTTATTTTACATATTGGGTGTACCAATAATTTACCCACATGAAATGTCATGCATATGGAGTTTTTTGAAGTGGCTTAGCAGTGCTTAATAATATTGCACTGAAGTAAGGAGAAAATACGTTTCGGACACAATATTTGAAAACACAATATAAAAATGCATGCTTACAATGCAATGTATTACAAATTTTTGATATTCTGATAACAGATGCTAGCACACTGGGTTTTTCAATTTAGGTCTGTAGGTTGAGCTTCGCCCACCCACTACAATGTGCTAAATGCTTCCAGTCTTGGAGAGTCTAAACCAAGAATTCTGCAGTTACACAAGTTATCTGCTTCTTATCGAGCTCCATGTTTGGCACCAGACATGTTTGATTCATTCATCATTGTCAACCCACTAGCACACTAATTATTTCAAATTGTTTCCTCCGGCAGAGGTCTAGGACAAATGCAGGCAAGCCAAAAATAGCAGTTATGAATAATTATGCATAATTTACCTCAAGGCCTGGACCAGCCTATCATTAAAACTTTCACTTGCCACCTGTGGCCCACACAGCTAACTCAAATTATTTCAAGATTTCACACAACAAACAAACCAACAAAACCAAGCTACTCTAGAAGTTTTCTCTGAAGAGTTTTTTTCTGGTGCTTTAAATGCTTCTACAGTTTCTTTCTTTCTTTATTTCTTTAAGTGCTTTTCTATTTTGCAGGCCGACTAATAGGATAAATCCTGTGGAGACAAGGTCAGTGCATGGGTGACCTTGCGGTGATAATTCCTCTCCCTCTTAGACTGAAAAGCAAGTTTCTCCAGCAAGTGGTAAGAAGCTCTCAGCGTCTTCAAAGTGAATGCTGATCCCTTACACTGAAAATAACTTGCATTATTTCAGCACTTCAGCTTTATTCCTACCCGTGCTACGACTTGTGTTAAGGTGAGGTAAAAAGGCACAAAGGCCTATAGATGTATTGTAGGGAAGATGGGACAAGACCCAGAATATCATGTTTTCCATATCTATTTGATGTATATTTAATCATGTTCAACAAAGGAGCACCATTTAGACAGAGCAGAATAAAAGAGTGCAAGCAGCAGCCTGGGTGTTTCATTTCTTAAGCACACACTGTTTTGCTATTGATTTCAATGACAATTTCAGGACAATAGTTTTACACTGCCTGGGAGTTGCATTTCCTGTTCCATCGAAAGATGTACAGAGTAAAAAACAGCAGCAGTTGAAAGAAAAACATTTGCAAAATGTAGGCGAAAGAGGAATGCTGTTCTGTAAGGCATTTGCTTATAGCATTCGCCCTACTGTTATCTTACTTGGAAATCATGTATTGTTAAAAACAGGGGCCAGGGAAAAAAAACACATTAAAATAGACAATGAACCTGTCCGGCTGCCCTGGGACTTGGTTCTCTCTAAGCCAGGAATCACTGTGTAGAAAGCCATCTGGAAAACAACACAGGATCTAAGGGACAGGCAGGCAATGGGTTAGAATCAGCTATTGTTCAGTCCGAGGAAGAAAGAGAAAGGCTTAGGAGATGCAAGCAAGCAAGCAAGCAATAACAAGTCTATGAGGGATCAGAAAAAACTAGAAGAGGAATAGACACTGCAACACAATAGCTCCAGACCAGGTGACATGTAGCTCAGGCTATAGACACTAGGAGGAAGTAACAGATCAGTGCTAGGCTGGAAATTTTGCCCACTTTTTTTTTCAACCATTCTCTATCAATACATGAGAAAAGAAATTGCATCAAGAGGGAAATATCTTTTTTGCAATAGAAAGTTTTCTTTCTCTTTCTTTCTTTCTTTCTTTCTTTCTTTCTTTCTTTCTTTCTTTCGTCATTACATCAGTGGTCTATGCTCTGCAGCCTTCCCAGGGGCCTGTGCTACAATTAAAGCCCAGCGGAAGACCATAATAAGGTAATTTCTCCCATGGACCCTTTTACGTTTAGAAAGTACAGGCAGCCAGGGAGGCTGCAGAGCCCTAGGGAAATGTTTACTGGGAAGGGGAGATGGGGCACATATTAACTCCAGTCACCTTGCAATGATAAAGAAAGCTTAAAGCCCTGTACTCAATGAAATTCTACACAATTTCTAAAGTGTCCTCAAGAAGAAAAATTGAAGCTTCTTTCACAGGGGAAGAAACCTTTTGAGAAACTGGAGGACCAGTTTCAGCACAGCACTCTTAACATATGCCAAAGAATGGCATGCCTGAGAGGGGAGATGTTCCTCACTCTGCAAACTCAGCTCCCTGTTTTCAGGACACAGCTTTTGGCTTACAATTTCCTCTTCTGAGCAGCTGTCCCTCTACCACAGGGAGTAAGAAACCAGTGCCTTTGAGGCTCACAGCACCTGACACAAATACTATGGAGGGGTCCACCATAGACTTCCCTTATGATAGACTGTTCTCATACCAGCTGCATCTTATCCACCACCCAAGATTAATCTTGTCACGAAGCTATTGCGATAAGAGAGACTGTGTGTTACAGTACCAAAAGAATCTGATTACACCCACATTTAAACTTTTAAGGATGACAAATGGAGGCTAATGTCTCAACTGCAATGAGATCAGGGGCTCTGATACAAACTGAGCGTGTAGGAATGACAACACAAATGACAAATGTTCTGAACTGGTATGCAGTTGCTACAAGAGCTCTGCTGATCAGACCAAGGAGCCATCTAGTCCAGCATTCTAGGTCCATTGGTGGCCAGCCAAATACTTCCAAAAAGCCCACCAGCAGGGCATGAAAGCAAATAGGTTTGCTTCTCCCCCACCCACCCTCACCAACTGGCTTTCAGGGGCATACTGCTGCCATGACTAATAACCACTGATGGCCTCATCCTCCATGAATTTGTCTAAGCCTCTTCCAAAGCCATCTAAGCCAGTCACCATCACTCACTGGGTGGCAGTGAATTTCATAAATTCACTGTGCAATATTTATTTAGAAGATGCACACCCCAAATCCAGACAACTGTGCAATGTATTCCCTCTCTCTCATATATATGTAAGCATCTACAATGGACCAATCCAAAGGTCCATTAATGTACAGATCTTCAGTCCAGCAGAGGGTCCTGCAAACAAAAGGGGGGGGCAAGTTATTTTCACCAATTCCCCCTACACCCATACACACCACCTTGCATGCTGTTCCAAAGGGTTCTGAAGAGCTTTGGAACATATATTCAGTGGATGCAGGAGGCTCAGTTCTGTCCAAGACAGGAGTAACCATACAGAAACCATCTGGCAGAACATACAGGATCCAAAGTACAGGCAGATGATGAGTTAGAAATAGTTATCATTCAGACACAGAGAGACAAGAAAATGGCCCTGGGAGATATTGGCAAGTGATATGACTATACAGGGTATATTCCAAATGAATTATAAATCCATCTCCTTAGGAAAGTGGGAAATGACAAAAAAATCACATATCCATCCAATTCCTTAACACAAAGCTACCTTTCACTCCAAAGAATATAAAGAGAGCTCTACTGGATCAGGTTAAAGACCTATCTAGAACAGCATCCTGTTCTCACTGCAGACAACCAGGTGCCTATGGAAAGCCTACAACCCTTATGATTCCCAGCAACCTGTATTCAGGGGCATATCATGTCCAGTACTGAAGGTCAAACATAGCCATTGCATGTAGTAACTACTGATGGGATTAGACAAAGTAATGGTGGATAAGACTTTTTAAAAGCCATCCAGAATGGTGGCCATCACTGTCTCTTCTGAGAGCAAATTTCACAGTTCAACTGTGTGCAGTGCAAATAACTTTTGTCCATCCTAAATCTTCCTACATTCAGCTTCGTTCTGATACTTTGAGAGAGGGATAAAACTTCTCCCTGTCCACTTACTCCACCCCATGCATAATATTATACACCTCTATCATGTCCCTCCCTTACTTGCCTTTCTTATGAACTAAAAACCAACATCTCCTTATAGGGGCATTGCTCCAACTCCTCTTTGGTTGCCCATTTTAGATTTTTCCTAGCTCTGTAATCAAATAAGAAATAAGAAGCAGACCAGGAGTTGTGGCAGCCATGTGCAGTCCAATAGTTGTGCTGTAGCTCCCTCTGCAATGTTGCAAGGGACCTGAGAATGCAGCTTCATTGTTAAGTATTTGAGCAGTTAAGTTTTAAAAATAATTCATGCAGACACACTCAGAGACCCCCTTTGTGTGTGGGGTGGGGGCCTACATAAAAGGTCCTGCCAAAAGTGAAACCAACCACAGACATTTGGAGCTGCCAGGAGAACAGAGGGCTTCCCATTTCTGGTTCTTTCACAACTTTCTAAGAACATAAGAAAAGGCTGGATGGCACAGTCCAAAGGCCCATCTAGTTCAGCAATCTGTTCTCATAGTTGATAACCAGGTGCCCATGGAAAGACCACAAGCAAAATCTGATCATAACTGCTCTCTCCCCTCCTGCAGTTGCTAGAAACTGGTATTCAAAAGAATACTGCCTCCAACAGTGGAGGGAGAACACAGACATAATGACTAGTAGTTACTGATTGTCTTATCTCCCTTGAATTTTGTCTAATCCTCTTTTAAACACCTAAGTTGATGGCCATCCATACCGAATTCTACATTGAACTACATGCTAGTAGTATACACTTTCTTTTGTTCTGAGTGTTCCAACATTCACCCTCCTCCATGCCATGCTCCTGATGCAAGGGCCACTTTCACCTTTCACTTTGATATGGAAAAGTGCCAATGAAATCCATGGTTCTGAATCCATGCTGAGATTTCAAAACATTTTAAGTACATGCTTCTGGGTAGTGACACACACAAACTTTAGAAGAAGGAAAAAAGCTATCTGCAACACCATCAAGAGCTTTGATATTCATGTGGAAGACCATGAAGAATTCTTGATAACAATGGAACCGTGACAACATGCACACAAATCTAAGCATAGGATCAGTTGTTCTCATCCTTGCCACACTGGGCTGTGACAAATTGTTGCACCTGCCAAAAGTCCTTCTTCTATCCGACTCCTGAAGGAACAGGAATCTTGCCCTCTTGTTACATTAGCTCCCCAAGCACATACATGATTAAAAAAACATGAATGTCGGCTATTTCCTTCAATCATATAGTAAACATCCATTTCTGATAGGGCATAAACATATCCTGGCCATTGCTTCATAATCCTGTTTTATTTACTGGCTCTGTTAGTTTTGAATTTTATGTGAGAAGACAGCTGCAAGTAATTGCAGTTTTCCATTTTATCAAAACCAATCAAGGTCTTGATCTTGGATATGCATATGGAAAGTCTTAATTTGAAGCATGGGAAACATTTTCATTCAAGTCATATATACATTTAAAAACTCCTTTCCTCTCTCTCACTTAGGTTTTTTAATCCTTGCCATCTCTTCTAATCTTTGCCTGAAACCTGTACAGTAGTATTTTTTAAAGGGGGGGGGGGTGTTTTTGAAAATGCATTTCAACTCAGCCTTCATCATGAGAAAGAGAGATGCATGCCACTCTCCTTATACACAGAGAGACAAATTGTCAGACAAATTGCCACATACAAACATACAAACTGGGTGATTGACAGAGTTTCTATGTCTTTAGCCAGCAATAGCTCAATCCATCGCTTTGTCTTCAGGCAGGGCTGGCAGAGGCAGGAATGATGTACTGGTGGGATAAAAACGATTTATTGCATACTTACTCCCTTCCATGTGTTGAGGTGGATTTATAAAGTGGGGTAGGTTGGGCTGGTGAAGAGGGGGGAGAAGTCTTATCTGAAGTACTTCTGCCTTGGTCAGACCCCACTTGGAGTACTGTGCCCAGTTCTGGGCACCACAGTTTAAGAAGGATACTGACAGGGTGGAACAGTGTGCAGAGGAGGGTGGCCAAGATGATAAAGAGCCTGGAAACCAAGCCGCATGAGGAATGGTTGAGGGAGCCATGTAACAGAACTGAGAAGTGATATGATAGCCATCTTCAAATAACTGAAGGGCTGTCACATGGAGAATGGAGCAAGCTTCCTTTCTGCTGCTTCACAGGATATGACCCATGCCAATGGATTCAAATTATAATAGAGGAAATTCCAACTAAATATTAGGAAGAATTTTCTGATAATAAGAGCAGTTCAACAGCAGAATGGACTACCTTGGAATGTGGCAGACTTTGTTTACTGGAGGCTTTTAAACAAAGGTTGGATGATCATAGGTCAGGGTTTCTTTAGCTGTGATTCCCACATTGCTGCATCAGGATCCCTACCAATTCTATTATTCTAAGTAGCACTCTTACACTAATCAAAGGATTGATGCAAATTTCTCCCTACTGGAAAGGGTAAATAACATCATTTGACCTTAGACACTAACCCCACCCCCCACCCCAAATATTTAGCCTCTATCTTCATGGATGAGCATATACCTTCATAGACATCTACAATAAATATATAAGCTAACAGAACAATCTTAACCATGTCTACTTAGAAGTAAGTCCTAATGAATTCAATAGGACATACTCTCAGGTAAGCGGAGTTAGGATTGCAGCCTAAAATATGAAGTTTATTTGAATTTATCATTTATTGATTGCACATGTACTGAGCAAGGAAAATGGCAACACTCATAAAAAAGAATCTCAAGCAGGTTTTTAGATCTTAGTACTCAGATTTCTTCAAAATGCTTATTTCAAATGCTTATTCATTAGTCTTTATCAATGCCTGCTTTTCTCAAATTAGTCCTGGATTTAGGTTTAGATTTTGCAAAATAATAAGAATAATAAATTCTTAAAGCCTTTACTTGTTCAGTGCCACTAAATAAACAAACACAATGTTGTTTCTCGGTGCTTCTTTTTGTACCACCCAATTCTCTTTTTGTATTCAAGATAACAAACCCGAACTTTTGCTAGTCTTGGCCATTCTATCCTCGACTACAATCTATACTACAATGCAAAAATCCATTGAAAAGAATGTTGCTATAGAAGAAATACTGCACGCAAGTTGAATTATAACTCCCAAGTCTTCAAAAGTATCTAAGAGCGGCTTCTACGTTTGCAGTCAATAAAATCCACTGAAAACACATTTAGTCACTAATGTTTTTCCTCCTCCGTTGTCTGATCATGCAGGTTTATGCTACTGACAGTATTTTACCCCTGAGATTCCTTTCATGCCTGTGTAATGTAACATCTTGTAAATTATTTATTGCAAAACATCTGGATTAAATAACCCCAAACAGAGAGAAATATTACGTGTGGAAGCCAAATCATGCTCCCAACTCATTAAAACAAGGTTCTCAATTCCAGAGTTATTGGTGTGAAGAAGGTATTAAGCAGACAGTGAAGACGTGGTTTATCAAAGCTATGACAATGTTAATGGCAGAATAAATTATATACGCTTAATTAGGTATATTCTTTGTCCCAAAGGAGTGTGCTTAAAGTAGTCTTGTAACAAGATATCTTCTGGTGAGGTCTCCAGTCCATGTACACACTCATGCAAAAATTTACATGTAAAAATTCTACGCAATCTGCAGGTCACAAGCGGAACCACACATTTAGAAAAAAAGAGAAGGTTTCTGTATGCAAAATAATACAAGTGGAGATTGGAGACTGAGTGGCCCCACACCCATATCTACTTTGATGGACTGATGTGTCTTTCTCTTCCTCAACACTCTCCCGATAGCTTCCTAACTTACTTCAAAGTCTCAAAAAAGTAAACCAGTTATGTGGTTAAAGCTGTTGTGCCTGTTTCAGATGCAAAATTCAAGAATGAAGACAACCAATTAATTCACAGGCACATTCATACAGCTCCTCCCATAAAACTACTTACATCAGTAGTTGGGGAGGCCTCGTTACATGCCTCAGACTTAGTCGAAGCAAAATGGGTGGACATTTTTCAAACCTATTTCAGCTCTCAGGGCTCGGTTCTGGAACTTCTTATGAGGGAGCTTCAGCCAGTTCCAGCCTATTTGCCCTCTGTGTGAGGAAGCCTTCAGATGAACATTTCCTGGAATAAGCTATTTTTTTAATTTGTTGTCTTTGTTGGCTATTATAATTTAATTTAATGACCTGCAATCTGTGTTTAATTAGTTTTTACATTGTTTTAATGTTAAATATTTTTATATGGAGCTTTATTTAATTATTCATGGAAATTGATACTTTAACCTTCACTTGGTGATGCAGTTCTTGGGATGGTTTACAAGTATTTCATAGCTGTGGTCTAAACCACTGAGCCTCTTGGGCTTGCCGATCAGAATGTTGGCGGTTTGAATCAGTGCGATGGGGTGAGCTCCCGTTTCTCTGTCCTAGCTCCTGCCAACCTAGCAGTTCGAAAGCACGCCAGTGCAAGTACATAAATAGGTACCACTGCAGCAGGAAAGTAAACGCTCCCTACAGTTAGCAACCCTGAACCGAATGTGCCTACATGCTCCATTCAGACCTTCCCACTCAATACGGGCCAGTCAGGGATTAAGCAGGTACAGATGGGAATATTATGACTTTAGGTGTTATTTTCTGAAAATTAATTAAAAAATAATAATTAAAACAAATCGTAAGGTAGTATTAAAAACTAATGAGACAAATTGTCAAAAGCTTTTTTGCCCAAGAAGAGAAGCCTGTGACATACAGCACTCTGTTAACTCTTAATTTTTCTTGGACCAGCACTTGTGGCTATTGCCATCATTCACAGTTCTTTGTGTCCAACTGTATACTTTGGATTGAAAGCTATACAAACTTTACCCTGGCTTTGGAAAAGATGACTAATAAATCCAACCTGGGGGAGGGGTAAGTGCACACAACATTGTCAATGTATTAACAGTACAGAATCAATAGTTATTAAATTAATTTGTTATTCATGGGAGCATCATTAATCACTACAAACTTAATATCGATAAAAACGATCCGTCTTGTAAGCTTAATGTAAATTACCCTCAGTTTTGCCAGAGTTTGATACTTTCTTTTGTTGTATTAACATTGGTCTGGTTCGAAATATGAGCCTGGCCTAATTTCCTGTTTTCTAAGTGACGTTAATGTGTTCCCAAGTTCAGATGTAAAAGGGAGTGCTGGTTTCATACAAGACCTTCATGATGAAAATAACATGTGATGGGAGGTGAGGCTGGTATGAATCCAGAGTTCCCTTGGCCTCCAAATTCACTTCTGGCTTCTTAAACCAGTGCTTTGAAAAAAACTTGTGCAGCCAGACCTGTATTTTGTGATCCAGTGCCATGGCTGTTGCAACATTTGCCTGCTCCCTTTTCTTGCACAAGGTAAATAAAAAGGTAAAGGACCCCTGACAGTTAAGTCCAGTCACGGACAATTCTGGGGTTGCAGCACTCATCTCGCTTTACAGACCGAGGGAGCCAGCGTTTGTCCACAGACAGTTTTTCCGGGTCATGTGGCCAGCATGACTAAGCCGCTTTTGGCACAACGGAACACCAAACCAGAGCAGCACACGAAAATGATGTTTACCTTCCCACCAGAGCAGTACCTATTTATCTATTTGCACTTTTGGTGTGCTTTTGAACTGCTAGGTTGGCAGGAGCTGGGACCGAGCAACAGGTGCTCACCCCGTCACGGGGATTCGAACCACCGACCTTCTGATCAGCAAGCCCAAGAGGCTCTGTGGTTTAGACCACAGCGCCACCCACGTCCCTGCACAAGGTAAATACCAACTTGTAAATGCAAATTGATTCATATTAAGCTAGCCTATAATATAGAATCATCTTTCTTTCTTTATATTGCCTCTTCTTCCAAGAAACTATTTTCACAGTCACCTTCGTGCCCAAAGCACTAGAAAAGCTTGGAGTCAAATAATTCGATTTTGTTTGAAGCAATATTTTATAGGCTTTAAATAATTCTTGCCACTTCCAGAGCTACATCATTTCCTTCACTGACCAGGGCTTCCTCTAGTAATTTAATACTCTCACTCTTTATTATGACCTTTTCCACACTCTTCCTTTATTAACAACTTTAATAATCTTATTAACCATCTTGTAACCTTTGCAATCACCCATTGTCTTTTATGTTGCTTACTCTATTAATCACAGATGGCTTTTTGTACTTCCATGTTCATCCTTACTGTTACAGAAATTGCCATTACAGCAAACCAAGCCAAATAAATTATCTCAGGCCACTTAATTCCCTCTTTGCCTTTTCTTTTAACTGCCATTTTGGTCCTATATCAATTTTCTATTTAAAAATGCAGTCCTTTTTTGTCTTAATTGGAGTCCTACTCAGACCCATGAACAGTATGGAGAACAAGTATTGTGCAATGGCTACAGAACTGGGTCTGGAGATAGCAAAGGGGTTAGCTATGGATTTCTAGACTTAGGCATACTGCCAACTCTCATCCTTGCTGCAAACTTAAAATAAAACTAGTTTAGTTGGCTTTGAAAAAGGAATAGACTTCATGATCTTGTCCTTTTGGCTAAGATCAAGTGTAGTATCATGAAGGATAAGTCAACCAGTGCCTGTTATCTATGATGAGCTAAATGGAATGGCCATGTTTAATTGGAGTATGCCTATGAATCACAGGTGAACATCAGCTCAGGTGGTGGGATGTTTGTCTGTTTGCTCAGCTAGTAATTCCCCAATGACATCCTGTTAGCCACTTCTGAAAAGCAAGTGCCGGAGTATATGGACCTATGGCTTGACCTGTTGGTGCCTGAGTACATGGAGATAGACCTCGCTGGGCTTCTTGCACCAACTAGAGAATGCCAGGCAGCTACTGTGTCCAGTTCTGGGCACCACAGTTCAAGAAGGATACTGACAAGCTGGAACATATTCAGAGGAGGGCAACCAAAATGGTCAAAGGCCTGGAAACGACGCCTTATGAGGAACGGCTTAGGGAGCTGGGTATGTTTAGCCTGGAGAAGAGAAGGTTAAGGGGTGATATGATAGCCATGTTCAAATATATAAAAGGATGTCATATAGAGGAGGGTGAAAGGTTGTTTTCTGCTGCTCCAGAGAAGCGGACACGGAGCAATAGATTCAAACTACAAGAAAGAAGATTCCACCTAAACATTAGGAAGAACTTCCTGACAGTAAGAGCTGTCCGACAGTGGAATTTGCTGCCAAGGAGTGTGGTGGAGTCTCCTTCTTTGGAGGTCTTTAAGCGGAGGCTTCACAGCTATCTGCCAGGAATGCTTTGATGGTGTTTCCTGCTTGGCAGGGGGTTGGACTGGATGGCCCTTGTGGTCTCTTCCAACTCTATGATTCTATGATTCTACATTGTTCAAGGTGCTACGTGATATACAGTATAGAGCCCTCAACAGCTTGAGACCAGCTGACGTGAAGCCTTACCCTCAACCTCTTTGATTAGTGGAATCTGGAAATTTGCAAGCACCACATCATGTTCGTTCTGCACCCGCAAGGAGGAAATCCTTTATTTTAGTTTTTGCCACCGTCAAAGGCCAACTTTTAATTTTTTGTTGTTCATATATATTTATCTTTTGATAAATATTTTACATTAGTTTATGTAAAGTTATTTGAGATATTTCTATTTTGATTAAGTGGTGTAAAAGTTTTGTTAAATAAATTAAAAATTGTATGTCACCCCCCCCCAAAAAAAAAACCTGGAGAAAGGACTGAATACAAATATAATATAAACAAAGCTATCCCTTTCATTACCTAATAAAGGAAGCACTTAGTTCATTAATAACCATCCGTGCTCCAAACTTACTTGAATATCTAAGCTTTTTATCATTAGATAACTGCCACTCAAATAATGCTGATGAATGCACTAAAGAAATACTGTATAATTTTCTATTTATAGATTTTCTATGCCTTTTCCCCATTTTTGTTTTCTTCCTTTTTTCTTTTTCTTTTTGTTGAGATTGATTCTTAATAGTTAAAATATTATGCTGCCTTGATCAGAAATATTTCTAATATGTTTCTATAGTTTTCAGATTGAGAGCATCTAAATGTTCCACATTGTTAAAATATTGTATTATTAAAATTGAATTAAAAACTATCTTAGAAATAAAATGCAATAAAATAAACAAAGCTACATATATTTTCCAACACTTAAAAGAGTCCTGATCCAAAATTCTTAGATGGGTACATTGAACTCTGAAACTTACCAGCATTGGTTGTAGAGACAGTCTCAAATACTGGATGTTCAGTAAGATTTGCATTGATTGCATTAATGGGGAAGTTGATTAGAGAAAAATGTCAGAGTAGTCATGGATGAGACTTTAGTTTGAATGTGGTTTGAATGTAGAAGGCCTCACCTCAATTTCAACCCCTTGTATCTCCAGGCAGTGCTAGTAAGGACTCTTATTTGAAACTCTGGAGTGTGTGTGTCAATCATTGTAGAGGAGGAAGAAGAAAACTGTGGTCCTTCAGATGTTTCGAGTTCCCATCAACCCCAGCCAACACGTCCAATGGTCAGGGATGATGGCATTTGCTGTCCAGCAACAGCTGGTGGGTCACAGGTTCCCCATGCCTGGTGTAGATAATACTGAGCTGCATGGACACTCACTCTGTATAAAGGTAGAATCATCAGAGCACAGGAAGCAAAGTACACCCCATATACAACACAGAATACACAGATAATTTTCAGGGAGAGGAAGAAGTGGGATCACAGTGTCAGGCTGCACTCCAAGCTAAGCAGATTCATATGAACTTGGAACTAAGCCTACATCCATTCACAGATAATCACATACGCCTTGGAGCAAACTTTTTCTCCAATTGTGTCCTAAATACTAGCCCTTCTTCACTCCTTTGAAATAATGAAACACCAGGAGAAAAGAATTAGCTAAAATTTAACAGAATGAGTGCAGCTGTTTGAGAGTTTTATAGCACAAAGAAAATGAGGGGCAGGATATGTTTTGATTGTTAGCTGGTTAAATATCTTGTCCTTGAGCATAAAAGGAACCACGTGAATGTTTAATTACAGAAAATCCTGCCTCAGGTATACCAAAAAATGCCCAAGGAAATCAGATTGTGTGGAGCCATCACTTTTGATAAATGACAAATAGGCAGACAGATGAGAACCAGGCCCAAACTGACCAAATGAACCAGTTTCCTATGCACAATGCACTACAACGACATACCAAACTTGTTTACATTAATTAAAAGGGATGCCTTTAACTCAACTACTAAACCAGGCTAAACAAACACCCGAATCACGTTTTACCAATGTTTGTAAATACCTTCCCTTACCAGTTCCAATACATGTGGTTTTAAAAAAGTTACTTCCAAACATGTCAGGCGCAATTATGCAGAAATTTTGCATACACTGAAAAAAAGGCAGCCTTTCCCCAGTGGCATCAAATTCCATCTGACCATTCAGAAGGACCAAGGATCCACTTCAGTATTACATTACTGAACTTCAGATCTGACCAGCCCTATAAAAATATATCATTTTTTTCATATTCAGAAAAGGTGCTGTTCAATCAAAGGGCCTTGTATAATTAGAAACAGCAAACAATCTTTTAGTGCATTCATCTCATTCTGGTGTGTGTGTGTGTGTGTGTGTGTGTGTGAATGCAGAGTGTAGCAACCTGTCAAATGTTTTCCTACATGTATATAATTGGCCATGGCCCTTCAAGGGCACATTTCAACTTGCTGTTGAATATTATTCTTTGTAGCTAAAGTGGAGGTTGGCATAATAAATTACTCCTTTGGCTTCCACAGCCCTGAGAAGCAATATGATAAAGGAGTAAGCTTTCTGTAGAGAAAGCTTACATTGGTTTGTTTTGGAGATCTACTCTGATACCCTTTCACTCTATGTCACATCACCCATGGGGACCTTGAAAATGATGCTCTTCCCAAACAGATTCTCAGCATGTTGTGAAAGTAACTGAGAGAAAGGGCTGCTTCCACACATGAGCTCTTTAGTGCCACTCAGACCCTGGTTTTTGTCTGAAAAACTGAAAAAGTACGCCGGAGTCATTTTGGGGCAAATCTTACTCTATGAAGTGCCCAGCCCAACTGCCTTTCTCTTTGGCACTGATTTCTCATTTTAGAAACTACTAGAAACTACCGTAAGTCCACTGAATTCATTTTGACATATTTCTGAAGACATGCTTAGTACAGGGATGTTTGACGGCGCTCTGTGGGAGAGGGGATAATATCTCATCAGGAGGCCTATTCCACGTGATATACAAAATGGGCTTTGACTTATGAAAGACCCTACCTTTTGGGCTCCCACTGCATATCATACTGGTGCCATCTCTATCACTTTTCAGAGCTTATTGAACACCTTCCCTATCCTACAAGCCTTTGTACCTGAGCCTGCATCTGTATTGAATCTGAAATGGTTTTAAATACAGTGGTACCTCGGGTTAAGTACTTAATTCATTATGGAGGTGCGTTCTTAACCTGAAACTGTTCTTAACCTGAAGCACCACTTTAGCTAATGGGGCCTCCTGCTGCCGCTGTGCCACCAGAGCACAATTTCTGTTCTTATCCTGAAGTAAAGTTCTTAACCTGAAGCGTTATTTCTGGGTTAGTGGAGTTTGTAACCTGAAGCGCATGTAACCCGAGGTACCACAGTATCTGAAATTGATTTATTATTGGAGCTTTCATTGTAAAATCACTTTGAGATATTTTGTAAGAAGCAATTCATAAATGGATTGAGCTTAATAATAATAATAATAATAATAATAATAATAATAATAGGCTACTATGTAAGCAGGACCCAAAGACAGCCCAAGAAATAAGACATTTTGCTGCTGGACACAGAATATCAAATACCCCCTTGTACATCAAATACCCTCAAGCAAGTAAAATTATTTTGGCATCTAAGGCAGAAAAATCCCCCATTCCTGGAAGTAAAAATGCAGTGATTTTGTTTACTACCTTTCCATGACACCTCAAACTAAGTGCCTATCATTCCACTTAATAACAGCGCTGGTCATGGCACAGTTAATACCCTGCATTGATAGACTATGGCAGAAGCAAATACTTGTGAAGCAATCTGGAATGTTGCATTCTGGGATCTATGAGAGGCCTAGACACTTTTCTTTTGGCAAGCGGTCTCAGAATCAGTGAGCACAAGGTTGCTGTCCATCACATCTCCACAAAGGTAAGGGACAGCAGTGACAGACAGCATACCCATTGGAATATGTTGCTGCTAAAAATATTTGAACAGCTGTAAATCCCAACTGGGTTTTCTGTTTCAAAAGCTGCAGCACTCAGAGTAGCTAGATGTCTGCTACAGCCCTTCATGGCCCCATCAAACCTTGTGAAGTGTTCCCTTAGGCAACAGCAGTTGAAATTTTCTGCACATCAGTGCATCTACTCACTTCAGCAACCATAGAGATGAGCACACAAAACCAAAAATGAGCCATTTCTTTTGGCTTCTGAAAGCATGGGTGCCTGGGGGAACTGAATGATTAGCATCTTTTCATGGACAGTGTTCTCTACCCTGGCATCAACAGTAATGGTGGCACCTATGACCTTAATTAGTATACTTTTGACTCCCCTTAACGTGATTCCTGAAAAGGAGCACAGTTCTGAACACTGTTCTGAACTAAAGTCTTTGCTCTCTACGAAAGAGGCACTGTTTGTTCTGCCAAGTTCACAAACAACAGAAGACCTCTGAACCTTCATAGGGCAGATGGTATGTCCATTTACCATGCTGGAAGTACATGAGCTGAGTGGTCCATCTACCTTTTGCAAAACTAAACATCCTCCTGGTCTCACATACTAAAGCATTGGAGTTCTTCTTCCAAAAGCTAGTCAGGAGCATTTCCTGCTCTAAGAAGGTAAACAACATCAATCCTTAATAAATGAGAACCTTTCACAATAAAAGCTTTCTTTAGCATCTCAAAGATGCAGAAACAGCAGGAAGCAAAAAGCATTTCAGAGTTGTTCACACATTACACCAAACACAGGCACAGGCTGTCTCTACAAGTGTACATGTGGACTTGCTGATTCGTACCTCTCAACAAATTTGTGTATACATGTACACTCATTTAAAGTAATGTATGAACACCCTTTCAGATTAAACCTATCAGGGCAGCCTCAAAACGAATCTCTTATTTTTGGAGCTCCATTTGCTCTAAAAAGTAGAGTCAGAGGAGTGTCAGAAGCTGCAAAGTTTAGAAAAGTCTTAAGTAGAAATTTACAGCCAGTTGTTCATATGTGTTAAATTGTGTGTCGAGGTCCCCAAGCCAACCCTCAAATAACACACACTTCAGACAGAAATTTAAGTTTAAGGTTTTTGGCATAATTTTGGCCACAACTTTATTAAAATACAAAAATGTGAGTGGTTGCTTAGGCATTGGTTCTGACTATCTGTCCCTCCTGGGGGCAGACTGACATCTGCCCACTTAGCGGAAGTAAGTAAAGGGAAAACACTTTGGGGAGAGAATGGGGGTTGGGAATCTGCCCCTCGCCTCTCCCCTGATGTTCCCAGGGGCTCTTGTGTGGCCCTAGACCCTGACCAGGGGGTACGGACAAAAGCATGGTGAGCCCCTGGATTCCTTTAATGGAATTCCCCATGCAGCAGCAGCATTGGAGGGGCAGGCACAGCCAACCACTTCCCCTCCACCAACCAATTTAATAACCAATGCCTAACCGCCAACCTTACAAGCTGTGACTAATTGCTACGCAGTAGGCAAAAACCAAATGGCACCAGCCAATTAGCCAGATGGAAAAATTCCTACCAGGCTCCTGCCCCAAAAGCAGACGACCCCATGACAGGCATAGCAAGGTCAACGCACAAGCCTAAGTTATAGGGAGGGCGGGTGATCCAATGCAAGCAGCGAAGAGGGGCTCATGCTGCGTGGCTCTGGGCTGTCTATCAAACATTGCAACATAAAAATCTCCCCAACAACCCACAGAACCCAATCACATGCCTTGCCCATTTTTCCGATCCCACCCAGCAACAGAGGAGTGTCTTGTTAGCCCCCACCGCAACACGTGCTCTCCATGAAGGAGAACTTGCTTTATGCACTTTCTACGAAGGCCTCCTGGATGGTATTTGCATTCAAGATGCTATTCAACCACGATTTTCAGGCAAGCACCACCATTTTGTTCCATGTTATTTTATGTAAATAAATTCAGCATAAGAGAACAGTGGGAAACTCAGAAATGACAGTCAAGCTTTTCTTTAGAGAATTCGGTGGAGGGGTGGTTGGGAGGGAACTTCCAATGTGATCTCATCTCTGATAACTTTCCACAAATGGTCTGCATTTATACTGAGAGACTGACAGAAATAAAATGCCTACCCACAAGGGAAATGATACTGTTTCTAACCATCGAAGTTAAAAGGGAAAATGGGAAGCTGTAACATACGTAGTACAAGTTCTAAATAAAATCTTTATTTAGGCCTCAGAATGGGAGCTGAAAAGTACATTGCTGAAAACCACAGAAAAATGATACGCAATCTGCAATAAGTTATTTTGCAAATGGCAGAATGATTGATTATATATGTAATTAAATAAGATGGTCTTTCAGTGCTACCCCCCTCCCCTCAAATGTGAAATGGCAGCGTACTTGCTATGCTCTTAACTGCACTTCTTAGGTCGGTGGTGGCTTTAATTATTTTAAACAGCAGAGCTGCAAATGTCTGAAAGAGGGGGGCAGGGGGAAAAATATCCAAAATATGAAAAGAGGGCCATGATTACTAGAGGAAGAGTGGTTTACATTGGAACAAACTGACATTTTATACTACGTTACTTTGAGTTATTATCAACTTAAAAACCAAACTAGGTACAAATATCACAATCAGGTTGAATATATAAAGTTGCCATTTTCAAAAAGCAGGCTCGCAGGAGGTGGAGCTGAGTTGTGTTTTGCAGACTCCATTGGCATGTGTGCAGTCCCTTAAAACAGAAGTTTCAGTGGGTTGTGTTCCACTTGATGCAGCTCATGAAAAAATGCCTGGGGAGCATCTTTCATTGAGGGCCAGTTTGGCTACAGTGGCCCACAATGAAACAAAACATTGGAACACTTCCTTGGAATGGGTGCACAGCGATATCAGTAGCAACTGCATAACTGTTTCATTCATCCTTTATGTTTGGGGTGAGAGAGAACTACTGTCGCCGTTGCCAAACCTTTACATATTCCAATTTATGGTGTCATAGTACTGCCTCCTATACACAAGTTCTTCTCATCTGGAAATATGTTGTCCTTTCCTAACTGCTTGCCATTTTATTTTAATTAATTAATTAATAATAATAATAATTGGGGAAGGGCCTTGCTTTAAGAGCATGCCCAATTCCTAAAGTGATTTTTCATGGATGCCCATTTACATATTCATCCAAGGAAGGGTAATATCTCACGACCAGGAGAGCTTAAATACTTCACCACTGAACCAACTTCCCATACGGATGACATCTATTTACCAGCAATTTAAATTCTTTGCTTCTTGCACTATTCTGAAGTGCTCAGAGTTGTGACCACATCCTGTGGTTTCATAATGGCTAACAAAACATATAAAAACTATGCTAAAATAAACTGAAAGTGCAAGCACTGCAAAACACCAACATGTATTTTAAAAATAATAATAATCCACAAAATGGCAATCCTGTCTATACCTACAGACCATATCCACTCTTGCACCTTCACTCAAAGCACAAAGGCCTTGTCATGTGAGCTTAGTTGCCTTTTTCAAAAGAAGGAACGACCACCACTGTGATCGTTAAATAGCACTTAGCCGTGTTCCAAGAATATAGGTTTCTGCCCAGAGGGGCGTACAATTACTCAACACAGAGGAGAAAACAGAAGACTAGGCATGAAAGAAGCAGTGAACAGGGTAGAAACATGCTACTGTTTCTGCTACGCAAACTTAAGCCCAATACCTTCATTTTGAGTTTTCCAGACACCCATGTGTCTGCTGTCAGAAATTAAATACTGGACTGAATTTATCTTGGTTCTGATCCAGCAAGGGAATTATTATGTTCTTAGTGGTTCCAGAAATACAAACGTCATCACACGCATAAAAGGTGATGTTTGGGTGGCTGTGGGTGTGAGAAAGAAAGAGAGAGAGATGGAGGGAGGTTTCCTCATTTGGATATAATCATTAAAAAGGGGGAGCTGTGGAAATGCTTTCAAACTGAAGCCTAAACACAACCACATCCTTCAGCTTCCCCTCCAATGCTCTTGCCTTCCGTACCTCTTCTCATCCTCAGTCCTCTTGAAAGCTTTTACCATTCATGAAACGGTTCCTTACATGTGGCCTTCAGCCTGGAGCACAGAACTCAAAATGAGATCATAGCAATGCTTGGGTTATGTCATTTTGGTTAGCACAATATGTTACTGCCTCATATGCGTGTTTGTTTTCCAAAACTGCAATGCACCCCCCACCCCAATCCTCTTTAGCCAGCCAGCTATTCCCCATTTTATACTTGCGGGATTGGTACTTCTTTCTTATGTGTAACACTTCACTTTTATATAAACATGTTCCCCCATTTTTACTCCATACAAGCTCTTGGCAAGAAAAGGAAATATGATTGCCAAGCGGGATCAAAGAGATTTTAGATACTGTAATTCGTTTCAGCCACAACTTGGTTAAGCTCAAGTGCTTGGATTTAAGACAATTTAATGGGAAAGCAGATAGACACATCTATTCACCCCAATTATTTATTTATTTTAATGCTTAAAAAAACAACAACCCAAAGGCATCTCAGTATTTAGTATGCATAAAGAATATTCTGGCTACGTATCTCAGGGTCTATTAGTGATACAAAGAGTGCAAAATAACACAACTAGGTGCAAGAAAAGACGCAGATAGAGGGGAAACCTTCTTAACATTTAAATCCTTAAAGGATCACAGTCTTAAGGGCAGATATGTGGCAACTTGCATTTTATTTTTGCTACGCTTGACTACAATACATTAGTTAGTTTGTGTTTCTGTGCAGCTGTGTAGGTACACTAGGGGTGTGAAACAGCTTCAGACAAATTAGAAGCCAAAGGAGGGTGTTTCAGAGGAATTCTGGGCTTCTCATAATGAGATATACATTACATTATTTTTACAAAAGCATCTCAAAAGATGCATAAACTGTTTCCTTTTCAGATTGTATAAATCTTTTGCAGGAATCTTTCAACCAATGTGGAGCTCAAACCTACAGACCTGAGATTAAGAGTCTCATGCTGTATCACAAAATACGAGACAGGCCATGCAACTGCAAGAATAGATACATTCCCACTTATACTGAGAGATGGAAGGGGGAGTTTGTGTTGTGCAGGACCAATAGCATTGTTACGACCCTGGAGTCAAGCAGTAAATGGGACATCATCTGAAGGAGTCTCAAAGCAGCTAACATTCTCCTTTCCCTTCCTTCCCCACAACAAATACTCTGTGAGGTGAGTGGGGCTGAGAGACTTCAAAGAAGTGTGACTAGCCCAAGGTCACCCAGCAGCTGCATGTGGAGGAGCAGAGATGTGAACCCGGTTCCCCAGATTACTAGTCTACCGCTCTTAAACACTACACCACACTGGCTCTCCAGTGACGATTACTTGGCTTATCTGCTCATCCGCAGGATCAGAGCAAAACTCAGAATCCCACTAGACAGTTCATATGTACATGGATATATAGTCTTGCAGAACCTCACTCACATCTGTGTTTCAGTTGGGATACCCACAGTATCTAGTGCTGTCAGTTCAAAGCTAGTTCAATTACTGGCCTCATTTTGTAAAGCATCCTCAGTGTTAAAGTCAGCAGTCATTTGTACATATTATTCAGATGCATCACTAAAAAGGGTCTTATGGTCCCTTTTCCAACCTGCTTCTGTTATTAAATGGAAGCTATGGGAAGTTCAGGCATGGCCTAAGGGTGATAATCCTTGTGAAAATGAAATTAAAATGCCATGTTACCCAAACTAAAACTCTATATGCTCCACTATAGACACAGAGCTCTTGTGGAACTGATGTGCATCTGGCTTCCCCATTCACTTCAGTAGAGGAGGTAGCTGGTTTCCCTTGAAATGCCCTGATGCATCCTTGAAACAAGGCAACTTCTCACATAGGTTAAGAGTAGTTTCCACTCTAGTGGGGGTTTTTTTTCTATCCTGTATGGGTGTGCTTAGATCTGTATTATTGACTGAAGAGACTTGATTCCCCCACCATTCCACATCTGTACTGCTGCAATTTATGTGAATTGCGGTTAATAATCAGTTGCGTTATGCTTAATCAGCATATCAATAATATGCTCAGCAAAGACTAAGTGGCTCTCATTTCCCAGACCCTTGCACAATTTTTGATTGATTGACAGCATGAAAATTGCACAAATGCAGGTGTTGGTGCAGGATATTATCTCTGTGGACTTTGCAATCAAGTACAAGTAAATGTAGCTATTGCACTCTTTAATAGTTCTGTTGCTCTGCTTTCTGGAGGAGCCTGAACTCCCAGCAGACTTGAATGAGCTTGACCAGATGATCATTGTGTTACAAATTCTAATGTTATGAATGTGTGGGATGGTTAGGGGAGGGGGGGGGGAGAGAATGAGACTATGGCATTCTTTGAAGGTGATGATAAATCCAGGGTTAAAAAACGCTGACATCAGACAGCTATCAAGTAGAGCACAAATGAGGGTAAATCACAAAATGAATATTCAGGATTTCTGCATAGCTGCAAATCAGAACAGGTAATCATAAGGAAAACATCGAAAGAATACTGCAGAAGCCAAACAAAACCTGTCTTCCCCACTCTAGAATTAACCCCTTGTATACATCTAAAATAAAATCAGCACAGCAAATTTTCATGGGGTGCCTTCTAAGGGGGAGGAGAAAAAGCAGCCCTTTTATATTTACTAAAGTAACCAACCTCAGCAATATTGGCACTTATGGGTTGTGATGGGAATATATTGCTGTGTCTTGGAACTTGGCTGGCTTCATACCAACACCCTCATTTGCGAGATGCAGCTTTGAGTGTAGCTCTATTAACTTTAGCTTGTAAATCACCTTAGCACCATTAGCAATGTTTCAATATGATGTGACATCTTTATTATAATGCTTTCCCTCTGAAGTTTAAGTTCATATTTTAAGCTGGGTTTCAGACAGATGTAGATCCCCTCAGAGTTTTAATTAATATAGTAGATGTAAAGCCACTGTGAAAATATTGCCATTCCCGCCTTGCTCTTTTTTGGTTCTCCGCTCTGCTGAATAATTATTTAAGAATGCAAGTGTGGAAGAACAAGCACTAGTCTACGATTGTGCCTTAAAATGTCAGCTTGATCACTCAGACCCAGACTACACCCCCTCAGATCAGCTTTGCTTCATGAAAACATGGATGTTTTGCTATTAAATTCAATAAGAGCAGACTATTTGTTCCCTCTTCCCCTCCCTCGATGCAACAAACTCAGTATAAACACACAGTTCATTATCCCATAAGAGAATCAGTATGGTCCAGACATTTATTCTTAGCTCCGTTCCCCAAAGAAATTAGAATCTGTCGATAGGAACAGCATGCACAGATCAAACTTACCCAAACCATCCCAGGCTTCCAGAGTCTAACCAAACTGCTGCGTGAGACAACAGGAGTCTTTTTAATGGGTTAATGTGACACGTCTGTTTCTTACAACACTCACGATACTCTGCTTGGAGCCTGTGCCAGCTGCTTTGCCTCTTGCTGCTTCAGGCGTTTTGAGGCAAGAGAAGCTCAACAAGGGAGTCCAGCAGAGCAGGAGAGTGGAACAAGAGAGGAGCCAAAACAGCAGAGCTTAGACTCCTGCAAAATAACACCAATAAAGTCGGAGGCTACCCAAGAAAAGAGATGAGCGGGAAAAATGTAGGAGGTTAGCTTCATGAGACAATTCTGACAAGGACCATAAACTGATCTCTTGCCCTGTTCACTTTTGAAATTAATAAAGAATAGGGGTGTGGGGGGGGTACCAGGTGGCGCTGTGGGTTAAACCACAGAGTCTAGGGCTTGCTAATCAGAAGGTCGGTGGTTCAAATCGCTGCCACAGGGTGAGCTCCCGTTGCTCGGTCCCAGCTCCTGCCCACCTAGCAGTTTGAAAGCACGTCAAAGTGCAAGTAGATAAATAGGGACTGCTCCAGTGGGAAGGTAAATGCCATTTCCGTGCACTGCTCTGGTTCGCCAGAAGCGGCTTTGTCATGCTGGCCACATGACCAGGAAGCTGTCTGCGGACAAATGCCGGCTCCCTCGGCCTATAGAGCAAGATGAGCGCCACAACCCCAGAGTCGGACACGACTGGACTTGATGGTCAGGGGTCCCTTTACCTAGGGGTGGGGGGTGACAATTTTGGCCTCTGTCTCACGGGCACCTGTCCCCTATCCAAACTGACCCTTCCTCTCATATCAAATATCTACACTCAAACATGTAAACATTCTTCACTGACATGGCTTCCCCCAAAAAATCTTGTACCGGGTACCCTGTATTCTCTTTTCCCCATATTGAACAAGTGTTCTTTGTGGAGAATAAGTGACTGCTGAACCCAACCAGTAGTGCAGATATGCCAGCTGACCGCCACAATTAACTCTTGCCATAGCCCCTAGTGCTATGTGAGGTGGAATTGCTTTGTGGGGAAACTGGCACTATGGACACCAGGAGATGTAGGTCACTGGTTGGGCATGCTCCTGTAACCACTAGCCCTCACTGCAATTGGCTGCATAATCGGCAAGGCATGTGGTGGGCATGCCTGGGGCATGTGCTGTGCTTGGTATGCGGATTGGCTGCCATGGTGAGCATTACTGTGGGCACCATACACACTCCATCCCATTGCTTTTCATTCCCGTGCTGTAAATTGCGTGCCAGATGACATGAGTTTGTACACACCTGATAAAGGCACCTAGGATCTTTCCTATGCATGTCAACAGGTGGCCACCGTTACTAGGGAGTTGCCAGCTGAGCAGGCTCTCTGAGTTTCAGTGGCTTCTTTCCACTCCGAACCAATGTTGACTCAGCTGGCATTTCCCCATCCTGGAGCCTAACAACTAAGCTCTAGAACTGGCATGCTTTAGGCAGGCTTCATTTAAACTAGCATAATTTATGCCAGCTTCCAGTGTTTACGATTGCTCCCTAAATTACAATGATCAGAGGTGAAAAGTGTTATCGGACTATTGTTGCGCCTCACAAAACCTGCACAGGATCACTTGCTTGAATGGATCCTCATGCCAAGGAACACCGAGATAATTTATGTGACATACTAGAAAAGCACATGCAGGGAAATTTTGCTCTGTGGTACTTTAAAAGAAGTGATCTCCCCCAAGTGCACTCTGAAGTGGCACAGTCTTGTGGGGAATTGCATTACAAACCCTGCTGAATGTTTCAATCAGCTTTCAGTTCCCCGAAGAGAGATGCTTGCTGCCAATTACCACATAGGAACACTGTAAAGCTTAATCACACCAGAGACAACTAACCTTCTGGAAATAGCATGTTCTACAATCTAGTTAGCGTTAAGAACTTCCCTCTTTGCAGCAGACCATCAAGCAGCCAGACAAATGTCTCTAGGATGCTTATAAACAACTGCCCGTCCCCACATCATCTGTCCCCGACATCGGATACGCTATTTTTCAACAGGGACGTTCCACTGACAGATGCCTTGTCCCTGAATCTGTATATCCTCTTCTAAGCTCATCTCTAAGCCAGTGGCCTTCACCATAACTTGTGGTCACACACTCATTCCTTACATTCATCGTGAGTTGCAAAGAGGGGATTTGTCTTTGGCATGTTCCGAATCTATTACCTATTAATTTTCACTGGAGTTGAATTGCTGCGTTTGTGCAGCTATTGCACAAAGTAAAAAAGCAGCAGCAGCAAAAACAGACAAACATCACGTGTAGCCTGTCCTTTGATTCAAATCGGTACCGGATGGCCCACCTAGAAAAGCGGGAACATAATAAAAGTCCTGCTAAATCAGAATATGAAGTCAGCATCCTGTTTCACAGGGTGCCACCCAGATCGCTATGGGAAGCCCATAAGCAGAATACCCCTGTGCTCCACAACAACTGGTTTTCAGATCCATGTCATCTCTGAACATGGAGGCAATATATAGCCATCATGACTAGCACTCATTGATTGGCTTTTTCTCCACAAAGAGCTTTCTGGTGCCTCAAGCAGAGGTCTTTCTAGTCACTTGCTCCATGGTCCTTTTAACTGAAGATACCAGAAATTTAACCTAGAACCTTTGGTGGTCAAGTTGATTTCCCATCTCTCCCACCTTCTTCTCAGTTTTTTGGCTGTTGCCCCCTGCAACACAACTGACAGACCATTAGTGGGGTAGGTGAGCTGAAAAGAATGCCAATATATTTCACCATTGCAAACAAATGTGCCCCTTTTCTTTCAAATAGTACATGGGTAGATGAGTCTAAAAAGTCCATGGCACAATTTTTCATGGCCCTCTAGTGGCTATGGTGGCTCAGTTACCTGAAGGAATGTATTTAGTGTTAACTCTGGAAGTGACCAAATCTCTCTGCCCAAATCCTGACCAAACTAAGTCTCCTAGAACAAAAAATACATCAGGAGGCTTAGTTTGGTCAGAACTGAGCATACACTTCCAGAGTTCATGCTAAATACATTCCTTCTGGTAAATGAGCCACCAGAGCTGCTTGAGAGCCGTGAAAAATTGTGTCCTGGGCTTTTTAGACTCATCTACCCATGAAACCAAAGGGGAACATTGGTTGCCAGATGTGACCCCCCCCCCCCCCGCTCTCCTACCCTACTACATGGGATTATGGTTAGGAACAACAATTCACAAGACAATTTCTGGGCATAGATCTGTAGCTATTTCTTACAGGTAAAAGCATCGTAGTACACCTTCCAGACTACAGCAATTCAGTCGGCATTTAAATCTATTATTGCTGCTTCAAGGTGTGCAGTGGGAGGAAGGGGACTCAGGCAAGACACAGAGGAAGTTGTAGGCCCCCATGCATTCCCTGTAGCTGGCCCACGCCTGTGGAATCCCATCCCAACTAAGATTAGACACACACCCTCTTTGCTGAACTTCAGGCACTTGACTAAGGTGTTCTTGTTCCAGCAAACACTTTAAGGTAGCCTTCATTTTTTATGGCTCATCGCTTTATCGTTTCATTTTCTGCATGGCTTGTTTTTACGTACACCGCTTAGAAACGCTAATGATTCAGCAGCATATAAATGTCTCAGATTAAATAAATGAATACACACAGGAATCTGCCTTCTACCAAATCAGACCATCATCCTAAGCACTGCTTACACTGACAGGCAGCCACTCTAGAGGTTGTCCGACAGGGTTGTCTCCCTGCCCCACCTGGAGACATCAGGCATTGAATCAGAGACCCCCTGTACGCATAGGAGATGCTCTACCACTGAGCTAAATCCCATACAGCCTTTCTATGGACACTTGCCCATTCAGTGACTCTCCTCAGGTGGAAGAATGGTATGTTCATAGAGCAACAGTACACATAACATCAAAGAATGATAGAATCGTAGAGTTGGACAGGATCCTGAGGATCATCTGGTACAACTCCCTGCAATGCAGGAATATGCAGCTGTCCCATATGGTGATTGAATGTGCAACTATGGCACGCTCTAACCATGTTCTAACCAACTGAGCTATCCAGGCATATAGAATAGCTTCCAACATACTTTGAACATGTGAACATTAGAGGAAGACCATGGTCCATGATAGGTCCTGTGATCTCCACTTTTCCAACTCATGGATCATAGCCTGCCTCCAATGTCCCCCGCCCCATGAAAACCCTATAAACTTCCACACAGTAATTTCAGGATCAAATGTGGAAGTATCCAGCGGTTTGTTTGTTTGTTTTTAAATACATATCCTGTAGACAACTGCAAAACAAAAGCTACAGTAACTATTTATGCAAAGTGTTGATAGTGCAGAAAGGTGCATTTATGCTTGAATCTTATTTTAAATGCACAGTCTCTCTCTCTCTCTCTCTCTATCTCTCTCTCTCTCTCTCTCTCTCTCTCTCTTTGTGTGTGTGTGTGTGTGTGTGTGTGTGTCTATATATATGTGTGTACACATGTATATATACCTAAATGTTCATGCTTTAAGACAGGGTGGGGAATCTCAAGCCCAGGTTCCAAATTTGTCTATCCAGATCTTGCAATCTGGCTTTCCAGGCTCTCCCTAGACCAGGGGTTGTCAACCTGGTCCCTACCGCCCACTAGTGGGCATTTCAGGATTCTAGGGGGTTCTATGGCACAAGCTGAATCCTCCTTCCATCGAGCACCGGTGGGTGGTAAGGAAATTTTTACCATCAAGAAAGATGCATTGGTGGGTGGTAGGTATAAAAAGGTTGACTACCCCTGCACTAGACAATAACCAGACCCCAAGTCAGACTCTCCATAGTCTCTGCTCCTCATGGGCTTTTGCCTCGCTGGATTGTGTTCTTGAACTGTCTCTTACTTGTCTGGATTGAAAGATGTGAGTAGAAACCTCTGAGTTTTGCCTGGCTGGCATGTGGCCTTGTGTACAAAGGTAACAATCACATCCATTGAGCCACCCATTTTTGCCTGTGGTGTGCAACCCCCCCCCCAAGAAGGTCCCCCATGAGGAAATGTAACCCTGGACCTGCACAGGCCCCCCACCTCTGTCTTAAGAAGTGGGTTTCATTTTTAAGTAGAAGCAAGAAATAGCACAAACTGCAGCTTGTGAGTCTTCTCTCTGGTCTGGTGTTCTCTGAAGACAAATAAAATGGTCAAGCAGCTCCATTGCACTCATCAACTCACCCCATGTGATGGATACGAGATCCAGCCCAGCTCTCCTTGAATTGCTTTCGAATCCAGCAGATTAACTGCAAAAAGAAGACAAAATGAAGAGGAATGAGCTTGTTTACCTCTGCTTGATTTTTTAAAAATCAGAATTAATCATTCAAACCTCTAAAAGGTTGATGTAAAATACACATTAAAATGGCGAATAAAATCAGACGTTACAATTTAGCCTAGGTAAAGGTACCCCTGGTCAAGTCGCGGATGACTCTGGGGTTGCGGCACCTCATCTTGCTCTATAGGCCGAGGGAGCCGGTGTACAGCTTCCAGGTCATGTGGCCAGCATGACTAAGCCACTTCTGGTGAACCAGAGCAGCACATGGAAACGCTGTTTACCTTCCTGCCGGAGTGGTACTTATTTATCTACTTGCACTTTGACGTGCTTTTGAACTGCTAGGTTGGCAGGAGCAGGGACTGAGCAATGGGAGCTCACCCCGTCGTGAGAATTCGAACCACCGACCTTCTGATCGGCAAGCCCTAGGCTCTGTGGTTTAGACCACAGAGCCACCCGCGTCCCTACAAGTTATCCTATTTCTCCCCAAAATAAAACCAGCAGAATTTATAAAATAAAATCATATATTAAAATTCATATCAAATTTTAGCTGGTACCAGAATCAGTACGGTGAAGGTGCCTGTCTGCCATCAGTTGGAAATTTGTTCCAAAGTCTAGGTGCTGCAACATTGAAGGATCAATTCCTTGAAAGTGCAGAAAGAACAATATGAGGCAATTGTAAAAGTGTCTGTTCCACAGAGTGAGGTAACTGAGCAGGCATATGCAGGGATTTTTTCAGCCAGAACTCTCCGGAACTCAGTTCTGGCACCTCTCATGTGGGCACCATGGCCATTATAAGAGAACAAGGGAGGCATTCATGGTGAGTTCCAGCACCTCTTTTTCTAGAAAAATAGCACTGGATTGCATAAGGCAATCCTTCAAGCCAACTGGTTCTTCTACAACAGGGCTGGAGAATCTGTGGTCCTCCATAAGTTGCTGGACTATAACTTCCATCATTCCAATAATTTGTCTATGCTGGCAAACGCTTATGGGAGCTGGAAGTAAAGGATATCTTGAAGCGGAATACGTTCCTCCACTCCTGGTCCCCAAGTAGCTTCCTCTCACAAAGGAACTGGTTTGTTTGGTTTAAAACGTTCAGAGATACAGAAAAAGCAGAGCTTTTGAAGCAAAAATTAATGCCATAAACAAAACCAAACAATGAAACTATCTCCAAATTAATGATAGCAAGAATCTAAAATAAAACAGTTATTAACAGCTTTATACCCTCCAGATTTTTTCTCTCTCTCTCTCCACGTAACATGTCTGAAACTTGACTCAGTGAGCACAAAATTAAAAATTAAAAATACAGAAGTGAAAGGTTTAACAATATTCAGATTGTAGTTTAAAAGGGGGCTTACATTTTCCAAATGTAAAGTGATTTTTATAGTAATTAGATCTGATTCTGAGCTTTGCCTTTTCTAGCCAAATCATTACACTTTTCTTGAACTGCTGGGCGATATATGAATTGTTTTAAAACTAAAACTTCAAGCATCATTTTGAAACATGACTTTTCTCTTCCCAGATAACCCCGAGCTTTTTAAACGGGCTTCTAATCTACCGGCAGCAAAGACCAGATCTGGCATTTTGATGCATGTTTGAAATGTAAATTGCAAATTCAATTAAGTACATTTCGAAACTCTGACATTGATGTTGAAAACAGATCCAGTGAAATCTACCTTTTGCCAGTGCCCCGAACCCTGCCCCCTGCAATGTGTCTGCTCTTTCTCACAATAAACATATTGATCTGATTGCTGTTGAATGATCACATGATTCCATAAAGTGCCTGTTCATTTTTCAACAGAAATTAGCATTAACTACATCAATATTACAGTAGCAGGGAGCAGATCATTATGATAGTTTCCAGATTGGCACAAATAAAAAAGAATTATTAATATATAAATAAGAATACTGCATCTTGTAACACAAGACTTTAAGGTTCTGATCTAATATTCAAGACTTGGTGCCAAGATTTGGGGGTTTCCTGGGTATATATATATATATATATTTCTTTTGGCACAGTGAGTATAATCTGAATGACATATTTCCTTCTAGAGCAGTTGAATTGTTAGTTTTCTTTCAACACAGAGAGCTTTATCCTAAGTTACCAGTTAATGAAAGTCAAATTAAAAATGGGATTTCCTTTAATGCTACATAGTTTTGAAAATTAATATTTTTTTATCTTTTTTCAGTTTTTAAAAACAGAACGAACAAATGCAACATAACTGGGAGATGCTAAAGACCTAATCTAGAAGAAGGTGAAAATGTTAAATATAGTCTGATATGTACGACAGTCAAATTTCAGTTGAGACCTTCTGATGCACCGACGGGGAGGGGAGCTTTCAAAGACTCTTAAGATAGGTTTCAAGGGTTAGGAACCCTTTAAATAAATAAATAAAATGTCGAGTGTTTGTTTTCTCAAAACGAAGGGAACAGAACTTTTACTGCCCACTTATACCTGTTATGTTAAGGAAGAAGCTGCGTTGACCTGATCGGAGTCGAGTGCCTTTTTAAAGAGGGTCTGTGTATTTAAATTATTCTATAGTTAGCTTTGATATTCTTAGGAGGTGGAAAAGGTTTTTCACTACTGGAAAAAAAAATTACACTAAAAATATGCCTTGAGCAAAAGGACCAAATTCTCTCTCTCTCTCTCTCTCTCTCTCTCTCTCACACACACACACACACACACACACACACACATTCATTAAATAGCAGCTCAGTTAATTAATCCTCCCCAGTAACATTTCAGAATCGAAATGTTTTGCTCCATGAAAACATTCCCATGAGCTACGCCTTGCGTTTGTGTCAAGGAATCTGAGCATTCCATTCCTATCACCTTCCATAAAATTTAACACACAAGCATCTCAGCAGTACAATTAGATTACCTTTCCCCTGCCCCAACCTCAGTGGAGTCTTCAAAGGCATGTAGGAGCAAATGATAGATATAAATGGACACAGTGTCACAACATGATCCATCGCATTAGGGATCCGAGGAAAAGACTATTCGCCTTCTCACAAAGTTTAATGACAACAATGGATTAACTAGAAAATGATGTAGCTTAAGTACTTGTTGGCTAAACAAACATTTTTATAAGCAATTAATACTGGGTTGGGAGAAATTACAAATGACATATTACAGAAAGGCTATTGACCCATGTAATTAAATATTTTGATAACTTTGATTGTTTTCATTACATGGAGAAAGTCATGATGGGAATCTGCAGAAATTCAACATCTTCACGCATCTCTAACAAGGAAATAATTATATAAAATTCATAATTATAATTGGGTTATTTGGATTATAGTAATTATCTGCATGTTTTTAATGGATATGCTATGTATGTATACATATAAAAATAGTTTTGACTCTATTATTGTTTAATTGTTCTTTTAATTATTGTCCCTCCCCCTCCCACATATTTTTAGCTATTCTTATTTTATCTGTAAGCTGCCTTGAATCCCTGTCAGGGAAGAAGATATGGTATAAATAACTAATAATAATAAATATTTTCATTAGTTTTCACAATACTGGGCTATAATGATAGAGCAAATTCCCCTTCAAAATTTGTCCAGCCAAACTTAAAAAAATAAATCATTACATACACCAATTTTTAGAATAGTCCCTGAATATCTAGAAAACTGAACTTTGAAAACCTGTAGAACACTGACAGTGTAACTTTATACATAACGATTCAGAAGTTCCACTGAGATCAAAGGTGCTTATTCCTAGGTAAATGGGTATAGGATAGCTCAGTTAACAGAAACATCTGAAATAGCAAAAGTTTTAGATCTCTTGCTCAAAATGCACCCTCAAACAGTTAAGGTATTTCCATACCAGACAGAAGGCTAAAATGTCAGATGTGCAAACTTCAAGAGAAGCATGAATATCGAAGAAGTTTGAAAATAGATCTCCAGCGACAGCCGTACACTCGCAAAATGCAGGCTGTATCTATCGCATAAATATAAAACACGGTGATCCAAAAACTTTCTAAGAAGCTGGCAGGACTGCTAGATTCAGGTTTTGTTGAATCTTCCAACGAGTGGCATTTCTACTGAGAACCCATGTTAGTGCTTTTTACCTTGTCTGTTGGGTGAAAACAACGGATAAAAAATTAAAACGGATAGGCTCACTTGATGCGGGAATAATGCAGCAGAACATAACGGCCAAAGTTCAAGCACAGGGCTCAAGAGGTTGACAAGAGAGCCCTACACGAAGGAATAAAACTGCAGCCCCAGGTACTTACATGAGAGCAAGTCCCTGGGAAATCAGTGGGGCTTAATTCTAAATAAAAGCATGCGTGGGACTGGGATGCAGGATTTACAAATCCCAGGAATGAAAATAACGTGGCTTTCTTCCCATTTTACAAAATAATCGGTTTGCCCACAGCACAGCACGCCATCACTATTTATGGCCCATTGCACCATACCAGCAACAACATCGCCTGTTATTAACGTGTTCTTTCCTAAGAGTTCTGCTTCCAGCATGGCTACTGCGGCCTCTGCAGTAGCCAACTTCACAATTTAGGAGAACCCATAATGAGCTGCCTCTGTCCAGGTTGATTCCATGTTTATAAGGATGAGTCTCATTTTGGAACTTGAAATAGTAGCACAGCACACATGGCTGAAAACCTGTTTGAGCTATTTATGGTGTTTACGTCTAACTCACAGTATAAACAAGAGCTCTGCTGTTGGGGATTGCTAACCAGTAAGCAAAGGAGTTTTGCCACTGATAGCTGACTGGAAATCTACAGCCATTTCTGAGTTGTATTTACAATGATTCACACCCAATGGCACAAGAGATTTCTGCTTGAATACCTGACTTCCACTTCCTTTCCTCTCCCTATAGCCTCGGGGTGCATCCAACATCTTTTCCCCAACCCTCCAGAGTAAATTTCAGGGTGCAGGAAAAAGAAAAGAGGCTATAGGAAAAAGAAAAAGAAAGTGGTGTTCCATTGCATGAGCAAACCTCTTTTCACACTACACTAGGTATAGTGAACTGGGAATAGCTTCAGAGAGCTTTGTAGAACTGCAGTATCAGATTGCAAAAAGAGGCTAGCCTGTAGCCCAGGGCTAGTCAATGTGGACTACCATCAACCCCACCTGGCATAACCAGTGGTCAAGGATGATGGGAGTTGGACTTAGGGATGGGAGAGGAATTTGATTCAGTTTGTATTTAAAGATGAACCTATCTAATCCACACATTCGGAAAACAGCAAGAGAACCAAAACAAAGCCATCCTTGAGAGTTCTCCAAATTTGTTTCTCCAAAATGTTTCCTCAGTGCACTTCCAAGAAGTAAGCAAGAGAACACAAGGCAACATGTTAAAATGCTTTATAGATTTTGCGCAAAACAAAAAACACAACATAACACAACACAATACACATACACACATACAGGACATGAGAGAAGGGTGTTTAGCCCTTCCTTGTGCTGATTTCACAATAAAAATCGCCCCCTCCCTGAAGCTGATGTTTCTGCCCCTTGCTGCTTCCTTGCCAGAGCATATATAGGTTCTACAGATGATTCTGGTGATATACATGATTGTCTTTCATGGGACTTAGTGTCTGTGAGTATAAATTTGTAGACCCTAGGTCCAGTAAGAAGTCCAACATGAATAAAATAATTACATTATCTTCAATGCAATCCCATGTTTGTTGGTTTGGAAGCCACAATTTACTCTAAGTAAATGGGTACAGTATTGCAGCCTTATTGTGTAATTCTGAAATATTTAATCTCTGAAAACAAGTATTTTCTCCCATTCTCTTCCTTCATGATTTAAATGAAGAAAACTCTTTAACTTGTTTGATAAATGGTCATATTGCAGTTAAAATGTATGCTAAGATGTAGATGTCCAAATCTCACTTTTTAATAAAATACGATTTCATTTTCAAACAGGATTCTGTTTAAAAAGTCACTCTAACTGGAGCAGAATAGGGGGAGAGAAAAATCTAAGTGAGTAAGAGTAAAACCATGGAGTTCATTCTTGTTTTAAGCAAATTCCTTCCAAAGGTCATGTTTTAAACTGCGCAGTGCAACACAAGAACAACACTACTTAGAATTCTTTTTAGTGAGCAAAACAAACAAACACACAAGATGATCACTTAGATGAATTATTTTTAATTTTCAAACACTTTCCACAAAATGCAGAGGGTTAGGTTTCTTTCGTTAAGCAGCTAGCTGTTAATTTGGAAGCAAAATCGCTTAGGAAGAAATGCTAACAAAAGGGAAAAAGTGAGTTTTGCAATCCAAGGCAAAAAAAATAAAATAAAATGAAGACACCCATAATTGAAACATGTCATGCAAATCTGGGAAGCCCAGAAGGCACTTTGAGGCAAAAATCCAGCCAAGCTTTGGTTTTGGGGTGGGACAACGTGGAGACTACTCACAAGCTGATATACATTTGTAGACCGCATGGCCCAGCTTGCACCCAGTTTCTTTAATGCAGTCACTGAATGCATGCAACCCAAGCTGTGTGATTGGTCCATTAAAGGTGACTCGCTACTAAAATACATATAAGAGAGCTGGAGATTCTGCTAGTCACAGCTGCACCGACACCGCGTGTTTTTTTTTAAAAAAGAAAAAATACACCCACAAAGAGACAGATTTGGATTCTGAAGAAATGTCTCTCCTCCATCATTTCTAGCCACCCACCAAGAACCAGCTGCACGCTAGCCATATATATATAAAATAGACGTAAGCCATTATCCTGAATGATGGTGCCACAGAAATTCTCACAAACAGTTCCACACCACACATTTCATCATGCAGGTACAGCTAGTTTTCTTCAGCACTGAACTGCCACCTTTTTGCAAGCCGACAGTAGACTGCAGTCTCTGGGCTCCACCGTTTAGCACAGAACAAAACAGATTTTCATGTAATTTATTCATTATGAGCAACACAGCATGGACCATAATCCATCAACACATGGCCAAAGGATTTCTGCTGAGTTCAACCATCCTGCTCCATGTCCCCATCTTTGTTTCCTTCCCAACTAACCACATTGCAGGGCATATTTCAGTTCAGGCTGCCTTCCCAACATCCTGGATTAATACGGACATCCCATATTTTAAGAAGACCACAGATCCACTGCCTTGCTATTGAAATTAGAACCGGTAATTCAAATGTCAGAGGGTGCAGAAAATGACATGTTCCTCACCGTGTAAAATTTTGATGGCTCTTAATTCACTGACAGCAGAATGTGAAACGGCCTGTTGTCATGGGCCCCGGACTATATTAAACAGATTCTGGGAACATGAAGTACTTTGATGGCACTGAGATGCTTCTCGCCTGCTTGTCTTGAATGAGCGGGGTGGAGGGAGGAATGAATCCTATTTGATTTCACTGAAAATGCATAAATCAGACAACAATGCCACAATAAAACTGTTTACTTCCTTCATAGCCTGGAAGGAAACTAATTTGCAATGAGAGCTACGTAGCCTCTCTGAATATAAGGAAGCAACCCTACAGAAACCCAGGCATTGAGCCCAAATGCAACAATTATAACTAAAATGTGAAATGGCTTGCCTCTTCAGCAATGGCTGCAAGGAAAAGCTCTGAAGAAGCCTATTACCAAAATGTATCACTTCTATCCAGTGTGTCTCAATGACACAGATCATGAACAATCTTAGCAACAGCTACATAAACAAAAGCAAATTATTCCTCCCTTCATTCTCACCACATATTCCTTATTGTTGGGGGTATGCAAGAATGCAAATGGAAAATAGTTTTAATTCAGGAGCATTTTAAATGGCCTCTTGTGGAGGACATAAGATAATGGGCATGCACATACCCAAAAGAAACCAAGTAATTTGATAAGGGAGTGTTCACATTACCACATTAGAGCACAGTGAAGTTGCTGCTTTTCACAGCTCTCAGCCCCATTCTAGCTGTTCACATCAGCATGGCTTCATTAGAGTCAGATTCATTTCTGCCAGGGGACATTGATGGGCAGGGATGTCTTTAACCCTGCACAAAGGTATTCACACTTTGGCTGGAGATGAATTAGGAATGGTTTAAGTACTTCCAATCAGTGAGAAGCTAGTTTGAAAAACAACACATCAAACGATGATATTTAATTTTAAGTACAGGATACCTATGCAATTTGGAGGACATCATGTGAACATGGATTAAAAGCCCAGTACAGGAGATGCACCGAGTACACAGTCTAAGTTCATTATACAACAAAGTTAAGAAGTACTTATGAACTCAGCTATAATTTGTGTTCAAATCCAAAGCCACCATCAGGGAATTGCAATGACCTGATTAAGTTGAGACATTTTGTTTTACAGAAATGCCTTTCACTGCATGCAATGTCAACATGTTGTGCAAAACTGACTTTGCTTCACACATGCCACTCTGATCTGTTACAATTATTATTTTTATTTACTGTCCCTGTTGTTGGTTTTTGTTGTTAATATCAGTTGGTAGAGCACAAGACTCTTAATCTCAGGGTTACAGCTTTGGAGAGCCACATTGGGTAAAAGATTCCTGCATGGCAGGGATTGGACTAGATGACCCTCGTGGTCCCTTCAAATTATATGAATCTATTTTATTTTATTTTATTTTATTCATAAGCCCTAATATCTATTAAGTATTAACTGCCTATTGAGCAGAGGAAAAGATGACAGTCAATTAGCATAACAAGTTACACATATTTGCAAAAGAGTTAACCCATACACTTCTTGTCTTCCTTTTGGGCATCTTTGAAATTCACTTGTCATGCCTCATTCCCTGATCCATAAAGCACATGCCTACCAGCGTCCTATATCAACTATTGTTCCTTTTAATGAATTATCCTGCAGGCTAACATCAAATCCACAAGGAGAACAGTTCAGAAAAACTTACTGCAGTGCATAGTGTGCCATTGCCTATGAAAATAGCTGACCCGCATCTGTTAGAGGCTGATATAGTTCCGAGGTCTCCCTCCCTCCCTCCCTCCCTCCCTAGTCCTCTCGCGCAGGAGGCACAGCTTTAACTCAATGAACCCATTACCTTTCTCCTCAGGAGACGCAACTGGTGGATATAACCTGGATAGTGAAATCTCCAGACACTAATATAGCCTTGCAAAACTGGGCGGACATCATTGAGAATGTGAGTGCACAACAGCAAAGCAGAAAATCCTGCTGCAGCAGTGGTTCTCACAAAATGAGATAAGCATGTCAGAAATGTAAGCAAGTCGTCATTTTCACTACCAATGTTGCATTGCTTCGCAATAGTGTTGCCAGATGGTCCTTTTTCCCTAAGAGCCGCCTCTTACTCAGGAACACCCCAGTCCCATTAAACATGAGTGTCTTTTCCTTCTAAGTCTCTATAGCGTTAACAGATGTTCCTTAATTCAGACACTCCAAGGGCGAGCTGCTCCTTATTTTTAATTTTATTTTTAAATGTGAGCATGGCAAAGTAAAGGGTGTGGGGGAGAGAAGCAGCCACATTTGCTAGTAACAGAACATAGTCAAATGAAATGTAAATGACATAGAATGCCTAGATTGAGATGTGAAGGAAAAAGAAATCCCTGCTGCAAAAATTTACGTAAGTGTATTTAGACCTTGACACCACATGGCTAGATCTGGCTGCTCTCAGTTCAGCAAAGCACGAAATCCTTCTCCACCAAACTGCACAATCTTATTTCCAAACGGCTAGATGGGAGCAATCTCCTTCCTCGCTAAGATATAAGGCGCCAGCTGCTGGAACAGCAGAATCCACTGGAACACTAACTGCAGAAAGAATGAAGAGTTTCAGCGAAATTTCCCCACCACACCTGTTGCCTTTATTTCAACACTTCACCTGCTCTCCCACTCCTCTTTCCCCCTCTTCTCCCATTTATGAGAAAATATTTTCATGGCTCTGCTTAATCAAAGTCAGGATAATTTCTTGGCAAACCTGAAATCCAGAAATCCAGCACTGCTTTCAAACACTTTAATTAACGGGGGTGGGGTGGGGTGGACATTTGCCTAGCCACAACTAACGGTTCAATCCCAAGGCCAGCCTAAACCCCAAAGCAAGTCAAGCAGGAATGCATTTCATACCAGAGACTTCAGTTAAGGAGATAGGTGCATTTTTTCAACCAGCCTAAGTAGCAGAAGTGAAGCATCTAAAGGCAACTTTACGCACCAAAACCCAATGTTACTGCTTTCTTTTGGGGAAATGTATTTTTGTATCTATACAGACATTTCCAACCATCCAATCTCAAAAGTTCTGTGTTGGTATCAATACGCTTTAATAACAATAACAGCCATGCCAAATTGCCAAAGCTAAATGAATTTTTTTTTTAAAAAAAAATGCTTTGTCAAATCCTCTACCAGTGCCATCATGAATTCTCATCACCAAATATATGACTTATGAAGCTTCTGAATTAAGCTGGACTTCATTGATGATGGCAATTATTTTTTAAAGCCCCACTTCATGTTACCTCTCATGTACTGTATGATTTCAGGTGGAGGATTAAATTCTTTATAAAACACTCAAGAGGTGTGTCCAGTGATTGGCATATGCAGTGTAAACCCAGCAAAACCAATGTACATGGTAAATTAATTTCAAAGGATCTATCTACTCTGGGTAGAAATTAGGCATTAAAAAAAAAAAAACAACCAGTCAAGATCACACACACACACACCCCCATTTTGTACATAGCCTGCAGAGTTTTATTTAGAGAAGCACTGAAAAAGCATTTCAACTATAATGGTACAGCCCAGTAATAGATACATCACAAAGGGCCTGTGCTCCCTTCTTGTGTCTCTCATGATCAGATACGTCAGCAGCTAAAGAAAATAAAATAAAATAACTGCTCCCACAAATGCTACACACATGAGCAGCAAAATGACAGGATTTTCAAATTCAGATGTAATCACAGCTTATCTGCTGTGAAAAGAAACATGTCAATGTTAACTACTTACATTCAAAATAAACACATCATTTTTTTCTCCTTGTAAGAAAAGACTCAGTTTAAATGTTTGCATGACTTAGTGTTTGAGGTTATTTATTTACTGATCTGGTGTAAGGTTGGAAAAGACTTGTAGGGTACAATGTGGCTTAAAATTTAACAACTTACTGACATAAAATGTGTATCATGTATACATATACGGTATATGTAAATTTAAAGGCTATTCAGTCAGACATCACAAATTGATGATTCTTCTTTCAACACCCAGTTAACATCACAGACATGTATCTGAAGCAACAAACCTTCCAAATGAATGGTTTATCTACCCTGACTTCAAAAGTAGTTAACAGAGGAATTCTACATAATTACTCAGAAGTAAGCCCCATTGAATTCATTGGTACTTACTTCTAGGAAACCGAGTACTGTATTAGGGTTGCAGTCTGGAACACTCAATGGCTCCTGAAAGAAACATTAATAGTTTCTAACTTTTTACTTTTGTACTTGATTGCCTCTGACTTCATTGCAGAACTACACTGTCCTGTTAAATATAGGCTAGCAGTTCAAACAGCAGTACAAGATGCTCTCCTGTTTTCTGCCAGTTCAGATTCCCTTCTCTCTCACTCCCTCCCCCTGGGTATTTAAATACCAGCATTACTATCCTGAGGAAGGCAACTGCACCGGAAACATGACTGCAATTTGCATCTGATCCTACAATTCACAGGCCAGAGTCCTCCTCTATGCAAATCAGAGAAGTTCTCTGATCAAGCATTCTTTCTGCAAGATATTGATCTCAAGTTCTGAACACTGAGAATATCCAATGTGGACTACTTACAAAGTAGCCATTTGGGGGCCAAGTTCTTATAGCTTAGGGCAGTGGTTTCCAACCAGTGTGCCATGGCACCCTGGGGTGCCTTATATGATGGTCAGGGGTGCCATGGGCAACACTGGTCTCTTTCCCTCCCTCCCTCCCTCCTCTGATGTCCTCTCGTGCCTCTGGCTCCCAAAGGCTTGTGTGGCTGTTTGTTGCAGCAGCCCTGGCTACAAGCTCCCCAGGCAAATGGTGGCTATGGAGCTGGCCAGGGGATGCTTCCCATGCCCCAGTGAGGCAGTGTGAGGAGGCATCCCTCTTTGTGGGTGGGGGGCCAGCTCAGAGACCAGGGGCAGTGGCTGTCCAGAGGACTTCCAAGGAGATGGGAAAGGAGAGGAGGCTGAGGGAACACTCCGCAAGGGAGAGTGTTCAAAAATCAGTGAGGGGCTGCCATCTCTGTAGGCAAGGGGTGACATAACTGGGCTCCTGAGCCCCACTGGGGTGCTGCAGAAAGAATGAAGTTTGTCAAGGGAGCCGTGGACCCCCAAAAAGGTTGAAAACCTCTGACTTAGGGCTTCCACAGGCTGATGGAATAGGTCACGGATGTGAAATCCGTAGCCTTCTGGATGTTGTTGGATTTAAACTCCCATCTTTCCTGATCATTGACCATGCTAGCTGGGCTCATAGGAGCGGGAGTCTAAAAACATCTGTAGGGCCAGGGATTCCCTATCCCAGGAATGGATACTTAATAATGCCAAAGCTATGGAGGGAGAGAATGGAAGCCCAAGAAGTTGGGGGATGGGAAGTCTTCTTAAAGCTCCATGTCAGTCTTAAATATCCAGATGTCCAAAGGAATCTTTCTTCATCCAATGGAGTGGACTCTGGTCCAGAAAAGCTTAACCCATAATAAATCAGTTACTTCTTTTTAGGTTCCACAAGACTCTGTGTTGCTACAACAGATGAATGTGAATACTCCTCTAGAAATTGTTTTGATGACATCAGTTCCAAACACCCTTTTTAAAATAATAAAAAAATCCAATCACTTTAGTAACTGCTTATGGTCTAACAATCAAATGACACTGTAGTGACTCATAATATCCAGTAACAACAGATGACGCATTGCAGGGAAAGGAAAGTTTTTAATGCAAGTTTAACATGCCTGACACGTTAAAGACTTCACAAAGCCTTGCAATGGTTTTTGCAAACCACTTACTTGGGAGTAGACCCATAGTACCCAGAGGATTCTACTCTAGAGACAATACAGATGGTGCATAATATAAAGCTTTTAATATTATATTATTTTATGCCAATCACATATAATTGTGAAAAGTTATACCAGCTCAAGACCACAAGCTACCAATTTTAGGCCTGGTCCAACATTTGACTCAAAACTAGATTAATAGATGAAAAATAAAAAGAACATTTCTGCTTGGCCCAAAAGCATTAATTCATGCATAATTAATTAAAAGGACAAGTGGCTAAATATTTCAGTGTGAACACAGGGAGAGGAAGCAATATGTTGATAGAATCAGAAATCTCCATTAAGTGTCATGTTGAGGAAAACAGGATGCTAATCCTAAATCCGGTTTTATTTTCCAACTTGCTGATGTCACCAAGAAGCTATTTTATTGTTGGACTTAATTTATGGAGGTAATTAATTCAGAACATGTGTGCTTTGCTGTTCACAATTTTTTTAAAAAAAAAGAAAAAGAAAAGAAACTGAATTGCCCCAGTTTAATTTTCTGCCTTTCCAAGCAAAATTTTATACACATTCTCTGTCAGTCTCCTCATGTGAAACAGACCAAGTACGATAAGATAAACATTAATGCTGGCTATTGCAGACTTCCCCGCCCAGTTGGCCACGGCTCTGCAAGTCATCCATCGCCTCCAGCCCCTTGTTGTCCCAAGGCGGATTCATCATATTTCAGAACATGCCTCCTCCACACCCTGAGAATCCAAAAACAGTATGTGAGCAATAGATCCCTCAGCAAATTCGTTGATTTCCCTCCAATGGTGAGCAGGTGTTCTCTGCCCTATTTCATTTCCTCCCTAAGTCAATAACACCCTAAAGGAAACTCTGGTGTCCCAAGGTGGTTGTTTCCTGACTGAGTCCTTCACCCATGCAGCTCATGAAACACTTGCAGGTGGTTCTGGCTGGACATGTTGTTGAGCACGTCCAATCCTATCACCTGTGGAATGTTTCAGCGTAGGCGCCCAGTGGACAGGAGCTGGCGTGGGACCAAGGAGGACGGCGCAAACCACACTGCTGATTTCCAGCAGTCAAGGGAGGGGTGTGGAGCATGCAAACGGCAGTGGGAAGCATTATCATTTGGGTTAATATACAATAGTCCGCCAGAGCAAGCCACACAAAGGCTAAAGGGTAAAGCACAATCGCAGGCAGTTGGCTCAGGCCTTACTCCTGTTTAGAGTAGACCCACTGAAATCAATGGAATTCAAGCTAGCCATTGATTCCAGTGGGTCTGCTTATTGCACACCCAATAAGAACAAACAAAAATGAAAACCAATGTCACCTAAACAATGCTCTCGGAAACAACAATTCTGCCACAGATTCCATACATTAGATGGGATGGTGTTTTGTTTTGTTTTTTTAAAGGATAGAAGCGAAAGCTGCAATGGTAACTAAATCTTAAAGATACTAATAAAGGGCACAAAGTTTTTAAAGTTTCACTATGTGGGAAAAATAGGTCTGAAAGCGCTTACGGTTTAAATTAAAAAGGAAGATTTTACTTTTTAATATGCTTGGAACAGAGGAGGAAGATTACAAAGATCTATAAATGCAAAATATTTTTTTTTAAAGCAAAATGCTTGTAAAATAAAAGCAGCAAGACAGCATATGAAGAAGATTGCAGTGAATTTAGTATAAAATCAGGAAGCACAAAACCAAACCATGGTTGAATATTTTGTTTTTTGAATTATAGGAAACGTTTATGTAAACCCTGCTGCGCCTCAGCTCAAACAAAAAATATGCTGAAAAGTAAGGCCTGAGAAAACTAAGCTGAAAGAAAAAAATCAAGAGAGAGGAAGTAGAGATGTACATGGAGTTTTCAACTTTAAGATAGTCTGAAAAGAAATGGGGGGGGGGGCTGCTGTGGAGATCGTAACTCCACATATTTATCTTTTCCTAATGTACTCAAAATATTATTTCATCTAACACTTCAGTTTAGACACCCAAAATTCCTTTAGCTATTTTATTGGGGAACTACGAGTACAGGGTAAGATACTGGCTTCAATTACCAAAAATGTTTCTTTGAAACTATTTAAATTGCAGAGATGTCAAAGCTGCAATATTAAATAAATATTATTACTTAGATGGGGTGGCAAAACTCTTTTTACCTCTGCGTGTCATGGCTCACAGCTGCAAAGCCTACAGTTGCAAAGACTGAAAAGTACAAAAGCCATTAAGACTTTCAAAAAATAATTATTGTTGGGCTCTTTACATTTTTGGTGCCTTAGAATATTACGGGAAGTGCAAGCACACACACCTAACCAACTGGGGGGGATTACCTCACTTTCAGTAAAGCTAATTGAATAACTTTTTTAAAAAAATTATACAAGTTCATATCTTAAAACAGAACCTACCTCCCCCCCCCCAAAATTACAGTTATAAGAAACTTTCAAAACTTGATTTTTAAAATCTAAACCAATAAATTACTTAGAATATTACATGAGCTTACTGAATAGAACCTTATTCTGTAAAACCCCTTTATTTCACGGTTGAACTGCTTGTATATCTCCATCGCTGTTTGTGTGGTGTGCTTTTATTCTTTCCCCCAATATTTTTTTCCACCAGATTAATGGGATTTTCTTCCTCACTCTGCCCATAACAGCAGGATATACAGTAGTTTACAAAAAAAGAGAGAAAAGTTGCCTAAAAGTTTCCCCTTATAGTGCAGCAGCCTGAATAATGTCTCCCCATGTTAAACAATTAATTTGGTGTGCTTTCATTAATCCTAAGCAAGGGCCTGGCAGGCTAGGCCTTTCTTCTTTTGTCACTCTCTCAACGATTCCTTTCAAGCACGATTATCTTAATTTCTATATCTTAATTTCTTTTAACCACCAAATCCACAACTGGCCAATTTCACAAGCAAGCTGAAATACAGGAACTCCTAAATGCTTGCGGATTTCAGTCAATAGGATTTCAAGGCTATCAGTCTTTAATTAAACCAGGGCCACATTAAAATCTACTCATAAATTCATATTTATGGTCTTTATTCATTTTACTCTATTCACATCTTTACAACTTAATATTTGGAAAGCATAATGGGGAGTCCATCCAGATAAAGTGAGGCAGTTTTAAAGCATCCCTGATTTAAGTGGGACAGTTAAGCATGTGCTAAAACCTCTCTCATTCCAAATCAACAGAAATAAATTAATGCTAACCGAATTGTTTCTGGTTTAAAACTTATTATGTAATGCAAATAAATAAATGTACTCTCCATTGTACATATTCTAGCACATTCATGTAACAGAATTATTATTCGTCCCACCCCTCTTTTGCACTACCCTTATAAAGTTTCTACTTAAGTATAACAAAGGAAATAGTTTAGGTCTCCTTTTCAGTGGAAAATTTTCTACCCTCCAATGTCCTGGTATCTGTTTCAAGCACGTTTTTATCACAGAAGCTGACAATTATAAATTTCAGCTATAAGCAATCTATGAAAACATCCCATGAAAATAAGTCTGCGCTTATAAATGGTATGATATAACAATGATACTTGGAGCTAAAAAGAGGCTTAGGATCAGGGCATGTGCTTCAGAAATATTAATAATAATTAATAATAATAATAATAATAATATACCTCTTGTACACCAACACCCTAATTTTAACACATTTACAAAATTTACAATCCTAACCCTACTTACCCAGAAATAAACTCCACTGAATTCAATAGCACTTACTTCCAAGTAGACATGGCTAGGACTGTGCTTTAAAAATCAGTCCCATTACTTCAGCGGTAAATCAGCTCTAGATCAGCATTACTGTGAATGCGACTACACTAGAGTATAAAGTTTTAGTGTAATAGTGTGGTCTAAATTCTCAAATGACATAAAGGGGAAGCAATACTGCAACCCCTTACCTAGTTTTCTTGAGAGTAAGCCCCATTAATTACAGCAGGACATTCTGTGGACGACTACACACACACACACACACACACAGCATTTTACTTTGTTTTAGAGTTTTTTTAATTGAACGGACCAAGTACTCATGAATTTTAGAACTTTCTATTAAAATGATTTGTTACCTACTTGCTCAACTCTCTCTCTCTCCCCCCTCTCTCTCCCCCCACTCTGATACACTTTTGGCTCATCTCGATCTTCATTATAAACAGAAAAAAGCTAAACAAAATCAAAGGACGGTTTGTTATATAAATATACCGTCAGGCTGCGGAACCTAAGGAGTGCCTAGCTGGCGAACAGGAGTCTGAACTTTTTGAAACTTTGCCTGCCTTGCCTCTTACATTTGCTAACAGCTCTGCAGTGACCCTCGCTGGTGATCGAGTCCAGACTGCTGACAGAAAAATGAAGGAGAAACACCTGCATCTGTACTGCTAAACCTTTCATCCAAGGACCAAACAAGAATGGTTACACCAAACAAGAATGGTTATGCAATTTTCCATGAAGAAAAGTTGCAGGGTTGGAACAAGCATGCAAGACAGAAGCAATATTTTCCCACACTGTATTATCCTGGGAGAGCATTTTAAAAAATCAAAAAAATCCCAACATTTATGTCAAATACAAGTGGAAAGATAACATTTCAGTTTTGCCAGTCGTAGGGGTTTTTTTGTTATTTTTTTGTTCAAATGGCAGCCTACTTTTTGCATGTGTTTTTAATTTCCCTTTTGTGTGTGTAGAAGAGGAAGCTTCCTATCATTAAAAACTGATCAGTTTCTGAAGTTGCATACTTGAAAAGTTGAAACATGCACCCTCGATTCTCTCATTATCTTTTCTCCCTGAATAGAAACACACTGCAATCGACCTGAAACAAAGTTATCGTCAGAATCTTACGTTTTGGTTTCTTTAATATTTAACATATGTTCCAAACTTTTAAAATGTCATTCTGCAGGATTGTAAAATTAAGTCAATAAATCAGTCTTAGGTTAGGAAAATATTAAACAACAAATGACCAAAAAAAAATGTTGATCATTAAAATGTATCAATGAGGTCTTGCAATCAGAATAAAGACAGCATTTTAGTTCTACGATCATGGAGTTTTACAAATGCCACGGTGCACATTACAGAGCATTCTGGTTTACTTGTTTTGACTACATAAGCAGGGGTTAAAATGGAGCAGCTCTGAATCAAAGGCAGATGCATCAAAACCAGCCCTTTAAACCTCATCTTTATTTCCCCTTTCAATTCCACCTTAAGATTCTGATAATTTGTTTTTATTTTAAAGCAATTGCTGCTCTCACGCACACACTTGGGATCCCTGTTCTTAAAAGTGAGGTAGCTAAACTCTAAACGCACCAGGAATTGTGTAAGTCAGGTTTTGTCATGTCACCACACCTAACTTCTCCTGGAGTCATTGTAAGCCCATTTTATTCTGGAGAATTTAATAGCTGGGGTTAAACTGGCGCCAGCAGGTTTTGGTGGGCGAGTGAGTAGATGGCGCTCCAGTAGGAATTTTAATCATGCTGAGCCTTCATGAATATTTGGCCTGTTATTTATGTGATTATTTTCTTTTTAGCTTTATTTGGTTTTTTTAAAATATCTTTTACCCAGCTCCAAGCCTAAAGCATCTTGTGAGATAGAAGTGTAAGGGCAAGCAATGTACTGGAAAAGTCCCTTGTGCAAGGTCCCCTTGAAATGAATGGACACTGATCTGAACACTAACAAGCATGTAAGATCATTAATGCACACTTGTGTTGTTCCCATTCACTTCCATGAGGCTTGTGCAGAAAAACTTCCAAGAGGATTGTACCTTAAATAAATATATCACATTTACTGAAAACTGTTTCGTTCTAAAATAAAGTTAGTGTTCTGTTAAAATCCTTTTGCCATGACAATCTGGTGTTTGTGTGTGTGTAGTGTGTATATATATATATATATATATATATATATATATATATATGGGAACATATAAAAAATACAACTTAAAACACTAATTCTGAACACATCTTATTAAGGCTCCCTTTAAACCAGGGAATGATGTCTTCCATCACCCTCTGGGTTTAGATGTGGGGAAGTTAGATAGGCAGACCAGTATTTCTATGAGCAATCTACTTGAAAATGCCACAGCTGCTGACATCACTAAAAACTACATTCTTATTTATAAACACCAATATAATGTTTATGGGGAAAAGTTGTAGTTTAACCACTGAACAAATGTTCTGATACAGTGAGAAGAAATGACGAAGGCATTTAAGGAAAAACTCAACACACTGTAAACAGAGAGTCTGAAATAGTTCTAGCTGTTTACCAAAATGGAGCCTATTGGTAACCATGAACAGATGTACAATCTTGGTGTCTTTGGGGTAGTTGTGTTCATAAGAAATTCTTTATGTGAGATTTGAGAGGTTAAAAGAAGTTTCCTGTCTGCACAGTCAAATATTATTGAAGCAATTCAGGTTGTCAGTAAAAGCTTAAACAAATTTGCTGATAATCCTGTTAATGACCTAGGTCAAGTGTTAACTGTTGCGGGTTATAAAATAGTTAAATTAAGGCTGCTGGTACCCTAGGGCGAATAGTATCATTACAGAAATGGATTAGGAAAAAAAAACCTATTAATTGCAGAATTATATCACTCTGTAGGTTCTCGATTCTACAAGAACAGTTCCAGAAGAAGTTCCAACACCTTCAACAAGAAAGTGGAGTCTTTGTTAAAAATTAAAGTTAAAATCTCCACCTCAGACAGATAAAGTGGTGCCTTATGAAAATTCTAACAGCAAACTTTCAGCCTGAGATTTCAGGGCATATTAAAAAAAATCTATTTAAATCTCAGCATGGAGCAAAATCCATTCATTATTCAGATGCTAATTCCTCCTGACATTTTCCTGTTACTGAATAGATGGCTCATGCTTTACAACTCTCATATATATATATATATATATATATATATATATATATATATATATATAATATTTTATATCCAGCTGAGATTTCTTAAAGAAACACACACATACAACTCTATAATGGTTTATTTTTTCAAAGAAATTGCTTAGAAAAAATTACCTGTTTCATCACCTTTCTACTTAATTGGCGTTAATATGTGAGGACATATCAAGTGCCTGGGACCCGCTGCATACGGTAAGTCCAAGTGAGCACAAAGCTATAGATGCAACCCACACTAGCCCTTTTATGCTAGATATAAAATGGCAAATAAGATTTTTTTTTTCTGTGTATAATATTGCAGCATTTAAAATGGGCCAAAAAAATAAAATAATTGAAAGTATTACTTTAAAAGTCTAAACGCAAGCCAAAAAACTTACCAAAATCCCTGCTGCTATAGAAATGCCTTTGTTACTTTCCAAGAGGTGAAATAAGCTTCTGAATTCATAGTATGTTTTATCCAGCACATTAAAAGAAACAACAAAACAACAAAAAAAACAACTTTGCTCTGTTTGTGCTATATAAGCTTGGAGTAAAACATATCAGAGACTCCAAACAGAGTCTCTTTGGACTGCTTCTGACAATTTAGACAACTTCATCGAATACATTTCATTCCCCCCCCCCCCTGAAGATTCTGCAATGTGGTTTCAGTGGGTGAAGGGATATGATGGGTTAACTTAGTCAATCCTGTACATTGCTCAGAAGTAAGCCCCACTATGTTCAATGGTGTTTACTCCCAAGTAAGTGGGCACAGGAATGCAACTTCAGTGTAGTTTTTTAAAACTATCCCTTTCAAGAGTGACAGATGTATATACTCTGAAATGAACACTTTCTGAAACATGGAATTTTTAAATGGAACAGTATTTCAGACTTACAGAAGTAGCCTTTAAAAGTTCACTCTTTAAAAGCAATCTTGTTTTTAGAAATCCTCAGGGAAACTTTGTAGGTTCAAACAGCAACACAATTCATTATTATTCCTTCTCCCAGTTTCTAAGTTTCTGTTACAAAGTTACGATTACAATAAAATTGTTGATCAGTCTAAAACGGTGTTACTTCAAAGTTGGTTAGCTGAAGCCAGTAAGCGATTTACAATAAAAATGAAAGATATAAGCAACTACTTGGGTCCGGCTTGTGATGAGCAGGACGTGTGAGCCGGATTATGATGCAGCAATAAATTTGTAGGATTAAAAAAAAAAGCACCACTTTGGGTGATGAAGTGCTTACACAGCATCTTCTACAGAGCGCATAGGCTTCCAAATAAATGTATAGAAGATAACAGATAACATTGTAAGACATGAGCGTTCAAATAACACCTCTTGGTGCCTCAGCGCAGTCTTAATACACAGTGTACTTTGCCAGCCAATGCCCAGGCAGCCTCACTGCCCTATTGACTGCATAACAACAGGACTGTGCACATTATCAATGAGTTCAACTGCTGAGAGCTGCACGCCACTCCAAACTGGCCTCCATTGATACTCATGCTTTATTAGCCAAAAAAGGAGTATAACAACAACATTTTAATACCACAGCTTTCTTATCAGTAACACATGTTCTACTAATTATTCTGCTATTATAGGATGTACCAGCTATTTTTTAAAAAAAAACCCAACCCAGTAATGAATATGCATTTATGAAGGGGGTGATTTATTTTTTATTTAGAACAGGATATATTGAACCATTTCGTTTCTTTGATGTAAAAATCAGCTACATCTTTTTAAATCTAAACTCAGCATGACTGCTTTCCCCTTTTCCAAATCCAAAAATACCAGCAGCATTATTTGTTCAGTGAATTAAATATTCTTGCTTGCTGAACAAAATGATTGAAAATTGCTCAGTAAATAGAATTAACCAGGCAGGTGCAAGATTTGACACAATTATTTCATACTAGAAGTTATTCCCATCCTTTGGACTCTTTAATTTTAAATAGAAGTAAATATTCTTGAAGACTTTTGAGTCAAAAGGTTGACTGTTCACAGTGGTTTGACTTTACTGGGTGTGCCTTTTAAAGAAACACCTTCAATTGTTCCAAGGGAGGGGGACCCAATCAGCACCACCACCACCACCCCCCACCAAATGTGAAGTATTGATAGTCTTGTTTCTGACCCACAAATGTTTTATCACGAAATAGATTTAAGTTTATTCAGAAATATTTGTACATGGTGCTACTTATGAAACACAGGTGACTTTCGGGAGTGCTAGAAATTTATTATACCTGAAGTTTGCGATGCAAACAAATGCAATGACCCATGGCTTTAAAATGGAGATATGTTTTAATAACAAACATTTATTTTAAGGATGTGAGTCGCCATCAATTCCCCCCCCCCTACAATTGTGTGTTACAATAAGATATATTAATGAGCCCCTAAGGCTGCAAATCTAGGAGTAAGTCCCATTAAACTCAAGGGAGCTTACTTCCAAGTAGACACAAGATTGCACTGTTTAACTTGCTTCCATCAGTTGATACACATGGAGCCATCAAGGCAGCTACTGAATCAAATAAGAAGCCAAGGCAAATTCAACACGGCTTCACAAGCGTTGTCCTTTACAGTAGGGATACACTGTACATTTCCAGATGCACTTCTTTTCTTTCCCCTTTGCGTCTGTCTTAGCCACAAAACAGTTAGAACAATGCAAAAAAAGATCCCCTCCCCACAAGGTGTGAAGGCAGGCAAGCGCAGGGGGCTTCCCCGTCCGACTTTTCCTGGCATCCCTTTTATGCTAATAATTCGGCTCACACGCCCTGTCATCATAAACCATAGGCTACCCAAGTGTAGGACCTTCGCCACTTTGTGACAGTGACAGACAATCAAGCCGCCAGTCTCCTGACAGTTGCCTGCTTCTAGATGCAAGGATCCTGCCTCCACCTTCAGTCTCACCCTAGCGCCAGGTCACTGTCACTCCCGGGGAGGTGGGTGTCACCATCTCACACACCCCAACCACCGTCCGCCAGCGACAGCCCTTTCTAACTTTGCCTCGCCAATGCGTGTCCGTCGTGGCCAGCAATGCGCCCTGGCGTCCTTATCCAGAGAGCGGCTTCCAATATATTGGGGGGTCCTATCCCCCAAACATATAAGGCTGTGGAAAAAATAAAAAATAAAATAAAAAATAAATGCATGCCTAAGGTGAACCTGCTGCCCTGGGGGGAAACGACCAGGAGAGCCATGGACCAGGTTTCCAGCCGCGGGATCCAGGGAAGTTCAGGCACTCCCCCGGCTCCCCTCGAGGATGCGCCCTGCCCGGCTTACCTTCGTTGGTGTGGATGGAGGCTCAGATCCGCCCAGCAGCGGGAGAGCAGATCCGAGGAGCAGGAGGTGGAGGGGAGGAGGGGCGGCGTGACAATCCATGTAGCTGGTGCAGAGGGCAGCGCGAGCTGCATATCTCCCTGAAGCATGCCACTGATGTGAGCGCTCCGATCGCAGGAGAAGTTACCATGCTCCACTCGCAGGCTGATGTCAAGTTTGACACTGAGATAAGGAGGAGTCTGCCGAGCTGGCCCGGGCGGACGGAGCCTCGCCGAGAGGCCCGACGGGTCCTAGTGCACGCCTCCACGCGGCACAAAGAAAAGAAAAAAGCACGAGGGAGGGAGTCACGGAAAGGGTCTTTTCTGCGCGGATCGAGGAAGGGACCGAGGAGGAGGAGGAGGAGGGAGGAGGAGGAGGAGGAGGAGGAGAGAGGAGGAGGAGGAGGAGGAATCTCCAGAAGAAAGTAGGTGGCGTGCAGGAGCCCAAGGCAGCTCGGCTCAGAGGCACGCCGGAACTGCCGGTAGATTTGCAAGTTAGCGAGAGCAACGGCGAACCGTCCTTCCTCAGTTCAGTGGGGCTGCGGGAATGAAAGAGAAGGGCGCCAAACGCACCAGCTCAGTTCTGGTATATTGGAAAGCAAGGACTCCCTGGGTTCGGGATATGCTCAGAGGCACCCTTGTTCTTTCATGCTAACCGTGTGCCTCTTTGCGCCTGGTTCTTATTTGGGTTCTCTTGTTTTTTGGTGTTTGGGGGTTTTTTTGTTTTTGCTTTGGAAAAAAGGAAGAAGTGGATTCAAAAAGTCTGGAGTCTGCCCAGCCTTGCGCGCTCTCATTTCTTTATTTTCCATTTTAAGCGCGCTTAAGGCGTTCTCTTTCCTTAGCAGGCGAAAGCGAGCGGCTCTTTTGATCAAGCCATCAAAAGTAGAGCGCCCCCCCCCCCGCTTCCCTCCGATCCCGCGGCAGAAGCTTGAAAGAAGCGGAGGGAGAGAGCAACCCCTCCTCAGCCAGGACCCCCTCCCACCTCCGAGGCCCTGGAGCCTCCTTCTCTGAGCTCTACCTGCCACTTATTTGGGGTGGGGTGGGGATGTGCAAAGAATAGAAGGCAGAGGCTCCTCCAACTCGCCTAGCTGTGAAAAGGACGCAGGACACCCGTACCCCCTCCGGCTCTCGTGTGGGCCCCGGCAAGAGAAGCAACCTGGCCCGCGTCCTCGCTCACCTGCGCTCAGCCAAGCGGACGACAGGTGGGAAGCCCGGGATGGGAGGCGCCTGCAGTAACCCCCCCTCCCACCAGGGCTGCTTCCTTGGAAGGTCTGTTCCCTTCCTCTGGGAGCGCCCCACTTTGTGGCACCGCTTCCCCCTCCCAAGAGAGAGTGGGAGAGGCGAAGGAACAGGTAGAGACTCATAGAGGCTAAGCCGCTGAAGGGATCAAGCGCCAGCAATACCGTTGCGAACTGCCAGTCCGGGTGGGGTGGGCTGCTTGGGTCCACTCCCACCCTAGAGGGAAAGCATAGGGAGCGGCGAGGCAAGGAAGCTTGTAGGGGCGGACCGGGGGCAATCGGCCTAAACTGCGCGCAGTCATAAGGGGCTGCCCTCAATTTCTTTCCAGGCTCCCCAGCGTAGCGAGTGCGGAGCGGCTGCTACTCTCCACCTAGCCACCCACCCGCGCCCAATAAGTGGCAATGCCCAGAGAAGGTGTTTCTAGGAGCAGTTCGCAGATTGGCGGCGGCGGGGGGGGGGGAGGATCTTGCTATGTTTATTCCTGTTTGGACAATAGGGTGTTGAAGAAGAAATCAAAAGCGCCTAGCCGCAGGTGTCGTTTAACACAGTCCCAGGCCCCAGCAAACTGTTCGCAACAACCCTATATTTTATTTTTGGTTGCGCGGGCGCGTCGTTTTCGCTCCAGCTGCACGTGGTAGCAAAAGATGTCGCGGTGCAAAATCCAGGCGTTTCATCCGCTTGGGGAAGGGGCAGCATCAAAGCATCAGTGAAAGTCGAAAATCGATCAGGCATGCCTTATTTATTCACAAGCAGTCGTTCGCCCTCCCCCCCCCTCGATGCCAGTTAGCCACCCTCCTGCGGGGATCCTCCCCTCTCCCCCTGCTTCTTTCTTAACGCTCGTGGCATCAGACACTCCCCGCCGTTTCCCATTCTGCGTGACTAGACGTTAGCCCACACAGCTGCTTCGCCCCCCCCCCCGTGATGTTGTAGGAAGGATGCTGGTTTCCGAATCGGATGCAGTAAACAACTATTCGCGAGGCTTTTAGTTACGGAGGCTGCACTCTAGGTTTGTAGGATCTCTTCTGGAAATCGGGAGTCTACGCGCGGTAGGGTGGGCGTCAGCTCAAGCTCCGGGAAGGGGCAAACATGAGGCTCGAGGCTTATGTACAATGCTTGATTCACCAGACGACCATGGAAGAGAGTGCCTCTGAGCATAGAGAGAGTGCAGATCCTTCCTTGGACCCTCAATAAGGGTGTGGATTTGTTTTTTCTGGTGCTGCATCTCCCCCCCCAAGAAACCCCCACATGGATTGTGTCATGCTAAAGGGAGAGAAATAATCGTCAAAATTACTTCACTATAGAGGGAAATTTTGGAGTGGTGGTGTAGGGTTTTTTTGGGGGGAGAGGATGTGTCACGGTTTAATTGTTTTATTTATTCATTAAATTTGTATATCACCCTTCATCTGAATATTTCAAGGCTCTTCATAGCATAAAACACTTCGTTTTACTATCAAACTACCCAAAGACCATGATGGCACAATTTAGGTGGAGGCAAAGAAGCAGTGGTTTGTCATGTCATTACATTCCCCCTCTCCTAATCCTGATTGTAGGTTGTAATGTAGATTAAGCTCATGGGGGGAGGGGGGTTTATCAGTGCAGTGAAGACAGCAGTCTTGTGTTCAGTGATTAGGAAGTTATGTTGAATTAAGTGGGATTTACTCCGGAGGAAACGTGTGGCATAGGATGGGGCTGCTGGTGACCACGCTGGCTTCTTCATTCCATACCAAATATGCAAGCTGATATTCTACTGTGCCATCTGCAAAGCTTATGAAATCTCCAGTGGGGTGATCAGCCGCAGTGGGAAAAATCCAGGTTTTAGCATGCATTGAAGCAATCATTAGACTACCCCCCCCCGAAACTTGTGATGTGCTTGCATGTTCTTCCTCACCCCATGGCCAATGGCAGTGAAGCCAGAGCCATTTGCCTTGGGGGAATCAGCAGCAGTGGGGAGCATTAATGCCCAAACTGGGCCTGTGCCAGACTCAAGCAGAGGGAAATCTAACTCAAACCAAGACAGCTGTTCTTTCCATAAGAACAAGACATCAAGAGATTCAGTCATAGATTCGCTGTGGATCATTTTAGTCTTGTACATATCCCACATGACTGCACATCAGGGTTGGGTGAACTGTGGCCTCTAGATGTTGCTAGACTCCGGCTTTCGTTGTGAGAATTTATATTTTGTCACGACTGGAGGTTTAGGCTAGGACAGGGTTTCCCAACTTCGGTCTCCAGCCGTTTCTGGACTACAGTTCCCATCATCCCTGACCACTGTTCCTGCTAGTTAAACTTCCTGTTGAACATCTGATGCTTTATTATTTCAGCAAGCATTTTAAGGGGCTTCCAGGTGACCTTTTAATTGAGCATTCATCCTGATCTGCTTGCAGGCAGTTCAGACAACGTTGGCTATTTTAATAACTGTTTGCTCTTATTAGTTTGGGGCTTTCCCTATCACTTTCCTTATTGCAAAAAGCCCAATCTTTTGGGAATGTAAGTTTGTTGTGCAAGAGTGCCTAAATCACTTTTAATTGTGCAAACTACATATGTGACCGAATCCCACCTGAAAATAACAACAGTTGAAAAGTGCCCTAAATGAGACATTCCTCTTTACTTCATGATTCAATCCTATGCACTTTAAAACTGTGGTATTAAATGGTATTTTAAATATATATTAAAATGCAATAGAATAAATGAAAATAAACAACTGTTAAAACTATCAGAGCCCATGCTATCCTCCTGTGCAGCTGGCACTGCAGCGCACATTCAAGGTTGTGTGAATTTGACTGGCCCTTACATAGACAATAATACCCATTCAGAGCCAGCGAATCACACAAGAAGTCCCTTCAGCAACACAGCATTCAGCCTCTCGTTGCCTCACTGTGGGGATTCATTCTGTGACGCTGGGTATAAAAATGGATGATAAAACAGCCTCCCACCAAGTACCTGCCAATAAATCACAAAAGAAGCATCTCTTTCTGTCTCTCTGTCTCTCTCTCCCCCCCCCCCCGCTGCCTCATACACACATGCGGCTTTAGCAGTTCCCGAGGGATCCTTGCTATAAAATGACATAATTCACGGAAAAACCCAGGCCTCTCCCTTTAACATTGCAGGCCATTCACAATCTGATGATGCTGGGTTACTGCTCTTTTCCCAGCTCACGCTCACACAATTGGGACCAGAAGCAATGCTATCAAAACTCAAGTAACTCCTTGGCAGAGGTATTGCAGAGTTTGTCAGTCACGTTCCCTTTGCCACAGAGAGACAATTGTAGCCCTTTATGCTTCGGGAATTTGTCAATTTAGAAGCTTAAGATAATAATTCACATCCCGGGAAGTTCTTATGGTCCCTCCGAGATACCCTATATGCAAACGAGGCTCGCGGATTCAGCCCTCATCTTCCTTGCTCGCTTGGCTGTGATTCCGTTGGCACCAGGCGCTTGTTATGTAGAGCTGATCGCCCTCTCATACTTTCCACTCGGAAAGCATGTTTTTAATAGAATTCATTAAAGGCCTATGTCTTAAATCCTCTGCTCCATTTATCTAGTCGTATAGGCCTCAAATGAAGTCATTCTGAGGGCTGCTGCAGGGAAGATAAATGCCAGGCCTGCTGGGATCCATTAGGGCTCTTCTACACGACTGCCAGCTTGAGTGAAGTGAGAAAGGGAAATAATCAGGGATCAAACTTCTTTCGTTGGGCAGCACTATGCAGGCACATTGCTGACTTCTTAGCCCATCAGGGCTGGCTGTAGATTTGGAGCTGGTGGAATGAAGCAGCCAAGAATGTGGGTGCCTGTCACTGACTGTACACTTAAATCTTCATAGGCCTGAATAAAGGCAGGGCAATTGATGACCCTCCAAATGCTGAGGAACTAGCACTCTCAGCATCCCTGTCCTTTGGGCACACTGGCTTAGGCTGATGGGAGCTGGAATCCAAGCACACCTGAGAGGTCACAGCCTCTGCCATCCCTGGTCTGAATCAAAATGAATGTCACTGAACACAACCTCATTGAAGTTATTAGTGACCAGGCAGCGGGCCTTCTCGGAAGTGTCACCAGCCCTGTGGAACACCCTCCCCTCATAGTCAAGGAAATAAACAACTAACTTTTAGATGACATCTGAAGGCAGCCCTGCTTAGGGAAGTTTTAATGTTTGATGTTTCATCGCATTATTATTATTATTATTATTATTATTATTTTTATTAGCTTTATACTCTTCATTGGCAAGCACTGTGTACATGTGGGAGAGAAACTCACAGATAGCCATAGTGCCTACCTAAGTGGACAGAATTGGTGGCAGGCTGGGGGTGAAGCGATTTTCAGTTTTATGAGGCAACTGGTGAGGTGGAAAGGGGTCCATTTCATAGGCACCAGATACACCTCCCACTAAAAATACATTTCACCACACACATGCAAGGGGGGGCAGTGATATTAACAGAAACTATTCCCACTAGTGTCTGCCCCCACCTTTTGCTACTCTACGTAGCGGGGTAAGAGAGCCGAAAATATATCAATATTTTCACATCTGGCAACTAATGCGCCCTTTGATTTCTGATAGTACATGTGTACTAAGCCTCCTAGAGCACAAGACACACCAGGAGGCTTAGTTTGGTCAGAATCAAGTATACACTTCTAGAGTTAAGACTAAATACATTATTTCTTACTTCTAGAGTTAAGACTTCTAGAGTTAAGACTAAATACATTATTTACTTCTAGAGTTAAGACTTCTAGAGTTAAGACTAAATACATTATTTATTTCTTCTAGAGTTAAGACTTCTAGAGTTAAGACTAAATACATTATTTCTTACTTAGTTGGTCTCTAAGGTGCTACTGGAAGGAATTTTTTATTTTATTTTGTTTTGACTATGGCAGACCAACACGGCTACCTACCTGTAACTACATCATTTCTGGCAAATGAGCCTCCATAGCTGCTAGAAGGCCGTGAAAATTTGTGTTCCGGGATTTTAGATTCGTCTACTCATGTACTATCTGAAACCAAAAGGATGCATTGGTTGCCAGATATGACCCCCCCCCCAGCTCTCCTATCCCACTAATAGGATACCTGCCTAAAATCACTGACTCGTCACAATGGATTGAGGTTGTGAATACTTCCCCCCACCCTTTACACCTGGTTAAAGTTTGTCCTATCAAGGTCCTAGTAAACTTAGCAAAAAATAAAAACAGCTGCATGTGGGAGGAATGTATTTGCAGAATACAGTATTATTTTTCCTCATTCTCTCCTTGAGTTTGACGTGAGAAGCATCCGAAGCTCATGGGACTTCATAATTGGATCCAATATAAGCTGCTTAAGCAATCGTGCCTCAACTCAGACTGAATGCAAAGTAATTCTAAATTCACTACATTCACAAGCACTCAGCTTCATCATATGTGATTTTAACCACAGTTATTTTATGCTCACACATGCCATGAACAGGATGCCATGCATGATGACGTGTTTCTTATGGCAGTTGGAGTGTATAGGTAGCATAGCTCATCATGGACTCAGGGACTCTGAAGATAACACAAAACTAGTTTGCTTCTTATAGAACCAAACGGTAGTTTTGTGTTGTTTTGTTTTCCATTTATTGTTGGGAAAACTTTTTGCTGTACAGTTTGCCACTTTAAATAGCCTTAAAAAAATCCTTCCAGTAGCACCTTAGAGACCAACTAAGTTTGTTCTTGGTATGAACTTTCGTGTGCATCTGAAGAAGTGTGCATGCACATGAAAGTTCATACCAAGAACAAACTTAGTTGGTCTCTAAGGTGCTACTGGAAGGATTTTTTAATTTTGTTTTGACTATAGCAGACCAACACAGCTACCTACCTGTAACTTAAATAGCTTACACATCCTTTTTTTCCTGCCTTCATGTCAGCTCATTTCAACAGAAATAGTTCAACCACCATGTCTCTAACTGTACATTTGTCTTCTGTAAAGATTCTCTTAAATGGTGCTGAAAGAATATTGCCAGAAGGAAATATAAACGCTATGTTTCCCAAAGTGTGAGATATGCCCTATTGAAAGAAGAGTTGGTAATTTTGTGGACAAGCACAGGAAATAGGCAACTTGAGGGAAATTCTCCCCCCCCCCCCGATAGCCAGAAATAAAAAAGAATTTGAGTTTTTGTGTGCTTTCTCTCCATCATACTGCTGCATGTATAAAGGCAGTTTTGTGTGCATTATTTACTTCAATAAGAATAATTTGCTGCTACTGTAAAGGTGCCTCTGAAGAATAGGAACAGGCATTATTGGCATTCTGCATTACAGGATAATGCAATCTATCCACTCCAACTTCCATAAAACCGTTCCGGAGAAACATGTAACTATGATTTATGGTATCCTGCCAATGCTGCACTTTTATATATTTTTTAATATATCTGAGATTAAAATCCTTACTAAACGCAAACTTTATATTGCACATTTTTCTTCCCTTAAAACAGAAAGTGACACCACCTTTCTGGGAGTGCAAGATCGAAAATTCTGAACACACGGTCGGAGTGCTGCGACAACATGCTTGAATACAAAATAGGAAAGCAACTTTCTATGTGATGAAAAATATTACGGGATTATTAAAAGTAACTACAGAAGTGATCAATCATTCTGTCCCTGGGGGCTCAAAGTTGCAGTCTGATTCCAAAAAGGCTTTTTAATGTCTACAGAGCTTGATTTGCACTTTTAATTAATTGCACCACATATAGTAAGACTCCCATAGTCAAGATTTAAAATCTCTGTAAATGGCACTTTTTTCTTTCCTTTTTCTTTTTATAATTAAGAAGCTCAGGATTCATTTTTAATTCAGAAAGGGTGCTTGCAGGGAAATGTAACTGATAGAATTCTCTCTTCAAGAAGTTCAACAGCACCTTTCTCTATGTCGTCTTAGTACAATGACCTGGGTCCCACGCTCTACCGTAACTTAACTGGAGTCAAATTGCAGGACTGAAATCTCCTTAAGGCAGGGACCTGTCCTTTCGCTCTCTGTAGAGCACCATGCATGTTGATAGGGCTGCGATCATCATTACCTTATTGTCACCTTGGGGCAGACTGACATATTCAGGGTGTGAGTGAGATGATTTATGTCCAACAGATCCAGAATGCAATGAAACAACCATCATATTCTTTACTTATTTGTATTTCTTAGTAGATTTCTTACCTGCCTTTCACCCACAAGGTCTCTGGGCAGGTTAGAAGTACAGAAGGAAAAGTCTGTCATCTTTGTTTCTCATCTTTCCAGTCTTCGATCCTAGTCTGCCAGATTTCTCCAGCAGTTTGTGATTATTGTGATTATTTTTAAATCCTCGTGAAAATTCATCAGCATTTTAGTGCAATTTTCTGCTAATAAGTCCATCTCTGTTTGCAGTGTTGACTAAATGCACACATTTTTGCAAACATTTTTATATATTATTTTCACTTCCACAGGTATTTTTAGGGCACCCTCCCCCATAATGCATATTTGCATAGATGTTTTGAGAACTCTACTGCAAAATTCAGAGAAGTGCAAATTTCTAAGATAGTAGAAGTTTCAGTCCAATCTATTTTTTCAAGAAGTGCTAAACAAGTAACTTCTCATTGAAATGCAAAGAAAACCAAATTTCTCCTCCATCCCTAGTTACAAGAGCAGAACACAATCACCCAGTTACAAAAGAGTAACACCGTTCCAACCAAGACAGAAACAGTAGTGTCAGTACACGAGTATCATTTATATGAGTTGAGTTCCAAGCCGAGTCCAAGCGAGTCCTTCTTGCTCAGGCAATTTCTTGAACATACCATTGATCTGCTTAGCACACACTTCAACATGCTTTTGGCACTTTGGTTTTCAAGAGTGAGCATTAAGGAATATTTGCATCACTAGCTCCTTTTGACTACATAGCAATGTTGAAACACAATGGGCCATTTGCCTAAAGGGAAAGGAAGACCAGGTATGATACCTGCTTAAGGGTGGAATTAAGGGCATTTCGACATTTCCTCTCGTCCTGCTGCTTTCCCCCAGGGGGAACACATTCTTTAGGACTCATTTGGAGCAAACAGCAATTCAGGTTTTCCAAGGACTTTCATTTGATCCAATTTAGAGCCAAAGAGCAGGTTTTGTCAGGGAAGGAAGTGGGGCAAGGAGAAAACCGCTTGCCTAGAAAGTGCAAGTCAAGCGGAACACTTCTGGGATTTGTGATGTCTAGGCATGGGACAAGTGGAAGTGTGGATGAGGGCAATTCAGATGAAGATGAGATTATGTTTCTTTAATTTTTTTAAGTTAAAATCATCTACATGAGGGCAATTCAGAGTTGTGGTGCATTTGGAGAGATATTTAAATGTTCCTCACCCTTTACTGGGGAAAATTATGGAGTAAATGTGTACTTCTTGCCGAGCACCACAGTTGTCTAAACTGGGGCCCTGCCATATATATATTTTGTTTTTTATTTTGTTTGCAAAAAGCTGGCAGGGGGGTGATGAGAGCTGTAGTCTAAAACAGCTGGAGGGTTGAGCAAAGGTTGGATTAATTAAATCATAAGGTGAAGTAGAGGAACTTCTGGAAAAAAGTAATGGATTTTTTTCTTGAAACAAGAAATTAAAATATATATATTATAAATTATTTAATAGTGTTATACTACCAAAATGCCAGTGTACTAATACAAAACAGGAAGAGATAAAAAAGAATTTATACAATTGGCTGCAAATCACTAATAACAACAAGTAGCTTATTTACTTGTTGCCTCCTAGTGGAAACCATGAGCTGTGGTCATCTTACTAAAAAGTCCCAGGGGCTTTGTTCTGAATGCGTTGGCAGATTTTTACAGTGTTAAAGAGATAAAATTTAAAGCCATTCTAGCATGCAGAGTTGAATAATCCATATTATAATCTGAGAAGGACAGGGTGCATAATCTCAGTGGTAGAAAACTACTTGAGATCTTGGAGAGTTTCCTCCAGTCCTTAGTAGACAGTATTGGGCCAGATGGACTAATGGTTTGCTTCAGTATAGAGTAACTTCATATGCATGTAAGAGAATGATGCTGGTTTCACTGGTGAAAAAGGTATCTGGTGGTTGAAACTGAAGTCTATATCAGCCCTGTTGCCTGATAGCCATTTCTAAAACAAGACATTGTAGGTTTAGAAGCTAGAACCTTTGTACAATGCATGTGTTCTGCAAAGAGGAGCTGAATTTCCACATTTTTATCTTTTATTGTTCCATATGGAGGAGGCGGCACATAAACAAACAACTTCAACATGGTGTGACTCAAAATGGCTGCTTCTCTAATTTTCAGTTCTCTGCTGTATTTCCCAGACACTGCTTCCATGCAATAACTGCATCTTTCTTTTCTGATAACAACATTAGTCCTTATTCTTAATGGGTATCCCTGTCACTCTGCCCTTTGATGTAATCATAGTCTTGTGGGTCCCAAACATAATGCACTTTGTTCTGCAAAAAAATTCATGAGGCAACACAAAAAAACTAAAAGACCTTGTTTCTGAAAGTTTGACATCTGGTACATAGCTGCACCTAGGACTTCAGTTTGAGCACATATGCTGGCCAATAAACAGCTTCTCAAGCATTCTCTAACATGGCTCAATTCCCAGAAGACTCACATGGATGATGTTCCATATTTCTTTCCATAGGTTCTGGTAATTCTTCAATAATGAGTCCACATGCATATTAATTCTTCTCTGGAGCTTCAACAAGCATGGATTTATTTTGGACCTTCTAATATTCAATCAGCCATCTTTGGAAAAAAAGTATTTTTAAGGAATTTGTAAAATTCTGTCATCCATAATATATCTTTGGCATTCCTTTACTTTTAGTTCTAAGATTGATGTATAAGATATAAAAAACATGAGCTTTCTTGGTACTTCCTCCTTCCCCTTATTCCATATATGCCCTGCATGGAGCACTAACAATTGCAAACTCTTTGCCTGATTTTGCGTGCCTGGCATGCTCTGGTTCATGGGGTCACGAAGAGTTGGACATGACTGAACAACTTGAACAACAACAAAATTATTACTAATATTATTATTTTGTGCCCCTTGGCATGGCACCCTGTGTGAGGGAACTGGCTGCACTGCCCTATATCTGGTGCTGTTCTCAGACATGTGGAAGGAGAGGAGGGGGTAGTGTAGAAACCAAGGCTTTCTCAGGCTCATTCCAGTTCAGAATTTAGCACAATATGCAGATTCAGCCTCTTATGTCCTAGTGAAGGACTGGTGCATTTCATATTGCTTCTGGGTGCTTCCATTTCATTGATCAATAATATGTAGTGTGCTTCTTTCACAGACTGACGAAGAAATTGCGCGGAACGAAGTCTCCCATCTTTTTATCTGGACCACTTACCACGAGGCACAACACATGTTCTTCAAACTCTTCTTTCCACTTTTTCTGGGTTCTGTACCATTTTTGCTTCAATCTTTTTATTTTCCATTTCTCTGCTGACACTTGCCCCATTGGGGCATTCTGTTTCCTTGCGTGTAAGCAAAATTAAGTAATTAAACACACGAGCAGAAGGCAGGTGGTGCTAAGTTCCTCCTCTCCTGGCCATCATATGTTTGTGATGTGGAGCCCTCACAAATTTGATAGGGAATATCTGAATCTGGGAGCCTCTTTACTCATTAAGGCTCATGATTGTGTGGGGTTTCAAACTGTGAGGCCTTCATGAGTAGAGGTGGCTCCCTCTTTTGGATCCTCAGCCTTTAAACCCATGGAAGGCCCTAAACTGTGAAGAGAAGACATATTGGAGGGGAAGGGCTTGGCAGCATGGCTCTACTTTTTCCTTGTAACTTTGCTTACGCACAGGAATACTGAAAACCTGAGTAGGGCTACAGTAATGATCCTGGGAATTAAAGTATTTCGTGAGTGAGCTTGGGGTGAAATAAGTTCTAGGGGACACCCAAACAGAACAAAACGATTTGGCAGCAGCCATTTGGGGTTTTGTTGTAAAAGTTGCACACTGTTACATAAAGTTTGTTCCCACCCCCCACCCCCTTGCCCTGATTTTGGAGAGTTTGCCACAGAAAATATTATACAGGATTTCCTTTTAAAAGCACAGTTGCCATCCCATGAGAAATATGAGTCACTCGCTAATTCAGTCCTGCTGAGCCTGATCGCTGATCTCCTTGCTCTGGTCACATACAAGGCTGTTGGTTTTCTGTATCTTAAAAAAGTGTCAAGAGAAGTCTGCCTTTCATATAACTTTCTAAAGGTCTGATATTTTCAAAAGCTTTAGGAATTTTGTTGCAACGGCTGTCAACTTGTGCAACTTGTTTGCACTTGGGTTCCGCCACCCCCCCTCCTACTTCCCCACATCGCAATCTTGTTTCCCAGTACCACGGCTTAGTGGATATTTTAATTGCCTTTTCGTTATGGGTCTCTTCATATGCCATATGGAGAGCCCTCTAATATCAGACTGGGCTGTGTGTGTTCCTCGAGTCTAGGACTTATTTCCAGCAGCGACCAACCAGATGCTCTGAACGCTCACAAGCAAGACATGGAGAGAACCTCCCATATTGATGACCCCCCCACTCCAGCAACTGATATTTGGAGGCAACATGTCCCCAAACATGGAGATTCAATTTAGCTATCATGACTGAGCTAATATCTGTTGGAGAATCTATTCGTCACAAATGTATTTAAGCCCATTTTAAAAACCACCTAAGCCACTGGTTTTCACTACATCTGTATTGCTCTGAATTCCATAAGTTAATTATTCATTGCACGAAGGACTTAATTTTAGCTAACCTAAATGTATTGCCAGACACTTTATTCTTCGCTGATCTCCAGGTCTAGTTTTATGAGATGGTGGGGTTTCTTTGTTGCCATTTTCTCCACCTCATGCATACTTCTTCTGTACTAGGGGCTGCACAACTATTGTCAGGCTCCGGGGACTTGGCTTCCTCCCCCCCCCCTTGCCATAGATAAGCAGGACAAAGCGAAAAGAGTCATTTAGCATTTAAAGAGTCTTAAATGGTCACAGCAAAAGAACAAAGCATCCATTCCCAGAATAAAGGTGTTCCCAATTAAGGATTCCACCCACTTCCCCTCTAGTCACTTCCGTCTTGCAACCTGATATCTCAACCACCGTGCTTTTTGTGTAGCCACCTTATCTGCTCTACGTGACCTTGGACTGATAGGCTGGACACTTTCCAGTGAGAGAGAGTCTGTTAGCTCTCTCTCTCTCCCAGTTCTTCTTCACTTTGCTGTTCACCCCCCCCCATTCTTGCCAACTTTTGTCTTCATAACTATGCCCCTCTGCAAACCACTCTTCCAAATCTATAATGCTCCACTGTTCCTGGGCAGCTTCAGGATCCTGGTCTGGAGCAGGGGGAGGGGGAGGCTCCCACCATTCCTCATCAGAGCAGTACTCCTCAGCCTGGCCTCTGACAACTATTTGCATTGCTCATCAAATCCAGCTACAACCCACTCCTTGCTGCCACCACCACTAACCCCTAGGGCCAGGGGGTTGGAAAACATTTAGGCTCCCGCATAGGCCTAGATGATCATCAGGGTCCCTTCCAACTCTACAATTCTATGATCTTGTGGCAACTGTTGACAAGTGTAATCTACAAAATACAAAAAGTTAGAAAGAAGTGAGAAGGGTGATGTCCAGTGTAGGTACCTGCCTCGAGGAAGGAGGAGTGAAGAGAAGCAATTTATTGGGTCTTCACTGTGACTTGAGGATGCCACAGTTGTGGCTGAGTCCAGAACATCTGCCCTAGGGTAGGCAGTTAATTCAGAAGTATTGGTACTCCTGACATTTAAGATGAGACAGATCAATTTGTCTCAGTTTACCGCTCAGATGATCCAACCAGCCTTTAGGCTTCCATTGCTTGATGATGCTAAGGCCTATCCTGACCGAATCAATCCTGGATTCCAAGGAATCCTCCCATTAACGTTCAAAAAGTTTACTTTTGGGGTGATACTGGCTTGTGCTTCCCCAAAGAGTTCTAACCATTCTAAAGGAGGAAAAACATCAAAAATAGCTGAGAGCCAGTGGAATGCAATAAGTCTTGTGTCAAATAAGCATGAACAGATCTTCCGAAATTGGTCTCATTTCCTCTTTGCTGGAACTCAATCATTGGTTTGTTCCATCCTGTTTTGTGCAGATTTTTTAAAATAATGTATAAAAGCTTGACATTTAAATTATATGCATTCTTCTACACATTATTATATGAATTTTTGTTTGTCAATATATATTTTTCAATGCTTTTCAGTGCACTTTCCCCCCAAAAGACTCATCCTATACACATTTAACTGTAGAGAACGTACTTCTCTGTGCACTTTTCACACACTGTAATTGCACTGGAAAATACAGAGGAGTGCGCCATCCAGGTGGGAATTGCATTCCAATTCACCAGCAAGTTCAGGACCTTCAGGACCATCAAACTGGGTCAGTCTGCCTCAATCTTGACACCAGGAGTGACCCACAGGATTAGTGCATGCTTGAATAATAGCAACATGGGGCATGTACATAGCCAAGGCACAGAACTGGAGAGAAGCATGGGCCACCAAATAGCGTGAGTGGGGAAGATTGAACAAAATGGAGACTGAGAGGTGCTCAGTTATAGAAAGGAGACATTCTGATGGATCTTAGGTCTGTGGCATCATTTAAGACAGGGCTGGATGGAAGGGACATTCAATGCTGGTTAATTCAGGTCCTGAGATGTTATGGAGAAATCATTGCAAGTGTCCCACTGCTTAGTAGGGAGTCTCTCACCAATCAAAACTCATAGCCAGGTATGACCTAGACATGCCTCATATGGGAAAATGGAGATGTTTCCTAAGAAATGCAAATTTGGGCTTAATCCCATTCCCAGGAGAAGGTGCTTGTTGGAGGTTTCCTCTGTTACTGTCCAATGTCAGTGAATGCTGAATAAGGGTGTCTACTTGCATTAGATATGGTAGAGGTTCTCAAGTCTAATTAGGCTTGCCCTTACATGATCCATCATATGCCTGATGCATATTGATTAGGACAGCGAAATCCTCTAGAGCAGCCACTACGGGGAGGATATTTGGCGGGAACCACCAGGGCTTTCCCTGATGCTTAGCTTGAGCTTCCTCTGATTCTGTGCTCTGGTTGGTCAAGGGAAAGCCAAAATAATACATTATCTAAGTGTGTGTGCAGAGTTCCAGTTGAGCTTCTTGGTTAACACTATGGAACTGCCACTTGAAAAGCAGCTTCTGATATCGATTGAAGAAATGTGCAGGCCGGGGACCATATTGGGTGTAACAGTTTTTTGGGTGTGATGTGTTAAGTACAACCTCTTTAAACCAGATACCTTCTTTGAGTTATCCTCCTAGTGGTGTGGCAATAAAACTGCTAACACGTTTGCAAAGCTAAGTAGAGTCCAGTATAATTTCCAATTGGATGGGAGACAGTGTGCTGAGGTTCTTGTATTGCAGGGGTTGGACTGCTTGACCCTCAGGGTCCCTTCCAACTCGGCAATTCTATGTTTCTTGGCTGGTTTCTCTCTCACTGAACTCCTTTGAGCTCCTGAGCAGCTTAATCCCTTCCCAGCAACATGGACACAAACATTTATACTCCATGCACTGAGTGTTTATATATGATTATTGATTATCTCTCCCCACCCCTTTGTTTTGTGTGTCTTGTTTGAACGCTGACATTTCAAAACACAAATTTTAATGTATTTCACAATTTATTTATTTTTAATATGTGTGTCTTTAGCTCTCAGGTAAGTTTTCACATTGTGGCAAACACAGTTTTGTATATATAATGTGTGAAACATCCTAATAATTACAGAGATGTGCACATTTGAATTTATTTATTTATTTTGCCACAGAATAGGTCTTTTTCTTTTTCTACTTCTCAAGGGTTGTCATTATATATTCTGTGGTCCTTTCTCTCTGTAGGCTTAGACCATAACAATAATAGGTTTTGGGAAAGTATATATAAACTTTTCCTGTTTCCTTTGGGAAATATTTCTTACTTTTTGCACATCTTTTGGGAGCTACTTAGAGTCTGCTTCCTTGTCAGGTTCACTTTACATTTTTTTGAGCTTGCCTCTTGCACCCACTACCTGTGTTTCCATCTCTCCCTTTCATGAGAGCATTTTTTTCAGTATCGCCGCTTCAAACACACACCACAGTTGTGAACCATCTTCCAATTGCAGAGAGGCACTCAGAATTCTTAGCAAGTAGCATCTGCTGTCACCATGGCAAATCTCAAGTTTACATCCAGATAGAAGGACTTCTAAAGCCTTTTCCATATGACAAAAAGCCTCCCCCCCCCAGTTGCACCCTGATGTTCCTACCATGCAATCCCTCCTTGATGTACAATAAAAGGGGGAGAAAAAACACTGCATGTGCTACGGGATAGGAACTATCTTCCCCCCTTACTCTGGAGCTGCAGAATATTTCATTAATTTATTTACTTGTTACTTTTGTAGATCACTCTTCCCAAGAGAGCCCCAGGAAAACTACAATCTGGTATCAAAACACAAAAGAGATATAACAAATAAAGCACAGTAACCAATACAACTTTAAATTATCTATAAACCCCAGAACCATTAAGCACACCAAAAAAAACATCCACAGCTGTTAGGTATTAAAAGAAACTAACCACAGTTTGTAAAAGCCTGAGCGAAATAAAACATTTCCAACTGACATCTGAACATGTAAAGTGAGGACAAACATCTCTCCAAAGGGAGGGCATTCCAATGCAGTACACTTTTTAAAGGCCAATGGATATGCACCGGGAAGAAGGAAATGGAGAGCTCTCAAGACTTTTTATTTTCAGGAAAAGGTGTGCATGAGAGCCGAACCTGACTAGGGCCTGGCAAGAGGTTTGTCTGGATGTTGTCTTGTGATTGTGCCATTTTCAACCTGGCCAGGAATTGGGAACCTCTGGCCCTCCAGAAGCTGTTAGACCTCAACTCCTCTATCAGCCCCAGCCAGAACAGCTAATGGTCATGAATATGGATGGCAGAGAAATTTGATTCAGTTTGCATTTAAAGGTGAACTTTAAATGTACAAAATGAAACACAGTCATCCTTCAAGCCCCACACTTCTCATTCTGCAATGCAGTAGCCTGCATGGGCGTAGCCAGGGGGGTTCAGGGGGGCAGCTGTCCTTCCTCATCCAGTAAATGAATAAAAAAAATACTTAAGTGACCAATTGCATCACAGATAGCTCAGTTCTGCCCCTTCCCCAACAAAAATGCTGGCTATGGCCATGGTAGCCTTTCTCAGTAATGCTTTGAACTAAATAAATCATGCACTACAAAAATAATATGTAAAAATGCATTATATTAGGCAGAATTGCTTACAATGATGTGCGCATCAGTAGAGTTTCCATTAATATGCTGATGAATTTTGATGAGTTTTTTTTTTTTTTTAATGCAAGCTGGTGTAGAAATGTAGAGAACTGAACTTAATATTGGGGGGGAAATGGCCAACTGAGAAAAACCAAAACTGGAAGGTTTGCCCATCCCTCATTAGGGAAGTTGAGAGTTATACTCCTGTGATGTCCTGAGGGAGCACAAGTTCCCAGTCCCTGTGAAAGCAAAAGTAGAGGTATACAGATTAGAGAAGGGGTGGGCAATTTCTTTATATCCCCCTGCCCAGTGAGCGGAGTGGATTCTTCCCCTGAAAGCTGGTCAGGAGCCAAAACCACCAATTATGATGCCCACTCCACTTTCCCTGGGAAGGCTCTGGTCCCCTTCAATGACAAGTCTTCTCAGTTCTTCTCCCCCCCCCCCCCAACCCCATGTGAGGATTCTGTAAGGAAACATTAAACCAACAGTTTTGCACTCACCACCTGAAGTGTAAAATAATATTCTTGAGAAACACAAACCTTAGTGAATTTGCACATCAGACACCCAAGTATTGGCATTCTTCATGCTTTTTCTCTGTGGATGTTAATCTACACAAATCCCTAAACTGGCCACAGGGAGGCCACTGAAAACAATTAGCAAATGGTAACATCCTTCATTTTTCCTATTGTCTTGGTGAAGCAAAGGCAAGAGAAGGGCTGTGCAGTATCTCCAGTCCCAATCTCACTTTTCTGAAAATAGTAATAGTAATGAAATAAATAATAATAATACATTCACTTTGAACCATATACTTTCCTCTGCTTATCAATGGTGTTTTTGTGCATTGTTCCCATACTTCGGGCTCCACAACGAAAACAAAAAAGATTGCTGTCTGTCTTCTTCCCCTTTTGTTTTTGTGGGTAAAGTATTTCAGTGCTAATGCTGCCAGATGGCCCTTGTTCTAAGGGACGCCCATTATTTTAAACGATCATCCCCAATTCCGGAATATCACATCTCCGCAACACATAATGGACCTCCCTTATTTCAAAACACTGCAGCTCTATAGAAGCCCATAGAACAAACACCACAGCTTTGCAGCATCCTTTATTATTGGAAATGTCGATCTGGCAACCTTTGTCTGTTCTGTAGGTCTGCAAGCAAGAGTTAACACTGCTCCCTTATTCAGCCCGATGAGCCAAACTGTCGGGCCCTGTGCCCTGATTGTTTCCTGCTATCAGAAAACAAGGGCAGTTTCTTTCTGTGCCGTTTCCTTGTCTGTATTAACAGAAAGGCCTAATTGCGTAAAATGTGGGGAGTCTTTTGCAACTGGCATGACATTCAGCATGACTCACAAGAGCCTGACACTGCTTGGCCTGTCCTATGTAACATTGGCCCCCAATTCTTTAAACTGAAGTTGCTACCCAAAAGGGCTCCTAAGGGATCTCCTGCACAGATTCCCTTCCAAGACTGAGGTCTTTTCCTTCCCTTTATTATGAAGAGTCAGGGTCAAATTAGATGGTTTTAGAGGGATGGAGCTGACCCCATGACTTTTTAGACCTCCTTCCTTATAACATCATCTACATTGCACTGTATCCTATGGCATGCTCTGAAGGCATGTGATGGATCAACCCTAAATCTACCACCTTGAGTTACATCCTGGGGGGGGGGAGTGCATGTATGATTGTCATTTCCCCATGCCTGATTCATATCAGTGACTAGCTGGCAGAAAAAGTACAATGTGTCAGGCCAGATCATTTTGCTGACTGAGATAAAGGACAAGATGCATCCACCCATCTCACCCACTTGCGCACACACAAAATTCTTTGTACCAAAGCTGACTGGACTGGTAGCTGAATCACACCTTGAAGACTCCACCACAGCTGAAGGCAGCAGACTAGCTTGGAGGGCTCAGCAGAGATGATGTGACACAAATAACTCTGTTGGCCTGCACTTCTCTGCAATCTGCCTCCCTCTGCTCAATGGCAGGGCTGGCCCTGAGATGCCATGCCACACGCTGACTGAAAGCTGACTGGAGAGTTGTAGAGATGACAATAACACTGGCATTCAACATTGCACTATGATTAATGTTCTGTCTATGCAAACAATTCAGCTTGCCAGACAGACTGCCCTGCCCCAGGTGCTGTTCTGGGGGTCCTCCTGATCCCCCCCCTGAACCAATTTTTGGGGCATGGGGGCACAGAGGAAGGAGAGGAGGAAAAACCCCTTGTGCAAGCAGGTCTTTCTTTGTGCAGGGCTTCCAGTGATGGCTCCTGCCTAATAATTCCATCTTCTCCCACGGGTGCCACAGACAATGGAATGCAGCTTTCTTGGCAAAAGCAGCAACCCAAGTCCAGCACTGAAGGAATGAAATGGACCATTGGAAACCATATCCTGAAGTCTCCCAACATTTGAATAGATAAGTAACATCTTACTATATTTTATTCTTGTGTCCTGCTCTTCCTTTGGAATGCTCATAGCTAGTGATGGGACTTACTTCTCAGTAAGACAATATCGGAACATAATTAAGAGCAGTCTTGCTGGATCATAATTATGAACAGTCCTACTGGATCAGACCAAAGGCTTATCTTGTTTGGCATCCTACAAGCCTAATTAGACCCACAAGGCCTCTGCCTTTGGTCTGCAGTGTGACTTTCTCTAAACCCTGCCCGTCTGCCATATGAAGCCACATGACATCATTTGAGTCTGACCCCATTCAATGGGCCATCTCTGGATATTTTTGTACTTCTGCAAAACCTGGGTTTTCTCCAAGCCTGCTGATACCTCTGTCTCATTGTGTAGATGATGGAATTGGAGAATAAGTTTTTTATTAGTATATTCTCTAAAGGATGACCTCAATGGGGGTGTGGGATAGGAGCCATTCTGACATACAAAATTTGGCCTATGCAAAGCTCGTAACCCTTTTGTGTGTCTGAGGCACTTAAGCGGTTGGAATGACCGCACAGTGTTAAGCTGGTGACAGAAATTTCTTCTGCAAATCAGGAGAAACTAGAGATAAGTAATGACCAATTTGTGTGTGTCCAATTGACGTGTGACCAAGCACAGTGCCGAACCTGCAAGTGACTTCAAAAAGAGCCCAGAAAGGGCAAAAGAAGCCATGAAAACAGCACTTAGCAATCCCATGAGCCTTTGCAAGTGCATATTAGGAGATCTTTCACCAACTGTTGAGGCCTGTAGAGAGTTGGAGTTTGAGCAAGGAGGTTTGGAGGGAACAATTGTGATGGAATTTGGCATCTAGTTAAGTTCCGTTGGTTTTTTCAAGAGTTACCAGAGGTTTAGGGTGTGTTTGCAGACTTTTCCAATGGTATTTCAAATATATGTGATTTCACGTAAATACACAGTGCCTCGGAGCATAACTCCCACGTGAATTGGGAAATGACTGTAGTGGTTGGGAGAGACGGGGCAGAGGAAGGGGATGCAGTGGGTGAGGGCCACCCCAGGTGTCACCACTGAGGGGGCTGACAAAATGCCAGGTGGCACTCACCACGGGGCCTGCAGCGTGCCTGAGCCACATGTCTCTCCTGAAAGAGACATGGTGGCTTGGGCGCGCACAGGTTCCGTGCTGCCCAAACTGTCTGCCCTCTGCTTCCACACACCCCCCAGCTGTAGGGAGGAGGCAGACAGATCCCATGGTGCACCCTGCCCCTATGGGCGTTTTGCCCCACCCCTGGGCACGCCGCCCTATGCGCCCAAGCGGTTTCCTCCGCCGCTGGGGAGACAGGCTTTGGGTACGTGGGGCAAGTGCAACAGAGCTTCACGAATTTGGGGGGGGGGCTCCACATTCAATTGTGATGCCTTAAAGAGCTAGTGCTACCAACAGGAGTGACTGGAGCATGAGACGGAGTCACCCTCCAGTCAATGGTGTATCTGCTACTGACCAGGGTGTTAGAGGTGGTGTCATTGCACCACTGGAGCCAAATAACTGCCACCATGCCCCTCCCTTCTCTTTGGTGATAAGCAGCAGTGATGTTGCTTCTTCCTATTAAGGAACATGGCACCCAGTAGCAAAGAGTCCAGGTATACCCATTAAGAAATACACACAGGTCTTGTGTGTATTAATCTTTGGGACTTGCTGCCTATTAGTATTAGGGAAGTGCCTTTGCTGTATTATTTTCAGCATCTCAACACCTCCACCCCCGTAAGCCAACCCAGGCATGTAATTTTAGCATGTAATTCTATTATATATAATTGTTTTACAATTGAAATTTTATGGATATTTAAAATGTTTATGTTAACAAGTTTTTCGTTTTTGCCTTTATTGCCTTTTTAAAATGAATTTTTGGGGGGTTTTTTTCTTTGCAAACTGTTTAGAGGTCTTTTGTCAAGTAATCTGTGTATCAGTTTCGTTCACTAAATAAATAATAGCACCAGACAGACACCTTTTGCTATATTCCTTTCCATGCCTGCTTAAAAACATTTTTGTTCAGGCAAGACTATCCAGGCATGTAGAAGTTACAGGTGTGTTCTCTCTTTTTACCTGCTGTTAATTTTTAATCATCCTTTAAATGCTTCAAAACACCTGGGTTTTTTGTTTTTATTGAGAATTTTAATGTTTTATTTCATATTTTTGCACACTACTTTGGGCAGCACTGGCCAAGCTTGGCCCGCCAGCTGTTTTGGGACTACAATTCCCATCATCCCTGACCACTGGTCCTGTTCGCTAGGGATGATGGGAGTTGTAGTCCCAAAACATCTGGAGGGCCAAGTTTGGCCATCACTTACTTAGGGGGTTCTCTCACAATCAGTTATGTTAAATAAATAATAACAGTAAACGGGGTGAAATAAAGGGTTCAGGACAACGGATTCCAGAACACCCCCAAAATGGAGAAGGGATTTAGCCTTCATAAAAGAAAAGCACTTAGCACTTGTTCTGTGATATCCAGCCAGTTAGTTGCCTTTTCTAATTGTCAGTTCACCCAGCTACCCATTGCAACCTGCAGAGTGCTATTGAGAGCACGTGCTGCCTGCCTTCAGAAAGAGCCTTCACATAATTTGAAGTTTGGCCTGCAAATAGAAACTACTCTGATAGAGGTTGTGGTCATATGCAGAAAAATATCATTTACCACCACATTAGCAGTTACGGTTTCCGACACTAAAGATGGGAAATTCATAGCCATCCTGTAATTTAGACTGTCAGAGAAATCAATCATACTTTAGAGTTAATGCTAACTGTAAAATCGAGCAAGAAGAAAAGGATAACAAATCCAATATTTTCATCCACAGCCTGAACGCAGGGGAATCAACTCCTCCCAGATAACATCCAAAAATCCAAACCCCACAGAGTGAAGTAAGCAGAGAGGAAAAACACCAGAACCAGATGACTGCAGACAAACTGATTTGAAATGATCCCACAACCCCTCAAAATTTCACCCTTTTCTGGGGTTCAACTGAAAACATGTTTAGGGAGGAGTTGGGCCTTATGCAACTGCAACCTGTGTTGGCTCTGGTCTCAAAACATTATGCAGCATGAGGAAAAAAAATTTTTGGGGGGGGATTTTGTCAAAAGCTTTACTGAAATCAAGATATGCTACATCAACAGCATTCTTGCTAATTTTTGCAGGGATCCTGTGCTCCTAATGCAGTCAGTGTGCCATGGAGAGGATGGGGGTAAAGGTATAGTCCTTCTCTGGCCACATACCTGCCCACTGATCCATCTGCCAGACAGTCTTAAAAAAGATGGGGCAGGGGATTGTAGATCAGGGGTTCTTGCAGGGAGGATGTTTTGTGAATTGGGAAGGGCTGCTGTGGACAATGGAAGGGAAGGCGAGGATTCTTCTGAAGCTTGGATCTGTCACTGTAGCAGAGAAGAATTTTGGAACTCATTAAAGCTCACTGCTCCTTTGAATTGAGCTTTATAAACCCTCAGTACTTTGGACATTATAATGAAGGGTGGGTAAGAAATCTTATACATAAATAAAACATCTAAGCCTCAGCCCAGTGGGTTTTGCTGGAACCTCTAGGGAAAATATGTAAAATGACCTCCGAGACAGTAAGATCCCACAGGCATCTGGCTGGCCACTGGGAGAACAGTATGTTGGGCTAAATGAGCCTGATCCAGCAGACTCTTTTCATGTCCTTAATATATGTACTTGAATCATCAGAGGCTGATTCTGTTTCTGAAGAAGTCAAAACAGACAGAGAAGCGGCAAACACATTCCTAGCCTTCTGCCCCAGTCCAATTTTTGGTTCTAAGTGAGTTTCTAAGCAAATGCCAACCACTATGAACTGGCAGAACAGAGAGTCAGATTCTGTTGGGTGAAACTCCCACCACCCCTGACTATTGGCCATGTGAGTTGGGGCCAGGGCTTTTTTTTCCAGCCGGAACTCACCAGAACTCAGTTCTGGCACCTCTAGGTGGGTGTCATTTCCAGTATAAGAGAACAAGGGAGCAACAAGTTCCAGCACCGTTTTTTCTAGAGGTAAACATGATTAAAAAAAAAAAAAATCTGCCCTGCTGGCTGGCTCCATTTCCCTATCTCTGGGGTACACCATCTTTAACATCTTAGAGAAGACGTAGGGTGTAAGTATAATAAATAAGCAAATAAATTCAGGCAATGAATATTTCTTGAGAGGAGCTGTTTTCCTACACACACAGTTTGTCTTTTTATTGAAAAAGTGTGTTATCTGGGCAGCCCAGGACCTCCTTCCACACTGCCCAGGTTTGGTACATAAATATATATTCCCCCGATTTCAGAACAACCACTATGAGAAACTATTGAGAGCCTATATTCTGAAAGCAAGGATGTACACAAACAGAACCGTGACACACATCCATGCCCAAATCACCCTCTCACACACTCACACCTTTTCTGTTTTATATGGAAATTGCCAACATTTCCAGAAAATCTACTTAGGCACTTGCCCATATCCAATATAAAAGGATCCTTGACCTCTGAGGTTGGCAGTTTGGTGGTAACGACTGAGTGGGTATCAAACATAAGCAGCGCTTCTGAAGCCTCATCTCCAAGCTGCAAATTGGAAATGCACTCCTGGTCCCCTCCATCAACAAAGGAGTCCCTTGATGTGTGATTCCACTCATCATCCTTCTTAAGCCATTATCAGACAGCTGAGATCAGGCTACAATGAATGAGCATGTGCCTGATTGTTAACATGTCAGACTTGCATTATTAAAAGGGTGGGGGGAAGGAGAGGAGAGAGAGAGAGAGAGAATGGAGAGGCATCGCTTTCTTTGCTCAGAGTCATTATTTGGGAAGAAATTAATTCTGAAAAATGCATTGCCACAGCTAGAAGGTCTTCCTGTGACAAAGCATCAAAACTGTACTGTTAATTTGGGTAATTATTGGCATTGTTTGCATTTTCAGTTGCAATGCTTGTCAAGTCATTATCTGTTTTATCACCTTGACTGAACAGATGACCTAACTGCAGGCATTTTAATAAAATAACGAAATAAATAAAACTGACATCTGTAGCACCCTTCCATTGTTAAACAAAATAAAACTGTTTGGAGTCGCTGTGTTGTTGTTGTCGTGGTTAACCACAGTAGTTTCTTCTCTAAAATAATCACAGGGTTATAGGTGCGAACGATTATCCACTTACAAAGATGGCTTTTGCCTTATGCGTCAGTGTAGAGATATTAGCTGTCCTTCAGATCCCTTCCATTCAGAACGTCAGTCAGTATACTGTATTAGATAATGATAGAAATCTGTCAATTTGTTTCTTTCAGTTTCTACATTTTTGAATCTTAAGTTCACTTCTGCACATTTCCATATCAGCTTGTGATTTTCTTTTGTTCAAGTCCTCATGAAAATCTATCTGCATGTTAGTGTACATTTCTCCAATGCACACACTTTTGTACACAATTTTGGCTAATATACACATTTTTTGCAAGCCATTTCCCTAACACAATGTATGTCTTTGTCCCTGATGTATGCAAATGAATACACACTCTCGCCAGGGATATATTTTTCAGTGTTCACTACATCACAAGATTCAGAGATGTGTGAATCTTGAAAGATAGCTGTGTTTCACTTTACTTAGAGTTTCAAGACATGCAAATTAGGTAGATACACATTCAGACACAAATGGAACTAAATTCCTCCCATATACCTAACTATAAGAATCAAGGCACCCCAGAAGTACCTGTAAAGTGAAGGAAATGCTGAATTACACAGAAGTCAATGGCTCAAGTAGCTAGCAATGCCCCAGTATCTGACACAGTACTTTTCAAGCAACTGTAGAAGCAAAGAAAATAAAAATTTTCATCCCTTGGCATAATGAATTCTATTTTTGTTAGTGATGAAGAAGGGCAAGAAATTATCTGATCACTTTAATCTATGGAACTTCCACTTTTGCAAGTGCCAGGAGTCATTCCTTTAGTACCTAAGCTGTGGAACTCTCTGCTGATCAACATTAGTCACTACACTGCCTTAGAAACCTGCAGAAAACTTGCCCATTTCAACCAGTCTGGTTAAATTATATTTGTTTAAAGTGTCTTCTTGGTTTTACATTTGCTGCTAATGATAGTTTTATGCAGGGCTTTTTTTCAGCTGAAATTCACCAGAACTCAGTTCCGGCACCTCTCAGGTGGGCACCATGGCCATTCTAAGAGAACAAGGGAAGCATTCACGGGGAGTTCCGGCACTTCTTTTTCTAGAAAAATAGTACTGGTTTTATGCAGGCTTGTTATCACTTTGTGTGCTTTAATCATGTTTTACCGGTATATAAAATTGGACTTGTACATTGCTTGGAGAATTTTTTTGAGTAAGCGGCTTTTGATGTTTAGTCGTTTAGTCGTGTCCGACTCTTCGTGACCCCATGGACCAGAGCATGCCAGGCACTCCTGTCTTCCACAACATGGTCAAACTCATGTTGGTAGCTTTGAGAACACTGTCCAACCATCTCGTCCTCTGTTGTCCCCTTCTCCTTGTGCCCTCAATCTTGCGCAACATCAGGGTCTTTTCCAGGGAGTCTTCTCTTCTCATGAGGTGGCCAAAGTATTGGAGCCTCAGCTTCAGGATCTGTCCTTATTCCCCCCCCCCTAAATAAATGGTGTTTGCCAACAATGTCGTCCTGCTAGCTCAAGGACTTACACTTACACAATGGAACTTGTCCTCCCTCTGCTCCCCTGTGCACCCCCCAAATCTGTTTTGGATTCTCTCCCTTCCCCTCCAAAAATAAAATCCCTCTGGAACAGATTGAAGGGTGCAGTGAGCAGATAAAGGGGAAGTTGTGTTGCACAAGCAGAAGTCCTTGTGCTAACAAGAGTTCATGGATACAATCCAATGAAAGTAAACAGCACGGGGCACTGGTCTCAGCTCCTGAGCAGTGGGATCTCGCCTCTATGGAAAACTGAGGTTTGCTCAGCCATAGCCCACAGACTATCTTGTCAGGTGGTCTGAAAACTATTTTAAAAGGAAAGAACAGCTATTGCTAGGAAGCTGACTGGATCATATTGTACTATTCTCCATTTTTATGCACTTTTAGAAAAGCACAAGGGTAGAACGCATGCTTTGCAGGCAAAATGCTCAGCCCCTGACATCTCCAGCTAAAAGGAAGTGGTAGTAGCTTATGGGAAAGAAACCCTTATGGCACTCAGTTGCCACTACAGGAGAAGCCAAACCAAGCATCTCCACCTGGCATAAAGCAGCTTCTTATTTGCATATGGAGTCCTGGAAGACAAACTGGTCCGTATCAGTTTCAGCCGCTTGCTTGTTTAGCAACAGCAGCATTTCATCTTGCCTGCCCTGCAGCACAACTGTGGGAGCCGAAAATGTTTGGACATATTTCCCATAGTTTGGAATGGATAAAGGAAGGAAAGGAGAATCCATTAGCTCAGCAGGCAGCTTATGTGAGCACAGCATACCTACGCTGGTTGAATGCACTCGTGAGATGGAGCACATTACGGGCCACTTCTCTCGACTTTTAGATGAAATCATTAAGCTTCGGATCAGTGTGGGAAGGAATCCGAAGGGTCATGTTGTGGAATCTCCTGTTCAGATGGAGCATGTGGGCTGCAATGCAGCTAATTATCTCGCTGTGCACTCAAGAAGTTGCACAACATGCCTATTGGGATTTTTGCCTCCCACCCACCACCCAGCCGCTTTTGATCAAGAGAGCTCTTTGCTACACATGCTTGAAAAAAACACTCCTGAATTAATGTGGCAGAGAAGACAGTGGTTTGTGAAACACAAACACAAACCTTGTGTAGAACTAGTGAAACATGTCTCAGGAGCTTCAGATAAGTGTCTGAAAGATTCCCCTATATATATTTCCTGCTGGGAAGAATAATTGAGTATGCACTCATGAATAAGCTGAAGAAGTAGCTGCACCTCTAATGGGTGTGTCATTTTTCCTGAGGTTTTCCTTAAACTTATTGCCATAACAGGATAACTCAACTGGTTAGTGTGTGGTGCTGATAAAGCCAAGGTTGCAGGTTCGATCCTCACAAGGTGCACCTGCATATTCCTGCATTGCAGGGGGGTCAAATAGATGACCCTCAGGGTCTCTTCCAATTCTATAAGTCTATGAAATGAGTGAGAAAGAGTGCTTGGCTATATGAGTAGCCCTACGACGGGGCGCAATAAGGTAGTTACCTCAGGCTGTTCTTCCAAAAGCCCCGGAGGCCTTCAGCTGTTCTTCCTCAGACCTCTAGCTGATCTCTTTCATGGGAGGGCTGAGAGTGCCTCATGGGCTCTCAGTTGTGGTGGAGATTGCTAACTAGCTATAAGTGTTGAAGCAAGTTAAAACTGTCAGCCCAGTGGGTTTCTGTACATGGACTAGGATTGGAGAAAGGACACCCATCTTGTCCTTTGCCTCAGGCAGCAAAATGTCTTAGGCCAACCCTGCTCAGATTTATCTGATTATAATAAAGATGGGCCCTCACCTCTGTTCAGAATCTCAGTCTTAAGCTGGCTGTTACCCTTCCCCCAAGGTCATATTTTTTAATTTTATTTTTGCTCTTGAAAGAAGGAGAAAGGAATTATGATACTGATTAAGTATTTATAAACTCTCAGAACATGGAACAGAAAATGACTGGTAGTTGTTTTAGAATTCGTACGAGAGGAACAAAACAAAGGAAGCAGCTAGGAGATGTCCTCTTAACATTTGTTAAAAATAAAAGGAGAGGTAGCAATATTTCAAAAAAGTTGCTGGCCAGAGAGTGGACATTTTTCGTGAAATTCCTTTCCAGCTTAGACTCAGAAGACAGAAATACAGGTTTTTGACAACAGCTCTGAGAAGAGTAGACATAAAATATAAATGGGAATACCTGGAAGGGGTCTCATTTACATTTTTGAAAATATAATGAATTGGGGAAAAAAATGTTCAAAATGACATTTGTTAAAAAGCCAGAAGCATTTCTATTAGGGATTTTAGGCCAAGACTTGTCAAAGAAAATAAAGAACTTATTTATGTATGCTACAACTGCGTCAAGAGTTTTGCTAGCACAAAGCTGAAAGAAGGAAGAATTCCCAACGAAGGAACAATGGCATGAAAAGCTGATGAACTATGCGGAACTGGCAAAACTAACTTATAAACTATGTGAGAAGGACAATTGGGAATTTAAAGAAGAATGGGAACTATTTACAAATTATCTGAAAAAAACAACAAAGACTTGCACTCACTGGCATGTTTTGAATAAACATACACAAACTTTTATTAGTAGAACATGAATGAATATGGAAATGATATGCACAATTTTATAATATGCAGAAAAAATATGAATAAATAAATCAGGAAAGGGAGCTGAGGGAAGTCCGGGAGGGTGGGAAAGGGAGGGGGGGAGGGGAGGGGGGCAATGGGGTAAAATGTAATTGGTTGTTTTGACAAATTGTATTGATTTCAAATTATCTCAAAAATATTTTTTTTTTTAAAAAAAGATAAATTCTCAGAACACACACACACACACACACAGCCCCCCCCCCAGGTGAAGTACAGGCTGGAAAACAGATTGCTCCTTTGGATTTGTCATACTGGTCTCACAATTAATGGCTGTAATAAAAATACCCACAAAGCATATTCACAAGCCAGGCACTGGGTAGATTGGTGAGGACTACAGAGCAGGGTCACTAGCTGCTGCATCCTACTTTAAATTGTTGTCTACAACACAACTACCCCAGAAGGAACAGAACATGTGCCCCACCAGAGGTACTACCCCTCCTCTGATATCCCAGTCAACTCTCACCTGTGGCTCTTAGAAGCTCTCAGCATATGACAGCGGCCACACCTGGGGAAAAGGCTTTGACTGGCTGGCTAAACCAAGTGAGAGTAATTGATGGATCTCAAATGCTCAATAAGTTAGGGACTTCTTCCTGCATGTGAAGGCAGGCTCTGGTGGATTGAGCAGATGAGACCAATAGTGGGCCCAACAGTCAAGAAGGCAATTTCTGCACATGCTGTAGAGGGAAGTGAGGGGCTCATGAACTTGGGAAGGTAGCCCATTTAGGAGATGGGAAATTCCAATCCTACACCACCACTGCCTTGTGGGATATCTTCTGGAGAAGAAAAGGCTAAGGAGTAAAACTTCCACAAATCTGGAGTCCTTAAAACAGTTGGATGGTCCCTTCCTAGCCTCCTTCTGACAACTTCTGCAGCAAAGCAGCTGCCAAATGTATTGCTCTGCTTTCCTTTGGTCCAAATCAGCAAGGTTGGGGGGGTGGGGTGTTGTCATATGTGCAGCCCAGGACCTCCATCCATACTACCTAGACTTGTGCCCCAGGGAAATTATTTCAATGCTGCTAATGCAGCAGTTTGACGTCACCTTGGAGGCACACACACAAAAATATATTTATAAGTTTTTTTTTACAATATATAAAATAAAAATAAACAAATTTAAATCACAGACAATCATTCTCTCATTTTGACTCCCCTCCCCCTCTTCCTGCCCTTCCTTGTTTACATTTTCATTTACTACATATCCAAATTCTACCAATTTGTTATTTAGATGTCATTGTTCTTTTTTTCCTTACTAGACATTGTTTACACTAACCCTGTTAACGTCTTAATTCTTGAGATGGACAGATGCCAACAGCAACACAACTGCAAGTTTAGTTTTAAAATTTCGTTAGATTGTGGAAAGACACCATGTAGTACAAGTCCACATTATCCTTTTGACATTATTATACATGTTTACTCAGCCAAGTTCAATGGAGTTCACTTCCAGAAGGGAGCATATAGGATCTCAGAGCCAATAATTCCCCAATGTTGCAGCTAGAGACAAGGATGGCATATAGATGCCTCTCTGTTGACCTCTGCAGGTGAAGAAGAGAGCTGATGGTGGTGGTAAGGGCTCTGCTGTGGTGGGAACCATGAACTTCACCTTGGTTGGTTGGTAGGAAACTACCACAAGTGGCAGTGAGCAGAAAACCCTGAAATGGGTCATTTGGGTGGGAGTGACATGCTAAAGGCTACCACCTTCCACCCTGGTCAACACATTCAGCAGAAATCTAAATTTTGGAAACTGAACCACAAAGAATGATAACTCTAGTAATCTGCTAACAACATTTGGAGAGAAAGAGGCAAAAACTGGGGTGGCGATTTATCAGGAGCAGGCACCTGGAGTGTGTGTGTTTAACATTTATTTAGCACCAACTGTAAACTAGGAACAATAGTTTTATGTGTTTTTGACACCGAGTAATTTAGTTTGGGGACATTAGCAACTCAACATCTTCTCCATGCAATGTGACACTGGTTCTATTTTCAGTGTAGGTGCTGCTGCTACGCAGCATGTTTATTTTGGTGCGGATGGCAAATGTTTCTGATCCAAGGCAATTACACCCTGGCATGCACTTTCATGTTTTGCTGCCTTGATTTAAAATTCAGTTTGTTTCATGCTGGCAATGATTTATAGTCATGTACATTTGCTGGTTCTCTAAGTACAGCTGCTCTGCTAAGTTGATAGGGCTATTTGTAAATAGGCCAAATTTATGAACTGCAGCTCAAGCTTGTTTGTTTGTTTAAACAGACATCCAAAGAGACTAGGTGCTCTGTGTTTCTCACATGCCAATGAGAGTCGCAGACTAAACTGTCCTAGACAACTTTGGAAATCTAACATTGATGAATTTGTTTCAAGCCATTATTGTCTCCAGTGACATATTCTTAAACAATTGATTGATGGAGCATAAAACTCTGTTTGCTCAGGAAAGTGGGACTGCCACCTGCTCTTTCCGCCTTCCTTTGAAAGTGTGTTTTAATTTAAAAGAGCTTGTCTAATTAAATTCACTGTTAGTGACAAAATTATCTCTTCATTGACAAGCCTCCTTAGCAACTCATTTATATTTTGAGGTCCATGTCTGTAAGAAAAAGAATTACAGGCATAGGATTAAGGAGGCATGTGTGTCTGTGTGAAGCATCAGTCAGTCTTCAGCATGCATTTGTTACAGATGAACACAATAAATCCTTTGGTATTGCAATGGTTGGATATACTGCAGAAGTGGGTGTCCAGAGCCACTGAACCCAGTTCATTATCACCACAACCATTACCAACTGGGAAAACGTTTATAATGGATGTAAACAATGACTTTACTTTCACATCACAGCCCCATAAGCCTATACTGATTCTGGTGTAGTATAGTACATTACTTTTAAATAGGTTGATCCCATACTCAAGAATGAGAGCAAATATGTTCCTCATCTGGTTGTCTGCCGATTATGATCTGTGACAGTGATTCCAAAACCTTTGAATAAGTATATCCAGAAAATAGGGTGCTTTTGTCTTTCTTTGGGATTCATCTGGTGGTTTCAAATTTTCTTGACTAAGGGTTTTTTGTGTTTTTGTTTTTTTGAAAAAACAATCCTTTCCATTGGTGTACACAAAGCCAGAGGACAGCTGAGTCACTGATTTATATGACCTAACAGAGGTCAGATTCTTATGTTCCAGGTTGGATATTGAAAACATTCACTGGCTAGGGGTGGACACAGCAGCCCAAGTTCATCTCTTTTCACTTTTTTTCCTGGTACTCAAGCACATGTCTGTTCTCTTCCTGTTTTGTGTAGATTTCTTTATTATTGAAAGAATGCATGAGAAGTTCACATTGAAATTATTGCACACATTGTTTGCATTTCCCCAAAATATGTATTTTTGCATTCTTTTCGGTTTGTTTTCCTAACTTTTTTTTTGCACCAAAACGGCATTGCAAAATCCAGGTAGGCACATAATCCAATCAGCAGTTGTGTTGTTGTGTGCAGGCAAGTTCAAGATTACTGAACTGGGTCATTCTGAAGACCAAATGCATTTTTCCACCACTCCTATAGAGAATGACCATGGGTAGCATGTTCTGAGGAAAAGCAGATAGTCTCAGAACTCATCCATGGTGGCTATATTGTGTGCACCAGTGGATAGCCAGGGCTTGTTAACTAGAAAAGACTAGATTTTGCATGATTTTGGCTAGAAAAGACTCAGATAAGCTGAAAGAATACCCACCTCTGCACTGCAGGAATCAAAAGAAAATAATTTGTTTCACAATGCCTTCAATCTTTGTGATAAGTGTCTCTAGAAACCCAGGAAGCCACAAATAGACCTAATCAGACTGGGAGTTCAAACCCTCAGTTGTAAAAAGTGAAATCCTTCTGATCCACCAGATATATGCAAATAAGTTTCCACGCATGTAGTTGATTCATCCAAATCACTCAACATCAAAGTGATATTGTTTAGAAATCCCCCAAATTGCTCAGCAGTGGTGTGTAGATCCCAATTTTGAGTTGTGCACAACTGAAATGGGATCAGGGCCACTTGTATTAGAAAGCAGAAACTATTCAGTGTTCAAGGATTAAAAGCACATTAATTACATTTTACACATGAACTCCTAAAACATATTCTCTAAAAACTTTGGTATTTAATATACTAACATCTGATAATCTTTCAAAGTGCACATTTAAAAAATCCCCCCCCACACACACATCAATCCCTTGTTTCTAAAAATCTCTCAGACACTTAATTTGTCTTGGCTGTAATCCTAACTGTCATGGACTCTCAAAGGCTTTATTGTAATGTTATTGAAAGATGCAAATTGCCCAGTTCTTCAGAGCATCAATCTACTACGAGTAAGTGAGCGTCAGCAAGTTGTATACCAAAAGCATTGTCATAAATACTGCAATCCTCACAGCAATGCGATATTTCCCAAAGTTTTTGAAAAGATTATGATTCCATCTCCCTCCCACACATATTTTCAAAGGAAGTTAAGAATCCAGTGTTCAAATCTCTTCTGCCTTTGTACATAAAATGTTATTGTACATGCAGAGAACGTAATTCTGTCATAGACAGTTAAGATAACATTGAAATCATCTCACCAGTTTGAAAAATAATGGTGTACTACAAAGGTTTACAAACCATTAATGGGATGTTTTCCCTTGTAATATCTCCTCCTGTGCGCGGCTAATTTCATTTTAACACTATGATTCGAACACCAGACATACAATTACTTTCTGTTTTGGAGTAGAAGCCCTTTAATTCAAGGTCAAATTACATAAGCTTTATGAAGCATGATGAAGAGACAGTTACAATTCAACAAAGACGAGTTGAACCTTTAGTCTCTATAACTATTTTCCTCATTCTTTAATTTTTTTAATTTTAGCTCAAAAGTTCTAAAAACAGCAAACTAATAGGTTTGACTCTCTGAAACAAAGGACAGCTCATTTTCCTGCCTTCAGAGCTGTTTGCACACGCATCCTGTAATTCACTTTTGCTCAAGTTAATAGCATCTGCCGAGGTAATTAGAAAATATAATGAAGTGCAGTTTTAGAATTTCACCTTGGAGCTCTCAATTAGTTCAGGAAAACTGAACAGGAATGTCTAGTAGCTTGAATGGTGCTGTATAAACCACACTAATGGGCTATTTGGAAATGACTGCTACTAGATCAAGACATCTGGTCAAACATACCTCATTTAAAGGGATTGGAAGTGTCTTGAAAGCAAGCATAGAGGCAACCCCACAGTTTGGAGAGCTTTCACATGGGGCCATGTTTCTATGAACTTGGTCACATAGGGCAGTTATAATGCCAGAGGGTAAAGGAGGCCAGGTAAGGGCTAGAGTACAGATGGCAGGTCTCCATCTATAACCTCCATCCAGGAAAGCAAGAGTCATTATTAGAGTTCAATTACACATCCTAGCCCCCCCCCGGGGGGGGGCACGGAATACAGCTGAATGCAGAGAATAGGTGCATAAGTCTTTTGTATGGTGGTGATGGAAGTTTATATCTCTGCTGCCATTGGATCCTCAAGATCCAGCAGAGTTTTTCTTGGAACATGTGGAAGGGCATAACACAGAGCCTTGGGGAACCTTCTGCGACAAATCTGCAAGACACTGGGGAAAAGGTCATTTGCATCTGGACCAAACTTTTAGCCATGCTTAGCGCAAGTCAGGTGGTGGTGTTTATAGCACCATCCAGTCACACTGTCCAGGATAAGTTTCATTTAAGGTATTCAGTGGGTGAACAAATGAGCCATGTTTGTCCCCACTAAGCCCTTCCAGGCTGCCCACTTAGATGCTTCCACTACATTTTGATGTGGTGGCTACAAATCGGCAATAACTCCACCAGCTGCATTGCTGAAGAGTGAAATGTAATTCAGTAAGGACTGCTGTGATCTGTGCACAAAGAGCGGAGGAGGAGGAGGAGGAGGAGGAGGAGGAGGAGGAGGAGGAGGAAAGCAACTGTGGTCATGAATAAGGTGAAGGAAAAAGAGGACAGCAACAGCATTTTGGTAAAGGATTGTAACTGGTGGCCAAGGGCACAAGTCACTAGGTGGCCCTCCCACACATACCTCATTGAGATGAATAAGCGCTGCATGGGAGAACCTTCTTGTAAATGATGCCAAAACTGAACAAAGTTAATCTATATGGAAACTGGGTGGAATCCCCAGCAGCTCTGCAAGTCACCTTCCACCCTATTATTGTGGGAGGTTTTCTGGAGCTGATTTTCAGAGGTGGGCTGGTGCTGGGGGGCTGCAGAGGGAAATCTGAACTGGCAAAAAACACCTCCCCTCCCCTTTGATTAGCAGAGGGATAGGGAACTTTTTTTCAGCTGCAGGGCCACAACCTCTTCTGGGAAACCTTCCAGGGGCCACATGTCAGCAGTGGGCAGAGCCAGAGGCAAAAGTGGGAGCAGCAATTAGAAACTAGGCTTGCTTTTACTCTCTCGGCATGTCTCTCTCTCTCGTTCACTTCCATCCAGACAAGCAAAAGCCATTATTAGAGTTCCAGACAGGCAAGAAGCATGGAAGGACAACATGGTTGGTGAGAGGTGTGGCTGGGGAGGGATGTAGTCTGGGGAGTGTTCCTAGGGCTACTCAGAAAGGCCTAGATTTGGTACCCAGGGATGTGCTCCTCCCATCTTGCATTAACAGATGCCTCTACTGGATCAAAAGCCTTTCTCTAAACACAAGGATGCCAGCTAGGTTACACCCAATGCTAGGTTACAAGAAGTATGCATGTATTGTGAGAAAAATCTTTTTTCTTTCTTTGCTTTCCCAGCATGTGCCTTTGCTTGGGATTCTGTACAATATGCTCTTCTCTTTCCCCCCACTCTCCTTTGGGCTAAATCAGCTTAAAGCCACATTTTCTGGTTCAGTTGGGCTTGCAGCTGACTCGGTTGATCATCTGAGACCAGATTAAAACAAATATTCTAAAAGCAAATAAATTCAAGTAATCATAGTGGTGTTATTTCATGTGTAGGGGCAAAGTGTGTGTGTGGGGGGGGGGAGGGGGATCCTAAAACATTTCAGTAAATTGTTCCCGACGGATTATTCACTCCACTCCATTAAACACCCATAAGCACACTCAACTATCAAATTAGCACCACTGAATTGTGCTATTTGTGATGGCTATTTTTATTCACAGCAAGCAGCAATCATTCCTCTGTGAAAAGCAAAGCATTTCGTCCCATGCTCCTCATTTTCTTCTTCTTCATAGCACTGCTAGCTTCATAGAACACCATCTATTTTGATTTCCTAGTGCTGAATACTGATCAAGCTATTCTCAGTGTGCCCAACTCTGCATTGCTTTGCATTACTTGTCATAAAATAATCTAACACATTGCATTCCGTGAAAATGTTTGGCACAAGTGTGATTTGTCACATTCCTTGAATTTAAGATTAATTTGAAAAAGAAGAATCAGTGCCTTTCCTCAGATTCCCCCCACCCCCAGCTTAAAGTTAAGCCACATCTTGAACTCTGCTCAAATGCTGTTGAACAGGCACCTTCCCTCCTACGATTCCACCCAAAAGCAAATTTCTCGGTAGCACTAATGACTTGCATTAAGCATACAGAAAGCTTAATTACATACTATGGTTCACTTCCTATTTTGCCACTGAGGTATTTAACCGGTGTGTGTGTGTGTGTGTGTGTGTGTGTGTGTGTGTGTGTGAAGGAAATTGAACCCAGGTGAATACATTTTTAAAAACCCACATATAGCTTTCAGGAAACACTCCAAATATTTCATGTTTTAAAATAACTAATGGTAAAGGTTGTATACGAATGTTATGGCAGTTTTGTCACATGACAATATGCATTCAAAAGAACAAACATGTTTGCTAACAACCTGCTTTGAGCTCAATGGTACTGGGGGAAGGGGGTGAGAAACCACTTACTTGTAATGCCCTCTCCTGAACCTTAGAGAAGCAAAATGGTTTGCTAAGCCTACAGCCATTTTCTGAACACACAATTTGCACTTGATAATTACGCTTCTTTCAGGTAGCCAGGTAACAAGTTTATTCATCAAAGCAGCTAAAGGACAGGTAGCTATGATGTATGAACATGGCCATGGTTACATTGAGAAGTCAAGGTAGAGAATGGAAGAGGAGAAAGGTGAATTGAGATTTTAGTTCACCCGTATACCAGTAAACCTCTGAAAAGTGGATTCAGAAAGAACATCTCAACATGTATATGAGCAGTACAATACCAAGTCAGTAAACAAATGGCTGTATCCATCAGCCTTCATACATGAAGTTTGGGTTGAGATCTTTTGGGACTGGAACTGTCCAAATCAAAAAGCCTGAACAGTTTGCTTACAACAGAGCCTTGCAGAAGTGTGCTGGCTATTGTTAGTTACTCAACCAACTGCTCGTTGCAAATATGATTTCTCCATCTCTTGTGTGTTTGTAAATGTCACTTCAATCTGTATTTTTCAAAAAATCTTAAGGAGGCACAGAATTCCAAATATCAGAGTGCTTGTAATGCTAGTTCTATCTGAAGACTACTGGGACTATATCCAGCACTGTGTATTTGTGGAATTTTAATGTATAGTGTCTGAACTATTGCAAAACAAGGAGAGTACACACACACACAGTACTAGTGGGTATATTTAAGTCTCCCAGTATTTATTATTATTTTTTCCATCTAGAGCTACAGCAATCTTATTACTACTCTTGGCACCTTCATTTTTTGCTTTTATCTGTGCAGAAACCAACCCAAAGGAGAAGTCCTGCAGAGATTCTCAAGCAGCACATATATTTAACTGCAGACAGGAAAAAGGCAAATGTTCTGCTCGTTCCCTGTGGCATACAGCATTAAAATCTTTATGCTATGCTTAAAGCAGACGCCCACCTACCCAGACAACCAACATTACCACAAGGGGGGGGGGAAACACTCCAGAATGACTTGAATATGGTTCATTGCACATCCTGCAGTAAACAACCGCTAGCCACAAGTAGCTGCTGTAGCGTGTATACACATTTACACAGCATTATCGCCAGTGGAAATACTGGCAAGAGAATCACTGTTATGTTTCTCTTGCCAGTATTGAAAAAATGGGGGAACCCTTAGAAATGGAAAAGTTTCTTCTTTGCACTTCTCCTTCACCTCTGCATAATCTGTCTTTGTTGCTACAATGTGCGTCTGCACAATGCAACTTCCTACTTGCTTCTTTGAGTCAACCTGTTGCTTCTTAATAACTGTATTGCAGTCCAGTACACAAGCCACTTGGAGCCTGGCAACAGTTTTCAGACAGCAATATAGTAGCACCTTCAAATCTTCACAAAATTAAAACAAGCCAACAAAAAAGCCTGAATACCCAACAAGTAGCTCCCATAACTCTCAAACGTTAAACTCAAATACAGCTATACTAAGCATATGCACTGAGAGCAAACAGTGCATCAGCTTCTAGTAGAGGTCGACTGCACAATAAGTAGAGAAAAAATCTGAAGATCAAAGTGGCAATACAAGAAACAGATGGGGAGTTGAAATGGGGAGTATTTATTTTTTTAATGGGGAATTGCTTTTTAGTTTGGAAGCTAGTTATATGCATTTCAAACGATGACAGAAATCTAACACAATGATCTTAAATAAATTTTAAGAAATAGTTACGTGTTGTTGTTTTTCCAACCCACAGACAGTGACTAAGAAGCAATGTTAGCCTTCTGAATAGAACTTTGCAGAGACTGCTCTCTAATTTAAAATAAGTTGAAGTCAATGGAGTGTGATTGGTATGAAAATCAGGACCAGGATGTTCAATATATGAATTTCAAGTTCAAAATTAACTTTAAATGATGTTCAATGTGATAGTACACCAGTGTTTTTCAACCACTGTTCCGTGGCACACTAGTGTGCCGCGAGATGTTGCCTGGTGTGCCGTGGGAAAATTACTTTATATACAGTCAATATAGGCACAGAGTTAAATTTTTTAACATTTTCTAATGGTGGTGTGCCTCGTGATTTTTTTCATGAAACAAGTGTGCCTTTGCCCAAAAAAGGTTGAAAAACACTGTAGTACACCTCCAAACCAGGATACCTGGACCCCTGGCCTACCTGGCAGCAAGTCAGTATGTCAATTCCAAAGTTCAAAGACCAGGGATCAATCCACACAAGAAAGGTCCAGGAAACACAGTCCATGGGTAATCCAAGTATGAAGTCCAGCAGTCAGGATAGAGTCCAGAGTCAAACTTAATGCACAGTCCCACAGAGGTTCAAAGGCATCCAATCCAAGGTCCACCAATGTGGGTAGTTGAGCAGACACAGCACCTCAGCTCTGCTTCCCTTTTGTACTTTGTATGCTGATTGCAGCATCTGGGCTTGAAGAGGCATGTGACCCTCACTTGTTATGAGCCTAGTCCAGCTGAGGAATCATATATCATCTTCCTGAGTGAGCAAGACCCACCTGGCCTGCTAGGGAGCTGGGCTGTGGGCCCTTGCCTGCCTCGGCCTCCTAGAATGCTCTTCCTCCTGTTCCCTATGCCTCGGAGCCCACCATGTTCATGGGGACAGGGACCCCTTTGGCTCTGGTGATAGGTCCTGCTACTCTGGTTCCTATGCACCTACCCCATCCCCTTGACATCTTCCATCACCCTGTGAGTATTTCCTTCCCCATCCCCTGCTTGCTGCAGTATGTCCCAGTCCTGGCTACACCCTTTGCTGGGATCCGCTTCCTTCTCCCTGTCATCCTGTCAGTTCAGGACACCCACTCTGGTTCTACTTCAGAGAGCTGGATTAAGGCCAAAGATTCTGAAATTAGTCAGTGCCCAGTTCAGTGCAGATGTTACCAGTTTCTTCACTGCAGGAACCCTTTTGTAATTAAATAAATACCAATCTTAGGGCTGCCAGATGACTCCCCAATATTTTAAACACTTTGCTGGAAGTGTATAGAGCAAGAAAACAGCCAATAAGACTTAGTGTAAGATAGCAAGTGCAGACAATATTTACCTGAAGCTAGTTTCTATGAGATGGATGAGATGGTTGGACAGTGTTCTCGAAGTGACTAGCATGAGTTTGGCCAAACTGCAGGAGGCAGTGAAAGACAGGCGTGCCTGGTGTGCTCTGGTCCATGGGGTCATGAAGAGTTGGACACGACAGAATGACTGAACAACAACAAACTTTCTATGAATAAGTCTTCTGATGCCAAAGGCACCTCCGCCTAGCAACAAGTTGTGTTTCTTTTGTAAATAAAGTTTATATGGTTCATAACAAGTGGGGGGTGGGCGGGATGCAACTATTTAGAGCTCACAATTAAAAAACAAAACAAAAGCTAATTGGTTTTACCTAGGAAGTGAACTGCAACAATTCCTCAAGTCCCAAAGGGAAGCGGAACAATTGATCTATCCTGAGCACCAACAATGTGAAATGGTTTTTTGTTTTGTTTTTTAGTTCATGAATAACTATTGGGAGCAGAAGCAACACGTAGCAGGATGACAAGGAAAGCAGACACGTTGTAGGAGATGGAGACCAGCTCCCCAAGGCATCAATTCTCAAGCTGCCATATTGTTTCACTAGACCAAAGCCAGTTGGGATAAGGTAGCGACTTGCTTGACAGCTATATCTTATAAATTAGCACATTAGAAGGATGTCTTCACATTTTAGTGGATTTGCAATGCTGAATCGACCCTAAGGATGGATGTAACTGAGAGAAGCAAATTCTTGCTTTGATAAAATAAGAATGTTTGTCAGAAAAGAATCTGAAAGGTCACTTGCTTTCTTGACAGTAGTCTATAGGGATGAAGTCACAGCCATACAATTTATACTGGTGTAATGGGCACTGCAGAATTTTCTCTCTCTCATAATGTTGAGATTTTGACACAAGAATATCTCAGTTTTACTGACATTCTTCCATACTAAAGAGACAGCTGACCTCAAAACCATCTGCTACTCTAAGAGGAAAATGTTGTACGTCTGGGTTTGGGGGAAATGGCTAAAAATTTAGTAATGTAGGAAGCTGTCTTGTACCAAATCAGACCATTGATTCATCTAGCTCAGTATTGTCTGGCAGTTTCTCTTTGGGTTTTCAGATAGGAGGCATTTCAGTTCTAGCTGGAGACACAAGGGATTGAACCAGAGACCTTCCCTATAAAAATGAACCACATGAACTGAATGCATACCCTAGATCATAACTGTGAATTGTCTACAATGTTCAGTGGCTCCATACATGCTAGGATTAAATTGCAGGTGGATACTTATAGGGATGTGGGTGGCACTGTGGTCTAAACCACTGAGCCTAGGGCTTGCAGATTGGAAGGTCGGCAGTTCGAATCCCCACGACGGGGTGAGCTTCCGTTGTTCGGTCCCATCTTCTGCCAACCTAGCAGTTCGAAAGCACATCAAAGTTCAAGTAGATAAATAGGTACCGCTCTGGCAGGAAGGTAAATGGCGTTTCCGTGCGCTGCTCTGGTTTTGCCAGAAGCGGCTTAGTCATGCTGGCCACATGACCTGGAAAAACTGTCTGCGGACAAACGTTGGCTCCCTTGGCCAGTAAAGCGAGATGAGCACCGCAACCCCAGAGTCGTTCGCAACTGGACTTAACTGTCAGGGGTCCTTTACCTTTACCTTTACTTATAGGCCATTGTTTTTCAAGTTCTCCAGCTTCAGAGAAACATCTTGATTCTTCTATTGCAGGGAACTGTTAGACTGCAATAGTATGATCTGTTCTTCCACCTTGGTGTGTTATCATCTCAATAGGCTGCATATGCAAATCCAGTCTCAGTTTTACCATGTTTTATCTTACACATTTCAGCAGGCACACACAGGTCTTTTTACTTCAATATGACAAGCTGCAGCTGCCAGCGTTTCCTCTTGCATGTAACTATTGAAAGCATAGGAACTCTACCCTACTTTACATTTGGTGACCCTAATTAAAATGGATGCATATATGAATGAGCAGAGAGTCAAGGAGCAGCTTGGGTGTCTTCCCAAGCCACTGATTATACCTCACCCTTAGACGAGCCTGTGACTAGACCCCGTAAATTAATATAAATCCCATTGACATTCCTGACTGGTACCATCTTTGTAGTGAAGTAATCACAGAAGCTCTGTGCCAACTCTTAAACCAATTTCTTCCTTCATTAATTCAATAGTTTACAGTTTGCAAGCAATTGCCATTCAGGACCAGAGAACAGTGGCACAATGACTCACACTTTAGAGATTTCCTGATTTTGATGCATGGAGGAGGCTCTCATTAGGTGAAGCTCACCTTATATGGCCGTTCACTTATTAAATGGATGTAGCCATTGTTTTAACTAAATTTAAGGGAAGGTGGACATGAGGCTTGAATACAGGACACCCAGAACTTGTTTTTTTATGACTGTATTCCAGCTTGGAAATATTTTCTGCCCCTTTGTGGGTTAAACTAAACGTGGATCATTTAGCTATACTTACATCCACTATAATACTAAGGTTTTCCCATCAACATTAACTATGGGATAGCGCCAGGGGTTCCTCCCCCTTTCAAAATTGTCAATAGCCGGAAGTAGTCTGGTACAAGTTGTTTATTTGTTATATTTATTTCCCTCCACATTGATTAATTTTAACTTATTACATTAATTTCTTTCATTTAAATGATAACAATGTCATTTTTAAAAACAAAAACAACAACCCAACAATAATATCAGGTTCATCACTATGCAACTCTAATAATAACAACAACACATTAAAGTATAATAAAATACATCAGAATCTAGCCAGGCTCAGAATTTAGCAAACTGCAAACGCCTGGGTGAACAGAACAGATGGATCTTTAGCAAGCAGTGGAAACACATCAGAGTTGGTGCTTGCTTTATTTTGGGGGGAGGCAGTTTAATGAACTGGACTTGTGGAACAGTGGAAAAGGTTCCTCTTCCAGGTTATCACAGCTTATATTCGTTTATTATAACCCTTAAGTTAAGTTCTAACACCATACAAGCAAATAACTGATGGTGCGTTTAAAATTCAGTGGGTTAATTTATTAAATTCAGTGGGTTAATTTATTACACGTGGATGTAAATATAGACTCAGCATTGTTGCAAATACACAAAAACCTTCCTCAGATGTTGCTGCACACTATACATTTAATATAACATACATTTTGATTTGAAGGTCTGTGGAAGACAGAAATTATACAGGTGTGGCTTCTTCAGTTGCTGTGATGGGAGAGAATCCCTGTTGAATGCTGGACTTTTACAGAGTTCTTAAAGAGATAGGCGCCCTGTCCTTTTTGGAACCCTAATTCAAATGCATCATAGAATTGTAGAGTTGGAAGGTACCATGAGGATCATCTAGTCCAACCCCCTCCAATGCAGGAATCTTTTGCCCAGTGTGGGGCTTGAATAAGAGTCTCATGCTCTGCTGACTGAGCTATCCTAAAGAAGAAGTACCTATATCACCTGGCCACTGTGTAAGAACAAGATTACAGGTTAGGTGAGCTCTGCATTCTCAGACTGAACAAGCCCATTCACATGTTACAAAGGGGTACAGGTGTAAACCGGTTCTGCACATGAGCAAGTGTTTGTGTGAAAGCACACATACGTTGGCTTGTGCCGCTCAACTTATGTGCACAGATTGTATGCTGGTTAATGTTACATATGAATAACTGTGAGGCTACTGGACAGCTGTTTATACACACAAATTGTACACTCACTGAAAGTAACATAGGGACACCCCTATAGTCAGAAGATATGAATGGGGAACCTGTAACTCTCCAATGTGGCTAACTTCAACTCCTATCATTCCTGACTATTGTCTGTACATTGGGAGATTTGGTCCATCAAACACCTTGAAGGCCAAGGATTCCCCACCATTGCTCTTAAGAAAATAGTTTTAAAAAACAAGCAAAATTAACCAGGCAATTAACTTGAAGGGGGTGTTGTTTCATTGAAAGCATTTACCTTGACAAGATATTTGAAATTGTGCTTAAGGAAAAAGATTAAAATATAGGTGAAGCATTTCCCACCTGTTTATCTGCTGGTAAATTCAAGCATGGTCTGAATGGTAAGAGCAAATTTATGGGCAATGACTAATCGTACAACAAGGCTAATTAATGCCAGTCAATCTGGGCCGTTGAGACAATCATGCCTAATTGTGCTGAGCAACCTGCTAGTCTTTAACAGTGCAGCAGCGCAGGAGGGATTCAGAGAAGGATTTAAGGCTCGACTGCTGTTAAACCGAACGACATTTGTCTCTGGGTGCTCAGCATGCAGGGCTTCTGGAAAGCAAACTGATTGCTGCCAGCTTCTGTATCACAGTTGCCTGTAGTTTGATGGGTTGCAGGCTGCGAGTTTGGACAATGACTATAAATGCATGTTATGGATTTGTTTACCCAATCCCAGAATTATATATTGACACCACTAATTATTTCTTTGTGAGAAAGGGAACTGTTGGATGCTCCAGCTGTACACTGTTCCCTGTTCTCATATCTCAGATCAAGCAGCCTTTGCCAACCTGGTGAACAGCAGCTCATAAGAAGAGCTTGCTGGATCATGCCATTGACCCATCTAGTCCAGCATTCTGCTCTCACAGTGGCTATGTAGATGCCTATGGGAAACCTGCAAGTGGGAGCTGCGTAGAATAGAACTCACCCATCCTGTCGTCTTCAGCAACTGGTATGCAGAAGTATTACTGCAACTGTGGAGGCAGAGCATAGGCGTTGTGGCTAGCATCTATAATGGTGCTATCTACATGTTCTGGATTGCAATCCCTACCAACCCCAACTGGCAAAAGATGCAACAGTATCTTAACCTGATACCAAAAATATGGTGGTGATGGCACCAGGTGGGGCTAGCTGGAGAAAGCATTCCACAGGTGGAGACACTTTCTTAGAGGCACGTACCTGGATCAGGATAATCTGAGGATCTGTGCAGATTCATACTCCATGTTCCATGAGATATTGGATTATAGGTTAAAAGAACCATTTTGAATCATAGAACCAGAAGGTACCATAAGGGTCTTCTAGTCCAAGCCCCTGCAATGCAAGAATCTTTTGCCCAATGTTGGGCTCGAATCCACAACCCTGAGATTAAGAGCCTCATGCTCTACTGACTGAAACACCCATAAATATCCCCAAAAGTGCAGCTTTTATTTTGTAATGGGCGTAACTTTTGATTTCCTGCTTGTTTCATGAAATGAGCATGAGATGAGAAGCTGTCATTGAAGTCATCTGACAGCATTTGAGCTACTGATGCTTTTCTTTTTTTCTTTTCAAATATGTAAGCAACATAACAGCAAAAACAGCAGCAGTTTGAATAAAATCTGTAAAGTCGATAATCAGATTCTAAGATAATGAAATCCTCTCACTTGTCCTAAATTCCTAGAAAGAGTTTGGCTTTCCCCCAAACTGCTGCAATATGCACAAACAATTAAATTAACAAAAAGGAAAAGGAAAAATGGTAAAGGAAAAAAATGCAGCAAAAGAAGCTGAGTTATGAATGCAGAGATCCTAAAGATGACTGCAAACAATTTCCCCCTTTCCCCAGGTTTCACACACAATGCTTTTCTGACCTGAAAAAGTACATGGGCGCTGGCTGGCAATGGCTGTCTATATATCAGATAGGGGTTTTTCCTAGCCCTAAATCCAGTTGCCCAATACTGAATGTGGTGCCTTTCACTTGCTCTACTATTGAGCTATGGCTGCTCCTCAATGCTGAATGCAGGAACAGTCCAGATTTATGCACCTGCACCTTCCTTAATTGTGGGAGCCTATCCAGTAACTTGTTGCGATCCATCTTCAAGGTCAGTTCCATCCCTCAACAGCATCTCTCTTCTCTGGAAGCAGCTTTAATGTATAAGCCTTCACCTATCCCCACTTACGTACCTCAATTTCCAATAATTTGTTCGAAGAGGGTTTCCATAAAAAAACAAAACAGCATGTAAAGTATAAGGTATCAACCATTAAAAACAAAAAAGTCAGCAAGTCATATCTGCAGCCGGTCAATAAAATTACAGAACTTTATACCGCATCCTCCTAAAAGCTTGCTTAAAAGAGAAGCAAAGACCTTGCATTGGTGCTGTGAAGTCTGTAGCTCAGCAATAGGTCCCTCTCCTTTGAGAATGTTGGAACCACAGAGAAAGGTCAACCACAAATATTGTCCTATATAGTTACATAAACATACATTTAGGGATCATCACGGTTTTCTCAAAATGCATCTTATGATCTACAGGGAGTGTAGATCTACCCCAACCCTCCAGAAAGGACGGTGGTGGCATAGGAAGAAAACATGTAATTTGCCCCGCCTTCTAAAGTGATGTTAGTAGAGGAGGGTGGGAACCAACCACAGGGAAATGTCCTACCACCAGGAATGATTTTTAAGGCTCCAAAGAACTGCACTGTTCTTGAGGTATTGACACAGGACAAAGCTCAGGGAAATTCCTAATCCTTGGGAGCAAGGGAGCTTGGCCATTTCTAATCTTGTCTGACCATGTTACCCTGGAGGGTGGTGGGCTCTCCTTTATTGGAGGTTTTTAAACAGAGGTCGGTTGGCCATCTGTGTTGGGGATTCTTCAACTGCAGTTCCTGCGTGGCAGAGGGTTGGACCTCAAGGTCCCTTCCAACCCTACGGTTCTATGATTCTATGAAATAAGAACTCTATAACAGATTTGCAGTAATCTTTTTTAAAACAATGATAAAGGAAATTAAAGTCTCTATTGCAGATGCGTGTGAGAGAGTAATTGTATCATTTCTATCCACTTTTCTCATTTATAAAGCTATATTAGGCCAAGGAGGAATCAGATCCACATCAGTCATAGATGATTTCATCCAGAAGTCACAATAATTCATTAATGCCAGAGATGGATCCGACTAGAGCAGGTCAGCAGTGAAAAATGACTATTTTACCACAAAACTGTGTGTTTGGCAAAAACTGACAACGTTCTGGACATCTTAATTTTTCATAAGAGTCATGCCGGAGGTGGTGTTGTGGGGACTGTTATGTTTTGCTAGAAATAAGTTTGGAAACTTTTCATTTATAAAGCATTGGAAGTTGAGCAAAATGGAGGTAACAACAATTTCACTATCATTTGAGTTTAAAGAGCAAAGCAGACATTAACTTTAGTTGTGTAGATCACAAACACACCTCTAAAGGAATATGTATATGAATAAACTCATTATTTCCTGCTGCTCCACACAGGTATCCCAGCTTTCATTCAAAAGGGGATGGTTAGCATCTGTAGAACCAGAGATATGAGGTAAAAGGTACGCTCCCTCCCAAAAAAAGTTCTGTATAGTTCATATCTATGTCCCCCCACCCTCTAAAAAGCTCTCTTTGTGCTTATCTCCTGAAATTTACATCCTGGAGAAAAGCTCTATATTTGCCTTTTTCACAACTTATCCACAACCAAATTTAACCCTAGGATCACTTGCTTCTTGAAAAAGGTATCCATGCAGTTAAGTAGTTATGCATGTGCCTTGTCTGAGCTAAAAATAGCCGTCATTGTCTTATAAGTGCCGGTTTCTCATTGCTGCTAAACACAGGTCAAAACCTCAGGTATTCAGATGGTATCTCCTGTAGAAAGTCAGCGAGATCTCATTGATTTTTATTTGGTGGCTGGACTGAATGCACAGCAGTTTTCCTATAACCATCCCAAAATGATTGATTCAGGCAACATTTTTTGCCAGATCGCTATGTGCTAATTCAATTTGATGTGCACGTCAGGGAATGGAACATACCACGGGGAGCTCTCTTTCAACAGTATACAAAGTACAGCCTTTTTCATTCAATCATGTTTGTGATACAGATCAAATGTGTTCTTCTGTGAAGGCTCTCCTGTTGCCTCTCTCTCTAAATGCACTTCAGAGCAAAATGATGGCTTTCCTGGGGCTCCTTTTGTTATTTCCTGAAAAGTCAGGAAAACAAGTGTCAACACATCCATTGACTTCCAATTCAGTTGCACAAAGCAGCATGAAGGATAAGTTATCAAAGGGGGAGAAATGTTTTATCCACCAACACAAGTGAGCAGTGATAATGATGTTTGCGAAAGTCTCTGGGGCTGCTGGTTAAAGTTATCCTACCTTTGAATATGATACGATTTTAAGGTGCTAGAATCCAGAGTGAGACACTAACTACAGTATTCAAATAACTTTGGCTGGGGGGGGTTCAACCAGAATTTATTGTGTGACGCATCTTGTAATTTGTAAGTCAACATTGACCTTGCAGCATGATATTTTAATTTAGCAACTGAAAGTGCCCTGATCTGAACCCAAAAGCTCTTCTCTGTGGCATAGTAAGGCAGGATCTCTGGGTTTTTATTTTTTTTAGGGGCAGGAACTGCCTTTGCCTAAGTTTCCTACCCACTCTACACTTTAAGGAAACGAGACATGGTACTCTTTATACAGGTTTCAACTTACTAAAAATGATTACTTTTCAGGATCTCTTGGAGTTGCTGAAACACTTTCCAGTCCAGTGAGAGCAAAATATAATGTAATTGGCTTTCAAAAACATTCATTTCTGATGATACTTCACGTTACTCTCTACCACATCATGGGTTAGTCACTAAAACTGCATTCAGACAGCACTTTTATCTGTTTTCCTGACATCTCTGATGATTTCTATGTTTTATGTGAACTTTCACACAATGTAATGCATCTAGTGGAAGTTTAGCGCCATTTATTTATTTATTTTTTGTTAATCATTCCCAGGAAAAAATCCATTTGCCATCCCGTTAATTTGGAAAACCGTGTGAGTTTGTGTTGTGATGTCACGTGATGAAATTTCGGGTGGTATCCTGGCACACAGTTTCCCCCCACTGTTTAAAATTTAGCACAACATGGAGGCATATTAATCAAAAAGCCACATTCCACATTCTCCTTTTCTCTGGATCAGCTACCTGCACTGCTGCTCTTTACTATATGGTGCCTTCTTCAATGCTGATCTTGATAGGCCATTTGGACTTGAAGTGATCAACATACGGACTGTCATACTGGCTTGCCAGAGACGCAAAAGCTGTGCAACTGCTGGAGAAAGCCAACATCTTTATGTGTCCTAAAACATATTGAGAGATCAAGCTATTCCAATCTTAAAGCGTGGGGAAACTGTGCATTTGGAGCACATCCAAGTGGAAATTCTTTTGTGACAAATGCAATAGCAGATGGCAAACAATGATAAAATCTAATAAAAAAAACCCAGTATTGACTGAATCATGAGCACAGTCCATTGGAAATATATGTAGAACATGTTGGGTGATGCTTTAGGATTTGGGATAGAACTGTTTCCAGGCAGAACAATGAAACTCCACAGAACATCTCTAAGTGGTTCTGGAAATGGCTCAAATTTTCCTTTAAGGCAAGTGTAGCAAAACTGGCTCTTCAGAGGTTGCGGAACAACTCCCACCGGCCCTAGCAAACATGGTCAGTGATCAGGGATGATGTGAGTTGCAGTTCAGCAACTTCTGGGGAGCCAAAGTCCTTCACATAGAGTGGATCTCACTCCACATTTATGACATAAGGTTCCCCCAACCTGGTGGTCTCCAGACGTTTTGGACCACAGCTTCCATGACCATTAGCTAAGATGCTCGGGGCTGATGGGAATGGTAGTCCAAAAAATCTTGGTGGTCATCAGACTAGGGAGAGCAGCCTTACAGCAGTGGTGTAGCAGGGGAAGGGTGATAGGGGTGGGGCGCCCTGGGTTCCAGAGGAGGGGGTGACACTCAGTGGCCCCTCCCACCACGCACTGCTGCCTGGCACCCCATCTGTGCTGCTCCATGGACAGCCGGGGCAGCTCCACGGGCTGCCGGTGACTGCAGGAACAGCAGCACCAGGCTGGATGCACTGCGCATGCCCGGAAATTTTGGTGCCACTGCTTGACGCTGCTGCTCTGAGTCGGCACCGCTGCTTCTGCAGCGACCAAGCGAGCCGCCGAGTGAGCGGCAGCCCGCGGGGCTGCCCCATCCATAAAGCAGCATGGGCGGGGCAGCCCCACAACCCGCCACCTGCTTGGCGGGTCGCCCAGTCAGCGCGGGAGCAGCAGCGCTGGGCTGGATGGGCTGTGCATGCGTGGCATTTCCACGCATGTGCAGCCTGTCCGATGTGTGTCACAATGTATGCGCCACAACGCCCCACCCCCAGCACGGTGCCTCCACACTCCGCCCCGGGCGGCCGAAAGGCTTCCTCCGCCACTGCGTTACAGAAAGAATTATGCAGTTCTCTGTCTGTACACAGACTTTTGTGTTCTCTGTGTACTTTGTCAATCCTTTGAGTTCTTTACTTTTTTAAATTTTCTAGTTCGGTGGCAGGGAGAATCCTGCTAGCCAGTGAGTAGACAATACTAGCTGATCCAATGGTCTGATGCAGTTTCCTAGATTCCAAATTCTGCACACCGCTGGAGCACACATCTAATCCATTTTTAAAAGGATGAACAGCAGCACAGGTTTCCTTTCCCACAGTCATTATGCACAGATTGGGTTTTAATAAAATGGGCTTCACCCTTAAAGCCAACCCTGACATTGCCCTGGTTGTTAGAATGTCTGGATTACTGTGTTGCAAGACACATCCCCAGGTAGCTGGAATTTGGGCCTTGACAATAACACACTGACATGCTCCAATAAAAATACTGTTGAACAAGCTAGTCTGTGGAAGAAGTAATATGTAATCATTAGGGAGATGTAAATATGTTTACTTCTTTGGAGAGCCTTAAATTATTCCCTGAGCAGAGTTGAGTCCTCTTTTAAGATATGCTAATTTGGTCTCTTGAAATAGGAGACAATAAAAAAGTTATAGCATTCCATAAACTTTTTTTAAATCCTTCATTCTACCCCCTCCCCCATATATACAAGAGACCTGTCCTCTCTTCCTCCCTCCCTCCCTCCCTCCCTCCTTATCTTTGGATGAAGGGTGGTATACTAATAATAAGATTAAGAATAAGAATAATAGACTTGAAATGTATGGTGAGATGTTTTAACAACCAAGCTTTCTTTCCTTTTGATCTAAACATATTTCAGCCACTTTTAGTGACTGATAAAGACGATTGTGACATCCCATCATGACAATATTCTGTATCCCAAAGTCTATTAAATCATTGTTTGTTACACATCATTAAGAAACTAGTAAGCACTCTATGTAACGATGATGCTAAGTGTAAATTGTCTATGACAGCAGCTGGTGGTATCCTGCTGACAAATGATAATGCCATTTCAGCATGTCCTCAGAGCATGGTAATTACTGTTGTATTTGAGAATGTATATAGGCTGACGTTTACCTGATTTGAATACAAAAAAAAAACTCCTCTTTGGAAAGTTCATGCGAGCTCAGCACAAGGCACATGTGCTGCATAAATGTATTAAAACAAACTGTTTTCAGATATAATTAATTCAACTCCATCTGACCTCAAGCATTCTTCTGCAACACCAGTGGAAGGACTTTCATGGAATGCTAAATGAGAAATATTTAAAACATTGCACTGAGTCCCTTCATCTTGAGACATGATGGAATGAAAATAAGCAGTGCAACAGATTAGCTGGGGCAGAGCTGGGGAGTAGAACAGATTAAGTCTCAGAGTTGTATCTTCACTCTTTCTTCACTAATACCTTCAAATTGGGAGCAAATGGGGCTGCATTCTTACACATATTCTATTATTGGAGATAACGACTCAAGAAATATAACTGCTAAGGGAAGCCTGGGCATGGGAGGGATCTTCCCCTTCAAAAAGCTCCAGGCCTGAAGGTTCCCTGAATACAGAGGTACCTCGGGTTAAGACCTTAATTCGTTCTGGAGGTCCGTTCTTAACCTGAAACTGTTCTTAACCTGAAGCACCACTTTAGCTAATGGGGCCTTCCACTGCCGCTGCGCCACCAGAGCACAATTTCTGTTCTTATCCTGAAGCAAAGTTCTTAACCTGAAGCGTTATTTCTGGGTTAGCGGAGTCTGTAACCTGAAGCGTATGTAACCTGAGGTACCAATGTATTCAACTTCAAAGTAAAATCCAGGCAATAGTGAACCAAACTGCAAGCTTTTAGGGGGGAGGGGATATAGGGCTCACCTTGCCCACCCCTTTGAACAAACTGCATTGGGTGCTTATTCCGTTTCTAGACACAATTCAAAGTGCCAGTGTTGGCCATACATCCCTAAATGGCTGGGTCAGAGCTTTCCAAGCTTTTCATGTTGGTGACAAACATTGTAGACATGCATCAGTTCATGACACAGTAATCCAGTTTTACTAGCAAACTGGAGGGTAAACTCACCCCCTTCTAAGAGCGTTCGCATGGCACATTGACACACTGCAGCCGACCCATTAACATCTCATGACACACAGTTTGAATTAGGTTCTGTTTCTGTTGGGGAAAATTGAGGCACAACAAAAACTAGTGACTTTAAGAAACATGGTTTATTGCACACATACTGGTATTTACACCTGGTGTCTTCAAGGGAGGTGGTGCAGAACATTATAAACGACTGTTTTGATGCTGTTTTTAATGACATTTTAGCATTTTCAGGATGGGGTGTATTTTTCATTAGATATTCTGTATTGTTTTCTAGTTACCTCTAATGAAGAGTCTCCTGACTCAAGACATTGGGCTCCAATGAAAGTTCTTGTGCACTTTTAAAGTCTGCTTTTCTTGTTTTGGCATCTTTGTTCTTTCAGTCAGGATGCAATTTCAGCTGTGCATGAAATGATCTTGAATCACAATAGATGCAAATAGGAAATAGTTGATACCCCCCACAATGATTTTCTAAAGCTGGCAGAAGGAGGACATTCAAACATATTCCTGAGCAACTGTCGGGAAGATTCTTGCTAATTTATTTAATTATTCAGCCATCTATAGTGCTGATCAAATAATGGGCACTTGCTTTTGTAATAATTATTCAATGGAGAGCTGCCAAAATTGGCAATGAATGCTGTTGGTAACAAATGGTTTGACCACCTCTAATCATCTGAGATATTTCAGATTGTCATTACAAGAATTACTTGTGTGACACTTACCAATTTCTGACAAGGCGTCTGATTGCATCCTGATTCTCATCTTCCCTGTATGATTACCTTACTCTTTTGCCTTTATTATTCCTAATTTTAGGCTGTCACACTTTTGGAACTCTACTTCCTTTTCCCTTGCCTGACTGAGTCCAGGTACTGAAGCCACCTTAGGGCGTTGATCCATCATTCAGCTTTGAAGGTAGAGTGTGCACATGGGCTCAGGGGGTTTCTGAGTAAATATATGCACAAACATACATTATTGGTCAGGAACAGAAAAGCATGAGTGCATGCCTTATTTCTGAGGAGATGCCTTTTTGAATAGTGGGTGCTACTATTGTGAGGGCCTCTCCTCTAGGTGGCTGCAAGATGGATTTCAAAAGGCCAATCTAGATGTCATCATGTTCCCTCTACAAAGGGAAGGCTGAATCACTTGGGATTAAGTCACATCATTAATCGTTTGATTCAGATTATTTAACCACATTTATGAGTTTAAATATCCAGCTCAGATGTTCCACGTCTAAACATTCACCACCACAAATGCATTAGCTACAGTACAAATAATTCCAATATAAATTACTTAAATATTATTTTTAAAAGTCAACAATTCATTGACATCTGACTATGTTAACAGCTAAATATGTCTTAGAAAATACCCCTCTGAATCCATTATATGCATATTAACCTCACTGACTTGTAGAGAGAGATTCTTAGTGGCTTCCCCATTTGTGGAAGACTGTTTCCTGGGAGACTCATGAAAGTAAGACTCATCTACACAAGATGTTCTTTGGTCTGCTGTCTAGAGCTAAATTGATAGGGATTTTTAATGCTTATGCTTATGCTTATTATTATTATTATATATTTGTTTTAAATGCATGTAAGTTCTTCCTTCAAGCTTTGGTATTATATGCTTATACTGTACTTATTTACTCTTGAGTAAGCCACACAGAAATCAATAGGACTAACTTATAGGAAAGTGCACCAAGGATAGCAGGCTGCGGCAATTACATTTTTATGGTGTTCTGCCATTGCATTGTTGGAAATTCATGTGGAACATCCACAGCGGAAATAAACTAGATAGATTTGTCATAAAGTGGCTGCAGTGATTACATTAGAGACATTAAAATGGCTTTATATTCTATCTCCCATATTAATGTTGCACTTGTAAAAATACTTTGATGACCTAGAAGCAGGCAAGTGACATTTTAATATCCAGCATCCTTGTCAAATGCAATTTATAACAATGCCTAGTAAATCCACACTACTCTTCATTGCACAAATCTGATTAACTTGGAAAGAATCAGCAAAATCTTAATATGAATTTTCAAAGCATAATCCTCTCCCCCTCCTTATTGCTGGCAGATATAATCATCTTTTTCATAAGCAGAACAACATCAAAGGTGAGACCCATTATTAATGAATATTGCTACTTGTTCTATGGGATTCTTTTAAAGAAATGAACATTATATTCATTTGGTTATTACATATGCCACCCGTGGTGTCTACCTGGTGTTAAAAGGCTGTGAAAGTTTAAAAATATGTCTTTGCAAGAGGTGCTTCACATGCATATTATGCCTTCTTTGCAAATCAAACCCCGTTTGTATATTAACAGGACAATTATGTGCATTTCTGCTCTGAAAAAAGCTCCACTCAGGTCAAGTGTCTCCACAAGTGTAACCTAAATGTTTATGGGGAGGCGATGTAACAAATCCTAAACTAAAAAAAAAATTAAGTTTAATGAGTTTGATTAAAGATAAAAAATATGCTTAATTATGGATCTAAACATGTCCTTATCCCAGGGCAGTTACACTATTGAATTTATACTGCGTGTAATAACTGCTCTGCTTTGGCCTGTCTTCAGAACCCATTAATAGCATCCTCCCAGTGCAGTTATTACAAGCTTTGCAGGACTCCAGCCATTTAGTGCGGAAAGACACTGGGCTGGCATGGTGAATGTACACATGGGCATGCCAGCACTAAGGGAGACCTTGGGGCTATTTAAGCCTTTGATAGTGCCTCTCCAGTTTCTTCTGGCAAGCCCAAGGCATTGATTTAGATGTACTGCCTGCACTGTTGACTTCTTCCTGCAGAAATTAATGTTAATAAATGTGGCCCTAGTTCAACCCATTCTCTGTCTCTTGATTCTTATTTTCCAGGTGCAATGCTTATCATTCCAGGTGCAATGCTTATTATTAGTGTATTTTGCAGGATCGGTATACCACTTAGCTTTCATGGGACCTCAAATCAGTTTACAAAGAGAACCAAACAATAAAATAATCAGTAAAAGCAGTTAAAAGCAACTATTTAAACAATAAATTAATATCAGCAAGAAGCAAAAGATGAAAACCAGATTAAAACACAGGTCAGCATCCTACATGCCTTGATAAGCTTGGCCAAACAAAAGTGTTTTTAGTAGGCAGCATAAAGAGTGCAGTGTAGGTGTCTGTTGGATGTCAATAGCCAGGGAGTTTCAAAGTGTGGGTGATCCATTTCCTACAAATTCAGAATGAGTATAATGTGGCCCTTATTATAGTACCAGTTCAGCAGATCGAAACAGTCAAGTGAGCATACAGGGAAGGGCGATCTTGCAACTAAATTTGTCCCAAGCTGCCAAGGGTTTTAAATACCACTAGGAACACCTTGAACTTGGTGTGGTAGCAAATTGGCAACCCATGTAGATCTCCAAGCACAGGTGTTCTAATGCTGCTGGGGTTTCATTCCTTTCAGTAAATGTGCGACAGTATTCTGCACTAACTCAGCCCCTTCTTTAGCATATGTGCTGCCAGGGGGCAAAGAACCGCCCAGCGCCCCCAAATTTAGTTTAGCCCCCAAATTAACTTTTATTATGCTTATGTCAGACACCACGCTTACACCTTATCTCTTCTTGTGAATGACAAGTGCCGCTGTTGAGTCTGACAAACACCACTGTTGTGAATGACAAGTGCGGAGTGTCTTTGGTAAATGAGCGCACGAAGTCGAAAGTCCTTTAATGAAACAGTAGCTATACATTTTGTTAATACCTAGGTATATAAGAAGACTGATCGCCGAAGAATTGATGCTTTTTAATTATGGTGCTGGAGGAGACTCTTGAGAGTCCCATGGACTGCAAAAAGACCAAACTTATCCATCCTTAAAGAAATCAGCCCTGAGTGCTCACTGGAAGGGCAGATCCTGAAGTTGAGGCTCCAATACTTTGGCCACCTCATGAGAAGAGAAGACTCCCTGGAAAAGACCCTGATGTTGGGAAAGATGGAGGGCACAAGGAGAAGGGGACGACAGAGGATGAGATGGTTGGACAGTGTTCTTGAAGCGACTGGCATGAGTTTGGCCAAACTGCGGGAGGCAGTGGAGGATAGGGGTGCCTGGCATGCTCTGGTCTATGGGGTCACGAAGAGTCGGACACGACTGAACGACTGAACAACAACAACAACAAGGTATATATGTATTTTGTTTTCCTAGCTAGATCAAAATTATTTATTATTTCACAACAGGAAGATAGTTAAGAGCTTAGGTAGCTTCAGCAGCAGGTGCCTGGCACCCCCCCCCCCCCGAATTTGGCACCCGGGTGCCCTACACCCCTTGCACCCCTGGGTAAAGACGGCCCTGCACTAACTGTATCTTCTGAACCAAATGCAGCAATACCCTACACAGAGCTCATTGCAGCACTGCAGTCTTGAAGTAAACAACCCATGAACTACTGTGACCAAGCATTCCCAGTCTAGGAATTCCCAGGCATAGCTGTCATACCAGTTGCAGCAGTTTGCAACTTTGCCTTTTGAAATCAACAATTTAATGTCTATGTGGCCATCTCTCTCAGGGATGCTGTAGTTGCCTCCAGCATCACAGATTCAACATTGAGCAGAAAGTTAGACTAGGAGAGTTTCAGCTCTATGATTCTATCATCTCTCCTTCCAATCTTTAAGAAAGAGAGAGTGATAATAGAGGAAGATCTGGAGTGCTTAAGCTCATACTTATGCTGAAGTACTAATAAAAGCACAGAGCACTTAAGCAGTGCCTCTACATCCTTATGTATACCACTGCTGCTGTAAAATGTGTATAATACATCACTGCTTCCTAGTTTATCATTGCACAGGTCATCCCTTCAGCAGTGCTCATCTCATTAAAAAGGAACACAAGGAATAAGTAGTGCCAGCCACTTCAGCATTAGCTAGACACCCTTACTACAAGCTCAAGGTTAATACCAGTAAGTTTCCATTAATGTACCACTTATGAAACAATCCCAAAGATGTGCTATTGCTGCTCACAATTTGGAAAGCAATTTTAGTGCTGGTATAGTCCAATGGATATATTTGATATTACACAGATAAACACACACAAACAAATATATTTTAAAATAGCCCTACTGAAGACTAGATGTAAAATAACTTCTGACAAAAAACTTTTTTTTTTGTTTAGGAAGAAATATATATTGCAAAGAGACCAATCTTTGCCATTAATAAACCCTATATGCCATTTTCAGGAGCATATATACACAGCCACAGAGAGTTGCCAAGGCAATTTAGATTTTTATCTGCAGCCTGGACCAGAGCTAATTTCATTCAGAGGATAAATGAGAAAGTCTTCTATTGCCAAATGACAAATTGGAATGATTCATGATTAATGAAGGCTTTTTCCAGTAGAGACCTCCCCTTTAGACATGCTTTATTATCCGTGGAATGGAAGAAAATTTCCTTGAAATACAAAGAGGGCAGAATAACCAGGACACACTTCTACCAAGGAGTCTAGTTCTCCATTTAAGGAAAAGAGGAATAAGCTGAGAAAGCATTATTTGGTTTTGCGGAACGCTACAGCCACATAAGTGTTATACAAGATCAACTCATGCGAATTGCTTTTCACTTACTGCTATGCACCGAAGATGTGCCATTTGAAGACGCTATTCCCCAGTCAACACAAAGCAAATACTCACCGACCCCTGGGAAGTCTCAGTCTGGGAAACTGTGGAGACACAGCTGCCCTAGGCTACTCAAACAGGAATTTTTATTATATTTGGTAGAAAATGCTTTCAGACATCATTGGCATGTACCAGTTCCTTGTTTGGTGATGGGATGGCATAGATTTCATGATGCATGGAGGAATTAAAAGGAAATCATTGACTTAGTAGGTTGTGAAGTGTAGTGAGATGGTAGATTCATGTTCATGCACATCATTTCTGGCCTCACCTTCTGCACACTGATGAACATCTTTAGGTGACATAGTGCATTCCAATGCACATAGCCTGAATTCAAATGGCCTCCTAATTTTTCCTGCTTCTGCTTTTGGCTGCTTTGGAACTGGACAATTACTGTGGAATGGTGACACTTTGTCCAATCACTTTTTATTGTGAATTGGATGAATGGTGTTGTGAGCACAACTTTCTCCATTCATGTTTTCCTTGTTCAGCCTTTGCCCCCCTCCCATAGAGCTCAGAAAACCTTTTCTAAAAACACACACATAATGGCTTATATTCAACAGTATGTAAGCAGAGTTCCATTTATACAACAGGTCTTCCATTTCCTCTCCTCCCACACACCCCAACTTGCTCTGGAGGGTCTCCTATTTTCCCAGAGCTTATTTTGAGGATGTATGTGGAACTGGAGAGGAAGTTCCATTGCACACACAGAAGGAGATTATGTGAATGCAGCAATGGATATAGCCCAATGGAAGAAGTTGGGCAATATCCCAATAATAATTCATCACACAGTTGTTCAATAGGTTGTTGGGAAGATTATGGTCTGTATAGCCTGTATAGCCCTGTATAGCCCAGGCTTCCTGAACCTGGTGCCATCCAGATACTGTTGGGCTACAGCTTCTATCATGTAGACCGTGATAGTTAGCTGCATTCCAAAACATCTGGAAGGCACAAGGTTGTAGGAGGTTGCTCTAACTCTTCCCTTCTCTATGGTCGTTCTGTCTCTCTTCTCTAGGAATCAACTCTATGCATTTTAATTACTGCATTTGCTTTGTGAGCCAGATAGCTTATCTGATTGGGCAGCTACCGGTATATAAATTCAATTAACAAATGCATAATAATTGAAATCAAACCCTTTTCATTCTTCTCCTGTATCCCAACTGTAGTGGGGAGCGCAGCAAGGGAGGAGAGTGTATTTAGCTCTGATGCTTACATACCATAGTACCAATGAAAACCACACACCCGCCCCAACACACACACACACATGTTTCAGGATGTGGAAAGGGGAAACCCACTAGGCTACAGAATGATATTTTAAGTCTAGAAGCCTTGAAGCAGAGCTGCTGTTACACTTGCAGCTTAAAGCAAAACAGTAATGTTTGGGTGCTGCTAAATGGTCCTCAGCTGGAAGAATCCTTTGGGGCATAAGAGATCATTGCCGGTGTATCCTTATTGGAATTAATACACATATATTGCCTATAACTATATGGTGATGAGGTGAAGCTGGGATAAGGGGGCCATTAAATTATATTCCCTACTGTGCAGCAACATTATCCGCTTAGCTGAATGTATGGATAGGGTGTCTCCCAACCAACCTTGGCAAATCATTTACAAGAAATAAGCTTTTATTACAGATCCTGATGAAGAACATGGGAGCAGCCATCTTGTCCAAAAAGATACTGTGTAATTGACAATCGCTGTGATACTACAGTGGAATATTCAGCAACTTTAGTTCCTTTTTTTGTTTTCTATTCATTTACAATGTGATGGGAAATGCCATTTCAAAGATCATAATATCTGATAACGGAATGAAAATAAATGCGCTTGCAACAAAATGATGATTGCCTAGCACTAAGTTATAGATATTAATAATCCCGGAGAGTATGATTAAAAAAAAGGAGCAATGTTTGCAAGAGTCCAGATAGAAAGATCTATAAAGGTATGTGCAAACATATTCCTGATAAATCAGTCTGCGTTAATGTACTTTATGGTGATATGTGCTGTGTGAATACAGATGAGCTTGGGATGAATAATTAGGATCTAGATCTCAAATATATTGAAGATGGAATACCATTTATTCCATCCTTTGCTGTCTTGTGCACTCTAACTTGGGTGCAAAGCAATGTCTGAGGAAACAGTGGTTGTTTTTGTTTACAATTCACTCATAGGCACTCTGGCCACATTAACTGTGTTATGAATATGGTTGGTGGGAATAGCTGGGCGTGAGGATTGCACGTGGGAGAGCATTGCCCCCATAGTATGAGCATAGCATCTCATACAACTGGACACTGGACTCTACTTTGGGCAACTTTGTATAGAAAGGTGTGATATGAATGAACTAAAATAAAATACATAAAAGAAGCATTTTAGATGGCATTTTAGGTGGCACTGTGGGTTAAACCACAGAGCCTAGGGCTTGCCGATCAGAAGGTTGGCAGTTCGAATCCCTGCGATGGGGGGAGCTCCCGTTGTTCAGTCCCAGCTCCTGCCCACATAGCAGTTGGAAAGCACGTCAAAGTGCAAGTAGATAAATAGGTACCGCTCCGACGGGAAGATAAACGCCGTTTCCGTGCGCTGCTCTGGTTCGCAAGAAGTGGCTTAGTTATGTTGGCCACATGACCCGGAAGCTTTACGCTGGCTCCCTCGGCGAATAAAGCGAGATGAGTGCTGCAACCCCAGAGTCGTCTGTGACTGGACCTAACGGTCGGGGGTACCTCTACCTTTTATCTCTAAGGCAGCCTTTCTCAACCTTGGGTCCCCAGATGTTTCTGGCCTACAACTCCCACCATCCCTAGGTAGAAGGCCAGTGGTCAGGGATGATGGGAATTGTAGGCCAAAAACATCTGGGGACCCAAGGTTGAGAAAGGCTACCCTAAGGGGATTTGTGGCTGAACATTGGCAACCAGGTAACAAAGTCACTGCAAACATTTAAGCACAATATACATTTGAGCACAGTATTAAAAAGATAAAAAGCAACCATTTGTATTCAATTGTATCAATTTGTAGTTGTAGAATATATTCAGACTGTCTCAATTTCAGGAGTGATTCTTTTGCCTATCCAACAGAAGGGATGGTTATTTCACTGATCACTTACTTAAATAACAGCAAATTTAAATGAGTGATAATTACATATAAGTATATTTTAAAAGAGACAGAAAGATATATGCATAAGCAGAATTTTCCATGCATACCTATGCATAATGTTATGTCAATTACTTGCTCACACAGGCCTAGACAATCAAAATTACATTTTCAAATGGAAAGTGCTCTGAAGGAGAATGGGCTTGGAAGATTTTTGGCTGCTAAGATATCATCTTTACTCACTTTTCATCTGGAGGCTGAAATTATAGTACATTTATAACCTAGAGATGGCCCATGCGTATATGCAGCTTTATAACAGCATTTTTGAGGAAACAGGGAACTATAAAAGCTACTGGGACAAGATTGCTGAACATTTGGGAAATGATCAATCCAGACTGTTTGCATTCCAGGTATGCACTTTGAAGTGTACAATTCCAGAGACATTGGAGATCTCCTGCATAAGTTCAAACTGACAATATTTCAGTAGGAATTTAATCAAGCTGCACAGAATAATTTGCTCTTTGTTTCTGTAATATTTCAAGTGAACAGGGAGGCAGCTATAGTTGCTGGTGGCACACAACTATTAAAAATGGTAAATGCAAAATCCAATGCAAATGAGAGCTGCATCTCTTCAAAATGAGTGACTATTAAACAGGGCAATGGGCTTCATTGTCAAGTAAGCACAAATTGATTCATTTTGGAGCACAAGCGCAACATTCCTGGTGGCGATCACCCAAGAATTACCTAAATGACCAGGGAGATGGTATATCTTCCCTAAGAAGCTGTAGACCTTTTCTTCTTTCTTTCTTTCTTTCAGTTTTGGGGTAAAAGAAGAGTAAGGAGGTGGGAGAAAGACATTATAGCAATTTACAGTATTATGAATAGAAAGAATTTATACTCCCTTCTCACATATTTCTTCCTGCAATGTGGAGTCATTATTAGGCCATGTCTACTCCACCTATCACTGTCCTTCAGATGCAGGAGGACTCATAAACCTATATATCTGAAAGCTGAAATTTTCTGATGTGGTCCAAAGGAAACAAGAGCACTATGATTTACTCAACCCTATTTTTGCTGAACAATAGGACACCACATTCCTGATATAACCATACTCTGACCTCCCATTAGCAGTTTGTCCCATAGAGAGGACAAATGATTGGGCAACTGGTAAAAAGTGAAACTAGAACATGAATCTATATTTATATCCAGTTCTTCCAAATATCTTGGTATATGCTTACTTCAAACCACATCTGACACTGTTCAAGGGTACTTACTCCCAGCTAAGCAATTTGATTGATCAACTCTGCATTTCAGTCCATGGTAAAAACAAACAAACAGTTTATGTGGTTAAAAAAATCAATGAAACATTAAAACATAAATAGCAAACAAATCATTGCAAAAACAGTTTGAGACTGCAGTATCTAAAAATAATGCAACTGTTCTGTACCTAAAGCTACTTTTGGTGATGGTCAAGCTCATGCGAGTTTGATGAAACCAAAGGACTTGCTAGAACACTGACTTCTCAGTTAAAACTGGTTCTGAATTGACAATCTGCCCCACCCAAAAAGAAGCCAGTATCATCCATGTTTTAAGTTACCTGCACAATACCAGTGTTATTTTTCTAGAAAAAGAGGCACCGGAACTCACCATGAATGCCTCCCTTGTTCTCATAATGGCAATGGCACCCACCTGAGAAATGCTGGAACTGCGTTCCAGCTGAAAAAAAAGCCCTGCACGTTACACTCCTATGACCAACATTAATTACATCTGGAGTAGCTGCCACCACCTTGAGATGGTTCTGTACTTGCAACCATTCATGCAGATTAGAAACCTCACTACATTCATCAGCACCTATTGAAAGGGGGGGGGAGATAAGTGTGTTTTCATCAGTGTAAATGGGCCATCTTTATATATTTTTACAAACATTTTGAGAGATTCCTTTGTTTTGCTTACAAAGCTAAGTTGGAAGCACATAAAATAATATGCTGTTATGCAATGTCTTAAAAATAGAAAGCTTATAACATAATAGCTTTATGCAATAGCTTTAAGAAGTCAAGGAAAATGAGGCAAGGTGCTACGAAACTCTAAAAGGGACCATCCTCTACTGCTGTGATTTGACTCCAACCCTACTCCCACATTTATGGAAACAGACCTTTTGATATTAGTCTAGTCACATAATTCTGGTGCTGATGTTCACTTGGAATAGAGATAAGATATGTAAAAAGCTGGAAAAAGATAAAGGACCCCTGGGTGGTTAAGTCCAGTCAAAGGTTGCTATGGGGTGCGGCGCTCATCTCGCTTTTCAGGCCGAGGGAGACGATGTTTGTCCACAGACAGCTTTCTGGGTCATGTGGTCAGCATGACTAAACCACTTCTGGTGCAACAGAACACCACGATGAGTGCCAGAGCACATGGAAACGCTGTTTACCTTCCTGCCGCAGCAGGGTATGCGGTAAGCATTGGTATGCTTTAAAACTGCTAGGTTGGCAGAAGCTGGGACAGAGCAATGGGATATTAGTCAAAAGTACCAGGAATAAGTTTTGAGAAGACATGTCTAGGATTATCTTGCATGTTTGATAACTGCAGAATGATATTAGGCTATCTGATGGGGTCCTCCCCCCTAATTTTCAATTTAAGTTCATGCGGTAGTCTGTTTTTATAAGGTAGAAACTTCAGGAGCAATCAAGTGAAGCAAACTCATAAAATAATACTACCTGGAAACAAACTGAAATAGCTGAGATTTTTGTGCAACTGTTTAATCTTATAACAGCTGCTTCCTAAAACACCCATTTGAGTTAATGATAACAATGTACTCTTGTGCTTTCAAAAACAAAAAGCCAAAGCCTTCTGGAACAACTGCATACTTTGCCATATTCAAGCAGCACCTACTGGAACCATTATATTTAACTATCTGAAAGTCATTTCAGTCAATACTTAATTTTCTTCTCCAAAAAAAGTTCCTTTTTTATCTGCCATGTGTAAAGTACCATACAAGGTTTTCAGGTGAATGTTTGAGTCAAAGCATCTATCTCATTCTCAATACAAGAAGTCAATAGTTGCATAAAAAAGCACCAGACCTTTAACTGAAGTTCATCCTGACTGGGGTGGAATTTTGCCTTCACATTATGTTCTTGCTGCAAGAATTGCACTGGCTACCAATAGCTGCCCAGCTAGGTTCAAGATGCTCATATTGGTATATAAAGCCTTATATAGGTTGGAACCAGGACAGCTTAAAAAAAAGTCTCATCAGCTACATTCACAACAGACCAGTACTTTCAGTAGGAGAGGGCTTCCTGCAGGTCCCATCCTATCAGGAGGCTCATTATGCATGATTTCAGGATCAGACCTACTCTTTAGAAACTTTCTCTACTATTACTACATGTCAGAGAGGCACCTCCTCTGCTGTGAAGAATGAAATTCATATATATTTCTGAACTGTTACATATTTTTGTTATGGAAAATGTTGTGGTGTATGTTGAGCAGTGCTTTTTTCAGGGGGCACTCAAAGGCATGCAGTAATGGCACCTCTTTCTGTTGTCAAAAAGTATGGTACTTACTGTAACAACTTCATGGTGAGTATTGGCACCTATTTCACTAGTAAAAAAGCACTGTTCTTGGGGATCCATTTTCTCTTGTTAAATGGGATGCCACTTTAATTTTGTCATGTCCACAATATTATATTTCTAATAAAGATGTTGCAAACTGGATGCCATGTAAAAAATGAAGAAATCTGAAGCAAATCTCCAAGTGCAGTTCTAATATTTGGGGGGGAGAAAGAGACTTATCTGAATTGCTTTTGAATTTTGGTGGTGCTAATAAATCATAAGATTGAGTTCCTATAAGCCACACCATTCACAAGCACTTGCCCAAAGTATTATCTCTTTCTTAGGTGACTAGTAAGCAAGCAAGTGGCTGAAAGGATAGCTCATCTGGCTCCAAAAGAGAATGTAAGGAGAAACACTTTTAACCATTTCATTGAAGTGGGATTCTTGTTACTATTACTTATCTATAGTGCATAAAGAGCTACTGATGCAGATTAACAGAAGGAAAAGGCAGACCTACAAGGAGATAACAGTCTACATCAGTGTTTTTCAACCACTGTTCCGCGGCACACTAGTGTGCCACGAGATGTTGCCTGGTGTGCCGTGGGAAAAATTGAAAAATTACTTTATATATAGTCAATATAGGCACAGAGTTAAATTTTTTAACATTTTCTAATGGTGGTGTGCCTCGTGATTTTTTTCATGAAACAAGTGTGCCTTTGCCCAAAAAAGGTTGAAAAACACTGGGCTACATGACCAGAAACAAGAAGTGGCAGAGCAGAATCCCATGTATGTATTTATGAAATGAACACACATCTGCTGAGACACTTCGTGTTCTGTTTTGACCTTCTTGCAGAACACCTTCAGAAGGTCTTGTAGGCAAAAGAGATGCAATTTTCACACTTCTGGCTGAGATGAGCCGCTGGCAGTCAAAGAAGATAATACAGAGCTTGGTGGACAAATAGTTTGATATGGCATAAGGCAGCTTCCAAAGCTTGTAAGTGATGCAGAAGAATGCTAGTCTTCTCCCCAGCTTAGGAGTTTCCCAACAAACTGCTGGCAAATAAAATGAATCAAGGACTGATATTTCCACCCCTTTCAGCAACTGAAGAATCTTAATGACAGAGCCTTACACAGTACAAGCCTGGTTTGTGCAAGACAACTGAATCTTCACTGAGTTTTTAAATGCCACAAAATTTGCATCACTCCTGGGCTAAAGTGATGTACTGGCTATGACCCCTCCCCCCTCCATATCACTATTATCACACTACTTTCCATTATTTTTTCTCAACACACAGGTTTTTGGGGTTTGTTTCTTTGTTTGAAGAAGAGCCAAATCAAGTTTAATTGTGCAAACTAAATTTGCTCATATGTATGGCAGAATCATCCCTACAAAATAATGTCCATCCAGAAGCAACCTTTGATTTTCAAACTATGACGCAATAAGCACTTTTAAAACTGCATTTCTGATAGCTTATCGGTGCTGAAGAGATAACTGTGACAATTGGAGGGAAATACATAGAACTCTTAAGCTCAATAGTTCAAGAATTTAGTAACAATAATGAAGAGCACAAAATGAGAAGCAGTTGAGAATATAGATCCAGGATCGGTTTGTTGTATGATTAGTTTGAGCTAACAATAAAAAAATAAATAGAAGGACAAGTTCTAATTAAGAGATTCAAAGGATACCAGGGATAAACTGGTGTGTGGGAGGCAGAAAGGCTTCTGGATCCCTTTGTGAACTGCCTCCATGGAGGCAATTTGCAGAGGGATCTAGCAGTCACTGTCAGAAGAGTTTTTCTCTTCAACTTGTTCATTATCCATTACCTGGTAAATAGCCTGACACCCTCTCTTCCTAGTCTGAATACTAATTTCCTATGTGGCACCATATAAAATGCATCGCTGAAGTCCAAAAAAGACTAAATCTTCAGTGACAGGAGAGAGAGAGAGAGAGAGAGAGAGAGAGAGAATGAGAGAGAGAACTCTGGGAATGCAGTGCAAAATAACGAATCACAGAGGTGGGGACATATTTTATAAAACTAGACAATGGACACAAGTCAAAACAGTATGATTACTGTATAGGGGAAATAATAAACATTTTTAAAAACTACTTATGATACAATTTCACATAATATGAGAAGGAAAACACTTAGCTAAGAGCAGGCTTGCACAGTTTGTGATCCACCGAGCCAAATGCCACCTGTCTCTTATATATTAATTTCATTTCAGGTACTTCACAACCATTGTTTTTGCGATGCCAGGCAGGCGGCAGAGACAGAGGAAGGCCATAGTTCAGTGGTAGACTAATTACCTTGCATGCATAAGGCCTTTTGTTCAGTCCCTTGCATTGCCAGCCTGTCTGAAACCCTGCCAGTCACTGTAACAGTGTAGGAGAACCAATGATCTGACTCAGAACAAGGTAGCTTGCTGTCACATTTATTGAGCCTTCAGAGATGTGTTTATCGTTTTGGCTTGGTCTAACTCCCAGATTGTCTGGACTGCCAGAATTGGAAATATTGAACTAATGCATCCACTGCCTAGGTTTAGAGTTCTCTGGATATTCTCCAAGAAAGTTAATTATTAGGTGGCTATATGGCTCACTGAAAAATGGTGATGAAGAAATTTTTATTCATGGACTGATGTAAAATGTGGTGGTAGGTACCGTGATCCTTTCCACAAAAGACTGATTGTTGTGACCAGTGCTAATTCATAGATCATTAACTATGGGGAAGATAATTAGCAAATATTCTGTATCACGGCAAATAGATGGCTAAGGTGATTAATTTTACAGATGTAACTGTGCTGCTGAAAGAGCAGATTCCTTTTTGTTGGCTTGGTTGGTCCATACCTGTTTCTAGAGATTGGAAAACTCTACCTAGTCTGATTTGAAGTTGTGCTTGACTAATACAAGTCCTCCCTCCCCAAAGAAATAAATATATAAATAGTGGAGAGCTCATGCTTTCCCTAAGCTCTAAAATCTGGAAATACTATTGTACCTCCAGTGACATCATTGTGAACAGAGTGTGCCTTGATGAGCCCTCTATGAGCCCTCCAGTTAACCCTCAACTGTTGTCCACCTGCAGACTCTTGAGTCCTCTCCTGTCAATCCTCTCTCTTTACCTAAACTCATATTACAGTACTGGAGGCGGTAGTGAATGGCAGGCCACACGGTGATGTCTCTGCTTGGCCTTAGTCATGGGCTGCTGTCATGTAAGTGTTTAGAGACTTCTCGGTTTAGAATGCCTGACAAGATGTCCCTCCTGATGACTCTGGTTCTTTGGAAAACAACATTTCCCAGAACCTTTCTGACAATCCTGGAATGAGAGAAACTTCCAAATATTTTTGGAATTGAAAATGACCCTACATCTGTGAGGCAAAGTTATAGGGCAAAAAAGGCCACAAATTTATTAGCTAATCTTCTTTGAGGATCTGCTTTATCCTAAGGAGGAAATTGGTGAGTGACACTGCCCTGGTTCACCAAGAAGGCATCATGAAGGCTTGTTGAGGGGTGCTGCCAATAAGGATGACAATGTGACACAGGCTGGCAGAATACCTGTTATCCAAAGGAAGCCTCTGGGAGCTCACCCAAGCTCCATGTTATTCACTTCTCAGCCCACACTACATGCCTTAACGTTTGTGGCAACTGAAAGCCAAATTACTTAGCCAAATTAAGAATACCAGAGCACTGCATAGAGAGCAGTATGGAAAAGCAAAAAAAAAAAAAAAAAAGTGCCTCAAGATCAAGGGGCACACACAAAACAGCCAAGCTTTGTAATATTTCATTTTAAATATTTTAAATACCCAAAAGCCATAATAGTTTATTTTTCTTGTAGTGCAATCACTCTTCTTCATACTCAAATGTATTATGACTTAAGACTGGATAATACTTGATTTAAAAAGTTAACTGCAAGGTGCTCCACTTGTCAGACCATTGATTCAAAAAGGGCTCCTTGATTTCCCTGCTCTGTACTTTGTGTGTGTACTTTATGCTACTTCCACTTAATTAATGAACAAACCAACTCAACCTCAGAGTGGGGTATGCTTTGATTTTTGTTCCTGTTTCCTCTCAGGCTCAACAATGCCCAGCAGGCCGCAGTCAATTCAACAGGGGAGCTGATCCATCACTGTTCAAGAAATAATGGACATTGACTGATGAGCAGGAGATAAATCATTGGAGGATTGTCTATTTGGACAGCCCTGAGTGACACTGACAGAACCCTGCATGAAACCTAATTTTATAGTGGCCTGTATACTATTGCCTTTTGGAAAGAGCTTGGCACTGCCTGAAAAACTTGGTCCTCACTGTCTCCTTCAGCAAAGGTGTTCACTTTACAATGGAATCTGCCAAATAATTCCCAGTGCAAAGAGAAGAGCAATCATGGTGGGACTTTTTCTTTCTTTCTTTCTTTCTTTCTTTCTTTCTTTCTTTCTTTCTGGAACCCTTCTTAGGCAAAAATGCCTCTCAAAGCAGTTTACAACTCTATAAAATACTAAATCATATAATCCATCAATAAAACCATAAAAGTTTCAGAGAACTATTAAAATAGCATTAAAAGTCAAGCTCAGGATCAGGTGCATCTTTGTGTATTGCCCTACTAGAAGTGAAATACCACCAAATTTAGTAGCTTTTTTAAAGGGTTGTTGAGGGCATAAGACTAAATGAATTGGGATCCAAATACCTGACAGAGTGCCTTTCCTTATACTAGCCTGCATGCCCTAATACTCACCTTATCGATGTTCTATTGCTGGGACTTGTACATTATGTGGAAAGGGGCCTTCTCTGTGGTGGCACTCTCTTCATGGAAATACATTCGGCGGTGATCTTTTGCTTGTTTGTTTTAGTGCTTTTTTAAAAAAAAAAAATCATCATGAAAATTCATCAGCATTTTAGTGCAAATCTGTCCTAATGCTCACATTTCTGTATGCCATTTTCCCAAACATAGGCATTTCTGCAAAGCAAAATTCAACAATATAATGCATTTTGATATTATTGTTGTTACTAATATATGAATTTTTATGTACATTTTATCTCAATGTATGCATTTTTGTAAACATTACTTGACTGTAAACCGGCATTGCAAAATTCAGTGAAGCGCAAATTTGGAAGGATGTCTGTGTTTCCATTCGTGTACTGTTTTGGAATGTGTAAATTAGGTAGGTTCTCCTTTGATATGCAAACTGGCTTGCATTTCTCCCCCATCCCCGCTTGACATTGATAAGAAAAACACTCAGGGCCCAGAGGCATTTTGCGGAAATTAAGATGGTTGTGGAGGTAACCACTTTGCCAAGTGTTTTCTGATCCAGCCCTAAAAACTGTGTGTGTGTGTGTGTGTGTGTGTGTGTCAAGAAACCAAAGGGATATAGTGCCAGTCAGCCCATCATGCTGTGTCTGCCAGACCTGATATCAGGCCTGATATCAAACTACTACTTGCTGACTTCCCTATTTATTTATTTAGCTCATAAGATTTGTATACCGCTTGATTGTAGAAAAACCTTCAAAGCAGTTTACAAAAAAGATTTTAAAAAATAGAATGATCACTAAAAAAAATTATAACCATAATTTAAAACATACAGAAAGTTAAATCCACAATAGACTAAAGCAAATTTGTTGGCACTGTGTAGCAGTTTCACAATCTACAGTTGCATTTTTAATCCTCTTCTTACCTTTTCATGAACCTGCGTATTTATATTATATAACTTTTCATTTTATTTGTGGTCGCTGGACTGTAAATAAATTATATTTGATTCAATTTGAATACACAAGACTGAATGAAAATTAAACCTGGCCTACAAAAGAAAATCAAACTTTGAAAAATTATCCTTCTTTTAGTAAGCATTTTAGGCACCCCCGAAGGTTGAAGCTTGGGATCAGTTTCTGAAATCCTTTTACTTAGATGGCAAAAAATGTAGTAAGAAAAAGCATGGGTGAAAAAGGTATTGTAGATTTTCTGTTTTAGATTTTAAACAAAACAAATCTTTTAGACTTATTCATGCATACATTTAATTATTTGCTCTACCTATTTATAGGCCACTCGCATGACTACCAAGGCAGCATCTTTTTCAAAGATGGTGGACAATTTCTGTTAGGAAGAAAGTTTGATTCTTCATGTTGCAGCCGATGGGAGATGCTACGAGTTCACTGCATATGCAGGTTCCTGAATACCCCACTGCAATGGAACCACTTGCCTTACACACTCACTTATGAGTGCTCAGTTACACAATGGGTGAATGTGTCCAATTCAAAACTGTAAAAAGAACCCACCATCTCTGAAATAAGCCAGGAAAAAAAATCTTTTTTTTTCTTCAATCGTTAGAAGCAAAAATATTTATATCCACACAGCATTCCTTCCCACAGGTTCTGATAATTGTCACTAGCTTAGATCGCTTTCATTTACTTTAATTAAAACAAAACCATGTTTTTGCTCCCAAATGAACTTCATAGTTGTTGACCATAGTCAACTAACAGTAATAATAAGAACACAAAATGCCATAAAGCATGACAGAAATTAAGAACAATCAAAATATGCCTGATAAAAGAAACTGGCAAAAGGCCATTAATGGGGTAGCAAAGCAGGCTTTCCTTGAGACGGAGTTCTGAAGTTTGAGCACAGCTATTAAAAAGGTCTTGTCCTTGGTCCTAACCAGATGCATTTCAGATAGCAAGTTGACCAATCCTTTCTTTCAAACGATTGGAGAAACTCTTTATTTACACACAGGTAGAATAACTCAGTGGTGTTTTCATGTTCAGAAACGGAACACATTTTGTACCAGATGCTGAGGACAAAAACAGAGTGGTCTTCTTGTGAGTTCCTGAATAACATCTTGCTGCAGAAGCCAAGCTGAAGTCAGTTGAAATCAGAGGGGCATGGTAGTGGCTTTCAGCTGCCCTCCTTTCAGCTTTGTTGCTGCTGTTTGTAGAGGATTAGAGATGAGGCATGTGAAGTCGGTGCAGTGCAAATGCACTGGTGGAACCAATCCTGTCATTATGCCAGTGCATTTACCATGGTGAACTTGCCACTGCTCACTCCACCCTCTCTACCTCCCGGAAAGCAGCAGTAACACAGGCAATGGAAAGAAAGGTGTGTGCCATCGCCCCACTCTCTCACCCGCTGCTGGCTACAATGCTATGCCCAAATACATAGGTGTAAGCACCACTGAATTGTTAATGCTGGACTAGACGGACCTTCCTCTGATCCTCAAGATTGTTCATTTGACATAGGCATAGATGTTAAATTATCATATTGAGTTTGTCCTTTGAGACAATGGGGTTGCAGTGCTCATCTTGCTTTATTGGCCGAGGGAGCCAGCGCACAGCTTCCAGGTCATGTGGCCAGCATGACTAAGCCACTTCTGAAATGCCGTTTACCTTCCCGTCGGAGCGGTACCTATTTATATACTTGCACTTTGACGTGCTTTCAAACTGCTAGGTTGGCAGGAGCTGGGACTGAGCAACGGGAGCTCACCCCGTCACGGGTATTCAAACCGCCGACCTTCTGATCGGCAAGCCCTAGGCTCTGTGGTTTAACCCACTGCACCAGCTTGTCAGCGCCACCCGCGTCATGAATTTAGGATTTTACTACATTTTGTTGATTCAAGACAGCTGACTGAAGCAGTTTAATAGCACAATCGCATGCATGCCTTGTTGTTCAGTCGTTCAGTCGTGTCCGACTCTTCGTGACCCCATGGACCAGAGCACGCCAGGCACGCCTATGCCTGCCCAGTAGTAATTCCCACTGACTTCAATGGGGCTTTCTTCAGCATTAAACATATATAAGATTGCAGTCTGTTAAATGTAGCTGCTGATAACTAAAGCAAAAATAACAGATAGAAAGTAGGGGCAGTAACTTCATCTACTGAAGGATTTAATACCCATTTTTGTTGCCAGACAGTTCTCTATTGATTTTAGCTCATCAAGTATGGTGGGCAGTTCCAACCTCTTCCATTGTGAAAGGCCAGTAGACAATTGATATAACACACTAAACATAATTGGGAAGGCTAGAGAGACAGACAGACAGAGAGAGAGAAAACCTGATTGTAGAATCAATGAAAATTAATTAAATACAAAGCAATATGCTCATCTTATCTAGTCTCTGTTTTTTAAAAAGGATTGCAACCATTTCTGCAGTCCTTAGTCAACCCACTGGCAATTCATTGAGTATTAATCTGCAAAAGTAACTCAGCTGGGTAGCAAAAATGCTTTGAACCAACCGCTTCATGCTATATAATCTATGGAAATTGACAGGCACACGGACTTCCGGCGGCGACGCCATTCCGGGTGGTCGTGGGCTGCTTCAGCTGCGAAGCGCCCAGTCCATCCCGGGGGTTGGAGCCCCGCTACCGCAAAGCGGGGCTCCGATGGGGTGCGGGAAGAGCGTCCCGCACCCTGGGCTCCCCGGCTGTGCCCGTTGTGGCTCCGAACCCTTCCCTCGCTTCCCCTGTAAAGGGGGAGTGGGGGTGAAGGGACTACGGAGCCGGGCTATAGGGGACATGCCCCAACCGGGATGTAAATGCGGCGACAAATCCCGAAATGAGTGTTGAAGTTCTACCTGTGATGCATGGATTTGAAGAACCCGGTGGTTGTGAGTACTTGATTGGACTAGTTATTATGCTTTTTAGACGACCCAGGGGAAGGAGAAAGGCAGCCTGCCTCCCTCCCTTCGGATGAAAGAAGCTAACCAGTTCGAGTGACTGCTGCTACAGAACTGGTTATAAAGTATCTGAACTTTGATGAGTGAGACTGTTACAATTTCCCTTTGGGGAGTAAATTTGCGAAAGATATCTCCGTTTGAAGTGTCGGTCTTTGCACTCTGGCTTCAAGAAAAATGGCGATGAAAAGTTTAAACCGAGGTGAAAAACAACTCTCACAAAAGGAAGAACATAGAGACAGGAACTGCAATTTGACACTCACTCACTCCCCCTCCTCCACTATGTTGAACTTTGTCTTCGAACTTGTTTTGAATTCTGGATTAACGGATGAACAAAGGCTCACTGAGCTGAGACTGGAACTTCTTTATCGGAAAGTGAAAGTCTTGTGTGGGGATTTGAAAAGAAATTTACTACCCACAGAGGAGGCTTTTAAAAGTTTTGACACTTTGGAAAGAAACCTTGGCAAGGAGCTGAGAGGGTTGCTTGAAGGATGGAGAGAAATGACAGGGCGACTCCGGGAAAAGGATTCGTTTTTTGGGGGTGGCAGCCCCAAGACGATGACAAGATTTGTTATATCCAGACCCCGAGGTGTGAGCTCGGGGGCAAGGGACAAAGAATTAAGATATTTACAAGAAGAAGAAGAAGAATGGTTTAAAGAAACGGAGCAGCCGAAAGAAGATGAGTTGGATACCCTGAAGCTCGTTGCAAGGAGTGTTCTGAACTGTGCCTGGATCTGTGGTTATTTGGGAAAAGACGGTAATTGGGAATCTGGCTCTGGGGTCACTAGGAGAAAGACAATGGACAGAGGGGGAGTGGGGTGAAGTATTAAGTAAAATTTAAAATGGTTTGTTATGGTATTCTGAAATCAGAGGGTGAAGACCGTTAGTTCTATTTAGCTTTTTTGTTTTTAAATAAGAAAGGAGATATTTAAAGTTTTATGTTACTAGCAGCAGGTTAAAGGATAGAGGAGAAAGTATAGAATTTGATAAGAATAATTCATGAAGATTTATGATGATGTATTATTATGATGATGTATTATTAGCAAAACTAGTATAGGATGAAATATAGACTAAGTTGAGTAAGATGATTGCTGTATTTTATATATATATAACTGTGTTTAACTTTTAGAAGAAGTGGTTAAAAAACAGATCAAGGATATAAAACCGAAGGTGAAAAGGCAGGGGAAGTCAATGGTCAAGATTTAGAAATGGATTTTTTTTTTTTTATAGGAAAGATTTAAATAAGAAAACTTGGCAATGTTTGTATTTGTTTTATGAGTGTATTTGTTTTGTATTTGTATAAATGTAGGTGTGGGTGTGGGTATATGTTGTTATAAGAAAAAACGTCAATAAATTCTTATTAAAAAAAAAAAGGAAATTGACAGGCACACTACCCTTTAGGTAGAAAACGGACTACATGTTGATGTGTTCTCATGTGTTGTATATCTTCTTAAATATGAGTTTTCTTTATATGTCAGTTGTTGTTATTATTACTATTATAATAATCATAGAATTGTAGAGTTGGAAGGGATTCTGCAGATCATCTAGTCCAAACCCCTGCAATGCAGGAATATGCAGTTGTCCCCTACAAGGATCAAACCTGCAACCTTGGTATTATCAGCACCATGCTCTAAGCCACTGAGCTATCCATGAACTGGAATTTATTAAATTTGTAAGGTAAACTGCTCTTCACCCAAAGATCACAGGGTGGTTCAGAGCATAAAAATACAAAATGAGAATACGAAATACATAATAAAGAAAAAGCAAAAACAAACCAGTAATGCCACCCCACAAACACATTTTAAAAGCCATTAAGGGAAAACAAAAGTGGATCTGTGCCAGGTGTCAAACGGGTGTGCCCCCTCCACCCTCCCTTATCTAGCTGGTAGTAAGAAAGCAAAAGGCGAGACTTGAGAGGGTTGGGTGATATGAGTCAGAATCTAGAAGAAAAGCGGCAAACTGGAGAGAGAGAGAGAGAGAGAGAGAGAGAGAGAGAGATTTCTGTTTGAATCTAAGGCCGCTGGCAGAGGAAGAGGAGTGCGGGGGGAGCGCACTGCCCCCGGGAGTGCGATCCCGGTGGGGTGCCATTGCGACTGCCCCCTGTCCACACTGGGCACCACGCCCCCTCAGGCAGTGTGTCATGCCCTCAGGATGCTTGCCACACTCCTGCGGGTGGTGCGCCATGCCCCCAGGATGCGCACCAGCCCTGCCCCAGCCTGCTCTCTGCGCCCCCCCCAACCTGGTGCCAGAGCATGAAGCTCCACCACTGTCTAAGGCTGTGGCTATAAACACCGTTTGGGGTGTTAATGCTGTGAACCCCTCCATTACAAGCTCAAGTTGTATATATGTGTAAATAAACCATATCCTAAAGACACCACAATCTTGGCTGTCCCATATTCCAAAGGAGACAGGAACCTTGGGTAAGCACCTGGAACCCCTGGAATTTTGCACCCCTCGGAGTTTGGGTTGGTGTGTACTACAACAGTATATTCTCCCTCTGTCTCTTCATCTCTTTAAAAGAAATATTTTTGACTTGTCAAGCGCAGCGCACTAATTTAGAGTTTCTTGTGACATTATGAAGTCTAAATCACACTTCCTTGCCTAACTCTGTCTATAGCCTTGGGATTTACAGATAAGAAAGTAATTGAAGCAGAGGGGGTGGGGAATGACTTTTACTTTATTGCAAGAAAGGTTGATTTTGGCTCTCTCCACTAAGGGTTTGGGTTGGTTGTATGTTATTACCTGTTAGTTAGATTTTATTTTTTTTAAAAAAAAATTGGCGATTTTTAGGGTTGTTTTGATTTATATGTTGTAAACTGCATTAAATTTTTTTTCCTTTGAAAAGTATAATACAAATTACTATTTAAAAAGTATTATCATTTATTATGCCATATATTTATATACTGTTTAATCACTGAAGTTTCTAAGTGGTGAACAGCAAAACTACAAACAATATAATAAACAATATATAATAAACAATATATAAATAGATGGAACATAGGACTCAGACTGTTTTAGGGTCTTTTATTTTTTACTGGAGGTGGCATTTCCATTTCCCCATCCTTTCTTCTGCTTCTTCTGTGAATATAGACCCAGATTTGAGCTTAGTGTTTTTTAATATAGAATGTTTTGAGGTGGAGAGTGCAACTGAAATGTTATAGCCATGATTTCTATTTAGCTGATCTTTTTAAAAAAGATCTCATTAAAAAGTGTTGCCTTTTCATTACTGTTTGACCTAAAGAATTACACTTGGTGATTTGCAATTTCCAGATTCTCAAAGCTTACAAATCTCATTCAGCTTTGAAAAGAATGACTGACCAGTAATGGCTTGTGCCCATTGGGATTGGTAGGGTGCAAGACCTAAGAAAAACTTGCTGGATCTGGCCAGTGGCCCATCTAGTTCAACATCCTGTTCTCACAGTGACCAACCAGATGCCTATAGGAAGCCCACAAGACACAGAGACCAATAGCAGGCAAAGCCAGAGCCAATGACAGGCAGAGCCAATCAATTCTAGTTTCCTCCTCCTCTCTGTTGAGTTCTAGAAGGACAACACTAAGACTTAGGAGGAAGCTAATAGGCAGATCCACTTCCTAGTTGTAAATAAGAAGTTAGGAAGATGGAAATTCGCTAGGGGTCGACTGAGGTTGCTGGGCAGTGTCCCATTTTGCCTAAGGAACAAGTCTCCACTGTGACCAGGGCTTCCCCCGCCCCCCAGGTGGAGTTCACTGGAGTTCAGCTCTGACACCTCTTAGGTGGGCGCCATTGCCATTCTAAGAGAACAAGGGAGAAGTTTGTGGTGAGCTCTGGCACCTCTTTTTCTAGAAAAATAGCACTGACTGTGACTGACACTATAACACTTCTGCAGACTCAGGAAGTCCTAAACTTCATGAGGGGCATTCCAAAGGGAGAGCTTTTTGGAAAATGGGGTTTGAAATTAGATCTCATACATCTGAATCAAACATGCTCACTACTGTACAACAGTGATTGTGATTACAGTGTCTGTTGTTGCTGGTCAAGGTTGCTAGCGGAAGCACCATGGAAATGGTTTATGTAGATCTCCTGGAATTAATGACTATGGTCTGGATTCAATTAAGTAGTTGAGCTAACAAGAGCCAAGGACTACTGCTAGCACAACAGGACTTTCTTCGCCTCCTCACACTTATGCCCCACCACAGTCCCCCAAGCTCTGGGGGATCAAGGTAAAGGTAAAGGGGTCCATTAGGCCCAGTCATGAACGACTCTGGAGTTGCAGCGCTCATCTTGCTTTATTGACTGAGGGAGCCGGCGTACAGCTTTTGGGTCATGTGGCCAGCATAACTAAGCCACTTCTGGTAAACCAGAGCAGCGCACAGAAATGCCGTTTACCTTCCTGCCAGAGCGGTACCTATTTATCTACTTGCACTTTGACGTCTTTTCGAACTGCTAGGTTGGCAGGAGCAGGGACCGAGCAACAGGAGCCCACCCCATTGCAGGGATTCGAACTGCCAACCTTCTGATCAGCAAGCTCTAGGCTCTGTGGTTTAACCCACAGCGCCACCCGCGTCCCCTGGGAGATCAAGAGACCTCTCAGAACATCACACAAGAAGAGGGTAGTAGGAGAGATGGTTCTGTCAGGCAGCTGTAAATGCTTGTGCTGACTGATTGCTTGAGCTCACACAACAATGAACTCCTCCCCTGATTTCTGACATTCAAGGGATAGAATACATAACTATTTTGAATATTTTCTATATCAATCTGCGTCGCAATGCAGGATGTTTCTCAGATCAGTGAAAACCTTTGGGCTAGCTAAGCAGTCAATTTCTCTGCCAATGCAGAGAAAAATCAAGTTAAAAATAGATTGAAGAGAAATACAGCCTCACAAGAACAGGTGTATTGTCTAACATATTGGATCTCAAACCACTGAAAAGCTAATCTAGCATGTGTTCCTGCTCCACAAACCCACTCAAGTTCATGCAGTTGCCCTTCCTGCAATGCCAGCTGATAGATAACCAAACAGGTGCTCCGGCATACCATCCTGTCAATGTTGTTGCCACCCCCAGGTTTACCTTTTTATTTTCAGGCTGGATTAAGCAGCTGCTACCATCTTCTCTGTCCCACAGAGTTTGGAATAGGCAAGAGGAGATGCAGGCAACAAAACAAAGTCGTTAATGAACCATGTCATATTTGCTGGGACTCTCAAGCGGTGCTTCCTGTAGGCATCTAGTTCGCCACTGTGGCAACAGAGTTGTGGGAATGGATGACTATTTGGCCTGATCCAGCCCACTTCTTCTTATGCTATGAAGTTTGCAGTTTCTGAAGTTAAACCCCAGGAACCTGCTGCCTGACTAGCCAGAAATGTAATGCAGAAGAAGGAATATGGGGTTGTATGCAGTATAGAGCTAAGGCAAAAGTCCCACCAGTGCAAGAATTTTCTTTCTCCCCCTCTCCTCCCCAAGAGTGCCCTCTAAATCTGTTCTGTGAATTTGCCTCAACCCTCCAGAGCAGAAGTGGGGATGCCTCAGGGCGCATGTGGGGAAAATCCCTTTGCACTCATGGAAATCCTTCAGCTGGCTTCCACTCATGCAATCATTTAGTTGCATATGGCTCATGAACTCTAGATGGGAGTCTCTCTTACTTGGATGAAATCCCAAAACTATCACTATTCATTTAACCTTTCCAGCTCTAATGGCCACAGACTGAACATCAAAATTACAATCTCTTTCAATCTAGAAACCAAAAGTACAAATCATAGTCAAGTACCTTCAGATGAGTTTTCTAGCCGATGCATGCTATCAGATTGAGAGTATGATTTAACACAGAAACACAATGGTAGGCATTCTTTCTCTTTCACTCTTTCCCCCTCAATGAGGCTTCTCTCTCCCTTCCTTTATTTTCTTCCTTACCAATCTCATTTCCTTCCCATTGCTCACCAAGAACTTTCCTGGTAGGATTGATTCACTCAGCACATAGCTAAAACTGTGGAATTTGCTCCTGATGGAGGCAGTGATGGCCACCCAACTTGGAAGGGTTTAAGAGAAGCTCAGACAAATTCATGGAGGAGAGGGCTATCAGTGGCTACTAGGAACAATGGCTGTCTCTACAATCAGAGGCAATACCAGTGGCTGAAAACTGTAGTAGGGGAGGAGCACTCTTGTGCTTAGGTTCTGCTTTTGGGCTTGCCATAGGCATTGGGTTGGCTGCTGTGAGAGCAGGATGATGGACTAGACATACCTTTGGTCTGATTCACTATGCTCTTCTTCTGTTCTTATCCAGCTTACAAAAACACGGACATGTTGTTGTTTAGTCGTTTAGTTGTGTTCGACTCTTCGTGACCCCATGGACCAGAGCACGCCAGGCACTCCTGTCTTCCACTGTCTCCCGCAGTTTGGTCAGACTCATGTTGGTAGCTTCAAGAACACTGTCCAACCATCTTGTCCTCTGTCGTCCCCTTCTCCTTGTGCCCTCCATCTTTCCCAACATCAGGGTCTTTTCCAGGGAATCTTCTCTTCTCATGAGGTGGCCAAAGTATTGGAGCCTCAACTTCAGGATCAGTCCTTCTAGTGAGCACTCAGGCCTGATTTCCTTAAGAATGGATAGGTTTGATCTTCTTGCAGTCCATGGGACTCTCAAGAGTCTCCTCCAGCACCATAATTCAAAAGCATCAATTCTTCGGCGATCAGCCTTCTTTATGGTCCAGCTCTCACTTCCATACATCACTACTGGGAAAACCATAGCTTTAACTATACGGACCTTTGTCGGCAAGTTGATGTCTCTGCTTTTTAAGATGCTGTCTAGGTTTGTCATTGCTTTTCTCCCAAGAAGCAGGCGGCTTTTAATTTTGTGACTGCTGTCACCATCTGCAGTGATCATGGAACCCAAGAAAGTAAAATATCTCACTGCCTCCATTTCTTCCCCTTCTATTTGCCAGGAGGTGATGGGACCAGTGGCCATGATCTTAGTTTTTTTTTATGTTGAGCTTCAGACCATATTTTGCGCTCTCCTCTTTCACCCTCATTAAAAGGTTCTTTAATTCCTCCTCACTTTCTGCCATCAAGGTTGTGTCATCAGCATATCTGAGGTTGTTGATATTTCTTCCGGCAATCTTAATTCTGGCTTGGGATTCATCCAGTCCAGCCTTTCGCATGATGAATTCTGCATATAAGTTAAATAAGCAGGGAGACAATATACAGCCTTGTCGTATTCCTTTCCCAATTTTGAACCAATCAGTTATTCCATATCCAGTTCTAACTGTAGCTTCTTGTCCCACATAGAGATTTCTCAGGTGACGGATGAGGTGATCAGGCACTCCCATTTCTTTAAGAACTTGCCATAGTTTGCTGCGGTCAACACACACGGTCATACACCTCTGCTTAAAAATGTACTGTTGGGAAGTCATACACTTTATAACAGTTTTTCAATATGGAAAAAGAGCTTTAAGTTAAAATGGTAACCACAGACTACAGTCCTAGTTTCTAGCCATGTGCCAACCACTGTTCTGGATATACTTTTTATTTTTAAAGTATAGGCACTGTTTTCAGAAAATCAGTCATAGTGGCACAGCATCCATAGATGTTCAGCTAATACAACAATACTGAGGTTGAAATGCCTCTGAACAGCGCTTCTCATTGCGAAAATAAACTAAAATACAGTAAAAAGATAGCTGAAAGGATGTGTGCAATCTGTGTTGATATATCAATTAGAACAGATTGCCTGCACATTTGAATTTTGGAGAAGCGACTATCACTGGGTGTTACGAACAGTGATAACAAATGTCAAGGTTGTATTTTTTTATAGGAGAGAAGACTCTTTTCTTTAAGTCTTAATAAGCTTGGCCTATACCAGCTTTTTCTCATATCAGTCCAAGTGTCACATTTGGGTTGGGAGAAGCTTGTTAGCAGTAATTACCAGCAGTAGGTTCTATTATTTGCCAAAGTAATTTTCACTACTAAGTACCACCAAAACTGCCTCAAGCCTTTAATTCCCCTCCCTCCCTCCCTCTCCTTCCTCTTGCCTTACTTTGCTTCCTTTTAAGTTCGTGCATTTTCCCATGATACTGCTCTCTGTGGTGCAGGGCAGGGCATAGACAAGGCGCTGGGTATCAATGTGATCTTGAGAGATGGGGTCAGGTCCAGCGAAAGCCTTTCACAAACAGACCCTGAACTCTATTAGAGATGCAAATCCACTCTCTGAGTGAGGATTGTTGAGGTAATATAATGGAGCCCAAGGAATGCCACAGCAGCCGCTTTTCAGCATAGGCCTTTTGTCTGCATCTTAGCAAATTTCTGCAGCCTGTTTAAACCGCAGCTATTGTCCTCGTGGCTTCACCGATTTCTCTCCCTGCCACTAGCTCACAATGGCTTGATATGGACATCTTTGTTACCTCCTTTGTACTGTATATCAGAGTAATGTTTCAGCAGATTGAGGCCTAGCAGGAAGAATTAAACCTGTACTACACAGCGCATGATGAATCGTGGGATTTACATATCATTTTAAAGGGTGTCTTTTCTGAAGGTTGTTTCTGAATAGTGTTGTGTCTCCAAGGATGTGGTCTGAGGGTGGAGTGACAGAAAAGGAAGTGATTTAGATGCTCACTGACAGCTTAATACACAAGGTACAGGCAAATAGTGGAAATTCACACATCATCTCCTTCTGCACTTTTCAACGAGAAATGTAGGCCCAGCAGTTTAGGATTTGCATCGGCTAATGCAGGAAGAAAGATGAAACCGGTCTAATTTATGTAGATGGCAGGTTGTTTGAGAGCAGAAGGCATCAGGGCTCAGCACCCTGGCGCCTTTGATCCCACTGCTTTCTACTAAAACGGAAAGTGCTGATTGAGTCAGGTCTTGACATTACACAGGCAACATATTTCCAGGTCTTAACGTGCTGTGCAACACATTCCTGAGAGGAACTGCTGTGCTTGGAGAAGCAGCTTCACAAGGCAAAGGCAGCTGCGGAAGCCTACCAGGAATCATTCTAAGAATTATAGAAAATTATTTTTAAAAAAGCAAAACAGTCCAAGCCCCTGAAAGCCAATGATATGTCATTATCTGTCAATCTTCAAGAATGAGAAAAACAGGAAACAGTTGTGTCTATGTACAAATAGGCAGATTGGCCTCCTAAGGCAGGATTCAGCATGATTTCTTGGCTTCATGATGGTGGACTTAATTTTCAGATGTTTAAATATACAAACATGAACACCACTAAATCTATTTGTGGTGGATACATGAACTGGCAGTGAAAACTGTCAGCACCAGAGGAAATAAAAAAAAAAACTTAGCAGAAGTAAAGTAAGAACACAAGTAATCTCTCTTGTGGTCTACTTTCCAAAGCCTTCTCAGGTGCCCACACTTCCTGAAATACCCATGACAGCCTTGGCTGAGATTTCCTGTAAGTGTGGGAAGGCAGGGAGGCTGTGTATTGTACACCTGACAGCTGCTCATTGCTTTTTTAAAAAATGAAGTCTTAAAAAAAAGTCAAAGGGATTTCCCTTAAAAACAAAACCAGCCAATCCCACGCACTTGGTAGTCAGGCTTCCTGGCTTCTTGCACAAAGGGAAGATGTCACGAGAAAACTCCTCCCATGGGACATTTCAAACCAGGAAGCAGAGGCATCTGGGGAGACTGTGGAATTTGGGATGAAGTTTAACAGGAAGAAAACCACAAACCATCCTTGACCATCTTCCAACAAAAGAAGCTCAACCCCACACCCACCACCATTCTAAAGAAATTCCAAACCACCCTGCAAATGAGGGAAAATATTGGAAACCTCTTTTAGGGAGAACATTTTTGAGAAAGCAGGGCACAGGTTTTGCCACAGTACTACTGCAGTCCTACACATATACTGGTACAAACTGGGAGTGAGCCATCTTAAAACCACTGGATTTAATTATCGGTTGACTTGCACAAGCTTGAAATATTACTCCTTGCTTGGTTAGTATCCTTCATTTCTAAAGCGGATTCCTCTACCTTTTTTCTGGGACAAGAAGATTTATTTAGGGGAACATTCATTGCTTAAAGCATGCACAGTCTCGTCAAACTCTCCATTTGACTTTTCTGGGTTCCCAGCAGTTACATGCAAGTCTGGGTCTTTAATTAGGATTTGAGCAGAAACGTGATTTTCTGCCTGAGTAGCTCTTAAAAATTAATATAGGAGGATTATTTTAAAGAGGTCTAAAGGTGTTAAGTCAATACATATAGTTTTACCAAGTTATTCTCAGGATAGAGATCCAGTATCACTAGGTTAGCTCACAAAACAATTTGCCTCACTCCTTCCTGCCCTGGAAAGAAAGAGATTTCCACAAATCTGTATTTTAGAAGCATTTCTTTCCAATTAAGGAAGGCTGAGGTCCTCCAATGTATAACAATTGCCTAGCTAAGCTTGTTGGAGTTGCAGGATCTTTGTGGTTTAGTACAATGCCATGATATATCTAGAATGCTGGTAGAAGAAATAACGGATTGATACCACACACCAGAAGCTACTTTTCATTACATTGAGAGAATACTAATTAATTGGGGGGGGGAGTCTATGGAGTCATCAATAAATTTGGGTTAGTACAAAATGCATCACAAATCAATAGGTTCAGATTAAGACATCAACCCTGCTAGTTCATACCTTCAGGGAAAGCCTGTGTGAACAGACCTTTATGGAAGGATTGGAAATCAGTAGTCAAACAAAGTCACCTATTTCAAGTTTTCTCCCCCACCCCCACCCCACCACTACTTTAGGGCATAATCATATGCACACATGAATCAAGAATAACCTCCGGGGGGGATGTTGAATGCAAAATCTGGTGAAGGTTGTTTAATTCTGCATACCTGATGAAACATGGTAGAAGTACACAAATAGGCATGTGTATAGAAGGGACTTCCCATCCACATCCTCCCTGTCAGGCTGTTAATTCTGTGGTGGAACTAGTTTGATGCATGTTTTTGTACATGAATGCATGTTCATCTACTTCCTTCCTAGTTTAGTATGACTGGGTTGGCTCAAATATAATACTAGTTTTCCACATCACCAGTGCTCCACTTGAATAGCTACTTCTTAGTTTGCAGAAAACCATAGTTTACCATTACATACAATACAATTTACTCTCCCAAATGCAATTGCAAAACAGGTTCAAACCATGTTTGCATGGAAGTCAAGTGCAAACTATAGTTTGCTAAAAGTAACAGCAAACCATTGTTTCCAATAAAGCAAGATGTAACCAAGCAAGGCTTATTATGGGAAAACGTTAGGGCCTTGTTCCTGTAGCACCAAATCATGGTTTGGTGTTAGATGTGAACTAACTTTCTGTTGATCTGTCTTTCGCTTGCGTTATCATTGAATACTTGCATGGTGAATTGGCTTTTGTATAAAGGAAGTTATAATAGGCTGTAGAAGCTTATGCATTCATCAGCTGCATGAGATAAAGTACCCTTTACCACAGTAGATAGTCAAATTGGGATGGACAGGTGAAACTAGGACAGGGCTCCTGTTCCTTTAATACTTGCGTAAGTGAGGGAATTTTTGCAGGCTATCCCATGACAACTCCTTATTGCCTCTTCTTAGTGAGTCTTTGAAAAAGTTAACTTTTAAAAACAGTTAGGAGGTGCTATAGTTTATACAGCCTGTAAACTAATTATTGATTCCCCCCTAAAGACACTGAGCTTATTCCAATGAAAAGAGATAATCCTCTTAATACATTTTGCTATGCAAAATTCTAGGGAACATTTAGATAAACCAATGTTACCAAATAGTCATGCACTGAGAATTAATTTGTAGTGCAAAGTGGGATTCAGAATAAGCTCCTGGAATAAGTTTTAATAGAAAGCAAGATTCCATAGTAAATATTTTGTTACCTATATAATATCAAATTCTTATCTTATGCTGGGTTGCTCAAATTAAATACACTGGGGTCTTTTAAAAAAAAAAAAAAAAAAAAAACTCAAGGTGATGCTCATGACTTGTAAGCATTGCTTCCTGCTAGATTGCCACCTATGTCCTTTTCAAATACAATTGTACCTTGGTTGTCGAACGCCTTGGTACTCAGACATTTTGTCTCCTGAAAACCGCAAACACGGAAATAAGTGTTCCAGTTTGAGAACGTTTTTTAGAAGCTGAACGTCTGTTTTGGATGTTGGCACTGTTTCAGGAGCCAATCAGCCAATCAGAAGCCACGCTTGGTTTGCGAATGTTTTGGAAGTCAAACAGACTTCCGGAATGGATTCTGTTCGACAGCCAAGGTGCAACTGTATCTTGCTTAGGATATATTTTACTTTCTTTTTAAAAAAGAAACTATTAAAAGAAAAGGGTTGCAGGAAATCTCTTTGTTATTTATTGGCTCTACAGTGGTACCTCGGGTTACAAATGCCTCAGGTTACAGACTCTGCTAACCCAGAAATAGTACCTCGGGTTAATAACTTTACCTCAGGATGAGAACAGAAATCGCATGGCACCAGTGGGAGGCCCCATTAGCTAAAGTGGTATCTCAGGTTAAGAGCAGTTTCAGGTTAAGAATGGACCTCCAGAATGAATTAAGTTCTTAACCCAAGGTACCACTGTATTCTATCTTTATGCTTACATATAACTTCTTTCTTAAATCATGATTATTGGCAAAAATCTATAATTTATCGCAGAAGGAATTATTCTACAGAAGGTATTGTGCATTGTAGTGTTGTTACAGGCAGATATATTTCTGTGATTGTCAGTGGTAAGCAGTTCTGAAACCAAAGTTTCAGTAAGACAAGTTTATTTCTTATCTTTTTATTTTATTTTATTTCTTATCTTACTGTATTATTTTATTTCTTATTATCTTTTTATTCCATATCTTTTTATTACATTCTTATCTTTTTTATTTTATCCAAACTTTTCTAAATGCTGAATGTTCTCCACTCTTTAAAGCAGGAACAGAACTTCTAAATTATAGTCTTAACAACATTGGCTGCAACCCTAATCCCACTCGCCTGGTAGTAAACCCAACTGAATTCAACAGAGTTTATTTCTGAGTAGACATGATTAGGATTGCAGCTTGGTTAGGATGCAAACACATGTAGGAAAAGGCTCAGTGAACTTCATCCAAGTTATTTATAAAGACAGTAAACAAAAGAAACCTGTGGCGATCAACTTATCAATTTTCTCAAAGCTGATAAGGAGCCATTAGTGATCACTCTTTGGGTTCAATCAGGTAACCAGCTACAAATCTACCTAACAGTTACTTTGTCCAGCACACATTTTACCAGCTTCTCCACAATATCATGAAGGATTTTATAAAAACGCTGTATTTTTAAATGTCAGTATTATTTTATACCAGAGGTTAAAGAACGTTATTGTATAAAACTTAAATAAAGTACCTTGTTAACAGTTAAGACTGGACATTTAAGCATTTTTGATAGTATATTCAACTTTAATATTGATCAATGATATGCATAAATATTAGTATTTATTCATTTATTTTAAAATCAATTCATTTTATTCAGTCCTGCCAGTTACTGAATACCAGGCACTAAGGTCAGAGTTCAGATCATGTCTGAATACAGAGTGGTGTTTATCCTCCAAAGCAAAACCTAATCATTGGCATAATCTCATGTACTGTGTATCCATCATGTTAACACTTCTCCAGCATCCTTATCTTGGCAGCCAGGAAAATTGTGTTTATGATATTCTTTCATTACCCAGAAGCAACGGTGTTCAAAGGTGAAAAAGTCCTTGATGAGAATATGGAAACACAATGGGAGGGGGCTCAGGTCCAACAGACATTCAGACTGCCAAATTCTTTGCTTAAGTAGCCAAACATCTATCAACAAAACTTCGTCACAAGGGAGACACTTGATATTCTAAGCAAACTAGAAACAGAACCTTGTTTCTAGTTGAGTATGCTTCAAGGTGTGTATGGATATAGGTTTTGCAATGAAGTAGCTAGGAGTGCCTGTGGTGTGCCAGCACTGAGAGAAAATATAACATTGTGTTGTTCAGTGGGAACCTGGAAAGGGACTTCACAGAGAATGTATGCAAAACAACGATTGAAGCAAGAATGTTACTCAGGAATGAACAATAATAACAAATGATGCACTAGTGAGTGGAAAACTAAACAGATGCAGGGCTGCCAGAAACAAAGGGGGGGGAACCCTTAAATTGCACATCCCAATTTGTCAAAAAAGAGAGGCTTACATACAGCATGGGGAACCTGCAGCCCTCCAGATGTTGTTGGACTGCAACTTCCATCATCCCTGATCACTTGCCAAAGTGCTCGAGGCCAATTGAGGAATCTTTTTCTGCGGTGGTTCCCTATTTGTGGAATGCTCTCCCAGGAAGGTGTACCAGGTGCCATCATTATATAGCTTTAGGTTCCAGGCAAAAACATTCCTCTTCTCCCAGGTATTTGGCTAATTATGGCCTTTTAAGCTGTGTGTTTGGATGCATTGTTTTTGTTACTATGGTATATATTTTTGTATTTTTATATTGTAAACCGCCCTGTGATCCTTGGATGAAGGGCAATATAGAAATTTTTAATAATAATAACCCCATTCCTGATTTACACTGTGTAAGAAATGTGATGCACTTCAAGTTGCACAGAGAACAGAGCTGTCTTGGCTTCTGCTGCATTGTGAATCCTTTTGCTGGGATATGTTGAGAGATAAATGCAAATGGTTGACAAGCTGTTCTGTTTTGCACCTTGACATACAGAAATGTTGCTATTCTATTAGGATCTGTGTTTTATAGTTCCAATGTTTATAAAGGTAAGGCATATGCTGTTTTCTCATTACATGCTTGAATGTCTTTTTGTGCCTTATTCCCTAGCAGAACTTTACACCTTCTAACCACCTATCTGCACCAATCCTTTAAATTTTAGTGTGCCATTCCAAAAGTTAACATATGTGCAATGTCTTATGGTGCGCATTCATTTCTTCGACAGATTCTCTTTCTTGCATGTCATTGAATTTTATTGAAAATGACTACTTCCAGCCACCTTACTTAGCACATCCAACAATTTCTAAAGACACACATGCTTCATGGATCTAGTTTATGTGGGGCTGTCAGTAAATCTATAGATGTGCAGCTATTATGATTGGCTGCCATTGGTTTCTTAAGGTATGAACCTGATACACTTCTATACTTCTGAAACTTGGGCACTGATATTTCTAAGCAGAGGTCATTGTTTCCTATATGGAACAGCTAATAGTTTTATGCAGCCCATATTGGGAGTTAATGCAGATTACCGGGAGGAAAGGTAGGTGTGTGTGAGAGGGGGGGCAGTGTTGTAATCAGCACAGTGAAAATGCAACTGTGGAGCCAATCTGGCATTCCTGGCAAGGCATTTGTGCCACAGTGACCTTACCATCGTCTCTCACCTCCCTCCCTCCCTCCCTCCCTCCCTCCCTATCCTGTATGTGGGATCTTGTGTAGCAATTCACATATAGAACTGCTGTTGGATTCTACAGGAAATCAGTCAGTGTATGATGTGACATTCTCTGCAGACTTTGACATCCTGAGAAGTTCGGGTTTTACATTTCTTTAAGAAAGCCAAATCCATGATGCCAAACAAAGGTTTCAGTAAGCGAATACATGTTGTCACACAGCTGGCTTAAACGAACCAGACTTGCTTTATGCTCTCTGAAATCTCTTGTCTTGGATTAAATTTCATCAGCTCCTCGTGCTCATTCATGCCCAACATTTTTACTCTGGCAATGTGCATCCATAAATGTATTGCTTTAAAGAAAGTGTGACTATGCAAAACGAAAGAAACTGTTTCTTCATATATTTGGAGCCTGTGATTATAATCTGTCTCTTGGGAAATCCATGGAAAATATTGCAAAAGGAAGGCAATGGGCTTATGCTGCCTTTAAAGAAAAAGGTCAAAGCTACAGGTTACTTACTGCCCCCTGAAAGGTTCTTGTAGCTGCAGGATAGGCAGGGGGGAAAAGACAGATGCCACTTGTCTCATGATGATTATGCAATGCTGGGAAGTACTGCACCTGTTGAATTTCTGTTTCTCAGAGAGCTGCTGAAGGTGTAGGAAATGTTATTATGCTGAACATGGGTTAAAGTACATAATCCAGAGGGAGCACTTTACTGTTTAGAAGAAGCAACAGTTAGCTGGAAATGATCGTCCATAATAATGTAATAGGTAGCTTTTAACTCTACAATAAAGATATATTTAACACCTAGCCAACTTCCATCCCGGCCTCACAGTGCTGGTGCCAAACCAATTAGCACCCAAGCGTTTGGGAAAGAACAATAACCCAGCAGCCAACATGCCATGGAGCATTGGAGTATGGTAAACTGCTATCATTGGGACTTAAGACGCTTTTAGGATGAAAACCACAGCTATAGCATGCAATTCTGGTTTTCTGTGTTGCAGGAAGGAAGGACACAGAGATTGAAAAGGTCAGCCTAAATGATAGTAACTAATTCAGAAGCAAGATGTTAGTGCGGAAGCTGTAGAAGTAAGGATTAGCCAATACGCAATTCAGGAAGACATTTTCATACACAAAGGGTAGTTGAAATGCAGTATGGCATAAACTGACAAGGTCAGCAGAAACCTGTGCTTTAAGGAGGAAGTCGGTGGAATCTTAAAATGCAGACTGGCTATACACATTAAATAAAAACCCACTGCCTTTCTTTAGAGGTGACTGCTGGGAAGAGCAGGCAGTGATGCCTTCTTCCCTTAGTCCTTGTGAGTGGCTCCAAAGGAGTTGCCAGTCTTTTTGGTATAGTGGGTACATCTGGAATTTTGAGAAAGTACCATGGGTGCTGGTCACAAAATGGTTGCCATGAGATTATGTCTTGACAAAAAATGGCTGCTGCATCAGAGCAGAAAAGGGATAGGACCACAAAATGTTATGGGGATGCCCGCCTTTAGTCTGCTTCCCCATGAATGGGGGGAAAGGCATCTAGATCAATTAGTGCTGAAGCTGCTCGCAGAGAGAATGGGAGGGCGAGTTTGCAGTCCTGGCATCCTATGAAATGTTGTTGTGCTAAAAGTAAGTGAGGCTGAATCAGTACAAACAAACCTGAGCAGGAAGAGCAAATCCCACCTGAAACTGCTGTGTGCAGGATTGAACCCCAGTGACCAGCTGGTGGGCAATGGGTTTCAATCTTGCCTTTTGTAGAGATCAACTGCACCCATCATCCAGCATCACCTGCTCATCAAAGTGGGACAACTTGATTGACAGGTGGACATGGTTTCATAAAAACAGCCTCACAGGCCAAATCGGAACCCGTGATGGGTCAAACGTTGACCTGTGGGCTCGGGATTCACCACCCCTTAGGAAGGTGGTGTTCATATGGGAGTAGCAACATTTATGCCAGCCTGAGGTATTAAAATGGGTTGGTCTAAAGGAAGTAGACTGGTTATTTGCTGCTGGTTCTAACCAATCATCTTTGTGATTGTGCTATTATTGTGTCAATGAAATGTTAGTAGTCTGAGGGGACACATAGCTCTCTCTCTCTCTCACTCATGCAGCCAGCTTTTACTTCCAGCAAATGCTGGAAGCAGAGAAGCTAACAGATTCCCTCCAGACAGTCACATAATGCAAAGCAATAGAATACTCTCCAACCATCCTTATTTTAATGGGACAATCCTGGAATTACAAAAGCCAACCTGATTTCTGATTTGATTCTAGAATGTCCCAGGGATGGGCCAGGGATGGCACTTGCAGTGGTACCCTGCGTCTTTTGGTGCCACTATCTGTGTCTCCCCAAAGGTCCAGGCTTCCTGGCTGCTCCTTCACCCACCTCCATCCATCTAGTAGGTGGTGCCACCTGTTTGTCATGAGAAAGAAGCAACTTTTTAAAATTATTATTCCAAAATTCAAGCACAGTAAACGGAAACTTCATATAACGGTCTCTCTGTCAGTTTTATGCAAGTTTATTTACAAGAAAAAACACATCCAAAGCACAGCCTCCCGTGTGCTCTCATTAACAGTAGTTGCTCAGTCTGACTCATCGTCCCTTTCCCAACAGGAAGAACACCAAAATCCCACCTTTATTCTCCTTCCCTTACGTTGTTCTTTGAGCTTCTTCAGGCTCCTAGTACCTGGCTGGCTTGTCCCCTCCCCACTCCTAAAAAACACAGCCTCAGACTCTGGCTTATCTGCTAGTTGCCTGGCAATGCTTGGGCTGACTTCCAACTCTTCCTCTCCTTGAGAGCTAACAGCTTCTTTCCTGGGAATGAGGAGGGCCGGGCTGCCTCTCTAAACCTTGACAAACAGCTCTCCTCTGCATAGTTGGCCCCTTGCTTGCACAGCTCAATTTCTGAGGCTGACTCTTCCACTGCGCTCTGGGGGGCCACGTTCCTGACACTTCATTACTTTCAAATTTTAGGACCAGGAGTCAACAATTTCTAAACTTACTCAAGAAGGGCATTTTCTGAACCTATCTGATTTCCTGCAGCATAAGCACTGAAGTTCCTTATCACCCTATGGTTTTAGGCCTATTCAGAAGAAATAAGCTCCATTGAGTGCAGTGCGGCTTACTTCCAGATAAGTGGGCCTTATGCTGTAATCCTATGCCCATTTACGTGGTGAGAGTATGACCTACAAAACTCTTTTGAATAGCCATTGTCAACTGCTTTACTGGGCTGAGAGGAAAGATAAGTGAGTTGCTCATGGTCACCCAAGTGTACCTGCGGCCACCAAGGCTTGCTTACTGTTTGCAGTCCATTGCAGGGGAAGCCCTCCAGGTGTTGCTAGACTCCAACTCCCCTCAGCCCCAGCCGGAATGGTCAATAGACAATAAGAATTGTAGTGCAGCAATACATGGAGGGCCATAAATTCCCCATCTATGCTATAGTGTTAACTTGAGCTGTTGTTACTGTTAAAGCAGGATGTTTTCATCCTGATAAATCAGAAAACAGCAAGTGAAAGTCAAATACACCTTCAAGGGCAAATCAGTTCTAAAAACTGTGAGCACGGCCTATTCTGGAAAACCAGATGCCTTTTACTACAAAACCTTGAGCAGATTATCTATGCTAAAATTATTCCACCTGTCAAGGTCAGCATCTGTATGACTGAACTAACGAGATGAAATACTGTAGACTGTTAAAACAATGAAGTGAGTGGGATGACCAGATGTGAACTGGCCAAGGTTGAAACACGAGGGTGTGTGGAGGACCCACTCAGGGCCAGGGACAACATTTTCTAAGATGCTTGAATCTGCCATGCCTAATGATTCATTCTTCAGTTCAAATTCTACAATACTCGAGTTCTTCGAGTATACTTATTTGAATTACTATAGGTTATTATTAATAGATTGATACCATGTTCCCCCCTGCCCAAAGTAACGCAAGGCATGTGTTACATTTCTTTGCTCGTTCTCTGTGTGTGTGTGTGTGTGTGTGTGTGCGCGCACACACACTGTTAAAGGCCAGGATAAAGAAGTGTGCCTTTAGCACATGATGAACGCTATATAATAAAGGTGCCAAATGTGGGGTGTCAGAGAAAATGCTCACAGGCGGCCCCCTCCCTGATTTTTTGAGGGCAGTGGAACTACCAAGAACCACTAAAATGGTCCCCTAACACCTATGAGGGTCTTTAGGGTCTCTTTTGCAGTTGTCATTAAATATCAATGTGATAGAAACAAGATAAAATCTAGCCTTAAGCAGGGCATAGGGAGCAGAATATACCAATAGGGTCTTTAAATGGCAGGCTTAAATTGTCTTCACTGGCTGCATAAGAAATAGGCATATTTACCTAGGGAAGGTGTTTCAGATCCTGGGCACCCCTTGTCAAAAGGATTATCTCCCATATAATCCCCTTTGTTACAGAATAGGAACTCAAAGGAAAGTCTCTCAAATAAGCCTGAAGTTCTGAGGCAGGCTTATGTGGTGGAACATCATTCCTGAGATAGTCTCATTGCAAACCATTTGAAATTTAGAAATCAGAACCAATACCTAGAATGGAGCCTAGCAGCAATTAACCAGCGAAGCCATTAGAGGAGCAGAGTTTTTTTTTTTAAAAAAGCAAAACTTGGTAAAGCAGAGCATTTAAATTCTGTGGTTGTAATCCGTAATGAAAATGAATATAGCTACCCACCTTTCCATTCATCTTCACCCTTGAAGATGCTGGAAAGATATCCACACCTGGACCATTATTATTTTTCTGATAATGCATCTGAAGAATGGTCAAATACATGAAAAGGGATGAAGTTTTAGAGCGATGAGATGAGGTGAGCGCAAAGTGATGCATGCTGGAATTTAAATTGGCTGCCATAGATAGCTGGCAAAAAATGGGGGAAATGTATTAGTTCATAACTAGACTTAGCTCAATAGTAGAGTGGCTTTTGTCACAGAAGGTTGACTCTCCAATTGAAAAGATCAGGAGGCAGACAGTGTGGTCCTATCTGTGCTATACATTTCGAACAGCATCGTATCACTTGAAACAGTCATGGCTTCCCCAAATTCATCCTGAAAACCATAGCCTTTTAAAGAGTTCTGGGAGTTGTTAGGAGACCACTATCCCTCTCCCTGTCCCCACAGAGCTACAATAACAGAGTTCTTTGGGAAAAGGGATTGATTGTTAAATCACTTTGAGAACAGGTTAGGTAAATTAAGTAATTTCTCCTAAATGACACATTTATCCAAAGCAGTTTCCCCTACTATAATGCATACAATGCATTTTTTTTTGTATGTTAGCTTCACAAATATATGCCTTTTTAGGTAGTACCCTTAAACTTCACGGCAAAATTCAAAGTTCAAATTTCAAAGGATTGCTGTGTTCGGATTCACACATTGTTTCAGAAAGTGAAAATTAGGTAGGTTTGCCTGAATCTAAGTTTTAGCTCCTAGGGCTAGAGCAGCCTTCACCAACCTTGTGCTTCCCAGATACTCTGGACTACAATTGCCATAAGGCCCTGCCAGTATCTGGTCTGCAAAAGATTGACAGAGCCTGAACCAGAGAGATGGATGATTCCAGGCTCCACTGCTGTCAAAAGGGGATCATTTGCAGCATGTGAAAGGTACCATTTCTGTGAGCAGTAATGGCAAGTGTCAAAGTCAGAATACACTTTCTTTGTTTATTTGAATTACCTGCATTACCATGTTCCTTATCTGTTGTTGCTAAATCTAGCTGTTTCATGCCTACTGTTGGCCTCTTAGCCAAGCCTCTAGAGAGTCCTACTGCTTTGAATTCAAGTTGGTGGTGGTGGCACTTAATGGACTATTCTAGGGGTGGCCAATGTGGTGTTATCCAGGTACAGAAGAAGAAGAAGAAGAAGAAGAAGAAGAAGAAGAAGAAGAAGAGGAGGAGGAGGAGGAGGAGGAGGAGGAGGAGGAGGAGGAGGAGGAGGAGTTTGGATTTGATATCCCGCTTTATCACTACCCAAAGGAGTCTCAAAGTGGCTAACATTCTCCTTTCCCTTCCTCCCCCACAACAAACACTCTGTGAGGTGAGTGGGGCTGAGAGACTTCAGAGAAGTATGACTAGCCCAAGGTCACCCAGCAGCTGCATGTGGAGGAGCGGAGACGCAAACCCAGTCCACCAGATTACGAGTCTACCACTCTTAACCACTACACCACACTGGCTCTATTGTTGGACTACAACTCCCAGCATCCCCAATCATTGACCAAGCTGACTTGGGCTGATGAGAGATGTAGAACAGCAACATCTGGAGAATGTTGAGTTGGCTGATCCTGGACAATTTTGTTGTCAGTTGAATTCCCATGCTAAATTGGCTCCAATGCCCATTTAAGTTGGTTTTCCTTGCACAGGGGAAAGACTGGTGCAGTCAGCAGGGTACTTAGCCCCCCAGTGCTGAGTGTTGCTACTGTGTACCAAGAGAAGGAGGGATGAGGAGCTCGGGATGGTGACTGATGCTCTTGCCAGCATGCCTGCGCCACACTGAACTCCCTTGCGCCTTTCCACTTGGTCAGTGACAGCAACTGGTGTGCAATGTTGCCCTGCCTCTGCTGCCCACTGCTGGGTGGGCATAAGGATTCTCTGAAAGACTCTACTGTACACCACAGGGACCCCACGTGATCAGGGATTTCATTAACTAAGCTGGTGGTGTAAATGACTCTTTATTTAATCCTAAGTAGTTCCCAGAATGGGACATACGAGTTAAGCATTGTTGAGCTGCTAAGCAACAGTGCTGCGAAACTGTTACAACCAGCAGGGATGTGGGCAGAAAAGCCTACTCTGTTATATTTAACTTTGAAGGGGGAAATTACTAAAAATGAAAGGATTTGTTATCTTTCTGACAGCATGGAAACTATTTTTGAAATGCCTGAAATGGGAGAAATTGGCTGCGATAAAGAGCAGGTATATATAAAAAAATTAATCGGCTGTGTGTGTGTGTGTGTGTGTGTGTGGAATTTGACTGTTTTCAAGGGCATGTTGGCCCTAACCAGGAACCAAAGCATGATATTTTGACAAACATACCATGGTCCTATTCCATACTGACAGGTTCATAAGCCATGAAAGAAAGGTTTCTGTTATAACCCTAAAATGGCATTTTCTACACTTTAGAAATTAATTCATGGACCACACTTCCTTGTGACCTTTTTGCTATGTTCATTTAACATAACATAACATAACATAACATAACATAACATAACATAACATAACATAACATAACATATTGAGACTTACAAAGGTTCCTATTTTGTATATCAGTCCATAAAGGTATCAGTGTTTAATTGTTTTTATTTATTGGGAAGAACCAATTTGCTTGCAAACATTCTATAAACTGACCAAGGCTGCATTCACACAACAGTTTATTCCATTTGCCTGATGATCCCCTGTTATTTTGTGTATTGTGTTTCAGCTTTCCCATGATGTAAAAGCCACTTGCGGTAAACTAGTGGAATATAATGCATGTTGAGCTCTCGTCTCCATGTTTTATGATTCCAGAAATAATCTGTTTGCAGCTTCCTTAACACAGAAAGTTGCAGGAGTTTTGCGCTTCCGTTCCATATGCCTTTGTCGCCAGCTCACTATTGTTGTAAAACTTGAAATGTCCATAGAATAGACAGCCAGTTCACAGGGAGCAAGCACCCTGACTCTGCCTCCCTTTGCCTCCTTCCTCCGATGCTGCTGGCCATGCTCAGCAAGTTACTTTCATATAGGAAATCTAGCTGCAGAGTCTCATTCCCCTCTGATCTGCAGGGTGCAGAGCCTCACTCTCAATCCTCTGGTTGTGGAGTCTCATCCCCCTCAACAGGACTGCCCTCTCCCCTCCAAAACTGTTGAGCAGAGGGGATGATTATAATGGTAGTGCCTCTGTCCCAATTTCTAACCATAATTTCACACTGCAATACCTTTTATAAGGACAGCAGATCCACCAACGCCAAACCACCACCCTTCCAGAGACAAATCCAGGAGTTCTGGGATGAGGTGAGTGGCTGTTGGCATTAGTGCCATACTATGGCTGAAGGCAGTAAAGTCACCACTGATATCATCTGCACTGGGTAGTAGCTGTCATGGACTGGCTGGACAGAAAGGATTGGGTGGAAAGAACCTGCTGGGGAACCCCCAGAGGGCTCAGAGCCATGGGGTTGGTGGTGGGATGATGATGAATGATCAGAGGCAGAAGACTGGGAGATGTTAGAAGTTGAGGAGGTAATAGAGTTTAGTGAGGAGGAGGAGGAGGCTGTAGCAGAGAGCAGTCTTGAAGCAGAGGCAGAAGCAGAGCCTGGAGAGGGAGGGGAGCCAAGAGGCAGAGAAGAATTAGGCTGGTGAAGAAGCCAGGGCATCTCCCCCTCCTGCTGTGACCAGCTTCCCCCCCCCCCCGGTCTCTGAGAATGAGAAGAGGTATGAAGAGGACAGGGCAAAGAAGTCTAAGATTTTTTGAGAAGGGCCTGAGGGAGGAGGAGATTTAGGCAATTGTGGGAAGGCGGGTACATCATAGGGGCTCAATCTACTGGGGTGAGTTGCTGTGATCACTAGACATGGCCTCCTAGGTTGACCTTGTTTCCTTGAATAAAGAGCTAGCTGTAATAAAGAGTGTGATTTATTGCCAACATGCTCTTGTAGTTGATCTCCAAGGTTTCAGGCAAGAAATATTTCCTAGCCCTCCTTGGAGATAGTGGGGATTGAACCCTGGGACAGCAGAAGCAACAGCTCAGTGGGTGGGGCAGAACAGCAGTGCTAACTCCCTGGCAGCTGGGTCATCTTGTTTACTGAGAGGAAGAGGGGTGAGGGGATGAGCAGATTGGTGCAGTGCAAAAGCAGCAGCAAGAATGTCTCTGCCGATGCATTGTGCCAACATCCTTATCGCCTCACTTTTCCTAGCAGGTAAGTTCATTTAAGGTATAGTTTTCAAAATCCCTTTTAGCTAGTTGGGCAGCAACTTCAGCAATAGCTATGTAGGTAAAGTAGTCCAAATATAATTATAAATAACTCTGGACTTAAAGTGAGCCCAAACAAAGATCTGCAGGCACACGATTCCCTTATCTCTATCCCACATAGTTCTTTGAGCCTTTGAATGTATTAAAATTACTTTTCAGTATGTTTCTGAAGTAATTATCTTTCCTGAAGGTTTTCTCACTGTTGATCTCCTGAGGCTTCCTCTGTGGCTATATTCTTGCATGTCCCCTACCAGAAATGAATGGTTTCTGCCAGTGGTATGGTTATGAAATTTTACATTCTGGATGGAACATTCTTACAGAACACACACACCACAGTTCACAATATGTATTGTACTTCATTTTCTTCAAAATGTGGAAAGTCTGCCCTACTGCTAGCCTTGCTGATGGGGCTCAAAGTCCTACCCTGACAGTGCCACTGGTTTCTGCCCCTCTGCTGCGGAAAATGAATGATGGGTTGGCTGATTTTCAGAGGGAGACTTCATATTTGTTCAAAGAACCTGTTACAGTAATTAACCAGTCATCAACTGTAGCACCACCTGCTGACAAATTATAAGCATTACACCATACAAAACATTTAAAGCCACAAACAAAATGAATGTATTTATTTTATTTATAAAAATATTTATATACCACAAACTCTCATAAAATATCACGGTGGTAAACAGCCATATATACAAACAGAAAACATTTTAAAACCAATACAAAATAATCATTAAAATTGCTGGCTAATCAAGAAAGATTTAACAGAACAAGGGGTGTTGGATGGCATCGGCAGGCCATCCAGGTCATCTGTTGGACTGTAGATCCTGTAAATACCACTACTAGTTCCATATAAAATTGTCACACAATTGTCATATAAGTTAAGAAACCTTATATGGCTTTCAGCCAATTGTGGTGGTGAGAGAAAACCCTTCTGAACCACAGTCCATAGCAAGAATATTCTTGCCTTAGGAAGGGTAAATGGGGATGTTAGCAACAACACTGCCCCAGGCCCCGAATTATAGAGTGCAAGTGAGTGGTAGGGTGGAAGGTTTCCTTCTGGTCCACTCCCAGGCCCCACTCCTGACAGGCAGGCAGAACCCATGACTGGCTGTGATAACATGGGTAGGCAAACTAAGGCCCGGGGGCTGGATCCGGCCCAATCGCCTTCTAAATCTGGCCCGCGGACATTCCGGGAATCAGTGTGTTTTTACATGAGTAGAATGTGTCATTTTATTTAAAATGCATCTACAACATGGCTACAGTGCCAATCACAGAGCCTGATTTTCTTCTTCCCTGTTCACCATGTGGACAGCAGAGGAAAGCCCACCACAAAGATGGCAGCAGGTCAGAGCCTCTTGACACTAAGAAAACAGGATTCTTGCTGTGTGGAAGCCAAGAGATTTAATAGGGCTCGAGAGTTTTAATAAAACAGGTAAATTAATAACTGAGTTTCTCTTTCTAGGCTTATTTTTTCATATTCACCAGGAAAACAATTAAGATGAAAAATGTATTGGTCCATAATTCAAGACAGAATTAATTATGCTAGATATTAATGGCCTTAAACACACATAACTGTTTTGGAGTGTGGATACTGGATTCTTTGTCACCTTATCAGATAAATAATGAACTGCATGCTAAAAGAAAAATTATTTCAATGATCTCTACTACATGTTCGATCTGAGCACTCAAATGCGTTCCAATTTGCAATGTGTTCTGTATAATGCCAGTCACTCCGATTGACTTTTACTAATGTTACCAAGCTTAATGCTGGCAATTAATGAGACAAGGATTCCAAATGTGAATGTTTGAGAATACAAATTGCTATTTTCAGTGAGTCACATGAATCACAGTGTTCAACCTTTTCAAACCATGATTAGTGTCTATTTTCATCCTAAATATTGTTGTGGTATTTAAAGCTCTAATATTGCTGTTGCAGTAACATCATAAATCATGCAAGACAAAATAGGAATGAGGCACCGTACAGATATTTACACTGGTGACTGAGCGTGACAAGGTAAATATCAGCATCACTTCAGCAAACGTTGCTATAAATAGGATTTTTGGTTTCGGGTTTTTTTAAAGGAAAGCTGGTCCCATCACATTGTTTAAAGAGGATTTCTAAACATTTCCCAGTGCGCTGGTGGTTTGAATGGGGCAAGTAGATAAATAGGTACCGCTCCAGCGGGAAGGTAAACGGTATTTCCTTGCGCTGCTCAGGTTCGCCAGAAGCAGCTTAGTCATGCTGGCCACATGACCCAGAAGCTGTATGCTGGCTCCCTCGGCCAGTAACACGAGATGAGCACCACAACTCCAGAGTCGGACACGACTGGACCTAATGGTCAGGGGTCCCTTTACCTTTACCTAGGTAACGGTAATAAATATCTGCTACTAGCTGTATTTTACTGTTGTGATTCTTTCTTCTTCTGTATACTGTATTACCTTTTCTAATTATTGTAAGCTACCTGGGACACCTTGTTCAAAGATGGGGTAGAAATCTTCAACCTTTAATTAACATGATAAGTTTGAGAACCTGAACCTAGTCTTCTTTAACAAAAAAAATTCAGAGAGGTAGGAGAACTGAGAAAACAATTAAAAGAAAGCCGTGAGCTATTGATTCTGTATATTGCATTCCAAATGAAGAAAAGCACATGCTTATGAATAGCCGCTCAGTTGTTATGGGTTATGATGAGATGGATGCATGTGTCTCCGGAGCAAGCCCCATTTAATGAATGAAAGCTTGTGTAACTTCCTTACGTCTCAGTGAGGATTGCACCGGAGAACTTCTTGGGGACTCCTATTGCTCTGTAATCCTTTGAGCAATCCTCCAGTAAACTGCTTTGACCTTCCTCGACTTTCTGCTTTGATTCCTGGCAACCTTTCTGGTAGGCCCGCACCCCTGGCTCTTTGTTGAACAAATGAAAACATCATTCGGAACACTCATTCTTTTGCTATTGGTACCCACGCTTAATCTATTCATCTTCATCCCCCCCCCCATTTCGTCCCCATTGCCAGGTTTTTTAAAATATATATTTAAAAGTTTTGTTATTCTTATAAGCTTCCTGATTGCTTTAACAGTGTCCAGGGTCTCATTTATATCCAACTGTGCATTGTGTGTGTGTGTGTGTGTGTGTCCCATTTCATTTTTTTAAAAAACCCCAATCTCTATAGAGTAAGGTCACAAGACCTAGTGAGTATTGCGTCTGGCGACACAAAAGACATGGTCTGCTCTCATAAAAAAAATCTGTGGAGCTTTAGGCAGACGGATTTACATAGCCGAATCCCCAGGCAATAGAATTCATCAGCGGCTGGAATTATTAGAAATGAACAAGGGCATGTCTTTATCAGGGGCATTCCACTTCTCTCCCTGCCCCCAGCCCCGCTAATAGTCTACTTCACTGTCGGTTTAATTCCATCTTCTCGGGATACATCAGGTATGCAGAGCACAGGAATAAATATGATGAAGAGCTGTGTGCAAGTCATTCTTATTCCAATATTTGAACATTTCGTTAAATACATCCGCACTTTTGAATTCATTGCAATTATTCCTGATTTGTAACAACAGAGATGAGAATAAGCATAATGTAAAGGCTCATTTGGGTGAACTACTGTGCAAGCTGTAAGGCAATGAGAAACATCATAGCCAGGAGGGAATATAATATAATTGCACAATTTCACACAACTGATTCTTAAATCCACTCTGCTATATTTTCCTCCTCTTGCAAATTTCACGTAATGGAAAGAGGCAAGTTGCCATATTCCACACGGGCAGCAATTTCTACCCTGTGCCTTTCGTCTCTGCAAAAGTGTTCAGGTGTATATTCCAAAAGTAATTTCTGTAAATAAATGTGCCAGTAAATGCCTTCGTAATAATTCTACAATAATGCCCTATTTGAACTTCCCTGGCTACTAAAATAGGCACACTTCATGAGATGTTCCAGTACCAAAACACTATATATAGTGGTTGTTCACACTGCATAGTTAAGCATTGGAATTTGCTACCACAAGATGTATCAAACTCCATCAATTTGGAGGGTTTTAACAGAGGATTAGATAAATTCATGGACAATAAGGCTATCAGTATCTGCTGGTCATCCAGTATGCTTCTGAATAGCAGTTGTTGGGGAACACAAGTCGGGGTAGTGCTGTTTCATTCCAGTTCTGTTGGTGGGCTTCCCATATGTATCTAATTGGCCCCTATGAGAACAGGATCCTGGAGTAAATGGGCCTTTGCTTTGATCCAGCAGGGCTCTTTTGTCTGATATTTCCATGAGCTGAGTTGAGTGATAGAAAAGCAGACAGTATAAGGTGTCCAATGGGAAATGGGGTCGGGGGCCTTTAAACATTTTGGGATCTTTACCCTAATGTAGTGCAAATTATGGATGAACAATTTAGAGTATTATTGTTGCATTGTGTTTTATTTTTGCAAACCCCTTTGGGTTGCTGTTTTTTTTTTAATGTAAAGCCATACAGGACTGCTTTGAAGTCATCGTAAATAAAAAGTGTGTACAGTCGTACCTTGGATCTCAAAAACCTTGGCTCCCGAACAAATCAACTTCCAAATGATCGAAACCTAGAAGTGAGTGTTCCAGTTTTCGAACGATTTACAGAAGCCGAACGTCTGGCACGGCTTCCAATTGGCTGCAGGACGCTCCTGCAGCCAATCGGAAACCATGCCTTGGTTTTCGAACGGTTCCAGGAGTCGAAGGCATTCTGTTCGAGATCCAAGGTACGACTGTACTCAGGTGGTGACCAGCAGGCCTACTGTGACAAAATATTGAGATGAGGCACCTTTTACTCCTCAAAAACCATATTGTTGATTCATCCCATACAACTGAATGTGAGGCATTGGGGACTAGGTATGCTCCTACCTATAACCCCTTCCATTTCTTTAGCATAGCTCACCTTGGCTATATTTATTTATTTAGTCTATTTACAAGCCACTTTGTAGACTATGTGACTATATTGTGGCCAACATGTTATGAATATGGACAGGGCCGTCTTTAGCATATGTGCCGCCGGGGTGCAAAGATTCCTTACCTGTAACAAAACAAAAGGAGCGGAATCGCATACCTGTAACAAAACAATGCACAACGCAGTGGAAAAAACTGCTTTTGTTTCTTGACTCATCAGGAGTATTTGACGCTATGGAGTAACAGAGTGACCGGGGGGGGGGGGCTTTTGCTCCATGGCTTTTCACTGCCGCCGATCAAGAGGAGCCATATACAGTAGATATACATTTGCCCCCCCCCCTAGAATTTGGCACCCAGATGCCCCCACCCCTTGCATCCCCAGGTAAAGACGGCCCTGAGTATGGATGTAAATGGTGAAACAAATTCTACAAGAAAGATAAAAGCAGCATGATGGCAGGAGATATCATTAAAAAACCCAGCAGCATAAAATAACATTTCATAGAACCAGAAGTGCTGGTATGGACATGGCTTTGGGACATCCTAAGAGTGTCTGTATAGCACAATTCAGGTCTTCCCCATCCCTCTGCCAACTTTCATGTTCAGCAAATTAGGCATTTAACCGTATTAACGTCCGACTTCCATTTAGCATTGAGGTGTTACTCTCCGCAAAACACCATGCAATGGACCTAAATACTGAGCAACAAAAAGGAGCTAAAATACTTTAGTACTAATATACTTTGAACATTGACCTCTTGGTACTGTTTTTTTTTAAATAAAAAAAATACCTAGAAGCTCCAACACATGCTTAAATGAAACCACATGTGTTTTTAAGCTATACCTTGTAAAAATCAGTAACATGGGCATGAAGGAATTAGTTAAAAATGACTTGTGGTTTTATCGTTTTCCAAACTTCATGACGTCCCTGTACTTTGATTTTGAGAGACCATATGTACTGTAAGAGAGGGGAATTACAAGATGCCGATTAACCCCATTTCTGCCATCATAAAACAGCTCCCCGTTTCATTATTATAAGTGAAGATTACAGGCATAAAAGCTTTATCCTGAAATCAAGTTGCCACCTTTCCCCTCCCTTAAAACCTTTGAAAAATCTGAGCTTTTAAAAAGTCACATGAAGGTCAGAAATTCAACAGGTGCAGGCTTCTGATAATAGCAGCATCATGTAGGAAAGATTTCACCCACTTGAATTTCTGGATGTCAGAAGAACACTTATGTAAATAACATAGGCACAGAGCTGGCACTGGGAATCTCATAGCCTTTAATACTGTAAAATGTCATTTTTGATTTTTATTAGATCACGACAGTTTTCTGATCTTGCCTCAGTGCTGTGGGAGCCTCTGCAAAGGGTCTTAAGCTTGTGCTGCTTTAAGGTGACATGGGAGGAATGGGGCTACTTTTGATAAAAGTATAAAGCCCTCCTGGAAACTAGGGTAGCACTGGTGCAGGAAGGAATTTGGTCGAGGTCATGGATTCCTCTCTTGAGTGACCTGGTACTTCTACTCTGCAGTAACAGTGCAAAAGGGAGGTCTGCTGCAATAGGGTGGCGCTATGGTCTAAACCACTGAGCCTCTTGGGCTTGCCGATCGGAAGGTCAATGGTTCAAATCCCTGCGACGGGGTGGAGCTCCCGTTGCTCTGTTCCAGTTCCTGCCAACCTAGCAGTTCGAAAGCACGCCCAAAGCTCCTCCTCCAACCACCAATTAAAAGTACAGTGGTGCCTCGCAAGACAAAAATAATTCGTTCTGCGAGTGTTGTCGTATAGCAAATTTTTCGTCTTGTGAAGCACCAACGGGAGAATAGCGGTTTGACGGGGGGGGGGAATTCGTCTTACAAGGCAATCCCATTGACAAATTCGTCTTGCGAGGCAAGCCCATTGACAAATTCGTCTTGCGAGATAGCCTTCCGCTAGCGAATGCCTTTCGTCTAGCGAGTTTTTCATCTAGCAAGGCATTCGTCTAGTGGGGCACCACTGTAGACGGAAGCTGCATTCACATGGCAGTTTATTCCATTTTTTTGACGTTTATATCTCGCACAACTTTAGTGCTCATTTACATGTTACTCATAAACAGATTGTTTCTGGAACCAATAACATAGAAATGAGTGCTAAACTTGTGCTGTTATTCTACTGTGTTTCTGAAAGTGCCTTATGCTTCGTGTGAAAGCTCATATATAACACTGAAAATACGGTATGTGAGGCCTGTAATGGAAAGAGCCAGGTATACCTCACATGGATGGGCCCTATGCCTACCATTTTCCCCATCCTCATTTCTCTTCTTGAAAATGTGTCTCTTATGTTTTCACAAAAGTTCTCAAAAACAAGGATATGAATGCGTACATAATTATACTTGAAGAAATCCTAAGAGTAAGAGTGTCCCCAGAGTGTAAAGTTTTAGATAGGCTGCATTCCTAATGTATACCAAGGCCAGAGCCATTGAAATAAACATTTGGAAAAGCTTTTTGCTTGTCCAAGAAACCCACTTCTACAGATCGTCAAGTTTGGGTCAGGCTGGGTCTTATTACAAATTGGAGTGGTAGGGTTGCCAACTGACCTGAAACAAAATGACAGCTGGCCTTGTCTTCTTCTGTGCTTCTAGCAGCAATCTGACTGGCAGAAATTGGCACACGTTTCTTTTTACATCATGGGAAGAAGCATTTATTGCTTTTTAATGTCCCCAGATCAAACTGCTAAAAGACACAGGGGTCAGTTAAAAAGGAAAGGAAAGGAAAGGAAAGCTGGCAACCCTCAAGAGTATAGCAATTCTTAAGAAGGTGCTGGAAAACTTCCAAAAGAAAGAATGCCATTGCCTTGGAGTGACATCCATATGTGTCATACCTTGCCCGTAAGAGGCATTAATTCTCAAATCTCTGATATGTGCATTAAAGAGTTTCAAGATATCAAGCCATTAGAACAAAAGCTAAAGTGAGCTCACACTGATGATTTGTGAGATGTGACCCTCAAAGCAGTCGATGTGCAAAGCACATAGGCAGGTATAAACTTATAGTTCTGCCACTTCTCCTGGGGAGAGGAGGCAGCCGATGATATCATGGGGAGTATCTGTTGTTGGCAATTGGGGATTTACTGAACTGCATAGTTCTTTTGATGTGGTCACAAAGGGGCAAGGCAGTTGATTTTGCTTCGTTTTTACTTTCTACTCTGGTTGCTAGCAGTCGAGGATAATATCCAGATAGCAGGACTCCGGAGAAGACCTACCTTGGTTCTTCTAATAAAGATGTCTTTTGTGAAATTATTCGGGTGCTATCGAGAAGCAAAACAGCAGGGAGTGGGTAGAAACGGTAAAGCGTAGAAATGTTGACAAGAAAAGCAGAGGCGGTAGGGCCTAGGCCACATACACACCATACATTTAAAGTGCTATGATACACTTTAAACAGTTGTGGCTTCCGCCAAGGAATTCTGGGAGCTGAGGAAATTGTAGCTTTGTGGGGAAAATAGGGGTCTCCTAACAACTCTCGTCATTTTTAATGTTTAAAGTGGCGCGACACTGCTCTAAAGCTATTCATTTTGGAAAATGCAAATTGGGTAGACCTGCATTAAAATGTGAACTGAGCCATTTTCCCCCTGCCATCCCCAAGGATGATGAGCTTCTTCTCACACCTGACTGGCACATCAGCTAAACCTGGAGTTGAAAAAGAGACAGCCAAAGGTATCGTAAACTGAATGCTTTCAGATTTGGACAGGGAGGGCTGCCAGCCAGGTGCAGCATTTGCCCTTGATGCATATTTGGTTCAAAGTTCTGACCTGACTTGTAATTTAAATGAATAATGTATTTTCAGGCTGGTGACTTTAGTTTTGTGTCATGCTGAGAGGTCCAATGTGTTCTGTACACCGAATACTGTAGAAAGTGCAAGGCTATAGGAGGTAAAAGTCACCAGAGTGGCTGGAGTAACCCAGTCATAGGGGCAGGGTATAAATATTGAATTGTTATTATTTGTTATTATCCCTACACCCCTGCTCTTAAGGCAACCGTGCCTCACAACCCCAGTGACTCAGCTCAACCTGATGCCCAGCTTATCCAAAGGATCCCTTTCTCTCCTGCTGGTATGACGGCTACCCTTATCCTAATGCAGTGGTAGCTCGGTTTAAGAACACTCTGGTTTAAGAACAGACTTCCGGAACAGATTAAGTTTGTAAACCGAGGTACCACTGTACTTGCTCACCTTGTTTCATCTGAGCTGGAGACAAGCATCAATCTATATTAGACAGGACATAAGTGGTGCTGTGGTCTAACCCACAGAGCCTAGGGCTCGCCGATCAGAAGGTCGGCGGTTCCAATCCCCGCGACAGGGGTGAGCTCCCGTTGCTCGGTCCCAGCTCCTGCCCACCTAGCAGTTCAAAAGCACATCAAGTGCAAGTAGATAAATAGGTAACGCTCTGGCAGGAAGGTAAACAGCGTTTCTGTGTGCTGCTCTGGTTCGCCAGAAGTGGCTTAGTCATGCTTGCCACATGACCCAGAAGCTATCTGTGGACAAATGCCGGCTCCCTCAGCCTATAGAGAGAGATGAATGCCGCAACCCCAGAGTCGTCCGCGACTGGACCTAATGGTCAGAGGTACCTTTACCTTTACCAAAGATGCTGAGGAGTCCAATATACCTGAAACAATTGTTGCTGGATTTTTATGTCAATTTTAGTCTAAGGAAACTGTAATGTTTCTTTATGTACAGGGTGGCTGCTTTAAAATCCACTTTCTTTGATCTTGACTCAAGTTCGCTGTCATCATTCACAAAAGAAAAACAATCCTTTTATCTGACTCTACTATTCTTTCCAGCTGCCAGCCTGAAATTTAACTGCCACTTTGATTCAACTGTATACCTACCTACTTTTGGGGCATCCTGTATTCTAAGGCAATTTTTCCGTTGCTTGGGTTGTATAGCACTTTGTTGTTGTTCAGTCGTTCAGTCGTGTCCGACTCTTCGTGACCCCATGGACCAGAGCACGCCAGGCACCCCTATCCTTCACTGCCTCCTGCAGTTTGGCCAAACTCATGTTAGTAGCTTCGAGAATACTGTCCAACCATCTCATCCTTTGTCGTCCCCTTCTCCTTGTGCCCTCCATCTTTCCCAACATCAGGGTCTTTTCCAGGGAGTCTTCTCTTCTCATGAGGTGGCCAAAGTACTGGAGCCTCAACTTCAGGATCTGTCCTTCTAGTGAGCACTCAGGGCCGATTTCCTTGAGAATGGATAGGTTTGATCTTCTTGCAGTCCATGGGACTCTCAAGAGTCTCCTCCAGCACCATAATTCAAAAGCATCAATTCTTCGGCGATCAGCCTTCTTGATGGTCCAGCTCTCACTTCCGTACATTACTACTGGGAAAACCATAGCTTTAACTATACGGACCTTTGTTGGCAAGGTGATGTCTTTGCTTTTTAAGATGCTGTCTAGGTTTGTCATTGCTTTTCTCCCAAGAAGCAGGCGTCTTCTAATTTCGTGACTGCTGTCACCATCTGCAGTGATCATGGAACCCAAGAAAGTGAAATCTCTCACTGCCTCCATTTCTTCCCCTTCTATTTGCCAGGAGGTGATGGGACCAGTGGCCATGATCTTAGTTTTTTTGATGTTGAGCTTCAGACCATATTTTGCGCTTTCCTCTTTCACCCTCATTAAAAGGTTCTTCAATTCCTCCTCACTTTCTGCCATCAAGGTTGTATCATCAGCATATCTGAGGTTGTTGATATTTTTTCCGGCAATCTTAATTCCGGTTTGGGATTCATCCAGCCCAGCCTTTCTCATGATGAATTCTGCATATAAGTTAAATAAGCAGGGAGACAATATACAGCCTTGTCGTACTCCTTTCCCAATTTTGAACCAATCAGTTATTCCATATCCAGTTCTAACTGTAGCTTCTTGTCCCAAATAGAGATTTCTCAGGAGACAGATGAGGTGATCCGGCACTCCCATTTCTTTAAGAACTTTCCATAGTTTGCTGTGGTCGACACAGTCAAATGCTTTTGCGTAGTCAATGAAGCAGAAGTAGATGTTTTTCTGGAACTCTCTAGCTTTCTCCATAATCCAGCGCATGTTTGCAATTTGGTCTCTGGTTCCTCTGCCCCTTCGAAATCCAGCTTGCACTTCTGGGAGTTCTCGGTCCACGTACTGCTTAAGCCTGCCTTGTAGAATTTTAAGCATAACCTTGCTAGCGTGTGAAATGAGTGCAATTGTGCGGTAGTTTAGAAAGGCCCTCTTGTCTCTCCTTGCTATTCTTTGGAAATCTGCATTCAATTTCCTGTATCTTTCACGATCTCCTTCGCATTTTGCTTCTCTTCTCTCCCCCGCTATTTGTAAGGCCTCATTGGACAGCCACTTTGCTTTCTTGCATTTCTTTTTCATTGGGATGGTTTTCGTTGCTGTCTCCTGTATAATGTTACGAGCCTCCATCCACAGTTCTTCAGGTACTCTATCCACCAAATCTAAATCCTTGAACCTGTTCTTCACTTCAACTGTGTATTCATAAGGAATTTGATTTAGATTGAATCTTACTGGCCCAGTGGTTTTTCCTACTTTCTTCAGTTTAAGCTGGAATTTTGCTATAAGAAGCTGATGATCTGAGCCACAGTTAGCTCCAGGTCTTGTTTTTGCTGAGTGTATAGAGCTTCTCCATCTTTGGCTGCAGAGAATATAATCAATCTGATTTTGATGTTGCCCATCTGGTGATGTCCATGTGTAGAGTCGTCTCTTGTGTTGTTGGAAAAGAGTGTTTGTGATGACCAGCTTGTTCTCTTGACAGAACTCTATTAGCCTTTGCCCTGCTTCATTTTGAACTCCAAGGCCAAACTTGCCAGTTGTTCCTTTTATCTCTTGACTCCCTACTTTAGCATTCCAATCCCCTATAATGAGAAGAACATCCTTCTTTGGTGTCATTTCTATAAGGTGTTGTAAGTCTTCATAGAATTGGTCAATTTCAGTTTCTTCAGCACTGGAAGTTGGTGCATAAACTTGGATTACTGTGATGTTAAAAGGACTGCCTTGGATTCGTATCGAGATCAATCTATCATTTTTGAAATTGCATCCCAGTACAGCTTTCGCCACTCTTTTGTTGACTATGAGGGCCACTCCATTTCTTTTACGGGATTCCTGCCCGCAGTAGTAGATATGATAGTCATCTGAACTGAATTCGCCCATTCCCGTCCATTTTAGCTCACTGATGCCTAGGATGTCAATGTTTATTCTTGCCATCTCATTTTTGACCACATCGAGCTTACCAAGGTTCATGGTTCTTGCATTCCAGGTTCCTATGCAATACTTTTCTTTGCAGCATTGGACTTTCCTTTCGCTTCCAGGCATATCCGCAACTGAGTGTCCTTTGTCTTTGTCCATGGAGTTTTCTTGGCAGGGATACTGGAGTGGGTTGCCAGTTCCTCCTCCAGGTGGATCACGTTTGGTCCAAACTCTCCACTATGACCTGTCCATCTTGGGTGGCCCTGCACGGCATAGCTCATAGCTTCCCTGAGTAATTCAAGCCCCTTCGCCACGACAAGGCGGTGAGCCATGAAGGGGTATAGCACTTACTGGGTGATTTTAACCAAAGACTGCTATTGAGCTAGTTCAGGACTTCAAGACCTTTGTGGCAGTTATGGAACTGTTGCAAATGTTCCTTGGGCCAACGCATCAAACAAGAGCATATCTTTGATGTCGTCTTTGCCCTGAGTAATGTGAGGCATGAATGGAAGGTGTGTGTGTGTGTGCATGCAATGCTCTGATCACCATATGGTAAAATTTGAATCGGTGGCAGCAATCCCCCCCTGCAGGATCTGTCAACATATCACACCTATCCTCAGAGATCTGCACTGCCTGCTTATTTGTTCAAGGCTGATATATAAAGCCTTCAGAGTTTGGAACCAGTTTCACTTTGTACTTGAACTTTAACAAGCCTATTCCACATTTGCAAGGAGTCATTCCTTTAGTATGGCAGCACCTGTGCTCTGGAATGCCCATTTGCATTAAGGAGGCACTTTTACTAGTCTGTTTTAGACACCAGATAAAAAATTCTATGTTTTGGCAGGCCTAGCCAGACACATGGTTTCATTATATTTGTTTTAAACATTTTATTGGGCTTGTCTTTGTTTTAATGAAGGTTTTACGTGTATTTGTTTTTAATCGATTCATGGATTTTAGTCATGCTTTCTATATAATTTAACTTTTACATCACTAGGAGAGGGGTTTTTGTTTTGTTTTTTTGAGCTAGCGGTCTATAAATTGTCTAACTAAAAATAAAAATTTTCTACCAGCATGGAATTAAGCCTCATACAATGGGAAATAATCTGTAAACAGCAATGAATGATGGAGATCCTGCTTTAGACATCAGTGCTAGATCAAAACACATTGGAGTCAAGCAAATCAGTTTTAGAAAGCCAAGTCACTTGAATGGCAGAACCAAGGCAACAGGTCCTTGGCTAATCCTCTTTATATAGGCAGCATGGTTGAGGTCTGGTTTTCATAATGGATCTGACAAACACTTTGGAAATACTCTGTAAAACAAAAGGACATGTACTTCTGCTAAGCAGGTGGATTTTAAAAGCTTGCAGTTTAACAGATGTCTCCCACCCCTTGATGTCATAATGCTCACTATAATTCAGTTCTGTTAAAGGACATCAGATGATTTGCATTAACCTGCACAAGAACTGCAGTAAACAGAAAACTGGGCTTTTTCTTCTTCCATATAGCACACTGTTCATCTATTTCCAAAATATAGCTGTCTGAATGGATAGATAGATCCCCGTGAGATTTTTGTTTATAAATTCCATATGTGTATTGTTTGCGGGATGGATGGCAGCATCATGCATTGTGAAGTTCTCAACACAACTAATTCTGAAGTGTTTTACTGCATTGCACGGGAACAAATGAATACCCTGGTACTCAGTGGTGGCCAAACTTGGCCCTCCAGCTTTTTTTGCACTACAACTCCCATCATCCCTACCTAACAGGACCAGTGGTCAGGGATGATGGGAATTGTAGTCCCAAAACAGCTGGAGGGCCAAGTTTGGCCACCACTGTGATAGATGATCAAATGAAGGTGAGTGTGAGGGAAACAAGATCATTCAGCTGCTTTTGACAGTAAAGTAAGTGAAAGGGACCAGAGGAAGCTCCTACAGCTCAGAGCTGTAGTAGGCTTCTACCAACCCCAGTGGCTGACCTATTGTTCAAAGTGCCATGGACAGTTGCATTCGTCATGCGTCTGCCAATCAAGTTTTATTGTTTTGGTTCCTATTTTGTATGCAGTTTGGGGAGTTGTTGTCAAGGGCGGAGCAAGGGGGGCAGTGGGGGCGGGCCGCCCCGGGTACCGCCGTAGGGGGGTGACACTTGGGGTGGCAAACCGCCCCTGCGATCGGCACCACCGATGCACGGCAAGTTTTAACGCTGCAGCCTTAAAACTTGCCCCGCCGCCACCGCACGGTCGGAAGGGGTGCCGGCTGCTTGCGCCTGCCATCTTGGGTGGGGCATGCGTAGTCCACCTGTGATGCTGCGCGTGTGCGCCGTGTCATCACGGCATGTGCGCTAGGGGGTGCCCCCGCTTTTCCGCCCTGGGCGGCAAAGCGGCTCGCTACGCCCCTGGTTGTTGTCTTTTTAGAAAGGAGGGCTTGCAAAAAGAAATGAAGTCTTAAGTGCCATCGGCTATATACCAGAATGTCAATCAGTCAAACCAGCAATTATTGTGGCCAATGAGGAAATGCTGAGCTCATATGAACTTGTGTGCATACAAAAGGGGCAGTTCAGTAGCTGTTTGAAACCACTAAGACTAACTCTCAATAATCCTCATAAAGTAATGCCTTTAAAGAACCAGGTGAAGTTTAAAGCAACCCATGCCAACAGTAAAATGGGGAACAATGGACAGCAAACAGCATTCAGATGTTGCTGCTCTCTCTGTGTGTTTTACGTCTGCCAGAGCCTCTGTCTGTCCAGACAATATAAGAAGAGGCCAAAGGTAAGCTGCAGCTCCCACTTTCAAGTGAGACAGCTGCCAGATATCTCAATTTTTCAAGAGCTGACCTAAAGGCAGTGTGAATAGAGCAACTGATTAGGAACATTCACAGGTATGACATAAGTGGCATGGAAGAAAGACATCTTTACACACCCCACAGCCAAACTTGCTGCCACAGAATGAGGTAAACACCACCGTTATATTATAACCACCCTCAGATCTGCCGTGCATCACAAAGGGAAGCAGCCATGCTAGAAAGAGCACTCCGGCTGCCGAATTGAGAGGAGCTCCCCTGCTGCAGCACAACTAGCTAAGTGTGCTTCTGGTTTCAATGCTGGGATTCGTTTTAAAAAATCTCCTCAACTCAGAACATGACAACCACTCCTTAAGTGCAAGACGCGAGCAAGCGGAACAGGGCAAGCCCAAGGGTTCGGGGTGCCAAAAATCCGAATAACAATACCCATGGTGGTACAAGTATTACAATAATAAGCAAAGCGATTGGCAATGTGCTGCTTCGGTGGTACTTCAAAATGTGCCACCTAAGAATGGACACTTTACCAGAATACTTCCCATCCTTAGTTTTATTCATTCATGTAATAATATGGCCAGAAAGTATAAAAAGTTAATAATATAGAAGGGAAACTTTTAAGCATATAAATTAAATGCTAAATGAATAAAAATAGAAAAAAAAATCCAATAGAAACATTCACTTTTCTGGTACACAGATACAAATTAAGTCATTCTGGAGTGGTCATAACTAGTTTTCTCTCCCTGCCCCAAGCTTTTGAAGATGTAGGGCTCCCCTACATGACCTGTTTATTATTTATCCTGATTTGCTTGCACAAAGCATATATGGAGGTTAAGCTATGCCCAGACTTTACTGAGTATTCATTCTAGAGGACAATGAGCAGTCATCCTGCATTCACCCTGATTTGCTTCTGTGATTGATGGTTATATGCCTTTCCATTAATTAATTATTCATTCATCTCACACTTTCTAGTGCATCTCCCCATCACTTTCCTTACTGCAAAAGGGCAATTTTGGTTGTGGATTTGCTGCGCCAGGGGGGCCAAGCATTTTAATCCACATTCTTTGTAGACACTTAAATTTCCAATATGCACTACAATCCTTCCTGCAAAATAGGGGACAGTGGTGGTACTTGCTTGGGCATTAGGTAAGGGAAATGGCAGAAATCCAGGCAACAAGATGAGCAGCTGTAGCTATGAGACAGTGTTAAGTCAGCCCCCCACCTGAAACGCTTTCCCAAAGTAGCCAAAATAGCCTCCAATTTCGCCTCCCATAAATGGGATGCCGAATTGGGGTGGAGATAATTTCGGCTCAGCCCTTGCAGCTTTAAGAAATGTGTTTCAGGTGAACTTGAATCCCAGTAACACTCATTTTAGAAGACAAAAGAACTGCATATGAATGAGCTATAAAAAGCATTCATTAACTTTTTGCTGCTAATTTTATTATGAATCTCCTTTTGCCCCCACCCCCTTTAACAAAAAGCAACAATATATCCCTCTGTGCATGATGCTCGCCACTTTAGCAACTAAATGTTAATCCATACATCCTCTGTAATGATACCATGTGTTGCCTCTGAGCAAATACAAGTTTTATTGGGGCTATTATTATTAGCAAATCCTTAGTCCTCTAGGACAGCAATATTATAATAACTTTTTCTACACATGGGAAAACTGAGGAAATTACCATAACAGTCATTTTGTAAGGCATTGAAACCAATCTTTTCCAGAGGTGTTAGATGATGAATGGAAAAATTCAGCATTCAACAGCAGTGTCATAAGCTTATTTAGTGCCTACTTGGGCATACCTTCATGATTGTCATTATTGAGGGCAGATAATATTGCAAGGAAAGAACAGATTGTTGCTTGTTAGTGGCCAATATGTTTAAGCAAGGCAGCTAAGCCTGTGTCTCATTACTTTTTATCATTTGTAAGGACATTTTTTCAGAGAATATATCTGTATTGATAATACATTAATTTTTTCAGAATATATTTTGCCGGGATATAATTTTCAAACCACTTATTTTTGAGGAAGCTAGACTAATAGCTTTGGGACTACTCTGCCTTCAATAAGTTTATGGCATACCCACCAAGATTTGCAGTAGGATACAATCCTACAGCTTGTATAAAGATACAACCCTAATGGGACCAACTTAAACATGTCTGTGACTGAGCTCACTTTACAAAGGTTAGTCCTTGCTAGACTGCGACAACACAGTCAGCACAGAATGAAGCTCTAACATGCAGCAGTGAAACACACTGAGCTGGAATTACTTGTATTAAACTTGGGACTCTCCTTCATTGAAGATTTTTAAGCAGATGCTGGGTAGTCATCTGTCAATGAGTCTTTGGTTGTGATTCCTGCATTGCAGAGGGGTTGGACTAGATTACCATCAGGACCACTTCCAGCTTTACTTTTTTATTATTATTCTATGGGTCTTGAGTTGCCAAGCTTGAGGCTGGACCAAACAGAGACTGCTGCATGACTATGCTGCTGCTCTGTGTGGTCAAGCATGGGAAATCACTGGATTTGGAAATCCAAGGATTCAGGTATCCCTTTACAAGACAAATTTTCCCTATTGGAGTGCCAAATTATGGTGACAAGCGAAGCTGGAGCAATGGGAGGGCACTAACTAGGAGAAATGCCAGTACCTTATGAAACCATTCAGAAAAGAGAGGTAATTGATTAAAACAGAACAGAGAAAGGGAAGTACTAGAGGGATGGAAGTGAATTGATCAAGCATGCCCATAGAATCTTCCAATTGTGTGGGGATTTCCTTCAAAATAAAAACCAGGAGTTTTTCTTTCTTACTTTTTATGTTTCCTTGCCTTCAAGAGACTACTGTATTTGAACAATCGTTGTGAACATTTTGCTCCCTCCTCCAAGATTTAAATGTGGATTTAAAATAGATCACTTCGAGTCCTGCAATAACTGGTTATTGCAGTAGGTGATTTACTTGCTACTTTAAAAAAAGAAAAAAGAAAGAAAGAAAGCTTTTTGGGGTAGTGATAATATCGGGTAGTCTTTGGTAGATTATAACTTATCTCCAGAAGATACAGAGTCTGACCCTTAATTGACTCATCACTGGGACTGCAAAGTGCTCTTAGAGTTGAAAATGAGAAAACAGTTTTTAGGGCTCTAGAATGTGTTAAGACCTCAGGTGTGAACAGATTGCAGTAAGGCAATTCTCACCATATTCTCTCTGTCTCTCTCAGCCGAAATAGCTCTAAGAAATTATCTCTTTAACAGGAGATCAAAGCTTCAGTGGGATGTTTTAAAATGGTTTCACCTTGTTGTTGTTTTTTTTGTCTCTGAACTAATCCAGGAAAAGGGCCATCATCTTAGATGTCGCATAACTCTTCAGCACTGATTTTGTTAAATAGAAACTATGTGTGTCCTTATTCAGATGATGATACTGAGGAATCCCAAAGCTGCTTCTCTATCACTCTGCTACAAGCTTGATTATAGTGGGAAGGTATTAGTTATTGTTTTTAACAATGATTGAGCTTTCATAGGCAACACCTGATGGCTATAAACAGCAGATGAGGTTCTTGTCTTAGAATTCCATGAGGATATATTTCCAACAGCTTGGTTTTGCACCAGCAAATACCAAGAATCACCTGTGTGATCTAGCCTAAATGCACAGATAAATGTACAAGCTAGAAGTTAGTCTAAATTTCCATTGGATTTCTGACCCACTAGACAGATATTTCCTTAATGAGTAGAGTCTTGTCACTGTAGAGCAATGACATCATCACACTCCATGGGCAATTTGAGCCTTTGCTTCAAGCATGTTTGAAAAGTGAGACAGAAACCACCCTAGATTTGAGCAAGCCCCTAGCAGTTCATGATAGCCATACAGTTAAATCATATACTCCAAATAATCCTGGGAACTGTAGCTTTGTTAAGGGTGCTGGAAATGTTAACTCTGTAAACTATAGTTCCAAAGATTCTGTGTGTGATTTCTGTATGCTTTACATCAGGGGTCAGCAAACTTTTTCAGCAGGGGACTGGTCCACTGTCCCTCAGACCTTGTGGGGGGCCGGACTATATGTTGCCATGATTATGACTCACATTTTTGGCAAAAACCCTTATTGGGACCAATCCCAACGTTGCCCAAATGTGATTTGTTTTTTTTGTTTTTTGGGGGGGGGGGGGTCCCACACTGCTTCTTTTGTGTTTTATGCATTGACAGTTATTATTTCTCTTGTAAGGCGGGGTGGGGGGCTGAGGTAAGTGCGCCATTCCTGTCAGCCCTGGAGAGCGTGTGTGCATGCACGGGTGAAGGGAAAAGCCATTGGCCACGCTAAGTCAGGCCAGCACCGCTCAAGCAAAAACATTCTTTTCCCCACGTGAGGGAAGACGAGACCGCGGCAGATATTTACCTTTCCGTGGCCTGCACCGTGTAGCTAACAAGTGACCTCCCCAGCAGAGCGCAAGTCTGCTTTGGAAAGCAGCCACCCAGACGCTCCCCGCTTCCTCTGCCAGGGAGCACCACCACCACAGACATTGGCGGGCGTCGCTCCCGAGGCGCCTCCGAGCCCCTGCTGCCGCAACTGCCCTTCCTGAGGTCAGTCGCCAGCAGCTCCATGGTGGAAATCCAAACTGTGACTCCTTTTTCCTCTTCCCCCCCTTGCCCCCCTGGAAGAAAAGATTGTTGCACACGCACAACGGATGGAGAAGGGGCTTGTCTCGAGCAGCAGCCCACCTCACTTTTGACCCCCAAGCCTGGCTGAGTTGCAAAAACCATCGTGTGTGCATGCTATGCCAGCTGCCTGGATTCCCGGACCATCCTCTGGCCGGATCTAGAAGGCAATTGGGCCTGATCCAGCCCACTGGCCTGTTTGCCGCCCCATGCTTTAAATGCATGGTGTGTATGCAGCCCTAATTTCCATCTCTAGATCTGGCCACCTGATGTATACCACCCCTTGAGAGGCAATAGTTTACACAAACAATGTCTTGTGAGTCTAGCAGGCATAAGTTGCACAAGGATATTTTTACACTAGGGTTGTTGTTTTTTTTTGTTTTTTACTTATTAATGGAATGCTGTGTTCTGCTTCTGCAAGGAAGTTTGGAAGCAAAACTGTTCTGTCCTGTGTGCATAAGTGAAGGACAGAATCACAACTATTCATTGTGTTAAGTCCCATTAAAATCAGTGATGCAAGGCAATCATAGCTAACTTAAGTCCTATTGATTTCAGTAGGAGTTTGGCTGGATAAAAGCCAGAGTGTGCATGCGTCAATTGTGCCTAATTATTGAAGAATATTGGGAGCTGGAAAAATAAATAAACAAATGTGTATACCTATACATGTATAAATGAAAAAGCTTTACATGCATGGGAAATAAGAAATAAACTCACTTGGGCATCTATTTTCCTACACTTTTATATACTTTTTTTTAAAAAAATAAAAATTGCCCAGATGCTATTTTGGCATTGTTCTTTCCTAGTTGGGATCCTGAATCTATTTGTTCCCTTATAGTTCCATCTAAACCTCAACAGCTGCTCCATAGGAAGCAGTTTATGGATTGCAGTCTTAATAAGTAATGCTAGAAGTCCAAGGGAAAAATAAACCAAGTAATGAAAACATTGATTTGGGAACTTGTTAGAAGCAAAAGCACTTGGAAAGGAGGATCATAAGCACTAACAGAAGCGCTGGCACAAAATAAAAGTTTTTAAAGGCACTGTCCTCTGCTCGGAGGTGAGTCTACAGAAGATATCCAAATGAGCAGGATAGTGATCAAATCTGAGGTCCTTTGCAGTGAGCATGATGCTTCTTTTAAGAAGAAAGTCATCCTTTGCCAAATTGTTTGCCTTCCTCTGCCAGGATTTTTTTTTTAAAAAAAACCAGCATCTTTTTGATATCCTGCTTTTTAGTCCCCATATAGAATACTTCACTGCTTATGTACTTCCTGACTGATACAGGATGCTATTTCACACAGCAGTAAAGAAAGTGATATCCTCTGTTATACGTGCATAACTAGCATTAATAAAATAAGGAGTATGCAATAATAACCAGAGCCATATGAAATATGTACTTCATGAACCTAAATTAAACGGGAAGAATGACTAAATATGAAAGGTCAGGACTTAGAATGGAACTTAATCTCCTGTGTTTCGTATGCCCCTCCCATCCAAACAAATTAAATTTTAATGGTTTTTGGAAGCTCCGACTACTTCCTATCCAGAAATATGTCCTCTAACCTTCTGTGTGAGTGGTGCATTAAACACTGGGGAAGTGAAACCAGCTTCATGGGCCTTTACATCATGCCTTTGTGTTGTTCAACTGTCATCAATGTGCTATACCATTTAAACAGAGCTGTGGAATAAACAGGGACCTTTTATAGGGTACTCAGAAGGCAGCGAGTGAGAAATGATCAGTGGCTGTAACATGTGAGAGGGGCTTACAATGCCTCATCTTCATAACCTGGCTGTGGCCTTTGTGTAGGCATCTGACTCCACCACTGTGAGAACAGGATGCTGGGCTAGATAAGCATTTGGCTTGCTCCTGAAGGACTTTTCTTGTGTTCTTATGAGTTCCGAGTGCATGATTTCCAAGTTAGCAGTTTGTCAGTGTTGTCTGGTCACAAGTGCACAATGCTCTCTTACTCCTATTCATCATAGGAAAGATAGGAGGGAAGGGACAATTGAAACACAATCCTATTACAAATTGTCATAAAGAGTGTTTCTACCTAAGGGGAAAGAAGAGCTAAGCGGTAACATCATAATTATAGAAGACATTAGACACTAACATTTCTGAGCAAAATAATAACTGGATGCAACATCGGTACAAATGGAGTCAAGGCTTCTGGGCCTTCATGGTTCTCAATTTGCCTTCTTGGAAGGATCCTTGGTTGTGGTTATCTGAGAGACAGACTGTGTTCATGCTTCAAAACTGTACCATAACATAATTATCATGAATATTCAGAGGGAAGCCAATCATTGACAGAGTTTAGGAATCTTGGCATAACATTTGGGAGACTGTGTCCAGTGAAGTCCTACACCACAAGTGGAAATGAGTAGCAGACTGACAGAAGGAATGTTCCAGCCTCCAGTTTGCTTGTATTGGGTAAAGCAGCGTTTGCTAACCTGGTGCCCTCCAAGCTATATCTGGACTACTTCTCCCACTAGTCCCCAGCCAGCCTGATACAAACTCAACAGAATACTTTTGTTCTGTTTTCTTCAGGTGCTTCCACGAAGTATATATGAAAACCAAACTAATGGTGTTAATTAGTTTGCCAGTGTTAGGATGTTTGTGTTATTATCAACACTGCTTTCTGAATGGTCACTGTAACTATTTTGCATACATTTAAGCTTTAACACAATTATCACCATCTGTATTATTCTCACCATTCATTTCCTTCTGACCTCACTGCTAACATTGCTTTTTCTCTTCCTACACCCACCTGCTAACTGAGGATAATATATTGTGCATCCAATGAAGTGGCCTCTGGTCCACAAAAGTTTATGTGCCATAACAAATTTGTTAGTCTTTTAAGGTGCCACAAAAATTATTTGCTGTTTTTGCTGCAGCAGACTAAGTAGCTAGACTTATGGAAAGGAATGACATTTGTCACTTTAGGTGAAAACGTATGGCTTCAACAATTTCATGTTAAAAATGTGAAGGTGCAATAGTCCAGCCATTATTTAATCCATGTTGTAGAAAGGTGTCTTTTGGGTTGGCTTGAAAGAAAAAGCATAGCTAAGTAGTACATACTGTCCAATGTGGTTACTATATATGATTGGGTGGGGGCTATGGTCTTCTTTCAGTCTTTGCCATAACATAAGTACCTACATAAGAAGAGGCTGCTGAATCAGGCCAATGGCCCATCTAGTCCAGCATCTTGTTCCCACAGTGGCCAACCGGATGCCTGTGGGAAGCCCTCAAACTGAAGAATAGCACTCTGCCCATCTATGATTCTGAGCAACTGATATTCAGAGGCACCCAACCTCTGACAGCGGAGGTAAAGTGTAAGCATTGTGGCTAGTAGGAGAAGACAAACCCATCTTCCATGGATTTTTTCTTGATTCTTTAATCTAGTGATTCCCAATTGGTGGTCCATGGACCCCAGGGGGTCCACATAACCCACCCAGGGGATCTGTGGCATCATTCACAAAACAAAAACTACCATAGAGAAATCAAAGTTTCCTAAAGTAGGGGGTCCGGTCCACATCTTGGCTTTTGAAAAACAGCGGTTTTTCAGTACTTAGCTAATTAGGAACCACTGCTTTAAACCATTGAACCTGATTGGACTAATTTCTAGAATATGTATCCAAATCCCTGTTATCTCCACGTTTTTTATTTAAAGGATCAAGTAGCTGCTGATGTGAAAACCATCTGCCTGAGAATTTGGAGAACTGCTGGCAGTCAGAAAAGACCAGGGTTGTCATCATGAGGCTTTCCAGATGCTGACAGACTACAACTCCCATCATCCCTGACCTCTGGCCACAGTGCTAAGGGGTGAGGTCTGACACCATTCAGAGGGCACCATGTTGACTGTCTTGGAGTAGACAATGGTGATCTATATAGAGACAGAGTCTGATATAAACACAAGGCAGCTGCCTCTGTCCTATTGATTGTTTAAGAAATCTACCACTGATCATAATCCTGGCGGAGCTTATGACTCACTGAATGACCTTGAGCAAATCGTTTGCCCTCTTTGTGCCTCAGTCAAGTGTTCAACAACAACCTCTTTACCCTTATCAGATTCCTCATCTGTGATGAGCTTAACTGGATAAATAAATTACATGATAAGAATAGGCAGCAGGGGTTTTTTTTGGGGGGGGAGAGGGGTTGTGTGCCTTTGAAAGGGTCACATGCCCCTCTGCCTTTTCTGAACTTGGCTATTTGGGTTTAAAAAAAAATAAAAAAAAATTGGCCTAAGACTGGGTTGCTTTCAGGGTTGCTGCTAAATAAATGACACACAGCCACGGGGTTAATGTTATGTATTGCTGAAAAATGAGATGCCTGGATTTCATTTCTAGATTGGAGTTGACTAGCATTAAAAGGCTTTCGCTAGGTTATGTGCTGCATGAACTCTGTCCAAAAAGGAATGCTGGCAAAAGAGGGAGAGGCTGGAGAGGTTAGCGATGACGTGGGGAGAATGTGCTCAATAACAAGTTGAAATGCTGGAACCTTATTCATCCAAACAGTATGGTAATTTCAAGAACAAAAAAGTAGGACAACTCTGTGTATGATGCTGTTTCAACAGGGCTATGCACTGCATTCAGCCACCACACAAATCAGGCCTATCTGAAGAGAGTGGGGCATCAGTTGATTTGAGTTCAGACATCCACAGATTGCTATGGGTCAGGTTGGATGGTCCAGAATGATCTGGACTTTCTAGGGATGGAGCAGCAGGCAACAGGAGAGTTGGGCATCAGGCAAAAGTAGCTCAGAAAGGAAGAGAAGGGATACAGGTTCAAAGAGCAGCCCTGGGCTGTCCGAAAGCTCTTTCTCAAATAAACCAGGTGCCTTCTTTAAAAAAAAATGTGTTTTTTTTAAATTAAGGAGCACCACAGGGCCTTCAAGTTTAAAGAACAATGTTTATAAAGGACTATGCTGCACTTTGAAGTACCACAATAGAGGATTTGAAGTTCTGACAGGGGCTTCATAGCACGGTATCACCTGACACTACTTTGACATTAGGTCAAAGTTATCAGAATTGGTCACAAGGGGAGGGGACTTTAAGATCCATCCCACTAGCTAGAAACATTCTCCACCCCTGCATTAGAAGAACTTGCAATGAAAGAACATGTATCTGAGTTGGCTCATTTCCTCCTCTCTCTCCCATTTCATTTCCCATTTTTGACATGTCTTTTTAGGTTATAGCCTGAGAGCAGGGCTCTCTTATCAACAACATTTGTTAGCCATTCTGAGAGCCTTTTGGGAGGAAAAAAAGCAGGGAAACAATGATTTAAATAAGTAAATAAACTGTATTGCTCAAGTGTCATACAGTGCAGCTTTACTGAGTGGTTTCGGGGCATGCCCAAATTTGACCCGCAGAGGATATGAAAGAGTTCTCAGAAGCATATTATGACATATTTGTTGAACACTTTAGGAGCAAAATTGTTCACATATGTCTAGTTTCTTTCAAGCCTAATTTCAGCAGGGGGAGGGAAGGAGACGGGTCCTTGAGGACTCTGTGGGTGCCACACTAGAGATGTTGCCGTAACAGGTTGTTGTTGCTGCTGCTGTTTTAATGATGAGACATTTTTGCCTTTCTGTGTGCAGTATCCTTGTCAATTACCCTGGAAACATCATTGAAGACCATCTTGTATAAAAATAAAATAAAAAATAAATAAAAAGAAGCTTCAATGGAGGCCTGCTGAATGTATCACCATAAAATGCTTTGTGAAATTACTTATATCAACCCTAATAGACATGATCACTCACACCCCACACTTGTGTACAACTACGCTCATTGAAACCTCTTTGGCATATGAGATCATTGGCACCAGTTGAGTTAATAGATACAATATAAATCACTGGTGTACCAGTTTGGATAGTATGATTGGAGACGTAATACATACAAATTAGGAATTATTTGGGAATTATTATTCTATAGCAGTGATTTCTAATGATAACATCAGACAAGCAGCCCTTTAAAAAGCCTTCCAAAATCACCTTGTAATCATATCCCTTTGGTTGTGTGTTTTGAACTTGCTAAATATGGACTGCTGATCACTTAGTTGGGTGACTTTCCACTTATCAGAATATAGGTTTAGAACTCTGCAGCATAATGAGCCTGGTTGCTATCATATGAGACTGAACTCTTTTGAAGTGAGGGGTTCAAGGGCACCCCTTTAAGAATACACTGCTCAGTGCAGTGTTTACACAATCTTTCCATCCCAATACCTCTGTATAGCTCAGCCCTTTAACCCATGCCGTCACTTGGTGGCTTACGGAATACTTTTCAGATGTAGTAAAGGGTTGACAGAGATTGATGCCATTGAGAGAAATATACTTTGTGCAAAAATGGGTAATCAGTTTTTCAGCCAAGAAAGCGGACCAAGGGGCCTTTTATGTACAAAGAGAATTCTCTCTAATGAACTCCACAAACCTTTGCTCTAACAATACTCTACCTGCTGCTTTCAGCTGTTTGTGAAGGCTGCAGAATTGCTCTATTTCTTCATATGTAATACAAAAGATTGCTTTGGAAAAAGATTGACCTTACAGTGGGTGTCTGCTATAGACTACCAAGCCAGACTGAAGACTTGGATGATGCCTTACTAGAGCAGATTACCAAACATTCAAAAATAGCAATCATGGGGGACTTCAACTTCCCCAATATCTGTTGGGATTCAAACTCTGCCAACAGTGTAAGGTCTGACAAATTCCTCCATTGCCTCACTGCCAATTTCATTTCCCAGAAGGTGGAAGAACCAACAAGGGGATCATCTATCTTGGACCTGGTCCTCACCAATAGGGAAGAACTTATTGTTGAAGTGGAAGTGCTCAGAAACTTGGGAGGAAATGATCATGTTCTCCCAGGTTTCAGGATACAGAAGCAAGGGAAAGATGAGTGTAGTCAGACACACACTCTGAACTTTAAGAAGGCTAATTTTGAAAAGCAGAAGGAGCTACTGGATGTGATCCCGTGGTCAGAAATACTCAATGAGAAGGGAGTCCAAGAAGGATGGGAGTTTCTAAAAGGAGAAATATTGAAGGTCCAAATGCAGACAATACCAACAAGAAAGAAAAGGGGGAAACATCTAAGGAAATTGGTGTGGCTGCATAAGGAGCTTACAGATGAGCTGAGAGTTAAGAAGCACATGTATAAGAAATGGAAGAAAGGGGAAATCACGAAAGAGGCAACAGTTGCAGGGGGAAAGTCAGGCTAGCTAAAGCTCAGAATGAGCTCAGGCTTGTAAGAGAGGTTAAAAATAATAAAAAAGGTTTATTCGACTATGTCTGAAGTAAGAGGAAGAACAAACAAGTTGTAGGTCCTCTGCATGGGGAACATGGAGAAATGCTATTGGGTGACAGAGAAAAGGAGGAGCTACTCAACACCTACTTTGCCTCTTCACCCAAAAGGAAAGTGATGCCCAACCTGGTGATAACAGAATAAATGATGTAAGGAGGGAGCTGCAGCCCAAGATAGGAAAAGAGGTGGTAGGGGAACACCTAGCTACTTTAAATGAATTCAAATCTCCAGGGCTTGATGTTCTGCATCCAAGGGTACTAAAGAAGCTTGCAGATGGAATTTCAGAACCTTTGTCTATTATTTTTGAGAATTCTTGGAGAACAGGTGAGGTCCCTACAGACTAGAGATGGGCAAATATTGTTCCCATATTCAGAAAGGAGGAAAAGGAAGACCCAGGTAACTACCAACCAGTGAGCTTGTCATCGATTCCCGGGAAGGTCCTAGAATAGATAATTCAATAATCGGTCTGTGAACATTTAGAAAAGGATGCTGTGATGACTAAGACCCAGCATAGGTTCCTAAAAAAAAAAAAAAAAAAAGTCATGTCACACCAATCTGATTTCCTTTTTTGATGGAATTACAAACTTGAGGGATCAGGGAAATGCTGTGGACATAGTGTATTGACAGTCTCCCATGATATTCTCACGAGGAAGCTGGTAAAATGTAGCCTTATGTGGAGCGCTTGAAGGAGCTGAGTATGCCTGGAAAAGAGGAGACTGAAAGGAGATATGAGAGCCATCTTCAAATATCTTAAGGGCTGTCACTTGGAGGAGGGAGCAAGCTTGTTTTCTCCTGCTATGGAGGGTAGGACTCGAACCAATGGCTTCAAGTTGCAAGAAAGGAGATTCCAACTAAACATTCAGAAAAACTTTCTGATAGTAAGAGCTATTCAGCAGTGGAACAGACTTCCACGAGAGGTGGTGGACTCTACTTCCTTGGAGGTTTTTAAACGGAGGTTGGATGGCCATCTGCCATGGATGCTTTAGTTGAGATTCCTGCATTGCAGGGGGTTGGACTAGAGGGCCCTTGGGGTCCATTCCAACTCTAAGACTCAATGAAATAAGCACACTCCTGGATTTTTTAAAAATCTTCCTTCTTAGTGTCCTTTCAGCAGCAAATAGGAATTGGTCTTTTGTTCATTTTAATGGGAACTGCTCAGCTCTGTGCAGTGAAACTGAACCAGAAGGTTTTGTGGATTCTTTTTTTCAAAAACAACAGCACAAAAACTATGCAACTACGATTGACAGTCAGGGTGTGAAACTCAACATGCCTATTGTTCCTTCCATTTATCCTATTGGTACATAATACCCAGTGCAATATTTTTCCCTCCTGCAGGAATAGGTTTGGTTCTCTCTCTCTCTCCCCCCCCCCCCATAGCATTTGGATGCTCTTGTCTTTCTTGATGACACATTTGAAAGGATGCCGACTTGATCAATGCTCTGTCAGTACACTGGTGCCAGTAGAGCTGAGAAGCCTGCCTTAAAAGACTCCAAAAGATAAGCAAATATTGATGAATAAATGTCTATCCACTCCATGCCCAGATTGAGGGAGGTGATGGGGGGGGGGCAGAACTGCCCCAGGGGGCAGGTTATAGAGGAAGCAAACAGCACCCAATCTTCTCCCTTTCTCATATATTCTGCTGCTGAAGCAATGCAGAAGCATGTCCTTTTGAAATGGACTTCTTTACAGGGTTTGTTCTCTGCTCAGAGGAAGAGGAGGAGGAACCAGCTAACTAAGAAATCAAGTCGTGGCGGGGAGGAGTGACTTTCATGTAATTTTTCAACTCTGTGGAAAAGGCATTGCTTTTTTCTGCACGTTTTGCAGAGAGAAGCAGATGTTTGTCAGCCATTTGGGCCTGGTGGTTGAGGGGGTGTCAGATTACCCTATTAAACAAATGGGGTGGCTGGCTGAGTGGTATGTGGCCACATTATCAAGGAAGGAAGTGCTGTTGATGTGTAAACCATTGGTAGAAGAGCCCTGCACCGCAATGTAGTTATGCAGAAGGATTTTATTTTTTTTAAGCTACAAGTAAAAAGACCACTTGGCCAAATGCTTCTTTAACATGATAAGTAGGCACTCTTGCATCTTCTGACATTGTGTCTTCACAGGCCACTTCAATTCATGCCTATGTACCTTCAATAGCCAGGATATCTGCCTATTTACTTAACAAAGGGATATCTGCTTAACAGAAGAAATAGAATGGTGGATCTAGGAGTCTTGAAAAGGATCTAGGAGTCTTGGTAGACCACAAACTTGACATGAGTCAACAGTGTGATGCAGCAGCTAAAAAAGCTAATGCAATTCTGGGCTGCATCAATAGGAGTATAGCGTCTAGATCAAGGGAGGTAATAGTACCACTATATTCTGCTCTGGTCAGACCTCACCTGGAATACTGTGTCCAGTTCTGGGCACCACAGTTCAAGAAGGATACTGACAAGCTGGAATGTGTCCAGAAGAGGGCAACCAAAATGGTCAAAGGCCTGGAAACGATGCCTTATGAGGAACGGCTTAGGGAGCTGGGTATGTTTAGCCTGGAGAAGAGAAGGTTAAGGGGTGATATGATAGCCATGTTCAAATATATACAAGGATGTCATATAGAGGAGGGTGAAAGGTTGTTTTCTGCTGCTCCAGAGAAGCAGACATGGGGCAATGGATTCAAACTACAAGAAAGAAGATTCCACCTAAACATTAGGAAGAACTTCCTGACAGTGAGAGCTGTTCGACAGTGGAATTTGCTACCAAGGAGTGTGGTGGAGTCTCCTTCTTTGGAGGTCTTTAAGCAGAGGCTTGACAGCCATCTGTCAGGAATGCTTTGATGGTGTTTCCTGCTTGGCAGGGGGTTGGACTGGATGGCCCTTGTGGTCTCTTCCAACTCTATGATTCTATGGTGATTACTCATATAATGAAAGCATGGTGAAGATGTCTAAATGTGAGCATGAAGAACAGCACAAAAACAACATATAGTTCATTGTGCAGGAAAAAATGGAGTGGGGGAAAAATCTGCTTTTGCATGTATAATGGTAGAAATGAGGAGAATTTGGGCTACATGTAGGATGACAAATTAAGGATTCACCTGTGGCCCTTCATTGGTTGTTAGGCCCAGACAGCATTGCCAATAGTTAGGGATAGAGGTTGTAGCAACTTTTTGAGAACCACCCCTGTCCTAGATAGAGAAAACCAAATAAGTGTGTTATGCATTAAATTCAGCTCAGCAGGCCAACATTCGGCCATCTTGGGTCTTGGACCAGGATTTCCAGTGTGCTAATTGCTATAAACACATAACAAAGGAATAGTTCAAGACCCGTATTAAATTAACTTGTATACATAAGGGGAAGTAGCAAACCTCAAGACACAGACAAGAATACTTACTTAGTCCTATGATTCACAAGATTCTAGCTCATATCATATATCTGTGGTTAGTGAGCAAAAATCATTTGGAACTTTTATAAAAGCCTTACAGTTATGCCAAGAAATACAGTATTTCCTGATTTCTTTATTATTGTAAACCTAGTGAATTTATATATCCTCATGAATACCATAAACATCCAATATCTAACTGGTGTCTATGAAAGTACTTTCCATCAATTTTTGACTTAAGAAATTTTGTAATCCGCAGATGCTTTATAATGACATTCTAAACTCAGTGACCTCATTCAAAGGTCATAGTAAACCATAGTTAATTTTTTTACTGTGGATGTTGTTGTTGTTAATTTAATCTGTATACCCCCCTTCATCTGGGCAGGTCCCTGGGCAGTTCACAACAGAATACATCTGTGCCAGTATGGGTCACTTTGCTCCTTCCTGCTAGTGCACTGAAGAAATAAACCATGTTCTCTGGTTTCGTGCTACATCCGCACTGGGAATTGTGGTTTGTATCATTCCAAACAAACCATGATGTGTAGCCAAGATTTCTTCCAGTTCATGAGTTGTTTGAAACAAACAAACAATCAAACAAACCGTAATCCCTGGTCCAGCCACAATGCTAAACTAGGAACCATGGTTTATTTCTTCTTCACACTAGTGATAAGGAATAAAGAGGTTCAGATCAGTGGGTTCACAGTAAACCACTAACTATAGTTTACCAAAGGTGTAGAGAACCTTAGGCCTAGGGAATAAATTGTGGCCCTCCAGGCCCCTGTAAACAGTCCTTGGGACTCTGTAAGCCACACACCTCTGCCCAGGACACACCCTTCACCAGCCAGCCCTGCTTTGTGACTTCAGCACTTTCTTGTACTGAAAAAGGTTCTCAGCTTTTGGTTTTCTGTGATATGTATACTGGGGCCAACACTAACAAAATGGGTTGGGTGGCATGATGCTGCTGCAAAAATATATGAATCTCCTTCCGTGTTATTCTGCTTACATGAGTGGGCCGTTTATGTCAGCTGCTAAATACAAAAATCGCAGGGCAGTTCTCAACATGTTTACTCAGAAGTGAGGCCCTTTGATTTCAATGAGCCATACTCCTAACTCTGCATAACATGGCAGTCTTACACGTAACATGCAAATTGTCCTCTCAGCTATCATCAAGACATCGCTAGAAGTCACAAAGCTTCTGCCAATTAAATTTCAATTTCCTCACCCATGTTTCTGCAAAGGAAGTGGTATTTTTTAGTTTAATTACATCTGTCAAGAGTCCAGGAGAAAGCTCCGCTTTCCATTACCCAGGTTTCCTTTTTGCCTCTTTATGCATTGTAGCTGCCTTTACCAGTTAACTGAATTCTAAAGCCTATTGGCTGACGGCCTGTGGTCAAACCCTAATGGCAAAATAAGAATTCTCTGGTTAGGTTTCCTCCTCTCTGTAGTAGCAGAATCTGCTAAAGGGCTATCCAGCCCACATGCCATAATCAGATGGCTTGAAGGAAGTGGGATGTGATATGTTGCAATTATCCTCGCCTTAAAAAAAATAATATGTTTCTGAACTGCATAGAGTAGTCACACACATCATATACAATTATAGATAAAAAAATAAAGTATGTCTGGGGAACAGACATAGCCTAGCAGTAGGTCACATATTTGATAACGTACTGTGGTTTGCCACGTGAACCATAATGTTTTCATGAAGAAGGGTTTAGATTCAACCTCAGTGATCTTCTACCCTTCAGAATATTAGCTGATGGGAAAGCCTGAGATGCTAGAAAGTAACTGACAGCCTAAGAACATAATACTAAAATAGATGGACCAATGGTCTGGCTAAGTGTTTGCAACACTAAACTTTGGTTAACCAAGGTGTCTCTGCGTGATTATTTTCTTGTTGATCTTTCATTATTCATCGGTTGAATTTGGAAGTGTCCTGTAGAAAAGGCTTCTTTTGGAATTTGTTCATTGCTGTTCAGAGTGTCTGCTTGACTTTTTGCCTAAGTGGAGGTGTCTATGTGTGTGTGGGGGGGGGGGGGGAGAGAGGTCTATAGTCATGGAAGGAAAAATCCTTGCAATTGCTTATTGAGTGCTATTTTGCTTTGACACATCCAAGGGTCATGCGCGCAGCCTTCCAATCACTCTGGGTCAAACCTCATTTCTGTTTTGGTAAAACATACCGAGTGTGACTTTGCTGCACGTTGCAGCCTGTCCCACACCTCTTCGCTTTGTCAGCCATCTAAATTAAAGATGTTTAAAGATTTTTTTTTTCTTCTGTGTATTGTATTTCCACAGTACAGCTCAGAAGCCCGTGGTGAGTTTCTGTTTTGTATTAAAATGGAAGGAATAAAGGCTTCTGGGGAGTACTGGAAACAATGTGGAACAAAAGTGATGCCTAAGCAGAACTGGTCATTGCTTCACAGTGGAGAAAAAGAGCCCCTCCCTTGCCCTGATAAAGCGTTCCATAGTAATGCCCTGTCTTCTTGCAAATTGCAACATTTCGGGTTTGGGAAAGATGGGGCTTTAAAAAAATAATTCCCAGTAGGTCTATGCAGATCAGCTTGCATCCTAAGCAGGATAGCATTCGCTTTCCCGCTCCTCCCCACCCCACACTCAAGTAATGATGGGAGGGAGATAATGAGAGGAGGAATGGGCAGCTTGTTCCCGTTTGGGAGACTAATGAGGCTCTTCATTTGGTCTTATTATAAATGTGCCACCTCTGGCACTGGTCTTTGGTTCAGCTCCTGGTTACATCAGCAGCAATTTCCAGGCACACTGATGCATTACAAACATCCTCAGAAGCCAAATCTCTCTCTTTTGCCCCTACTTTTGTTATATTATCCAAGACCTTCTACTTTTCATTGCCACCTCCCTCCCCCAAAGGAGCACCATTTTCGCTAGAAAGTAATTAGACTATTAATTAGAGTCTCTCTAAAGAAGGGCAGCTCTGCCTGCGTGTTGTCTGTGTCTGTCTCTCTCTTTGTTCCAGGCATGTTCCGTGAGATTAATTCCTGTTTACACAGATTACACAAGAAGTGAATATCTTCAGATAAGGAAGAGGGAGGGCAGATGCCAGCCTGCAACGAAAAAGGAGTAGTGCGCTGGCTTCATTCTTTTTGTCTGGTGGACATTTTAAACATAACTATCTAAAAGTTGCCCTTTTTTACTTTTAAATTTTTTTTTACATATTAATCATGGCACTAGATCTGCCAGTTCCACTTTCTCTCAATCTGTCATTTGTCCAGTCTTAAATTAAGACACTTTCCACCACAAATTGTGATTTGAAAAAAAGTAGATAGGAAAATTCATATTCATTTTTGTACCTATTTTGTAAATGGTTTTGCTGAACATGCACATATTTGCAAGCAATTGTCCCTTTAACTGATTTTTGTACATTACTTTTGCTAGTATACGTGCACACTTTCCCATGATATATGCATTTTTGTACCTATTGTTTTGGTCAGAGAAGCATATAGCAAAATTCACAAATGTTGAAGGACACCTGTGTTTGGTTCGTGTATTGGTTATGGAAGTGCAAACCAGGTAGGTTCAAATAATAATCAGGGGGCTGAGTGAAAACTATTACATGGTTATCATTCTTGAAATGATTGTGTTCATATCTGTGCTTAATATTAAACTTAGGCAGATACTTGAGTAACAAATCACTAGTTTTAAGCATAAAACACTGTAGTTCTATATACATATACCTCAGAGTAAATCCCATTGAACCCTAAGGGGTTTTCTTCTGATTAGACTTGTATAGAACTGCACTGTTAAAATAATCTTTGAAATTGTCTGTAGTGTATAGGGTAAATTGTCACAAAAACTAAATAGACTGTGTTAATATTTTCCATTTGTATACTTCTTCATTTTAAAGCACCATTGTTATTAGAAAGTGACCGGATCATTCTAATCATGCATAATAATTGCCACAAACCAAACTTCCTTCTTGGCCAGTGATCTGTCTGGAACAAAAGATTACCCCAGGAAACTCAAAAGAAAGTCAACATGGTGATGGTCAATCCATTTTATTTTATTTTATTGGTCCCCTGCATTATTTAATTAGAAGTATATTGCCTTCAAATGTCTTTTGTGTGTGCGTGCATATAATGGCCGATGAGTGTGCCAAGCTGAAACTGGATTCCTTGAGGGTCTTCTAATCAGTTCATCTAATGAATAGATTCTAATCTATTTTAAAACCACCTTTTTTGTAGACATTGCCATATGCTGTGACAATTACTTCCACAAACTATTTCTGTCTTGCAAGAAGTATTACATTTCTTTATTCTCTAGTCTCTCTTCCTATTCACTCTGTCTGTACAGTTAATCATTTAATAAACTTACATCAAGTGCTGCTTCAAATACCCCAGATTCTCGAGCTACAAAATATTCCCTATCTAAAACCCTGTAGAGCCACTGCCTGAAGTAGATAGGACATTGGGCTGCCTCAGTATATCTAATTGCTTTATAATTCATCTCTGTGAGTACTCTGTATTCACACAATTCAGTAGAATTGCTGTTTGTTTCAGTTGTTTTTCAGCCCCTTCAAGCATAACATTGCTGTATCCTGATAGCAAAATCTAGCATTTTACTCCCATTAATGCCTGTGCATCACAGATGTGCAACCAATGGTGGGATGATGCTACTTCGTGATGCTCTCTGTATATCACCATGAAACATATCTTCAATGAATATACCTCAACAAGTGAGCTGCAAATTCCAATAAGCAATGCAATAATGTGCTGGTAACAACAGGCCACAAATTATTCAGACTGGGGCAACTCCTCACATCACTACACTGAAGCTCACTACTCACACCTCTTCAGTATGGAGCCTTCATCCCTTTCCCTATCAGCAGACATACCCCTTCAAATACCACATTACCCTGTAAGTCATGGCCTGAGATAGAAATATTTCCAGAAGTCATATAGTGACATTGCAACATAAGACTCTGAACTACTAGTCTTCATTTAAATAATAGCTTGTAGTTAAACGACAAGACTTAGTTCAGGGATGGAGAAGCTATGGCCCTATAGGTGCTGTTGGACCACATCATATCATCATCTCCAACAATCAGCTGGATTTATGGGAGATGGAGTCCAACAGCAACTGGAGGACCACAAGTTCCTTCTTCCTGGCTCAGATAGTGATCTGGCTAACTTTAATACTCAATAGCTCTGGCTATTGCCAGGGCAAAGCCTGTGCTTCATAGGAGCTCTCCTAGGTCCTGAAGATTTGCTTCTCACTCCTGTGAACCAGTTATCTGCCACTGCTGCACTGCTGCTTCCTAGAGGACCAAACCTAGAGAAATTTCAAAATAAGCAAAACAGTGTTGTTCTGTTTCCACCCCCTCCCCACTTTCTTATGCAGTTGCTATAAAATAATAGCATCAGCCATCAACCTTAGCTCAAACTCCTCAAGGAATCCAGTTTTAGCTTGGCACACTCATCAGCCTCTGTTTGCTGTTCCACTAGCCAAGCCATCACACTGGCACATTAGTAATTAATGGGAGATTACAGATCCTAGGGACAGGAAATGCTAAAGTGGCTGATGGTCCCTAATCTTTAAACTTTTGTACTATTACCTTCTTCCTGCTGAGTAGAGGAAAATTTAGACATCAAGCACATCCTTTGCTTTTAAAAAAGAAATGGAGATGTTGGCTTATTTTTAACTCCTGCCTTGCCTTAAATCTAGTTCTGTGCAAAGCAATCTCATTTATTCCTGAATTCTGTGCAATGATCCTATTCACCAGAACCACAATTCTCCAGGTTTAAAGAGTGCCTCTCTTAAAGATGCTGAGACAGATGTTTTGGCAGGTGTGAGCTTTCATTTATTTTCCACTCTGTCTACATCTGTATTAATCCAGGAAGTAAAAATTCTTATTTGTCCACCTATTTCAAAATCAGCTTTATTGGTTTGTTCGTTTGTTTTTTATTTGCATTTATAGATCATTTAATGTTGCTAGAACTCGAATCAGTTTACAATAGGTAAAAATACATACATACATACATATATAGTACAATAAAAACACTAAATATCAAAATAAATAAAATCAGAGAATTAGAAGGCAGCATAATGTAAAATTCGACCAACATAACACACATTATGCACATGAGCACCCAATCTCAGTCACTATCTATTCAACGCAACCACAACAATCATTCACTATCTCAAACATTCTATCAGCCAAATGCCCAGAAATAAACCACTCACATGCAGCAATATTACCAACGTACAAAGGATTGCTGTTAAGTATACATACATGTAAGATACTCTCCCCATTTCTGAGGCATGAATGCAGAAGATTCGTGAACAAATAAGAGGACCAGTGGAGCAACCAGTGGAGGATGATGGTGATCATCCTCTTCTCAGAAAACCACCAAGGAACCCTGGGATTATATCTAGAGTTTTCGAGGTGTGCCATGCTAATGGTTAGCATGTACAGGGTAGATGTGCCAAAGCACAGGTCACTTTTTAACTTGATATGGAGATGTCGCCATCATTGTGACAAAGCTTGAGAAGCAAGGTAAGGGAGCTTCAAGGATTGTCAATAATAATAATAATAATAATAATAATAATAATAATTTAATTTTTATTTATACCCCGCCCATCTGGCTGGGTTTCCCCAACCGCTTTGGGTGGCTTCCAACAAAATATTAAAATACAATAGTCCTTTAGATATTAAAAGCTTCCCTAAACAGGGCTGCCTTCAGATGTCCCACTGGGCTATGAGCCTCTGCAGGTACTTGATAACATTGACCTGGACAGATGAGGCTCTGAGTATTCTGAGTGGATGGCTACCAGGGGTAAGTATTTTCTGTTGTGGCACTCTGGGTATGTCATCCCTACTTGTGGTGCCTTTAAAAAAATACATTAAAATTGTGGATCAGTGCAATGACTATATGGAATTTCAGAGTTACAATAAAAGCAAATGTGTTACATAGTTGTATATTATATACCTTTATACCATGGCACTTTCTGGTGCCTTCTTCAACACACTTTTGATGCCAGCTGAGCAGGGAAAGCTTTTGGTGGTGTTTATTTCTTGCTGGTCTTTTTATATCTGCTTTGTTGCTGCTGGTGGTCTGGCTTATGTTAGATTGGTGCATGTTCCCTGCATTAAAAACAAAAAAACAAAAAACAAAACCCAAGAATTTTATTTAAGTTACCTTGGCCATTAATATCTCAGGGAAGTGGGATTGGGATATAGATTTTTAAATAAATAAAACAAATGACCTCTGAATAATAGAGCTTTTCAAAGCACAATGGTAGGAGGACACCATAATAGCCAGATATGTACTTTGTCTAAATCATTGCACTTGGTGAAATATTGACAATGTTTTCCCCTTCTACAAGCACACAGCACAGAAGCTCTTCCCACAAGGGCACAGATGTTTTGGACTTCCTTTCGGAAATTGGCATTTGCACTGGGGTCATGTTCATGCAATAGTACATCATCACACAATGACAAGTTATAGGAAGAAACTGAATACTATATGAGCAAATGATTAGAGGAAAAAATCCAACAAGCTTTGGGTGGGCCAAGCTGAGCTTCAATTAGAACCAAATGTTGTGACATTTTCCCATCCTGTAATAAACTATACCTTTCACAGTTAACCTCATAGCTGGCAATCACTGCTCTGAAGCACTTATAAATAAGTGAGAAAAGATTATCCCCATCTCAGGCTACAAAATACTCGGGTTTTTATTGAGTTTCATCCTGGAAAGGTGATGATCCAAATTTCATGTCATCAAACTCAAAGAAAATTATTTGGCTGAACCTGGATCTTTTGTCTCCAGATGGTTAAGGTGTTTTGTCTGGAGCATTAATAGATGTGATGAAGTGCAGGAGATCTGTGATAAGAGATTTCTGCAGTTGTTTTTCTTAAGTCCATAGCTACAGGATCCACAAATTGGATTGGGCTGCAGCACTGGGGGAGAAGTTTCAGATCTTGCCCATAGATACCTCTGTTTCCACCCACAGCATTCAAGCCCGGTGGTCTCACTGACTCTTTCGTGTGTGTGTGTGTGTGCACATGCAGGCACACAACACACAGATCCCCTTGCAGTGCTGAGCTGGGAGGAGAAGTTTCTTCTGCACCCAGCCCCGTGCTGCAATGGAGAGGACAGTTGCTATCTCTGCAGGGAGGACAAAATAAAAAATAAAAAAAATCCTTCCAGTAGCACCTTAGAGACCAACTAAGTTTGTTCTTGGTATGAGCTTTCAAAGTGTGCACGCACACAAAAGCTCATACCAAGAACAAACTTAGTTGGTCTCTAAGGTGCTACTGGAAGGAATTTTTAATTTTGTTTTGACTATGGCAGACCAACACGGCTACCTACCTGTATCTGCAGGGAGAGTGTTTTTCCTCCCCATCACATTACTGGCTTAGGAAGAAAATAACCTTTCCTCCCAGCCTTGTAACAGAAAGAGAATGGCTTGGTTCAGCCTGATCTGCTTTTCAGACTGCAACTTCACCACTCAAAGCATTCTAAGCTTTCTCCGAAATCACCATCCTCATTCCTTACAATTACATATTGATCATACTTGGCCAACATGATGAAATGTACAGCACACAAAGCCTTTGACATAATAAATGCACATTGATGCCCAGGTCTGAAAAACTGGCCACTATTACATTAGGGCTTAAAAAAGGGAAAACCACATAAACTACATTCCAGACAATGGGACGACACCAGGAAATGTCAAATATTATACCAACTTGGATATTACTTTGATAGTTTCTCATGCAGAAAATTAGGAAAGATTCAAAGAACAGCTGCTGAAAGCTTCTTTTCTTCCTTTCCTGACTGCACTATCTTTTGTCTTTCTACTGTGCCTCTGACATTCTATGTGATAAGAATGCCCCCCCAGACAACTGTACTGCACAACTGGACTATGCGATTGAACAAATGTAGTGTTTGCTTTGTATTTCTGTGCATAGGAAGCAGGGTACACATGGCATACTACTTTTGATGAAAAACAGAACCAGAAGCTCATGGGATATATCAGGGTCTCCTAGTTATTTATCTTAAAAAACGACAACACTACCACAGTATAAGTTGAGCATTTTTTGCCAGCGTGGAGCTCATATCAGACTTCACCATTAAAAAAACCCAGTCTGGTAATTATTTTCTAGAAATCCTTCACTTTCCCCTAAGCTCCAATCTACCTTAACAACAGCAGCAACCACATTCCAATTGACTTGGTGTGATGAATGTTATTTACACTTCGGTTTGCAGCTTTTTGTACGAGCTCATAAGAGAATAAATCCACACTTCCATGGAGGGCTGTGCATGAGGAAGTCTGTGGCTGTTAAGCAAAGGTGTTAGACACATATGGGAATGTATTAGTAAGGGTCACACCTACATTTCTAAGATTTCCAAGTGACTATGAGAATGTGTGTAACAGACAGAAAGAGACCAGGACAGTGAAGAAAGATTAATTGCATGTGATTTTGCAGCAGGGAGGGGATTTTTAGTGCAACAAATGTGCAGTTGTTACGTGGGATTCAGTTTTCTCTTATGGAAGCTCTTCAATTGGATATCAGCCTAGCTGTAATAGGATTTGTTGTGACAATCCTATTGTTTCTCCCACTGCGCAGAGCCAATATATTTCTTTCGTTTTTTAAGTATTGCAAAGAATGTGGTTGCATGCATTGCATTAACACATATTGGACAATTTCCATATTAACATCACTTATGTTAAGCCACACAGCTTTTGCATTCTTCCTAATGATCCTTAGCAGACTGACATGGGAGCTGAAACCGAGTACTCCACATGAAGTGAATATTCCCCTTATTGAAAAGACACTTGCCACAAATTCTTCAGTCTTTGCCTTGAGACAGCGACTGGACTTGATGCCCAGGAAGATGTAATAGTGGAAAATGCATCAATAGCTGCCTTCAGTAACAGTTTGCATGCCTCCCTCTGAAACTTGCAGCCAAGCCAGTGCCAAATGCCGTCCAGGACCACTGTGCACACTGCCCAGGCTTGCACCCCAGAGAGGTCAATTTGGTGCTGCTAATGCAGCAAAAGCAACACAGGTGGCAACAGCTGAGTTACCAATCTCTCCAGCCAAAGCAAGTGCTGTGATTCTACAGCAGTTTGATTTCCAGAGGTGCACACCATTGTCTCCATGCCAACAGTAATACAGTTGTATTATTGTACAATACAGTTGTACAATACAATACAATAGTTGTGCAGTACAATATTGTACAATACAGTTGTGGAATTGTTCCATGTCTCTAGATAAGCCCTTGATCATCATGCATTTTATATATGAAGATAACTGCTGTTGGCAAACAGGAGATATAGAACTGAAGTTTTGATGAAGTGGAATCTGCAATATAGTGCATATTAATACAGTACTGAACACATTAGAGCTAGACTATTTACAATCTGACTGTTTCTCTGACTCATTCTAAACTACGGTAACTATAGAGAGAGAATTGGCAAAGTAAACATCTTGGAATTGGTTCATTCATAGCTGGCATAAATATGTGATAGTCAAGACACTCACACAACATCTTACTTTAATGCCTTGGCCTTGCTTCTTGTTCCATAGAGATAATCCATAAGTGAAGCTTAAACCTGAAGCTTTGATCGAAACAGATGTGAGTTAAAGATGCTTAGCGCCGTTGTGGGATTGTCTGAGAAAACCTGGCCATGCAGTTTCCACTGAACTCATCAAGGCTTGTTGGAACAAATCCTGTGTGATCTTTTGAACATATATGGGAAGCAGGATTTTCCAACGGAAGTGGTGTAGCTAAAAGTACAACACTGCTAAAGCCAACAGGTAGACGCCCTTGTCAAATGGTAACTGACTGATTGTGGGAGGAAATGAAAAGGATAGCCCACCCAGAGAGGGAGAGATTTCACTTTTAGGATTTGTCCCTCGTCTTGACTTAGCTTCTATAAGTGGAAAGGGACCAATGTGCTTTTTGAAAACCAATGTGCTTTTTGAAGGTTCATGGTGAGAACACCATTGCCTTCTTGCTACTCACCAATCTCTTTTTGCAGTTGTTGAGTCCTTTGTCCTACTATGTTTTGTATTTAACATTCAGCTGTCTGCATCTTTATTGGAGGGAAACAAGTTAACCATGAAATGTACAAGAAATATACCAGCAACTTGCCATGCATCAACATGGACTGGAAAATATCAACAGGAGAAATGAAGGACAGGAGATCAACATGAATGAGCCAAGAGACCACATAAATAGGTCCACAAAATGACCTGAGAAATTGGAAATGGTTCTTATATTTTATATTCGATGAGGGAGCTTGGACAAATATAAAAGCTCCTTGCTCATTCGTCAAAATTCATATCCCTCACATCTTGTCATTCTACCATTCAAAGTCTCATGTCTCCAGCCATTTTATAAAGTATTGTATCAGCACACATTTTTCAAATGTGAGGGAGAATTCTCGGGCCTTATCTGTAGTGCATTTGAAATACACACAAACTGCAACCTGAGACCATACCCAGAATGGACTAACTTAGAATACAGAAGATATATGCTAGTGGTAAACAAAGTTAATTGTGACCCTACTTCAGTTTAGGTCAACTTTACTCAAGGCTGCATGTGACCCTGAAAGAGGCTTCATTCATTGTGTAGACCATATGCACTGTGTTGCACAGACTTGCTACATAATCTATTTCCATGCAGTGTTTGACTTATTGATCTGCTGGGATGCCAATATTCAACACAAGGCTTGTTGGTGGAATGAAGTAATCAGCCTTCATGAACATTGATCCGTAACACTCAGTATGGGCAAACAGCTCTGTGAAATAGGAAATGAGCTTGTGACCATGAAATTATGATCAGAAATATTTTGATCTGCCACCTTTTGAAACAGTATAGATCAGTACTACAATCTGTTTTCTGTGGAATAGAAGATCAGTAGCACTGTGCGAGTTTGGACATTTAAAGAAGGTCAGAAAGAAAAATACAGCCCACTTAAGTCAGCTTAAGTATATAAACATCTGAGGCTGACTTATATTGAATAAGGTCTTGGAACCACCGAGGTCAATATGGTTTGCTCTGACTACCAGGGGTCAGCAAACCTTTTCAGCAGGGGGCCGGTCCATTGTCCCCACCTTGTGGGGGGGTCGAACTATATTTTGAAAGAATTCCTATGCCCCACAAATAACCCAGAAACGCATTTTAAATAAAAGCACACATTCTACTCATGTGAAAACACCAGGCAGCCCCCACAAATAACCCCAAGATGCATTTTAAATAAAAGGACACATTCTACTAATGTAAAAACACGCTGATTCCCGGACTGTTCATGGGCCAGATTTAGAAGGCAATTGGACCGGATCTGGCCCCCAGGCCTTAGTTTGCCTACCCATGGACTAGAGACGGTGGTCATCAAGGGTCTCAGGCAGATGACTATAACCAGAGATACTTTTACGAGAGATACCAGTGATTGAACCTGAGACTCTTCTCATGCAAAGCATGAGCTGTGAGATATGAGTTCTCACTTAAAAGAGATGACCCAGCACAAAATTCCAATTTCAATCCATTGCAGCATATTGCTTTAATTTCTCAAACTGCACCCATTCTTCTGTACTGTATATTGCCTATTTTGCTGGGGTGCGGGATGCTGAGTTATTAATCTCACATACACCAAAGCTCTGCATCATTGCTCAAGTACTGTTCAGTTTCTTCAAACTCTATGAGGGACTTTAGAGCTTTTAACTGGAGGCTGAATCTGGAAATTTATGTATGCACAACATGCACTATATCTGTGAGCAAAGGCTCTTCTCCCATGCTGTGCTTTTCTGCTTCTGTACTCAGGTTTATAGATTGAACAGTAAATGCCGTTCTTTCTTACAATTAAATAAAAGTTGAGGTATTTTAAAATTTCATGCCCACCTTCTTCTTCCACTGTTCCAGGAAGACAATGACCCTTCTTCTTACATATGCAGGATATTATCAGGAGACTGTAAGTATGAATAACTTTAGCCCTCCATGGCGAGCACCTCTACTCTGGTTCTCCCAGCCATCGTAAAGCCCATGCTAATTCTTCATCTCCCCAGGTGACACCTCTATTCTCCTAAAAGACTTTCATTCTCAGATTACTTAGGAGCGAAATTGGCTTAGGTGATCCGTGATCTCTTTCGTGTCGGCCATCTTTTACAGTGCCAGGGAGGCAGTGCATATTGTAATTAGACCAACGCTGCAGTGGCTGTTTGCCAGCAATGTACTCATGCTACACTTAACAAGGATGACTGCAGTACCTCTTCCTGAAATATTTATTCTTTGATGGCCAAGAACTTAATTCTAAAAGGATTACTGTAATTCTTCTGGTTTCATAGGGTTTGCCTTGCTGTATTTAAAAACAGCTTTAGAAGAAGTTATCCTCCAACGTTTTTGATATAAGAACTCCATGATAAATCCATTAGCACATTGCTAATCCCGCAGCGAGTCCATTTACAAACATTGTTATGGCCTGTGGTCAAACAAATAAAATGAATGCCTATCATTTTCAGACTGTTGCAGTGTTGCAGTAGTACCCTCTCAGAAATCATATGTTAATCTGTAAGTGGCAGTAACATTATGGCATGCCACAACATTTTTCTAAAGTTTATTTCTATCTGCCCCATGTTTTGGAGAAGGCAGCAGATTCGCCAATAGTATATACTCTATTGTGTATTGTTGATCCATTGTTTTCCATACATAATACTATTCTATGTTGGGAGTCAGGGGCAGATGACACAGAGCAGGGGTCCCCAAACTAAGGTCCGCAGGCCATATATGGCCCACATGAGCCAATTATCTGGCCCCTGACGACCCCTGCCGCCCACTCTTACTGGCGCGGCGCGGCTGCCCATCTCTGGGTCAGCGCGGCACTGGAAATAGCTTGTGTGCATGCGCAAGTATAATTTTCGGCGCACTTCTGGTGCGGCGCAGTGCCGGAAATAGATTTTGCGCATGCGCAAGCATCATTTCTGGCACACTTCCAGATCTGCGGAGGCCCGTGCACACGTGCACAAGCTATTTCCGGTGCCGTGCCACACCAGAAGTGTGCCAGAAATGACACTTGCGCATTCACACAAGCTATTTCCAGTGCCGCACCGCGCAGGAAAAAGCGAGTGCATGCGCATATGGGCACACACTCCCCCGCCCTCCAGCCCACCATGCAATCAGTGCCGGAGGAACTGGCCCAAGGCCAGGTAAGTTTGGTGACCCCTGACATAGAGCAATCTGACCCATACTTACATCAAGGTGCCAGATGACTATTTGTTCAGATTACATCAGCAGTGGCCAGCATTTGGAAAAAGCAAACAAAGATCTTCAATTTCAGTTAAGATTAGGACAGAGTATTTATTTTTAATCTGAGAGTTTTGACTGCTTGTTCAATTTCAGTTGGTAGCTTATTCAATTTTAGCCCTCACCCTTTTATAGTAAATTTGACTGCAATCCTCCATCCATTTTCCATGAAACTAGCTATTTATTTTAAGCATCACTATTTAGAAAACAGAGAAGTCCCGAAGTGACTCAATTAAAAAGAAAAAAATCCAATACACTAAAAAATTCACCTGCAGAAGTCAAAGACAACACAGGAAAACCCTTCCCTACCTATCAACAGGGTGAACGCCAATTGCTATCAGAAAAAGAATGAAACCAACACAGTATCGGTGCCCATATGCTCGGAAGAACAAGAACATTGTTGTCTATTGACAAAAATATGTCAGTATTGGTATCAAGTGAGCCTCCCTGGGAGAGCATTCCACAAATATGGGACATATTTGGCAGCGAAGATTGGGGCGGGGGGTGGGGGTGGGAATCAGCTTCAAAATGAATCAGGCAATTGTGCTTCATTTTCAGAATTTAGAGAGATAATCTGAAGTGAGACATGTACTAAGAAAGACTTCAAAATGGTCAAGGAGGATCTTCTCCATTGTCTGAAGATGCGGCTTTATGGTTCATTTTGGACCCCTTTTGGGGGTCTTCTATGACTCCAAATTTCTCTTTAGCACAGGTCAATAACAGTTTTTTATTCCACCCACTGGGTAACATCACTGAAAAGCAGGAGCAGGCAAATTTCTCACAATGCAATTACTTAGAATGGTACCTGCACATTTTGCTTCATAACTCATTCCATATGAGCTGGAGACCCTGTTATTTTACCCCTGAACTATGGCCCTTCCCCTTCTGTTTCTTTTTTTCTTTTCTTTTCTTTTGTTTCTTAATTGTCAAGCGTCTTGAGTATTGTCACTAGTGTGATAGATAGATACCCTCCGTGTCATCACTGAGTAACCTTAAACTGGTGTGTCAAAGGTGTGTTGTGTTTCAAGAACTTGCAGTCAACTTGAAGTTTTTCAATAAGTAACCTAAAACTCAGAAAATGTCAGATACAGAACAGATCAATTCATCTTTAATAAGCTAACGGAAGTGAAGGTCAGACGAAAGCAATGGGAAAGGTTGAACAACATACATGCGAGATAAACAGTCTGAACAAGTTTTGCTTTACCTAAGAAGTTTACCTGCAAGTGGTCTAACCCAATTGTAAGGTAGTCTTACAATTCTTCCTTTACCATGAAGAGAAAAATGACAGGAACTGATGCCGCAGCTCCTCTGGCCCTCAGCATGGTCTATGCTTCCACAATGCTGGTGTGAAAAGGCAGGGATGGGGAATCTATGGCCCTACAGATGTTGTTGGATGTCAACTTCCATCACTTCTAGCTGGCATGATCAATGATCAGGGATGATCAGAGTTGCTGTCCAATGATATTTGGAGGATATCCTGGACTAGATTTATTACCCCTAGCATATATCATTCCTGCCCTTCTTTAAAATCCTTGAAAAGAAGATCTATAGCATAGCATGTTTGCCAGTTTGTTCTATTTCCTAACTTGTTCTTACAAAACAGCTGTCCCTATATGTAAAAGTAATATGACTTCTTTCTAGCAGAATGCCCTTTCCTTTAGTAAAAGCAATACTTCCATTATGGTTAAAAAGAAAATCCGCTAAAACCAAAGAGGACAATTGGCATCCTTTTAAGTTCACAATAGTGAATTCAGTTTCAGTGAAGATCTCAAGAGTAACGAGAACAGTGTTGGTGGGCTCCAGAAGTTGTTCACCTTCTTGTGTTGGCTAGAAGTTTCCTTTATATCACTGCTGGGTTGGTAGTCCATAAAACATATTGGAAGTTCTGAAGTTAACTGAGCCTGCCAGATGCCCTGTCTCTGCTTTATGTGAATCAAGTAATTTAATTGTACGGTCAGATTGGAACCTCACTGCTTAACCATTTGTGGATTGAGTCTATTAATTTATATATGCTAATTGGTTCTTTAATTGCTTTATATTTTGAACTGAAGTTTTCCCATCCCACTTGCTCCTCTTATTTAATGTATACTGCTGGCTAAGTGATAAGTTCAAAAAGTTTTAAGTTTTAAAAGCAGATACCTAGAAGCCTATTCTCATATACAAAGTAGTGATCATTTGATGAAATAATTTAAGCATTGGAGCACATGCTATACAACTCTAGCCACACTTCATAATTCCGTGGTGTAAGAGTGTTAACAATGATCCACTCCAAACAACATAAAGGCTTGTCTACAGAAGCTGAATGACTGAGGAAAGATAGTTGATAATTTAACGATGAATTTCAGTGGATAAGGATTTAAACATTAACAGAGAAATCATGATAATCTATTGACTCGCTTAATAACCTAGAAAAATTCACTTCTTTTGTTCTGTTTCTGTAAATAATAATAATAATTGTAATTCCATAATATAAATGCAATGGCAAAGTTTACTTAACTTTCCTATCACATGTAATCAACTGAAATGCTTAAAAGACAAATATGTTAACACATTTTTTTTCGACAGAATTGTGGCCTTATTTCAAGGCAGAGCTATTGTCGTCAGATCAAAATTGTTGGAAGATTCGGGACAGATAAAAGAAGTACTTTTATCATGCAGCGCATAGTTAAATTATGGTGTTTGCTCTCACAAGAAGCAGTGATGGCCATCAGCTGAGATGACTTTAAAAGAGAATTAGAGCAATTCATGGAGGAGGGGGCTGTCAATGGCTACCATCCATAATGGCGATTCTCTGCTCCCACACTTGGAGGCACTAATTGTTCTGAATACCACCTGATGGAAATCACATGAGGGGAGAGAGAGCTCTTCTGCTTGAATTCTCCTTGCAGGTTTGCCACAGGCATCTGGCTGGCCACTGTGAGAACAGGATGCTGGACTAGATGGGCCATTGGCCTGATTCCAACTGGCTCTTCATAAACGAGTGCAATCGCACACATACTACCCAGAGCTCCCTGTAGGGAAAAGTGAAGCACAAGCTTTAAATGCAGTCTGTATTTCTTTGTTATAGAATTCCATGTGAATTTTAAAATACTGCATGTTTTTAGTCATGAGAAACCCTACTAATTTAATGCAATCCTTCTGGGTGGCTGGGTGCTTAGAATTGCATAGCGTAATACATCAGAGACACTGAATAATGTTGCCTACGGGATATTTTAAAGTTGCTTGCAAGCCACATGGTAAGTAACATGGGTCTCTACCAATCAAGATATATTACAGTGGTGACAAGAGGTAAACTTTCCAATTACTTTGTGATGCTGGTTCACACCCTCCTTCCCTCTGAACTCCACAGAATTTTGGTTGAACATGTTAGGGTATCCTGTAATATATCACAAAGTAATTCAAAGTTAATGCATGCCACCACAGTGGGTGATTAAGTATATGAAATAAACCTTTGCTTGGCAAGCTTTTTTAATGGGAATTTTCACATTATAAATACATTGTGGTTAGCAACACACTCTGTTGGATGTTTGTGTAATAAATAACCCATTCCTTGGAAATGAATGCACTTTACGTTAAAAAAAGAAGAAATAATTTTCCTTGCTGTAAAATATTTGTAATCACTCACGTACCTACACTATTTCCAATATTGGGTGGGTCACTTTTATTATTGAATCTCAAAGCCACCCAAGTCAAGGCTCCGGGGTAGGTGGTCTTTTCAGGGCTGAGAATGGCTAAACAGCATATAAACAGCACCAAGGTTAAGGTCAAATGGGGACTGATCTGCAGAATAAATAAACAGACCAACTGGACGAACGCCATCCCAGCTTTCCTCCCTCCCTCTTTGTTTGGCATCACTAACAATGTCTAGCAGTATGGAAACCTGTTGATCAGGAATAGGAAGCTTGTGGCCTTCCATAAGATGTTGAACTCCATCAGTCCCAGGCAGCATGGCCAGTGATCAGAGATGAAGAAATATCTGAAGGTCCACAGGTTTCCTATCCTTGATGTAGATGAAGGTTCCAGTTACAGGTGGGTAGCCGTGTTGGTCTGCCATAGTCAAAAAAAATAAAAAATTCTTTCCAGTGGCACCTTAGAGACCAACTAAGTTTGTTCTTGGTATGAGCTTTCGTGTGCATGCACACTTCTTCAGATACACTGAAACGGAAGTCACCAGACCCTTAAATATAGTGAGGGAGTGGGGAGGGGTATTACTCAGAAGGGTGGTGGGAATGGGTGATCAGCTGATAGGTGAGGAAAACCTGTTGACGACTCTTAACGACTCTTAATGGCTGCAATTGGTCTTGCAGGGAAAGGCAAGGGGTGAGATGGCTAAAGATAGCTTTGTCATGTATAATGAGATAAGAATCCAACGTCTTTGTTCAGACCAGGTTTCTCCATGGTTTTAAGTTTGGTGATTAGTTGCAATTCAGCCACTTCTCTTTCCAGTCTATTTCTGAAATTTCTTTATATTAAGACAGCTACTTTGAGATCTTTTATAGAATGTCCTGGGAGATTGAAGTGTTCTCCTACTGGTTTCTCTGTCTTGTGATTCTTGATATCAGATTTATGTCCATTAGATTGAAACAGCTTGGCTGTAAGTGTCCCACAAAAACATAAGTTTATTTCTATGGGACATAGAAAACAGGCTGCAATAATCATCATAAACACTGCTGGGGGCTGGCCACTAGGGGCAGGAGGCAAGTTTATCTCTCAGTGCAATGGTTCCCTTGAATATATACCCTGAAGTACACAATCAGAACACACCAAAATAAAAAATCAGAGTGTTTGCCTCTTCCATGAAAGATAGGAAAAGAGATTGCTGCCAATTCAATCAGCTCCAAACAGTTGCTCAATGACCATCGCCTGTGCTCAGGAAACAATGGAGCAAATTGGCACACATACCTGCTCCCAAGTTGAGGAGAGGAAGAAAGATGACCTCCACCAGAATATGGCTTCTCACCATAAGCCAGATACACTGAAACAGCCTCCCCTCTTCTCTATTTTACCTGTAAGTGTGGGATGAGATCATAAAGAAGGTTTGATTCTTTCATGAACTCTCCTCTCCTGCATTTGTTGTTCAGTTGTTCAGTCGTGTCTGACTCTTTGTGACCCCATGGACCAGAGCACGCCAGGCACGCCTATCCTCCACTGCCTCCTGCAGTTTGGCCAAACTCATGCCAGTCGCTTCGAGAACACTGTCCAACCATTTCATCCTCTGTCGTCCCCTTTCCCAACACCAGGGTCTTTTCCAGGGAGTCTTCTCTTCTCATGAGGTGGCCAAAGTACTGGAGCTTCAACTTCAGGATCTGTCCTTCCAGTGAGCACTCAGGGCTGATTTCTTTAAGGATGGATATGTTTGATCTTTTTGCAGTCCATGGGACTCTCAAGAGTCTCCTCCTCTCCTGCATTGGGGCTGTGCAAATTTGTGTGTGTGTGGTGCGTGGTGCATGTGTGTGCAAAGGTGTGGGGTGCCCGTACATCCACTTTGGGGCTATACTCACTTTTTTTTTACCATGCCCACTACTGGTATGTGTTCTCAAAAGGATCCAGTAAAAACTAGTGCTTGATGTATACACCTTCCATTTTAGGTCTAACAAATGTTACCCCCAAACACATTTTAGAGGAGAGAAATGTATTACAAATAATTACGCATTTGCTGAAAAATGTTTTCCCCTATAAAAAAAGAAGAAGGTGGCATTATGTTCTCAAATGAGTCAAAGTCCATGTAGTCTTTGAAAGGGAAAACCACAATGATTCCTGTGTGGCTTGGTATTTTGAGTAATGCAGAGTAAGCATGCAGTTTTATCAGGGCATAGATGCAATTTGAGGTGATTCAGTGGGGGAAACAATATAAAAAATGTTGGAGCTGAATCTGAGATATGAATGCAGGGGGTAGGGAATGCCACATTTAGCTTGCATTTAGCTTTATATTTTTTCCTATTAAAAATAAGTTTATGGAAAGTATTTGATGAGAGAAGCATTTATGTTCCAACAAAATAGAACTCGATATCGACATTTCTGAAGCCAGATACTTTATGGATGAAACACATCAAGATCTAATATTAAAAATTCCTACTGATTTAGCAGCCTTAGTGGTCTCAAATTTTGTTATTCTCTATTTCCTAAAGCAACTTGCTACTTCTCCTGCTTCATGCACCTCACAGTGTCAAATAGCCCATTTCTACCATAAGTACATGCAAACTGCAGCCCATTCCAAGCCATTGGAAAGATATCAATAACATGCAGGTGTTATCATATACCAGAGGTGGACAACTTCCAAGAGACTGTGATCTACTCAGAATTAGAAACTGGCAGTGATCTACCCCCGTTTTTTAGGGTTTCAGGTGAATGTTGTTGAGCTTTTTTAGGGGGTTTGGGAGGCGTAAGTTGCTTAGCTTTGAGAGGGGGGGCGCAACGTTTTTACATTTTTAATTAATTCAGAAGTAGCTTCCTGCATGAGCTGACAGCTGGGGGTGGGGGCTACTGAGTAATTAGGGTAAAAAAAGATCAAGGGCTAATCCAATTTGCAAATGAGTGGGCTCCTCCTTCCCTTAACTGAGTTAGTTTAAATGACAATGCCATAATTTTGGGATGGTAGTTAGCAGTTATGAAACTGAGTTAGTGAACAGCAGACTGGAAAGAGAGTTGGGGAGCAATGTTTGAGAGCAATAGCTGTGGCCTTCTTAAATCCAAGTCTGCTGTGGCTATGGGAGAAACCAGAAACTCTTGGGGTGTGGCTGCTGTGAACCCCTCCATTGTGGACTCAGGTTGTATACATGTGTAAATAAACCATGCATCCTAAAGACACTACTGTCTCTGCTCTGCCTCACTTTCCAAAAGGAAACACAAGCCCTGGGTAAGCACCAGCAACCCCTGGAATCTTGCACCATTTGGCTATTCTGGTGGTGTGTAACAAGATATTATGTTTATTAGAGCCATGCACCAGGTTTAGCTGAATCCCAACTTCTGTTTTGAATTGTGCCGATTTGGGGGAATCTGGTGTTGGGCCCTGGATTGTCAGGTCATCCAGAGTGATCTGGGGTTGTCAAGAGGTAGGGTGTTGGCTGTGAAGGTGCTTACAAAGCAGACCTCGGCAGGATTGAACTTTCCTGTTCAGGGGTGGGGGGGAGGTGCAGCAATTGCTTTTCTCTCTCTCTCTCCTTTTAAAATACTGGTTGCATTCTCTTTAGCTTGGTGTTCTTGCTGTTATGTGTTATTCTACCTTTGCTGCTTTCATCTTTTGACTCTTACTGGATTGCTCTAAGGCATTTTTCTTGATTGCAATACATACTGGCTATGTATTGTTGTTGATGATGATGATCTATTAAATTTTGATCCTGCCCTTCTTCCCAGAGGAGCCCAGGATGGCAAAGTAATAAAACAATATAATGAAAAATGAAAAAAAAAACATGTTTAGAACATTTGAAAACATTAAAAACACCTAAAAACTACCTATTGACAGACAGAGGCTGATGGACAGAATTCAGATTTTATAAACAAATACCTTGGTCAGCTGAGTTATTTGGTAAGCATGTACAACCATAATAAACAATATCCTTAAGGCATCACTCAAATTGCTTTGCTGTCCCTGCCTCATCTGCAACAGCTGACTGATCTTTCAAGTGCTATGAGGAGACTGAAAATCCTGGCACAGATGTGCCCTGGGATCAGCTTTTCTCAATCAGATTTCTTTTTTACAGGCCCGCAAGGACATCAACGCTGACTGTGGTAGAGGAAATGAAAATGGCATGAAAGCGAAGGACTGTCAGAGTCACCAAGCCTTCACAGATAGTAGACGCCCCCACGTTGTTTGTTTGTTGCTTTGGAGGGTTTCCCTCCTGTCAAAAAAATCACAGTAGTCTCAATGCTCCAGCAACACTGTGACAATAGGTAACAGAGAGGATAGGACAGCTCTTGCCAAAAGGGGCCCTTGGAACTGCCTGGTCACGCTTCAAACAAACAAAGCATTGTGTGATCACATTCAAGAAGTGTTGTTGTTTAGTCATTTAGTCGTGTCCAACTCTTCGTGACCCCATGGACCAGAGCACGCCAGACACTCCTGTCTTCCACTGCCTCCCGCAGTTTGGTCAGACTCATGTTGGTAGCTTCGAGAACACTGTCCAAGCATCTTGTCCTCTGTCGTCCCCTTCTCCTTGTGCCCTCAATCTTGCCCAACATCAGGGTCTTTTCCAGGGAGTCTTCTCTTCTCATGAGGTGGTCAAAGTATTGGAGCCTCAGCTTCAGGATCTGTCCTTCCAGTGAGCACTCAGGTCTAATTTCCTTAAGAATGGATAGGTTTGATATTCTCGCAGTCCATGGGACTCTCAAGAGTCTCCTCCAGCACCATAATTCAAAAGCATCAATTCTTCGGTGATCAGTCTTCTTTATGGTCCAGTTCTCACTTCCTTACATCACTACTGGGAAAACCATGGCTTTAACTATATGGACCTTTGTCGGCAAGGTGATGTCTCTGCTTTTTAAGATGCTGTTTAGGTTTGTCATCACTTTCCCCCCAAGAAGCAGGCGTCTTTTAATTTTGTGACTGCTGTCACCATCTGCAGTGACCATGGAGCCCAAGAAAGTAAAATCTCTCACTGCCTCCATTTCTTCCCCTTCTATTTGCCAGGAGGTGATGGGACCTGTAGCCATGATCTTAGTTTTTTGATATTGAGCTTCAGACCATATTTTGCGCTCTCCTCTTTCACCCTCATAAAAAGGTTCTTTAATTCCTCCTCACTTTCTGCCATTTAAGAGGTATGCAGCCTTTCTTCATAAGGAAGAAAATCTTTGAAACAGAAAAAATATCACTGTAGGAGAGGATAAGGCTTGCTCAAGCTGTCCACCCCCTTTCCTTTTCAGGTGCTATCTGGTGGCCCAACTAGACATGCCATTATTCATGTCATAAGCCCATGTGTGCCTAATTTTTTTTAAAAAATTACTCATCTCTTGGGAAGACAGGTGATCTAATGCCAGTGTACTGGAATAAACAAAGATAATTGTGTTGAAGTGATGATTCTTCAATAGCAACTTCGTTGGACTGGTCATGAAAGGCTTCTTCTCAGTCCCAGACCAAGATATTTTGGCACCTGAGGTGAAGCACAAAATGGTCCCCACAAATGCTATGCAACGCACCAAGAAAATCCACTCAAAAGGGTTGGAGATTTATCCAGAACAGTGTGGAAGGTGATGTAGAGGGCTGTAGAGCGAGGTGGAATCAGTAAGCATTGCCTGCTCCCTGTAGTTTGTGCGGCCTGTCTCTTTAAGAGGCATGCCTAGTCTGTAATTGAATCCGCTCCCCTCCTCTCCTTAGGTGGGTGTGGGTCCCTTCATAGCTTGGTGAGTCCTAGCTCCTGTACTGAGACGTTGATCTGTTGCTCACAAATATGGCTATCAAAGTTCTCCTGATTCCTGCTGCTTCCTGGTATAGAGGCTGACATGTTGCAGGATTTGCTCACACAGTGAATACTCTTCCAAAACCACACCGGACACTACATTCCCCTTTCACCTGTGCAAGTATCCACTTCACTGAGTTTCACTATGTGAGATTCTGGACCCAACCAAAACTTGTGGTCGATACACATCCCTAATCAGTCATATCTGGTTGGTCCACATTCTTAACACATTTAACAAATGTGAGATTGCACAAAATTGCCATCAGTGAAGTGGATATATTCTCTCAAACAGGCCTGGCATAAGGGAATATTTCTATATTAGGGAAACAATCCCTTTCATGCTTAACACAAAATGCACAAATGCACTTAATTCAACTACACCACTCATTACAATGCTAAATTAAATCATTGATACCTTTTTAATGAACAACTAATGCCTTGCTAATCTGAAAAATATCCAGTACACAGAGGCAACTCTAGGGAATACAACATAATGCCCTAAAGAACATGTCCCTGTGCCATTCCTGACTATGCATAATACTTACACTGGAATAAGAAGCATTTAAGAAATAAACAAAACATGGAATTTTCCTGCAGCATAGGCAAGCGCTGCTCATGAAAACAGTGGGATATGTTTGGTACTAGTGTTCTTGTGTGGGTTACCACTGATCTCATTATCTTTTTTTCTTGACCAGAGACAATAGCAAAGCATAAAAAATACATAACTTAATGTACAAGCAGTCTCATTGTGGTGAGAGCTATTGAATCTCTGACAGGAGCAGCAAGCCAGGTGGGATGGAGATGCTATGCCTGCTTCCCAGAAGGTAGGGTTGGTTGAAGGGAACCAACCCAGCAAGTTGTTTACTAGCAAGGGAAGAGCCGAGGCGGCGGGGATGTCAGCATTGTGCAAACATGTTGGTGGAGGCAATCCAAAGCTACTGCTGGTTCATTTGTATCCTGCAGACCTCCCTGCCACTGCCCCTTGCCCCTTCCCTCTCCCTCCCAGTAAGCAACAGTAACCCTACTGCCAGGAGGCTCATGTAGCATCTGGGTCACCCTCAGAATTACTAGAAGCTCTAGCCTCATTGGTCCCCATTGGCGTGCGCCAGATGTTGTTGGACTCTTAACTCCCATTATCCCTGATCTTGCTGGCTGGTGCTGATGGGAGTTTGGTGGGCACCACATTGGCTACCCCCTGATATAAAATGTGATTGGATCCTATCCATTTGCAAGTGTGTGTGTAGGATCTCTCTGTGTGTAGCCTCGACAGAGTACAATAATTATTATTTTTAATGAGAAGAAGAAACAACTGATAAGTTTTTTGCTGTTAAAGATAAGGTAGTACATTTGCTCTGTCTGAACCTTAACAATAAATTATGAAACGCAAAAGCTTGCTTTTGTTAATAATTAGGCAGAAAGCCTCATACAGTGAAACCTCAACTAGGCTTCAGGTCAAGTTGTTTCTGTTGCTCTTCTCGGAGAAAAGCTTCTGTCTCAGCCAGAGTGGAATCTCCAGCCCTTCCAGAGTGGAATCTACAGCCAGTGTGGTGTAGTGGTTAAGAGCGGTAGACTCGTAATCTGATGAACAGGGTTCGCGTCTCTGCTCCTCCACATGCAGCTGCTGGGTGACCTTGGACTAGTCACACTTCTTTGAAGTCTCTCAGCCCCACTCACCTCACAGAGTGTTTGTTGTGGGGGAAGAAGGGAAAGGAGAATGTTAGCCGCTTTGAGACACCTTCAGGTAGTGATAAAGCGGGATATCAAATCCAAACTCCTCCTCCTCCTCCTCCTCCTCCTCCTCCTCTTCTTCTTCTTCTTCTTCTTCTTCTTCTTCTTCTTCTTCTTCTTCTTCTTCTTCTTCTTCTTCTTTTTCAACTTTAAAGTTCAGTAAGAAAGAAACTGGAAGGCTGAAATCTATTGGGTTTGTGTGGGAAGCAGGAGAGGTGGAATTAAATGGAGAGGATGAAGGATTCTGAAAACTGCTGGGAGTGTCAGAGAAGGAGATGGCAAAGAGTTGGCTTTTCCTATAAGTACCTCTGTTCTTGTGGAAGAATGGATTTTGGCAGCGGGGCGGTGGGCATTTTTCTACTTTTTGTGAATTGCTTAACATTGTATTATAAGCATTCCTACCTACAGTATTGTCTAAACAGCTTTCAGCAGTATAAGTGGCTGTGCAACACTGGCACATAGCAACTGGCATGGCTGTTCTGTTTTTCTTCAGCTTTAATAATGACTGACAGTTTCAAACAGTGTTTGGCTGCTGCAGTTTTACAGTTGATTTCCTCAAATTGTTGCAAGCTAATGTCAAAAGTTTATTTCAAACATAACTTCATGTATTCTTCCCCCACATGTTATAGACGCATACAAAACATATCACATTCTGGAACCATAACGAACTATGGCTGGTTATGCACATGATCCATAGCAAGCCTCAGACTCAGAAGCCACCTCATCCTTCGGTGAGGTTCATAAATGAGGGGGGGAAATATTTATTGTTAGTAACAATCATAGTTAGTAAACAAACTTTACCAAAAGCAGATCCTGATTTGATATTCCAATTTGTTTAACCATTAACTGTAAACTCCTAATGTCCTCTTTTTATGTAGAGGAACTAGAAATGGAAGCTAAAGTTTCGTGCCCATAATGACAACTCATGGCTTGTCCTAATATCTAAAGCAGGCCTCACATTGGCTATTTCTTGAGGAAACACTCATGAATTACATTGGTACTACATTTATATGGGTTAAGCAAAATTAATAAGGTTTTTTGTTATCCAGTGTTATTTAAACAAAGACTTAAATTGCTAATATTTTATTTCTTGTAGAGCAGGCAGATGTGGCTGGGCTACAACTCCCACCATCCTGAATAGTGACCATACTGGCTGGGACTGATAGCTTTTGGAGTCTAACAATATATGGAGGATGACATTCCCCACCATACATCTATCATGGATTCAGAGGCATTTATTAAGAATAAATGTTTTCTTTGGGGCTAGTAATTTCATTAGGATCCATAAAAAGGGTTCTTTTCTTCCTCAGATCTTTCATTGGCTCACAGCTCCTGATTTGGCTTCATTATAACAGCTCTGGGTGGTGCTCAGTTTGATCTGTAGGCTTTTCTATGGTTCCGTTACTGTGTTTGTGTGTAGACTACTGTCGGCTCCTTTATTAATCCCAAATTCCACTTGAATCAGCAAAGAGAGGCCAGTCTCTCTTTCTTGTCAAATCTTGTCTCAATGAATCTCAATGAATCTGAGCTGTATTTGGCCTGGTCTGCACTGTCTAAAGATCTTAATGGAGCCTTCGGTTTATGTGGTTTCCGTTGGCTTAAGAGGGTAGCAAATAGGCCAAGATATTTGTGGCTCTTAAGTCCTACTAAACAGGCAATTCTGGGTGGCTTCTCAAAATGTTCTGCTGGAAAGCTGCCTCCTCTAATGGCCACAGCCCTTTTGATCCTGACAGATTTACATGGCTGACATATTATTAAGTCCCTAGACCTCACCTGATTAAGTGAAAAGGGGAACCCATGTCTTTCCAATCGCCAAGCAACAAAATAAAATAATCTGTTCTGCCTTGTCACACCCATTTCCAATAAAAGTTCCTTTATTGTTCTGCCTGGAGGAAGAGAGTGTGATTTTGATTACTGAAATAAACAAATAAAATGATTGAGGAGGCGAATGAGATCTTGGCCTCAGTTTATCTGGCGGACAACAGAACAGTCCAATCCAGCAGACTATTCCAAATATTAACCAGTATACCAAACCATACATTTCTCTATTTGTCTAAATAGTTCCGTTCTCTTAGCCTGTTTTTGTCTGCCGCCAATCCCATGACACAACAATTCTGCATGTCTCTATTTTAGCTGGAATGTTCTACTTCAAACTTTGTCAGTCTGGACAATCCTGGCTCACTTTCACATACAATGCTGGTGCCAGGCAAATTTATTAGCTACAGGTTTATGAAACAATGTTTTGTTGACAGGAGGTCAATTTAGTGGAGAATGTTCCAGCCTCCTTCCACAGACAGTTGAATCAACCCCTCCCCTGCAAGTCAGTGGCACTGAGGTTCCCTTTAGACATTCTCCATGAGCAATAGCCGCATGTGGAAGAAATTGCATGGAGACAGCCTATGGGATTTGTCCATGGCCATGTGGTTGGGTTTCTTCAAGCATTCTCCTAACCACATTACAGTTGTCCTTGGATAAGTGGCCACCCACATTTCTGGAGTGTCTAAATGGTATCTTGGTTTATCAGATATAGTACAGTGCACCTGACAGTAGGATCAGGTTGAAGGATAATTGGAAGCATTAAGAAAGTACAAATTACAAATAAGAGTCTATTGGTTTCAACCGATAAAAGGAACTACGATTTCAAACAATTCAATGTGATATTTACTTGCACAAGATGTGGTGATGAGCACTATAAGTTAATGATTTTTTTTTAGGGTTAGACCAATTCATAGAGGAAGGCTAGGTCAATCAACACCTATTAATAGAATATTCAAGTTCAGAGGCAGTATAGCTTGACACCAGATGTTGGGGCTCAACACCAGGGTAAAACACTGCATTCATGTCCTTCATTGGCCCTTCACTCATTCCTCCTTGTAAGCTTTCCAAAGGTCGGCCACAGGTTGCTATACCTCAGGTATGATCATCCTGTATGTAATAACCTCTGTTTATTTTTTGCTGTTTTTATAAGAGAGTGTAACAAATCTGGAGGACCTGTTGTGTTGGGGCAGCCATGGAAACAGTGAACTAGAGCCAGACTTGGACTGCAAGCCTAACCATACCTATTCAGACGTAAGTCCTAGTTGTTTCACCAAGGCTTAGTTCTGGGTAATTGGTGTTAGGAGTGCAGCCTTAGCCATGCTTACCATATCTGAAAGTCAACATAAGTACCATTGGGTCTCCTTTAAGCATGACCAAGTCTGGATCCAACCCAGTGAAAGAACAAAGTGAGTAAGCATAGAATTTAAAATGAATTCCCACTGCCTCTCTGTTCAGAGTCCATGGATAGGAATATCTGATAGGCCATCTGGAATGGCTTGTGGTCTGAACCCTGCTAAGAGAGAATCATCACTTTGTTCTGTTCCCTTCCACTGCTTTCCCTGACCTCATCTTTTTAGTCCAAATCCCACCCTTGGGATTCCATGCTGCAATCGCCCCCAAATCCTAAGCTCTGGCTTCCTGTTCTGGTCACAGGGTGTTTGGCAGCCGTCAACTAAACATTCTTCCAGAAAGTCTTTGCATTGCACTTGCTAACTGGTGGATTGTTGCAAAAGGAAGCACTGGGGATGTTTTATATTGTCCAGTGGTGCATTGCGCCACCTGGGAAAGGAAGGGATGTTGCACTCCAAGGAATCAAGTCATAATTTGGTTCTCTACACCATACACAATGTCAGACAGGTTTGTGGTAATGTTGTTCAGGATCAGGAGTTTATCTATTTTGAAGTACCTATTAGCTAGCTTGAGAGAAATGAGTTAAGCTCTTCCCCTCCTCCTGCTTCCCAAATCACGAAGTTCTCCTGGCAATACCTCATGGAAAATACATGGGTATATCGCAGCCGAGGAAAAGAAAACCAGTTCTAATAATAGGCATAAGATATTTCTCATGGAGGACCCCTGAAGGTATTACCGGAGATTGCAGGTAGCTGGAATCACTTGTCCTTTAGCCTCACATTTCACAACACACCTGCAGTTCACAATAATCCCCCAGAAAAGCTCTGCCTGTTGTGTGTTATTGCTTAAATAGTATGCCTCCTGAGTCGCAGCCTGATTTTGAGGTTCTGCTGCTATTAGCAATCTCTCTGACAAGAGTAGCAAGGGAGGGGAGCCGAAAACGTTGACGGTATGCCATTCTATCCCCCTCCCCGCAAAAAGCTAAAATCAGAAAGCAGCACAAATGCTGCATATTACTGATTCTCTCTTATTTATACACGCTCAACATTTAAACTTGAAAAAAACATTTATTTATACACGCTCAACATTTAAACTTGGAAAAAAATGTTCCTGAACTATAGGAAACAGGATTCTGCATGAGAGAATTCTGCACAAGCTTTTTGTGCATTTACAATTCATGTGTGTGTGAATGCATTATGTTACTATTTCAAACATTTGGCTTCCCGACTTAACATGATTAAAGCTTTTCAAAGGTCACAAACTTGTACACACTTCCCTGGGACAGGTGGGTAGCCGTGTTGGTCTGCCATAGTCGAAACAAAATAGGAAACAAAATAGGAAATTCTTTCCAGTAGCACCTTAGAGACCAACTGAGTTTGTTCTTGGTATGAGCTTTCGTGTGCATGCACACTTCTTCAGACACTTCCCTGGGAATAAGTTTTAAGGGGTGGCATCCAACTATCGCGTCTTTTCAGCGCAAATACGTATGATTGCACAACAGAACTTTCTACACCTCTCCTTCCCCTGTGCGTGACCTGCACCCCCTCCAGACTTGCTTGGGAGGGTTGGGGGACCTGTGGAACAAATTTAGGGGTGCACATGGAACTCAATAGGGCTTGGCTTTAAGTAGACATACATAGGTAAAAAAAGGAAGAAGATAAAAGACCACTGGATGGTTAAGTCCAGTCAAAGGCGACTATGGGGTGCGGTGCTCATCTTGCTTTCAGGCTGAGGGGGATGCAGGTGGCATTGCTGTCTAAGCCACTGAGCCTCTTGGGCCTGCCGATCAGAAGGTTGGAGGTTTGAATCTGCCCGATGGGGTGAGCTCCCGTTGCTTTGTCCCAGCTGTTCAAAAGCATGCCAGTGCAAGTAGATAAATAGGTAAACAGCGGGAAGGTAAACGGTGTTTCCGTGTGCTCTGGTTTCCGTCATGGTGTTTCGTTGTGCCAGAAGTGGTTTAGTCATGCTGGTCAAAAGACCAGAAAGCTGCCTGTGGACATACATAGCATTGAACTGTTAGCAATAGAATACAAACTTAGAAAATAGGGGAAAAAAATATTGCCTCTTTTCTTTCCCGCCGCCACCCTAGGGCAAAGCTTTAACAAGCAAACCAGAGATATAATTGATTTAAGAACTAGACTCTGATCCCATGACTGAGAAGCAAGCAAGCTATCTTCCCTCCTAGCAAGCCCCATGGCAAAGCCACATGGGTCTGTTTGCATAACAGCTAATGGACAGGCCTCACAGTAGGTTTTTGATAGCTGCATAGGAATTGGTGATGGGCAATGTGGTTGCAACTGTTTCTTCCCAAACAAAACATACTAACCCGCCACATAAATTATGAATGGGTTCCCCTTGGCATAACTAAATTTCCATCCCTGACTGAACTTGGCCTTCATTTAAGGCTGGTGTATCCTGGGACCAGAGAACACCAGTTCACAGTTGTTTCAACTATGCATGAACACCTAAGGTGGCCAGTTACACATTGCCCAAAAGAAAGAGCATTTGCATCACCAAACAAGAGGACAACAGTTTGCACGGAATTTGCAAAGGTTAATGCATAGGTCTAGCAGCAAATCGAGAAATAATTGATCTGATTCAAATAAAAATGCAGTGTACACAAGACTATAGTGGGGAAGACCCAAGATGACTGGTGTACCTGCTAGGTCTGCTGACCAGGTACTGCTCATTGCGGGTGGGGCAACCTCAAGGCTCCAGCTCTCTCATTCTACTGTTCTCTGTCTTTAACAAAGACTTGGAGTGAACAGCTCTCAACTCGGCAGCCCCTTCAGACAGAGGACTGTCCATGGATAGACTGCATGACAACTCATGCAACCCATGAATGGATCACTTTCAGACATAGATTATGTATGGACAAACTTAGAATGTATTGATCAAAACCAGAGTGACCCATGAACCAACATTTACTTGAGGGAAACAATAAGTTTATCTACTTACCCATATATTACATAGTTAGGGAACCCTAGTTCTATTTTATTGTCATTTGGTAACTGTTGCTTTCCTCAGCTTTAAATTTTTTAAAAAAATGTATTTCTTTCCTTCTTTTTTCTTATTTTCTTTAACTCACTGTAATACTCTCAATAAAATACAAATAAAAAACAGAGGACTGTCCTTTGATGACCCTTTAAAATATTAAAACCCTCCGTAAAATAGAGCAGGTGGCCACCCTGTGACCACTAGTACAAATGCAGGGCATTATTTGTGCCAAAGAGAATATGATAACCTGCATGAGAGAATTTCCCAAAGGGTAAGGCCTTCAGGCTACTTTCAGATGGGCTTTTAATGTAGCAGCACTTACCCTTTGGAACTCCCTGCCTGTTCACATCAAGCAGACACCTTCATTATATGCTTTTCAGTGTCCGCATAAAACATATTTGTTTAGGCAAGCCTCTCCAAAAATCAAAAATGCTGACATGTGTTGTCATCTTTTAGATCATTGTCAATTTTAATTGTTTTTTAATGTTTTTAAATACCTACTTTTACCCTTTGTTTTATTAATAATGTTAATGTTCTTGTAAGCCACTTAGAGGTTTTATTGCAACCAAGTGGTATATAAATGTTAAATAAAATAAAAATAAACAAAGCCTTGGCCATTGTCCATGCTGGCTGCGATTGGTGGGATTTGGAGTCCCACAACATCTGGAGGGCCACAGTTTCCCCATCTCTGGCCTAACTGTCCAAGGATGGGACTAAACACACTTAAATTTTGCACAGGTACGAAATGAAGATTTTTCATGCAGTTGTAAAACTATAACATGTCCATTTGGCCAACATGTTTCTGACCCTGCTGCATTTAGCAAGGAGACAGCACAGACTTGTCACATGTACAGGCATCCTATGTGCCATCGTGGAGCATGGTAAATTTGCACTGAGGCATCAGTCTTGTTCTCAAGCGTAACTTGCACCGAGGACCTTAAACCGTTTTTGAAAAATGTGCCACAGAACATGACAGTGGCCACCCCAGACCTGAGACCATTATCATCTATCTGCTGGTAACCTTGTAAACGTGTGAAGCAATGTAACACTCTTCCACTGTGTGCTGACAGTGACATGCACACAAAGAAATGTGTCTTTATATTTACAGAGAAATGTCTTTTGTCCTCACTAATCAGACCCAGTCTCCTGCTGCATGGTACCTCTCTTTGAAACACCTGCATCTTCTTTTGCTTGTTATATTCCCCCAGCATGCCATGTTAACATTGCCAGCAGAAAGGCAGACTTCAGAAGCAGCTGCACCAATTACCTCCTCAAGGCTGAAGGAGGTGACATTTGCGACACAATTTTGGATGAGTGATGGACCTACTGGAGAGCCTACAAATGAAAGTGTCGGGTTTTCATTACAGCTGCCTTTTGCACGTGTGGGTTTTCTGGCTTTCAAGGGGGTGGGGAGTGCGACAGAAAAAGACAATCTTCTCGATTCTTTTCTAAATTAAAAATAATAATATTTCAGATCCTCTGAGGATCCGGTTCAGCTTATCATTAATTCTTTACTCAGAGTCATGCAGACTGGCTTCAAAGAAATGGTTGGATTATCACTCTGAGTTTGAATCAAGGAACTTGGTAATTTGGGGAACAGGCCCAAACATAAGCCTGACTTAAAACCAAGAGCACCAGGATGACTTGCTGGGACTCCCAGCCACCCATCCAGAAACTTACTGTTTCCCAATGGTCTTGCCAAGGGCCAGGTGTATTATGTGTTCACAGCCCTGCTGTGTTCACAGCAATTGGCATTTCCCAGTTCCGAAGACCACAAGGAAACAAAACCCTTTTAAATGGCTGTAGCTCAGTGGTAGAACATCTGCTTTGCATGCAGAACGTCACAGGTCCAATTCCTGACATGTCCAGGCAAGGTCTGGGAGGGACTCCTGTCTGAAACCTTAGAGAGCTACTGCCATTCATTGTGACATGATAGACTACTCTTCAAAAATGTTATTGGTCTGCAACTCCCATAATTCCTGGTAATTGGTCAGTTGTAATCCAAGAACATTTTGAGGGCACCATGCTGGCTATCCCTGTTGTAGATGATACCATGATAGATGTGGCATAAGGCAATTCCCACCCACTGAAGGTATTGGACATGGTTAACTCAGCTTCATTTATTTCAGTGTATGTACTCTGAATAGGACTTAGCGGAACACAGCCCTAAGTAAACTGGTAAACAAACAAACAAATCCATTTCAGATATAGAAATAGCCTGCATGTCATTCTTCAGCCCTACCAAAGTACCCATACGCTGATTAACTCTTTTTTAAAATAATTGCCCATGTGCACTTCTGCCTTTCTCGTGCACTACATCCTGTTTCCCCCCTGCAAACAGCTGTGCACACCTGGAACACATTTTGGTTCACATCGCTGACAGTTCATGCACAAAGATCAAGTACCCTCTCTTGATGCTTACAGGACTGTTCCAGCATGCAAGCGCTTGTTCGTGTTTTCCAGCCAGATCCTCGTTTTCTTATTGACCCACTAGTTTGGAAGGAAGCAAAATAAATTGAGCCTTCAAGTGCTGATTTTTGAGATGTATTAGGTAAATGGTTGTGAGTGAAACGCTCAGAAAGAAACCAATTTGCAGCCCCAAAAGTAATCACAGTTGCTAGCAACCTAATCCCACTTATCCTGAGATCCTCAGTGCTTTCTGCAGCTGGCTTTGAAGTCAATTAGACTAGGTGGGGAGAACCAGCAAACCTCCCCCCCCCCCCCAAAAAAAAAGACTGGTGAATCATCACATCATGGCCTGGCATGCTGGCCATTGTGAATTCAGCATTTGGTTAGTTTATAATTTTCTCTACCCTTATTACTGAAAATAGGAAGTGCTAAGGGGAAAGCAGGGAATATAACTGGCAATCACTATTACAGAAGCTGTTTATGAGACCCAGTGTGGTTTAGTGGCTTGAATGTTGGACTGTGTGGCTCTTCCTTTGTGGAACTCCCTCCCAGCTGGTCCCATCTCTCTATAGTTTTAGGCAGTTAGCAGTGGCGTAGGAAGGGCGGGGCATAGGGGGCGCTCCGCCCCGGGTTCCAGGGGAGGGGGTGACCCTCCCCGGCCCCTCCCCTGCTGCCCAGCACCCTGTCCGTTGCTCCCGCGGTGAGCCAGTGAGCGAGCGGCAGGTCATGGGGCTGCCCAACCTGCCGCTCGCTCACCGCCTTATAGCAGCGCCAGCCGGATGCATCCTTCAGATCCTGTATACCTTGAAGGAGCGTCTCCACCCCCATTGTTCAGCTCGGACACTGAGATCCAGCGCCGAGGGCCTTCTGGCAGTTCCATCACTGCGAGAAGCAAAGCTACAGGGAACCAGGCAGAGAGCCTTCTTGGTAGTGGCGCCCACCCTGTGGAACGCCCTCCCATCAGAGGTCAAGAAGATAAACAACTACCTGACATTCAGAAAATACCTGAAGGCAGCCCTGTTTAGGGAAGTTTTTAATCTGTGATATTTTAATGTATTTTAATATTTGTTGGAAGCCGCCCAGAGTGGCTGGGGAGACCCAGCCAGATGGGCGGGGTATAAATATATTATTATTATTATTATTATTATTATTATTATTATTATTATTATTATTATCATTATTATTATTATTATTATTACCTGGCTATTCCAGGAATTAGAAGGGGGCCTAGGCACACAGCCTACCTTCCCCACCCTGCCAAACTCATAACAATACATTTAAAGCAGCATCATACCACTGCTTTGGTCATTGGCTCTCCCCAAGAATCATGGGAACTGTAGTTTTGTTAAAGTTGCTGAGAGTGATTAGGAGACCCCTATTCCCGTCACAGAGCTGCAAATCTCAGAGTTCCCTGGGAAGAGCTCCATGTTACAGCGTCACCAATGTCTGCCCTCTGTAGCTAAAGATTCTTTCCTTCCCTATAATTTTCTTTCTTCCATCCCTTGGGCTCATTTTTGCCTTCTCATAAATGACTCTGCTCCCATGCCTCTGCTTCTTGTTTACTCTATGTCCTCTGTCTCTATGTGCTTTGACCTATGTATTTAAAAAAGAAAAGAAAATCTGGCCTTTTCACCCTATGATAATATTTCTCTATAATTCTGAAGCTCATGCCCAAAGTTGCAGGCATCCTCTTCCTTCTGGGTTCATAGTAACACAGAGACTGTGTCAAGAATGCCTGTCAAGCTCAGGCTCCTTGGGGACCTGTGAATCAAGGGAGATGTGTCTTGTTTTACCAAACTGAAGAGAGAAGTTCACTCAGCGAGCTCAAGATCTGTATAGGATTGCCACCTGTTCATAATTGTTAAGGGCTGGTCAGATAGGAAGTTGTGACCATAATAGACAGGTTGTCAGAGGTTGCCTGCCATTTTGCTGAATTAAGAACATCAAACTACGATGAGGATCACATGTAGGCAGAGGCACGTGTCCAGAAAAACTTGAGTCAGCCTCATCTTCCATTTCAGAAATATATTGGAAAGAAAAGGGACTTCTGAAGGCAGCAAGAATAAACAAAATGCCCACTTAAAATGCCTTAAAAAGTAATAAGGATAAGGAGTTTTTTAAAGGATAATCATTCATAGTGTTGTTTTTCATTGCTTCACATCAAATTGTTTATTTTATGTACGAAGATTTATCTTAATCAGAAAAAAAATCACGAAGTAGTTTACATGAATAATAGAAGATATTCATAGAAAACACTCATAAAATAAATAGACATTGAAAATAATAAAATTATCAAAATATAGATAAAATCAACAATATTATCCATGAACAGCCTTGGAAGGAGGAATCACACATCCCTGCCCTCATTTCTGCTATAACCAGAGTAAATGAAGACAAGATCCAAACAGATGTAGCACTTTTACATTCCATTATTTTCAGTGGGCCTTAATCACATACCTAGTTCGGACTCTTTCCCACTGAATTCATTGGGACTGGGGGGGGGGGGGCTTAATTTTGCCAATAAGGTATTCTTCAGTTTTGAACTAAAAATATCCACATTTCTTGTAAGAAATATTGATGCTTCACTGAGTGATCAAATCCATGCAAGTAATTAAGCAGAAGCTATTTTTGTTTTCAAAACAAGTATTCCCTATATAACCCTTCATATTGGACGATAAATATTCTTATTCCTTGTTGGGATGAACTTGTCCTGTGCAAAGGGCAAACTATTAAAGAAATCAAGCCAGGGTCAAGGCATATAAACAGTGACTTGGAAGTCAGAGAGCAAGGAAGTCAAGTAGACCTGAAGGTGATGGATGACACCTCTAGGTACTTGTCCTCTGGTTACTCTTGGAAGAATAAGTTTATTTCACAGTTGTCAAAGATGAAGCTTCAGTTTAAGGAGCTCATGCTAATCAGGCTATGATTGACATTCTCCTTGGATCTCCTCAAGTGCAGAAACTTCACAGAAATTTAAAGCAAAAGTGAGAAGGAATTTAAATCTCCCTGCTTCTTCCACGACAGCACCAACCATATATATTTGTTCACATCCACTGAAGAACAAGAAGTGCTAATGACAGGGAAGGTTCCAAGCGGGCAAACCACATTCGCCTCTGAGCAGGAAGAGAAAGATGGAAAGAAGGGAGTGTGTGGTTTTCGCTGGCTACTGCCGATGCTACTACTGTTGCTACTGTCACAACTATCTCTTCTGTTTAACAGGCTGGCAAACAAAATATGCACTCACACAAAAACAGAGCCGAGCCAAACTTATACAAGGCAGCATTAAACTAGCACAACAGTTTTTAGCTGTGTAATGTAACTTCCCTGCCATCTCCTCTTACCTGTGTGCTCCCGTGCACTCCCTAAATCTGTTCTGGAGGGGTGGTGGAAACCCTGAAGCAGTTTAAGAGGTCGTGCGGGGTGCATAGAGAGAGCAGAGGATGAGGACATTACATTGTACATCTATAACATAACTGTTCAGTTTAATACCATCCTCACTTTCCTTTCTGAGAAAGTGCTTGACTTTTTTTTTCCATGCTCCCCTCCCCAGAAACTGAAGGACACCTGCATAATTTTCCTTAGCTATTTCCTAATATTCATTTTTTGGCAGCTGCCATCTTTGTTCCAGAATGCCCTGTGAATGCTTTTAGGTCTGTTGCATTGTGGAGGATGCAAAATGGCAGCCAGTCTCCTGACACAATTGTTGCTGCTACTGCCCTAGGGTTCAGGAGAAAGAAGCTGTGCTACCGACTCTGCCAATGGTGAGCCCTGCATCCAAGAAATTTGGAGAATTGGTCAACTCATTTTCTCTGCCCACAGCTGGGATGGAGAATTTCAAAAGGTCCTTTGTACACAGCTCTATAAACAAGCAAACATCCAAAATAAACATGGAATTTTGATTGAGCATTGCATTTCTGACACATCTAAAAAACATTCTGGTGGCCACAGTGAAACATACCGGTAACATGCAGACAAAAAGTTGGAAAACAGATCAGCCACCAGAGATGTCTCCCTGTCACAAGTAATAAACAGAATGTCTTATTCAGCCATGCCTCCTCTGGTGACCAACAGGAATTTGGAGAAGGGGTGAAAGCATTCACAACACGATGACCAAGTTCCACATGGCAAGTGCTTCTCAATGCGGTGGCCTAGATAGGGATCTGTTGATGACACAGGGAATTTATTTTCAGTGGCAATCCCATGACTATTTCAACATGCACTATAAGCCACAAAAAGCCACACTGAAATTTATTGCTTCTGCTTTTTCACATTGCTACTGGAGATGGATGAATATGACAGTTTTGGTTTCTCTGTTCTCATTGTTCCAATCAGTTCTTCACAAAGACATAACTGTTTGTGATTTTTGTAAAAAGTTTTCATGAACGTTTCATCTGCATTTCAGTGCATATTTCTCTTAATTATACATATTATTTCCATGCAGGTTTGCCTACCATATTGTCTAATCTGCATATTTTTGCAAGCAATTTCCCCAGATACAAAGCATTTCTTTTTTACCCTCATTTTTGCACGCATTACTTTTTGGCACTGCATCTCTAATTGCTATCATCTGTAAACCACTGAGCCTAGGACTTGCTGACTGGAAGGTTGGTGGTTCAAATCCCCACGACAGGGTGAGCTCCCGTTGCTCGGTCAAAGTGCAAATAGATAAATAAGTACCGTTACGGCCGAAGACTAAACAGCGTTTCTGTGCACTGCTTTGGTTTCGCCAGAAGCGGCTTAGTCATGCTGGCCACATGACCCGGAAAAACTGTCTGCGGACAAACGCCGGCTCCCTCGGCCTATAAAGCAAGATGACCGCCGCAACTCCAGAGTGGTTCGCGACTGGACTTAACTGTCAGGGGTCCTTTACCTTTTTAATTTAGCACCAAGCCTACCTTTTTACAATTTTTTCAATAAAAAAGATAGAGATGGGGGTGGGTGGAAATAATCCATTAGTTAGGTTATAACCAATGAGAATAAGGTAGCAACAGAAAGGTAGGGTAAGGCTATGCTCCATTGTGTGTGCAAAGCTTCCCCCTTTGCCAAAATGAATTAGGAGGTGCTGCTCATTTGGACCTCCATGCATGCTTCAGAGCCCTGTAGAGATTTGGGTCGTGGCAATTATCATTTGTTGGTCTTGCTCTTTCTGTTTTACTGGTATGGAGTAAAAATATCATTACATACATATTTCTCCCTCTATAGTTCCCCAGAGCTGGGACTAGAATGGTCATGTAAAACATAAAGCAATGGTTCTGCAAATTATGCAGGATATTGAGACCCTCGTGGGTGTGAGCTTAATCCTTGTAACATTTTCCAGAATCCCAACAGTTCTAAATCTACTTGCTTCTGTGGCCACACAATAACCGCTATCTGCGTGTCAACAACAGTATTGTTGCTATATTGAGCTGTACTACTTAATCCACTGTGTAAAGAAACAATGGACAGCTGTGAGTCTATAAAACCTTAATGGCTTTTCCTTCTGAAAACAAGACCTGGTGAGTGAATTTTCCCAAGGTTCCTTTCAGGTCCCAGGACTTGTGTGAATATCAAACTTTTGGTATGTGGCTGTTGATGGCTCAGAGAGATGAGCTGACACAATGGCGGGAAAGCATGTGTTGCAGTTCACCCTTATACCACAGACCAAAGCATTAAGCAGATACAACAGCTGAATGCCCAATTAGTCATACTTCTTTTTTTACTACATTTTCTTGCACACTTTCTGGACATTTTGTTTACTTTCATCTACATGGTCAGTGCCATCTCCAAACTGAAAGGGGGTTCTGCAAAATGTCTCCTGGTGGGCCCCTTCTTATTGAGCTCCAATGGGTTTACTGGATAGCACCAGCAGAAATACTTTGATGAGTATTGAGTGGTTTGGTCTAGGATCCATTGTTTAGTTTTTCCACAATACCCAAATATAGCATTGTTCCTGAGCATTGTGGGAAATTAAAATGGCGGCTCCTGAATTCAACTACCTAACCGTTATCAGAGCACCATAAAAATGGTTTAAAAGCAATCTCCTGCTTATTCCTGGCCATGAATTGCTTACCCATACACTCATCATTTTTAGAATACGATTAATCATTTCTAGAATATGATGGCTTTGCTTCAGTCTCTTGAGGATATAGAGTTTCAACCATAAATATAAAAGGAATAATAAAAAATGTTAATTATATAAAAAGCCCCCAAACAGATAAATATATAAAATTACCAATAGTTCAGCATCCAAAAGGGAGAAGGGGTCACACTTTCCAGAGTTAAGTTTTGTGGAATAGCCACCTACTCAGTGGTCAACTGAGAGGGGTGCAAAGGAAGGTGTTCTGAAATTTAGGTGCCACAACAAAAAAGGCCATGTTTTCTATGACCACACACCCTATCCCTATGACCTTGGGCTAGTCACACTTCTTTGAAGTCTCTCAGCCCCACTCACCTCACAGAGTGTTTGTTGTGGGGGAGGAAGGGAAAGGAGAATGTTAGCCGCTTTGAGACTCCTTCGGGTAGTGATAAAGCGGGATATCAAATCCAAACTACTACTACTACTACTACTACTACTACTACTACTACTACTCTTCTTCTTCTTCTTCTTCTTCTTCTTCTTCTTCTTCTTCTTCTTCTTCTTCTTCTTCTTCTTCCCAAACAGCAGAATAACACCAATCAGGCCTTCAACCTGCAGAAGCAGCTTCATGTGGGAGGATATATAATGACAGCAAATTATTATTTATTGAATTTATATACTGTCCTATACCCAGAGGTCTTAGGGTGGTTCACAGAACAAAATCAATATATAATCAAAATAATCAAAATAATAACAACAACCCAATAAACTCCCCCACCATCCATTGATAGTAAACTAGATTAACTATGTATAACATCTTATGAATGTAAACTCAGAAGTAACTTCCACTGTCAATAGAACTTACTCCCATATAAACGGGTATAGAATTGCACCCTAAGGAGCAAGACATATTGAACTCAGAGGCAGTTAATTCTGAGTAGACATTGATAGGACTGCATGGTTAATTTGTTTATTCTCAGTAAATCTTCTAGGAAAATGTATTGTCCTTCCTACATTCTACAATAATATCTAATAATACACTTAACCTGACACCTTTAAATGAAGCAACTTGTTGAGCACATTGCTAGCAGTTAAAGAGCCATCACTATCCATAGATTTTATCATCCAGTTGCACCAAATTTAAAGTACTGTAAAACACATATAGTCTGGTGGTTTTAAGGAAGCACGTGAACAAACAGCTTTCACACACCACTGTATACGTAAAGATTCAGAGATCAGTAATGAAAAAAATGAGATTGAAACAGTCAACTTTATTTTCATACCCTTATGCACTTCCTTCTGTCTAATTTAACACACTGGGTCAAATTTGCCAAACGCAAGGCACATAAATGTATCCACAAGAATGCACAAATTGAAACCCCCTTCACAGATCTGTTCTGTTCCATTGATTTTATTTTCCCTTCCAGTCATATTTTGGATTCCACAGTAGGGATTCCTCCCACCTTTTTAAAAAACAACAACACAAAAATGTACCAGACTTCGTTGGTGGTGGACTCTATAACTAAGGAAATGAAAGATGAAATCGTGCCAGTCTCCAAAATAGCTACTTCATTAAAACCTGGCTTTTTTCTCATGCCTACAGCTGGGGATGGAGAATTGGGTCTTTCAGCTTAATAAACATGCCCAGGTCATTTCTATTAATGTTCGGCAGATTCCTGCCCCCCCCCCAAAAAACGCATTGCTAACACGCGTTCTATGACCATTATCCAGACTTTAATCACTTTAGAGACTGCTTGCTGCTCATTCCTCTGCCTTCTGAATTTCATTTCCCGCATGCCACAAAGCTGGGAAAGTCATGGCACGAAACTCCTAGCCACAAATTTGTGACCACTCTTTCAACAACATCTGGTACCATGTGGCAAAAGCCTGCTCTCCCCTTTGCATGTGCAACTGCCAAATGTGCTGCCTTTGCCAATGAATCTCCAGTTACCAATGATGATGCTTTACATTTCCCTGCATAGGCCAGCGCAGTCCTGGCTCACAGTTAACACTTCCCTGGGAAAGCTGCATTTCTTACCTGGCATTTTATGATTCCCGCTGTGAACTGCAATCTGCAGCAGTGCTGTTCATTTATTTCATTTTTATTTTCCATCCCAGTAACTGATGAAATCCCGCGGGCTTTGCATACACAGGCCTTTCATTAGCCCATTGCAGATTCCCTTTCATTTCAGGCCAAAAGAGGTGTCCGCGTAAAAGCTGTTCTCGGTTCCTTGGCGGTGGGCCAACAGCAACTATTGTTTTCTACCTATGGTGCAGATAATAATAAAGGTCCACACAGTCAGGCAAAGCATGCAGAGTCGGAGCTATAGATAGCCCAGAGCAGCTGTATAAAGACAATAGACCACTCAGTGCCAACAATAAAGCTCAATGGGTCACTGATGAGTGGGCAGGGCTGCCCCGCAGCATTTGCTGCCTGAGGTATAGGACAAGATGGTCTCCCCGCCTCCATATTATGTAAACAACCTGATGAGGCTGGCATTTGAATCTTACTGCAGTACTGGTGAAGGAACAACATGCTGTTCCACATCTCACGGCAGCAGGCTTAGCAGGTGCAAGACTGGCCATGTGGCATGCATAGCTCTTTGCCATCATGCTGTGCCCACCAGCCTCTGCTGCCCTGGGGAGCCAACTTGAATAAAATATTGGAGGGCACAGGTAAGTCCTGCCCTGCATAATTGATCACAAACACAGCACAAGCACACCATTTGAATGGCAATGCCCATCAACTTTGGGTGTGTGTGTCAAATATTTTACTGGGGGGGGGGGAGGAACCTTGGCCCCTTCCCAGAGCCCAGTGCCTTGCTTATCTGGCAGTGGAAAGGCAGTATGAGGGCTGGGCTGGTGTGTCAAATTTTGGCCCCCACCCCTATCCCCTCGCAACAAGGCAGAGCCCACAGATTCCATGTGGCCCACAGTACTCTTGTGGCCCACTTGGTATGAAAAGTTGGACCACCCTGCTCTGGAGGTTTCCCCAATGCTCTGGAGCAGATTTTGAGGGTGTTTGTTGGGGAGAGAGGAGAGGGGAGTTCCATTATGTACAACCCTACAACTGTGTCGTTAAATTATGGCAGGGCTTCCTGAGCAACCAAATATATAAAGCTGCAGTTGTGATGGGGGGGGGGCTCCTAACTTCTGTATGTGGTTTGACAAATCCACAGCTAAATCAGCTCAGGTGGAAGTTGCCAAAGGCTATGGCCAAGAGTTGTGCTTGTCGGCTGTTATCTTTATCCTGTATATTGGAAGGCAGGATGAATCCCTAAAGCTGGGCGCAAAAATATTGTGTAAAATTCATTCATGCAGCCTTTCTGAAGTCTGAGAATTCCTGAGAGGACTGAAGACAAATTGACACACATTATCTTAGAAATAGTATTGGGAGAATTATTTTCCCTTTTACTTTATCACCTTTGGTTTTTGGTTTTATCCAGAAATTCTGGAGGTAAAAGATGGCTTTAATAACCATGCACAGATTTATTTACATTTTCCATTCCTCACAACTACCCGGGTGTGATTTATTGCAGGTTCAAAACACTGAAGTCATACTCACTAACAGCCCAGCTATATTTCATACCGAAATTTACATATAATACTCAGCACTTCAGGCTGCCAGAACCAGCCTGGACACACAATTTGCTGAAGCAACAAGGTCGTTTGGGTTCATTTTTCTCTTTTTCGCTAAAAGGAAAAAAAAATGAAAGCATTGCCTCCTTTTGGATAACACTATTTCTCCCCTTGGTGACTGTATCTGACAGTTAAGCAATGTAAAAGTAAACTGCATAACATAGATTTTGACACTGTGTATATATTTTAGTGGCACACACACACAAAAAAAGCCTCACATAAGTATACCAAAGTTGCCACACCTCCCTCCCTCCCTCCCTCTCTCCCTCCCTCTCTCTCTGCATGTGAACTAGGGAAAAAGTGAAATGCTAATTAAAATGTGTTGTTTGTGTATTTTTAGGTTATGTGAGATCAAGTCATTGTCACACTTCTGCTAAACTAAGATTATCAAGGCTTAATGAGAGATTGATTTCAGCCATGGCTCAGCCTGGAACATGTTGCCAATGTAAAGACCAAGTCCTGTAACATGTGAATTAGTCTGGTTATTTAGTTATGGACAAGACCTGAAGTATGGATGATGATGATGATGATGATTATTGCAGTGCCTGTCCTTTGAGCTTCTCAAAGTTGTATGGTTAGTAACAATAACTAACAGAAGGAGCTTTTAAGTTTGAGGAATGGCAACTTTGGATCCAAAATATGAAAAATGAACACAGCATTAGCTCATATATCCAAATGGAGACTGCATCATCTACAAACTTTACATATTATTTAAAATATAAAATATCTTGCAGCTCCTGATAAACATATGCCTTGGAATTCCAGTTCAACTTCACCCCTGGAGATGCGCTCTTTTCTCTCCTGAAACAGATGGATGCCAGTAAGAACAATAAATATAACCCACTTTCTTGATTTCTTACCTATTTTATCTAACTTTAATAATGTTGGTGGATGAGAATCATGTAACCCATACCCCACACTTTGAATATCCAGTTTGTTATTGACAGTAGGTCCAATGACAGATAATAGCTATCAAAAGCTAAACAATAATTCTCATGCCTTCTGATAAAGCAATAGATCTTCAGAAGCAAAGCAAAATTACAAGTGGTTTTATATATATATTTCCTGTCCACACACACATACATACACACACACACACAAACACACACACACACCTCCTGATATTCTGGCAGAAAAACAACAACATGCCTTTCAGCTATGTAATTTCCTACTTAAATAACATTTTAAAGGCTTCATGGAGACCACTGTCCAATACACACTTTTCTGGGAATCAGTCCCGTTGAATTCAATAGGGCTTACTTTTGACTGTATGGAGACATGTAGGATTGCACTGTGAAAAACATTTCCATATTTAGCAGGGATACTATATTTGCATAAACCCCCTGTAGGTCAGTAATACTCAGAACAAATACATGAAAAAGGTACACTCTATTTCCACAAACAAGTCCCTTCTGACTCTTAACCCTCTTGGATGTATCAAGCTTCTCCCACCTATATTTCCCGGCACCCCCAAGAAAGAAATGATCTAATGCTCAGGGGACCTTTATATAATACATTACATTGTTTTGCTTCCATTGAGAAAGTTTCAACTGACTAGAAATCTTACATTCACTCTCCCTTAACTTCAATGAAAAGCTCATTGATATTGGATATACTAGCGAGTTAATCACAGCGAGGCAGCTGAGCAATGGATGACCCTCATGTCAGAGTCTTAATATGCAAAATATACCATTTCTTTTCAAACAGGAACCTGATTCCCTTTGTCCTGTGGTCCATTAGAGAGCTGATGTCATGAAAATGGCTGGAAGGAAGACTAATACTAACAGGGCTGTTTATTTAATTAGTAACAAGGGTAAAATCCTTCTAATACAGCTGATCAGAGGTCAGCTTGAAAGGTCTCTACCAGAGCATTGTCAAACTTCAGTGGCTAAAGCTTAATAATAATCTCTAGACTTCAATTTCCTACTAATAAAGGGTAATATAATGTCATGTAAGCCCTCTTATTTGTTCAGATCGTCTTAACCACTGAGGAGCTAATATGCAACAACTGAACAAACAGTGACCACACAGGCTTCATATTTAGCAGCACACATGACCTTCGATGAAAGAAATCATCCATCAGGCCCCAAATCAAAGGTGGGAAGCACTGAAATGCACATTCTAACACACACACACACACACACACACACACACTTGCCCAAAGATCATTGAAGAACTAAGGAATATCTGCTAAGGCTACATTCAGATGTGGGGTTTATTGTGTTAATTTTACTGGTTACAATGCACTTCTGCCCCCAATTTGCAATGTACCTTTTACACTGCAGTGCCTGTTGCATTATGGGACCGTGGGTTATGGATAAATACACGTCCATGTCATGGTAAATTTTAAATGGTGGGAAAGAGCTGTAAGCCAGGATACCACCCCAAATTTTGTCACGTGGAATTACAACATAAAACTCCCACAATTTTCTGAGTTAACAGGGTTGCAAATGGATCTTTCGGGAAACAGTTTACATGGAAATAAGCACTGAACTTCCGCTAGACTCCACTACACTTCCAGAAGTGGCTTTTACATCATGTGAAAGATTGCATCAAATGCAGAAAGTAACAGGTAAGGAAACATCAGGAAGATGGAATAAAGTGCTGTCTGAATGCAGCCTGCGTTGTTTCAGGGCAATGAATGCAGAAAACGCATTTCTATGTAAGGGTAGGAAGTTCCTACTATAAAAAGTGACCAAAGAGGACAGAAGGAGGAGCAAGCTATTGGTTTCAGATTTGGTAACATGTCCTTCTTTTCAGTCTCAGCACAGCATTCCCACTCCCCTTTCACACACAACAATGGTTCCAAGGTTATTTAGTCCAACCCCCAAGATGGCCAGCAAGCAATCTGCTTAAGAACTTCCAACAAAAGAAAATTCACAACCTTCTGAAGCTGTCTATTCCAGTGTTAAACAACTTGTACAATCAGGGAGTTCTTTCTAAAGTCCAGCTGAAATTTATTTCTTGAAATTTGAACCTGTTGGTTTGCATCCTATCTCATTTTCCTTCAGATTAAATCATGGCCATGGATTTCATAAGACTCCCAGCTTTGGTAGTTGATGCTTTCACAGTCAACTTTGCTTGAAAGGCACCTGCCTCACCTCTCCACGCAATGGTTTATTCTTCTGTTCCCCCCTGGAAACTGCTTTCATTGGTAGTTCCCACTGGACAGACTAACATTCCAAATCACTACATTAATCCACTTAGTGAAAAGGAACTGGGGGTCAAGGAATCAATACCAAAGACTCAGACTGTGCCCCTTGAGGCATTTAAACTATGGAAATAAGAATCCAGGGAAACAATCAGTTGTTTTACACATTTCAAAGTGAAATTGCTAAGCTATTGAATTCTACTAAATAAAGTTACACTGATAGTCTGGACAGGATAGTGAAGATCTTGTAAAATGCGTTACACACCATAATATCATGCTGTAGGCAGGATTGACACAGTCTAACATGATGAGCAATGTAATGAGCAAACAATTACAACTAGTTCCCTGTCACTGGGAACATGGAACATGTAAATCCTAAACGACCTCGGCTCAGTGTACCTGAAGGAGTGTCTCCACCCCCATTGTTCAGGGAGGTCCAGCTCCAAGAGCCTTCTGGTGGTTCCCTCACTGTGAGAAGTGAGATTACAGGGAACCAGGCAAAGGGCCTTCTCGGTAGTGGCGCCCATCCTGTGGAACACCCTCCCATCAGATGTCAAGGAAATAAACAACTACCTGACTTTTAGAAAACATCTGAAGGCAACCCTGTATTGGGAAATTGTGAATGTCTAATGTTTTACATTTTTTATGTGCTGCAAGCTTCCTAGAGTAGCTGGGGAAACCCAGCCAGATGGGTGGGGTATAAATAATAATAATAATAATAATAATAATAATAATAATAATAATTCATTGAATTTGCAAGCAAAAGATTACAGGATAAATAAGGTTCAGAGTGAGTTTAAAAAACACGATATAATTTGTTTAATCCTCCAATAAGGCCAGGTTGTGTACATGATTTTAATTCTTACAAGGACCTACTTAGGAAAGGTAGGCTGAGAGAAGTGAGCAGGGATTTGAACCCAGGTCTCTAATCAAAGCCAACCCTTTAACTCTGTAATGAGCAACCTTTTACTCTGACATCATGAAAGGGTTTAGGGGCAAAATACATGAGAAATATGTGATTAGTACTCTCAAATTTGTATTTTTACTTTGAATGAAGTTGGGGGGTGGGGAGCTCACATTTTTACTGGAGCAGTGCTGCAGAGGAAAGGTGGTATTTAACCATTTTCCCCATGCCATCTTCATAATGTAAAGTTTATTTGATGCTCATGTTAATCCAGTGAGAGAAAAAAAGCTTCTGCGGGGCTGTTGGCAGTTTGTAAGGGGTAATTTAGATCAGGAAAATGGCAAATGCATAGGTTTTAATGGCCATCCACGCATCACTGCTCAGGTCAAAACTGGAGCATCCTGCAACAGTATCAAAGTAAAAATAAGAAAGCCATGATTTCTAGTTCTGGATCCGCAGTGTAGTCTGGCCGTTTTACTTTATGAACATCAAAAGAACAATTGGCCAGATAATTCTACAAAATGGGGAATAGTTTGTTAGGAAATTATGCTGATATTCTAGACATCAGGGTCACATACGGAAATTCAGGCCAGTTCAACACCTCTCTGGTCTGTTATTGTGGCATGTCTCCAAAGACCCAAGGACCAGGTGGAGAAGCTAAATGCTAGGCTGAACTATATTTAGCTAGATACGCAATGCCATCATTCAAATTTACAATGCCTTTTCCTCACATCAAGATACTGAAATATTCGCAACAGAAATATTCACAACTTCAGAAAAGCTCTGTTAATGCAAAAACAAACAAAATTACCCAAACTAGGGGTGTTCACTGAATATTTGAGCTTCTGAAGTACCAGATAAGTTTTTCAGGGCATAACTTGCTGGAATCTGATATTGATCTGGATAAATATTTATAGAACTTCACAAGCTAAGAAGATGGATTTCTGCTACATTTCTCTCTCTTTGCACTAAATTAAGCAATGCCATTTCCGCCCAAAGGCAGCTCAATTTTTTTTTAATAAAATGTTTTTATTCCAAGAGCTGTACATATGTAGCAGTAATTATTCAATAGTGAAATAGCAATTTTTCTGAAATGAAATGATGCAAATACTTTTGAAAACTGGGATTTAATAAGAATAATAAAAGCAGTATACTTATGTCCTTCCATGAACAGAAGAATATGGGCTAACTTCTATTCCAGCAGAAGAATGGGGGGGGGTAACTTTTGCCAATTCCCCAGGCAGATTCCTGTGCTCCCCAGAAAGCTGTTCTGCCATTCCTCCCATGGCCAGACCACTGGCCAGACCACTGCTCAGCAACTCAGCGAAACGTCTTGGGCAGACCCCAGTCTCTCCAAAAGTGAGTGAAAGCAAATCCTTCTGAATAATGAATATTTTGAAGGTTATAACCAATTCATTGGAAATTAACACTTTGACAAGTGGATACCAATCAGATACTAATATTGTCAAGAAATGGCATCTTACTACACCTTTCCAGTGTTATCATATTATACATGTAGACTTTCTTAGATATGATCATCTGTCCTCCTCCCTTTGTCTAGTCCTTGAATGGTTTCAGTTCCTGTTTGATAACATCTCTTGTTTTCTCTCTTCTCAGCCTTCCAAAAGAGAAGTGTAGCAAGATGGAATCACCATCAATTTCATTGCCCCCAGACTGACCTCATTATTGATAAATTACTTCACTAGTTGGCAGGTGGAATTCCCCTCTAGAAGATAAATACTCAGCTTGTCACCGGAGAGTGATGCTACAGTCAGCAATGTCTGAATGAGAAAGACACACAGCTCAATTTTACACAGCTCTAAACTCCTCTCAATGCTAGCCTCCTGCTTCCTGTAATCTGCATTAGAATGTATTCTACTTCAGGACTGCACAACTGAAATCACTCTGAAGGCCGCTTAAACATTTTTTTATTAACTCAGGAGTCTCAGCACTACTATGGTAAGTACAGAACAGCATTTTTGTTGCACATTTCACTTGGTAATAGATTTTTAAATTCATTTTCTGTTAACCCCCTGTTTAAACTCCTCTCTTTCTCTTCACCATCATGAGTCGTTCTGTCTGCCTTTCTCTGTTAATTCTGCTCCCCCTGCTTGCCCACTGTATAGATTTCTCCAGTCCTCCTCAGGTGTCCACTGAAAAAGTGTGAAGGTCTCAGCTGCAAGAAGGATGGAGCACATGTTCAGCTGAACATGCTTCTGAAGCTACTTCACACCTTTTCATTCAATGTGGACAGGTGGGGGATAGAGTGTTCAAGGAGAGAATAAAAAGAATAAAAAGAGTATTCCCGGATGCCTAGATCCAGGTTTGGGGCAAGTACTTTTGGTGAGAGAGCCCCAGCAAAGATTTAAAATCACAAAACATGCAGCAAAGTGAAGCGTAGAAATATAGGCTGTTAGACCTATAAAATACCCACTTCTAAGTTCCTTCCAAGGTATCCTACTTCTCTTAGCATAGATAGAGACCATATGTTTGGCACATTAAAAATGGTTAACTTACAAACTCTTCAAAGTCAGTTTCATATGCCTTTCCATACAACAGCAAGAAAAAACAGGCAGTGCAACTTAGTCTCAAAATGGTAAGAATTTCTAAATTCTTTGTATAGAAACACAAAGATGGCTTGCTAAAGCCACACAGTATATGCTTGGAGCATTCAGTTTAAACCTCCTTATTGGCAGGGTTCACATGGTAGAAGAGGAGAGAGCAAAGAATTTGATAACCCTCCCAAGGTGAAGGTGTGTCACCTAGCTAAGCCTGGCAGGACAGCTTACTCTCTATGGTCTTAACCCATTCATGCATTAATTAAGCATGTTGGTTATATGAGGTTGGATATATCCCACAGCTTTCACTCTCCCCACAATTCATTCACTGAGACTGCATTCCTAAGCACACATTAGTGAGTAAATCCCACTGAGACTTACTTCAGATGAAGCATGCTTAGGATCATACTATGAGAGTGCATTTACATGCAGGTGAGCCAGGAAGAAGCTGCCACAAGAGTTGAAATTTCAACTCTTCCATGTGCCTGTAAATCTAGGGAGAGGGGGAGAAATGCATAAATTATCACTCCCCAGCCCAACTTTAGAAATACTTGGTCAGGCTCTGGTGTTTGCACAAGGTGGGTAAGGGACACAAACAATGCATATCTGAAGTTTCCCCTGGTAGGAAAGAATCCCTAGGCATGAGTCCAGAATCTGTTAATGGGTCTTACACTCTGCAGGCCTCCCTCAGTTCTTCCAGCCTGCTGAGAATAGAAATTAGCTGGATGAACCAATTTATCCAGAATATGCCTCAGAATTGTTAGAATCATATAGCAAATGACCTCCAATGTAAGGAGAGGGACTACATATATTGGTTGTCAGCAGAAAATGGCATGAGGGTAATATATGCTGACCTAGCAGTGTAATGAGGGTAGTCATTACCATAAATAAGTATGAAAGAGACATTTGTACAACACTATATCACGAACAAATGTTGAATTAGTTTATCGGGGAAGTTGTTACACAGAGTAACTTACTGGCTGGCTTAATGTGGCCAGAATCGGAAATGTCAAGAATGATTCCGTGAATCTGAATTTGCGAAGTTTATTTAGGGGCAAATGTCATGTCGCTGGAGTCTACTTTGTGATGCAAGCTAGGGTTAAAACACTTACCCAGGTAAGGAGTAAACGCCACCCACATCTTGTTTATGCCATTCCCCCCCCCGCCCAAATGCATGCAGCATTAGCATGCCATGCATCTACATCCAGGCCCATGCATCACTGGAGTGCTAATGTGGAACCAGCACACATAATAAAAGCATTTAAATGAGAGGGACATAGAATATGCACCCAGGTAAGTGATTTCACGGTGACTTATAGCACATTTAAATCAGACCTGAAAGAGTGGTAATACAGAGAGGTTGTCGGTTTTTGAAAACCTATTTAAACGGATACTATGAAGCTCACTCAAAAACGTGTAGCATTTTGTTGCTGTTTGGGCAACAGACAGTTCATTTGTTACCACAGTTCTGCACTGCTCCAGTAACATCTCAATGGAGAAACCATTGGTAGGGTGAAGGTAGGGAGGCCAACAGTAGATGGAGCTACTGTCAATGCCAGAGAGAGCCAACAAGTTCTGCTTCTGTCCTCACTGTGGAATTCTAAAAAGAATGAGACTAGAGGAGGCAGAGAGCCACTGCCACCTGCTAGACTCATTGTGAGGAGATATGCAGGCAGGGCTGGCAGTGATCCAGACCAGCCTCCACTGATGAAGAGAGAATGGTTTCCTCCCATTAGAAATGGGCAAATATGTATATTTTAGTTTCTCCCATTTTCCAAGTCTTAAATTCAGTTCTCCATATTTCCATATCAGTTTGCATTTTTCAATATAAAAGTTCCCATGAAAAATGATCAGCATTTTAATGTGAATTTCTCATAATATACACATTTTTGTATGAATTTTTGCCACATGTACAAATTTTCTCCTAATATAGTGGTACCACAGGTTACAGGCGCTTCAGGTTACAGACTCCACTAACCCAGAAATCGTACCTTGGGTTAAGAACTTTGCTTCAGGATGAGAACAGAAATCGGGCGGTGGCAGCGCAGGGGCAGCGGGAGGCCCCATTAGCTGAAGTGGTGCTTCAGGTTAAGAATAGTTTCAGGTTAAGAACGGACTTCTAGAATGAATTACGTTCTTAACCTGAGGTACCACTGTATAATGCATTTTCCACTAATATATGCATTTATATGCACATTTCACTCAAGTATATGCAGTTTTGTACTCATTATTTGGGTGATAATGCATTGCAAAATTCAGACAAGTGCAAATTTCAAAGAAAGGTTGTTGTTTTTAGCTCACATGCTGTTTCAGAAAGTGAACCTGTGACTGGAGGACATGAACCACCAGCATATCCCCATCAATGGCAGCACTTTGCATAAGAAGGCTTTCAGCCAGCAAAGGAGTTCCAGGTTCCAAGTCAACTCTGGGTGGCTGGCCCACTTCAAACATTGCTTCAATTTGAAGAACATTGGCATCAGTGGTGAAGCTGCATCCATGGACCAGGAGGCTGCCCAAGAGTATCATGACCTGCTGAAGAGACAGAAGTCCCAGCTGCTCATCACCGTATTCCTCTGCAAGACACCACCAGCTTCACCAAGTGACGTTGACGCACAGCCAAGCACTTGATGGTACTGTTCTGCCCCAATTGTTGTTTGCAAATCATCCTCCAGCAATGAGGAAGACTGAGTGGCAGCATTGCCACTATTCCTGTCCGTCTGGTAGAGTCGCTGGTTTATACATGGGTTTTTCTAGGGTTTCCAGAGATTTAGAGGATATTTGAAAGCTTTTCCAATGGGTGTTCCAATTATATGTGATTTCATGTATGCGTGAGGTGCCTCAGAACATAAACCCTGCATAAATGGAGGTGTTGCTTGTATTGCTTCACTGCAAGCCAATATGCACATAAAAAGAATAAATGAGATTCACTTGAATAGTGGGGTCTGCACAACAGGGGACCACAGGAGCTCAAATTTGAATAAATCATCCTCTATAAAGCACTGGACTCTATAAACTAGCCATTCTGCAGAGAGCTCCTGGTGCAGACTCTTTGGACATAAAAAGGTATTGAATATTACTTTATTCAAAGCACCGAATGAGAGCTTACCATCAAAATTTATAACTGGGCATAAAATAGCAACACGGCAGCAATGCATTCCAGATCCAGCCAACACCCATCCCCATAGCAGCCTGTGAGACGTAGAACAGAAAATAGTATTGTGGAGCCAGCAGAGGTGCCCGCCAAACAGTCAATAAAAGACAGATGCGACTACTGGAAAAATAAATCGCTGAGCTGGGCTTGTGACAGAAGGAGCAATTAAAACCTTTCCTCTTTTAATCAAAGAGTGTTTTGCCAAGGAGAAAGGAAACCAGCCCTTCAAGCTCTGCAGAGCAGACCTTGGAGCAGTCTAGTTAAAGATCAACATTCCCTGAGAACTCTGCACTGTGGCCCTGCCACCATCCCCTTCTTCTCTGTGTAAAGAGATTTGCTGGACGTTAAGCTTGTCACAACTGCCTGGCGTTGCCAACATGTTGCTCTCAGTCTCCCCAGACATTCCCAAGCTTCCCTTCTCCAGTAATTACCCAGCAGCGGCGTGAGCTACGGCAAGCACCATAAGTTACAGCTAATCACTCTTAAGTGCTGGAAGCAGAGCCATATTTTGTGTGTGCAAAGAACGGCAATCATACACGAGAAGCAGATGGCTGCCTCGTGTTTTGTGTTAGAGCACTTTGCAAAGGATGTTATGGAGTGATGGATTTATGGTCATGGGTAGCTATATTGACACTGATTTGTACTGGGTAAAGGATTGTATGGCAAGAACTGAAGAGAAGAAGAAGAAGAAGAAGAAGAAGAGTTTGGATTTGATATCCCGCTTTTCACTACCCGAAGGAGTCTCAAAGCGGCTAACATTCTCCTTTCCCTTCCTCCCCCACAACAAACACTCTGTGAGGTGAGTGGGGCTGAGAGACTTCAGAGAAGTGTGACTAGCCCAAGGTCACCCAGCAGCTGCATGTGGAGGAGTGGAGATGCGAACCCGGTTCCCCAGATAACGAGTCTACCGCTCTTAACCACTACACCACACTGGCAGGTTGCTGAACCCCACCATAGTTTTGAGCATGAAGGCCTACTTCTAAGAAGGCATAACAAGTCGTTGACTAGATAATATATATTACATACATTCAATGTCTCTCAATCCTCTGTCTGCTTTGCTTCCCAAGCCAAACTCTACTGTTGCTAATACAGTATTATGAACAAGGAGGATTTGCAACAAAATGTTACAGTACTACTGGAACACTCCTGCTCAAGGTTTTACCTGCTGTGATATGTAGTTCTTCAAGATAGTCAGGGGAGGAGAATCTGTGGCCTTTATTTGACTCCAGATCCAATTATCTCTGACTATTGGCTGGGGCTGGTGAGAGCTGGAGTCCACAACATTTTCAGGAGCACAAGCTCCCAATTCCTTCTGTATGCTGTAATGGGTATAAGGAGGACATTTCTACTTCTGTCTCCCCACCCTCCCGGTTCCCATCTTTCCCCCTCATGGATGGGACACTCAACATTACATGGCTGAGCATGCTCGATCCTCACTGGGTTTTGTTATTTTGAGAGCCGGTGTAGTGTAGTGGTTAAAGTGTTGCACTAGGACATTGGGAGACCAGGGTTCAAATTCCCACTCAGCCATGAAGCTCACAGGGTGAACTTGGGCCAGTCACTGCCTCTCAGCCTAACGTATCTCAGAAGAGAGTGGGAGAAGATCCACCTTGAGCAACTTGGGAAAAGATGAGATATAAATGTAATAAAGAATAATAACAACAGTAATTTTTCTGGCCAATTACCTCCTTAGGTTTGCCTTTCTACTTGGGAAAACCTCAGTATTTCCCAGAGCATGCTGATACATTCTGCTCCCCAACCCCCGCAGTGGTCCCATTTTGGCTCTGCTTCTGTCAGCACCTGAATATGCTGTTAGCAGGAGTGTTGCTGTGTTCCCTTTAACAGGTCTCTTATCTTCATTTAATTACATGAGATTCAGATAAGGTTGGAATTGCAGGAACACCGGACTGTGCAGTGTGTGTGTGTGTGTGTGCCACAAGAATCTTGTAACCTAATCAATGCAGCCGCGCCTGTCTTGACTGGCTTCATCTTATTGAAAAGCACCAGCTCTGGCTAAGTAAATATCAGCTTTGCCCTGCAAAATCATTTTGCTTCTGTTCTGAACACCTTGAACTGAAGAACAGTGCTATAATACAGGAAGGTTTTACATGTGTGAACAGACAAGGAATGGTGGGAGAAAGTAAGCAGGGAAAACAGATTTTGTAAAATCCCTTTGTTCCCTTTCTGCCTGTGCTGCAATTAATTGATGGTTTAAGAGGCAAACTGGGCTCAGAAAAAAAGCAGGACAAACTTGACCTTTGGTAGGCACATGTTCAGTGAGCCCAATGCCCCCCTCTCTGTGATCACTTTGGAGGGCTAGTTCCTATTCCTTTCCAAAGCTATTGTGGGAAGGGAGACATTGCGAACTGATGAATGTTGAAAATATCTGAAGTATCTGAAGAAGTGTGCATACACACGAAAGCGCATACCAATAACAAACTTAGTTGGTCTCTAAGGTGCTACTGGAAGGGATTTTTTATTTTGCTGAAAATACAGATTGGGCAGGGCGTGCATGCAAAACCCCTCCAGACTTTCTTTTGTTTGTGAGTCTCACACAGGCATCTGGGTGGTCACTCAGCAAACAGGATGCTGGACTGGATGTGCCATTGGTCTGATCCAACAGACTCTTATGTTCACATGCACAGTTCTCGACCTTCCCCACGTTGCATGTTGAAGATCTGTAGGGGGTTTCTAGTCACATTCATTTGACCATGTTTAGAAGTTTCCATATGTTCAGAGGCCCTGACAAAGCAGATTCCCTGATCATGTGGAGGAGCCTATTAAAAGCCCTTGGCAGATCTTCCCCACTCAGTATGGGAAGGTTGGAGGGAATCAGCAGGCAGGGCAGACATGTACGGGGATGTTGGGGGCACAGCACGTGTGTGCACCCCCTGGCCCACTTTTAAATACTGCATGTTCCGGCATTTGCATGTCTATGTAATATACATATCATAATGCCATTCATACACCATCAGTCAGATTGACCAAAAACTATATTTGTCAGGCTTTGGGGAATCGGCTTCCTTCACTATGGCTGTAAATGAGCAGATCAAATGAAAGTAATTACCAGTGCAGTTCGAAAGCACGTCAAAATGCAAGTAGATAAATAGGTACCACTCCGGCGGGAAGGTAAATGGCGTTTCCGTGTGCTGCTCTGGTTCGCTGTACGCTGGCTCCCTCAGCCATTAACGCAAGATGAGCGCCGCAATGCCAGAGTCGGACACAACTGGACCTAATGGTCAGGGGTCCCTTTACTTCTTTAATAAACACAGCGAAGGGCAAAAGAAAGCATCTACCCAGAATGGCGTTGCTACAAATTAAGCGTATACCCCCTCCATCCCTATTAATCTACGTTCCTCCTAAATCTTGTAATCTGAGCTTGTACCCTCTGTGCTTTTTGTGCTTTCTGTTCTGAAACTTTCTGAGCTCTTTGTGACCTTGGGGAGATTGGAGGAATGCCGTCCGGCGACTGTGAATCTGTTAACCCTCTCTCTTCCAGTGTTTCTTCACCTAGCTGTTCCCCACCCATTATTTCCCAGCTTCTGCCTTCTTAACTATGCCCCTCTGCAAACCACGGTTCCAAATCTATACTGTCCTCCTGCTCCTGGGAATATTCAGCAGCAGGAGCAGGGGGAGGGGGTGGCTCCCACCCTTCCTCCTCAGTGCAGCCCTCCTCAGCATGGTCCCTGACATCATTACAGCCTAATGCCATCAAATGGCATCTCTATTTACAGCACTGTACAACAAATTATAACTTTGATTGGCTTGGAGCAGAGGAAAAGTCTGTTCACAATGTTTAAAATGCCCCAACATATTCTGCTGTGAATATACCAAATGGACAAAATTACTAGTATAGTACAAAAATGCTCTCAAGGCCACTTCAGATGCATTTTCCTTTTTTCAGTTATTACTACCACATGCATAATAATAATAATAATAATAATAATAATAATAATAATAATAGTTAAAATCACCAAGTGGTTTACAATATTGGAAAGACACAAGTATAAGAAGCATGAACTCAAGGTTCCAGACCTATGCAAGACATGGATTTCATTGGATATTTCTGAAATTACCACAATGTGTCTTTGGCTGATCTCCAAGAAAAACATTTTACTATGCAAATACAGAAATATAACACTAGAAGTAGACTGGCAGGCTACAGGTTGATGTCTTGTGCAGCACCAGTATGAAGCCAACGTTCATTGAAAAGAGACGTGAAATTTAAGAAGGTAAGCAGACCATTCTGGGTACTTTTCATTAATGTCACAACTCTGTATTTCTGAACTAAATTTGGAGCAACTTTATTTGATTTGATCTTATACGGCAAATCTAAATAGATCTGGGTGATGAACGACTCAATTTCATAATGAATTTTGGCATAAGCATTTATTTCAACCACTGAGTACACTCATAAAATGTGTCTTATCGAGAGAGTCTGTTGCATATTTTCCTTGCTTCTTGATTAGCAGAACACTACTTGTTTAAATTGCAGTAAACCAATTAACCAAAACACACTCTGTCTATTCAGACTGAGAGATAAATTTTTAAAAGCCTCTTCCACGTCAGTCTATGGCATCCACATGGATATTATTGAACCTGCTCTTGGCTCCCTCTTGTTCTACATTTGAGCATTCACACAGCTCATCGGTTTTGCATGTGTTAATTGCCTGTCTGTGGAACAGCTTTAATCAACTGAATCATCAAAAGGCGTTTTCTCTTTGCCTATTCACCCTGTCAGAAAGTGGATTATTATTTTTCCAATAAAAAATGTAGAAAGGCAACTTACATTAGCTATGTTTTTAAACCAGCTTGCTCTATTACAACAGACCTTCTTTTCCTGATTACCACACAAATCATAGTCACCCCCCTCCATTTACTCCCTCTCATCCATTAGACTATTTCTCCTATAGCCATTCAGTTGCCTGACTTCAGATGGTAATTGGATTCACATTTGGAGAACAGCATTCTAAAGAAAAGAATAATTCAAATGAAATGCCTGGTCAAAGGCTGGAACCATATGTCTCAGTCATATTTGTGTCAGTAAAGGCGACTGCTTTAACAATAATAAAATCCCCTTTAAACTCATTGTGTTGTGTGTCCCATTAGCTCCCCCAAATTTTTACATAGGATTTGTCACCGTGTTCTAAGGGCTATTCTAATAATATCCAAGACGGTATTGTTTTAAAACAGAAGGGATTTACAATGTATATGGCAACTGTGAGACTGAAATGAAAGAACTATGGAAACCTTCTTGCCTTGTAAAAATCTTTTGTTTCAGTGTCATAGAATCATAGAATCATAGAGTTGGAAGAGACCACAAGGGCCATCCAGTCCAACCCCCTGCCAAACAGGAAACACCATCAAAGCATTCCTGACAGATGGCTGTCAAGCCTCTGCTTAAAGACCTCCAAAGAAGGAGACTCCACCACACTCCTTGGCAGCAAATTCCACTGTCGAACAGCTCTTACTTGTCAGGAAGTTCTTCCTAATGTTTAGGTGGAATCTTCTTTCTTGTAGTTTGAATCCATTGCTCCATGTCCGCTTCTCTGGAACAGCAGAAAACAACCTTTCACCCTCCTCTATATGACATCCTTTTATATATTTGAACATGGCTATCATATCACCCCTTAACCTTCTCTTCTCCAGGCTAAACATACCCAGCTCCCTAAGCCGTTCCTCATAAGGCATTGTTTCCAGGCCTTTGACCATTTTGGTTGCCCTCCTCTGGACACGTTCCAGCTTGTCAGTATCCTTCTGTCAGTGTAACACAGAGAAACAAACAATCATAAAAGAAGAATTTAGTAGCATATTTTGGATGGATTGAGGCATCTTTATTTTTGTGTGGGGAGGGAGAGATACAGAATATATGTCTACATCTGTACCATACATTTAAAGCACTATTATACCACTTTAACAGCTACAGCTTCTCCCCAATAATCTTGGGAACTGTAGTTTGATAAGGGTGTTGAGCAGTGATCCCTGGTCTCCCCACAGTACTACAATTCATGTAGTAGTTTAACAATCAATCCTTCTTTCCAGGGAACTCTTGGAACTGTAGTTCTGTGAGGGGACTAGGGGTTTTCCAGCAACTCTCAGCCCCTTTAACAAACTACAATTCCCAAGACTCTTGGGGGGAAGCCATGACTCATAAAGTGAAATAATAGTTCTTTAAATGTATGTTGTGGATGTGGCCTATGGTTTCCCATTTGGGATAAGATTGCCAACAAACACAGTTGATTACTTTATTAACTATGTTTGATCATTTATGTACATACAGTATAATAGATGCAGGTTTACTGGTGTTAAGGAAAAATGACAACTAACAGAAGCAAAGATGGGTTCTGGTTTTAATGCAAAATATTTATGTTATTTTAATAAACTCATTGTCCAGCATGTTCCAGAAATAAAGAGGAGAGAGAGCTGAAAGAGATGACCCTTGATGTCTGTCCAGAGTCCTGTCTGATGTACAAATATTCAGAGATCTAGACACATGCAAGATACCATTTCCCCCTTTTGGCCAACCAAACACCTATGGTTTGGTCAGAACAGAGACAAGAGAAAAAAGCATGCCAAGTATCACCTTCCCTTCCCTTGCTGTCCCCACGTCTCTCAATACTTACTGGAGAAAGCACAAGATCTTAAAAAATTATAGGCAACTACTGTATTTCAGACACAAATTGCCAGTTTAGCCTAGTATTCTTAATGGAACAGGACTTACTTCTGAGTAAACATCCAAATGATTCCACTGTCAATCATATTTTTTGTGTGTGACCAGGACCGGTGCTAGGGCTTCTGGCGCCCTAGGTGAGACCAATCTTCTGGCACGCCCCCCCCTGCCCAAGCCTGCTTTAGCGGGAAGTGGGGGGGGGGTGGAGAGGCAAGCAGCGGTTTCTCCACTGTAGCAGAGAAGCCGCTGCTCACCCGTCCCGTCCCGCCCCCTGCCCATCCCGCCAAAGCCTGCTTTAGTGGGAGCCAGGGGGTGGTGTAGGGGGCAAGCAGCACCTCACCGCTACAGCAGAGAAGCTGCTGCTAGCCTGTTCCACACCCCCGCCCAAGCCTGGCCAGCGCCCCCTCCATTTTGGCGCCCTAAGCAATTGCCTAGTTCGCCTAAATGGACGCGCAGGCCCTGTGTGTGACAGCAACACAATCATAATCAGGGGCAGCCGAAGACATTTTGCTGCCCGAGGCAGTTGCAAGATGGCACACCCATCCATTACATGTACAGAAGCTGAGGCCACATCCTCACTTGACATTGAAAGCACTATGATAACACTTTAGCTTCTCCTGAAGAATCCTGGGAGTTGTAGTTTGTTAAGGGTGCTGAGAGTTGCTTGGAGACCCATATTCACTCACAGAACTACAATTCCCAGAGTCGTCTGGGAAGAGGTATTGACTGTAGCTTTGTGAGGATAATAAGAGTCTCTTAACGGTTCTCAGCATCTTAACAAACTCAGCTCCCAGGAATCTTGCACTGGGAGTGGGGGATATCTGTTAAGTGATATAACATTTTTTTTTAACCTAACAGAAATTTATACACACAAATGTGCAGCTCTGAAATTATTTTTTCTAACATACAGGTATTGAGGGTTTCTTTGTTTTTTTGTTTTAATGTGTTGTGATACTTGTGAGGGGGGAAGACAAACTCTGTCAAAATGTTTGGGAAATGTGAAAGTCTGTGGTAGATAACTAAATTCCAATGCCCAGTAGTCTGGGAGGTGAGGATCAGGTCAGTTCCTATTGGAATTTGCAAAGATCTGGCCTCAACCATCTGTAACCATAGTCTCATTGATCAGCTCTCAGAAGCTGGCATCATAAAATGTCCACTTTCAGTGAGAAAAACAGGACTTGACTATGTGGTAAAGCAGCAACATGGGGACTTTCTCACATGCCCAGACTCAGCTCACATTCCCCCAGTCTACATATTTTAACGCACTTTCAGAGTTAAATGAAAAGAGGCCCAGGATGCATTCAAGATCCATATGCAGGCTGATGGTGTTTAGCCACTGCCAGATGAAGAACTTGAACTTCCAGCTCTCTTTCTGTCCAATGATTTCATCTGTAAATCAGATTGGTACATAGGTAAGGCACAGGTTACAAAGTGCATAAGATGTAGAGACACTTGGCTAAGGGCAAGCTAAGACATTGACCCAACAAGTTACATGGGGTGTCAATCTGCTTGGTCAGCCCTCCACTCCCTAGACAACTGTCCCTCTTCCCAGTCAGACACTTCTTGAGGTCCTGATTTCACCTTCCCCATCCCACTAGGAATCTTCCCAAATTTCTCCAACTCCAGTTCCCAAAGCTCCTCCCATTCCTCCTCAGGATCTTACCACCCCCTCCATGGCAATGGCAGGCTGTGTATTTGAATCAGCAGCCATTTGATTGCTTGGTGACTTGCTCAGTTCTAACATCAGAGTGCAAAGAGGCCAAGGAGAACATTGAGAGACACTGACAGGGAAGCTGTCCAAAAGCCCCCCAACCTGATATATGATTGTCGTTCACAAGAAAGCACGTGACCCACATTTAGGTGCATGCAGAAGGTCAGAAGGATCAGTTCTGAGTCTCTCCTTATTGCAAAGATGAACTGATCTAGCAAAACTATAAGAGCTATCATGCTGTCTAATCTAATTTGAGTTCAATTCACTTACGGCTGCTCCTGTACAAGGCCTAAATAGAATTTGCACTAGGGCAGCACTAGTTAGACTGCCCCCTTTGTCTGCTGTCTGTGAGCCAGCAATGCATTTAAAGGCACATGTTTAGCTTTAGGTACACGAATAGCATCAATGAAATCAATGGGAGTGCTCAAGAACATATACTCCTGGTCTTGCTTAAGTGTTTTGCTGGATCGGAGTCAAAACAAGTGTGATTTTGAGCCTCCAGGATCCTCTAACAATTATTCCTTTATTTCGAAGCTTTCTGCATGAGTGAGGAACATGGCAGATCACACACAGTGAAGGCATGCTACCATGGTGAATAGTACCAGCTTATAACAATGTCACAGAACACAGACCTAACCTGGCATTGCAGGATGACATGGCAGTGTTTTAGACACCTGCTGGGAGGGATCTGTTTCAGGAAGCCTATGCAGACACATGATTTAGTTAATGTTTTATTTATTTCATCCTGCTTTAATAATGGTTTTATGTACATTTGTATTTTAGGCATGATTTATATGAAATCAGTCTTTGTACACCACTTGGAGAATTATGTTGACCTAGTAGTTTACAAATGTTCTAAATCAACATCATAAATAACAATACCAGGGTCCCACGCTGTTCAGAGCTTTGTACATTTGTAAGGAAACTTTCAGTTGAGCCTGGTGACTAATAGGCACTTTTGTCAAGTGGCTAGAATCATTGCAGAGACAGAATAATGTCTGCTTTATTCTGTGCATCATCGTTCATCTTTGGGGGTTTTTACAACTTCATTTGCCGCTGCTTAACATATTTTATTAGGTTTGAGGTTGTGCCTATTCTGCATTTATGCGAAGCTTGTTTTATATTGGATATTGCTGTAGCTATCATCTTCGAAATAAATCACTCATTCATTCACATGGGAAGTAAGAGAGCCACTCAGGAAGGCACTGGGTGCATTTCTCCTCAACTGCTGTGCTAGGTTTAAAGATAAAAGCACATTGAATAAAAGTGAGAGGGAAGCAAGAGAAGGGTGTCAAATGCAGCTGCTTGGAATAAGAAGCTGCAGGAACTTTGCTCTCTGGAAACAAAAGACAAGGAGTGCTGCCACAATGTAAATGGAATGAAACCGGTCTACTTGCCCCCAAGATAAACACGAAATATAGCCATTGCCCAATGACCAGTGGCAGACCTACATTTTGGGGGCCCTGAAGCTTGAACTGTTATGCACTTGATCTTAGCCAAAAGGCCGAGAAGCCTGAACTGTTATGGAGCAGCTAGCAACAAGATCTGGGTAATCACTGTTATCTCCTTCAATGGGGTTCTAAGACAGTTCACATTAAAATAAAATAAAAACTACTACAGCTCAGATATCGATTAAAATCGCTGTACTGTATTATGTCACATGTTGAAGTCCCTGGTGTGAATAAAATTTCCCTATGCCTTAGAGTTTTTGAGTTACTTCGACACTCTACCTTTACAACGTGTGTGCCAGAAACAGCTTTTTTGGTGCACTGCATGAGATCACAGTTCCCTTGGGGGGAGATCTTGGTGCAAAATCATTGCACCCAAAATGGCTGCCATGCTCTTGCACGAGAAAACGGAGTGTCCCTTTTTTCAGGTACACTTGTGGGGTATGCAGTTGCCATGCCAACCCCGCTTACCTGTTGTTAGTCAATAAATATTTGGCCTGATTTTCACCCAACAGCTGGTGTTCTGTATTTCACCAATCTCACTAGACCATTGAATTATCTTGCCTGGGAAAGCTTTGGCTGGTGGCCCACCCTATCTTGACAGGAATAGCCTAATGTCTAGGTTACATTGCTGCAACACCTGATACATGGCTGTGCATTTGAAGATGTTTTGGAAACTGGCAGCTAGGACAGAATTCAGCAGGCAGATTGCTGACTCAGTAAGAAGATCAGAGCACATAACACCAATTCTGGCATGATTGCAGTTGGTTCAAAATTCATTCATTTTCAGGCTCAATTCAATGTATGTTTTTGACCTATAAAGCCCTAAGTGGCTCGGATTCCCAATACCTCAGGGGCTACCACTCCTGATATGAACCTACCCAGGCACTGCATTTATAACCAGAGGCTCTTCTTTGTATATGTCATCTAAAGGAGACACAGATAATGGTAACAAAAGAACAGGACTTCTCAGTGGCGGCTCCCTGTTTGAAGAATGCTCTTCCTGGGGAAGCACACCTGATGAAATCATTGTTTGCTTTTAGGTGCCAGGATATAAAATTTCTGTTGACACAGGTATTTGATTGTTAATTGGGATGCTAGCAAGTTATGTCTTCGAACCTTTTAGTGCTTACTTTTAGTGGGCTGGATAGGAGTTCCCCTTTTTTATGAATATTCTTGAATGAGCTTATTTAGTTTATCTGTTTTAAATGATGTTTTAATATCATTTATGCTGTAAGTCACTTTGGGACACTCTTCTGTGACTGAAAAGTGATGAACAAATGTAATAAATAATAAAGGTACAGTGGTACATTAGATCGAACGGAATCCATTCCAGAAGTCTGTTTGACTTTCAAAACGTTCAGAAACCAAGGCGTGGCTTCCGATTGGCTGCAGGAAGCTCCTGCAGCCAATTGGAAGCCATGGAAGTTGCGTCAGACGTTTGGGGTCCAAAGAATGTTCACAAACCAGAACACTCACTTTCAGGTTTGCGGCGTTCAGGAGTCAAAACACTCAACTCGCAAGGCATTCGGGATCCAAGGTATGACTGTATTTCCTTATGTCAACTGTAGACTCTCTTTCACCAAGAAGTATTAATGTGATATTGGATAAAATTCAGGTACCATTTATAATGAGTCCTTCCTTCATAAAGAGAGTTCTTTATAAAGTGATCCTTGAAGCATCATTCAGCTCTTCAATATTATGGGCCATTATCTTGTCCACTTAATAAGCGCTGGTATCACTAGACTTGGAATAAGAGCTGGATCAGCCAGTTAGATCAATTTCAGAACCAAAGACTAAATACAAATATTTGCTTTGTGATGGGGAGGGATAGAATGAAACACAGAACCAGTGTAATAGCCAGTTGAGCATTTGGACTTGGTTAAGTGGACCCTCCTTATTCAGAGCCCATCCTTTTGATGGCCTTGGTTTATAAAAAGACTGTGTAAGAGTGTTCTGCATCCACTGAAATGACCATGCATCCATAGAGTCAACTTGGTACAGTTGATGAAAAAGCCCACCTTTGCAATGACATGCTGTAGTGCCTACACATTGTAGGCATGTTTCTGTTAAACCAACCTAGATTTCCCTAAAGGACCTCTTAATCTTCAAGAGATTAAAACTCACATTTTAAAGTGAAACTCTGAAGGAAATCAGCCCCTGAGTGCACACTGGAAGGATAGATCCTGAAGCTGAGGCTCCAATACTTTGGCTACCTCATAAGAAGTGAAGACTCACTCCCTAGAAAAGACCCTAGTGTTGGGAAAGATTGAGGGCACAAGGAGAAGCGGATGACAGAGGACGAGATGGCTGGACAGTGTTCTCGAAGCTACCAACATGAGTCTGGAAAGTTATGCAGTGCAGGTAGACTGTGCTGGTGCTTTGATGTGCACTTGGATAATTCAGGCTCTGGTTCCTGATCCAGGAAGTGGTTCAGGTGGAATGGCTGCTTCTGTATGAAATCATCTTAGCTTGATGGGGTGATAAAGCAAAGCTGAGAGAGAAGGCAAAATGTGGAAATTCCCTCCACCCCTCTTTGTTACATTCTTTCCTCCACATTTATTAAACACAACTTTGCTTTGATTTCAAATATTAGTTGAAGGGAGCTTAGGACTATAACCAAGAAATAAGGAGCAAAACACACAATCCATGATTATTATTATTATTATTATTAAAAAAAACATTTTGTAAGGCCGCTCTGTCTGTATTTATTGAGAATATTTATACAATGTGCTCTCTGCCCAAAGGCAAAGAAAAAGGATGCTTTTCAAAGCAAGGTGAATGTTTTTATGTTTTGCCTATATATAAACAAATCAAAACCGTGAATGCAAAGCTTTCCGTTAAAATATTGACGCTCAGATTAAATTTTCACTCACAGAAACACATAGAAAAATGTTGGTGGAAGGGGAAGCTGATGGTCCCGCTCAGCATCCACCCAGCCATTTGCTTGAGGTGGAGAAGATGGGAAGAAGAATTGGGTACAGATAGATAGATAGATAGATGATAGATAGATAGATAGATACATAGAGCCTGAATTAGCTGAGCACAATCTCTCTCTCTCTCTCTCTCTTCTCTCTCTCTCTCTCTCTCTCTGGTGAAAGGTCTATCCCTGAAGCATTCACAAAGATGGGAAGGGAAAGAGATTGGCATTACACTCAGCCCACTTCTCTCCCTGGAGTGTTCATGCAGGAGGGGTAATAGCACTTGAGAAAAGCCCAGTCACTCTCCTGCTGCAACTACTTCAGCAGCAGAGTGGCTGCTTGAAGAATGGATGGAGGCTGAGGAGATTTCCTCTGTGCCATAAATCATAAGAGAAGAAAGAGTTTGGGACTTGGACAAAATGCACCAAAGCCCCACGTGCTCCCAACCTGCGCTATATATTTAAAACAGTATTAATCAGTCATGGCTTCCCCCAACAAATCCTGGGAGTTGTAGTTTGTTAAGGGTACAGTGAGTTGTTCGGAGACCCCCGTTTCCCTCTACAGAGCTACAATTCTCAGAGTAGTTTAATAGCCAATCCCTCTTGCCAAGGAACTCTCCCTTTAACTTTCCTTTAAATTAGAACTCTGTGAAAACCGTCTCCATCACAAAAAGGCTTGCTTGTATGAAATACATGCAAAACTAAAGAGTGGAACATTACTTCCCTCCCCATCTTCCAAACAATAACTAAATGAAATGAAATATAGAATGGATGGATTTTTATTATTTCCCTACCTTGTGACATTTTTCAAATGGCAACATTAGTTTTTTCTATTAATCGTCTTAAACCCTATTTCTGCTTGTGAGTAAAAATAAAGCCATCAATAAACTATATTAAAACATATCACATTGAATTAGCAGCTCCAAGTGGTTATTTTTGAGTTGTAAAAATTCAATCAATGTGGAATATTAATAACTTCTCCGCAAAAGGTCTGTGGTGCCACACTCTGCCATCTGTTCTAATTAGTTCTGAATAATATGGCACAACAACTCTTTGTGGCTTAATTATAAAAATCAGGTTATGTTGATCCGAACATTGGAAATTAGTATCTGCTTATAAACACACACACACACACACACACACAGTAACAACACAGCTGGACATGCTGGTGCCAAGTACTCTGTGCATGGGAGTCATCAACACAGAAATAAAGAGACTTGATTGCTCCTGTACTTTCTCTTTGCAGTGGAATGGCATAAAAATGAAAATATATGGCAGCTTCTCAAATAGATTGGAACAAAATCCCCTAATGTACTTCTTGTCTTAATGCCAGTATATTACATCTAATCATATTACTGTATGTCACTCCATACATTTTAGATGTGATCAATGTGCAAAATCTCCTTGGAGGCAAAGACAACTTGTCCCTTTTCCAGATGAGGAATATAGGAACAGAACAGAAATATATTTATGTAGTGGTAGCTGCTGGGCACACTGATGCATTGACTCTGCTCAATGTGGTCCTATACACTGGGAGAGGGGAAGAGATGAAAGTGTCTATTGCATTTTGTCCAAAGCAAAAAGATGATTCCAGGGAGGAACAATTCCCAAGAGTTCCCTTGCTTAATAGTTAACATGATAATGTCATGATCTCACATGTCTAAAATCTGATGAACTGACATTTCAAAGTCCAGTTACTGATAGAACATCATGCATTGCTCTTGCACTGTATAGAATTCCTGATTACACTAGGCAGCCATTGGCTTTGGCCACATGATGATGTTATGAAGCCTAATCAGAGAGAGGACAATGTTTCCATTCTTCACTCTGGGAGGGAAAATGTATTTTCGTCTTCTTTTGCAGCCCCCAGCCCCCATATAATCTCCAAAATGGGAGGTTGCACACTCTGAGATAGAAGGGTTTTTTAAACAATAAAAAGAGCCCTCATTTCATTACTATAACAGTGCTTTTTCTGTAAAATTAAAATGAAGTGCTGCTACTCATCTCTTGGTAAAGGCTTTGTGGGTGACAGCACAAAATGTCTGCTATGGGTACACATGGCTTAAAACAAATTTAGAAAGAGTACACTCACTGTTGCTTCTCTTCTCCCTCCTGATGGCTGTATGTTTGTGGTTAGAAGTTGGTTGTGTCATGCTGATCCTGATGAGGAGGAACACACTATTGATTTTTCCCCCACATCCACAATGATTCTATTGTTGGCTAATAACAACAATGAGCATTTCTCAGGTTCAGGAACAGTATACAACGTGTGTCTGCTCCACTTTTTCTCATACACAAACACATCCATACTCACTGTACACAAACAGACCAGAGACATAATGCATCTCAACATATACACAGCCCCACATCCATTTTTTCCCCTCCTTCATCTTTCTCCCCCCTTCTCTCTCTCTCTCTCTCTCTCTCTCTCTCTCTCTCTCTCTCTCACACACACACACACACACACACCACACAACCATCCAACTGCCCCTCTCTCACAGACCACACAAACTATGGGAGATTGCAGTCAAACATAACTATGCACAACTGCTAGTTTGTACATGAAGGGCTTAGGGACCACAGATTTGTATTGCTAGACTCAGATCATGCCTCCTCTCCTTCAGCTCCTTCCTGAGCTCCTCTCCTTCAGAGAGGAAGTGAAGCCTTCCTATTTCCTCTCTCTCTACATCATGTAAACTTAAAAGAGCCCTGAGCTTAGAGCATGTGTCTGAAGCTATCTTGCTGTATTTTCTACCCAAGTATATGTATTATCTTTGCCACTGCATGGAACAATGCATGACTGAGACCTTGACTCTGTAAGTAAACAATTCTAAACTTAATGGTATGTGGTCTGCTCATTGCAAAAAGCATAGAAAGAGGTTGGCTGTTGTGTGCAGCTGAATGGGATAAAAATGGTTTAGCAATCTATATTCCTAATGCTATACTGCTGCGTAACTTTTGTGAGTTTAATACTCTGCTCTGTGTGCTAGCCCTGAGTTCTGAATCCAGGCAGCCAGCCAATTCTGTTGTTGTTCACCCACACATGTGAGTCCACAGGGATTCATATATTTAATTCCCCATACAAGCATCTCTCCTTTCCCCCTCTTTTGGTCTCTAACACACCAAGAGAACACACGCATTCACTGCCTCAGAGACCAAACATCCATCTCTCTCTCTCTCTCTCTCTCTCTCTCTCTCTCTCTCTCTCTCTCACACACACACACACACACACACAGCACATAGTAAGTGGAACTTTCACCCCCAACATGAAGAAAACTCCTCCCATTGGCCATCAAAGGTGGTGTGATGAGTTCCAAAGCCCCTCTCCTTGACATAGTACACCCCAAATTTCATTCCATGCACTTTCCAAAAATTTTCTCAAACTTTACAAGCAAGCAATAATACTGATGCTTTGTTCCTCTTCCTCTGGCTATATATGTAATTTGTACCCCTGCTCTCATAGATGCATTCCCCACCATAGTAAAGATGCACAAATCAGGGATCATTTTTCCAACCTAGCTTTACAAGTTACTTGCATTTGCTGGCCCACCCAATCCTGAAGGATCAGGACAGCTTAACCTAGCAGACATCCACAGATAAACTGTAAATTAAGACTTGTAAAAGATCAACATAAAAAACCTCAGCAAATCGCTCCTGGTAAAAGTCACAAAAAGCATTCCCTCTATAGCTGAACTCCACAGATGAAAGATAGCTTTTAAAAAAGAAGAAGGAGGTTTTATGGTGCTTCTGGATGCTCACGACTGTACTTTGACAAGATTCCAAGTGCAGTGAACTCCATAATTATGAGGCACTCATCAAGGAAACTATTTCCTCAGATGTTATTGCTATCTAGACATTGCCTCAGATGGAGTGGTGAGGAAGTCACGCCACATGTTTCAGCATCCAGGCCAACTGGAAGCTGGAGTGGACAGGAGCATTAGCCTTATGACACAAGTTGTAATGACAGGAGGGACTTCATGTGTCTCCTGGCAAGCAGAGCTCTGAGTTCCAGGTGATGGAGAAAGTGTAAATTCATTTTTCATAGATTACAACAAGGCAGCTTCATAAACTATGGTTTGAACTTGGCTTGTTTCTACAAAACGTAATTAAGATTAGCCACAATTTGTCGCAGTTTTAATTACATGGAAAACTGTGGTTGATTCAAAATGGAAGTGGAAGATCCCAAACTTCTACTTATAACATATTGGGATGGGGAGGGAGGGAGAGGACACAAGCCCCAGACTTGCGAAGACTTGTTCTTGTAATGATAAACTATAATTTAATATGGCATCTGAATCAGCCCATTCTGTTCCCTAGAAGACAGATTTGGTTCTTTTATCAAAACAAAACAAAAAATATTTTTTAAAAAATCCTTCCAGTAGCACCTTAGAGACCAACTAAGTTTGTTCTTGGTATGAGCTTTTGTGTGCATGCACACTTCTTCAGATACCATGCACACGAAAGCTCATACCAAGAACAAAGTTGGTCTCTAAGGTGTTACTGGAAGGAAATTTATTTTATTTTATTTTATTTTGACTATGGCAGACAATGTGGCTACCTACCTGTAATTGGTTCTTTTATGTTTAAAGATTGTTTGTGCAAGATTGTGTTTTCCCAAATTGCCTTCCCAGGCCTCCTGCCTTCTAATTTTGACACTCCAGAAGTCCAATATGCCTCTTCTTTCATTTTTATATTCTGATGTCCTAATTTAGTATTTTTCTTAAGGGATCCAACTAATCTCAGTGCCATATTAATCTACTGTGGATTAATATGTTTAAATTTATTTGTATGTGAAACGTTTCTTTTCTTTTATACTACTGTTCTGTCATATTAGTATCAGTACTTCTGACTAAACGTGATAGCTTTGCTTGGAGGTCACTGTCCAGTTTTAAAATGGTGATATCTGCATGGCAATCAGAATGAGGGAAATCCCAGCTGCTCTTTGAATGGCAGCTCAATAAACACAGCAGATAGAATGAGAATTTACAAAAAGTCTGTGAATTCTCCAAGGACCCAAGAAGATAAAAAACATGCCATCTTGACCTTAGTCAAGATTTCTTTCTCTCAGTTACATATCGTCGTCCTGAACTCTCTCTCTCTCTCTCTCTCTCTTTGCAAGACAAACAACATATGTGAAGAGGCCAAAGGGCAGTGGGAAATATTTCAATGCATGTGGACAGAGATGTCCATGCAAATGGATTAAACTACAGAAAAAAACAGAAGGTTGATGATATGTGCATATCATCAACCTTCATACATTCTGTCTCTGCAAATGGACTCACAAAAGCGATTTATGGGGGCGTCAGCAAACAAGACAAGACACGAACCATATTTTATGCCAGCGTCTGCCCACTTGAGAATAACTTTGTGCTTTCTTTTGTGAGTACTCTACGCCATAACTATTACTCCCGCTAATGACATTTTTACAGAGTGAAGGACTCAACAGCTATATTGATACTGACTCATAGAGATGTGTTTTGTCATGGCACTCACAGAAATACACATGCGGCTCTCATTAAGAATAAAGTGTGCATCTAATTCCTGTCTCCCCGAGCTGCAAACATACCCCATAATTTGTGTAGATTATGTCTCAAAAGGTTAGGTTCTGGTGGAAAAATCATGCATGATGAAACAATGCTTAAATAGTGGGGGAAACATCCTGTTTCTAATATTAAACAATCTTCTGCTTAACAAGGAGCCAGGCAAACATTCATTAAATTGTAGGAGAATCACATTTCAGAGTCTTCTCCCTAGTTCAAAGAAAAGGACACCTTTTAAAGTTCTTGTTTAGTTAAATGGTCAGAGTCACCCTTAAGGAATACCTGTCTTGCCTTCTTTATCTCTGCATCATGTTATTCTGTCTAGGGATTATGTGATATTTAAATGATATTTTTCATAAGTGTAGAATTTTAATATCGTTCTAGGGAAGAACGCAAGGCACCAACACAATTATAAATGACCCATCAGCCACACCATTATTTCAATTGACATCTGTGAGCATATTTTGTTGGGTTGCATCAAGACAGACGAGTGCCTCGTCTGTGCCCTTCTGACAGTGATGGTGATCATTAAAGATTTACAGGGGTCATTAAAATGAGAAATAGCAGTAATGCGGAGCTGGATGTAAGCCTTCTGTGTATAGTCACCCCAAACCGTGACAATAGCAGGGTGGAATTAGTTGAGATCACACACTATCTTGATCCCCTTAACCCTATTTTAAAACCCTCAAACTTGAATAACACACATTAAGCCTAGGTTTGTAGCAGATACACCCATGAAAGTGCAAGCTGCTTCTATAGACATTCGAGGTTTCAGAATGCTTTTACAAGGCATGTTTATGAAAATGCAATATTATCATAGATAACAGAGGTAGTCAACATAGCGCCCTCTGGATATTGTTGGACTCCAACTCCCATCAACTGCAGCCAACATGGCCAATGGTCACTGATGATGGGAGTTGTAAATGAGCAACATCTGGAGGCCACTATGTTAACTACCACCGATATATTCAAAGCCCGTCACACAGAAGTTAAGTTATCACATGGAATCACAGAATTGAAGATATGGAAGGGATCCCAAGGGTCATCTTCATAGTCCAACCTCAACAGTAGGTGGCCCTCCAATCTCTGCTTATAAACTTCCAGTGAAGGAGAGTCCACAACCTCCCAGAGGAGTCTGTTCCACTGTTGAACAGCTCTTACCATCAGAAAGTTCTTCCTGAAATTTAATTGGAATCCTCTTTATTGTAAACAAATGAACTTTTGCATTCAAATAGTCTCCATTTTTTTTCTTTTTCAGGGAGTATAGGGAAGGTTAGGTTGGTAGGCATGAGAGGGGGGCCTTTTTCAGTCTTAACTGTTAAAGCACTGCCCCACCAGCCTCTGCCCCACCAGCCTCAGTCTGCTCTTAGCTAGTCACCACCTGCCTACCATCTTACTTACAACAAGTCCTACACGTAGTGCTGCTTCCTCTTCCTTACTCTATGTGCTGCGCTGATAGAACTCAGCAGGGAGGAGAATGAGGACCACACTGGTTGGCTCTGCCTTTCATTGGCTCTGGCACCACCTACTGTTGACCTCCCTGTCTTCTGCCTCACCAGTGCCAACTGGCACCAGTAACCACTGGATTAACATAAGAATGGGAGTGCAGATGGTAGAAACCTTGAAAGTTCACCGTGGCCAATTTGTGTTACTTTTTTGTGACTCAAACTGCTCGTATCCATGTCAACTTTGATATCCTAGTTGGGAAAGGCTTAGAGATGGATGTAATTAGCAGTTACAACCTGTGTATAGAGGCAAAGTTGCAGGGCTGCCCTCGCAATGCCAGCATCATTACTGCTTACCTGAATGGGGACTGGGCAGGGTGGTGATGAGGTTGGGGTTGCACAGGTGTGAACACCAGATAGGCTCCACTGGTGTACCTGTGCAACCTTGATCTTGCCACCACACAGTCCCATCCCAGACCTATCCAGGTAAGTTGCAGCAACACCTGCATCAGATGGGCAGTTTCACCCCACCACATCCACTGCTACTGGCAGTTAGATGCTGCCAAGTCCTTTTGTTTATTTGTGGTTATGGCTAATTGGCTATGGCTGAAACTGGTGGTTTGATGTTACATTAGTGAATTGTGATTTATTTCTGTATGCCACCTTGAGAAGACATGGTCTTGAAAGGTGGCTTCAAATAGTTTAAAGGGGGGGAATAAGCCACATGGTTTGATTTCTCAGGAGTTCAGACATGCGTCCCACCCTCTGTGTACATTGAACTGTATGCTTAGAGGAGACAGCCAGACATTCCATCACCACCTGTACCTACAGGGCTGGCGAGGATATGGCTGCTGCTCTAGGTGTGCATACTCACTTTCCATCATATATCGGGCTGGATCACACGATCCATCCATAACTCCAGCCATTTGATTTAAGGGGGGCACAATGCCCTAGCAGAAATAGGGGGAGGACAAGACAGATACAGCTAAGGCAAATATGAAGATGATAAATGGTTTGTTTTCTAGTGGAGTTTCTTTCTTTCTTTCTTTCTTTCTTTCTTTCTTTCTTTCTTTCTTTCTTTCTTTCTTGGCTAGGCACCAACCATTATTTGTCTCACAAAAAGCCAATTTGTACATAAAACAGAAAGAATTACAGATGCATGGTTGCCTGACATTGTTGAATTTGTGCTTCCAGTGTAACGATCCCAAGCAGAGATTCGCAAATTCATCATCGTCCCCAATTGATTGCTGCATTAATCTCTTAAAGAACATGGGTTAAACTTGGCCTTATACCCCCTGGCTGGACAAGCAGAAGCTTTTGTAGAGAACATGCAAGCAGCCCCAATTCTGCTCCACAGATACTTTCTTCTATCCTATACGGAGCACATATTAGCCAGTCCACAATGCCTCTCTCTACCATACTGCCAAGGCTCTTAGCTTCCCTACTGATCCTCACCATTCATGGGCAGGCAGCTCAGTGTTCAAAAACATGGAACACAGCCAGACATTTCATTTAAGAGGAATACTGAATACACAATTCCTATCCTTCCTCTGTGAAGTTCTGTATATGCATGCAATGGAACTTGACTAGTTTGCATTGAAATAGAGGCAGTGGAAGACAGGAGTGCCTGATGTGCTCTGGTCCCTGGGGTCATGAAGAGTCGGACACGACTAAATTACTAAACAACAACAACAATTTTACCCAGTAGTCCAATCAGCAGGTATGCTAACAATACACCCTACCTGGAGTCCCTGTAGGTGGTTCCTAGGCAGGAAACAGAATGCTGTGAGTCCCCCCCCCCTTTCTTGTGGCTTTTATGTAAAAACAGAAGTATTATGAATATTATTAGCTCTGAACTAACACCACAGAGACCTTCTCGGGTTAGAAAGGGGCACTGCACATTTTAAACCTACCCTTGCCTTGCTTTGATCCTCCTGTTTGTTATATCAAATGGAACAAAAAAGTGATCTCCTGGGGGAATCAGATACTGCACTTGTTTTAATCCATTTCCTTTGATTCCCACAAGTCGCTCAGATTAAAGGTGGGTGTTCTTTTGCTGTCTGATGTTTCCTCTTGCTGTGCTCCTCTTAGCTGTGAGAAGAAGCAAACTTTACAAAGGTCTTTGTCTGATACGGCTTCTTTAGCCAGCAGAATGCCTTCCTGTGTAAAGTGCTGAGCTGTTTGATGGGGGAATGAACTAGAAAAGGCTTCCTGTCACTCAAAGGAAAAGCATAGGAACCAGCAGCATTGGGATGCCAAAAGAGGTTAAAATGAATTGTGAAATGTTCTCGTCTTTTTCTGAACACACACACACACACACACACAGAGAGAGAAATATAATTTAAAAACACCATCTGCAGTATTTTCAAAACTCTATAAGCTCCAGCTTCTAAAATTACAAGGATTTCTACCTCGATTGCTGGAGTCCATTCTCCCTTGGGGAAAGAAAAGCTTGTGTGTGTATCCCAAAGAGTAATACTGCTGAACTGCTATGGATAAAGTTTCATGGGAAAACAGTATGATATAAATGATATGATATAAATAGCCATAAACATGTGTGCTTACTTTATTTCACAAATATTTTTTTAAAGAAAATACTGTAAGTATGGTGGTGTGGTGTGGGAGAATCAGACCTTGCGAAATAATAGTTTTGATTATGGAGGATACAGTTTTTTTAAATGCCAGATTCAGTCTTTTAAGTTGCACGAAATTCTTTCTTGGCCAGAATGTTTAGGAAATTATTTTTAAAGGGAGGGAATTGTGGTTTTTTGAGTGTTAACGTGATATGAAGCCTGATAATCCTGAGAGGAGATATATTTGCAGATTTAATTGTGCTATAGAACACAGGTGTTGATTGTATCAGCTATGTAACATGCTTAACACCTCTATTACAGGGGAGAGAGAGGTAGACACCTTTAAAAAGTCACGATTCTTGAAGAATTTGCCATAAATGAATATTTCCTTCAGCTGCAAATAACCATTGGGTGTCAGTATTTTAAGAGCCTGGTTTTGCTGGTACACAACAGTGAGCATGTTTTAAGCATATGCTTAATGTTCTAGAATGAGTCAGAATACTCTGTCTAATATTTTGTATAAACCTTTAATACACCCCCCAACGCATGTGGTATGGTAAGATAACGTATTTTACCAGGTTGTTGGAAGCATTAATTTCCTCTCATGCCTCCTGATTCTTCCAGGGAATGTGTTATCTCATTGTAACACATTCCTTGTTCTGCCTGGCTACTTAATTATTATACATAGCATTCCAGATCAGAATAATTATCATCTCAAATGAACGTTATAAACTGCAGGGCTCTCCCGACTCAGAGAAAGGGAGAAAATTTAAGCTGCACCCTAAATGGAATCTCCTTGCTTAAAAATGTGTCATTGTCTCTCTCCAATTATTCTCATTATAAAAGCCCAGTCAGAAAAGAAAATGGAGAGGACAGATTTTATTTGGCATCCTACTCACCTATAGCTGTGTCCATGTAACGGTCTGCTCATGATGCTTTGTGGGGACGCTTATTCCATGTTCAGGAAGAGCCAGACCTACCAGTAAGCCAAGAAATTGTATCTGTTTTGGGTTGTCATGAAACTGTTCCCTTCCGGATTAACACTGCCATGGATAAGGAAATGCATGAAGCTTAAGGTTGCTGATATTTCCCTCAACATCTGGTAGGAAAGCGCTTCAGCCGAGAGCAAATAAACTGCTTTTTGCCACCACACCAGGAAGAAGAGTCATAACAACCAAATGTGGATAAATAGGTTCTATTTATTAAATGTAACAACTTGAGGATCTGCTAAACAAACTAGTCAGATTCAACCAAATAAAATTAAGTCTGGGCATGTGTTTGTTAATAGATAGGGGTAATTTCTACCCCCATCACTTGGGCAAGATGAAAGCTGCACACAGTGTGCAGATAGCAAGGCTTCCTAAGTTTCCTCTCTCCAGACTGCTTGGACCTTGAGCGCAACAGTCCAACAAGCATACCATGGCCCCATTGGCCAACATTCACCCTGATGGGTCTGTCATCCCAAAGGACACCCCACCCAGCACCCATAGGCCATGCCTGACAACAGTGAATAATGAATGCCCACAACCCAACACTACCTCTGGTAAGTGTTCCATTCTTTCTGAAATATTCTCACCTGAAATTTGTACTTCTACGAATTTTGCAATGTTCTTCTCCAGCTGAGCAATGTGCACAAAAGGGTATATATTGGGGTAAATTGTGCCTATAAATGCATACAGTATCAAAAATAACATACAAGTAAGCATTAAACCAAGGAGATGGCATACAAAAAAAATGTGTATTTGGGAGAAATTCACGCTAAAATGCTGCATTATTATTTTATTAAATTGAAATCCAATATGAAAATGGGGAGAACTGAACTTAAGCTTGGAAAAATTAGAAACAGAGAAACCAAAACAGACAGATTCACTCCATCCCACTGTTCATATCTGGATAATCATTTCTTTTCCAAAATGAGCTTGGTAGAAACCAAACCACACACACACACACACACAAAGCCACCAGGTTTGAGGACGTGATTTATGTACAATAGGTTTGAGAGTCAAAAGGAAACAAACCAAAAATCATCACAAATGGAACTCCTTGTGGCGGTATGTGAAAGACAAGCAAGGAAATTAATCGCCTGGGAATTGGACCACTCTCTTGTATCCCAGAAAGGTCTCTCTTCAAAACAGCAATGAAGTGTTTCAGTGGACAGAGGGGGGAAATAACCCTGACACTGCCTGTCATGTCTTTCCTTTTCTTTTTTAACCAAGTGGAGAAATAACTTCAATCTGCATTGCTACAATATTAGGGGACTTTCAGAAGCACTAAACCCTCAGCAAGCACATAAATAAAATGTACAAATGTAAAGTCAGAAAAGATTACACTGTGTGGTAAATCTTACGGTGGAGACTGATAACTCCCCTTTTAACGTATGCACCAGTGTACTTCATATTGACAGTTTCTGGCAGCATATAATTTCCATTTAAAATGAAGTACAAAGAAGAGAATAAGCAGTTACTCTAAAAACTGAGCCAGTCAAATTTTGAGAAATGTGAGCTTTCCCTTCCTTTCTCTTCCCCTCCCTACCCCTCCCCCCACCAAAAAAAGATAGGCAACACCAAATTAATTCCAAGTATATCACTGGCTTCATGTTGTTGGAAATCCTACCTTAAATATTCAAAATCTAGACTAAATTTAATATGAATATGAATATATTAATTTACAAATAAATATGAATATTTGATTTCATGTATGTATCCAGTTATATTTAATCGGGGAGGATCAGTTTTGTCTTTTCATTTGTAAAAAATTATAAACATTGACTTGCTAGAAGGGCAGCAGCTTGTTAAAGAAACTGTGGTTATATGTATCGCTAAACAAGTAAATGTTTTAAACTAGGCAATGAAATACAGCAGTGTGAAATCCAGATGCCACATGAATAGAAGTACCTGCTTGAAATTCCATCAGGGTGGACTGGAAGGTGTTAGAGATTTTTTTTTATCTGTATTCTCTATGGTGGGACAGTGGTCAAACCAGAATGTCAGTCTTACTTTAAAATGCATGGCTAAATGTATGTTGACTTTGCCTCCAACATCATCTAGTAAATAGGGTATTTGGTTCTCTCCATGTCTCATTTTTCCAACTTTAAACCAAGTTCTCCATATTTCTGCAGCAATTTGCAATTATCAAAAGAAACTCATGAACATTTTTCAGCATTTTGGTGTATATTTTTCCTGCTAAACTTATTTTTGTATGCAGTTTGGACTAATGTGCACATTGTTTTTCAAGCAATTTCTCCTAATATTATTGTATGTTAGTGTCACTAATATATTCATTTTTAGGCACATTTCCCTGTAATATATGCATTTATGGCATAGCTGTCAACTTTCCCCCCCCCCTTTTAAGGGAAATTCACTTATTCCGAATAGGATTCCTCGCAAGAAAAGGGAAAAGTTGACAGCTATGATTTATGGAAACATTATTTGGCTGCAAGACTGCACCGTAAAATCCAGATAAGTGTAAAAAAATTCTAAGAATGTCTGTTTTTCTGAACTGAATTGAATTTATATCCCACCCCAAACTATGCATTAGTTTTATTTGCATTTGAAGATTAATTAGTTTATTAATGTTTACCTGCTGCTGCTCAGGAGCAACTCAACTAGATTCCTGGATTTCCCAGTTATTTTCTCTGGACAACCATCACTTCTCCACCATGGAAAATGAAAAAAAAAAAAAAAACCAAGCTTCATGATGAACAAGGAAGTACCTTCAAAATGACAGACAACAGAGATGGGGTCTCCTGTTTCATTTTGAAGTTGTTTGAGGGTGGGGCGGGCTTTGTTGGACTCACGTGACTCTAGCATTTATCAGTCATGCCTCTGACTTCACACATGGAGTAAAAACATGGAAAGGTAAGAGGAGATTCATATCTCACAAACAAATGTTTACTTGTTTGCGGTGTTTCTACAAAATATTTAGATTCTGTACTATCTCAGCGGAGTGAACCAGGGACAGCATTAACATGATTCAAATAAATATTGATCACACACAGCAGTTAGCTGTTAATCAAACATGGTTACCAATCCAATTAAATAGTTACCCCTAAATCATGGCTGAAGAGTTACACTTTTAGATTGAGTTCTAGCTATTTCAGCATCATCAGCCTACCTTTTAATCAAGATAAGGATGCTGTGCCAACAGTTCTTTTTTTAAAAAATAACCTGACTTAAATTAAGTGAAGTTGGCACTAGTGAGCCAAGTACTTTAGTGATCCAGTTATGTGACAGCTTCATTTGCTACAATGATGCTGGTTCCATGGCCTGGTGAGAAAAATAAGGAATGGATGGAAACAGCTTCATTCCCCACAAACTCCTAGACCAGTTTGTGCAACAACCTGGGTCATGTAACTTGTCAAATCCGATAAATTGTGGTTAATCCTAACTATAGTGAGTTGTGGTTTTTTTAAAGCCAATTTCAAACTGTGGTTCATTAGCTGGCTCGTTCAAACAAACTACAGTTAAAATTAGCCATAGTTCAGGGTTAATATAAAGTTCAGGCAATATAAAATTGTAGTTAATTCTTAAACTTTTTAATCTTCTCCTCATGGATGTACTGAGAATAAAAGGCTATGCAAGCTCAATGAGATGCATGGGTCATTCCTTTCAAGGTAAACCGTGGTTATGTAAAATGCAGCTGATGTGTTCTTCGTGGGATGCAGCTGTGGTTCATGAGTCCCATACCGAACAAGAACAAGAAGAAAAAATTAAAAAATTCCTTCCAGTACACCTTAGAGTCCAACTAAGTTTGTTCTTGGTATGAGCTTTCGTGTGCATGCACACTTCTTCAGATACCATGCACACGAAAGCTCATACCAAGAACAAACTTATGCGGCTCAATGTGGTGCCTTCCATAGTTCCAGTTACAGGTGGGTAGCCGTGTTGGTCTGCCATAGTCAAAACAAAATCGAAATTCTTTCTAGTAGCACCTTAGAGACCAACTGAGTTTGTTCCTGGTATGAGCTTTCGTGTGCATGCACACTTCTTCAGATACGAGAACAAACTTAGTTGGTCTCTAAGGTGCTACTGGAAGGAATTTTTTAATTTTTTAATTTTTTAATTTTGTTTTGACTATGGCAGACCAACACGGCTACCTACCTGTAACAAGAACAAGAAGAACCTTCTGGATTAAGCCAATGATCCATCTAAGGCAGTGTTTTTCAACCTTTTTTGGGCAAAGGCACACTTGTTTCATGAAAAAAATCACGAGGCACACCACCATTAGAAAATGTTAAAAAATTTAACTCTGTGCCTATATTGACTATATATAAAGTAATTTTTCAATTTTTCCCACGGCACACCAGGCAACATCTCGCGGCACACTAGTGTGCCGTGGAACAGTGGTTGAAAAACACTGATCTAAGGCAGCATCTTGTTCTGACAGCAGCTAGCCAGTTGCCTCACAATGTAAAGGACCCCTGGATGGTTAACTCTAGTCAAATTTGACTATGAGGTGTGGTGCTCATCTCTGCTTTCAGGCTAAGGTCCTCGCCTGAAAGCTTCCAGGTCTTTGCAAGTACTTACACACTGATGCTGTTCTTTGTGGTTATCTCTTATCATCAACCAGAAATAGTGCAAACTCATGAACATATATTTCAGAGCTGATAACTTGGTAATCAGGCTTCAAAAATGTGTGTGTGTTTGTGTTTGTGTACATGTGTCTACCTGCCTGTGTATACCCCTGTGTGTGTACAGTATGTGTCTCTGTGTGTGCCTACAGGCCTGTCTGTGCCTGCATGCACACGTGTGCACGTGCCTCTGTGTGTGCATGTCCCTGTTCACATGTCTCTCTGTATGTGTGTGCATTGCATTTGTGTGCGCACATGTTTGTATTTATACATACACTTTCATTTTGAAGTGTGTAGTTGATATATTCCGACTGACAGCAGGCACTCTTGACTCTGCCGAACAATCCTGAGAGGAAGTTGAAGGAAAGTGGGAAAAAGATGAGGAGAAGGAGAGCCGTTTCTTTCATGGAAAGTACCTGCTGTCATTCAGCTTGGCAGCATGGTTTTGGCAGCAGCTGCTCTGTGGGATAAATTGAAGAGATCATTAAAGAGATTTTTTCCCTCCCTATTTCCGTTTTTGACATCTTATTGCTAGTGGGATCGAGTCATCATGAAAGTTTAGTTTACCCTGACAAGATAGCTTTTTCTTCAGGCTATTAACCTGACCACTGGCCTGTGACAGGAGGTGCAGATAGAGTGAGAGAGAAGGAAGGAAGGGGGAAGGATGAAAAAGTTTTAACCCCCTTTCTCATCCCCCCCCCCCGTTTTTTCATTCAGAGCTAAAACAACACCGTTTGTTAGCAGAGAAATATGTATTTCACACACACAAATCCTCCTGACTGCAATTAATACGCTTCATAAAGCCATCCCTTTGGATATATTTGATCTCTGAAGAGAATTCCATTCACTCCGCATAACCTTAATGTTTTGCTGAGCTAAAATTGGCGTATCTGATGGGAAAGGTCACTAGATTAAATGCAGGTAAATTCAGCTGTGTGCTGTTAGTCATATTCAACTGACTGGCAAGCAGAGGGGGCAGGCACGTAAGCCAGTGTAGCTTAAAGCATGGATTACTGCTCTCTTGTGAAATGAGTATGTTTTGTGCTGATTAAATTGTAAGAAGTGTGCACCTGGGCCACATAAAAACCTAATGCTTCTTCAGTACAGGTTGGCTGATCATATAAATTCTGTGCATTATGATTTCACAGACAAGTATAAACATGCGCCCTGACTTCTTTTTAATGCCTATGGAGTAAAACAAGAAAACCATTGCTAATTAGATGTTGCTGTTTGAATGGTCCTGTGGCTGCAACGCGGAGTAATGCAGTATCACCTGCTTTTTCTCAGTCTCAGTACTCTCTGCATGACAGAGATAATAATGCAAACCTGCTTGCAGGGTTCTTACAAGGACCACAGGGAGAATAGATCTGAAGGGCTTTAACTCTCAGAAAGTTGTTGTTGTTCCATTCACAAACACAGGACTAAAGCCGATTGTTACCTTTACGATACTTGACCTGGGTGCTTCAATGTAGTTTGATAACCACAGGGAATATCCAATCACTTTTAATTACAGTTTTCGCCGGCTTTATTCTTTATTTCTACTAAAACAGTACTCCATGTGAAGTCATTGGAAATAATTCTAGACATTATAGGGGAAAGCGGAGGATAGCACTGAAAATTAAGAAGAGTTTGCCTTTCATATTGCAAGATGCTCGATTATGAGGGGAGGTAGAAATTTAAGCTAAATGAGGCATCGTCCATTTTTACCCCCATTTGTGAATAGCGTTGCAAATAAAGAATGATAAAATAAGGCTGCTATCCTAGGAACACACCCATTCCAATTTCTTATGAAACTTTTGGGGGCATCCCTGGGATGACAGGAAGCAGTTGATCTCCCCCTCCAAGGGTGGACAGAGGGTGATCACACGGAAGAGTGAGATCCCATGTCAGATTACCTGCACTACTGTGGCAGCTTCTGTGGATGTTGCCACACTGATAGTGGAGCTCCAACATCAGTGTGTCTGTAAGAGCCGGTGGGATGCCAATAGTTTAGTAGTGCTTCATACCACATTAACAGCCATGGAGAATCCTAGGAACTGTTGTTTGTTAAGGATGCTGGGAATTTAGCACCTAGACAGCAAATGTTCAAGAGTGCTTTCCTTTCAAATTAAAGTTTACTGTGGAAGATGAAGCAAGTACACTGGGCCCAAGGCATTTTTTCAAAAAAATGTGAAAGTTTATGGATACATTTAATCCATAGCAAGGAAATGTGTGTGTGCATGTGTGCAAGCAACCCTCATTCATAACCCAGAACACAACAGAAAAGGGGCAGAGAAGAAAGAAGGGGAGAAATAGTGAAAAGAGGGATGGTGTAAAGAGATGCACCAAAATGAGAAAGTTCAGGTTTCGAAGAATTCAAACCAGATGCAGCTTGCAAGCTTCAACACAGCAGGAGTCGGCTGCGCTTGTGGGGTCTGCCCTCCTTTGCTCCCCTCTGTCAATTAACCTCTATCTCCAGGGTCTGCCCATAGGTTTGAGGTCTGGGCCTCAGGGTCTGGGATGCTTCTGACTTAGCAAGCATATCCAGCACTCTATTCTTAACACTGACCAAACAGATGCCCATGGGAATCCCACAAGCAGAAGCTGAGTGCAACTGCCCCACTTATAATTCCCATCTTACTGCCTCCATGAATTTCTCTAATCCTTTTAAAAAAACAAACAAAAAACATCTGTGTTAGTGGCTATCACTATGCCTTGTGGGAGCAACTGCTGTGTGATGTCTTCCCTACAAAATATTTCTATTTAGATTTAAGTACTTCTTTCTAAATTTGCATACATGCAAATTAGCATATGCAAATGTTATGCAGTTCACTTTTGTCCTCTTTTTGGCAATGTGTAAGTGGACGTGCCAACACTTCCGCATCAGGCACTTGATTGCAATTTCTCATCCCCGGGATCACTTGGGAAGGGGAAAGAGAGGCTGAGCACCTCACAGGCCTCCAACTTATTTATTTAAAATATATATGAGATGACTTTTCAGCTCAATACTGAGTGCAAAGGGTGGCACAAAATGAAAGTCTAAAAACATCAAGTTTAATCAATATTTAAAAACCAATCTGAAACAAATTACATTTCTGAAGCAACATAAAAACCCTTAATCAGGCACATTTCAGCAAACTTCGGCAAACACTTTAGAAAGCTGAAATGTTTTCAGCTGATGGCAAGAACTATATAGCAAGCCTTTGGGATGGATAGAGTGTTTTTTTATCAATGTTGGCAGAGACAAAGCTTTGCTTCTTAGGGCTTTGCAGAGAACACATTTCCAGACACATGGAAGCACTCTTGTCTTCCACGTTACACACATTTATCTTTCCCTTCATCGCAGGCAGACTCTTTCAGCGTTTTCATAAAGCCTCAATAGGTGCTTCCTAAAATATGAAAGCTTCTCTCTGCCCGGCAAAAGGTACTATTCTTAGATAGAGGCGCACATTCTTTTAACCTACTAGCACAGACTCTTATGGGACAGCACCCATGACATCAATGAGAGTGTGTCACCATTCACCACCAGCCATTTTTTAAGCATCCCTTGGTAGCTTGGCCAACGATCATGGAATCTGTCTGATAAGCAGCATGAAATTAGTGACCTTTTTAAAAATTATTTCTAAGAAAGCTGGATATAGAATAAACGACAGAGCTAGTTGATCAAGAGGAGGACGAGGAGGCCACAATAGTTGTGGCTGGGAAGCTTGTAGGGAAGAAAGATATCATTAGCGCTGGGGGTGAAAATTCCAAAGTCCTGAGCCATGCTGTCATTTCCTGGCCTGGGAAGGGCCTTGAGCCACAGAATCCTCTGTGGAGATTAAATTTATCCCTTCAGTGCAGAGTGCTCCTTAAAACTGCTTGAACAATTACACTGTCGAAATATTTCTTATATAGTGTTACCACCACAGTGTGAATTTTGTTTTTCCTCTCTTCGCAGCCACATTAGGAGACCTCCGCAGTATCTGCTGCCAGCTGTGTAACAGATCCAGGGGTAACGCTTGCCATTTCACACATCCTCTTTCGGACAAGCTCCCCCAGTGGCCTTGTGATTCCTGCACGACACGTTCATTTTCTGTACTTTAACATATCTGTATTTCCCCACAAACTTAAACAGGATTAGCTCAGTTGAAAAGCGATGCTGTCATTCATCTCCCTTTGATAGGACTGTTATTCCTCCAGAAATATTTACATGAAGAATACAGTTTGCTTCCAGGGTAAGTGTGTGGCAGGGGGGCGGGGGGGGGGAGAGTTGGATGATTTCAGAGATCCAGTTTGGACCCAGAAAAAAGTGGATGCCTAACATTCTATTTCGCAGTGCTGTGGGCTTCTGAAAGAATGCTTTAAAAATAAAATAATATAAAAATAAAAGCTTCCTACTAGATTGCTCTCCAAAAGGAAAAACAGATAAAAGAGACTGACCAAGCCAACCACATTCTAAACAACCTTTGAACATCGCAGTAGACAGAGGTTGTGTTTTTAGGGTTTTACTGAACTCCTCCCAAACATTGTTTGCATAGCCTCTTCATATTTTCCAGAGTTTGACCTTTGTCCACTTTGAAATGTTTGGTGTCCATTTGCAGCTCAGGAGTAGTGCCATGACAGATTTATTATTATTATTATTATTATTATTATTATTATTATTATTATTATTATTGGTGGGGTGGTGGTGGGGAGGAGTAAGATACCTTAGTCAATGGAATGGGGGAGGAGGGAATCCAGAAAGGATACATTCAAGGTGCAAATACAAGACAGTGTCATTTTTGGAGCAAAGTCATTTCTGCCTTTGGCATGCTCACTGTGTTCAACTTTAAGTCAAGATCTGCACAGCTGCTGATAATATTATTGGATGGAATTATTAAATTGTAGCAGGGTTTCTCCTCATTTAAGAGAGGAAAACTGGGCATGGTTGCGGTGCTGGACTGTTCTTCGTGCACATTTATTTCCCTAAGACTCATCCAACACAATCAACCTAGTACATAGGCCAAGGCCTGCAAATATGGCACCTGCAGGGACAAGCATGCCTAACGCAACTTCCTATGGTGCCTGCTTAAGGTCTCAGTAAATATCCCCTCAAAAATCCACAATAGGTGAGAGTGTTCAAATGGTTTGTGCTGCTTCAGCTTCCCCTAGATTGAACACACATCCTTAATCATGCCCACATTTCATTAGATAGAAGGATTGTATACCGTCTTCCCAATTTGAAAAGTGGGGAGAAATAACATCTTTCTGCAAGTGTGTATGGTGGCTGATGCAAGTGCTTTTTCCCAATAGTATGGGTGGATGAGTGGGTTGAGGATGTCCACACCATTTTGAAGTCGCGTAACTTTTTCTGTTATTTTATATGTGGAAGCCATTTTGATGTAGGCTATACCTCCCCATGGAAATCATTTTGTGACTGATTCTCTTTTTCAAAATTCCAAATGTGTCCATTGGCCTAAAAGGTTTAGCCACCCATGAGAATGGCTTTTTAATAGGTTGCATGGCCCAAAATAGTCAAACAGTACACAGAACCAGAGGGCTTGGTATCAGTGTGATGGGAACAAACTGTGGCATAAAGTAGGCTCCCCACTCCTACCCATTTTAAGCCAGTCCTGGATGAAAAGGAATGATGGTTCTCTTCATAAGCATCTGGCCCTCTCATATGTCTGTGTATGTTTATTAGAAATGGGAGGTACACAAAACACTGATTTGGATAATGGCAGGTGCAATAGGCTCAACTCCTGTTGAAAACTGTTGTGCTTTGCTCTCTTTAGCAAGGGCCATTTCCCATGTTCTATTTTCAGACATGCAAGGCTGCACACAAGTGTGAACATAAATGCATTTCGTGATGTGAAAATGATTTTGCCAAGGTCTTTACCAGTGACATACAGGGATGAGGAATGTGTGACCTTCAGATGCTGTTGGATTATAACTCCCATCATCCCTGCCCATTGGGCCATGTTGGCTGGGGCTGATGGGAGCTGGAGTCCAACAGCATCCAGAGAACTACAAGTTCCTCACCTCAGCTTTAATCCTTGTCTCAGTTTCCAAAGAGAAGACTCTAGGCAAAAAATAATAAAAAAGGATGCACTCTCACATTACAAACCCACCACCCACCCATATGTGAACATACGTGGGGAATAGCATTTATAGTGTGAGTTGGCCTGAGAAACAACGGGTGTTCCCAACAATTGCTTTCAAAGGCTATCACGAATGTGAGCAACCTCATTTGACTCAGAATTTTGGCAAATGCTAACTATGCCTACACTTTAATCCCGCATGAAATAACTGTGGTATTTACTGCAGACTTTAAGTCTACCAGAGGAATCAGAAGAAGGTTTCCTTCTCACTCAACTATTACAAGTAAGAATGCATCAGAGGCAGTGAAATCTTTTGTGTCAGCCACCTCCAGGATCTTTGTAATTGAAATGTTTTCCTACCACAATTGCCAGCTAAACTTTTTCTCATGCTATCAGAGAGACTGAAAACATAACGGCAAACTTTTCTCACAGCATCCAACTCTGCTCTAACCTAGCCAGGGGTTTGTGGCTGACCATGACCTCTGCCACAATCAAAATATATTGGGCTATATCTTCAGCTACCACAACACTGTACCAAGGTCAGGCTCAAATGTGTGTGTGTGTTTATGTGCAATAGGAGGAAACCAACACTATCATCCTCAAAAGACCCCAAAGGGTAAACCGTGCTACAATAAATCTGCCAAGGTGTATTGCCTAGAAATTATACCCCTAATCCTAGGAGGTTTTGCACGAGTAAATAAATATTTGGGATGACAAGCAAAGTTGCAATTTATGGCTGGTGACTTCAGCAGTGTCAAGACAGAATCATGTGCTGATTTTCCTGTGCCATAACAGGTATAGCCTCCACGAATCTGTCTAATCCTCTTTTAAACCCATCCAAGTTGGTGGCCATCACTGGCTCCTGCAGGAAGGAGCTCCATAGTTTAATTATGTGCTGCATGAAGAAGTATTTTCATTTTTCTATCTTAAATCTTCCAATTTCACTTCAGTGGATGGCCCCAATTCTAATATAATGAGAAAAAGAGAGGAATAAAAAATTCGCCACCCTACCCACTTTCACCACACCATGCACACAATATTATACATTTCTGTCATAGTCCCCCTCATTTAACTTTTTTAAAAAACTAAAAAGCCTGAAATGTAATCACCATTCCCCATAGGTGAGTTGCTCAAGCTCCTTTGTCATTTTGGGTACCTTTTTATGAACCTTTCCCAGATCTACAATATCATTTTTGAGGTGTAGCAACCAGGCCTTCACACAGAATTCCAGATGTAGTTCCAGCACAGATTGTATCACCATGTTACGATATTGGCACTTTGTTATTGGCCTTTATTGGCATAAGTTTAAACAATAAAATCATAAGTCATCCAAATACATTGATAATCCAAACACATATAATATATAAAAGACTAGATAGCCACAATTGAATAAATCGGGCAACTTTAGTTTTAGTTTTAAAGATCTCAGCTAAATACCCTGAAACAATCTTGATAGTTTCAGGAGTACCATCCCTCAAAGATTGGATTACAAACTCTTTGTAAATCGATATTTTAAGCTGCAAGGGAGTCACTAGGAGATCTCTGCGAAGGGTGTCAAGAAGAGGGCAATCCAAAATTATGTGATGTGTTGTATCTAGTGTTTTCTTATTACAGGAATCTGTTCTGGAAGGGTTTTTTTTTTTTTTAAAGCCTTCTGAACAAAACAGATAAGGAGAATGCATTTAGACGAGCTAGCATGAAAGCTCTGTGATGCGATGGAGTATCTAAATTATAAAAATGATTAGGCATTACTCCATGGTGTGGCTACAATCCTAAGTAAGCAGATGAACTTACAAAAGGCTGGAAGGGGTAGATGTTTTGGATTTCGTGGTCTAGTGGTCTCTGCTTGATGAGAGAGAAGATCTGTGACTCATCCGATAGAAGAAGGGAATCTATTGCAATCCCTTATTTGCCTGAGTTTGAGGGTAATATCAGAAAAGCATGTAAAATTATGTGTATCTCTCAATAAAGACATTAGTAAATTTTCCAGGTCTGTATTAAAGTGAATTTTAGCCAGTATTTGGAAGTCATAATCCAGCCCCTAGATTCTAAGAGATGCTGGCCTAACTCTGAACACATAAGAGACACATTTTGGAGTTCCTAGAATTTGTTGGAAGAAGGATGCCTATACACCCCGACTTTGTTTTTAAAGTCAGTTATCCATAAGGGAATCCCATAAAGGAGCTGTGAAACAGTTTTTGTGCTATAGGTCCTAACCGCTGCAGGCACATTCTGGTTACCATAAAAAAAATAAATGTTCAATTCATGCTACAGAGCATGTAGCTAAGCTGTTACGGTGGGTCACCCATTTTAGATTGTAATAAAAGGTGATCCCTAAATATTTAAAGCTTTTAACTTGTTTGATTTCTTGATCACCAATACACCATTTATGGATACCAACTCTTTGAAAATATTAAGATCTTGGATTTTGAGTAATTAATCGCTCAGTGATTTCCTTGGCAGTAATGAAAGAATGCTTTTAGATTCCTTTGGAGCCCAACTCTGGTGCAGGAGAGGAAGACAGTGTCATCCACATATAAAAGTATGGGAACTGCCTTAGGTCCTAACCTAGGAGGGAGGCCATTCACAACGAGTAGATGTTGTTTCATATCATTCAAAAATATATTAAATAGATGTGGGGCAAGAATGCAGCTTTGTTTGACTCCTTTAGTAGTTGTAAAGCAGGTGGAGATCTTCACATGACACACAGTATTTACATGCAGCTTTTTTAGCAAGAAAAGTAGTTGGGGTTCTAGCCCAATAGCATTCAATTTCTCCCATAACTGCCCTCTGGGTATCGAGTCAGCCGCACTTTTCAGATCAATAAAGGCCACATATAACTTTCCCCTTTCGGATTTCATATATTTATCTCCTAGAAAGGCAAGGGAGAGACAGTGATCAATAGTTGATTTCCGTTTTGTAAATATATTGGCACCTTATTTTTAATCCCTTTCCCAATAATCCTTAACATGATGTCCACTTTCTTCATTGCTGCTGAATACAGGGTTGACACCCTCATTTAGCCCAGGACCCCAGTGTCTTATTTCTGGTCAGTTCAGACCATGGTATTATGTGAAATTAGAGGGGTGGGAATTGCCCCACTATGCATCCAATATAAGCAAGTGTATAGTGATGGATACTGGAATAAAAAAATTCCTAATGTCACATGTGTGCTAATTGTTAAACCCACCCTCAGCATCAGTGGAGGGAAATGAAGCCTGGACCATCTACCCAGGTAGAGAAAAAGTGGGGCACTTAAATATGCTACCTGCTGTCTCTACCTGTGGTACTCCTTCCTGGACAGGGAAAGCTTAGTGCATATGATTCACACATTGGTAAAGTCACAATTGGACTACTGTAATGTGCTCTATGTGGGCTTTGCTTGGAACTGGTCCAGAAACTGCAGCTGGTGGAGAAAGCTGCAACCAGGTTCTTGAGTGGTGCACCTATTACACCTGTACTGAGCGAACTAAACTGGCTGCCAATTGGCTACCAGCCCATATTCAAGGTCTTCTTGTTAATGTATAAAGACCCAAACAACTCTGGATGAGGTTACTTAAAACACCACCTGTCCCTGGATAGAACTGTAAGATCACATAGATCATCAAGGGGAAATTCTACTCATGGCACCACAGCCTGCAGAATATTGCAGGGAGGTGGCCTGGAAATTGACACTTTCTGCTGCTGTCCCTGTTTGTTGGAATCAGTGGCGTAGGAAGGGTGGGGCATAGGGGGCACTCCCCAGCCCCTCCCCTGCCACCCGGCACTCCGGCCAGACGGGGCAGCCCCATGAGCCGCCGGTCGCTCGCTGACTGACCACAGGAACAGCAGCAGCGGCCCAGATGCATCCAGACAGCACTGCTGGTCCCTTGGCGAGTCGTGAGGCTGCCTGACCCGCCGCTCGCTCGGCAGCTCACAGCAGCACCAGCTGGATCCACTACGCATGCCCAGAAATTCTGGGCATGCGCAGTGCATCCGACACGTCGTGGCGTCACGGCGCATGCATTGTGACACCCCGCCCCCAAGGGGGGTGCCTCCACACCACCACCCCGGGCGGCGAAAAAGGCTTCCTATGCTGGTTGGAATACTCTTCCCTCTGCCGCATTTGAAGCAGAAACCTCAGTTGCATCAGGTGTCTTGTAAAGACTTATTTATCCTTTTGCCCAGGCCTTTTGTAACCCATAAGATCCGATCCTGATTTATGTACACATATGGTGCCCCTGAATCTGTTTTATTTGCTTTTATACTCTTTTATTGATTATAGGCTGCATTTTTGTTTGATGAGTTTATAATGTACACTGCTTAGAGCTTCTAAAAATATTCAACAGTTTAGAAATGCTGTGAGCAAGCAAGCAAAGATACAAACAAAAACAAACAAACAAACAAACAAATGTTATAGCTTGGTCCAAGGTTGGCCAACTTAACCTTTTTACAGAATCCGAATTTAGAACTAAAAAAAAAACCCACAACTTTAATGGGGGGAAAGAATATATGTAAACAAATTACACAATATGACATCTGTATACATTTATTTCTCCCTGTCTTTCTTTTTAAAAGAGAGATTTATAACATCATGCAAGCAACTTATTTTAATATGAACCCACAGATGTTTACAAATCTGTTAGATTTAATCTGGAACTAAAACCACTAACAAGGCATTAGTCATAACTGCACAGTTCCTGCATAAATCCTTGTTCTCTCTGGAGTTGTTCCTATATATCCTATTGTATATTATGCTTGGTTTTCCCATTTCAGTTTAAAACCAAAATGCTTCACTTAAAAGGCTGTCATTTGCCATTTCTCATTTATCTCCTTATTCCCTTCTCCCTGATAATAAGAAAATATTTGCATGGGTTAGGACTGGAAAACTGATGTAACTGCAACTGACAGCAGAGTTGGGTGTATATTTATTTTATTTTTCATGCATCTGTGGCCATTCCGAAGTGGGCTGCAGCATTTCAGAAGCAGCGCTGTTATCTCTGAAGAAAAGCAAGATGATGCTAATACAGAAGCTAATCTCTTTTCCCCCCAAAGGCTGCCATGGCACAACCTACAATGGGTGGAAATTTCAGCCACAGATGAGGGGATTTGGCACTCTTATTCTGTCTAACATGTTCATATAAGATCTGGCGGGTACCTTACATTGATGTGTTTTGTTGCTGCTGCTCTTCCTTTTGTCAGTGTGTTGGCATACACAAGTATTATGCCCAAAGCCATATTCACTGAACAATATAAACAGGAATGTGTTGTTCATGGTAATTTATAAGATCTGTGGCAAAGGTGGGCAAGCTGGTGCCCTCCAGCAGTAGTGGACCTTGGCATCTCAGATTTCAGCGTCACCCTGTGCAACACAAAAACCTGGTGCCCCCACCTCTTGCCTTCCATTGAACATAATAGTCATGGCACTTGCTGCGGCAGCTCAGAAGCTCTGCGCCCAGTGCGACCGCACCAGTCATGCTCACCTAGAGCCACTTCTGCCCTTCAAATGTTGTTGGGCTCCAACTCTTGTCAATCCCAGCTAGCGTGGTCAATGGTCAGGGATGATGGGAGCTGTAGTCCAACAACATCTAGAGGGTACCACACTGTCTATTCTTGAACTATTAAAACCCAAAGTAGATGTTCAGGATCATAGGAGATGTTGTTGTGGTTGTTCTAATTAGAGTAGTAAGTCTTAACCTCTTTAGTAAGTCAATTAAATAACGGAAGTTAGGGCTAGATGTTAGGCTTGTTTTATTTTTTTTAGATCATTATGGTTCTGATGGGTTACTGGAATAAAGAGAAAGGTGGATTTCTTTTCTAACATGGAATCATAGCTTTTATTTCATAAATAATTCTATTAATTTTCATACAGTTGCTTAGAAAATGTTTTGGCACTATGCAAAACCACCTGACTAATCAGTTAAATGGGGGTGGGCGAATAATAATAATAATAATATTTTTGGTACCTCGCCCATCTGACTGAGTTGCCCCAACCACCCTTGGCGGCTTCCAACAAATATAAAAACATAATGAAACATCAAACATTAAAAGCTTCTCTATACAGGTCTGCCTTCAGATGTCTTCTAAAAGTTGTATAGTTGTTTATCTCCTTGACATCTGATGGGAGGGTGTTCCACAGGGCGGGCGCCACTACTGAGAAGGCCCTCTGCCTGGAAACCTACCTGCAAATTTCATTCAATTCTAGTCAAAAACTAAAAAGTTAAATCCCATACCTTTTTTGGAAAGCACACACACACACACACACTTTACAGGTTTCCAGCAGAAAATTCCATGGACCTATTTGCCTGTAATTTGGCAGACTTTATGCGTTCTGGAGGGGTTACTATGTTTGCAAATTTCATCCATTTATGTTAAAAGGAGAGAAATTTATATCATAAAAAAAAAAATCCCAATAGCAAACAGGGTTGGAGATAATGAGGCAAACCCAATCCCCAGAACTGAATTGGGCAACCTCTGAATTAGTCTTAGCCAGATCAGGCTGTATTGCAAAGTGCTGAATTAAAGTCTGAATCGGATCTTGTGTTTTTATTCACTTGTACTGACTCCCATAGGAAGCGTGATTCCCTGGGTATTTTTAAAAGTAAGCTGTGTTCTTCATAAAATGTGCTGAACTGGTTTTTACTACTGCATTGCTTTACTGTTTTATTGCAACCTGCCCTAGGATCATATGATAAAAAGAAGGCTTGAAATTCTCATATTGGAAAGAATATTGATAACCTGCTACATCAAAAGGCTACATAGATCACTCCATGCTAGATACACAGATGCACACATAATAATACATAAGGTTTTATAGCTTCTTCACACGTACATATTTTCTCCAGTGCTGAATTCAAGAAGGGATGAAGTACAGCATGTTTATAATGTGTGTGTGTGTGTGTGTGTGTGTGTGTGAGAGAGAGAGAGAGAGAGAGAGAGAGAGAGAGAGAGAGAGAGACTGGAGCAGAGTAACATGTTTTTGAAAGCTTTTTGTGGGGTGGAGTATTCAAAGTGTCATGGTATATGGTAAGAACTGCCAATTAATTCAGGGGATTTTGTGCAACTATTACTTGCTTGGACTTCCCCACATGCATTGATCCTGTTAGTCCCTGGTCTGCCATTCAAACTATCAAGGGTCAGCTTGGGGATTGCCACAGATTCCATGTAGCTTGAGGGTGCCAAGTGTGTCAAATCAGGGGGAGGGGGAAACCCTCCATCCGGAACAGCCTAAGGCAGGGGTCTGCAACCTTTAAGACAAAAAGAGCCACTTGGACCCGTTTCCAAAGGAAAAAAACAAACTGGGAGCCGCAAAACCATTGCGACATTTAAAACAAATATAACGCTGCATAGGAGCCAATGCAAAGTATAATTAGTAAAAACAACAAGAATAAGTTCTTACTTTTTTGCATTGACTCGGGGGCGTAGCCAGGATCAAAACTAGGGGGGGGGGAAGCCATGGTCGTTCAGGTTGTGACATTTCAGCACGGAAAGGCGAATGAAACCAAAATTTTAGGGAAATTATATATAATTATAGCAGTGCTTTATTACAATTATTTGCTTGGTTTTTTAAAATTTTTATTCTAGTTACATGTCTTATACCAGGGGTGGCCAACTCCCAAGAAACTGTGATTTACTTTCAGCAGTGATCTACCCCCGTTTTTTTGGGTTCAGCTCAAAGTTGTTTGGGGGGGGTGTGGTGGGTGGGAGAGAGGGCTTCCCCCTCTAAGATAGGTTGGCAAGCAAACTAAGAAAGAAAGAAAAGGGGGGGGATTTGGTTTAGAAAGGGAGAGGGAGGGACACAAAGGGAAAGAGAGAAAGGAAGAGAGGGGGTAGAAAACAGATGGGGGTGGGAATGGAAAAGTGGGGTGGAAAAATATAAATTGGGGGTGGGGTGGGGTGGGGAGAATATCTATTAAAAATATGTAGTAGTTTAAAAAATAAAAATAAAGGGGGGAAATCTTTTTCTTCTTTTTCCTTTTTTTGAAAACAAAAACAAAAGGGGAAGAGAAAAGAAAAAGTGGGGATAGAGGGAGAAAAGGGTAATAATAAAAATTCAAATAGAGTGGCTGCAGCAGCTGTGGGGGGTGTTTGTTTGTTTTTCGTTTGTTTGTTTGTTTTAAAAATGGTATTTCCCCCCTTGGATTAAAAAAGGAGGGGAGGAAGAAAAAGAGAGGGGGGGATGGGAGAGCAAGGCAAAAAGCCAAAAAGCAAAAAACAGGTTTGAGGGGGGGGAGGAAAAAAAGAAAAGATATTGGGGGGGGGGAATTAGTAATAAAAATATTTTAAAAATAGTTTTTTTAAAAAAAGAAAAGAAATAAAGTAGAATGTATTTGAATAATAAAAATATATATAAAAAATAAAGTAAAAAATACTAGGTGAGAGTAAGGCGAAGAGGTCTTTCCCAGTGAGAGTCAGGCCTTCCTCCGACGAGCCGGCCGCTGGGGGGGTGGGTTCAGGTTGGGCCTGTGTCCTTTCGTGGCTCACTTCAGCCTACCTCTCCCCTCTTTGGCGGTGGTTGCACGGCGGCTGGGCACCAGGGAAGACGTTTTACCTTCCCTGGGTGTCCCTCTTCTCTCCTTGGGATGGCGATTAGACGGCAGCGGCGGCGGCTGCAATGGCGGCAACGAGTGTTCCTCTTCCGAGGGCTCCCGTCTTTCCCTTGGGACGGGAGCTGTGGGGGCGGCAGGGGGGGTCAGGGTCTCCCTTTCCACGGGGGTGGCAGCAGGGGGGGGTCGGGGATCTCCCCTTTCCTCCTTTGGCCTCCGGAGCGCCACGGGGTTGTTAGTCCTGGCAAGTGGGTGGGCGCAGGCGGGTGGGCGCAGGCGGGCCAGCAGCGTGGCAAGTGGATGGGCGCAGGCGGGCCAGCAGCGCGACGCAGCGCCACCTACATTTTGAAACAGCCGCCGGCAAGGTGGGTGGGCGCAGGCGGGGCAGCAGCGCGGCAAGTGGGTGGGAGGCAAGTGGGTGGGCGCAGGCGGGTGGGCGCAGGTGGGCCAGCAGCGCGGCAAGTGGGTGGGAGGCAAGTGGGTGGGCGCAGGCGGGTGGGCGCAGGCGGGCCAGCAGCGCGGCAAGTGGGTGGGCGCAGGCCCTGCCCGGAGCCGCGGCAACCCTGTCAAAGAGCCGCATGCGGCTCCAGAGCCGCGGGTTGCTGACCCCCGGCCTAAGGGAGTGAGTGAGTAAGTGGGTATGAAGCCAAATCATTCCCATATCGATGCTGAAGTTTCTAATTACCCCATTTCAGACTTCTTCCTGCCACAAGCTGAATACAACACATCACCTGAAAATTTAGCCTGACTGTTTTGTTCTTTCCTCCAACACTTTTCTCCATAAGAAAAAGAGATTGCCACGAAGCTCGCTTCTTCCCCCCAAATTATTTTTCTCTAATGTGTGCTGTTCAGTCCTTTTGGTGAAAGAAAGTCCCTTCAGGCAGATCCATTACTTTAATAAATCAAAAAATAATCAGCACATATGACTGAAGCAGTTTTGGTGCAGCTCTTCAGAGCCACCCACAAAATATAACTTTTTTATTGCTTTAGTATTTTTTTTTTATTGGTGCCGGTAGACTAAAATATTTTCCCCCAGTTTCTTTTATTACTACCACAGGCAATGTCTAAATCTAGTGTAAGCAAAATTTACTGTAGTTCAAAAGGAGGACATCCACAACAGAGGAGCAAAGGCAGGGGAAGCAACTGAATGCCAGAAAGAATTCCCCAAATTGGTCCGTTTCCATATTCTGGATTCTTGTTTTCTATTTGATACATACATCGCAGTCTGCGCTGCCTTTGTGCTAAAGCCTGTGCTACAGTTAGATGCTTGTGCCTGTGTTTTCAGTTTGTCAAGAGTGATGGGGGCCTCCGTGAGCCATGGGAGAGGAAGGGATTGCTTATAAATTATGCAGCGCAGTTTTATGGTGTGCAAAGCCAAGGTAATTACTCACTCCGGGCATGCTGAGAATGAAGATGACCATTTTGGATCTTTGCTGTTGGCATGGCTGCTGTTGCATTACCAATGCTGCTGCTCAGTGTTGCAATAAATGCTGCTTGCCTGTGAGTCAGCTCCATTGAATGCCGTAGGACTTTGTTGTTGTTGTTGTTGTTGTTGTTGTTGTTGTTGTTGTTGTTCAGTCATTCAGTCGTGTCCGACTCTTCGTGACCCCATGGACCAGAGCACGCCAGGCACGCCTATCCTTCACTGCCTCTCGCAGTTTGGCCAAACTCATGTTAGTAGCTTCGAGAACACTGTCCAACCATCTCATCCTCTGTCGTCCCCTTCTCCTTGTGCCCTCCATCTTTCCCAACATCAGGGTCTTTTCTAGGGAGTCTTCTCTTCTCATGAGATGGCCAAAGTACTGGAGCCTCAACTTCAGGATCTGTCCTTCTAGTGAGTACTCAGGGCTGATTTCTTTGAGAATGGATTGGTTTGATCTTCTTGCAGTCCATGGGACTTACTTATGAGCAAACATAAGCCGTAGGACTTACCTATGAGCAAACATGGTTAGGATTGGAGCCTAAGTCTGGATCTAACCCGCTGTTTCTATGGCTGCACCAAAGCAACAGATCCTCCAGATTTGTTACACACTCTTCTAAAACAACAACAGCCCACTAACAGTAGTTCTTGCAGATATTAATATTGCACAGTCTGAAGTGATCAGATGCATGAAAACTGACTTCTTTGGAAACAGAACATTGTCAAGGCCCATAAGATTAATTAAACTTTACTTGTGGAACATTCTTCAAAACAAAACAAAAATACTAAAGGTACAGTCAAACCTCGGGTGTTGAACATAATCCATTCCAGAAGACCGATTGGCTTCTGAAAATCATTCAAAAACCAGGGCAGTTACTTCTGGGTTTTTGCATTTGGGAGCCGAAACGTTCCAAATTGGAGACGTGGAAACAAGGTTTGACTGTGCATCGAAATAGTTCCATAAGACATATGCCAGTCCAAGGCATAGGCTCAGCATCTTACAAAATATGAAATACTCCAAACATTTGTTGTTGTTCAGTCGTTCAGTCATGTCCGACTCTTCGTGACCCCATGGACCAGAGCACGCCAGGCACCCCTATCCTCCACTGCCTCCCGCAGTTTGGCCAAACTCATGCCAGTCGCTTCGAGAACGCTGTCCAACCATCTCATCCTCTGTCGTCCCCTTTTCCATGTGCCCTCCATCTTTCCCAACACCAGGGTCTTTTCCAGGGAGTCTTCTCTTCTCATGAGGTGGCCAAAGTATTGGAGCCTCAGCTTCAGGATCTGCCCTTCAGTGAGCACTCAGGGCTGATTTCTTTAAGGATGGATAAGTTTGATCTTTTTGCAGTCCATGGGACTCTCAAGAGTCTCCTCCGGCACCATAATTCAAAAGCATCAATTCTTCGGCGATCAGCCTTTTTTATGGTCCAGCTCTCACTTCCATACATTACTACTGAGAAAACCATAGCATTAACTATACGGACCTTTGTCGGCGAGGTGATGTCTCTGCTTTTTAAGATGCTGTCTAGAAAACTTGCTGCCAAGAAAACTCCATGGACAAAGACTCCAAACATACCTATCAAATCAAACCTTGCTTTCTGGTTTCCCACAAGCAACTATTTAGAGCAATTCATGTACAGAAAATGGTGCTTCAAAAACAGGAAGAGAACAGCAGGCAGGATGCAGGTTGAAATGGGCTGGAGAAGTGCACTGGAGCAGGCCAGCTGAATGGTAATATATACCTTGCTGAAGCAGTGATTATAAAGCACCCAATAGTTCTCTTAATATGTCTTGAAGGCAGGCAGTATACCAAACTCTTCTTTCCTTTCCGAGGAAGGTCGCTGAATGCAGTTTACTGCAAAATGTGTGGCATCATTTCCATTCATTTTCATATCCCAAGGTATTGCAATTAACACTCTTTCCCTCTAAAACGCCACTGTTACCTTTCAGGCACCTCTCACATCAAAGTGCAATCTTGGCTGATATTACTCCTGGATAATGTGATTCTGACACAATGTTTTCCTGATTAAATAGATTCTTCAAAACTGCAAAGAATCATGCAGAAAAGCTACTATAATCAACGGCACATAGAACCCCCCCCCCTTTTTAAAGGAAATTTCACCCAAAGTTATTGCCTTAAAATGAGACCTTCTATTGGGCCAGATTTTATAGGCTCTGCAATTATCCTTGAATCTGATAAAAGGGTACTATCTGGTACGTCAGAAATCTGTCAGTACTAGCATGTAACCAGTAGTTGGTTGGTGGTTAGATAGGTAGGTAGAAAGATGCAGTGTTGTTCTGCCAAATGTCTTTACCATTCAAAAAGCTGGATTTACTTCTCCCATCGCATTTGCAAAATTGACCCTATCTCTTAAGACACTACTAGTTACTTCTTGAAAGTTGTCTATATACAACCATCAAAGCAGTGCAGAGTCCTTCCCCCACATTCCAAACATTTTATTCAGAGAAATGTTTGTTATGAAAAATAAAATAAAATGCCAAGGGGTGTGTGTGGGTGTGTAATTTTCATGTGTGAACATTATAGACCTCAAAGAAAAGTGTGTGCGCACACATGCATGTACACATAGTATCTGCAGGAGTGCAAAAATAAATATATACACAGATGACTGAAAGCAGATAAAATGCGTGCAGTAGGAACTAAACAGGATTTATTTCTTTATTTCATAAAAAACCCTCAAAGCAGTTTACAAAAGACCAAACAGTAAAATCAAGAAAAATTCACAACCATACTTTAAAACATACAACAGTTTTAAATTTCCTCAGCACATGGACAGGGAGTTCAATCCTGCTTTTTTGCGAGCTGTTTCTCTAACTGCTCCATATGTCAGGTGACATCAGGAGTGAGGAATGTGGGTATGGTTTGGAGAAGATGATGTCATTGGCCTAATGAGCAGGGCTGGTGGAGAAATTTGGCCCATGGGGCATAGGTTCCCCACCCCTGGCGTTTACTGAATAGGATGAGCACTTCAGGGTTTCAGATAGAGGTCTTTTCCAACCCTACCTATTGCCCCACTCACAATATTCTGAAAATAATGATATAATCTCTTACTTTTAATAACTATCATATGCAAGAAGTGCATAAATATTGTTTAAAGATATTGTTTAAAATTTATCACTTTGTTAATATTGCTTTAACATCTAGTGGAAATGAGTTCCAAAGTTTATTCACCAATGATATATACAGTGGTACCTCAGGTTACATACGTTTCAGGTTACATTGCTAACCAAGAAATAATGCTTCAGGTTAAGAACTTTGCTTCAGGATAAGAACAGAAATCATGCTCTGGTGGCGCAGCAGCAGCGGGAGGCCCCATTAGCTAAAGTGGTGCTTCAGGTTAATAACAGATTGAGGTAAAGAATGGACCTCCAGAATGGATTAAGTTCTTAACCTGAGGTACCACTGTACTGTATTTGCAAGGAGCACATGAAATAGATAACCTTGCCCCCCAGAATTGATAAGGGTGCTGTCCCTAAGCAAATGAATCTTCTCCATTAGCATGTAGATTGAGGCATTCATTTGTCAGGCTGTGTTGGAGTTACAAAACTGAGCACAATCTGTTGCCAAGGGTTTGAGCCGAAAAATGGGCTCCTACCCTTCGTTTGCAAACAGCCTGCCGCAGCCTAACAAAGAATTATTTGTGCTGCACCGAAATGCAATTATGACAAGTCAGAGTGCTTCAGAAACAATGCCTTAATAATGAGTTTTGAACTCAAGTGCCTGTGGATTTATTTTAAAATCCATAACTTCCCCCATGCTGTGCAACATTTTCTCTATCAAACTGAATGAATTTCGGAGACTAATAGGATGCTCAGCTAATGGTAGTTTAATAACTGATTGAATTAAGGGGACAAAAGCATGCAAGGGCTAAAACAGTATGAATGAATTGAGATCCGTTGCAGAGGTCCGCTTAAGTGCTAAAGCTGTGCAAAATGAGCCTGTAATGGTACTTGAGGATAATTGAGTGCTCTTTTAAATACTGCACATCCACATTAAGTGCATATATTGCACAAACATTGATAGAGTTGCTTGGCACCATCCCAAGTTATTTTAATTGAAGTTTACAGTGGAGCTATTGATTCCACCTGCTTTGTACTTATAAAAGATGAAAGTAGTAGCAAAGGGGGGGGGGTCCCAGAGTCAGAACAGGAAAATTTTCACAAAACGAAATAACTGGTTCAACACAAATATCATTGATTACAGAGTGTGCACATTTAAGATGGAACCCAGATTTTTAAACAATCTAACAGAAAGGGGCTTGATTTTAACATAACATGATGCCTGTCATTCTTTTTGCAAAGTCCGAATGAATTATTCATGACTGGTTTTACATAGGTGAAGCTGCCTTATCATAGACCATTGGCCCATCTAACCTAGTATGGTCTTACATGACTGGCAGAAGTTCTCTAAAGTGTCAAAGAAAAGTCTTTCTCAGCCTAGTGTCTTGACCTTGTGGTCAGACTTACCATTGTCACAGTATAAGGCTAGGGATCTGGAGTAGAAGGGGGAATTATCCAGCCTCAGATGTGCATACTCCACCAAAAGCATTTGTGCAAGAGGAGCCCAGTGTGTCAGCACCTCTCTGACTTCATGAGGTTGCAATGCTCTCCTCTGACTATTCCTGCTCAGAAGTCCTAGTGGAACCTTGGGCTTCACCCTTCTGTCAGATTCACCAGCTCTGCCTTTGAATCAAAGGCAGGCTAACTACTGAGATAGAGCTTCAGCTCCTGTCTGAGGATCGATCTTAGGAGGACTGCTGCTGAAACAACATCTCTGCTCTGCTCTTTTGGAATCTTCAGCTTGAGCCCTGCAGGAGCTGTCCAGGGTGCCACTGAAGCCTCGGTTTGTCTTTCCTTGCTTGATGGTATCAGGACTACAGAACAGGTCTTTTTACCTGAGATCCTTTAACTGTAACCAACTGAACCATTCTCAATTGGCCACAATGTGTGATTGGACTGGGTCCACCCATTTCTAATTTCAGAAAAAAGATAAGACAAGAACAGCATGGCAAATGATGGCTGAGATCCTGATATACTACTACCACATCAGTTTGGGGATTACGGTAAATATCAGGGATCCTCTCAAAGAATCCCAGAATGGTACTGTAGTTTGGTGAAGATGCTAAGAATTTCCTTTCCTTTCCTTTTGCCTAGAGATCCCAACTACATCCCACTTTTGCAGAGCCACAATTCCCAAAGTTGTTGTTGTTGTTGTTGCTGCTGCTGCTGCTGCTGTTGCTGTTGCAACAACTAAAAATAGGTTTTAAAACAAAAAGGAACACCCAAGACAGTGCTTGTGTGTGTGTGTGTGTGTGTGTGTGTGTATTTCAGCTGGAAAAGCTTGTTGAAACAAAAATGTATTTACAAAAATGTATTTACATGTTTTGGGAAAATACAAATACAGATATGGCAATTTGTCATGTCTCAACAGGGAGTTTTTCCCATAAAACGGGCAAATCCACTCTGGAAGCTTCGAGTTGCTGTGCTATAGGCTCCTGATATTTTAGGGATGTCACAAAGAGACTATTCTACAAAACAGAATGACCTTCTGAGTATATAAGGGGCATTTAAGGAGCAAGGTGGACTCTTGAGTATCATAATCCTGAGCTGTATAGGGCCCTTCTGAAGCAGAAAGTCGATTTTATCTGATCAACTCTTTAGGGTCAAGTGGTTAACTGTAATTTAAATAAACAGAACTGAGGTAAAGATCATATTTTTCAGCAGTGCCTCAGTAGTCAACATAACCAGAAGCTGTTTAAACATTAAGGAATGAAAAGTGGGGAACCTGTGGCTCTCCAAAAGTTGATGAACTACCATTCCCATCAACCCTGATCATTGGCCATACGGGCTTGAGGCTGTTGGTAGGTGATGTCTAACAACATCTGGAGGGTCACAGGTTCCTCATTCCTACTCTAGACTGAGCATCAGACTAGGACAAATGTCTAGGGGGGTTACTTGGAAATACTCATGACTGGGTCAGGATATCATTGATGTTTTCCCTGGAGAGAAATAAATTAAGTGGACTGCATTTCAAAGCACAGATATATTTAAAATCTGGCAGGCCTCCGAAAACATATCCTAGGAAGCATAAGGCTGGAGCGTGAGAGAGGTTGCTATAGCAATGGAAAAGATGTACCTTACCAGTTTCTCTGAAGATAATTCACTTGCCCCAGAGACCTAACATTCTTGGGCATACACCACACAGGAACTTTTTGCGCAGCCTGGATCTTTTCAGAGTTTAATCTGCATTAATACACGGGTCAAACGTGCAATCGAGCATAAAGTGTGAAAAATTCCACGCTGCTTGTAGCACTCAACAATCTTTCAAGAGAAATAAGCACAACAATGTGGCGAAATGGGATACTTTGTGCGCCATCTGGCAGCTGTACAAACAAGAAGAAGAGGATCCGTAATACACGCTTGGGAACCTGTTGATTGCAGCGCACACCCAAGGTTTCGTTAACTAGATCATGGATAATTTAATAAGTTAGAGATGGGCTCCCCTGCTCAGTTATTTGGCCTTTTCATTTGGCAGCACATCCTTTTGAAAACACTTCCTTATGTCCATGGCAAACAGGTGCTACATGCATTCCAGACACAGGAAACCTGAAGTCAATGCATTGCATTTCTATAATACCAGGAATGTCTGATAGCAGGCCATAGTGCAAAGATGCGTCCCACCTTCTCATAAGTTAAGAAGTTTGGATTTCATTGCAGCTGACAAAACCTTCCCTTTATCCAAGAAAGGTTGTTATTCTTTTAAGAACTATGGTTTTTTATGGGAGGCCACATTATATAAGGGAGAAAAAATAGGATAAAGTGAACTGTGATGAGGTGGAAACTCTTTAAACACAAACATATTCAGGATTTTGGTGGTGCAGGAGATAACAACCCCCCCCCCCCAAAAAAAGGTATTTTAAACGGATTCCAAAAGGAATTACAAAATCATGGGCATAATTTGTGTAGATGTTCAGCACTCTGACCTGGGCGACCAACCAGGTTAGTTTTTCCTCTCTGATGTGCTTCTTTTCTTCCAGTGCAACACATTCATTCTCCCATTCATGTAATCCATTCCCCCATTTTTAGATGAAGTTGTGACGAAGCTTTCAAGCACATTGTATCTCTTAAGCTCTGATCCTATGGAGGAATCCAAAAATGGGATTGAGGAGGCAGGACCGAAGGTGAGTGAATTACCTTTTCCTATGCTCTGCTCTGCTTTACCCTTGAGTAGATGTGTGTGCTTGTTCCACAGTTTCCTTCCACAGTATGGCCAGCACACCCCCAACTTGACTAGGAGTGCCTCCTTTTTGCCCTCTCTGACATCAGAGTTCCACTGCTGGAGGGACAGCAGCTGTCAACATTTCTGCAGCCCCACACAAAAGGCACATGAGATCATGGGTGAGCCTATCTCTCTCTGGGGGCGGAGGGTGATCCCAAGAATCCTGTGGGGTCCTGGGGTCCCCTTCTGAGGATCACAGGATTGCAGCTTTCCTTTTGGTTTGTTTATTTCTTCCCAAATCCAGTCCAAAAGTCTCCTAGAGCAAAACCAAGGAAGTCTTTGTTTGCCGGTATACAATTTAAAAGATACAACACAAAAGGAAAAAAGAAAGGAGATAAAAACAAGTCCAGGCACCAATTCTTAATGATTGAAACTTCTAAAAAAAATATATAGAATTCTGTATTTAAAAAGAAAATCCATAGCATTTAGATTAAGAATGAATGGCTGCTCTTCTGGAGGTGATATTTGTGGCACTTGTTAAAATGTTTTCCACTCAAAAACAGGGGCTGCTGCTACTTGGAAATGAAATCATTTGAAATATTTTCTATTTTTAATTATGAAGCGGGTTCCCCCCCCCCCATCATGAAACTACATGTGCAGAACTATCAAAAATACCTTTTGTTAGCCACACTTCGTCCCTCATTATTTAGCAACTGAATATGTGGCTTTATCAAGAAATGGGGAATCTGCTTGAATTTCTGGATATAAGGAAATGAGACTGAAAAATTTAAAGAACAAACAATAAATTATATTTTCATAATGAATCCAATACATGCATTTTCGTTTCAGTCCTGACATCTTTTATTAGTAGTTTTCTGTATAATTATAAATTTTCACCATTGTAGGGAAAGAATGAGTCTGATTATAGTTTAGGAAGATTAGCAGAACTAAAATGTTCTTTCTTTCTTTTTTAAAAAAGTTTTTTTTTTGTTTTATTTTATCTTCAAGGGCACTGGTACCCTGTTTAATCCAACAGCCAGCCTGTCAGATCGATACACTTCACCCCTCAATAGAATCCATGACGCCTTGCTGAAGCAGAATGGATGGATTTACATCCATGTAAGCTTTTGTGAAATCTCCCTATTATCTCCTTCGTGTGGTTTCTAACCTCTGGACTTTAAAATCTTTTAAAGCAGTCTGGACTTCCAGTCTCATGTGAACCCATATTGAAACGCTGAATCACCGATTAACCTCTATTGAGGACATTTTTGTTTTACAAATTATACAAGTTCCCATGCATCTCATATGGAACAACAAGAACAACTGGCCTTTATCTCCTATTTATGAACTAAAGAAAGAAAGAAAAAGAAAATGCCATTGCAGTTGAGCATGTCAATAAAGCCAGTTTGTTGATCAAGTCTTATTGCTAATGCTTTTCAGATGGAAAGCTGGTTGGCAGAAAAAGAAAGAAAACATGACGTAACTTGACCAATGAGAACAAAGATGATGAGGATGACTCTGTGATGCTCTCCTCTCTCTACCACTTCAACCCTGGGAAGGATAATTCTAGCTCCCACTTACAGCTTGGGAATGGCTACATAGATACATTAATGTCACCAACATCTTAGATATATTAATGTGGACCCGTGACTGGGGGAAAGTCCCATGTCTAGTCTTGTAACACAAAAAGCAAAGATAGCCATATAAGTGCACAAGAAACAAATCCACAGGTGGGATAAACCTTTATTAGGACCAGCCAGATTGTCACAAAATACCTGGCAAACTTTTGAGTTGCTTAGAACTCTTATTCAGGCAAGATGTTAAAACAAAAGTAGAGGGCATGGGATGAGGAAATATATATGTATTAAAAACTAGCTCTAAGATTAGCTGGTAAATGTTGGCCACATCCAGACTGTACATTTAAAACATCATTACACCAGTTTAATAGTCATAGCTTTCCCCAGCTATAGTTCGTTAAGAGTGCTGAGAGTTGCAAGGAGAGCTACAATTCCTAGAGTGCTTTAATAATCAATCCTTTTCCCTAGGAAACTCTTGAGTGAAATGTGCTTTGATTCTTCGTACAAGTATTCTAGTGTGTGAGAAAGGGGGAGGGAATATGGAGAAGTCTGAAATCTACTGAAGTGGCTCCTGAGATAAGTTAACTTAAGGAAATTCAGAGAAAGTTCCTCATCTCACACCTCCCGGCCCGCACTTTCTGTGTCTCCCAAAAATCCTCTGTAGAGGTTGGAAGGAGGCAGACCCTTGAACAACATGGGATGGGACAATGGCAGCTGCTGAACTCATAAGTGAACTTAAGGAAGTTCACAAAAGGAGGTTCCCATTTCCTCTTTACAAAGGACAATTCTCTGTTTTGAAGAGTACTTAGATTACATCCCTCCATTTGAAGGTGTCTTCTGTTTGAGTGTTGTCCAGAACAGGTCTGGTTTAAAGTAACAATAAAAAGGGAGATCAGGAGTTGGCCAACAACTGTGAGGTTTGCAGCGTGAGGAGGTACAGTTGATGTCTTCCTCACTGTGGTGAGACATACTGTATTTCTATTCATGTTATAGCAATTGTTTCTAAATTAGCACCAATACACAAACGTTGTCCTCTTTCTTGATGATGTGAGTACTCTAACATGGCAATACATAACTGGCTTCAGAAGAGAGGGGCAATGCCCCTTCCCCAGTTTCTTGTCTGTGGTGATAGAGCCCCCCCACTATGGAGAGATGCATTGTATTTATCTTTAAATTACAGTAATTTAAAGAGGAGGGGTGGTTACTTTCCCCTTTGTTACCTTATTTTAGGATCCAAGAGTGCAATCCTAATGCCACTTACCTGGGAGTAAGCCCTATTGGATTCAGTAGGGCATACTTCTGAGTAGGCATGGTTAGGGTTGCTCTGTGAAACTGCAAATCCTGTACCAACCTATGAAGTTTTAAACCAGCATTTCTGTTATTTTAGTGACATATTATTCTCAAGTTTTGGCCAAATTTTGAATCTTATCCCAATGAAAGTTAATAATATTTTTCTCTACAGACAAACAGACAGACAAACAAACAAAAAACCTAAAGAAGTAAACAGTTGTGTGTGTGTGTGTGTGTGTGTGTGTGTTGCATTATCTTCTCTGTCCGAAATAAATACATAGAATTTTTCCTTATTTAAATGATTAAAACTGATGGTGTGGATATTTGGGAGGAGTGTGATCAACTATATAGTGTAAGCATGCAGGCAATATCAAAGAGACAAATGCGAGACCAGGATCCAGAGGGCAAGATGCCTAGCAGAGCCTCATTTATCCAGTTTTCCACGGGATAAATAACCCTTGCTGGAACTGACATCGCACTGACATTCCAACACTCACATTTTGTGTAATCAAGGAAAAGGCAATCATCATTAACCCTGACATTATGGAGTATAACAACAAGATTAATTCAAGTAATCTCTCTGTTGTGCTTTTATACCATCTGCGCTACATGTTTATAATTCCTTATGCCTGCCTGCGACTGAACTGAGGGTGCTCTTCCCTGGAAATAAGGAAATAACTCAACAAGCCCAGTATTTTGTCTCAAACCACGTTCCAGGTGCACAGCTATTTCTGCAACGTGATGTATGTGGGGGGATGCCTTTCAAGGCTGCCTGAAATCTGCAGTTACTTCAAAACGTAGAACATATGCTGCTAACTAGGCTTGAGCATTGGGGAAGCATGCACCCACCAGTGCTTAGCAAGCTCCCCGGGCTTCCTGTCCATTGCCAGCCATGATTCAAAATGCTGGAGATTACCTTTGGGGCAGCAATGGGGAAGGATGGCTCCAGGAGCCAAATGCAGCCCTCCATACCTCCTTATCTTGCCCATGTCCAGATCACACTCTGCTCCATGGCCTTCTCTAGTGCTTTTGCTTGGCTGGGGAAAGTAAGCAAAGAGAAAGAATGTGATGCTAAATCTTCAAAGCAATGGTGTAGTGAGGATGCATATGATTCAGGAAGTCAGGTGAGTCTGCAGGTTAAACATGGTAGTACCTCGTGGACTTAATGAGGAAATGGAATCTATGACTGTTATGTAAGGAGCTGAAGATCCATCTGCAAGTTATGGAAAAGGTGACAGCCAGTTGTCATCACCATGCTCACTTTGTTTCATTTTTATATTTTTGTGTGTCCCCCCCCCATTTAATATTATACATTCACATCATCATTATCTACTTTACTGCCCTGGCCCATTTAGAGCCTATCAACTTCCTTCCCTCCTGCTTCATGGCTTTCAAAATTAACCTTTATATGATTGCAGTTTGTATGTTTTCCAATTCTAATTACATGTAATGGTTCAAAATTTAAATAAATATAGAAAGGAAGAAAGTTTCTCGTTACAAGTCTTCAGACAACCCTGCTAGTGATGCTAATTGTTTACAATAATCTTTCAGATATTGTATAAATTTTATTCAGTCCTTTTGGAATACTTGATCTTGCTGGTTTCGGATTTTTCCTGTCAGCTTCACCAATTCTGCAAAGTCCATCATCTTCATCTGCCACTCTTCTTTCGTTGGTTCTTCTTGTTGTTTCCATTTTGGGGCTAAGAGAATTCTTGACGCAGTTGTTGCATACATAAACAGTCTTTTATCTTCCCTTGGTATCTCTTCACCCACTATACCCAAGTCCACCACATGTGGTAGAAGATACCTTCCCTTTCTTTACATTTTCAACACTCATAGTTCAAGACTGAATAGTTATCAGAAAGTCTTTCCCCACATGAACCTGTCCATTCACTTCAATCTTCAACAGAAGCTCTCGCCTAAGTGCTCCTGGAATACACTCATTTATTCATTTGCTTACTTTGTATACTGCTTTATACTTCAATAAATCCCTAAGGGGATTGCATCAAAAAAATCAAGGTATACTATATAAATATAAACCATTGCACGTGTTTTACTTTATTGCCTATTTTACAAAAAAATAAAAAATAAAATCCTCAACAAATCTCCATGCTGAAAGAAAGATTAAATTGTTCCAACTTCTCCAGGGTTTCCTTTCTACTGACATTATGGAGAATGCAGCGAAATTTCTGAGAGATGCCCTGAAACTATGTTGCCTATAAGACTTTTAAACCTTATTATGTCTGCATTAGTTTTTTCTTCAAGTATCTCCTTGTATAAAGGAAATTGATGGATAAAAATATACACATTCCGCATTCGATGCAACTGCTAATCATCATTCAGCAATTTCTCTGAACAATGTATGTGAGTAAAATAAATAAAAATCAAAGGGGAAGCATGTACAAAACGATGCATAAAGACACAGTATCAAAGTACCACAAATTCTCATAAATATCACACACACACACACACCCTTCTATAAATGTAATAATACAAATCAGGAATTCAGGAACCCTGCTGAATCCTTCAACAATCACACTTTCCATACACTCAACCACATCCTTCCATCTGCTCAATACTCACTTCAAAAAAAAAAGAAGGCTCAAACATACAATAACCAATAGGTAAAGGTAAAGGGACCCTTGACCATTAGGTCCAGTTGTGTCCGACTCTGGGATTGTGCCACTCATCTTGCGTTACTGGCTGAGGGAGCCAGCATACAGCTTCCAGGTCATGTGGCCAGCATGACTAAGCCTGAGCGGTACCTATTTATCTACTTGCACTTTGACATGCTTTCAAACTGCTAGGTGGGCAGGAGCTGGGACCAAGCAATGGGAGCTCACCCCGTCACAGGGATTTGAACCGCCGACCTTCTGATCGGCAAGCCCTAGGCTCTGTGGTTTAACCCACAGCGCCACCAATACCCATGCATAAATCCAATCACAGGTCAGAAGGCAAGAGACCATTATTATTATTGGTCCTTATTATTTTATTATTATTTATATGCCACCCATCTGACTGGGTTACCACAGCCACTCTGGGGCTTCCAACAAAATATTAAAAACACAATATTTGTGAACTGAGGCATGTGAGTCCTGAGTGGGAGAGAATCTTTTCGGCTGTGCCACCTCACTTGCAAAATTCTCTCCCTAGAAAGGCTCAACCAGCACCCACACAAATGATTTTAGATGCCAAGCAATGTCCTTTCTATTTTCTTAGGTTTATGACCTGTGCTGTTCCTCACCCCACCCTCCACCCCTTGTTGACTGCTTTTAGCCCTGTTTTTTATTACTTTTATTTCTTGTTATAAGTTGACCGGGAAATTTTGAATGGGAGCGCAGTGTAAAAATACTTCAGATAAACATGTACATTTCACCCTCAAATTATTATACTACCACAAAAATATATCACAACTAATGTCGAGGATAAGATAATAATAAAAAAACCAAACACATTTACATATTTGAGACTTTTATTGAATCAGTCAATTTAGCTAGGGATTCCCGGTGTTGTATGGGTTTTTTGTGGGGAGAGTTTAGTGGAGTAGCTATTTATTTCATGATGACTTTCATTGAGGATAATTTGTGAAGGGTATTTGCTCATTATTTCTGGACAATCAGGTTTATGATTGAATTTGTGTCACAAGTATGGGATCCAATTCCACAGGGGGAGGTGGCCTAATTAACCTCTTCTGCAAATCATTTCCAACAAAGAAACCTGGTGTGATATCAGTCCCTAGAACTCATATTTTCCCCCCTCCCTGAACCAAAGTACACACATCCAGTAATTACTATTAACATCTAGTACAACCGTTGTTACTTAAAATGGGATTAAAGGCTTAACATCTGAAGAGAAAAAGAAGTTTGCGCAGCCTTTTTAAAATGGGTAAGTTCTCTTGAAAATGCAAAAGGAAAAGAAATACAAGTATTCTGATTAAGAATTTCAAAGAAGGTATAAAGCAAATCAGGACATGCAATAGAATTTAACGCTACTTACAAATAATTAAACTGCCTTTGTAAGAAAAATCACCTTTTCTCTGGCATTATACAAATCAGTTTGATCACCCCACTGCACTTTCCACTAATCTTTAGAAATTAGTATTGTCATGATTAAGTACTGTAATATGTTGCAACGTTTTATGAGTTAATTACACAGCAGTGTGAATGCTGGTTAGCAGGTAGCGATTTTGTGGACAACAAAAACAACCAATCTGGAATCAAAAGTTCATTTTCAGTCATATGAACAATGGCAGGCCAGCATGTTTCCTGGCTCTAAAAGACAGTGCTTTGCTTCTCAATTTTAAACACATCTGACCATAAATAGGCATTGCACCAAAGTGACGTGTCCAACTGAGGTTTAATTTTGAATTCTAAATTCTGTTTCATAAGATCTCAAAAGCTTTTGTTCCAACCTTTGTTCATTCCCAAGTCTGGTAAACTTTCCTCTGTAGCTCACAGTTTTCAAGGGAGAGGGGCTGATTAGAAGGAAGAATTGCTTCGCAGCTATTCCATTGCAGCCTTAAATGCCTTCTGAGTAGTATTGCATGATTCCAGCAATGTGGGCTAACAGCCTCTCCTTGCGTGATCAGAACAAAAAGAAAAAGCACGACAGATAATCCCTGACTACCCAGGCTTTAAATATGCAGAAGCTTCACACACGCAGAAGCAAGTTAAGTAATGGCATATATTATCTAAAACTGAAGGTGCTACAGTGTCAGCCAAGAGTTTCTACACCCCACCCAATAGTATAAATATATGAATGCTTAGTATACCATCTACAAATAATGCCTGGCTTCTCTAATCTAAAAATTGCCATGTTTCTCTTCACTGCTCTACCCCAGGGGCGTCGCTGGGGAGGGGCGGTGGGGGCGGTACGCCCCCAGTGACAGGGTGAGCAGCGGCGGGTGGGGGTGACAAGCGGCGGCCCCTCCCGCCACTCCCACGCGCCGCCGCTCCCTCCGTCACCCCGGGAGCAGCAGCACATGGATGGGGTGCTTCTGCCGCTTTTTTTCGGCGGGGGGGGGGGCCGACCAGCGAGGGGGGTTGTCACGCTTGTCACCCCCTCCTCGCTGGTCGCCACCCCCCGCCGAAAAAACCGCGGGGGGCGGGGAAAGCCTGGAAAGGAAGCAGGGCAGGCGCGTTTAAACGCCGCTCTGCTTCTTTTTCCGCTTTCCGCCGCTTTTTTCGGCGGGGGGGGGCGACCACCGAGGTGGGGGTCACGCTTGTCACCCCCTCCTCGCTGGTCACCACCCCCCGCCGAAAAAACCGCCGGGGGGGTGGGGAAAGCCTGGAAAGGAAGCAGAGCAGGCGCGTTTAAGCGCCGCTCTGCTTCTTTTTCCGCTTTCCGCCGCTTTTTTCGGCGGGGGGGGGCCCGACCAGCGGGGGGGGTCACGCTTGTCACCCCCTCCTCGCTGGTCACCACCCCCCGCCGAAAAAAAGCCTCGGAAAGGGGGAAATCCCCCCTTTCTGCATACACGTGCGTCGTGACGTCATGATGACGTCACGGCGCGCGCGTCGTACCCCTCCCCCAGGGGGTGCCTCTGCGCTGCTGCCACCGCCCCCAGCAGCGCAGAGGCTAGCGACGCCACTGCTCTACCCTAACACAAGAAACCAGTGCTTTGGTTAGGCATGGAGACAGATGAAAAGAATTGCTGGAGATTATATTTAAAATACAGGGAATCTGTTGCTGTGTGTCTTTCCAGCCTTCCTAGGCATTGTCGCGGTCACTCTCTCAGACCTGAGCAGCACCCCCGGACGTTTAACGGTCTATTGGTAACTGTCCCAACGACATATGGTATATCCGCTGCCACCAGCCAGTATTCACTCTGGCAATGAATAACTCACTTCAGATTCGGATTGTGGTAAAAATAAAACATAAGTTTCTTTATTGTTTGTACAAAGTGTAATGGTTTCAAATGACTTGGTTAAACGTTTAATATAACTGTATGGTTATTCAGATAAGTATATTTCAACTCTCTACCTAGTATTCCAATAACTATCCCTAATGCCTCCTGTTAATTATTCAACCTGCTCTAGCTCTGCTCATTAGCTCTATCTCCCTCTCTCTGTCCCCCTCTAACTCAACTGCCTAACTTCCAACCTCTAACTGCCTTTTCTATCCTCTCTAACTGCCATCCTTCCACACTCTAATTGCCTGGAGAGCTCCCATTGGTCCATCTCCTCCCTGCCAAGTTAACCCTTGGAGAACCTTTAGGGGTGAAACGCCACAGGCATATCTTGAAACCTGCACAGGACCTAGGAGAGCCTAGTTTATTATGTCTGCTACCTCTTCCTACATTCAGTCTTAAGACTGAGAGACCAATACAGACTTTATGGTTTTAAATGTATGGCCGTTCTTTCCATTACTAACAGCAACAACTGTTGGCTTGCTTGCTGCTTGGAGAAATTTTGGCTGGACCGCTAAATGGTATTGCCCTACTCAGAATCTTGTGGGGTCAATTTTTTTTATCTTACAATTGCTCAAAACGCAGCTCTAGAATTGTCAGATTCTTTGCTACTTCAGGCCCCACCCTGCCTAACTCCATTTGTTGCATACCTTCCAACATTTTTCCGATGAAAAAAGGGACATCCTATTCAACAGCAGCAGCAGCAGCAACAATTTTATTAAAATAAGGAAAAGCAGGACATTTCAGGATCAAATCAGAAACTGGGGCAGCTTCTGTAAATCTGGGACTTCCCCTGGAAAATAGGGGCACTTGGAGGGTTTGTTGTTGCTTTTGTGTTGCTACCTGAGTTCCCACAATTTTGAATTTTGATCAAACGCAGCTGCCGTAGATAAATCCATTAGAGAGAGAAACTAAATGGCAGGGCACACAGGTCAGTGGGTGGTGTCAGCAACAATGGCATGGTTAGTAGTAGGTATTTAATTATCTAAATTATCCCCCTCCTCTCTCTGTTATATGCTTGAGTATACTTACTAATCAATAAAGCACAATGACAATACAATCCCAATTAAAAAGAAAACTATAATTCATCACTCTAAAACCACTGTAATAAACTCAAATCCAGTTACGATAGAACCACAGTCAAAAAAGAAAATCTACATCCAGTCTGCCCAAGCTGCCAAATGTATTTCAATACTTTTGGAAATACTTTTAAAAAAAATACATTTCTTCATATTTATATCTCTCTTCCCCTTGCTATTGGTAGTTATTGTTAATTAAAATAAAAATTGGCATTGCTCTTGGTGAAAGTTATATGTGTCCAACAACTTTCTACAGAATAGTTGTCTGTGCATAGGATAGTGTTGCACTGCACTCCAATTTCTTGAAAGTTTTCTTCACCTGTGAAAGAGGTTTCTGTTTACTTGCCTGGTTCACAGAGCTTTCTAGGATTTTAATTTGCCATATAGGCCTTTTTCGCACGTAACACTGTGCCATCACTACTTTGATGGTCTGACTCTGCTCCAGAGGCTCAAACACGGTTTGCTAACCATGGTCAAATATACTTCTTAGCCTCTGGTGTCACATTTTAATAACACATTATTAACGTTACAAGCTAAACCAGGGGTAGTCAACCTTTTTATACATACCGCCCACTAATGCATCTTTCTTGATGGTAAAATTTCCTTACCACCCACCAGTGCTCGATGGAAGGAGGATTCAGCTTGTGCCGTAGAACCCTCTAGAATCCTGAAACGCCCACTAGTGGGTGGTAGGGACCAGGTTGACAACCCCTGAGCTAAACGTAATGTGTCCATCTACGTTACGAAAATCATTCCTTAACCCTTCCTTAACATTATAAACCATGGGTAGGCAAACTCAGGCCTGGGGCCGGATCCAGCCCAATCGCCTTCTAAATCCAGCCCGTCCCGTGGATGGTCTGGGAATCAGCGTGTTTTACATGAGTAGAATGTGTCCTTTTATTTCAAATGCAACTCTGGGTTATTTGTGGGGCCTGCCTGGTGTTTTTACATGAGTAGAATGTGTGTGTTTATTTAAAATTCATCTCTGGGTTATTTGTGGGGGCATAGAAGTTCATTCATTTTATTTTTTCCCCAAAACATAGTCTGACCCCCACACAAGGTCTGACGGACAGTGGACCGGCCCCCTGCTGAAAAAGTTTGCTGACCCCTGATATAAACCATGAGTGTAGATCCACCTTTGGTGGGTGTATTTCAGCCCAACTCCAGTTGTTAACAGGCTGAGTGTTATCCACTGGTTGCTTTGCTAAAGTGTTGCTTCCTTCTCATTTGAAACCACATTGCACACCTTAAGGTCAAATCAGTGGTGTTCTTACATTGCAGAGTAGCTAGCAGTGCAGGTTTTACTTCAAAATGAAAAGCAAATGTTAACTGTGTTCTAGTTTCTTGTAATAAACAATACCTGTAAAGTTTTTGTACTGTTATTTCTTTATATGTGCTTTTATATGTGTTGTAAGCCTCCCAGAGTGGCTGGGACAACCCATTCAGATGGGTGGGGTATAAATAATAAAATTGTTTTTGTTGTTGTTGTTAGACAAGAGTACCCAACTCAGGGAAACAGAGAGGGAGAGAAGTGGGTAAAGGGAGAGAGAGAGAGAGAGAGAGAGAGAGAGAGAGAGAGAGAGAGAGAGTTATGTTTTGGCATCAGTATTGGCTTGGCTGCATTTAACAGATAATTAAACACAGAAACAATGACTCCCTAATATAACTAGCCATTACAATAAATCTACTGTTCGTTTTGGCATTAGACAAAAGCTGTAAGGACTATAAAAGTCTTTACCGCCACAGTACCTTTTTATAGTAACTGCTACTTTATGGAAGCATGTACCATGAGCTTTACAGAAAGAACATGCTGTGTCCAAAATGAAGTTCAGTCAAGTGTTCACCAAACATAAATTTTGACTCTAGGACAGTATTGATAGGCATATTACTCTAGGGGCACAAACCTTCACAGTAGAGCGGTGGCTCTTAGCAAAATCGATATGGTAGGAGAGCACTCAGCACCGTGCAGAATTATCAGTGTCCTTAGATTACAGGTATTGAATAACAACTGCATGTCTGTATAAAGTAAGCTAGATTGATTTTTTTAATATATATTTTTACAGCTAATATTCCCCATCAATTAGTGCTAGGGATGGAATGTCCTGGATCTTTAAAACAACACGTTCAGGTGATTTGGCAATATATTTTGACGTGAACATGCTTATTATGTGTCGTGAAAATGACACAGACCACATGAAAAATGGAACCTCTATAGATTCTGCTGGTTACCACTGATGACATCCTTAGGTCACTGTCAACATGAGGGGGGAGGCATCAAGGAATGAGTCTGGAAGCCTGCCAAAAGTTAACTGCAAGTAAGTCCCACAAAAGTTAATACCTGCAAACTGAATTCAAACCCTAACAGCCTAATCCCTATAAATCCTTTAAAAAGGTAAAGGTAAAGGGACCCCTGACAATTAGATCCAGTCGTATCCGACTTTGGGGTTGCGGTGCTCATTTCGCGTTAATGGCCGAGGGAGCTGGCGTACAGCTTCCGGGTCATGTGGCCAGCATGACAAAGCCACTTCTGGCAAACCAGAGCAGCGCACGGAAACGCCGTTTACCTTCCCACTGGAGCGGTACCTATTTATCTACTTGTACTTTGAAGTGCTTTCGAACTGCTAGGTGGGCAGGAGCTGGGACTGAGCAACGGGAGCTCACCCCATCACAGGGATTCGAACTGCCAACCTTCTGATCAGCAAGCCCTAGGCTCTGTGGCTTAACCCACAGTGCCACCCGCATCCCATTATAAATCCTTACCTGGGTGTAAATATCATTGAATTTAGCAGGCCTTGCTTCTTAGCAAAAGTGCATAGGCTTGTGCTGTAAATCTAATTAAGTATGTAGGCAAACCCTGACAGAGCCATTTCTGGGAGGTCAAATGCTGTCCATCATAATGCAGTAAGCAGATCTACACACTGCTTTGCATAATCTCCATGCAGAAATGAATGAGGCAGCATGAAATTAATCAGAGAGGTTTGGGCTACAGAAAGCAGAAGAGCCTGTCCTGGTCTATAAGGTAAACAACCCCAAACCCATTGACAGGGCATTCTCTAATTAGGATCAAACGAAATCCTGCAAAACAGGAAGCATTCCTTTGCGTTCATATATTTATTTAAATCATTTATAAACTGCTGAACACCCTGGTTTCTAAGGGTGTGAAATGGGGATGCAAGAGGGAAACAGGATACATTAAAAAATAACCATAAAATTGGGGGTGGGGGGCTCGCTTAAGGTGCCTGGTGAAGAGTTCTCCGGAGTTGGATTTTAAGTAACACTGGAATGGAGAGGGGGTAGAGGAAAAAGTAGCTGGAGTCATATTTGGATAACTGCTGAATTTCATATTTCAAAAAATTGGGAACCAGCCATTATTAGCTTATTTCTCCTGAGCACAACATGAAATCTGCATGGCTCTTAGGAGTGTCTAACGCCTATTAGACTTCATCCCTCTTCCTGCACTCCACCTGAAAGACTCATACCAAGAAAGCCTTTATGATCAGTTTTCCCACCCTCTGCTTTGCTTAATATTCAGCCTTGTGAAACACTCTGGAGAACTCTAGAGTCTGGTAACTATTTAGTGGCATGTTTGTTGATCGTAAGAAAGGCCTGAAAAAGAGGCGCCAGCTACTAAATAAGGTTGTGGGGGCCTGATGTGACGTCCTGATATCAAACGCACAGCGTCCCGAGGAGCCAGGGGGAAGAACTGAACATGGTGGCAGCATGGCCCCAGGAACCGGTGGCCCCCATCCTCTCCCTCCCCCTGCTATGCAAAAGAAAGACAGGAGAAGCTGCCCCAGCTAGAGATGGGAGCAGGAGGAGAAAGAGCCACCAACTACCAAAGTTGTGCCACACCCAGCTTCAGGTTTGCCCTCCTCTACCCTCTGAACATTGGCCATTGGGCATGGGGGGGGCAAAGGAGTTGGCATCTATGGGCCTGAATTTGAGACTTGGTGGCCTCAGTGGCAACTGTTAGGTGAAGCTACAGGCCACCACCTGGTGGGGAAGGAACATCCTGCCATTACCTTTCCACATTGGGAGTTGGCAGTGGAGGTGAGCATGCTGAAGCCTGCATCGTGCAAACACACATGACAGAAGATCCAGCTTCCACCTTTGCTCTACCCCTTCCTGAAAAATAAATCCCTCCTGCCTCTTTAAGGAATTACATCCTTGTTGACAGCCTCCCATCTTCCCCAAATAAAAGAAATGAAGTGTGCAGTAGTTCCATCTAATACACATCCAATAGGCTGGAGGCATCTCAAAGTCTTCTTCTGGGATTCAGCTTGGTTCCAAACGGACCCCTGCCGCAATTCCTCCTGTCTGTTTGGATGCTGAGCTCCCCTAATATCACCCCCTCCCTCTACAAGAATTCATCTTCAAAAAGCATTTGTTATATATAGGTTTTCTGTCTCTGTCTCCATTTGTCTATTATTGAAGGTTATCCAAATCAGGTCCTGAGATCATTCCTCATCGATGCAGGCTGTAAATTTATTGATCTAAATAAGCTTTACTTAGGAAAACCACTAGTTTTGTTTCTGTCCCCTCCTTTTTCCCGTTTCTTTTTCTTTTTCTGCTGCCTCTCTTCTTGCTACCTTTGGGGATTTTTGAACTAAGAGATACTTAAATCAGAATTCTGCACACTAAGGATTTGTCCCACACTTGAGCCTTCTTTGGGTGTTCTGTTTGCATGTAAAAACAAAGGAAGAGCAAAGATGAGTGTGCTGAGCTCCACCCCTTGTTGACTTTCATGTAAGGATGCTGACGGAATTTGGTTCATAATTAAAGAAATGCATATCTACCTAATTTGTACTTAATGAAACAATATGCAAACCAAAACACAACGATTCTTTAAAAATTCCTACATCTCCAAATGCAGCTTTCTGGCAAAGTTGTTTACAAAAATGTATACACCGTGGTGAATTAAAATGCATGTATTCTGAGAAAATAGCACTCACAACTGTACTATTTTAAGGGATTTTATTTTTTTTAAGCCCGTTGATGTAACAAGTTTGGAAAACTGCAGATGGGAAAAATGAAAAGCTGGGAGGAATCAAGCCGCCTCCTGTACTGTGGAAGATACAGAACTATGGACTGCTTGCTGAACATCCATGACTACGGGAGGCTCTCTGCTTCAGAAGTGCCTCCTCCAACTCACGGAGAATGACAAGGGTGGTGAAGCTTTAGCACACTGATCTCTGCTCTCCCACTGAAGATGGCTTATTTTTAATTAATCTGATGTGAGTTGAGGTTGCTGCATGTTAGCTTCTAACACAACCTTCCCCAACTTGCTGGCCTTCAGAAGGTCTGGAATGCAGCAACATCCATTTCTGGAGGCCACCAGCTTGGGAAAAGCTGCTCCTATACCAACAACTGAGCTCAGGAGTTGGAGAATACACAGACCAGGTGCGAGCAGGGCCACCGACATACCCAACCTCATCCTGAAGGAGGATAAGAACTACATGTATGTATCGAATGTCCCACTACTTTGACTGAAAGATACAGGCTGCAACCTAATGGCTCTTTACCTGGGAATAAGATCCATTGAACTTAATGAGACTAACATCCAAGATGATGAATATGGGATTGCCCTGCTCATTTTTCTATAGGTCCAGTTCACCTGGAGTGTTTCAGGCTGCTGCACACCTGAAAGTAAGCTTGACTGAATTCAGTGAGACTTACTTAGAATTGTATCGTTCGAAATCTTTCTTGGTTTTGCTAAGCACATTCTGTGCCCATCCTCCAATGTTAATGAGATAAGATGCTTAGCCAATCTAAAACAATTGCAGTTTTGTTGATCCAAATGACTCTCCAAATGCATTTAAGAAAATAGGCTTATTGTACCAGTTTAGTCCTGTTTAATTTCATACTCACTTATCCTAAATAAGACTGGACCAGAACAAGTCTAAATCATCTTAAATGGGTTGAGCACTGGGCAATAATGAATGAATGTGCTCTATTTGAAAGTATAGGTAAAATACAGGATAGCGGACAACAAAAAACCCTGTTTAATTCTATTCCATTTATTCTGTTCAGCAGCCTGGAATCTCTTTCACAATGGAACTAAATTGAAGCTGTCACTAGTCACTATTAATTGTGGAGACCCATGCTAGCATTCATTTTCACCTCTGAAATAACACTGTCTTTTTTTTTATTCTCCTGTCTATACAGACACACTTATTAGAAACAAAAAGTAGGAAATATAAGATGCAGCAAATCAAATATTTGCTATTGCCCCCAGTATGTCTCTGGACTGTGTTAAACATGCTAAAATCCAACGCTCATAATAAGCATAAGTAAGCATTGGGAACAGTTCATGCACAAGCATTATTGCAAAGGACATGTTCCCAGGAATGCATCTAATGCATTTAAATTCCCAGTGTTCCTTTGGCATTCCTGATCTTCATATTTGTTGATTTCACTAATGAACCAAAAACAGAATCAGCCTAATAATATAAAGTATAAGATAACAATCTTAGGAACAACGTGGCCATAATGTGAGTCAATCTCTCTGGGTATGTTTCACAGTATTTTCAGAGAGATCCCTTCCCCCAATAAATTTGGAAAATATGTTGCCATATTTTTACCTATTCCTCAAAAGCTGAGGCTCTGATACAACCTTCCCCAACATGCTTTCCTCAAGATGTTATGGACTAAAACACCCACCAGCCCTATTCAGAATTGCCAATACTCAAAGATTATGGGAACTGTAGTCCAAAGTACAAGGAGGGCACCAGGGCGGGGAAGGCTGCTCTACTACCAGCAAGTGGCGTCAGGAGTTGTGCCCGTGGGCTTATTTTATCCTCAATGTAGGTTTATCCAAGGTAGGATAGGCTGATAGTTGGGTCTCCCAATCCATCACAACATCTATTAAATAAACTAAATCCATGAATTAATAAATATAACTTAAGTGGGAATTATTTAATAATGTAGTTACCAAGTAGGGATGCAATCTAACTTACGTAAGTAATTCTTATTTAACGTTCAGACTAAGAAAAACTAGAGTTAAGGTAAGTAGTAAGGTAGCATTTGTTACATAACTACATTTGAAATTAAAGACTTGCTCATATGTTACACTGAACACAGGTAACTCATATGTTAGCCTCTACCTGTGTTCAGTGCACATTTGCAGAGATACACTGAACACAGGTACAGGCTAACATATGATTTACCTGTGTTCAGTGTATCTCTAAAAGAACTAAAAGAACTAAAAGAAACATTCTTGCAGAATATAACTTGGGAAGACTGGTGCACCCATGAGGCAGGGTGAAGCAGCCATCTTGTGCAGCAGACTCCTCTGAGGCAGTGAGCCTGTGAGTGCCACCCCCACCCTAAAAAATTGCCTCTGCCACTAACAGAGAAGCAGCTCGGACATTGGCACCAATTTCCAGTAAGATGTCACAGGTTCTCACTGAAATATCGCATGCCCTTGCCAAAACCTGCCACTTCACACCGCCACCAAGCAACCTAGGTGTTGTGGTGGGGTTGGCATGGCATGGCAGCAGGGTGGGGCAGCTCTTTGCATTTTGTTTGCAGCCACCCCTGACACTTGGCCAGTTGGGAGAGGAGAAATAGACTTGAGATAGCCATGTACCCTAAAACTAATTAATAATCCAAGCCATTTCTGAAGCCACTCATTATTCAACAAAACTTCAATTAGACATACAAACTTGAGAGATGGGGGGGGGGCATGTTTGTCTTGTCCTACAACTCATAACAAATATGAACAAATAAAAGATTTCCTGTATTTAATCTATGTCTTTCCTCCAGGCTTGCAAATAATAAATGAAGGATCAGTTCTGTTATTTGGAAATGATTTCCTCCCCCAGTTTAGTTTCATTATGAAAGCCTATTTTTTATTTTTAGAAAGTCATTCTAAACAGCAAATGTCATTGGGGGAGGGGAGATTTCACTGTGAAAACTTGGGAACAAAACTACCTAGTAATATGTAGTTACAGCAATGTTTTGCAGATGCATAAGCCATTAGGATCCCACTAGAATTCCCAGTCGCTAAACTTGGCAGAAACAGTCTTTTTTTTCTTTTTTAGAAAACAATACCGCAAGCAAGTGAGAGACGTTTTTCTATTGAATAAGAGCCTGATATTTCCAGATGCCAGATATCGAAGTTTCGTGGCAGCCTTGCCATCTTTGTTAAAATCAATGCTTCCATTTCGTGAGCTGGTAAGATGGAGGAACTCAAGTGTTTTCTTTCCTTAATGAACCTTTCCCTCTAACAAAAGAATATTGACTGAGGCGCCTGAATATTATTGACAAAGCCTTATTTGTTTTCTGAACTCACCAGTTTAAACAACAAAAGTAATTACATGGAATGGCTAAATCCCCTGACAACAACTTGGGAAGGTTGGAGATCAACCCCATGTAATTTAACTCTGAGTGAAGGGGAACTGATTTGCATAATATGAAAATGATAGTGCCTAGGTTTTGGAGTCCAGACTGTGGTACCACTAGTATTTACACTTCATTTCCACATTACGAATAGAGATTCTATGTCTTCCCACAATGAAACACTGTCCCTCAAACCCATAATGTGAGAGAGGAATGAACCAGAATACGAATTAATCCCTTTGAAATGTCTTGCAGGAAGAGGAAGGCCAATTTGCACATGATGCAGGCAGGGCAAACCTAGATTTACAACTGGCTGGGGTGGAGGGCAAAGCATGTATTACACCGCAGCTGCATGTAACAATAGACCAGCACAGGGCTGATCTAAGAAATGGTTGCCGCCTGAGGCAAAATACAAGATGGCATTGCCCCTACCACTCCATTTCACATACAGAAGTCAACTAGATTGGCAGCTGAATCAGACATCAGCTCTGGTCCTCTACTGCACCAGAGGGCAACAGGTTAACTTAGATGGTGCAGCAGAGCTGAATGACTGCATAGGCTGCCACCATCATCTCACACATACATAGCATCTGCTGCATGAGGCAGTTTCCTCACTTTGCCTAACGGTAGGAAGAAAGTTACACAGGGTTTCAACTGGCCTAACAAGCACTTCCTGGAAAATAGGGGGAGCTTGATCAGCACAAGGTCCCCATTCCCTCATGGGCAACATTATAATACATGCCAGTGGTGTATGAGGCAATAGGTTGTGTGGCCACTGCCCAGACACACATGCCATACTCCAACCAGACAAGAGGTATCATCCCAGTTCCGAAACCTGGTGTTCCAGCCAGGTACAATCTCCAGAGGAGGATGCCGAACAGAACCAGTGGGGCTGTGAGTTTGGCTTCTGTAGTGGCAGGGTCTCTTTGGTAGTGGCACAAAATTATGGAATGCTCTCCCCCAGGCGACTTGGAAGTTGGCCAAGCCTTTTCCATCTTCTTGAGCCTTTGGAGTAACTTCTTGTTTGCACTTCTGCTTTCTTTGGGGGAATTGTCTGATATTGAGACTTTAGAGAATTAAGGCTTTGCCAGTTTTATTATGTTATTTTTGTGTGTGAGAGTTTGTGCACCTGTTGGAGAGGTGAAAAATTATTTATTACATTAAGAAAAAACAAGCTGGGCTTTGGTTTTTTGTTTGTGTGGAAACATGCAAGATTGACCATAAGCCAATCCTCCTTTTTTGCCTGTGTGTTTTAATTGTTTATGCTGAGTTTTAATTTTCTCATTTGTTTCCACGGCTCAAGAGCTTATACTGTAAAACACAAAGCTCAGAATTCTACACTATAGACACAATGTGATCCTTTATACTCACAAGGATTTAGGTGTATGTTCACATGGAATATGTGTGTGTGTGTGTGTGTGTGTGTGTGTGTGTGTGTGTGTATTCAACCCTAGCCCTCACCAAACATCAATCCACTAGAACACCCCTTTTCATTTAAGGGCCCATTATTCATCTCTGTTTCCTTATATCTCTGCTTGCTATTGAGTCCGTCTCCTCGCTGTTGCTATGGGGCAGGGAAGGGGGAGGCTCAGCTGAATGGAATTCATGGTATAGATTGAGAAATTCTCAGGCCTCCTTAAACTGCTCAGAGCGGCGTGTCTAATCTAGCCACACAGTATTCAGAATATGTGTGAGGCTCAAGAAGGAGAATGGAGGAAAGCACCGAGAACATATAAATATACGCAATACGAGCATGTCAATTCCGTAAAGTGCTTTTTAAATACCCTTCTTCCGTTCCCCGGCATCATTAACATTTGCGTTTTGTAGATTGTCCCAGCAGTTATACACAAGCATTGGGAACTATTACCAGGGCAGAGGGGGATTCATAGGTCTGCTTGTGTGCGAAAAGCTGGTCAGACAACCCAACATCTGCAGGGCCAGAATCTTAAGGGAAAAGACATAATATGTGGATTAATGAAATATCCACCAAGAGAGCTTGCATATTATGTGGCATCAACATTCCCTTTGTTTTCCTCTCAGCAGAGGCTCAGGTTGCCACCTCAGCTGCTAAGGAATGATGCTTGCGGATTCACAACCCTCGCCAGAGCCATCTTCGACGGGTCCACCAAGCAGAGCTCGCTTGGGATCCTAGCATCTGGATCACTAGCCGGGTGCTGGCATTTCAGCAGGAGATGTGTTGTTTTGCAGTTTGTGTTGTATGCGTTTAGCCACATACATTAGCCAAGTCCCCACCCATCCCAAAAGAAAGGAGAGGGGGGAGCGAAAGGCAGCCAGCTGTTTCCGTGATGTCGGGGCAAAGGGAGGGAGCCTTGGGCTTAATACCCGTTTGTTGAGATGGTTGCTGTTTGCAAAGGAAAGAAATTGTTTGATATAAAGGACTTTGAATAATTTATGCAATATTTAATAATGCAGTAAACCAGGGAGAGTTCAGCAAGACAGGCATGGCACTCTGAATTATTTGCCTGCCTTGCTTCTCCAAATAAAAACCCCTCACATAAATGCTATTAGAACACGCAATAAACCCAGCGAGAAATGCCGTCTAATTTGAAAATGAAACTAAACTACAGCAGGTAAATCAAGGTTGTGGGGTGGAAACAACGTCGTTTGCGGCTATATATATTTTAACAAGAAGAAAACGAACTTCAGGGTGTGCGTGTGTGTTAATCTGCACTGGTGGGAAAAGGCATTTCTTAATCCCAGATCTAGAGCTTTCCGTATGATCCTTGAAACCGTTCCAACTCCACAGTAGCAAAAAATAAATAAATAAAATTGCTGTGATAAATGGCTAGAAATGTAGTTCACAGTGTGTCTCGGGAGCAATTGCATTTTAGAACAATAAGTTCTAAATATGTAAGATCTTTTCCCAATATACTACCTTATGACTTTTCATTTTTCAGTGTCCTTAATATGCATGTTGAAAATGCTGTTTAGCAGTTTTAGTAATGCACAAAAATACAATGTGCAGCCTGCATTTTCCCTGTGGTTTTTCACCCCCCCCCTTCCTCTTTGTTTTACACCTCTTATTCTGCTCTAAACCACAATGGAACAGACATCTAATTTTTTCCATTGTCCTTCTTATACAGGGGGGAAATGACTTTACTTTCTATATATTTAAATCACTACAACTTAGCATGTGGGTAGGATTTTGATCAGCACATGCAAGATTAGTCCAGCAAGGCAAAATTCTGAACGGCACCAATATTTTATAGTTATATATCCAGTGGCTTTGATCCAACACAATTCTATTCAGATTACACCCACTGAAATGAACTGACAGAAAACAGGAACAGAAAATCCAAACTTCTGCTCCGCCATGTTGTAGAGGGTTCTGATGGAGAGGAACTGTCCTTCCATTCAGCCCTGTGCAGTGCCAGCTGCCTCCACTGGTGGGGGAGCTTGACCATTGGCACATCAGTGCACGTGCCCCCAAAACAGGTGGATGAAGCTACTACTGTACCAGCAATATCACAGCAGCCAGCAGCCATCAGAAACCCCCCCCAAAATGGGGGGTGGTAGTTTCAGGACATGCAGAAGAGGGTGCAACTGGACCAGCACAGAATCCACTGGATGGCATGAAGACAATGGGCCTGATCCTCCTCCATCTTTTGCCCTACATGACACAAGCATCAGAGCTGTGGATGTGATGCTCGCTGCACCATTCCATCAAGCTATCCCACCACCAGTCAAGGGTTAAGATTGTTTTTTTTAGTGATGTCCATTAATTACTAGGGGTTTACTCTGTTTAATGTTGGGTGCAATCCAATGGGTTGCAGTCAATTAACTGCTACTCAGAGTAGTACTACTGAAATTGTTGACCATTACTAACTTGGGTCCATTATTTTCAGTGTGTCTACTCTGGTTAAAAGTTAGATGAATACAACACAATGGGCAGGAAGATTCATCTAATGAGTCCTTTCAGCAGAAGCCCTAAGCATGGGGTTCCACTTATGCAATAGATATTTCCCCCATCTCTGCTCTCCCTGTGCATCCCTCAAAATTGGCTCTGGATAAGTTAGGAAAATTCCCAGAACAGTGTGCAGCAGGAGAAGATGGGTGCTGGTTCTTTCTGGCAAGCTGCAGTACTTGCACAGACTTTGTTCATCATAGCGTGATGTTAAATTCCATCCAATGTTTTCATTCTCAGTTTCCTTAGACTTCATAAAACCTCATTTTATGGCCTTTCCCATTGAAGAGTTGTCTGTAATCCAAGCCCACATATAAAGCCCTTATATAATTTATCTTCAGTGCACATTCAAGCAACCTGGAGATTTTATTGTTGCAAAATCTAGATCCTGCTGATCCAAACATGTTCCATATTTTAAAACGTCCAGGCTAATTATTTTATTGCTACAACATTAGACCTAGAAAATGCATCCATTTATCCAAATATTTAAGTTGATTTCAAAGATGAGATTGTCACTTGAAGAATAGAAATGGATTGGACCCTTAATTTCCTGCCCAAGGATAGGACTACTCAGCCACACATTTTAAAAAACATTTTAATACTGTTTTATGATCTGCATTATGCTTTATATTCTCTTTATGCATGTCGCTTGGGTACTCCTGGGTGTAGAATAGTGGAAATAAATGCATAAATAAATACAATATCAATCCAGTCTATCAGAACTAAAGTATGCATGGAAGAGAAAATAGCCCTATTTAAGGGTATTTAAATCAAGACAGCAAGACAGGCCACTGTCTATATACAAGTAAGGGAAGATGAACATCCCTTTGTTAAATTGTTAGTTTGATATGGGAGAAGCTTCAAATACAAGGCAGTTTCCTGTGCACATCATAGGAACATAGAAAGCTGCCCATTAGTCTATCTAGCTCAGTATTGTCTACACTGACTGGCAGCAGCTCTCCAAGGCTTCAGACAGACGTTTCCCCCAGCCCTACCTGGTGGCGTCTAAAATTGAACCACACAAAGGGATTTCCTGCATGCAAAGTGCTTGCCCGACCTTGTGTAGCTCCAATTCAGGATGTTCATCAGGGTCGTTATGTTCTGAATCACACATTCAGAATATTGCACCCCCAATGGAAATATAGAATCTTGTATATTGTGGAAATTCCATGGAACTCCATTACAGGAAGGGAACGGCCATAACTATGTGGTAGATCAGCAGTTTTGCATGCAGAAGATTCCAGGTCCAATCCATTGGCATCTCCAGGCAGGTCTGAAAGAGACTTTCATGCGAACACCACCTTTATTTTCCTTTTTAAAAAGAATTGTTTGTCACCACCCTAAATCAGCTCTGTATCATACTTTCCCCAATCCTCATCATAATGTGTTTCATTCCATTATGGTGCCAAAAGAACCGGGGTGCATGGCTACCCTTTTTTTTCCTATGGTCAACAGTGTTTTTTTAAAAATCCCCTTGCTATTTAATCTTGGACTTTTGTGAAGATGCAAATTCGGTTTGGTCTGAAACTAGGCACCATTTAAAAATCCAGTCATTTGTCACATAGCTAATTAATGTGCTGAAAAACATTTTTCCCCAAGATGGATTTATTGATCTAATTAATTTAGGTTTTCATTGCCTCAGCAGGAAGAAGCTCCTCCTTATTCTGATGACACATGATCCTGACACAGATATTGGCCATATGAGATATATTGTTGATGTTTGCAGTTGTTACAGAAGCTAGCTACTGTTTTTGTTTCTACTCCTTCCCATTATAGTAATGATGTATTTTGATATTTAGTGGAACGTTTTATGAGAAATTTTAATAATACAAAATCGAAAATTCTTTCTAGTAGCACCTTAGAGACCAACTGAGTTTGTTCCTGGTATGAGCTTTCGTGTGCATGCACACTTCTTCAGATACACTGAAACAGAAGTCACCAGATCCTTAAATATAGTGGGGGAGTGGGGAGGGGTATTACTCAGAAGGGTGGTGGGAATGGGTGATAGGCTGATAAGTGTGGAAAACCTGTTGACGACTCTAAGCGTAGGGTTTGGCCTGTTTGTCCAATACCAGAGCCTGCAATAAACCCAGATGCCAACTTTGCTGCCACATAAACCCGGATAACACCATTACTGGTCCCAACAACATCAAACACACCATCTCAGGACTATTTAATTGCTCATCTTCCAACATTGTGTATGCAATCAAATGCCAACAGTGCCCTTCAGCTCTCTATATTGGACAAACAGGCCAAACCCTACGCCAAAGGATAAATGGACATAAATCTGATATCAGGAATCACAAGACAGAGAAACCAGTAGGAGAACACTTCAATCTCCCAGGACATTCTATAAAAGATCTCAAAGTAGCTGTCTTAATACAAAGAAATTTCAGAAATAGACTGGAAAGAGAAGTGGCTGAATTGCAACTAATCACCAAACTTAAAACCATGGAGAAACCTGGTTTGAACAAAGACATTGGATTCTTATCTCATTATACATAACAAAGCCATCTTTAGCCATCTCACCCCTTGCCTTTCCCTGCAAGACTAATTGCAGCCGTTTAGAGTCGTCAACAGGTTTTCCACACTTATCAGCCTATCACCCATTCCCACCACCCTTCTGAGTAATACCCCTCCCCACTCCCCCACTATATTTAAGGATCTGGTGACTTCTGTTTCAGTGTATCTGAAGAAGTGTGCATGCACACGAAAGCTCATACCAGGAACAAACTCAGTTGGTCTCTAAGGTGCTACTAGAAAGAATTTTCGATTTTGTTTTGACTATGGCAGACCAACACGGCTACCCACCTGTAACTTTAATAATACAGATAATAACAGATCGTTATTCATAAGCCCTGGATTTTACCTGCAGGTTCCTTTAATGTTAATCGTGAGTGCAATTAACAGACCAACTCACATAAATATGTCAATAAACATGCAAGCGTTATTTTGACTACTAAGGGCAAATGTTGTTTAGAATTTCACGTATTTTCCAAATCCCAGGCAATAATACTTAACCTGTCAAGCATTTGCTCATTTGCAGTTATTTCTTTTGAACAAAATTGTGCAAGCCTTCCAGAGCGATCCAAATGCATTTCTGATGTGCCGATATGGTGGGTTCATTCGTGAAGCTTACTGGGTGATCTTGGGTCAGTCTAACCTGCACCTCACTGTGTTGTTATGAAGACTGGAATACAAAAGGGTGAGAGAATCTATTCTCAACCTCTTCATCTTCACCCCACCTCACCCATCGCCCCACCCCACCCACCTCTTTCTCCCCTTTCTTCCTAATGTCTCAACAACCAAAACTGATTTGTAAAAATGTTACATGGAAAAAATACGTGAGAGACATTGCACACACCTTTGTAAATCAAGAAAATCTTTAATTAAAAAAAAAAAACTTTAAAAAGCAGGGGTGGGCAGGGAGAGTTTCTCATTCTACCATTTCACTTCTTTTTGGTTTGCCATCACATGTAAAAATAATGTCCAGGCCTTAAGAAAACACTGGCCACGTGAGCAGCCTTCAATGCAGCCAGCTTCAAGAGCAAGTCGGAGCCTGCAGACGGCCTCTTCCATTTTCAGTCACTGCAGGGGGAAATGGAATAAGTGGAGCAGATGCCTAGTGAGGCATAGCTAATCCAAGAGGACAGTTCAGACTTGTTATAGACCCATTGCTGATAATAAAATCTGAATCTAACCGCCGACTGAAATCCACTGGAGACTCCCGACTTCTTTAATATTTAAAGTTATGGAAGCACTTGACACGGAGGTGGATCAAATATCACTGGTTTGCGTGCAAATACTTACTTAGGCAACCCACCGCAGCCCAATCTGTGCGGAGCGATTCGGGCGGACACTCGTGTAAAGGCACCTAATTACAATGTTCCATTACTCTGGCCTCACTGTCACAATTGGCCCTGAGTGGTCATGGCTGATTTATTTCAATTAAGTCTTCGTGGGCTCAAAGTTATGACAAATTTATGTTTTGACTGCAAGAAAGCGGTAGCAATCACGACACCACCAAAACATCAAAACAGAAGGGAGCATTGCCTGTTAACACGCAGGCTGCTCAATTCCCAGGGCTGAAGCATCCGACTTAGTTCAGCTCAGTGACTGCATGGAGGCTCCCGTGATGCTCACATAGGCTGCGGAAAGCTCTTCCGCCAGCACTGCAAGTGAATGAAGGAGAGAGAGAAATGCAGGCCTCTGTTTGTCTTAGCTGTGCCTCTTGCTTTTGAACATTCTCTGTCTCTGAGTGGCAGGGGAAGAAAAGTGTCTGCTTTAATGAAAGAATTTGATGCAAGGAAGGCCTGTAAGGAATTGATGGGGCCACACATAAATCATCCTTTTATTATCTCTATCACTGCACACACCAAGGACAGGAATACATAGTCAGTTGTTCAGGTTCCATGTCAAGTAAAAATTCAGGCTGCATAAACACTTGAAGCACATTGGGTTCTATTTAACGTAGCGCTAAGGCAAACATTAAAGTGGAAGGGATTTTTCATTGCATGACAGAATATTCTCCTTCTCCGCATACTTCTCAACCGTCCTGATCTGAGTGGGACATCTTAGAATTACTGTACAGAAGCCATTCCAGCCTCTGATTGGATCCTGGAATGTCCCATTTTTTAGCATGACATTCTGGTGGGCGTTAGCTAACTGGTGCCAGAGTGCCAGACCAGCAAACACCCATTTTTGGGTCTGGCATTATCGCGCGAATCAGCTGGCTCCAACAAGAGCTCAGGACACAAAATTGAGCATCCCAATTTTGATCAGCAGGATGTTGGAGGGTATGACTCTGCGGAGCTCCTAAATCTGATCTGGGTTTTTCCCCAGCCCTCTGAAGCAAATTTTGGGGTAGCCTGAGGTGAGCACTGCTGGGGGGGGGGGGGGAGAGAAGAAGAATCCCCTTGAGGTAGTGCTAATCTTTGCACTAGCACAAAATGTCTATTGAATACCACCCACTGAAATCACTGGATTCCTCCAAAGAATTATGGGAACTGTAGCTTGTTAAGCATGCTGAGAACTGTAGCTATGTTCTCAATATTCTTTGTGGGGAGGTCATGTGCATTAAATAAGCTTTAAATTGCTAGAGTTTTGTATCGTCATTCCACATGATGAAATTTGGGGTGGCATTCCAGCCCAGCATACAGTTCCTTCCTGACATTTAAATTTTAGTACAGCATGGAGGTGTATCAATAATAAAAAACCCCACAGTTCCATAATGCAGCAGGTAACACAGAGTAAAAGGAATGTTGCAATTCAGGATGGAAGCACTAGTATTATATCAAAGCCAACTAACAGAATGATCTCCACCTCTAAATCCAGCTTCACAATTCCAGGTGTGTCTCACGCACATCATCATTGGCATCGCTGACCCACCACACTGCATTTGAAACACAATATGCAGAACAGACAGGATGTGTCCATGCCTAACTTCTGCAAATCTGCAGCAAAAGATGTATAGAAAATTACTGCAGTTGGCAAGTGCATTACTGTACCACCTCACTACACTGTGAATGTTGCTTTTATACACAGTTGGGAAAGCTATAAAAAACCCTATCTGATCTAAACTCATATGATGTTATGCTACATCTCCTTTCTTCACTTCACATACTTCCTACCTTGTTCACCACTTCCCCATTCACTTTGCACCATAACTAAATAAATACATCTAAAGTACAAGCTACTCTGGGGCTTTCAGACACCTTGTGAAGTCAGCTGCCTTGTTCAGGGTAATCTGCACATTCCTAATTAACTAAAAGCATTAGTCTGCTTCCTGTAGATCAGGAACTGTGTGCATAGGCTATTTCTTGCCCACTGGAAGCCATTAACATTCTGTTATTCATCTAGCAGAAGAAACTGGCATTGTATGACCACCTTTCCTCCTAAACAACACCTGCCACTCTCATAATTTACCTGAGTTGCATCATCTGTTCCCCAGAATATCATCTTACACTTCAGTTCTGTATCTTCTTTTAGAAAAAAAAAAAATTCCACTGCTGAAAAGCTGAAAGCGATCACCTTTGTCAGAGGCAATATATGCTAAGAATTACAAAGATGGAGATGGAGATGCAAAATTTTCAGATATAGTATTTTAAAATTTTAACCATTTGGAAAGATTTTATATCTCCTGCTTTGAAATTTTAACTGTTGTTAGATTTTTATGCTAGTTGATTTGTGATGTTATTGCTTGTTTTTAATTCTGTGCTCTTTATAAATTCTTTTTTTAAAAAAAGTGGTAGGATAAATGATAATGATAATGCTGCCAAATATTCACAACACATATATAGCTTCTGAGAGCCTTTCTGGATTTTCAAGGAACATGTAGAGAGCTGTTCAGCTTTTGAGTGCAATCAAGACGATTCCAGCTAACACATCAAATTACATTTTCCCAGCAATACAATATTGCAGAATGAGTACTGGGAAAATGGGTCCCCCCCCCTTTAAATGCTATATACCTTAAGGCATATATAGAATATATATATTACAATAAACATTTTGTAGAACGAATTCTCCTTTTTATACCTATTCATGGCTGACTGTCATTTTGTGAACTGCTGAACAGATGGAATGAGATCCTATTAAAGCCTACAAAGGATTTTACCTTTAATGGAACTTTGATTACAGCTTTAAATATTTAAAACTTCTAATTGATATAACACAGTTGTCCAATTTTGCTAAGAGCTGCATTCATTCAAGAACAGGCCTCAAGGTATGTGTTGTTCTAGCTGGACCAAGCACCAGAAAAATAGAGGTGCTATACAGACTATAATCTAACAGCTAGCAAAACAAAGAAGAATTCTCACCAATCAGGTGTTCAAGATGAGGATCAGGGGTACTGCACTCCATCCCCCTTTGCCACCAGAAAGCTGGGACTTTTTTGATGGCCACATTTCTACTGTTGACACCTAATCTGATATCTGCTTCCTCATGAAAGTTCCATAAAATGTATTCCATTGGCTAAATCAGTTATGGAGAACTGATACCCTTCCCTAACCATTAGCTATACTGACCATAGCTGTCAACTTTCCCCTTTTTAAGGGAAATTCCCTTGTTCCGAATAGGATTCCTCGTAAGAAAAGGGAAAAGTTGACAGCTATGATACTGACAAGAGCAGGAATCCAACCTAATCTGGGGGACCATAGGTGCCCCTTCCCTCTGCTGAACAAAAAGACAACAAGGCTAGAAATGGGTGAGAACATTTTGCTTTGCCCCAATCTTTCAACTTCTGCTTCCTGAATTTTGAAAGCCACTGTGGTATAGCGGGTAAAATATTGAATTGGACTTCAGTCCCTGCTTAGACCTGAAACTCACTTGGTGGGTGGCCATGAGGAGCAAATAATATTGTCTTACCGTAACTTACGGTACCTCACAAGGTTTTTTTGCAAGGATAAAATGGGAACATCAATGTATGCCACCCAGAGTTCCTGGGATAAAAATAATAGGATAGTATCTATCCTAATAAAAGACAAAGCTCTGGCTTTATTGACAAATTACAAATGAACAAATCACTGGGGCCAGATGGCACCCACCCAAGAGTTCTTAAAGAAATCAAAAGTGAAATTGCTGATCTCATAACAAAAATCTGTAACTTGCCCCTAAGATCGTTCTCCATATCTGAGGACTGGAAAGTGGCCAATGTAACACCATTATTATTTTTTTAACAACGGGGATCCGAGAAATTGCAGGCTTTTCAGCTTAATGGCTGTTCCAGGAAAACTGGTGGAAAGCATTATCAGAGACAGGATTACCAAGCATATAGAAGATTCAATTGATTTAAAAAAAACTTTCAATTTAACATGTGTAAACTGTTAATCTGAAACATACTGTGTTAAGGGCTTTCACTCAAACTCAAAATTGTCAGACCCTTAACAGACACATTATTGAAGCAATGTTTATATGCTATGTTATCTTAGTGGTCATCAACTGGTGGGTCAGGAACTAATACTGGCCTAATCTGAGGTAGGTCGTAGCACCAGCATTACAACCATACAAACAGATGGTGAAAAATTAAGAAATGGGCCCCCATTTACGTGTTCAGGTTAAAGGTGGCCACCTGTGGTTAGTTCCAGCTTCACCACTATCTTAGAGCTGGGGTTCATGGAGCCATGGTGGAAAACTGGATGGAAATGTCAATACAGTGTATAACATCTGTGAAAAGGAAAAGGAAATAGATCCATTTATACAGAATGGATTTTATTCTTCTATAAGACAGGACTAAGGGGATAAGTAAGTCTGATATCTATGTAAGAAGAACAGATTTTGGCTTCCAATGGCACCCAAAGTAGGACCTGTTTCTTCATTGGAAAGAACCTGAAAACAGCCCAGTCAGGTTCAAACTGATACGTAGACAATTTGGAACATCAACTATTGTTTTCTCACTCAAACCTTTTGCTATAAGTCTCAAGTGGTCATTTGATTTCTTGGGAGCCACTTCACATATCATATTCTTTAGATGTACACTTAAGATGTTTTCTACTATGCACCTAAAAATGTAAAATTTGAACACCAACAAACAGATTCTACACTCAAACGTATTGTTGCACGCCACCCCAATCTTCAAGTGGTACAGGATTCCGGGGGTTCCAGGCGTGCTTACTCAGGACCCATGTTTCCTTTTGGGATTGTGGCACAGTGGAGACTGTGGTGTCTTTATGATATATGGTTTATTTACACATATATACAACCTGATCCTACAATGGAGGGGCTCACAGCATTAACAATCCAAGAGGGTCTTGCTTCTTCCATAGGGACATCCTTGTATTCAAACAGGTATCAACCATTGTGCTGTGATCCTCTCTCCAGCTTGCTGCCTTTTCCACCTGCACCCCTTTCTTTCTCTAGCTCACAGCAAACTCTAAAACTTCAACATCTGTCCTTGTCTTCTAACAGTCGAAGGAGGGGCTCTATCCATTTGCCATCTGGCACAGAGCCTCATCTCCTTAGTTTTCTTAATGGGTCATCATTAAGAATTTCCTTAATGGCCCTCATCCAGGCAATTGTCTCATGAGGAATCTGGCCTGGCTTATATTTTAAACGTTGCTTGATCCAGATGTTCAGGAGTCTCAATTAAATTCTAACACTTTACTGAATCCAGGAATTTGGTGGAGTCTGACACTCACAAACTCATAACAATATAGTCTATTTACCAAGGAGGCATGATTAGCTACAGCTCTGTAACAAGAAGCCACTAGCTCACAAACCTGCCCCGCTTCCTGTTAACTAAACTTACCCAATGGGCCGAGGTTAACAATCTGATTGGTCCTGAGCAGGCAGGATTTAAACTGAATCAGTCAATCACAGGCCATGTTTTAGTTTTAAACCACCTAGCCCGGAAATACTCCACCCCTAGTAGAGGCCAACTCTGTGTGGCCTTTATTGACTTAAAGGCTGCCTTTGATAGTATTCCCAGGAGATTACTTTGGGAAAAATTAGCCCGATGGGGAATAGATGGAAGGCTCCTGTGGTTGATAATTCAATTACATGAAGGGTCAGCTGCCAGGGTGAGAATTACCCCTGCCGGCGACCTCATAAACTCTACACCTATTAATAGAGGAGTCCGTCAAGGATGTATTTTAGCCCCTTTTCTTTTTAATTTCTTTATTAGTGATATGAGGGTGCCCCTGATGGAATATCAAGAAATTATCCATGCTCCCCGCCTTGCCCAATACAGATGCCCCCTTTTACTTTATGCAGACGATGCAGTGATCCTATCCTTCTCAAGAGTTGGCCTTAGGAGAGCACTAAAAATCTTTAGTTCCTATTGTAAATCTAATCTCCTTACTATAAACCAAGTTAAGTCTAAGGTTTTAATTTTCTCTAAAAGCCGGAAAACTTATAATTGGAGATTAGATGGGAAAGCTATTGACCAGGTCTTTAAATTTCAGTATCTGGGAGTCTTTCTGCAACATAACATGGGTTGGAAGGCTCATTTGGCATATATTTCAAACAGAGCTAAAGCCCTTTCCTTTGCGCTTTTGTGCTTTTTCTTTTCAGACGGGGCTTTTCATATTCCATCTGCCCTAAAAGTTTTCAAGGCCAAGGTGATCGCGACTTTGACATACGCGGTCTCAACATGGGGGACCACTGTAAATCTAACCCCTCTGGAGCTAATTGTTGTTTTGATATGGACCAATGGTTGTAATAAAATTACTACTACTACTACTACTACTACTCACAAACCTGAGTTTTACACTGTATTGTCCATGAACATTTCATCAACTGAAATGCTGATGGGTACAGTTCATATTAATATTGGCAAATAACAACATCTGCAACATGGAGGAAAGGAGTGCTTTTAAGCAATAGACATCTTTCTCATTTTCCACATCACCAATATAGTTGTATGATCTTTCAAAATCCTAACATGAAGGTGCATTTCTTGCAACTGATAAGGCCCTGGAGTTAGAATTTAATGATCTCATGCTTAATTTGTGGACAGAAGCAATCAATTGTATAGATTGGCCCAGCTCATCATTAACTAGATGTAATGACATAATTAGATGTCCATTACATTTTTAAAACTGCCAGTGACAAACTCAAAAGATTACTGAAGATCTTTGGTTTTTCCAGATATGCTGTTTTCTCAGTGTGTGAGGGTTGGGACCTGTAACAAACAAGCATTGGATCAATGAAACATAACAGTCCATCCAAAAGTTGTGGAACAGAAATGAGGCCAGGAACATAACTGTTGCTAAGGATACTAGATCAAAACTTTTAAAATATAAATAAAAGCAACACCTAGCAAGTAATTTGTAAAGGACTTCAGAGTGTATGACATTCCTCACATCCATTTTCTTGTTGCAAATACAACAACCTTGTTAGGTAAGTGAATATTATTACTTCATTAGTTTCATAGCATTTTTATTCTGTGTTTCTATACTAAAGCATATTCAAAGTAGTGTATAATAGGAATATTGATACACATATTAAAACAGTGATATACTTGCTTAGGGCATGTGTGTTCAGAGACTAAATTCTTCCAAAACATGAATAACTTAGGGGAAATTTAGCTCAGATGGGGCAATGAACACCATTTCCCAAAGTGAACCAAAGCTTTATTCTGCCAAAGGACATGCTATTTTCTGTCTGGTAGAGCTGGCTCGGAAACCAGAATATTTTCAAAACACAAAGGAGCACACTGTGAGTGACTTTGGATGGTTTAGTCTTGGTAACAGAGTTCATTCATAAGGTACTCAGGGAGCAATAGAGATGAGATCAGAGCTTTCCCAGAAATTGTGTTTTACTGAGAAGGTAAATAAAATAGTGATTTAATGGGTGACTTACACATTGCAAAAGAAGTGATTCCCAGAAGTGTGGTCCAGAGAGCAACAGTCAACTTGTAGCATGTGAAGAGTGTATGAAATACATGCTTTGAACTGCCCTGAGATCTTCGGATGAATGGCGGTATACAATACTATTATTATTATTATTATTATTATTATTATTATTATTATTATTATTAAAATACATGAGAACTGAGGTGACAGGTTCCTCACCACTGGATGAATAACCCACTTCAATCTGAACACAAAATTGAATAAACAAAGCGCTTGACAAACAATCAGAATAACCAATGCCAAACATCACATATCCTCTAGCTACAGGTAGGTAGCCGTGTTGGTCTGCCATAGTCGAAACAAAATAAAAAAATAAAAAAATTCCTTCCAGTACTACTGGAAGAATTTTTTATTATTATTATTTTATATCCACCAGCATTCTGGAAGCTGCATTTTGTACTAGCTTCACTGTATTTAAAGGCAGCCCCTCAAAGAAAGTAATCTATAAAAGATATGACCAGGGCATGCATAACTGAAGCCATTTCTTCTAGCTAAGCCACAGTTGACGCACTTGATGTTTCCTGGACTGGTAATTATGGTATGTTTCTCCTTATGATTGCATTCATCTCAAGGGCCACATTCACACAATACATTTAAAGCATCATGTTACAACTGTAAATAGTCATGGCTTCCCCCAAAGAGTTATGAGAGCTGTAGTTTGTAAACAGTGCTGAGAGTTATTAGGAGGCCCCTATTCCCCTCCCAGAGCTACAATTCCCAGACTTCCCCATTAACTGGAAAGCTTGGTCAGTAGAGCATGAGACTCTTAATCTCAGGGTTGTGGGTTTGAGCCCCACGTTGGGTGAGATTCCTGCATTGCAGGGGGTTGGACTAGATGAGTTTCATGGTCTCTTCAAACTCTATGAGTCTATGATTCTAAGGAGGATTGGTTGTTAAACCACTCTGGGAATTAAAGTGGAACCATAGTACGTATGGCGTGAATGTGGTCATGGTCATGTGATCCCCAAAAAGCCTTTTGCACATCACATATGCACATCTTTTAGCACTTGATACCAGATAGTTATGTCAAGATAGAAAGTGAAAGAGAGGAATTTTTAAATTAAATGTACATTCTGGACAGTGTGGGTTTTACATTCATAATATAGACCAATTTGACCAAAGGAAAAAAATTTAAGCCACATGTGTACAAGAAAAACCTTCTCAGAGCCTTTTATCTCTTTGAAAAAATGAACACAGTCCAGAAGATGATGAAATATATATTCACTGATAACTTGGAATCCAACTATGTTCTTGGCTCACAGTGCAAATTTGAATATTGGGAGGAAATGAATGCTCCAGCTTGAAAAGCGCTCCTTAATAAATAGCAGCTATGGAAGGAGATCTTTGATACAGTAGTGAACCCTGTGAGATTCAATGTAAGAGAATGGGAGCCCATGATGGAAGGGGAGCACCTCCATGTGAATATAACAAGACTATCCCTTCCAGATGTTATGCATAGGATGTGTTTGATCTTGCTGGAATTACTAGGAAGGACACATAATGTTTTCCAGGGCCTCCAATGGAAGAAAGACAAGACAAAGATGCCCTAAAAATAAACACAAATAATAGAAAGCAGGTAAGGAAATATTGCCAGCAACTGCTAGTCAACACAGTGATCTCTGCTATGATCAGTAAACAGCATTCTGTCATGTGGCCATCTTCTTATTACTAATAAGAAGCACACAATCATGTATTTTTGGGAACATCACAGAGCAGTTTACAAACAACAGTTTTGGGAACTGAAAAATGGTGCCAATGAGCTGGAAAATTTTGGGGAGAAGAGCTACAAAGATAACAAATTGTTGTGGTATGTTATATGGAGCCGTTCTTCAAAAGTAGACTTCATAACTTCTGAATATTGCTGATTGTTACTTCGTTACTGTATGGAATGGTAACTTGTTAATGTACATATTCTAGTAAGATCTTCCTTACTAGATGCAAGAAGGAATTAGATAATATTTAATTACTAATGATGCATACGGTGGGTGTATTAATTTGTATAAGAGGTATGGTCAATATGTGCACATTTTGCAATTTCTATCTTGTCTCCTTGAATGATCATCCCTGATTATGAAAAGAACTCTGATTTTTTAAAAAGTGCAGGAATTTGTCTTTTTCCTCCTTTCTCCTAATCTTGTCACCTTTTGTGCCATGGCTTTTAGAGTGCAAGCCTGAAAGCAGGAACTGACATTACTGAAATTCCTAAGCTTTCTCCTCTTCCTCCTCCTTCTAGATGAAGAGTGAAATAAAAACCCTTATAAATAAATGAATAATAAAAAAGAAAGCTGTCTTAGGAGAAAAGACAACAGGATCCAGACTTAAGTCATGCTTATAGTAGATCCATTGAAATCAGTGGGACTGAATGTCGTATTCTGTATATTATGGCCAAATAGCAAAGATCTGTACTACTTTTGCTATAATGATCAATAGTTAATTCTAAAAAGCATTTTTATATTTCAGAAAAGAGATCTCATCAGTCAGAGGCATATATTAACATTTAATAATTAACCATTGATATGCAGCAGCAGATGGATTACTCTAATGACTTACTCTGGCTGAGCACATTATAGCACCATTTTGTGTTCAGTGCCCAACTTTTTGTAGCATAGCTGCCCATCAGGGAGTTGTTGAGGCACTGTTTTCTCATCTTATTAACTAAGGGATTCAAAGCCATTCTTCTGTTTGTGATCAAATTATCGAGCTTTTCAATAATGATTTTGCACTGTTCATTACTTTAGCTGCCACCCTGACATAATAAATAAGAATGATGGCACTGCATTGAAAATTCAGAGAGTATTTAACAAATATGTGGGAAATTTTCTCCCAAAAGTACAATAGTCAACTTTGTCAACCAAGCTAGGGATGTAAAAAGAGCCCCCTCCCCCTGCATCAAACCAAAAGTTCTCCTACTCCAATGTCCTGCTTCTTACAGTGTCCAGCCACATGCTTCTAGATTCCCTGAATCAGAACTTGAACAATAACACCATAATGGCCAATAGCTATAGGTCCATCTGAAGATGGGGGTGAGTAATCTGTTCCCAAACACAGGTCCAGGTGAGAAACAGGCCTCCCACCCCCTACAGATTTTTAATGTGTTTAAATGCAAAGGATACTGAGACTAGGCTAAAATGGTTTACATTAGGGATGGGGGGCCGCCCACCTTTCCTTGTGGGAAACCTTTTGGGGGCCATATGCCAGTGGTGTTTGGGGCCAGAGGTAAAAATGGATATGTGTCAGGGGCTGGACTGAGGAGGAATGGTGAGGACCGCCTCCCTCCCTTCTCCTGAACCTTCCCAAGAACAGGACAGTATATATTTAGAACAGTGCTTTGCAGAAGGCCATAGTTCAGAGGCTGCAGAAGGCAGAAGCTGGAAAATATTGGAATTGCTTGGTAAGAACTTTTATCATTTCTCTGATTCTTGGGAGGGATCTGATTCCAAAAAGCTTGACAATATGGCAACCAATGAAGATTTTCCCTTTATACAGTAAGTTTCTTGGACCAAATAATACTTGGTACACCTGCTCTCACACACTTCTGTATCCTCTAGCTGGACATGCAAAAGGAATTATCATAGTTCAAGGTAGGCAAAAATTCAGGGTGTGAAACAGGGTCCATGAGCGGTGTGGCCTAGGGAGAGTTTGGAGGACCATACCGAGACCCCTGGAGGGTTGCATTTTGGTCCCATGGGATGAAGTCCCCCCCCCCAACGCACATTTCCTTTCAAAGTAACCTCTACAGCTGGCAGCACCTATAAGTTTCTCGTTTTCCTGGAAAGGCCATTATTCCATGCCATGCTTTAAAAAGGCTTTGGAATTAATTCAATATGCCAGAGCTAACTTATTCTTAAGAACATTAAAAGATTCTGTGGTGTCAGAGCAAAGATCCATCAGATCCAGATTTCTGGTGACATCTTATGGTCAGCTCTACCTAGGAGTTCTACCGATGAAATTTCTGGATTGCATTGCCACAAAACGTGAAATCAAATTAAGGTTAGGTCTATCAAAGGCACTGTGCTGGCCCCGGGGGTGCCCAGCCCAGAGGACACTGGGTGGGAAGACCAGAAACTCACCCGGAGCCGAGCAGGGCGTGGACAGTAGTCCCAGACAACAGTGGTAGGTCCAGCGAGGCAACCAAGTCCAGGGATGGGGCGGCGGCAGGGTCAGGAAACAGTCTGAGGTTCTAGCCGGGTAGTCAGAGGTCAGGAACATACCAGGGGTTCGTCCACGAAGCAGGGTCAAAGTCCAGTCCAAGGTTCAGGAGTCCAACCGGGGGTCAGTCTGGCCGGAAGCAGGGCAGGAAGCAGAGCAAGGTACAGGTTGGGATCAAGCAGCACGAGGACACAGGCAGGCACACGTTAGCAACTGTGTTACTTATGCAACTTGGGGCTGGGGCTGGCTGGCCTTTATCTGCCCCGAGGCAGAGGGCGGCCCCGATCCTCCAGTGACTCGCCTCTCTTTCTGGCCTGGAGGCGAGCACTCCTCCTGCAGGAACTTAGTTCCCTTCACCTCTCTGCCCTGAGCCTCCGCAGCTCAGGAGAGGCTGGTTGTTTACCGGACCCAGGGGTAGCCTCAGCTTCCTCTGACGGGGCTGAGAGTGGAGCACCTGCAGGCAGTGGGTCCTCCATCCCATCAAGAGCCAGAACAGACTCTGCTGATGCCTGCACCTGAGGATCCAGCACAGGTGAGGACCCTTCAGGCTCAAGCCCTAGCCCCGGCTCAGCTGGTTCTGGAGGCGGGGAATCCTGTTTAGCATCTGAGTCCGAATCCCAGGCCATCACAGGCTATTCGTCATAGCAGATTGGAATGGAGCCTACATACAACAAAAACATGCAACAAAAAAAAATAATCGTTTTTTTTTTGGGGGGGGAGACTGGATTACAGCTGTGATCCAACATCTGGCAGGCACCATGTTGACTACCACTAGACTATATGGACTTTTGGTCCAATCTGATACTGCAGAACTATTAATCTGTTCTTCTTTTTTAAGAATACATGTGTAAATTGTTAGGTGAAATCTCAGCATCTATGTAGATTTTCCAAAAGCTATCTCGGGATGAGTTGCTACACTCCTGACAGCACTTGCGCAGGGATGTTTGCCATAAAAAGCCACATAGGACTTCCATCCACACCTTGCATGTAACATGTACTCTACTGAAAGTGATCATTTGGAGAACACTACCTCAAGGGGAAATGCTACGTCAGAATTGGCCCTAAATTAAAGATTCTGTTTATGACCTGTGATATGGTTTTGGGGAAATATTAAGGAAAACATTTAACACATGTTAGACTTTAATGTCAAAGTTCAGCTCCTTGGAATATAATAGAGGCACATTCAAATGGTTCCCATAATAGGGATGCCTTTAAGCACCCGGCTGTGTTATTTCACAGCCAGGGGCTTCCTCAGTAATGATGTGACAATACACAAAGGGAAATCCCTCAAACTAAATAAGCAACCCTGTTGAGAAACGTATACGTGTCTACACATTGCTACACTTCCCAGAATTCACTGAATGCTGTTTATATTAGTTATTTGTAAAAATAATGAAAACTCTTTAATAAGCAACTGAAGGGAGGGGGAGCAGGAAGATCTTAGTGGGTTTAAGTATATTTCCCACTCATCACATGCTGTAAAGCAACCCAGGTCCAAGATGGAACATTCAAGCAATGATTTCAGCGCACAGCTTGCTGTATGTTTTCCTTATACTCTTTGTTACATCACAGATCAAAAGCAGCATGGAAATGCTAACAGTTGCAATATGTATGAAGACATGACATCATTTTGGAAGAGGGTTCATCTGGTCTGTGGGTTGTGCACAGGGCAGCCAAACCCATGATGCAGATAAAATTGAGATTCATCAAATTTCAACCCAAATACTTCAAACAAAATAGAAAATTCTTTCCAGTAGCACCTTAGAGACCAACTGAGTTTGTTCTTGGTATGAGCTTTCGTGTGCATGCACACTTCTTCAGATACACTGAAACAGAAGTGCTACTGGAAAGAATTTTCTATTTTGTTTCGACTATGGCAGACCAACATGGCTACCCACCTGTAACCAAATACTTCAGTTCCACTGAGCTGTGGATTGAATGGGAAGACCCACTTCTCTTCGCCGTCTGCAGAAACAGGTAGCATTGGTAGCATTACATTCTCAGTTATTTGTTTACTCCTGTCAAGCAGTTATGTTTGGAAACAATATAAAGCATTCTAATGTTCAGCCTACATAGGACAATGAATAAAACAACATATATTTTTTCTTAAAAAAATATGGTACGCATATTATAATAAAAATGTGGGAAAGCTCCATGCAACCAACGAAATAAGAGCCAGAGAACATGAGGGGACATTTCACACAGGCCATGGAATACATTACTGAGGGGAAAGCCCTCATAAATGTGGTGGAAATAATTAAAGAAGTCTAAAATGTGAATTCCTAACCATTTCTTTTCAGCTGAGTGAGCTAGCAGCATACAGGCCTTTGTATATTTCAGTGAGTATTAATTTTCAGGACTGTGAGAAGAAGGAGGCCTTGAGGGCAAACTTGAAAAAGATTAGTCTAATTCAAGCCCCATATACAGAAAAGATAGTTTTATCTGCCGGCTTGAAAGAGAACTTTAAAGACGCTGTGATACGAAGCGGAATTATCACCGCTATTAATTGCACAGACATATTAAAGAGACCCTGCAAAGTGACCTCCTCTAATATGGAGAATGCATGTAGAAAAATATGTCTTAATCTTCTTTTCTGCGTTTAGATAAATGTCAAGTGTATCTATCACCTCAATTAACCATAGGGGGGAAAAGCTGTCAAAATCTAATTCTTTTTTTGACAAGGCGTTTATTCTGAAACCAGCACAGGAAGAAACAGGCAGTTGCATTAGAAAGAGATGAGTGGCAAAGGTTTCGGAGACACATGGTGAGTTTTCCATGTGCAAAATGCTGATTAGAACCATAGTAAATTGGTGCTGGTGTGTTTGGGGTATGTTGCCTAAGCTACAGCAAGACGAGGGGGGGGTGCTTTGTGGTATGGTTTACTTTAGTGTCGAGGTTAAGCAAAGGAAGGAATGTTTTCAACTACAGTACCGTGAAAATGTGAAAGAGCCGGGGAAATGAAAGAACTTTCAACTGCAGAGACATTAAAGGCTATTTTAGAGAGTATTGTAGAACATCTTTATATTGTAGATACTGCTTTGTTTATACTTTGATTTTTTGGAAAATAGAAGCAAATCTCTCTCTTTTTTCCCTCAACTTGGAACTAACAAGCACTTAGGAATATAATCAACTTTCAGTGTCTAATTCACACACAAAAAAGTTTGCTTGGATTTGTCTTTACTGCTCAGCAAAAGCTGCACAGATGCTAGAGTACCATCTACAGTCTGTTTAGACACTAATGACATTACTATTACTATTACTATTACTATTACTATTACTACCACTTGCCCTTCACCAACAGGTCCCATAGTGAGTTACAAAAACCTATAATTCAACATCAAAAACAGTTAAAACAAATCAGTTGCTGCAACAGGGTGTGTCCTTAAAAAAAAGACATATCTTAGGTATTATGATGGCTATCCTCTGCCTCCACAGTTGGAGGCAGTAATGCTTCACAATACCAGCTGCTTGAAACCACAGAAGGGGGAGCGTTCTTGTTCTCGGGTCCTGCTGGCAGATTTCCCAGAGGCCACTGTGAAAACAGAATGCTGAACTGGATGGGCCATTGGCCTGATACTTCCAGCCATTGACGTGTGGTCAATCCAGGCAGGAGTTCCTAAGACTTACATCCAATAGAGTGACCCCCACGGGGATTGCTATGTGGGGGAGTGCCTTCGGCCCTGGCCCCTGCCTGGGCATGCGGACATGGCCATGCGCCATGGATCCCTTTAATGGGATGCCCCTGTGTTTGGAGGGGTAGGCGGAAACTACACCCTCCATACCATCCAAAACAGAGGATTGCCCCAATGCCCAACCAGTTGTGATGATTGCTATGAGGTAGCCAAAAAACACTGGGTTAGTGCCAATTACCTCGGTGGGCAAATTCCTACCTGGTCCCTTGCAGGACAGCAACCACCGTAGCCACAGCAAAGTAATTGACTGTCAGCATAAACCATGGGTAGTTGGGTGGGGAAACCTAGCGCAGGAACAAACAGGCTGAGCCCCAGGTGCTGGCTGCTTAACTGGGCAAGGGGCAGACCCAAAGGAAGCCCACCGCCGGCTCCATCGGTGCTGCCCCCAGCACATCCCAAGTCCCAGCCTGCAGCCCCACCTGCCAAAGCAGGGTGCAGGCTAGGATTTGGTTCTTGATAGGCGGAGGGGGTTCAAGCCCCCTCTGCCTATCAGGAAAGGCAAAACAGTTTGAATTCCCACATCGGGGGCCCATCCTGCAATGCCCACATTGGGGCCCCATCCTGCAATGCCACTGCACACAAAGGGCTTGAGAATGCCCACTCTCAGGCTACCCATCCCTCTGGAACATCTGAGGGTCGTGGTGATTGTAATACCAGTGATGGTTTGAATTGTGAGGAGACATTCTTGAGGGCTGCTCCTCAGTTGTGCAATCTTTACACCTAGAGACTTGGTAGAGCCTTTTTTATGTTTAGTGGGATTTATTTTATTAGGTTAAAACAAGAGAAACAAGGGGAGAAAATGTGGCCTCCCACAAGGACCTGTAAATCCAAAGTATAAAATTATTAAATAAAAAGTCCCCCTTCTCCCCACTCTGTATTGTGGTATTAAACCAGCATTGATTATTTAATATCAAGTGGAGATGAAAATATTTTCCTAGTTCCAACATGCTGGAATAATATCTTGCACCCTATTGCTTGAGTCTGTATCTCAAAATATCAACTGTTTCTGTTCTTCAATCAAAAACATCTCACACCAGCAATGAAAAACAAGGCTATTATATATAGCTATACGTGCTTCTGCATACAAACGCCTTCCTCAATAACTCTGCAGTCTCTGACTTTCACCAGTCTGTTACTTTTTAAAAAGCTATTCCTTTTTTTGTTATCCTCTTCCCATTAGGAACATCTGTATTTCTTCACCACCTCCATAGTCTTCCTTTTTAGAACTGCTACAGTGAAATGCCTCGTAAACTTGACACCTCTTCACTTCCAAACAGACCATTCAAAAGGGCTTGCAGCCCCTAATGCCTGGGACTGCAACACATGCAATGCATGGGCTCAGTTACCACAGAGCTATAACCCTTCCCCAACCTAAATAGCAGAGCACAGACAAAGGCATGTTACTGAGTATATTTACAAACCACTCTGGAATCACGAAGGACAGAAAACCTTTTTAAAATAATATATCCATTGATCAGTAAGTTTGTCATAATATTTGCTCCATGTGTGGGGAATAACAGGAGTATGAGAAGGGCATCTGTGGCTGATATATCTAATGCGAAAAAGCCAGGCTGTGGAGCTAATGGAAGATGGTCTGTTTCACCAGCCAATCTAACCAGGAGCAGCACCATCTAAGGAGGGCGGGAAAGGGCAGCCACTACTCCCTTGTCTCTGTGTTTCAGACCATGTGTAATTCCACAGGACTGGAGGCTCTTTTCTCCCCATAATGATACTGCATAATAACATGGTGCCATCGATACGGAGGCACTGTGAAGGAATATGTTTATTATTGATCTATTTATTGCCCACCCTTCACCCTAAGGTACCAGGACAGGTTACAACATTAAAACACAATATTAGAAACAGTTTATAACAAGTTACACTTTTGGCAATAGAGCAATTGAAAAGAGAATTGTTGGGGGGGGGGGAGCCAACTGCTGTTGGTCTTCCAAGAAACCTCCACAAAGAAACTTAAATTTTAAGAATTTCTTTGCACCTCCCTTTAAAAGCAGCTTCCCAGCCCTGCCCCAGCTTTCCTTTCTGCATCTCATCAAAAGATAAACTTCCCCGTTGCCCTGTCCAAGCCTTGCTCTTCCATGATGGAGCTCAACAATAATGTCTGAAAACAGCTGCCTCTTGCCTTTGCCCAGCCCATTCCGTGCAGATATGGGTGGGGAAATGCTTTTCCATCCTGTTGGATGATTCCCTCTGACACAATCTTCCGAGAGCCACGTGTCAGTGGTGGGTGTAAACATGTCAAGTTTACCTTTGTAGGGTAGGCTAGTTTCTGCACACACTCACACCGTCCTCTCGATATTCCATCCAATCAACAGACAGCCAGAGTTTGGGGACTGTCTATCAAGGCAAAAGCATTAAAGGAGAATGTGAAATAGGAGCAATAAGGGGTGTGGCCTGCAGAGAGGGGTGTGGCTAGGGAGACTTCTGAGGGCGAGATAGAGAAGCCTGGATGGCTGTGATCCCCGTGTCTGAAGTGTCTCCCACCCCGCCACGTCCCAAGCTAACTATTGCAATGTGAACAGCTTGGGACTTGACTCAGACAGCGCTGCTGATGAGCCCCTGAAGAAGTCACTGTCAATGTGGAAGTCTTTCTGGAAACCAGGTCCTCGTGGTCTTTGAGCAGCCCACCACAGAGCAAAAGTGCCTCTGCTATGTCCTGAGAATGCAATGCCTAACCATACTACTTAATTCTCACCACTAGGCTCTGCTCTGACCTTCTTTCCCTCCCTCCTTGCTTCCTCATTTCCGGATCCATCAGGGCTATGACCCTGAGCAAAGGTTTCCAGTGCTCAAAGTGTATTTATGGCCAAGAAGAGCTGGAGTTTGGTAGGGTTGTTGGTGCTTGGTGGTCATGGAGTCAGGAAGAAGAAGAAGAAGAAGAAGAAGAAGAAGAAGAAGAAGAAGAAGAAGAAGAAGAAGAAGAAGAAGAAGAAGAAGAAGAAGAAGAAGACATCAGAGGGAGAGGGTCAGGGAGGAAGAAGGAAGACCTGAAAGGCAGGTGGAGTGGCTTGATGGTCAAAAGATTTGCGGACAATAGCTAAATGGCTGAGGCTGAAGAAAGAAAGAAAGAAAGAAAGAAAGAAAGAAAGAAAGAGAGAGAGAGAGAGAGAGAGAGAGAGAGAGAGAACTTGTCTGCAGTACTAAGGCGAGAAGCAGCTTAAAATGGTGGACTCTGGTTTCTGATAGGAATTCCAAAGAGATGTCCAGGGCAGGGCAGTACAGCAAACCTGCACTTCAATAGGTCAGCAAATGAGTAGGGGGAAAGGATTTCCAGCAGTCCCCAATTATAATGTTGGCGAGGCTTAAACTGTAGTAAAGAGCATAAAAGGGCAATTTGGCTTAAGGATTTTAATAGGGAAATTAACTGTCTTAGTTTACATTAACAGCTGATATTTAAAGTGACTGTAACATGTGAACAAAGATCTCTAGATATTCATTTAGAGATATTGTACTATTTTACTATTTTGAAGTAACCAGATAAGTTTGTGCACTTAATAATATTGTAATAAATGAACGTACATACATTTGTTAAATATCATATCTGTATCTGCCTGGCTTTGTACCATGCCTATAGCTCACATTTACCAGGTTGCTGGTAAGTTAAGGGTGACCAAATGATGTTGAGGAGGACTGCTGGACTGGGAGATGAGTTTTGTTATAATAAAGTAGGCAGCGGACTGCCCCCTTCCCTCCACAACCCCTCCTTTTGATTTAGTTTTTCCACTTGGATTCAGTGTTTATAATTTTATGCTGTGTGGGTTGTTGTTTTTTGGTGGTGTGTGTGTTTGTGTGTTTCTATAAATTGGTGCTTTCATAATTTATTACTTTTTTGAAGCTGTCCTGAGCAGTGGAAAATGGAACGATGGAATATAAATGTACAGCAAGTCAACAAACATTTTTTTTATAAAATGAACAATTATATGTACCACCTCTGCTTTAAAAAGTTGCGGGCAAGGGAGGAAAATAACTGGTTTGTATTGATAACTTTGCAGTTGTCATAGTTGTCATTAAGTATACACACAGAAACACACCTTACCACAATATGTGTTTCTGAAATACACTGTCTGTTTTCAGTTTAATCTGGACTACATATAAGAACAGATCTTTGTATCGTTCTCTGCCTGCCCGGCCATCCTCTTGTGAGAAGGCTTCCAAATGGTAATCATCATGAATCCCGATTCCATAAAAGTACAGCCTAGCAGATAGCACCTAACAAATGTTCACTTTTAGCTCTGAATCTAATATATCTAACTCTGGGCCCTGGCCACTGTTACTTGCATTTCTCTCTCCTTAACCAGAGTGCAATTCCACCTTAGATGTATATATCTCTATATAACATTTCACTTTAGTCTCCTTGTTCAACATAAACCAAAACAAAATAATCTACCAAAAACATGCTGTTTGTCTCTCTGTTTACACAATTGGATCCTAGAATGGAAAATGTTAGAGAGCGAGAAAGATGCTATCAGGATTAGCAAAGCAGTAAAACCTTACAGTGGACAGGGAATCATTAAAATGTGTATAAATATTTGCAGGCACTGAAGAGAGCAGATGTGCAGTCATGTAATCCAGGCATTGTGTGCTGGCTTTTAGAAGAAACCAGCACTGCCCAAAAGCCAAAGAACAATTAATCAAGGGGAATGCTTTAATCAGGATACAGCTACCAAATTGAACTGCATTCTGGAATTGTTACAGAAATATGATCAAGGGAAGGATGCTTCTTTCACAGCTTGAACTCCTGCCTCTAAATGGAAGATAAAGGCACATGCTTTCCACCAAAAATCCCTATTTAAGAGGGATGCAAGACACTTCCCACAGCAAAGACAAAACCAGAAGCAGGAGAATCCAGCTGGCTTGGTGCTGTGATACACATTTAAGATTCAGATCAGCCTCATTACATGTCTGGACTCAGTTTCAAGGAAATATCCTCCATTCTTGTCTTTCTTCATAAATATTCAAAACATGACACTCTCCCACAGTTGTGTAACTTTCCAGTAAGTTCCCCCATAGTTTCCAGGAAGTTACATACTAGTCTGTGGGTTTGGGAAAGCGGGGGGAATGCAAATCAAATAGATGGTGTGAATAGTTGCTTTAATTTTTATAAACAACTTGGGAGGAATCCAAATGCTCCATTCTGCAAATGGAAGAGCTTTGGAGTCAGGACCAAGCAAGGATGATGCAAAGATTAAAAGGATGGTCTTGGTGTCTGAGAGATGATGACCAAGGCCCCATAACAGGTCTTCTTTGCAGCAGTGTGGTTAGTGTATTATCTGGGGCATTGGTTGCCTGATTCCCCCCCCCCCAATGGCCCATTTAAAGTTTCTGTTGCTATCACAACACCATTTTCCACAAGTTTCTTCTGCCTTTTTCAGGTCCTGATATCAACAACAACAGCAAAATGGAAAAGTAGTTGCAGGAAGAACAAAACAAAGTTTTCTGAAACCACAGAATAGCAGCCTGTCTGACTCAAATCCAGTGGTTTCACTGCTTTGCCATTTCCTAGTAGGCTTCTGGGCTGTTCATTGTTCCACCTTGTGTAGCTTCCACTGCATCTTATCCACCCTATCCCTACAAAAAAGAAGAAGAAATGTTCTCCTTACCCCTCTGTCAATATAATGCCATTCACAGTTCTGTTAAAATTATATGCATGGGGATATTTTTGCTCCTGAGAGGCTTCTGGGTTCTGTATAAAGACCTCCTGTCTCTAACATCATCATAGCTTGTTGAGAGAGAAGTATCATAGTCCTTTTCTAGCTGACTAGCTGTACATATTGTGCAGAAGGGTGAGTATGTATGATGGTGACATCAAAAGGTCATTCTGCTCATTGCTTCTTATTGATCAATGCCTTCTGCACATGATCAGCTTAGAGTCAACATCAGCAAATGATGTTGCAAAGTCAGGGTTCCAGGGACACTGTAGTAATGTGTGTAGCATTCCTACAGTACATTAGCCTTTGTCTCTACAGCTGTTGACACAGTGGTTGTTGACTCTGCTACTATGATTGCATAGGACCATAACTCCATTATTCCACTTCTAGTTCTGGCATTTGACTGCCTGGACTGCTTCCCTTCCTGAAACAGGACTACAGGTAAGAGCGGAACTTTGTTGAAGAAGACTACAGGAAATGAGCTGTTCCAATCCCTGCACACAAGATGAAAGGCTGGCTGGGATGGTCCAGGTCTAGAAACAGTGGCCAAGGTGATGAGTTCAGGGACAGTAACAAGAAGTTCAAGACTTCACCAGAGCTGAGAAGTTGTTCCAACAAGTTTCTCACATACACACACCCAGCTTTAGAACCAAGGTGGTGCAGTCCTTACTTGTGAGAGCATCTGTTCCTGCATGAGCAGCTGGACAGCAAGTGGGCACTGTGTGTGGGTGGGCCTTTCCTATACTTTGCCTTGAGGTGATGTGTGGCCCTGGGAGAGAGCACTGGACCTGCTTCCCCGCCTCTGCAAATCCTGCTCAGCCACCTCAGGGCATGGCTCTGAGCCTTCCCAAGATTCCAACAATGCTCTATCTCTGTCAGGAGAGAAGGGAACTAGAAGTCCTCTCTCCATACCAGAGCCAAACAGGATCGAGAGGAGGGAACAACTTCCACCTGTCCCAGTCTCTTCCTCACATTCTTCCACATCGTCCTCTGTAATTCATACCACTGAAACTCATTCTATTCTTGACCGGCGACTAGCCACACAGTGAACGACAGCTTTCTGGAGTCTTGGATGAGCACATAAGACACTGGTTTATCAGCTTTTGCCGCCCCCAGGACCACAAATAGTGATGAACACTATTCACATTCTCAGAGTGAAGAACTACTTAAGTGCTTTATGTAGCTCCTGGCTCCTAGATTCAGTTAGAGGTTGCTCGACAAACTGGACACATAATAATTTACCTCTTGCTCCTGCGCTAGCTATCTGCCTGGAGATATAAAATAGATTAAGCAGGGAGGGAAATGTTAAGAATTTTTGGTCACTCGGAGGTAGGAGGGATGTTCTTCCAGCAACAGCTCCTTTCCATATTTAATTATGTATGTGCTGTGATATATCATGGGACCATGACAGCACAGAGACACAGATTAATGACTGCCGAGGAGCCCTTGTGTATTATATAGTGAAACTTGCATGCACACAGAGAAGGAGATCTGCCTTCTTCCACAACAGCTCTAAGGCATGTTCAATTAGCTTTTGTCTGCCAATACAAAGCAAGTATGATATATGGAGAAGGGTGGGGTTCTCTGATGATATCAATGTCCTCAAGGAAATGAACATGAGCTAATCCACTCTTTTGAGATCAATGCCAGCGCTCCAGATTGTGCTGACCTTTCGTTCCACCTTTCGCTTCTACATCGGGACCTGGGACATAGGACTTCTGATGAGATGTTGAAGGCGATGAGCGTAGTCAGTCTTGTCTCTGCAAAGTGATGTATTTATTAAAAATATCCCACCTTTCTTCCATAGGAATGTAGGGAAAGCACTGCTGGGACACAGTTGTTGGGAGGTCCCTTGACAGATCCCAACACCCTTCATAAGCTACGCTTCCCAGGATTCTTTGGGAGGAAGCCATAGTTGTTAAAGTGGCATGCATATTTTGAATGCGTGGCATGGACATGACCTGCATCAGGGGTGGGAGGATGCTGCAGGACTCCAACTCCCATCAGCCCCAGCCAAGGTGGCCAATGGTAAGAGATGATGGAAGCTGTAATTCAACAACACCTGGAAGGCCAAAGCTTCCTCATCCCTGTTCTATAGGAGGGTACTGATTCTGGCTTTTAAGCAAACTGTGATCCTAATGACCCACATGGTTGCCATACAAACCAAGGCTCAGATTCCAGCATTTCTTCATCTTCTTCTTCTTTCTTCTTCTTTGGCGATCACTCGTAGCCGAGTAAGATTGTCTTCCATGAACACGGTTTTAACAATGAGTCCATAAGTGACTGTGGAGGCCAATTCTATATTCTCTAGCCCAGGGTCAGCAACCTTTTTCAGCTGTGGGCCGGTCCACCGTATCTTAGACCATGTGGTGGGCTGGACTTTATGGAGGGGGGGGGTGAACGAATTCCTATGCCCCACAAATAACCCAGAGATGCATTTCAAATAAAAGGACACATTCTACTCATGTAAAAACATGCTGCTTCCCGGACCATCTGCGGGCCGCATTGGGAAGGCGATTGGGCCGCATCCGGCCCATGGGCCTTAGGTTGCCCTACCCCTGCTCTAGCCCAATCTCATGCAGCCCTTGGCTGTGAGTGGCAGTGGAAGTAAAATTCCAGGGAAAGTAGGCAACAGAAAGAGGGAGGGAGGGTGGGTGGTGATTTTAGGGGCTGCAATCTGACACAGCACCCCATACTCACTTTTGGGGGCACTGTGCCTGAAAAAAGTGCTTTTGGGGGGGGTGGCACAGCCTCACACAGGTCACGTGATTTACATGGGAATGCAGCCCCAGAGGATGGTGTCCTGGTTTCCCCCCCACACATCATGCTGGAGGGTATGTGACATGCGGCTAGCATGTGGCCTTGACAGAGTACCCCTAAATGTGACCTCAATAGAAAAAGGTTGCCTGACCTGTTCTAGTCCCAAAAGATAACAAAGGCAAAGGACAAAGGCAATGCAAAGAAAATCCACAGAAGGATGTAGATGCTGATTTGTTCTTATATCAACAGCACCTAATACGTTTCAAGGCACAAGCGTATTTTATCAGGTGAATCTATACTAAACAGATAAACTATCACAGTGAACCAAATATAAGAGGGAGAGGCAAAGTGACTGTATCGTCATTTGCAGTTTGTTCACCGAGTTACAAATCCAATGGCATCAATAAGGTTGAAAGGCCTCCATTATTATGAGAAATTGAAGTATTGTCAAATTTAAAGTTGCAGTAATGCAAAGTTGCCCGTGGGATTGTTAACTATTAAATTCCTTATTTTCTTATATTCACCTAAAGGTAGAAGCCTCTTGAATAGGCCAGGAACATAGCCCCTTACATGTGCTTCCAAAATGGGGCCAAAAATGTCTCTGCAAATGCCACTATGTGGTCATGTAACATTGTTTCCAAGGGGACTGCCCTCACATCACCACATGTCACAGGGTTTTTTTTATGGTGGAGCTGTTTTGAAAAGGGTTTAGTATTACTAGATTTATAGGATTCTAAACTGTTGTTTTGTTCATTTGTTCTTAATAGGCTGGTTTATATGTTTTGAAAAATTACGTTCTTTCATTTTGTTGCCTTTTCTTGTTTGTTTATGCAATTTATGGTTATGTAAGCTACCTCATGAGTGTTATACCCTAAAAAGGAGGCCTATAAATCAAGATGTTATAATAATAACTAATAATAACTATAATGCCCTCAGACCATCTGGATATAGTGTAAGTTTTCTGATACTTCCCCTTTCCTAGATGCAGACTGTGCCTGCACAGAAAATGCAAATTAACTTGTAATCAGTCTTAGTTTGAAATACAAAAATATTAAAGCTCAGTGAAGTCAGAGCTCGTGATATATTTGAGAATTATGGCCATTCTTGATTCAGTTTACAGAGGGACAAATTCTGAGAAAAACAGCATCACCACAAAATATAATGTCATATAAAATGAAATTAATGATGTATTTATCTGTCAAATGTGCAACATGTAGTCTGATGACTCTTAATGCATTTTACTGTTTGTTTGTTTGTTTGTTTGTTTGTTTGTTTGTTTGTATGAATAAGTAAGTCACTGTGGACTCTCTTTGTACTCTGCTTGTTTGGGGATCTTACTTCTCGCTGGCTAACTTGGATGAAAGGAAAAGAAATGCAGGCCCACACTATACGTCTAAAGCATAGTCAATCCACATTTAAAGCACACGACTTCCCCCAAATAATCCTGGGAACTATAGTTTGTATAGTGGTGGAAATGGTCATTCAAACTGGTAGCACTGTGCCGGGAAAACTACAGGTCCCATCATTCTTTGGAGGGTGTTGTGTCCTTTAAATGTGCCTTGAATATGCTTTTAATATAAAGTGTGGATCTGCCTTTGATCTCATAGGGTGCATTAGAATCTTGCATTTATCCATAAAAGCAGGCTTTCTCCTTTTAAAGAGGCTTCTCTTATAGAAGGTCCATCTCCTCTGAACTGGAGGGCTGCAGCTCAGTGGTAGAGAATCTGCTGTGCAGGCAGAAGAAGTCAGGTTCAGTCACTTGGCCTGAACCAGTGGTCTGATTCCATATGGGACAGCTTCCTGTTTTCCTATTGATAATATGGCCTTAAAAGCACGATGACACCAGCTGGCTGCATATCGAGCTGCGTTGTCTTTGTATGCCTTTTCTTTTCAAAAATGGAATTCAATTTTATATTGAAACCAGCTATATTTCATCACATAAACTTCAGTTGCATTTAAGAAACCAACGTTCCATGCTCGGTATCCCAGTGCATGATGGAAACTTTACATGGATCAATGTAGGGTTATTGTATTAGCATGTACTTTAAAGAGCAATGGCCTAGAGAGATGGCTGTCTCAGAGTCTGAGTGAGCTGCTGATATCATATATCGCTGAATAACATCATGATAAGTGTATTAACTTAAAATAGCAGAGCTGTTGGGTGGCAGTCCAAGGCAAACTGGAATTATTACAGACAGTTTGTACCAATTAGAAAAGTTCAAGCAGTTACCTAAATACCTGAGGCTGTTTTCTTGCCTTCAAAGCTGGAGGAAAGGTCTACTTCATCTCTGAAGAGTAATTGCCTTCAGTTTGGTGACTGGCAGTTAAGTTGACAAAAAGGTTATAAAAGCCCTATAGGTCAGCCTAGCCAAATATTGAGGTTACAGTGCTGAGATTCCTTAACAATAAAACAGCACATGAGAAAGAAAATGCCAGCCAGTAAACATTCTTCTCAGTGCTTCCAAATAGGATAGGAGAACATATGAAGCTGGTTGACCAACAGCAATGGCCAATTCCCATTAGAAATGAGACAGAGATTAGATATAGATTATCTCTCATTTCTTGACAAAATAAAGTTTAGATTACACTCCAGTCTATGACAGAAAGCATCACTCGGACTCCATTCAACTTTATTTGAGATATTTAGCTAACACTGTGGTGTCTTCTACAGCATTTCAGCATTTAAATTCTCAATAAGCATATTTGCGTGTTCAGACCTTTTAACCTCACCCCAAATAAATCTAGACAAGACTCAAATTTTGGTTTGGTTTTTGGCAGAATTTAGGCCACAACTTTATTGATTACAGAAAGTGATTGGTAACATAGGCTCTGGTTTGACTAGCTCCCTGCTCCGCAGTTAACGCTGACCCAGGGTCCAGCATAGGTCAACCAAGGGTGAACACCTGGATAGTGGAAAGCCAGGGACATGCTCTCTCCGCCACCCAAATGTCCTCCTGGACTCAGGGACGGGCACAACCCCCTCTCAGGGGTTGACCAAACCATCAAGTCCCTGGATTCCTTTAACGGAATACCCTTCACATAGGGATGGTGAGACAGTTCTCCCATCCCTGTCACCTGAACCAGAGCCTATCTGCAACCTTACAAGTTGTGACAATTTGCTACGTGGCAGGCGAAACCCAAATGGCAACAGCCAATCAGCCAAGTGGGGAAAATTCCTGCCGTGCCCCTGTCCCAATGACAGACGACACACAATGGCATAACAAGGTCAAACGCACAAGCCCTAAAAGTAGGGAGAGGTGGGCAGGTGTTCCAATGCACACAACAAAAGAGGAAGCTCTGGGTCGTGTGCATGGGTATTTATAGGTCCCTCGATCCGTTTAGCTTGCATCCCATTGGCCTGATTGAACCCTGCATCGAGAGACCTACCGACTAGGTGTTGTGGCTGTCAATTATACCCACCCACAACACAGCGTGTGGTTGCCAAGTCTCACTATAATATGTGCCCTCTTTAAGGGAGGACCCAATTTTCCTTCAGTTCAAGAAAATGTTTTCTTTGTTGAGTCTTTTTACCATATTAAACCTAGATTACTGGAAAGTCAGAGGAGACAGTGAGTTGTATCCAAAGAAGTGACACTCAGAGTAGACCTACTGAAATCTAATCTAATCTAATTCCATTTATTTCAATGGGTCTGATCCGAGCATGACTTAGGCTACATTCACACCATATATTTAAAGCACTCTAATACTACATTAAACAGACATGGCTTCCCTCAAGTAATACTGGGAGCTGTAGTTTGTGAAGAGTATTGCAAATTGTTAGCAGACACTTATCCCACTCTCAGAGTTACAGGGAATAGATCCAATCCACTAGTTGTATCCAAACTGCTGTGGTTGTGCACACACTCCCATTTAGTCTGTCTGCATCCAGTGGTGGAAAGTGGTGCACATATGGTGTTAGCCACAATTCATATCTATCCTGTAATTTCTTCTGAAATATTTTGATGCATTTCCCACAAAACCAACTTCAATCCAAATTGAGAAGAACCCCCTAGCTGCATTTTAAGATGGCAATGTGTATTCAGAGAGTGTATTCAGACTGAGGATTTGGGTGATGCCTCCTCAAGTTCAGCTGTGGTGCGGGAAAATCAGTGCATGCATCTACAAGGCAAGCATATTTTTCTTGTAACAATGTCTTCCCTGGTTTCCCAAACTATTTGTTTCATTAGCATCTTCTTACCCCTCAATTTGGGAGCATAAGAGGAACAAGAATGATCACAGAAATATATGTGCCCCCCCCCAATTCACTGATGGATCTGCATTCGCTTTTACACATCTACTGCTGTAAATAGCTGTCATTTTTCTGAAGAAGCCCCAGTACATGGATCAGTCTTCATCAACCTGGTGCCCTCTTGATGTTATGAATATCAGCTGGCTGGACCTAATGGGAGCTATAGTCCTAAACATCTGGATGGCGCCAATTTGGTGAAGGCTGATTTAGATTATTCTTGTTTTTTAATCATTATATTTTTAGGGGTTGTTTTTTAAGGAAATAAAGCTATTGCATGTGTGCATTTTATCTTTATGCAACAACTTAATCCAGGTGGAAAATATAAGCATTTGGGACTTATAAAAATTAGCCTCCTTTGGTTCTGGAAGCTTAAAGATGAAATCTCTCTTTATAGTATTGTTCATTCAGGTGGAAGTTATTAAGTTCACTCTTTTGTTTCTTTGGTACATGTACCCTCAGGGAGTGCAGAAAAAGGGAGGAGTGATTTTTTCCTAAATGAAAGATTCTGAAATATTATTAAACCAAACACACATATATTCAAAATACAGAATTTTGACAGCACAAGATTTTGCACAAACTATATTTTTTGCCATTGCCATCCAAAGTTTTGATAAAGTAACAGCTGCTGTGTTACTCAGCCTCAGACTTGGATTTGCAAATGCTAGCAATTTTTTACCAATTGGTTTTTTGACTCTGATGCTTTGAAGAGATTTTCTGGTGGGCTGTGTGTTTATGTATTCTTATTTTTAAAAATCCACTGGCGTTGTGCCTTCAGTTCAGTGAGCAATTTAGTTTACAGCATACATTTGAGTTATTTTATGAGCTAAAAGTGTGGGAGATTTGCTGTCAAACCTAACAATACTAGTTAGTATGTGAAGGGGTTAAGGACCACAGAGTTCTAAATTGCTAGTGTAGGCTCAATGATGTCACGTCCCCTCTTGTCCTGGAAGGAAGGAAGCATTGTTTCCTGTTTCTCTCTCTCTATTTCTCTCTTTCTCTCTCTCCACACTGAACATAATGGAGGAAGACATGTCTCAGCATATATCTCTACCTCAGTCATGTGTCTGAGGCTGCCCTTGCTGTCTTTTTCAACTATAAACATTTGGCTGCATTTTATCATTGCTGCTAAGGGCAATGCATGACTGTAAGTAAAGTATATTTTAAACTTGCTTCAGTGTGTGGTCTATTTCTCTGCAGAAGCACCAAAGGGGGCCAGCTGCCTAAAGTAGCTGGAATGTATTAAAATAATGTTTACTCTTATGCTTGACTATATCTGCCTATGCTTGACTAAATCTGCCTATGCTACTGGGGTTTGCCATATGCAAGCCCTGAATTTTTTAAAACAGGCACTAGCCATTTTTCTTTTGTTTGCTACCCCCAAATATGGGCCTGTAGAGGATTAAGTATAACTAATATATCCTCTTATCAATTGTTGTTGTTGTTGTTGTTCAGTCGTTCAGTCGTGTCTGACTCTTCGTGACCCCATGGACCAGAGCACGCCAGGCACGCCTATCCTTCACTGCCTCCCGCAGTTTGGCCAAACTCATGTTAGTAGCTTTGAGAACACTGTCCAACCATCTCATCCTCTGTCGTCCCCTTCTCCTTGTGCCCTCCATCCTTCCCAACATCAGGGTCTTTTCCAGGGAGTCTTCTCTTCTCATGAGGTGGCCAAAGTACTGGAGCTTCAACTTCAGGATATGTCCTTCTAGTGAGCACTCAGGGCCAATTTCCTTGAGAATGGATAGGTTTGATCTTCTTGCAGTCCATGGGACTCTCAAGAGTCTCCTCCAGCACCATAATTCAAAAGCATCAATTCTTCGGCGATCAGCCTTCTTGATGGTCCAGCTCTCACTTCCGTACATTACTACTGGGAAAACCATAGCTCTACTGGGAAAACCATAGCTTATATGCCTGTTGTCTTTGTCCATGGAGTTTTCTTGGCAGGGATACTGGAGTGGGTTGCCAGTTCCTCCTCCAGGTGGATCACGTTTGGTCCAAACTCTCCACTATGACCTGTCCATCTTGACCTGTCCATAGCTTCCCTGAGTAATTCAAGCCCCTTTGCCACGACAAGGCAGTGATCCATGAAGGCAGTGATCCTTATCAATGCCTACTCAAAAGGCTGTGTAATTAGCCAATGTGATATAGTGGTTAGGAGTATGTGACCTGGATCTGGGGAATCCAGGTTCCAATCCCTACTCAGTCATTAAGCTCATGGAGTGACCCTGGGTGGTTGGGAGGATAAAATGGGGTACAGGAGAACTATCTGCACCACCTTGAGATCAGAGGAAGAAAGGTGATATATAAATGTAATAACAAATACATAAAGACCAGAATCCATCAAACTACATTTGTCCAAAGGGGTTTCGGGCTTCTGTTTGTTTACTGATCACTAATTTCCCATACCATCTGGCAAATCACCATTGTTACCGGGAGGAGTTTCATGAGAAGTTTGAGAAGTGGCATGGCAAGCTTGGAGGTTTGTAGAATTAAACAAACTACTGACCATGTGAAACCTCCTGGCTGGAGGTCTGAGCTATGGCTACAGGTCTGATCAAATCAGAATATGACTAATCTAGCATATTCCAAGTCTCAGACACCATTTTTATTATACTTCGTCATGCTGACTGTAAGAATGGGATAATAATGTTCAACACTGATAATAAGGGCAATGATAATTAGGAAATCCAGATAATCATGCCATAAGTAGCTAAGGACCACAAACATGAACACCTACAAATGCACAAGTCATTCAATTGCATTCAGCTGGTTTATGCTGCTGAGTAAAATTGCCCACATATATTTGTATTGTCTAATCACTTTCAGTTAAGAAAGCTTACAAATGGTTCATGTAATCAGATATAAAAGAGCTTGGAATAATAATTGAAAGGCTGCAAAGCTGATGCAAGGAGTACTCCTCGACTTCTGTTGTAATTAAAATGTCATTTTCAATCTGTTGACAGATTTTCAAGTAACTGTTTATGGAATCAGATTATCTTAGGGAAAAATAGAAGACTTTTCTGTGGAGGTTCCCCCCGCTTGCCGAATGCTCTTGCTGATGCTAAGCTAATAACTTGTAAAAAGATAGAATACACACCATATGCTGTATGATGTTATTAACACAAGTTTTGTTTAAAACCGGGGGGGGGGGATTAAGAAGCACTGGTCTCAATTCGTCAGAACACTCAGTACTAGCAAATAAATCTAAACTGATAAATGTTTACTATTCCCTGCCCCCTTTTTTTGAAACTATACAGCAAAAGCTCTAGCCATCCAGATGTAATTTCTCTGCATGATGAGGACGGAGCTGTCACCATTCCCAAGAATGAGGTTGTATAATAGGATTTTAAATACCCTGCTGAAATACGCACGGAAGCTGTACACTCAAAGGCAGGCAAATTCAGTCATACTATAGAAAAGCCAAATAAGTCTTGACAGGTCAAAGTGGATTTTATTCTTTGGGTTGTCCTATCCAAGAATGCAAGTCCCTAATAATAGTCAAAGAATGGTGTTCCATTGTCAAAATGTTTATAAGTGCTTTGGCAGGATGTTGTGGGCTGCTTCCTTTGTCAGCCTGATCACAGTGGCATAAATAAATAAGTAAATGGGCCCACAGCAAGAGTTGACAAGCTTTATCTCACTATCCAAAGGCCAGGATTATGGGTTTGAACTTAAAAAGCAGAACTTACATGGAATACCTTCTATTTAAATATTTGAAAACTAGGTGCCAATGCAGTGAACCCAAGAGCATAAGAAGAAAGGCTTACATGTAGTTCAAAAGCATGCAATACTTTTCTGAATATGTATACGTGTGTGTTTAGATCTAGATATACACATATAGCCTGTGTAAACACTCACCTGTTTGTAGTGCAAAAATGTAAATTGGGGATAAGAAAACTATGGCCCTCCAAATGTTGTTGCACTCCAACTCCCATCAGTCCCATCCAGCTTGACCAATGGTCAGGGATCATAAAAGTTGGAGTTGAGTGACATCTGGAGGGCTATAGGTTTCCCTGTCCTGCTATGGCTACATGCATTCTAATTGGTTTTTAGCTAATAATAATAATACAGTCGTACCTTGGAAGTTGAACGGAATCCGTTCTGGAAGTCCATTCGACTTCCAAAACATTTGCAAACCAAAGAACAGAAGAACGTTAAAAAATCAGAACAGTCACTTCCAGGTTTCAGTCGTTCGGGAGCCAAAACATTTGAGAACTAGGCTGTTCGACTTCCAAGATATGACTGTAATAATAATAATAATAGTTACTTGGTACACATTTGAAATCCCTCTTCTTGATTAGGTTGTCTATGCCTTTTCTTCCCTGTTCCTTACAAAACATATACTTATGTCACTTGTGGATGTTCGAAGACTGTTTTTCAGAAACATAGAAACAGTGATTGGAAAAGGATCAGGCCCCTGACTTAGGTACTTCAAACATTTTCTTGCTTTAGAAAATGCCTCTGACAAGCTCAACTTACTTCAGCAAAAAGTACAGATGGATTCCAAAGTAGTACTTTTATCCAGTTAATCTAAACAAGAGGCCCACTGCATCCCATCCTATCTCCGCGACAATTTTTTAAAAATGCAGGTGCTCAGATTCAAGAGATGCTCGCTGCAAAAGCACAGAGGAAATGACACCACTTAAAGCCTCCTTTCTGTATGCTACCCTGGGTTTTCTGATAGGAACTTTGCAATTTCGTGACATTTTGGAATAGCAAATGTGTTTTGAAGATAATGTGGTCTGGTCTGAGGATTTATGTATAGTTATTTAGAAAGGCTTTTATGCCTTAGGACAGAAAAAGCTCAACATATCACACACAAGAGAGGTATGTTATCTGTTCTTAAGCTTGGTGCTGCTATTTCTTTCTCTCTCTCCTCTTTGGACTAGAAACACTTTTTAAAGCACAGTATTGAAAAGGTCCCATTTTCCCTACTATGAGCCTAATCTCAAGAATAACTTTTTTCAGGCTTAGCTGCTTTTAGACTGGGGTGACCCACAGGTAAAAAGGTAGGTAAAGGACCCCTGGATGGTTAAGTCCAGTCAAGGGGGGATCCATATGGCACTCTCAACAGATGGTTGGTTTGCAGCCTCCATTGGATTCATCCAGCATCGCCAATGGTAAGGGATCAAGGAACCTGTAGGACAACATTTGGAAGACATCACATTTGCCACCTGTGCTCTAGGTCATATGGTGCATCAAATGGGAGGCAGAAAAGCAGCTGAAGGTATGTGGAGCCTATCCACAAAGCTGAATTCCCCATAGATTTCTATTCAAGAAGACATTACTGGTTTCCTATAGGCTAAAGAGTTCCAGAAAAACATCTACTTCTGCTTCATTGACTACGCAAAAGCATTTGACTGTGTCGACCACAGCAAACTATGGCAAGTTCTTAAAGAAATGGGAGTGCCTGATCCATCTCCTGAGAAATCTCTATGTGGGACAAGAAGCTACAGTTAGAACTGGATATGGAATAACTGATTGGTTCAAAATTGGGAAAGGAGTACGACAAGGCTGTATATTGTCTCCCTGCTTATTTAACTTATATGCAGAATTCATCATGCGAAAGGCTGAGCTGGATGAACCCCAAACCGGAATTAAGATTGCCGGAAAAAATATCAACAGCCTCAGATATGCTGATTATACAACCTTGATGGCAGAAAGTGAGGAGGAACTGAAGAACCTTTTAATGAGGGTGAAAGAGGAAAGTGCAAAATATGGTCTGAAGCTCAACATCAAAAAAACTAAGATCATGGCCACTGGTCCCATCACCTCCTGGCAAATAGAAGGGGGGAAAATGGAGGCAGTGAGAGATTTCAGTTTCTTGGGTTCCATGATCACTGCAGATGGTGACAGCAGTCATGAAATTAGAAGACGCCTGCTTCTTGGGAGAAAAGCAATGACAAACCTAGACAGCATCTTAAAAAGCAAAGACATCACCTTGCCGACAAAATAGTTAAAGCTATGGTTTTCCCAGTAGTAATGTACGGACGTGAGAGCTGGACCATCAAGAAGGCTGATCGCTGAATAATTGATGCTTCTGAATTATGGTGCTGGAGGAGACTCTTGAGAATCCCATGGACTGCAAGAAGATCAAACCTATCCATTCTCAAGGAAATCGGCCCTGAGTGCTCACTAGAAGGACAGATCCTGAAGTTGAGGCTCCAGTACTTTGGCCACCTCATGAGAAGAGAAGACTCCCTGGAAAAGACCCTGATGTTGGGAAAGATGGAGGGCACAAGGAGAAGGGGACGACAGAGGATGAGATGGTTGGACAGTGTTCTCGAAGCTACTAACATGAGTTTGGCCAAACTGTGAGAGGCAGTGAAGGATAGGCGTGCCTGGCGTGCTCTGGTCCATGGGGTCACAAAGAGTCGGACACGACTGAACGACGGAACAACAACAACAATAGGCATCTGGTTGGCCACTGTGGGAACAGGATGATGGCTTAATCCAACAGGCTCTTCTTATGTTCTTCTTAGCTTATCTGTACATTTGGAGGAGGAGGAGGAGGAGGAGAGGAGAAGGAAAAGAGTAGCCAATGAGGCAACTTCCAGATATTGCTGACTACTACTCTCATCATCCCTGACCATGGGATGCTGAGTCCAACAATGCTGAGTCCAACAATATTTGGTGGGATCATATTGGTTACCTCTGATCTATTCTAAGGAGTAGGAGCTTCCCCTTATCCCAGTTGATAATCCCGGAGAAAAACCAGTAGGAAAGGAAGTGGTCCTGGTAGCAATAGTTACCTTTTCTCTCGATGCTCAGCCTGGGAAGTCACCATATAAATTCTACTGCATAGTAGAAAAGAAGAACCCAGCAAAGCAGAAGACTCTGAAACATCTCGTGACCCTGGAAATGAGGGCTGAAAACCACCATAGCAAACATGTAGACTTTTGTAGAAGGTACCAAGGATGGACCAGTGCTCTGGCATGCTCTGGTCCATGGGGTCACGAAGAGTCGGACACGACTGAACAAATGAACAACAACAACAACAGAATTGGAAGGGACCATGAGGGTCGTAAGTGGAATGGACACCCTTGGAAGGTGGTGGACTCTCCTTCCTTGAAATTTTTTTTAGCAGATGTTGGATGGCCTTCTGTCACTGATGCTTTAGTTGAGATTCTTTCATTGCAGGGGGTTGGACTAGATGGGCCTCAGGGTACCTGCCAACTCTACAATTCTATGATTCTATGAACTCTGATTATGCTTCTTGCTTGCCTGGATGGAGGGTAGAGAGGAGAGTGTGAGAGAATGTGTATAGAAAGTAGTCTAATGTGCAAAGCTACAATTCACATTTGTTGCTCCTCTCACTTTTGCCTCTGGTCCTGCCCTGGAGGGTCTCAGCAAAGAGAATGGGCTAAAAAGGATTCCCTGTCTAACTCTAAAAGTTCCAGTTTGGTTGCTTTCAGAATGAACAGATAGAAGCAATTAGTTGAGGTTTACCTTCCAACACAATTTTACTGACCACAATAAAGTAGATTTAGTACCTGCCTCCAAGCCCACGGTCATTAGTCACGAATGTGTATGCATTAAAGGCCCCGTCTACATTGCGGACTTTACCTGCCAGTTCTGGGGGAGCTGAAATATATTGCGTCTCTCAGGGAGCTCGTAAAGAAAATATTTATTAAAGGTGCAACCAAGCCCCTTAATATTTTAAATATTAATAATCATTTTGAATGGGTGCATGTAGCTGGTGCAGAGCCAGCAAACAAATTGCAAACCATTTGTTAAATCCGAACCGCCATTCATTTTCCACCAGAGCATTCAACAGTGTGAGAGGGAAAGAGCTCAGTTAGAGTGCTCACCATTACTGTTAAGCTTAGATTTATTCTTCTGTTTACAGCACTCTAATCTCATGCTATGAAATGCTAATTAGTTTTCTAACATTAAAAGATAGCAAGGGTAACATTAATTTAAAAACTTTTATGAACCGTTTCCTTATGCTCCATCTAAATAACACGTAAACCCGGATCTCGCCAACATTTTCTGCAGGTTTTTTTCCTTGAAAATCCCCTCTGTCTAAAGCTCTCCGATTGAGCAAGGCCTACCCTCGCAAGGATGTGTGAACAATATCTAGAGAACTGACCTCTCTCCCCAGTGGAGTTGCCAATCTCTTTGCTTTGATGGGCAGAGGGGGTGCAATTTCAGACCACAAAAGGGATGGTCAGCATGCGGACATCCATATCAACCACATGAGGACCATATTACTTTAGAAACATGCATACAAGCTGGCTGGCATGTAATAATCATGGAACACATAGTATATTCGTATGTTCCTTTTTACTAGCTGGAATTGGAACAAATCTGCAGTGTTTGAATGCCTTCCCTTTAAAAATGGTGCTGGTAACAGGATAATACAAGAATCAATCTTGCTGTCTTCTGTGTGTGTGTGTGTGTGTGTGTGTGTGTGCACACGAGAGAGAGAGAGAGAGAGAGAGAGAGAGAGAGAGAGAGAGAGAGAGAGAGAGAAGAGAGAGAGAGACTTTCAGACATTATTTTGACTGAGTAAACATTGGGCAATGACTATAAGAGGAATTTATGGAATGATGTCATGGGACAAAATAAAGGGATAACTAAATGTGATCAAGAAGACTTCATGAAAGATTCTGATGTTACCTTTTTCATGATAGAAAAGTCATCTTAGCTTTTATTGTTTACGTTTTTAAAGTATTCACCAAAGCAGATGTTTGTGTTTTGCAAAATATACTAAGAAGTCTAATCTCGGATCTTCCAACTCCCATATACAGTAGTTTGGCAGTGTACGACAGAACTTTCAGAAATTAATATAATGGAAATATGTTCTGCTAATTTAATACAAAATGCCTGTTTCAGGTAAGAAAGCTCTTAGTCATATATCTTCAACCTTTTCAGATCCAGGACCACTATAAAGGCAAACATGCATTTGGGGACCCATTTCTTGGGTAATAATAATAATAATAAGGCTGCAACCTACCAGGTACCAACCCACCAGTTGAAGACCAGTGTTCTAGGTCACAGGTACAATTAACAAGTTTCTAGTACTCATGGATACAGAATCACACCTTTTTTAAAAAAATCAGAAGTGTTCCTTAAAATGTTTAAAAACTAAGGCTGAAACAATAAGCAGTTTCTAGAACGATAATTTTTGGGCTTTCAATCTCCTCAGTACCCCCCCCTTTTCTAGGAAAAAAAACCATAAACATATTACATTGCATTACAGTACATTAAATACAGTGGTACCTCGGTTTAAGAACAGCCCTGTTTACGAACAATTCAGTTTACAAACTCCGCAAAACCAGAAGTAGTGTCCTGGTTTGCGAATTTTACCTCAGTCTAAGAACGGAAGCCGAACAGTGGAAGGGCACTGGCGGCGGGAGGCCTCATTAGGGAAAGCGTGCCTCAGTTTAAGAACGGTTTTGGTTTAAGAACGGACTTCCGGAACGGATTAAGTTCGTAAACTGAGGTACCACTGTAATTGAATATTAGATTTAACATATATTGGCTATTAAGAAATTTAGGATGGATTACATAAATATATAACAAAGGAGATAAGGCTGTTAGCCATCATTTTTCATTTAAGCCCACCTTGATGTATGATTATCTAAAATACAGTCAATTTATAGATACATACAGTACATTTTCTATACCTTTCTCTGAGATTCTTAGTTCATCTCTCTTTACTTATCTCCTCTTTCTGTGATTTAATCCCAGGCTAGTTATAGTGGAAACAGACATGGTGAAATGTTCCTAAATGACTTTGGGTGGATGCTGTGGTCCATTCGCTTGGGCTTTCTAGTGTGCAGCAAAGAGATTATTTTTCTACATTAAAGTGTTAGGAGGTTGTACGCGTGTTAATGAAAAACATTATCTTACCAAAGAGGGCTTAGTATCCTCATTTCCATTTATATAGAAGATTGATTATTACTTAGCTAATTGGCACATGCAAATAGGGATTAAATGAATTTGCTTTTTCTTCACAACTCAACAAGTATAATTTAGATCCTTACTGAGATTTAAGTCCTATTATTTTTGAAGGTAATCGTCTTCCTGTCGTTAGAAGTAAAATATCAAAGTATCATGCTAATTGTATCTTATTTATTTCTGACAAATTAACTAATTAACAGGACCATAAAGAAAATGGACCACAAGTGCATCTTAAATCTCGGAGGTCATGTTTCTACTTTTGGGAGTCCAATGTGGTCAAATGCAATTAGGAATGTGCAAGCATGACCCTGCAACAAAATGTTGCAGATAGGAGAGCTTCTGTTCAGGGTTCCTGCTTCATTCCATTCCCTTTTCCTTCTCCCCTTCTCTCTCTTTCCCCCAACCCCAGTCAATAAGCATTCCATGCCCACTGAGCATGCTCAGTTCCCACTGGGCTGTTTCTGAGGGTCCCCCCCCAATTTGGTGTTTTCAATCCATTCTAAGTTTTAGTATGACTTTGTTTTATGCTCTGTGTGGTTTATTTTTAGTTACACCATAAATGCTAATGATCAAACAGTAAATAAATGCACATATGCTAGATATAGATACACACACAGTACAGTGGTACCTCTGGATGCGAACAAGATCCATTCCAGAGCCCCATTCGCATCGTGAGCAGTCCGCAACCCGCAGTGGTGCTTCTGTGCACACGCGGGTCGCAATTCGGCACTTCTGCATGTGGGAATGTTTAGGAATGTGGATGAGTATATATTATTTATATATCTCAATCCCAGCTTGTGTGAGCAAGCTCCAAACTTAGCAGTTTACATTCCCTTTTAAAACACAGCAGAAAACGTTTGCATAGGCTTGCTTAAGCCAGCTATATTCCTGGTATATTTCCCCTTGTTCCCTCTTAAAAGCAAAAAGACATAATACTGATTATTAGATATAAAAGTGTTTACTCACGTACATCCAAGAGTCACAGTACAGGCTACAAGGAGGCAGACAAACTTAGATAAATGTATTTACATGCAGTGAAGCTGCTTCCATAAGGGAACAGCCTTCACCCCTGCTTCTCTCAGCTGCAGGCTGAGAGATAGCATGCTGCTTCTTCAAAGGATGAGGCAAAATGGAGAGTCTTCTTTGGGATCTTCCTCCCAGGTAAGACCACACCTACTTCTGGTTCCTGTAACTCAGTCCAGGTAAACAGGAAGTTAAGCCTGGAGGACTGAGTTACCTTCATGTCCTCTCTAGGAGTGTTGTGTTTGGCTGCTCTGTGTTTACATCCCACACTGCACATACGCGCGACGTCATTTAACATGTCTGTGCATGCACGAACCACCGAACCTGGAAGTAACTCATTCCGGTACTTCCGGCTTCGGCGCGTTCGGCAGCAAACACAACACGAGGTACGACTTATAAATAAAAATAAATAAATGCTCAGGTTTGGAGACATGTGAGGTACATAGAGAATCATAGAACTATAGAGTTGGAAGTGACTCCAAGGGTCATCTAGTCCAGGCATAGGCAAACTCGGCCCTCCAGTTGTTTTGGGAGTACAACTCCCATCAACCCTGACCATGTCAGCGTTTGAAAAAAGCAAAGGTTCTGACCTCCATTGACTCCTTCGCCTTTTCCTTGGACCCTAGTTGACACAAAAGAGTCCTTGAGAAAGAGTATCTTTGCAGAGTGCTGCTTTTATTCTTAAAACTCTTTATCTGCAAAACAACCAAGCAACTGTACACACATCAACACTAACAGCTTTCACTAACCAACCAACCCACATCCAACAGAAACATGGACCACTCTATATATAAAGGTACAATTAGGTGAAAGGTTGCATAAGTCATTGTAGGCTGCTGACTCATGCTGACTTAGTTCTTTTAGCATTAAAGAAACAGTGGCCAATTTTTAGCCATGACAGACCACTGGTCCTATTTGCTAGGGATGATGAGAGTTGTAGTTCCAAAATCTGGAGGGCTGAGTTTGCCTATGCCTGATCTAGTCCAACCCCATACAATGTGGGGATGTCAACTAAAACACATACTTTTGCCCAGTCCCAGGTACATTGGAATCTCAGGTGTCTCCTTTGATGGCTACAGGCAGGAAGTTTTTAGAAGACTGTGCGAACTAGGAAATGATCTATTCAAGCAATGAAATGTCTTGGCCTAAGTATTTGTATCTATGTCTGTATTTCCCCCTTCTCCCTTTCAATCCACTAAATTTCATTCCTCCTCATTTTATTCCAGAATCAATTGTTTCTCTTCATAGTCTGCACACAATCTAGATGCATTTCACATCCCCACCCCCACCCCCACCCTCGGACAGCGCTGCTTGAGAAACTGATTTCATTCTAAGATAAATGCTCATTGCAGATTGATTCTACATTGCTCCGCAGTGTATCCAGTTGAAACAGATGAAAACGGAAGCAGACAATCCTGGCAACGGGGTATATCCACACCTGCGCAACGATGTTCTGAATGGGCATCTATCAAGATGGCAATCACCACTTCCTTCTTTCCGGGGCATGAGGAGGGAGGAAAAGGCATAGAAAACCTACTCAAACGTAGCATTTCCAAATGCATTGTGCTGCACACCACCCCAATCTCAGCAATGTGAGATTCCAGGGGTTCCAGGTGATTACCCAGGGATCATGTTTCCTTTGGAATGAGGTACAGAAGAGACTGTGGTGCTTTTAGGATATATGTGTGTTTTTTTAAACACTGCAACCTGAGCCTACTATGGAGGGGTGCACAACATTAACATGCCATGAGGGTCTTGCTTCTCCCTTTGCCATAACCTTGGATTCCGAAAGAAATCAGGCATAGCTCTGGATCCGAGAATTAGAAGGGGGCCCAGGCATACAACCTACCGCCTCCCAAAAAACTCATAACACTATCAAGTAACCACGCCCACCCTTGTGGAAGGCAGGATCTAGAATCTTCACTGAAAGGAGTATGTTGAGGATGAGCATGAAGGATTCCTGATTTAGAATAACTGTGTTACAAACAGGTCAATATGTAGACAGCCTCAAATCAGTATTATTCTTCCCTTAGCATCTGGCTGGCTTCTGTGGTTTGATTCGGCAAGGATCTCCATATGTTCTTAAAAGATTTTCATGACTGTCCTGACAAGAATCGGGAACTCCAGTTTGGTAAGTATTTAGCTGCTACTGAGTGGTGTCACCGGATAGTCATCCTTACTGCAAGCCTTCAGAGCTGGAAAGCAAGGAGCTTTTGAAGTAGCCTCTAACCAGGGACAAGTGGCGGAATGCTGTGTCACAAGTGTCATTCATAAATGTGTGGGGCAGACACCAATTCCCCAGAGAGAACGGAGAAGATTGTCCGATAAGTCATGCCCCTTTAAACCTGCCCACAATTTATGTCTATTTTTTCAAGGACTGTGAATCCCATGGCTGTGTTTTAGCTCTCATTAATTGCACAATAAATTAGAATGAATAAATGGTTAGTTAAATAACTTGCTAGAAACCATTGAGGTCATTAACCAGATGGCAAGGTTCATAACCTTTTCCCCCTGCTGCCGAGATCACATTAAATATAATATTTTTATTATCTTGCACTAAGGAGATGTTTAAAACCTGAAGATTCTGACAAGCAAGCTAAAGGGTGGACATTTTACACATTTCCATGCAAGCATGCTATTATAACCAGTCTTGATTTAAATATATCATAAATTCAATTGACTTTTCCATTTTAAGCTTCCAAGGTCTACCTTCTAATGAGCAATTTAATGCTTATTTATTAACAGAGAATGTGGTACAAATGAGCCTACTGTCAAGGGAAAGACGTTACCCATTTTGTTTTCCTGCTATAAAGCAAAGACAATAAAAGTTGACATTTTATATCCAGTTCAAGAAAAGACATTACCTTTAACACATATGCCCTGTGCACATGATTCAACTGAAGTCACATTCAATGAGCTCCTTTTACTTCAGTGGAAGAGAGTTAAGCAGAAAGATTGTCCTTTGTACTCCAGACGGAGAAAATTAAAAAGAACAGCACATTTAAAATCAGGGAATTAATAAACCCATCCCTGAACCAGACTCTATTTATTTATTTTAAAATGTTGTAACCCGTCCTTTATCACTGTGAGTGCAAGGAAGAAAAATCATTCTGGGGATTCGGTATGGAGGCTCCAACCAGATTCCCAATTAGTCAGACTTTCATTTAGTAATGCATTATAGGTCCAAAGAGTCTGTGAGAGCCTTCTTTAAGATACATGCTTTATAGGAAAAAAATGCTTCATCTGGGCTGTTTCGCCTTCTCTCCAACCAACTTCTGCCCCTGATCGCCCCACCATCTCTCATTCAACCACAGTTCTTCGCAGTCACCCAGCCCAAATTTTTCTCTGTACTTGCAGAGCATCCTTTCTATAGCTGTTTTTCACTCTAGCAGTCTGCTAGGCTCCTCCACAACAGGTTCCTCCTGGTTTTGTGGTCAGGCTGTCCCCTTGTGTACGTAAAGTTGGCCTTACCGATAATGGATTTCTAACTCAAGTGATACAAGGGTGGGCTACATTAATGTGAATTAACTGCTGTCCCTGCTCACCAACCTGGCCTACAGGTAGCAATCTTGGCTAAAAGGACTTGCCATGTCCATGATATGAAATATTCACAATGATGGCACAAAGGAGGTCAGCAGGGGCTCATAAGCATGCCACATGTCTTGAAGATATGTCCATAGATTTTGTCCCGCCTTCCTCTTGGAGATAGTGCTTTCCTACATGGATATGGACATTTGGCTTGGCAGGTTCTATGAATGGAACAGCTTCCCTATGCATGGTCATAAAGCACAGGGTTGGCTACATGTCTGTAAGCTGAATAAATGGAGGGAAAATCAGTTTTTTATACGCTGCGACATTTCTCATTTCAAGAAAGTATTATGTTGTTAAAGGACATTCCCTACATTTTGAAGACACGGCAGCAGCATGAGGCCAGCTTAACTTCTTGTTCCATCTGGTTAGTAGATGGAACATACACTTTATCTCGACATTTTTGTCTGATTAAAGTCTCAAACAGTTTTTTGGATGGTAAGGATTTATTCTTTCACACTTCAATCGCCTGTGAAAGAGGTAGCCTGAAGCTAAGAGAGTTGTCATCGCACAGAAGAGCAAATGATCCAGAACCGTCTTAGACAAACATCTTGTTAATATTAATGGTGAACAAAAAAAATGTTTTCGTTGAGCTCTTTTCTTGTTAAAACTGTTCACCCCCCCCTTTTTAAAGCTGTTCGCAATTGTTGAGGATTTTCCTTTTAAATCTTGAAAATTTGTTTGAGAAGTACATCAGTTGGTGGAGCCTTTGCCATTGCGTCTCCAGATAGGGCAGAAAAGGACTTTTTTCTAAAACCCTGGAAAACCATTGATTTCAATGGGTCTACCCTAAGCCAGGATCCAATCCAGTGTGTGAGTAATGTCACATCTAGCTTGGCCCTGTTTGCTAGAGTTTTGAGTGGCAAATATGAATCTAGACACTGCCTCACCGACAAAAAGAAAACCAGGGTACTGGCTTTTTAATAAGGAATAAGCACATTTATGTACATATGGAATTTTTCCCCCATTTGTGTGCTCTAGAATATGAATTGGCTTGCACAAGTCTAGCAATTCTTTGTTTTTAAATTAATGTGCAATTCCTATCTAGCATCCTTTTTGCTTACCCATGGAATGAATTATATATGCTTATATATTCATGTTTAATAAATCAATGTCAGCTTAAAATATACTGCTCAAAACATCTACTTAAAATAAATAATCTGCATTCAAATTTATTTAAACTTGTCTTCTTAACTGCTCTTTTCCTTCCCCATATTGTGGGCTAAGCATCCCCCACCCCTTGGCTAATGCTTTTAGCATATTTTACATAGGCACAGTGGAGATCATGTAAAATATATGGAAGATAAACTGTGGTCACAACTTCCTGCCACTGAAATCTACTAAACTGTGAATTAGTCTCTCAAGGGAAGCAGCGTTCGTTCCTATGAGGCAGTTCCTAAAACATGCAGAAACACAGAAGTATCAGTGTGGTCAATGCCTTGAAACTTCGGTTTTCCTTATAGTTTCTCCAAAAGTAGAGATAACTTAACAAAAACGAGTCAAAGTAAACCACAAAAAGCACATGAGTTTATTTCCATGGTTTCCATGGTCCTTAATGGGTTTTTGTAACCCGTGAAACAGATGTCCTTGTTTTCTGGAACGGTGGTTTTCAACACTGTTGGTGAAGGAGGGTACATTGGTGCTGCTTGGAGCCCAATTCTGCGCTTGGCTATGTAGACTTTCTGGACTTTGTGGACCAGAGCGCGCTCTCTCTCTGTGTGTGTGTGTGTGTGTCATGGCAGCAGATCTTCCAAAGCAAAGATGGAAGGTCACCTTGGGAAGTATCCGTGTCTGTCTGTGCTGCTGCCCCCATCCTGATCTTTGTGATTGGATGGGCTGAGAAGTTTACTGCTTGGTTGATCCCTTGGAACAGCCATGGCTACAAATGCCTGAAGGGATTGCTCACTCTCTGGAAAGGTGGTTTTTTCATAGAATCATAGAATTGTAGAGTTGGAAGGGACCCTGAGGATCATCTAGTCCAACCTTCTGCAATGTAGGAATATGCAACTTGCAACTTTGGTGTTATCAGGACCACACTCTAACTAACTGAGCTATCCAAGCTGATACCGTGTTTCCCCGAAAACAAGACATACCCATAAAATAAGCCGTAGCAGGATTTCTATTTGCTCAATATAAGCCATACCCCGAAAATAAGATGTAGTGTTGTGGTGCCTCCCTTAAGACGGCCTGGATAGGCATGGCTATGCAGCATACCAATGCGGAGTGGTTAAAATAAGACATCCCCCAAAAATAAGCCATAGAGTGTTTTCTTGAGGGGAAACATGGTAACTGAAATTCTAATAATAATAATAATAATAATAATAATAATAATAATAATAATATACTTATACCCCACCCATCTGGCTGGGTTTCCCCAGCCACTTTGGGTGGCTTCCAACAAAATATCAAAAATACAACAAAACATCACACATTAAAAGCTTCCCTAAACAGGGCTGCCTTCAGATGTCTTCTAAAAGTCAGATAGTTGTTTATTTCCTTGACATCTGATGGGTAGGCATTCCACGGAGTGGGCGCCACTACTGAGAAGGCCCTCTGCCTGATTCCCTGTAACTTCGATTCACCTGCATCATTCTACTTGTATAATAGGAGGCAGTTAGGCCTTGCACACACACATGCAAACACACAAGAAGATGCTGCTCACAAACTGGTGTGTGTGTGTGTGTGTGTGTGTGTGTGTGTGTGTGTGTGTGTCAGGTGACCTTCCCATGCTTTAAGAGCACATAAAGGCCGGTCACCACAGCTGTATTTGCCTATCTATGCATTGGTCCCGTCCAACTGGACAATTCTATGATTCTATGACTGTGAAACTTTGAGAAGGCTTCTTACATGTGTACCAATGTACATGTGTAGATGGAAATGGGAACTCTTGATTGGCTGAGGACCCCCCTTTTATGTGGCTTGCACATCCCTTGCCAAATATGTAGCTGGCAGTGAGATTGGCTGCCCTGCACAGAGGTGGCAGAGAGATAGGGCTACACCGCATGACACTTCAGACATATTAACACCCTCACACACACACTCACACTGCTACCCCTCCTTCACTGGGCTAGAAGAAGAAGAAGAAGAAGAAGAAGAAGAAGAAGAAGAAGAAGAAGAAGCAGCCACATATCTGCCTCAGTCCCATTCTGACACAATTAACAGAGCTGAAGGAGTACTTCTGTACTCTCACAGCTATGTGGCCTAAATTTATTGCACTCACATGATTTGGGGACGCTGATATAGCACCAACAGAGCACTGAGGCACATTCCTAGCAATTTTGTGATAGCATGGTTATGGGGAAATGTCTTGAAAAAGAAACAGAGTGCAGCTCAGCACTAGTTTTTTTAAATGCATGACTTACCACAAGGAGCAGAGAGCCACTTGATTTTCTTCTTTTTTCCCTCGGTCCAGGTGCCAAAAAGTCAACGGCTGTGGCGCCATTGAAATAAATAGTGTGTTGCATAGTGGTTAGAGTCTTTGGGCCCCTTCAGATGGGTCTTCTGTTGTGAATGTATTCTGCAACATATCCTTGACCCAATCTTAATGACTTAATGGTGCATTTATTCTGTTTTAGTTTGTTCCTCAATGCTTTACCAGTGTTAATAGAGGAACTATAATGCAGCAAAAGCTGGACAAAACGAAACCAGAACATTTGTGGTATAAAAAGTTGTCAGATTTCCACAGGAAGTTACGAGGTATGCACTGATTGGAAAGGAAGCAGTGTGGCCACCCCAAAAACCTTTGCAGGTGCAAACAGTATTGAAAGTGAGATCGCATTTGACTGCCCCGATGGCATCAAGAGCACAAATTGTCATGATGAATGTGCAATGAAAAGCATGTCTAGAGGGGCCCTTGGACTAGGACCTGGGAGACCAGATTTCAAATCCTCACTCATCCTTGAGGCTCATAGGGTGCAGGAGAGCCATGCAAAGATGGAACATGAATGTGAATAAATACCACTTCAAGCAGGCAGGGCCATCTTCAGCTCTGAGGGGAACCCCTCAGCCTATGACCTTCTACAGGCAACCTCCAACAGGCAGCTCCAGTGAGCCTCTGGGAGCAGTGGAACCTGACATAAATTGTAGGAAGTTGAAAGCAAAAACAAATTTAAATGGAGGCCAAGGGAGAGCATCTGCAGTGGACCCTGCTAGGGGTATTTGATCCCCAGCAGCTGCCTGCGGAAACTGCACGGTGGTACTGAACCTGCTGCCCAGCAGCAGACATTTCAGAAGAAGGTCCACATAGAAGGAAATCTTGTTGGGCCAGGCTGTTTGTCGACAAAGAAGGAAAAAACTGACCACGGAACCAAGCTAGGAACCGCTGCTGTAGGGCGCAATTTACTTCCCATTAATCAGATCAAATGCATCAATATTGACTTAGGTTTGCTACTTTTATTACTCTAAAATGCCCTGGAGGCGAAAGGTATTGCATGAGTATAACCCGCTGGTCTTCCAATATCCATCCACATATTAAAGAGCACAATAAACTCAAACAAAAGCCTGATTCCTCGTCACCATTCCAAATCAATTCTATGTAAAGCCAATAAACCTTATCAAGAAAAGCTAATCATTAAATACTTTATAGGGGCTTTCCAGCTAGCTCCCATAGATCATAAAATACTGGAAGCTTTTAATCCAAGTGCTTCATTATCATATTACCATGTATCACTTTTTTTTCCTCGAGAATGACATTTATATAGCTGTAACCTTAAACTTTTCAGTCACATATCTTACAGTGTTAAAATAATATTACAGCAACAGATATTGCAGGGGGGCAAGTTAGCCTTTCAGGAAAGGTACCTAGGCATCTTAAATCATAATAATGGCTGGCAGCGGGACTTTACTTGGGCACTCCCAGAGATTTTGTGCAGGGTTACTTATTTTAACCTTCCCTTTCCCTTTCTTTTTGTCATTTTACTTGAGTAACTCAGTTGCTCCCTCAGTAAAACCACATGCTGCTGTCTATTAGAGGCTTTCTATGGCATGCTTGGGACGGGGGTGGCGCTGTGGGTTAAACCGATCGGAAGGTCCGCGGTTCAAATACCTGTGACGGGGTGAGCTCCTGTTGTTCGGCCCCAGCTCCTGCCCACCTAGCAGTTCAAAAGCACACAGTGCAAAACTTCCGGCGGCTGGCGCCATTATGGATGGTCGTGGGCTGCTTCGGCTGCGAAGCACCCAGTTCATCCCGGGGGTTAGGAGCCCTGCAGCCGCATAGCGGGGCTTCGGTTGGGGCACGGGAAGAGCGTCCCGTGCCCTGGGCTCCCCGGCTGTGCCCGTTGTGCTCCGAACCCTTCCCCCGCGCCCCCTGTAAAGGGGGAGTGGGGGTGAAGGGACCACGGAGCCGGGCTTTAGGGGACATGCCCCAACCGGGATGTTTACATGCGGCGGCAAAGTCCGTGATGAGCGTCTCTGTTCTACCTGTCATTAAGGAGTTGCTAAGAAACCAGAAGCTGTGAGTAATTGACTGACTCTTTGTATTCCGGGAAAGCTCTGGGATTAAGAAGAAAGGCAGCCCGCCTCTCTCCCTTCGGGTGGTGAAAGAAATTAACCCTTTAAGTGACTGCTGCTACAACAATCAATTGAAAGCATTTTGAATTTGAAAGCTGAGTCTGTTGAGATCTCCTTTTGGGGGTTAACTGAGGAAAAAATATCTCCGTTTGAAGTTTTGGTCTTTATACTCCGACATCGGAAGAAATGGCGGCGATTTGGACTTGCGTAGGAAAAAATTGAGACAAAGGAAGGAAAAGACAGGAAACGTAACTTGATACCCACTTCCCCCCGAAGATGTTGGACTTTGCGCTTATGTTGGCACTGAAGGACTGGGAGGATGAGGAAAAGCTTACTGTCTTTCAATTGGAACTGCTTGATCGAAAATTAAGAGCCTTGAGTGGGATTATAAATGGAAAGAATTTGTTTTCCACAGAGGAGGCTTTTCGAAAGTTTTATTCAATGGAAACAGACTTTTGCAAAGAGCTGGAAGATGTGTTGGAAGGATGGTTTGAGATGGCTGAGCAAATCCGAGTGGAACAGGGGCCGATTTCAGGGGGTGGCAGTAGCCCTGGAACGGAAAGATTTTTAATATCCAGACTCCGAGGTGGCAGTTCGGGGTCGAGGGACACAGAATTAAGATTTCTACAAGAAGAAGAAGTATGGTACAAAGGCACGGAGAAACTCAGAATGGAGAGGATGAACATCTTGGAGCTCGATGCAGGGTTTGTTGTGGGTGCAACCTGGATCTGTGGACATTCAGAAGAATATAATAGGAGATCCGGTTCTGGTGAAAGACAAGAGAAGATAATGGACAGAAGGGGAGTGGGTTGAACCAATTAATGTATAATATAGATGGTCTGCCATGGTATCCGAAATCGGAGTGTGAAGTTTGTTAATTACAAGTCTATTTTAAATAAGTAAGGAGATATTGAATTTAAGTGAAAAGCAGCATGATAAATGATAGAAGAAACAAGTTTAGCTGTAAGAATATTTGGTTAAGTTTTAGGTTATAATGCAAAGATTAAGACAAAGGTGTTTTTTTTTTTTTTAAGTAAAGTTAATCTTTATAGTGAAAAGTTGTTAAGGAAATAGTGTACTGTTTTAAAACCGAAGGTGTATAGGCGGGGGAAGTCAAACGTCAAGATTTGGAACTAGAAATTTTTTTTTTTAGTAAGGTATACAGATAAGAAGAAGAATCCTGACATTATGTGTATTTGTATTTGTTTTGATATTTGTAGGTGTGGGGGTTGGGTTTGTGTTATTTTGTGAAAATGTCAATAAATTCTGTTTAAAAAAAAACAAAAGCACACAGTGCAAGTAGATAAATAGGTACCGCTCCGGCGGGAAGGTCAACGGTGTTTCTGTGTGCTGCTCTGATTCGCCAGAACCGGCTTAGTCATTCTGGCCACATGACCTGGAAAAAACTGTCTGCAGACAAACATTGGCTCCTTCGGCCAATAAAGCGAGATGAGTGCCGCAACCCCAGAGTCGTCCACGACTGGACCTAATGGTCAGGGGTACCTTTACCTTTACCTATGGCATGTTTACAATATCATATTCTTTTATTACATACTACAATTTTGGGGATTTTCTGGATGCATATATTTATTTATTACATTTATACCTCACCTTTCCTCCAGGAAGCTCAAGGTGGCATACATGGTTCTTCCCTTCCTAATTTTATCCTCACAACAATCCTGTGAGGCCAGTCAGGTGGAGACACCTAGTGACCTTCATGGCTACATGAGGATGTAAAAAGGTAAAGGATTCATGGACAGTTAAGTCCAGTCAAAGGTGACTATGGGGTTGCGGCGCTCATCTTGCTTTCAGGCCGAGGGAGCTGGCATTTGTCCACAGACAGCTTTCTGGGTCATGTGGCCAGCAGGACTAAACCACTTCTGGTGCAACGGAACGCCGTGATGGAAACCAGAGCACACAGAAACACTGTTTACCATCCTGCTGCAGCGGTACCTATTTATCTACTTGCACTGGCGTGCTTTTGAACTGCTAGGTTGGCAGGAGCTGGGACAGAGCAATGGGAGCTCACCCCATCACGGGGATCTGATCTGCAAGCCCAAGAGGCTCAGTGGTTTCGACCACAGCACCACCCACGTTCTGCTGCCCTGTCCCATCCTCCCTGCCTGCTGCCTTCCTTACCCACATTTCTAATACCCAAAGAAGACTTGTGTATAGGTATCAACTGTGGATATAATTACATTAAAAATTCAAATATAAAAATGCAAAAAAGTGAGAAGCATTGTTAGTAGCATGTCATATTGCTCAATCAAGGGTGTGTGTATATGTATATGTATATGTATATGTATATGTATATGTATATGTATAGATGTATGTGGCTGCTATCTGCCTGTTGAGCAGTAGCTAAATAGTTAACAGGCAATAATTTCTTCCCGATAGCCTAAATCAGCCCATTTATTGTAAGAGCTTCTTAATATTGTGCTGCCAAAATGGATCTCTGGGAAACTCCCTGAATTCAGAAGACATTTATTAACAGATTTGGATTATTTGGAGCTGTAATTATCTGAATATTTTACTGTACTCAAATTCATCACCAGGAGAGTTAGCACCACAGACCTGAAATATTAGATGAAAGGTCAGCTTGCCAATTACACCGTGCCGTTATTTTGCATTTAACGTTGCTTTACATTTCCATTATTCATATCTGCTCAGGCTTCTTTCCCTCTTTCTCATTGGCAAGTGTGTAACTATTAATAGCTCCACACAGGATAGTCCCAATTATCAAATCACTGAAAGGTTTGATTGTGGAATGCAGGTCAGCAGACATTTCACTAAAATGCATTTATCCTATTTAGCTAGCTAATTGAAGCATCTTCCTTTCTGCTGTGTTCTCTCCTGGCAATTACAGATTAAGGGCTCAATTTAGGTGGAGGATGAGGAAACGTCATACATTTAAGTTCATCCCAGAGCTTTAGCACCTTTTCCCAACCATTTTGAACAGCAGGCCTCCATACACCATACTTCCAGACACTTTTGGAAAGCTCTCTCCGTTTCAGTAGGAGTTTGTAATCTGGTGGGGTTAAGACACATAAACTCAAGGTTTCCTTTGCTGCATGGAAATAGCTCAGTTGGCAGAACATAAGACTCTTAATCTCACAATCAGGGTTCCAGCCCCACGTTGGGCAAAAGAGTTCTGCATTGCAGGGGGCTGGAGTAGATGACTCTTGTGATTCCTCCCAACTCTACCATTCTACGATTCTGTGTGTCTTAAACTTACCTCTGCTCTGCTTTGGATCTCAGTCTTTCTTTCTACCCAGACTGTTGCAGTTAGCATTTTGGACACAAAGTCCCTAGACTTACAATGGCATCATTGCAAAGACTGCTGTGAATTGCCTGAATATTTTCAGCTTATCTACATATTGTTACATCCCTGTGTGTCTTCCAGATGCAGTTCCTATAGTGTTTATGCTCCAGTTTCCTGACTTGGTCATTCTGGCGATTCATCACTCCATCACTATGGTGCAAAATGTTTCCATACTGCTTAGTTTTCACTGCACCAGGCTTTTGCAGGGAAGTTAAAGACTCTGCTCCCCAGCAGTCCTAATGTTCAAAAGATTGCCGTCCCCGTGTGGATATTAGCAGCACAGAGAGGGCTCTCTCTATTTCATCAGGTTCATTAGCAAGTAGAGATTTTAATCTGCCTCCTCTCAGCAATCTTGATGCAGTCCAAATCACTGTTCCTTTACTGGGGATTGTGTTCCAGGGGTGAAGAGGGAATGTTGAATGTGTGTGTGTGTGTTCACTTTGTGCATTCATAGCTTTGCACAGCACGAGCCGCTGGCATGCAACCCCAGGGCACCCATGCACCACTATCTATGACCCCCAAGGACAAAATAGGTTGCTTATCATAGAATTGTAGTTTTGGAAGGGACTCCGAGGCCCATCTGGTCCAACCTGATGCAGTGCAGGAATCCTGCCCACAGACATCCCTGCATGGGCTCAAACCACCGACCTTCTGGTTAACAGCCTGATGCATTGACCCATTGTGCCATCTGAGACCAGTTCGCTATTTACGGATCAACAACTGAGATTGGAAGAAGTTCTGCAAAACTCTTGGACATGCAAAAGCCAGCCTCCTTCACACACCCTTGTGATGTTGTAGCTCAGTGGTAGAGCACATGCTCTGATTGTAGAAAGCTTCAACCCCCGGCATTCAATCCTCGTGTCTCCAGCAAGGATTGTCCAAAAAGGCTGTGGAACCGCTACCAATCACTGTAGCTAATGCAGAGCTAGAAAGGCAAGCAGCTTCCTAAGCTCCTATGATATTCATAGCATTCCCAAGCTCCCCATCTCAAAAAAGGTTATCAAGGAATCTGGTAAATCAGGCCAGTGGCTCATCCAATCCACCATTCTTTTTTCGCAGTAGCTAACCAGTTGCTTATGGAAAGCTCATAAGCAGGATCTGAGTGCAACCACACTCTCCTTTCCTGTAGTTTCCCTGCAACTGTTATTCAAAAATGATTCCACCAAGGGGAACAACAAAGCAATCAAGTCATTGATACATCTTCCCTATGAAGAAACACTCAAGTAGCCAACATCCTATGCCCTTTTAAAATGTTTAAGGGGGGCTATTGGGTTGTTGTTTTTATTTTTATTATGTATTTTGTGGTTTTAAATCTGGAGAGCCAGTGTGGTGTAGTGGTTAAGAGCGGTAGACTCGTAATCTGGGGAACCGGGTTCGTGTCTCCACTCCTCCACATGCAGCTGCTGGGTGACCTTGGGCTAGTCACACCTTTTGAAGTCTCTCAGCCCCACTCACCTCACAGTGTGTTTGTTGTGGGGGAGGAGAATGTTAGCCGCTTTGAGACTCCTTCGGGTAGTGAAAAGCGGGATATCAAATCCAAACTCTTCTTCTTGATTTTATTTTATGAACTGCCCTGAGACCCCTGGGTATAGGGCGGTATATAAATTCAACAAACAAACAAACAAACAACAACAACAACAACATGGTGACTCCCAGATGATTTGGTCTCCAACTCCCCACAGCATGCCCAATAGTCCAGGATAATGGGAGCTTCCTTGCATTGAAACATTTGGGACTTTTGTTTTGCTTCAAAGCACAAACGATTGGGGGAGCATTATGGGAGTTAGCAAAGTTATGAATGTCATGGAGACAATGGTCAGGGCCAGCAATTAACATTCCTCTCTATAATACTAGCCTCCATGGTCACTCAGTGAAACTGGGAGTAAAATTAGAGATCACAGGGCGTCATACAGCTCAGAATTAACTTGTAAAAATTGCTGCCAGAGGATGATAAGATGGCCTTTTAGATGGCTTTAAAGAAGGTTTGCAAATGGATGGATGATGGATTCATCAACAGCTAATAGACATCAGAGGTTACTAGAACCTCCATGAATAAGGGTAGTATATCTCTGACTACCATATGTGGAAGGAACAGGAGGAATGTAGTTTCCATGCCCTGTTGTGAGCATCTATATGCATCTGACTGGTGCTCACTGCTTGAAACAGTGGCCTTAGCCTGGTCCAGCAAGGCAGATACACTTTTAAATAAAATAAGCTTAAAGTTTATTATTTTATCAGTTTCCCCCATGTTCACAGAACCACTTTGTAGCAGTAGTGGGTGGATTTTCAACACATGATGCCAATAAAAAAGCAGCACACCATTCTGCAATAAACTGTTGTTGCTTTAGATGGCTATTTAATACGGAAGCCATAAACTAAGCTGCACAAGGGGAAAATGACCCTCTTTGTTAAAGTGATATATTTTTCAAGCACATTGGCTTTCTTTTGAAGGAAGAAAGCTGCATTGGAGACCAAAAGGCTGTCTATTGTTATTTTTAAAGTGATGTGAAATGTGACATGCTTTACAATCAGAAGAAATGAGTGCAAACTTCCCTCGTTCATTGATGCTGCTCCCCAGGAAGGTTAATATAGTTATACCAAGCCCATTACTTTTGAGGATAGTAATGGGAAATGTCCTATTTAATAAAGTGGGCATCAACAACCTGAAGAGGTTCCACAGCTATCTGTCTTCTATCTTTAATTTTAATTAACAAAACAAATGGACAGTAAACTCAAAGCAAAGAATCAACATTAATCTCTAAATCAAAAGGATTTACATTGAGATTACAATTAATCACATGCATGAAATATCTTATTTAATAGGGTGATGCCCTCGGTTACTTTGTTTAATCACTAAAACAATTCAATTTCCAAAATTAGAATTTGGATCCTTTCCAAACATATCCCATTAAGATGATCAATTCTACAAGAACAGTGACAGAAGCCCTTTGAAAAGAAAACTCCAAAACTTTTTTCTCCTCCGCTGGTGGCATTCATGGAAGTATCTACAGCTACTCACCACGGTTTTTCACATGAACTGAAGGTGGGTCTCAGAGGTTACATGCTAGCTACATACAAAGGGTTTTTTTTAGCTACTGAAGAAAATAATCTTGCTCCTTAAATCAGGGATGGGAATCTGGACTCGATCTCCCATAATCCCTAACCATTGGCAATGCTAGCTGGAGATGATGGAGTCCCAAAGCATCTGAAAAGCCATAGGTTCCCCACCCCTGACTTAAATCTCTTTTCTCTAATGCACTTTCCATATATAGACTACATACACACAGCATTTTATTCCAGCATCGATGGAGACTGAGTCCTCACCCCCCCACACACAAAATCCACCCACAATCCATATTGAAAGATATGGATTATCTGAATCAATTACAGGCTTTTTTTGGAACAGAACCTGCCTTGTACACCCTAATGAATGCTATGTGCTAGGAGAAAACCCTGCTGATTGACCATAGTACCCTAAAATGATAGGCTATCATTATCACTTTTATATTGGTCTGTAAAAAGCATTCAGAAATGTATTACATTCGTGAAATTCGTTTGCAAAAATGTGTGTTATAGGCAAATTGCATACAAAAATGTGTGTCTCGGCATACATTTATATTAAAATGCAAACAAGTATTTGTGAGTATTTTCCCCCTTTTTCTTCACAAAACGAATTGCAAGCTAATGCAGAAATGTGGACAAGTGAATTTAAGACTGGGGAAGGGGAGAGAAACAGAGAGAAGCCATTACTGACAGATTTATCCAGCTCTACTCAAAACACAGGCAGGAGTAGGGAAGTTTTACACCATGTGAAATTAAAGTTGCCATGTTTAAATTGCTGTGCAATGCAAGATATGCATGCTACATTAGCTAAAATATACACTTAATACTTCTATGCATTATTATTTTTATATTAACTAAATTACACAATATGGCACAAATGGAGACTCAAATGTACTATTTGGTGTTGCCATGTGGAAGAACAGCCTCAGAGCAGAGGAAGTGTGTGGGTTAATTTTTTGAGGCCTCAAATGGCCTCAGCAATTGTCTTTCTCTTTTAATGGCCACTTACCCAATTCAGGGATGCGGGTGGCGCTGTGGGTTAAACCACAGAGCCTAGGGCTTGCCGATCAGAAGGTTGGCGGTTCAAATCCCCGTGACGGGGCGAGCTCCCATTGTTTGGACCCTGCTCCTGCCAACCTAGCAGTTCAAAAGCACGTCAAAGTGCAAGTAAATAAATAGGTATCGCTCTGACGGGAAGGTAAACGGCGTTTCCGTGCACTGCTCTGGTTTGCCAGAAGCGGCTTAGTCATGCTGCCCACATGACCTGGAAGCTGTACACCGGCTCCCTTGGCCAATAAAGCGAGATGAGTGCCGCAACCCCAGAGTCGTCCGCGACTGGACCTAATGGTCAGGGGTCCCTTTACCTTTACCTTTACCCAATTCAGCAGTGAGCAGTGGTTGCAGCCTGCCATGGTGCCTCCGTACGCCCTCAGAGCCTAGCCCTATTTTGTGGCCCTTGCTGCTCCTCTCCAGTCGCCACGGAGCATTGTGGGCACTGCCAGGCCCTCAGTTCAAATTCAGCCAATCCGCGGTGGCCTGGGGAATGAATCAGGTCCACTTCCCAGGCATAAACAGCAGGCTGGCACCATCTGCATAAACCTGCGTTTTGCGGTGGCCCCTTCTTCCCCAGTTAGACCCTGTCATGCTGGGGGACTGAGAGGGATACATGCCCAGTGCCTACACCTGAAATCAGTAAAGCTGTGGCCTTTTAAATCCCAGCCACTTGTCGTGTCCATTCATTCATCTCTCTAGTTAGCCAGACTCCCTGGGGGCAGGGACACTGCGGCTGGGCATGCAATTCCTTTTCACCTGGCTAGCTAAGGAAAATAACCCAGTAACTTAGAAGGTACAGTTCATCTCTTTCCCACAGCAACATCCTGGTGCTGAAAGATAGTTGAAAAACATACCAAGTCTGGGTGCTAATATTCAAGCACTTCCTCAGCAAACCAAGCAAGGGGGATGATCTGTCCCTCACAAAGGGCTGACACATGGTGCTGATAGCTCACTGATTCTATCAACATTTATTAGTTAAAGTTAAAAATTACAACTCGTTCTTTAAAGATGAGGGGGGGACCCCAGGTGCCTGCAATTAAATATTTCTCTTCCCCACTAGAGAAATGTAACTTAATTCCTAATGTCTTTACATTAAAGACTTCTTTAAAAATAAAAATAAATAAATCACAAATTGTGTCATTAGAAACAGCACTGCTAAGGAGAGGCTCAGGATAATATATTTTTGTTAGCTGAGGCTAATTGGAGCCAAATGAGTAAAAACAATGCAGCGAGGGCAAACAGGAAATCCCAGACCTTTAAGGAACTGAAATAAATTAGGCCAATCAGTGGTGTATGGAGAATACAGTGCATTCAATTAATATAAATAGAATAGCAGTCAACGGCAAAACTCCACTGAGGACAGATGAGAACTTCGGGATGTGGCTGGTGGCAGATGTCTTTTTGAGTGGCATAAACACAAACAGCCTGGTAGAGTAAACTAGGTCAACTAAGGAAGGCTGGTGTGTGTGTGTGTGTGTGTGTGTGTGTGTGTGTGTGTGTGTGTGTGTGTCAGTGTCAGAATTTAGCAGTCCAAGCCAGGATGTATCATGGGAAGTTGACCAGTCACTCCCGTGCTGGGATATGGGACACTTGAAAAATTAGGAGAAATCCACACTTTCATTTGGCCTGCCACTTCCCCCCAAACAACAATTGAGTTTTCCAAGGCAAAACCACTTAGACAAGCAGAAGTGTAGATGAGTGCTTACCTACACATGCTTCATCTGAAAAGACTCTGGCAGATGATATTTGTCAACTGCATTTTGCAGCTTACAGAAATTCTTTATGTTGCCATTCCACACGTCTTTCAGCATTTGGCATTGTTCACCTAACCTAAACACCAATTTCTGAGTCACTTAATTAGCAGCATGCCCTGAATTTCTGGACCCCACAAGGGTCCTGGCCTGAACTGCCCTGGACATTCAGCAGTGGCTGGTGAGCTGGGGGTGGTGAGGATAGTTTTCCTCAAATCCATCTGTAGGAGTGTCCTCTGATGAGACACAAATTGCACTAGATACATGGGGCACAACTTGTCAGTAGGGGCGCCATAACTGCACATAAAGAAACCCAGGATCAATCCCTGGCATCTCCAAGTAGGGCTGAGGGAGACCCAAATCTGAAATTCTGGAGAGTCTCTGTGTCATGAACTGGCTGGACAGCTGGGAGGAGGAAGGGGATCCTGGCAAATGGTGTAGCCAGGACTGGGGGAAGCTGGGGATGGGGAAGGAGAGGTTGGTGTGGGAAGTACTCTCAGGGTGACAGAGGATGACCAGGCGATGGCAGTCTATGCACATGAACCAGAGCAGTGGGCTTTGAGGCGTAGGGAGCAGTGGGAGTGGTGCTCCAGGAGGCCGGGGCAGGCAAGGGCCCACAGCTCAGCTCACTAGCTGGCCAGGTGGGGCTTGCTAGCTCTGGGAGGAGGTGTGCGATTCCTCAGCTGGAGCAGGTGAAGGTCACATGCCTCTACAGGCTCAGATGCAAGCCAATCAGCATGGAACATATAAAAGGGCAACAGAGCTGAGAGGCTGTCTCTGCTCAACTTCCTACATTGCCTTGACCATGGCTTGGGTGTTCCAGGGAGCTCTTTGGGTCTGAGCTTGTGCTAGACTGACCTCTAGGTGCCCTGACCCTTGGATTGGCTGCAGAGGCTTTGGTGCACTGGACTTTGGAGCTGTGAGTCTGCCAGACTATGTGCTAGCATCTGCAGTGGAATCGTGTACACCAGTGGGACTTGCCGCCAGGTACCCTATGGTTCAGGACTCTCTGCTAGTCACTGTAAACTATACTGAGACCCATGGTCCAATGGTCTCAGTAAGTATAAGGCAGTTACCAATGTAGGACTGTACCATCTGTATCTCCTGCATCACTGCTTCCACCACTTATCATGGCCTTAGCTTTCACGGTCCATTTTCTCCCATTTCCTATTTGACCTGGTTTAGTCAGCTACTCTGTGTTTCCCTAACTTTAGAAAAAGACATCTGTGTCTCACTTTAGCTGAGTGCCATTATCTTCTGCTGGCAGGAGGCATGGCTCAAAACTGCCACCTGCCCATGCAGGGATTCTGTGGGGGTGGATGAGCTGTCCCACCCTCTCTGCTCCCTCTTTTCATCATGTCAGCTTAATTGTTACAGTAACTGCTGCACTCAGTTGATCCCCCCATTTAAGTTTCCATGCCTTTTCTAAAGTATGCAGAAACAACCTTGTCTCTCCAATCCTTCCCTCATTATATGATCAAGGCTGCTATGATGAGCCTGTCCCACAAGCACTGCCTCCCCTTTGCAAAAGGTACACATGAGGAGGAATGCCTTGTCCATCCATCTGATAAAGAGCATCACTTCTGTATTTCTCTAAAGCAAAATCATACATAGGGTTAGATGCCAAGAAGCATAAACTGAGAAATTCTTGCTTTGCGCAAGAATACACATTTTAGGGTGTCTGCAGACCAACTATTTTGTGGAAGGGATACAAGCACATACTTGAAATTAACGTTTGTGCAATTTAGTGAATTAAAGAACCCTGTTGCCATAGTGCAACAAATCCACGTTTAAAACACACACACACACACACACACACACAAATGCTTGCAATTGGGAAATTGATGGAGATATGAAAAGTGTGGGGTGAATGATTAATGGGAAGACATGTCGACACCCCACAGAGCACATCAGGATGAATGCTCATTGTCATGTAACCACCCCATAAAAAAAATCAAAACAAATACTTAATAAAGAGATTAGATAGTCTAACTACGGAAGAAGCTTTTTGCAAGTAAATCAAGATGAATGCTGAATAAACAGGACATTGAATCTCAAGGAGTCCTTACTTTCCTTTTCCATGATTAAAGCCTTGGGTGGACAATTTAAAATAGTTTTCAGTAAGAATTTGGGCACACCTACATTTTTCTCTGACTGGTACCTCTAGCATTCTGTACTGGCAGTAAAAGGATCCGAGCTTCCTTCCTTTTACAGCCATCTGACCTGCGCAGTTTACAGTTTCAGACATCTGTGAATCCGTGTATGTGTCTGGCAGCATGATGCTATGACATTTGCAATTAGGAGATTCTCACAGACACCTTTTAATCTGAAATGGATCAGTTGTGAATATGTTTGATGTAGAATAGAAAATGGCAGCAAGCCCATTTTAAGCCAAACATACATTCTAGACGTACAACTGAATGCTGGGAAATACAAAACAAACCCAACTTATTTATCCTGCACTCCTGGCACATTTACTTGGAAATAAGCCATTTGAACTCACTAGAACTTACCTCTGTGTAAAGAGACATGGGATTGCTCTATTAACCATCATTTAAGAAAATAGCTGTCAAATGTGCTGTGCCCCAGTGGGATGGAAGGCTTGAAAATGTGAGACACTGTGTTGTGTGTCACATTGGCTCTCAACTATCCAAGCTGACATATTAAAATGCATGTGAATGACACTATGTTGCCCATAAATTGTCTCCTAACCCAGTTGCATGCTCAGACCCAGAGACCTCCCCCTTCAATAAAGACACATTTGACTCAATTTTAGTTTTGATTTTTGGCAGAATTTAGGCCACAACTTTATTGATTATAGAAAAGTGAGTGTATGCATAGGCTCTGGTTCGACTAGCTCCCTACACCCTTGCAGCTAGTGCTGACCCATAGCTCTACCATAGGTCAGCCAAGGGTGAACACCTGAGGCAGGTGAAAAGTCTGGGAACAGACTCTGTTCACTCCCCAGATGCTCCCCTGGACTCAGGCATGGGCACAACCCCCTCTTGGGGGTTGACCAAACCAAGTTGAGTCCTTGGATTCCTTTAATGGAATACCCTTAACATAGGGATGGCGAGACCATTCTCTCATCCCTATCACATGAACCAGTCCTCAACCTTACAAGTTGTGATGAATTGCTATGTGGCAGGCGAAACCCAAATGGCTACAGCCAATCAGCCAAGTGGGGAAAATTCCTGCCGTGCCCCTATCCCAATGACAGACAACACACGACGGCATAGCAAGGTCAAGCGCAAGCCCTAAATATAGGGAGAGGTGAGCGGGTGTTCTGATGCACTGGCCGAAAGAGGAAGCTCATGGACACGTGTAGGTCCCTTGATCCCTTTCGCTAGCGTCCCATTGGTCTGATTACACCCAGCACCGAGGGACCTACCAATAGGGTGTTGTGGCTATCCAATAGACCCTCCCACAACCAGGAGGTCAGTCTCCAGGTCTCACCGCAACACATGCCCTCTTTTAGGGAGGACATGATTTATTGAGGATTTAAAAAAAAATCTGGTCTGTTTATTGTACAATTGTGGTAGTGGCCCCAGAGCATTCGGGAGGGGTCCCTGAGCCTTCAAGCAGGCTTTATGGTGGGACACAGGTGATTGTCCCTGTAAACAAGCGAAAGAAAGACACACATTAAAAACAGAAGTAGGCAAGAATCAGGTAACATGAGGTAAAACCTTGGCACAAACCTGTGAATCAAAACTGCACAGAGAAGAATCAGAATGCCTTGCACTATGGACACGGCCAAAGTCTATATATGGCTCTCTGAAATGGAAATTAACAATTCCATTTCCTGCTCATTTTCTTTTGAGTGCAAAGCTGAAAAATCTACCTGCCTATTTGTCTCTGCTCATCTTCTCTCCCCACTAGATAGAGAAGGAAATGAGTGGAATTTAGTCAGTGGTGCAATAGTTATCCCTGCTGTTAAGGCCTTTAAGCAGATGCTAGACAAAATCTATTAACTGTTTAACAATCCCCATATTGCATCTGCTCTGTTTCTGTGGTGCATTATTTCTGCTATCTTTCAATCATCATCAGACTATCTACTTCTGTTTTTAAATGGCCTCATAGCTACACATTGTAAAGGTAAAGGACCCCTGACAGTTCAGTTCAGTCCAGTCGCGAATGACTCTGGGGTTGCGGCGCTCATCTCGCCCAGGGAGCCGGTGTTTGTCCTCAGACAGTTTTTCTGGGTCATGTTTCCAGCATGACTAAGCCTCTTCTGGCAAAACCAGAGCAGGTACTAATAAATAAAATTATTCAACTATCTGGCACCACTAAGAAAATTCAGAGACAAATACATTTGTTATGGCCTAAGTTTCTATGGGACTACAGTCCACTTCATCAGATGCATGAAGCTTTATCATGAATTGCAGTCATATACACATGGTGGTATGTGTGTGCATTTGCAAACTGTGAGGCCAGAGGGAAATACTGTGTGATACTGCATGTGACCTCATTTTATTACAATTCTGCTTACCCCTAAACCTCTACCTGTAGGCTGAGTGAGGTGGCCACCTCGGACAAGCAGATACACAGGAGGATAGGAGAAGTGGTGAGTGGTTGGACAACAGTTATGTTCCCCACATGGCCTGTTATACATTCCCTAAGGTAGTATGATGCTCCCAAATGTGGTGGAGCATACTGTCTCATCTCCCATGTTGAAGTAAGATTCAACTACCTGTCCAGTCAGCTTCTGGACATGGGATGGGGCACCATCTTGTCCTTTGCCACAGGCATCACATTGTTTAGGGCCTGCTGTGATGTGTGTATATACCTGTAACTCAGAATAACACTTAATGCAACTGATGAGGCAGACTGTAGTTCACAGAAGCGTATGCCATGATATATGTGTCCTTAAGGTGCCACAAGACTCCATATTGTTTTTCCTCATAACAGTGCTATCCCTTTTTTGAGCCAATACAATACCCGTCTCTGCCACTGGGGTTACTCCCCAATACTAGACACAAAGACTCATGTGCCACCCCTCACAACAGCCGCGGGGCAAAGTGGGTTGAGGGATTCCTCCTCCAATGCATGACGTTCCCACCTACCAGAGGGACTTTCCCCATATAGGAGCCCTATCTGGCCCTCCTCCATTGTATTAAGTAGCCAGGCTCAAAGTTTGTGGTGGCAATCCTATGCACTTTACCAGTGAGTAGGCCCCACTGAACTCAGTGGGGTTTGTTTCTGAGTGCATATGCATAGGTTTATACTGTGACAGTCACTGCAGCCTTAACTAATCTTAGATGACTTGAGAGGATCTAATGAATCAAAAGCATGGCCATTTCATTTTTATTTATAGAAAAATGCAGCCTGTCCCTTTTAGATAAAATATATTGGTGCGTGAACTCATTTTATTTATGCTAAGTGGTAGTTTGGCATAGCTGTCTCCTTAAAAAAAAGAAACCATCGTGGTGCAATGACTGCCCAGGCCATTTTAGATAGGTATCTGACCTTCCCATTTCTGGGGAGGCAATGGAATGCTTGCTAGCAGAGCAATTTAAACCATTTGTGGATGGGACATCTTTCTTGTGATGCTTTTAAGTTCAGCTCAGTTACGGTATTGATGGAGGCAATGTTAAATAATCGACAACTGAAAGCTGAGAAGGGGAAACACCTTGCTGCTGGTTCTATTAGAGCAGGCATAGGCAAACTCCAGCCCTCCAGATGTTTGGGACTACAATTCCCATCACCCCTAGCTAACAGGACCAGTTGATGGGAATTGTAGTCCCAAACATCTGGAGGGCTGGAGTTTGCTTATGCCTGTATTAGAGCAATATGATGCGGTCCAGATGTTGTGGTAAAAAAACCCAAAATCCCTGAACATTGGCCATGTTAGCTCTGGCTGATGGGAGTTGTAGTCCAATAACATCTGGAGGGTGTCATGTGGGCTTCTCCTGTATTAGAGTTCTTCGTTACTTTTTGGTGCTGTGAATTGTAACATTTTTATTTTTATTTTTAGCCTGGCTTGGAAATCTTAGCAGATCAGCAGTGGTTTAACTGCAGTTGCTACTTTCTGATTGATCTTTCCAGCATCACTCTTGCTGCTAACAGCACATGAGCAAATAAACCTTTAATTCTCATGCTGCAAGACCTCTTTATTTGGGGTTCCTTTTGGAGACAAAGGAGGGTGTTGTTGTTGTTGTTGTTGTTGTTGTTGTTGTTTGTTGCTTTCCTTTTCTTTTTCGGCTTCTGAAATTCCTGTTTTCCTGCATTTTAATTACAGCAATTGCCACAAAAAATTGATTTCAGCAAAGATTCCTGTGACATCTTAAAAGATGAGCAAATCTGTTACTATGTATCCTTTCACAGACTACAGTCCACTTCAGAGAGTACAAGGAAAGGCTGCACTTTATCTGTTGAGTAGCCCCTAGTAACTATGATGGAGGAAATGCAATTATAATTAGAATAGTAACAGTATTTAAAATTAACCTCTATATAGATGGCATTGCTAATTTTATGACCCATCCAACAAGATCAACAAATGGTTAGTTGGTGTTGTTTTTAATCATTTTAGAAAGCATTTGGTGGGATTTCAGCAGGATACATAATTAATTACAAGAAATCGGGATGGCTTGTCCGAACTTGAATATACAAGAGAACAATAAACTAATAGAAATAATGAGAAACCTACAGGTTGGAATGGGGTGGGGGTGGGGAAGGTTTGGCAGGAGGAAAAGGGGGGAAAGTTCTGCTGCATAAGCAGAAGTCCACTCGCACAACTTCAGATGCCAACTTGTATATACAGGAAAAGGTTAGTTTAGATAGATGTGTGTATGTATGTAAATTGGAAGGCTATAACCACCCTTGGTTTCAGTGCTAACAGATACAACACAATATTAATATTGTCATTAATATTAGCTAGGTGCTTTTCCCGTATTGTTTGTGGTTTATTTATTTATTGTTAATAATAACACTTGATTTTATTGATATTGTCTATATTCTATTTTATTGGAATATGTTCTGTTGCTCTATGCAAGCTATAAGGTCCTCGGTTAGTTGCTCATGAGTAAGCAAGCAAAACTTCAAGTTTCCTTTAATAGTTTTATTGTGCAAACTATGTACAGTGCAGAGCTAATAAGTTCATGTCTGTATCAAGCATCGTCAGAATCCGGGAATGGCCCCTTCCAGTTCTGACCCCAACAAAAGAGTTTCGGTATACAGAAACCCCTCCTCCCATCCTTTCGTTTCACCCTTTGACGCCTTTGGGGCACCGGAAACTGCGTGTCTCCTTCATCGCCCCTTGAGCTAGGGGAGTGCAGGGTCTCTCCAGCATCCTCAGAGCCTCTTCCCTCCATGCCCTGAAATGCATGCCCCTCCCCGCTGGAAGCCTCGCTGCTTCCTCTGCTGCCAGAGGAGGTGCTGCTGGTCAGGTGGGGCCGGGGCTCTCTGTAGCATCCTGAGAGCCCTTCCACCACCTCGCGCTGCTCCGGGGACAGTTCCCTGACACAAACCATTTAGAGGTTTGGGTTGATTAAGTGATATCTATATCTATCTATATCTTAGCATATTTATTTATGGTCAAGTATATGGCACTTGCTATAGCTGGGACCAGCACCACCCTCTTCTTTTCTGCTGAAAAGCCAAGATGGTTCTATTGCCTACCTGAGTCCTATGTGCCTCAACCCCAACACTTGGAGGAGAGCCTTCCAAGTTCCCATATCCCTGAAGAAGTCTGAGGACTTGCCAAAGTCCAGGAAAACTGAGTGGAACTGGCAGCAGTGGCAAGGAAATAATACAGTCATATCTTGGTAGTCAAACGCCTAAGTTGTCAAACAAATCAGCTCCTGAACGTTGCAAACCTAGAAGTGAGTGTTCCAGTTTGCAAACATTTTTTGGAAGCCAAACATCCAATGTGGCTTCCAAACTGTTTTGGGAATCGAACAGACTCCCGGAACGGGTTAAATTCAAGAACCAAGGTACGACTGTAATAATAATAATAATAATAATAATAATAATAATAATAATGCCTTTTTTGCAGACCAGGACTCAAGGCAACTTACACAAATTAAAAAAAACATACAGCTAAAATACAGAACACGTTTCATAAAAAACATATGAAAGATAACAGTTAAGAAGTAATAAAACTGTAATAGAATGAAAACAATATTAAAAAATCTGTTAATATACAGCTAGTAAAAATAGCACAGCATAATTCAAAAGCCTTTTCCTAAAAACAAAAAGAAAAAATCAGCCAGTCTGTAAAATCCTGTCAGAATAAAATTGCAGGCCACATGCTGTTTGTAAGAAATTCTGTATCGCCAGATACATTGGTTCAATAGGAAGATGGAGGCAGAGCTTTTCAGAATATGATACGATGGAATTGGCAGGAAAATCACTTTGGACAATGACAATTCAACTGAGCCTTGAGCCGTCTGCAATATTCATAGTCTGGATGGGATTATGACGCAACATCTCCACTCAGTGGCAACTGTGGGAATACCACGAAATTCCCCAGGACCTGGAAATGTTTTTGTCTCAAGGAAGAGGCAAAGGTTTTGTATTTAACTGCACAGGAGAGGCTGGTCAGAAAAGGTTCTGAATGTAACAGGGTAGACAGACAAATAATATGACCGCCGGGCATTAGGCAGTTTCTACATTTGTAACGTAGTTTTATTTTTTACACTTTCACATGAGCCATTCATATATGCTTGTGGATAATCAAATAATCAAGTGTGTGTGTCTCTCTCTGTGTGTAAGGGGCTGACCTATTTGTTTGCTTTTAATAAAGGTCTGATATACAGAGATCAGCAAGTGACTCTTTTCATGACAGAAACAAACATTTATCACCTTCAAACTGCTGATTTAACAGCTAGAGACGGACCACAAGGTTCCCAGGTGGTCTTCCATCCAGGCAGCTTAAAGGACCATATCTGCTTAGCTTTAGCTATAGGACTGCCTCATCAAGTGCCCACAGCCTATTCACTCAATGATAGGTAGTCAAAGGTGCTTTTAGCCCAGTAGTGAAGCCGATGCTAATATCAGAGATGCAACTTAATATCAGCTAACCTAGCTGAGTCACTAGCAACGAACTGAAATGCAGTGGGCAAGTCTCCCACCTTGGTGGTGGGGAAACAGTAACCATTTCTGAGCATGTGACGTAGAACTATGACCGCATTTCTATCAGCTTCTGTATTGACCGTCCACACATCAAATTCAAGCCTCAAGGCTGGAGAAAATCCCAGTAGCTACGGAACTCTCTTCTCCTTCACTCTCCAAACCTGCAGCTCCTCCTGCCTCCGACTCTTGTCTTTCAGATGTTACAGTCTCCCCCAGTTCACTGGTCCCTTGTTCCAATTCTGTCTCCAACCCTACCTTCTCCCAGTGCCCCCTCCTTAGTATCCAGCCAGTCCCTGTCAATAGACAATACTGGCTAGAACATGGGTAGGCAAACTAAGGCCGGGGGCCGGAACCAGCCCAATCGCCTTCTAAATCCGGCCCGCGGATGGTCCGGGAATCAGCAAGTTTTTACATTAGTAGAAAGTGTCCTTTTATTTAAAATGCATCTCTGGGTTATTTGTGGGGCCTGTCTGGTGTTTTTACATTAGTAGAATGTGTGCTTTTATTTAAAATGCATCTCTGGGTTATTTGTGAGGCATAGAAATTCATTCAGAGATTCATTTTTTCCCTTCAAAATATAGTCCGGCCCCCCACAAGTTCTGAGGGACAGTGGATCGGCCCCCTGCTGAAAAAGTTTGCTGACCCCTGGGCTAGAGAGACCACTGATCTCAGTGCAAGACAGTTTCCTACGCATGTGAAGCCTGCACACTACCTCACTATGCAGTTTTCAACCCCATGGATACCAATGAGGGAAGCATGTTCTTTCTCTCAGTGGTGTTAGTGGAGTTTCAACATGATTAGCTTTAATTGGTTTGTGTGCTTGACGTTCACCTGAATTAATTTGCCATCTCCCTGTGTAGCATTTCCTTCTTTCCCACCCTGTTGTTGCTCCCCTTCTTCCCCAGCTCCTACTGATTCTCTGGCATCCACGACTGCTAAGATGCGATGTTCTACTGCCCTGTCTCTCTTTTGCCCTCTACTTAAGAGAATGGCTTCCTTCATCTTCATTTTCACCCGAGATGGTAAGGCTGCAGAGGAAATGTTACTAGGACAGCTAGCATTCATTTAAATAAATACATTTAAAATTATTACTGCATAAAAACCCATAAGATACAGAGACATTGTTTGTATTCATAGCGCATATTGATGGTTGCATTTGTTTTCCCTTAATGCAAATCACTTTTTACACTGTTTTAATTAGCTTTAAATGGAAAAGCACCATTGTGATCTAATTGTTCTATTGCTATTGAACTGTTTAATTGCCAGACTGCATTGAGTGTGTGGTTAACCTGGGGTGGTTGTTGTTGTTTTTCTTCACCAGCTATAAACAAATAGTGCATTCAGCTGAAATAATTGCCCTCTCATTAGCAGCTTTCCTGTATCTTCCCTTGAAAGAGTGGGAACAAACAGATCATCCGGTGATTATATTTGGAGTTTTAGATGACAGCGACCAACCTCTTTGCATACATTCTAAATGGATTCACTATCCTGAACTCAGGGTGAGGGTACATGCCTTCAGCCTTTGCCAACCTGGTGCCCTTCAACTATTTTGGATAACTATCAGCCCCAGTCAGCATGGCCATGTTTTCTACACTAGTGTAGCTTTGCTTCCTGGGATTAATGGGAGCTGTAGTCTAAAGCAGCCAGAGAACACCAGGTTGCTGAAAGTTGCATTACATTAACTGAAAGCATGGATGCTTAAGTAGGTTGAGGATTGTGTTACAATCAATGGCACACATTACCCCACCATGTGGGAATCCCTTGCAGAGACAATCAGGTCAAGTATCCACAGCAGCACCATCACCATAAAGAAGGCTGATCGCCGAAGAATTGATGCTTCTGAATTATGAATTTTGAATTATGGTGCTGGAGGAGACTCTTGAGAGTCCCATGAACTGCAAGAAGATCAAACCTATCCATTCTTAAAGAAATCAGTCCTGAGTGCTCACTGGAAGGACAGATCCTGAAGTTGAGGCTCCAGTACTTTGCCCACCTCATGAGAAGAGAAGACTCCCTGGAAAAGACCCTGATGTTGGGAAAGATGGAGGGCACAAGGAGAAGGGGACGACAGAGGATGAGATGGTTGGACAGTGTTCTCGAAGCTACTAACATGAGTTTGGCCAAACTGCGAGAGGCAGTGAAGGATAGGCGTGCCTGGCGTGCTCTGGTCCATGGGGTCACGAAGAGTCGGACACGACTGAACGACTGAACAACAACAATCCACAGCAGCAACCAGAGGAGGAATGACTGCTAAGAGGAGCGCAGAGAGAAATGCCATGGTGCATCCACATCAGAACTGCACTCCTTCACCTGCCCAGCTGCAACAAAACATGGAATCACAGAATTGTACAGTTGGAAGGGACCTCAAGTGTCATCTAGTCCAACCCCCTGAAATGCAGGAATCTCAACTAAAGCATCCACGGCAGATGGCCATCCAACCTCTGCTTAAAACTTTCAAGAAAGGAGAGTCCACAACCTCCTGAGGGAGACCGTTCCACTGTCAAACAGCTCTGTCAGAAAGTTCTTCCTGGTGTTTTGTCGGATTTTGCTTTCTTGTAACTTGAATCATGTCTCTCCCATATCAACACTCACGGCCAAAGCAGGTGCTGCAATTCTCCAATAGTTTGACTTCAGCCCTGAAGGTGCACCCTTCCAGACAAACAGATGCCAACCAACACACTGCTAGATGCAAACTATTCCCTAGCTCAATCCCCAGCATGCTGCTAGATTTGGCAAAGGCCTTTTTTGGCATCGTTTTTATTAAGTTTTCAGTTTAAACTGAAAAGGCCTTGTCCGCTAGAGGCCACTGGGTAAATCACTCAGCGGGTCCGCTGAGTTGACTCCCCCTAACATTTCCCCAAATACACAGCTGTCACCACCTCCTGAGCTAGAGAAAGGAGTAAGATTCTCCTCTTACTGTCACTTACAAGAAGGATGGGGGGGTTGCATCTCCCAGCATACGGTTCCTTCCCAATATTTAAAATTTAGCATGGCATGCCGGTATATTGACTAAAAAGCCACAGTTCCTAAGGCAACAAGCTTCTTCAGTGTAAAAGAATGATGGAAATCAGGACAGAAGCACTAGCATTGTAAGCAGCAAACACACACAATAAACCCTATATCTGAATGCAGCCTTGCTCAACTAACTCTCCTGCTCAGCTGGCTCTCTCCACATGTCACTCATTCTTGCTCTGCCTGCCATTCCATCTAGCTCTCCTGCTGTCACTCATTTTTCCTCTCATCCTTCCCATCACACGTTTCACCAGCAATGGGAATGGTATCTGCCTGAGGAGCTGCCAGTCTGAGTCAGCAATACTGGTCTGATTCTGTATAACACAACTTCCTATGTTCACCTGAAAGGTTTCAGTTTGGAACCACCTTGAATCGCATCAAATGGCTCACTTGCAGAATCCCTGGGGCATTTAGTTGTTCAGGAGTAGGGGTGGGTGAATGTCAGGTTTGGTATCTCTCAGGTTCTCATTTTCCGATCTTCAGTTCAGTTTTCTACATTTTCACATCAGTTTGTGATTAAAAATGAGTTCTCATAAAAATATATCAGCATTTCAGTGTGAACTTCTAATATGTACATTTGTAAGCAATCTTCCTTAAGGTTTGCATTTTGCAAAGCAGTTTCCCATAATCTAAAGCATATTTGTACGCCATGTTCACTAATATGTGCATTATGATGCACATCTTATCTCAGTATATGCATTTTTGGACACAATACTTGGCTAGAGAACTACACTGAAAGATTTGGAGGAATCTGAATGTTGAAGGGTGGCTGTTTCAGTTTTCGTGTTGTTTGGAAAGTGTGATTTTAGGTAGCTTCTTCTTTCAATGTGAACTGAATCAAATTTCTTCCACACCCCTATCCAGGGGATCTCATTTCAGTGATCAGAATCCCATATCAATGATGACAGAACAGTGAACGCTGCTCACAAGATCAGACTTAAAGAGGCAGAACTGTTCTACTCATATCAGCTACAGACTTGGCTTCGTTATCGTTCTCTATATTTTATTAACTATTGGAGAAACTTGATAGCAATTCACCTTCGGAATTACAGGACTACAGAGACACATGTCAGATAAGTGCCAGACATTATGCTATGACTTGAATATGACCTAAGCCCAGAAGTCGCTTTCTGTGCTGAAACATTATGAAAACATAAGGAAAAATCAAATGTATTAGAGAAGATCTTAAAGTTCACGGCAATACATCAATGTTAACCACCGGGACAGGATTCTGTCATCATTCATTTCCACGTGACATCTGAGGCATCACGTAGCTATTATGCCAAACCCTATAATTGCTACAAATGATGTCACGTAGGAGCAAGCCATTTCAATAAATAATGCAAATTGCTAAAAGAATGAATACTAGAAATCTGGACAAGTAATAAATAATGTTGATGAACTACAAGGGGAGAACTACTTAAGAAGAAAGTGACACATACATTTCCCTGTTGTGGTTGAGAAGTATGTTGCTTAAAATGATATTCTTGAAAAAGAAGGGAATGGGTTTGTTCTTCAAACGAACGAAGGGCTCCGAAGGGCTCCGGTCTTTCCAGGAGCCACTTTCTGGCTATTGGCCTTCACACTACCAGGCAGGTGAGGCAGAGGGCTCAACCACTTGCCCTCTGGCACAAAGCTTCTTTTCTTTCTTATACAGTACTAATGACCCCTATTTAGGGACCATTATGGGCCCTGCCTGGTTAATTCAACAGTGGGATCCTCCATTAGATGTTAGCCCTTGCTGGATCCAGGAATTAGCTCAGGCATCATGTAGCCTAAAACCTCACCAAACTTGCAATAACCCCTTTGTTCATGGCTCTGGCTCCATCTACCACTAGCATGTGGCCCTCAGCAGAAAAAAAAATTGCCCTAAAGTATCAGGTTTGCAGTATTGAGGGGCTCATTGATCTTTGCTGTAACTTGAAGCAAAACTGACATCTATGGCACACAGTACTTTTCATCAGTTAAGACTAGTGTCTCAAATCACAATGTTTAGAATAATGATTCGGAGCAGACTTTTCAGTATAGCAGCCCCAGGTCGGTGAAACAGTGCTCCTGTTGAGATACCACAGGTGCTATCTACTTTCTGGGGGGAAATAAGACATTTTTGGATGTAGCCATCCTGATTCTTCCTGCTGCACTTTTTACAGTGGAGACACATACAAAGAAATGTATTCTGCTTCTATGCAACCCACCTTTAGAAGTTCTGTCACTCCTTTGGTAGCAACTGACATTCCAGCCATGTTCCCGTTGGGTTCCCTGCTTCTGATGTACTTAATGAGCAATCACTTATTAACATGGTAGTGATGGATAAACACTTTTCAGCAGAGGTAATTCACACATTTGGCCAAGTGTCAAGTGATGATCAAGGGATGTATGTGAATGTGTGAACCTGTTCCAAGTCTGGCGGTAGACTAAATTGAATTACTCTTCAGGAAATATTTCCTGCTACCTTAATGAAATTGATTGTTACGATTATTGCATCATTCTTTAAGCAGCAGAATAAATAACTTACTTGGAGATGATGTAAAGGCAGAGAGACAGATGCTGAAAGCAAGCAATTCCTCTTTCAATCTCACTCTCAACATGATTGTTAAGATTTGCAGTCAGGTGAAGAGAGAGCTATTCTTTTGCCAGAACAGTGCTCTATATTCCTTCCTGAGCTCCTAAGCCTACAGGGATCCTGACTCTCAGAAATGTGTTTGTTAACAAGTCAGTTGAAATTCTGTTGTCAGCCAGCCAACTCTCTCTCTCTCTCTCTCTCTTCCTGACAGCTGTCATGGATAACATTTTCCTGCATGACCCCAGCAACAATACAGGTTTTATTTTTCCCCTTAAAAAAATAAATCACAGCTTGACATTATTGACCAGCTTGAGAGAGGGGCAGATCTTGAAAAAAACCAAGGATGGGTTCAGATTTTTATCAATGGCAGGTTGATCGTCTCCAACTGCTCCATCTGATAGAGGTAATTCAGCCAAAGGAAATATCCAGCCTTTGCGTTACTGATGAGGCATCAAGGAAATGTGCAGTGGTGAACTTCTGCTTAATCCAGAAATGCCCAGCATATAGTCCATGGATAAGATCCAACCTCTAGCCATTTTTATTCGGACCTGGCCACCTCTACCAAATTATAACCATGGTACAATGGTTGCCCCCATGTCAATGAAAAAAGAAATCTCTTTAAACAAAAAGGAGAGATGTTCAAATCCAAAATGCACACGCACACACTTTTCTAGATGGCACTAAATTCATGATGTCTTGAGCATTCAGTATAGCAAAGTTATATACAATTGGCCCCCACCTCTCAAAAGGATTTTGCTTTCTGTTCTGTGGTTGAATTATGCACTGGATTTCACTCTGTACTGGCTGATCTGCAACTCATTGCACCAACTGGAGGGTGTCTTATGTGCTTTGCTGGCAAAACAGGAATTTCAAAATTCTGCAGAAATTTCTACAGCATCCGCTGAGAAAAGCTTGCAGGTGTATTGGTGATTATAGCTGTGTAGTTCTCAGTTTTCACTTTATTGTTTATTTATACAAATATTTATATACTGCTGTATCATTAAAAATATATTACAGCAGTTTATAACAGTATAAAAACGTAAAGCTCATCACTTTACAAATTAAAAACAAAAGCAAAAATAAATTAAAAACAAACAATAGACGATTGTGGTGAATGCACTCTTAAGTGTTTGCATAGGTCTGGCCGAAAAGTTTTCAGCATGTGTTTAAAAGTTGGCACAGAAGATGCCCAGCTGAATCTCTATTGGCAGGATGTTGCATAGGCCTGGGCCAATGACCCTGAAGGCTTGGTTTCTTGTTGATGTCAAACGAGCCTCACCAACTCAGGAAATGACCAAAAAAGCTCCTGCAGACAATCTTAAGTCTTAAGCTGGATTATAAAGGGTTAAGGCAACCCTGAGATATATCCTGGACCCAATAATAAACTTAAACCTGGATCAGTAGCAGCAAGGGTGATTGGAAAACATGGCGACCAATGTGACTACCTGCTAACACGACCTGTTGTTAAAGGCAAAGAAGAAGCAACAGCCCATAGAAGAGGTGTGGGCAACCTTTGGTTCTTCAGGTGTTGCTGAACTATAACTCCCAACATCCTTGGCCATTGGGCATTCTGGCTAGGGCTGACTGGAGTAGTACTTCAGCAGCATCTGGAGGGACAAAAGCTCCCCACACCTACAGTGAAACATTAATGGAAGCTGATTGCATTGTACTGATATCAAGACAAGACTGCATACTGAATGACCTTACAAAACATTTTCAGAAAATGAAATGTCTGTTCTTTTTAGCAAGCATTTTGCATTTGTTTTTTATATTTGTACATACAGGTGGCATTCTGTTTCCAGGAGAGCTGTCAGGTTTTTTGGTTGTTTGATTTCCTTGGAAAGAAGCTCCTCCACCTTTTTGCAAAAGGCAAAGTAATACAAAAATGTCTTTGGTGTGTACAGTAATTTCAAAAATAGTCCTGAAGATTTCAAGAACTTTAGGATTTTCAGATGCTGCCATTCATTCTTTTTTATATATATAAAATAGTACATTTTAACAAGAATTCAAGTATTAAAGGTGCATTGCAAAATTGAAACTCAGAATTGTAACCCCCAATAATTTTCCATAAAAATTTCAACTAATCTCAGACATACTCAGAGCAGAACCACTTAAGTCCACTGATTTCAATGCGTCTGTTCTGCGTATGGCTAATGTTGGATATCATTCAGTTAAGTTTCAGGACTGGAGCCTGTACTGGATAAAAAAAAATATGAATGAATGAGAGAAAAAGTAGTTTAATATAATTGACCCAAATCAGAACCACATTTTCTGAATTTTATAGCTGCACATCCTTAGTATCTATGATGCCATACAAAGAATCAGGCACAATGAATTGTGAAGTGGGATAGATTTAAACAATTATAGAAAAGTGAAATTAGTCTGCTTTTAAGGCTTATTAATGGAAATTTCTTAAACACTGTAGCTATAATTTTAGATGTAAGACTAAGTATATGTTGTACTATACAGTTCCTAAATTGTGTCCAGCTTAATCAAGTCATAAATGTCTGCAAATTAATTAATTGAATACATTGCGCTATACAACCCTGAGATTCAGAATACGTGAAATTCTTATGAACATTTCTTTAATTAACCTTTTTTATATACCTAGTAAATAGTAATTGCATTGAGATCAACAGCAGCTTTAATTCTAACTTTGTTTCTTTTACACGAAAAATATTAAGTGACAAGTGCAAATTTAAAAAAAGAACCCGAGAGATATAATTTTCCAACTAACTAGCGTTGGCTCTCATTGTTGGGGCTTCTTTAATGTGGAAGAACTACTCTAAGATAAGACACCTTCACAGATCCAGTGTCTGTTAAGTAATCTTTGGCAATATGGTGGTCTTGATCCACACATATCCCTTACCGCCCCCCGCTACGCCAAGGAGGTGAGGAAGCCACAGGCAGACAAGATGATGATGCGTTTCCCCCCGTTCTGCATCCTTCTCATTTGTGCTTGCTTCTTTCTGCTTACGGTACTTCCCCATGTCTCACAGTGGGGGAAAGCGAGGGCAGGAGAGAGAGGAGTAGTAGGAGGGAAAGAACGTAAGCATCTGCTCACCATTCCCCCTTTCTCTTCAAGGTGGGCAAATCATGTGCCAGACTGTAACTTTAGGGAACCTGAATCAGCCCAACTAGCACTAGTTGTCAACCCAATTGTCACTAGTTGTTTAGGCAGTACTTTGGCTTGTCATCCAACCAGAAAGTCTAACTCAAGAAACAGAAGCAAACAACTTACTTGAATGCTCAAGTATGCTCATGTGTTGTATTTTCTGGGCCCACAAACTGTTCTACTTCATTCTGCACACAGAATGCTCAGGATTTTTGAGACTCAACCAAGGAAAGATCATTGGAAACATAGAATTCCTGGAGTTCTTCCTGCTCATATTTTATGCAAGGCCTTTCTAAGTGGGTCCCAGGTTCCAGGGCATTCTGACCAACAATCTTTAGGTTCACAAACTTGATTTTCCACGTATTCTCCCTAAAGGGGCAGCGGATGAGTCCAAAGATTTGTTCAAAGATGCCCAAGCAAGAAGTATTTCTATGAACTGTGCCTGCTACTGCCACCACAACTAACCCATGTCGTGAAACTGTCCACTTCATGCCACCAGCGTCTAAGTTCGGGTTCAGGAAGAGGTATTCTTCTTTCACCAATGACAGTAAACGAAGGCTAACCAATTCTGCACCCAAGTACTCTTCCATGTTTTGTTCTGAAGTGTTATAGCAAAACTTTAGGATTACATCATCCCAAAAATGTTGTGGTCCCCATTCATCATGTGGTTCTCCAACCAACGGGTTCTGAGAGTTCAGAATTCCAAAGAACCACTGGCAAAACTCCTCTCCCAGACTGTGGCAATCTTTGCTGTGATCTTGCTTGTCTCCTCCTTCCTTCCCTCCCTCTTCAGGTTTCTGAAAAACAAAGTAGGGACTTTTATTTTTAAGCAGTAACAAAATGTACTGATTCCTTTCCACATGGTACTGTTCAGCAAAGTTGAAATGGACCCTATGACTATAACTAACATGGAATGCAACAATTAACACAGCCATAATTTCTGCTTTGAAAATGTTTAGAACTGTGCATACCAAATGAAGGGGCTGTCTAAAGATGTGTGGAATAGACAGCTTACTTGGATCCACTTTATTAGGCAGAAAAAACCTCTGTAGATTTCTGTTTTGTGCAAACAGGAACCTTTCATTAGTCATGGGTTGTATGAAATGCTGAGCAAGTGGATTTCACACAATAGGACTTTCACTTCCTCTCCTCCCCCATGTTCCAAGCAGCAAAAGAAGTAGGGGGAAATCAGATATACACATAGTACTCTCCAAACTGAGTGAATGAGCAGGAAAATGGCAAATACAAATCAATGTAAGCAAGTGAAAATGGATGGATCTTAATTTCACATGTACACTCATGGGGCCTGAACTGGCAAGTGACTACCCAGGAACAAAAGCTGTCGGTAGTTCTGGGTAGCTCAATGAAGATGCTGACCCAGTGTGCAGCAGCTGTGAGAAAGGCAAATTCTTATCAAATTCCACGCTAAGGATCATTAGGAAGGAACTGAAAATAAAACTGCTGATATAATAATACCATGATGCAAATCTATGGCATGAGTGCATTTGGAATACTGTTTATGGTTCTGGTTGTGTCACCTGAAAAATGTGTAGAAGCTTGCAGAGAATGAAAGGGGTTTGACTCAAACATCTAGATGGTCACAGGTTCCCCATCTCTGCTCTAAAGCAGTGTTGTGCTGAATATGGCTTCCAAAATCGGCATACTTTCTGTAGGAATCACTTACAGAAGCCTCTCTTATTTAGACACCTATTATTCTACTATCTTCAAAGCATGTGAGGGACAGACAGGAAGGTCCAATGCTTATGTTGCACAAAAACGCTGTCACATGACACACTTCTAATAGAAAGAATATGCCCCCTGCTACTCCACAGCAGAAAAATGTGAACAACATATTAAAGCATGAACAAGCAACTAATTTCCAAAAGGAATGCTTTGAATTTCTAAAACAGGTACAAAAACCTCACCTGTACATCAGGCTTAGTATAGATTTCCTCCGAGCCATTATCTTTTAGCTGTTCACACCAGTACTCCTTTGCACGGTCAACAAGTTGGTGCTTTTCAGAAGAAGGTGGCACTATGACTCCTTTTGCTGCCAAATACTTGAAGATTACCTCTCGAAAGACCTTCTTTCTCTTCAGCAGCTCTTCTGCACTTTGACTGTACAATACAATGGCATTTATGGCTTCTGAAAATAAAATCAGAAACAGGGGTGTTGCTAGAATCCAATTATCATTCTGCAAAAGAAAGCTGGAACTTGAATGTTGGTGTTAATCACCTGAGAAGTTAAAAGGTGCTTTTGAGCTATTATGTCTCTCAAACATGCCAAATTTTGCCACTGGTGTTCCTTCCCTCATTTCCTTCTCCCAAGCCAAAGAAACATTACCCTGATGGGTAAAAGGCAGCAAGGTTCTCTCTCAAGACAGAGGCCTAAATATTGTTGATTTTGCTTTCTTGAGTAATTATCAGTCTGTCTTCAGTGGCAACTGCTATTCAGAACATATTTTTCCACACAGGTTCATGGCCCAATGTAATTAAGTCACATGTTGGTTGGCAAGAAAACAAGTTCCATGTGTCATAGCAAGCTAGTTGCCTTATATTGGGTCAGGTCATTGGTCCATCTTGCTCAGTATTATTTACACTGAACAGCAGCAGCAGCTCTCCAGGGTTTCAGACTGGGTCATTCCCTATCCCACCTGGAGACGCTAGGGCCTGAACCTGGGATCTTCTGCATGCAAAGCAGCTGCTCTGCTACATAGCGACAACCCTTTAGTGTGCCATTCACAGCCAATAAGAAATCAATTGGAAATGCATGTTTCAATCAAGAATTATTCACCAATCAAAACAGAATAATCCTTATTGTAATTTAGTCTGCCTTCAACTACAAGGATAAATATTTGCAACAAGTTATTTCCCCCCCTATAGTTATTTACTAGGAATATACACAGAAAAATACAGTACTTTTAGCACTTTTCGCCTTTCCCTTGGAGCCTCCATACAGTATTCTGCTTGCCTCCTCCCACTCTGCCCACCCTACAGCTGGGAGGGAGGCTGTAGGCAGTCCGTTTTTGCCATGTGGTGTCTTTGCGCGACTCCATTTGTGCGCGGGCGGCACAACATTACACAGGAGGAGTGTGGCGATTGAAGTAATATCCCCCTTCTGAGCCTTTAACATCAGTGAAACATCGTGCCTTGCGCTCCTCCTGTGTAATGTTGTGCCACCCGCACACAAATGGAGCTGCGTGAAGACGCTGCACAGAAAAAACAGATCGCATGCAGCTTCCCCCACGCAGCCTCTGCCATAGGGTGGGCAGAGTGGGAGGAGGCAAGCAAGCTGAGATTGCCCTGTGGGAAAGACACTGCCTCTCCAGTTGGCCGCGAAGATATCTCTCCCTTCCGCACCTTTCCTGTGGGGCATTCTCCTTTTTATAGTACTGCGACTGCACGTTTACATGGCATTTGTATTAGTTGAGGCATTTGTGTTATGTGGTAGATGTGCAGCTGTATGAAAATATTGGTTATGTAACAATAGGCAGCAACACAAAGAAGCCCCGACGCCAAGAATCCACATACAGTACAATCTAAATTCAGACAGGGACGGCAGAGGCAAGGGCAGATCAGCTGAATACACTTTCTTTTAGTTGCAAACAATGGGTTGTATCCCACCAATTCTTACTCAGGGTTGACCCACTGAAATTAATGTCCAATAACTTCAATGGATCTACTGTGAGTAGGACTAGTGTTCAATACCACTCGAGGATTGGAGAGGCAGAGCTGCCACTGTCCTGGCGGTCAGAAGTGAACCAAGCAGAATGGAAGCTGCCTCTTGACCCATGACATAGAGTCACTAATGCCTCCTTCTCAATGGCAAGAACAGGCTTCGAAAACTTTAGAAGCTCCCCTAATTTTTTTTCAGTGTCCCACCTCTGCGGCTGCAGAAGCCATGAACACTACTAACTCCACACAGTAACCACATACTTCAACTTCTATCTACCTACAAATAAGCATTACCTTTTATCATACGACACTATTACTCATGCAGCTGTATGAAATCATCAGCCAAGTAACAATAGGAAACAACACAAAGCAATTTTCTCATAATGGCTCTCTTATATCTGGACACAGTTAAAATAATAGTAAAAGACCCAAACTGCAAGCTATTTTAAAGGTGTATTAGCAATATAAAGTACTTCTTTATTTTGGTCTCATCAAAGACACATGAATTTAACATGTCAGTATCATATTTAATTGGCAAATAGTCTTTAAGAAACATATGCTGTCAGAAGATCATTAAAATCCCTATGTTAACAAAATAAAACAAAAAATTATAGCTAACATGACATCATACATTTTTGTCTGGATATATTTTCTGGTCAAATTTATTTCTAACACCCACTAAATGTTAGTGGAAAAGGCTCCCAGAATGGCTTACAAATATCAACCTCTTCAATCAGATCTGGAAGCAGGACAGGTGACAAAGGGCAAGACAAGAGGGCAGACGGGGCTGTTCCTGGCAGCTAGAATCTTCAGATGGATTTGTTAAGGATTTTAAAAAAATACGGATTTCAGTTAATGAAGTTTAAGGATTCGCCCTTCCAAATACATACTTTTGCAACTACTGTATGCCCCCTTAAAACAGTGCACAACGACAACACAGCTCCTGAAGACTTGCTAACTGAACTCTGCCTGCTGTTTTCTCTGCAGTTCTATGAGCCAAAGAGTCAAGTCACACTTGGAGCAGAATATCAGTTTTGTTCCTACAACCCGAAGACCTACTGTGGCAAAACAGCATACAAATATCTGCACTTGTTTTCAAATCGCTGGCGGTGTTTTTTTGTTTTTTTTTAAAAAAACAAAAACAAAACTGAAAGTTAGGAGGGTGTGTGTGTGTGTGTGTGTGGAGAGAAATAAAGTAGCTTAAAAACAAACACCATAATACTAACCCTATCTTTTCATTGTTGCCCTCATCTCTCCCCACGCACGTCTCTTAGAAATACCAAAATTACGCAGTATTATTGTTTTTTTCCCATTCGGTTCGAACATTTCCCCTCTAGGCCCTCTATAGGCGCTTATGTTCGAAAAAGCGATTATTGTTATTGTTTGTTTACACAAAACCCGCATTTTCCCTTGACAGGTCCCCGCCCCGCTTTCGCCCATCTCTCGCCAGTCTCTCTGCATTTACTAAGCTAGAAGACACGAGTCCACTCCGGAGTGAGACCCACAAAGCTCCACTTCTACTCCCACCTACCCCCCCTTAACTCCGCAGGCCCCTTCCGCGTCCCGTCCCCCCCCCCCCAAATACCTTGGCGGTCGTCCGGCTGCACAAGGCGGTTAGTCACCGTGTCCGTCAGCGACAGCAGGTCGTCCGTGTGGAGAAAATCCAGGAGCTCCCGGCAGCCGTCCCGCTCGCGCTCAGTCAACCCCGCCCAGGCCGAAGCCATGGTGGTGGTGGCGGCCGGCGGCGGCGGCGGCGTCGCCTCTTGGTGGCGCGAGGTGAGGAGCGCAGGCAGAGGCCCCCCACCTCCCGCGCCCACACAGAAGCCGCCAGCGCCCCCTCTCCCCCCCCCCCCCCCCGCCACAGGAAACCTTGACAACCGACAGGCTCAAGGGACAACGTGATTCCGCCGCTCGGGTGTTGCTCCGAACAGCCTCCGGCCCCGCCTCCTCGACACTTCGCGCGACGAGAGCGCGGCCTGAAAGGGTTCGGCTTGGAACGCGGAGGGGGCCGCATTGGTTCCGTTGTCTTCTGAGGCCTCATCTAATAAGGGGGATCTCCCCAAGCGTACCTTAGCCAAGTTTTGGCCGTTGGAAGAGAGTGCTGCCGCCTGTCTGCTGTGATACGCAACGAAAGGGCGCTGAGGGAAAAGGCTGCTCTCTAGGCCCATTGCTAGTGCGGCCACCAAAACACACAATAATAATTATTTCCCCAGCCACTCTGGGCGGCTGCCAACGGAATATTAAAAACATAACACATAAAAAAACTTCCCTAAACATAACCCGCCCCAAAATAACTCAGTATGTGGCAGCATTAGGGTTCCAGCCATGCCTTTTTCTAAGATACTTCATTCATCCCTCCCCGCCCCCCCGTAATACACTCAGGCCTCACTGGGCTTTCTTTTTCTTTTTGTTTCCCCAAGAGTATCCCGTATTTCTTAAAAAGGATTGGACTCCTCCAAAGCTACGAAAACCTCTCCCTTTTGTGCCTAGATGGTGCCACTTCGGTAGTACAAAGCGGGGGTTGACAGGCTTCAGGATTGCTGGGTCTACTTTTTTTTTTACTAGGACCCCCAAATCTCCCACCCAGAGCAAGGTGGAAAAAACGCAGATAACAATCAAAAGAGAATGTCTCAGGGGCACTTGTCTTTACCTGAACTGAAATCGCACTAAAGTCCACCCACACCTGGTTAACTGTCATTTTTGCTACTGTTGTTAAATATTTGGGAGTCAGAAACCTTAGCTGATCTGCAAAGATGTTGGTAGTGGCAGAAAAGCAGCCATCACAAACATGGGTGGTTCTATAGGTAAATATTTAAACGGGAATCATAGAATATAAAAAGGTTAACTATTTGCATACCCTGTCACTTTAATATTTTTCCATGCTTCTGAGTCTATCGCAAAGGGAGTTTTCAAACCTGGCCAAACTCTGATCAACAAAGAAAAGCCAGCTTAACTGCAATGTTTCAACCTTGTCACCTGTTCCATTGCCACTTGGCATTTACTTTAGCAATATCATTTGCTTGATGGCCTTGATCATTTGCTTTGTAAGGCTGCTATACAAAATGCAATGTTGTAGTTGTAAAACAATGATGTATCTACTTGTCAAATATTTCCTAGGTAGAATCCCAGACACCATAAAAATCATCTTTAATAACAGACAATATTTTATTGAACAGTTCTATTTACAATACAAAAAGTTTAAAATGGAAACACTACTGTTGATTTATTGCAGTTTGATGGCTCAGTTTTAATTTGTATTCATATAAAATGCAAAATAAAATAATTTAACATTCAAGAAGGAAGCACAAATTTCCTTTCTTGGTGAATCTGTAATAGCTTTTACAAAGTAAGAGTCTCAAAATGCACACACTGCATTTAATCAAAGTGTTATACAGTACAAAATAAATAAAAAAACCACCCCCTTTAAGTGTTTCATCTTACCCCTTGGTGTTAAACAAAGAGTATCGCCGAACCTTCTTGTTATACATGATCCGAACTATACAATTTATAGATGTTTAACGAATATGGCTAAATAACCAAAGTACCAGTGACCTTTCCCACAGATATCCCATTTCCAACTTTTTCTAGAAAACTGGTTGTAGAGGAAGGTTACCCAGAAAATAATACAATTAGATTTTTACATATCCTTTAAAATGAACCAAATTTATATAGTAACAAGCCTGTGAACATCCTTTTTAAGTGTCTTTCAAATCCTAAAGAAACTAATCTGGAAAACACAGCCAACAGTTGGGTAGTTTAGAACCCTTTTAGGCACTAAGGGTTATTCTAAAAAATAAAGAACAACTGATAATCAGATGTGTAACTGAGAGTCAGAATAAACAGAAAAGCTTGAAAATAGTAGTGTTTACCCATATGATAGCATGGCTAGATACTGGGCATTCAATTAGAAAACATGGTCAGCCATGAAATCTGTATTTGTCACCCAAATTGGGGCAAGCAGAGATTGCTAATATTGCCACAAGCTGGTGAAACATAGAACATATGGCAACTGTGTTGTTTTCTAGCCTTTAAATCTTAAGAAGACAAACAGTCATGAGTGGCTGTGGGCATTCTTTTTCTCTTGACATTTGGGTAAGGAAGAGATGGAAAGGGACTAACACCTGTCATAGCACATTTCTCTGGATAAGCCCTTCACAACAACTGTCTATTGTGCTGTCCCTTTTGGAGGTGGGGGCATAAACAGCTGGAGAAATACAGTCCTGCGGACAGAAAGACAGATGGAACACCATCCATTAATAATTGTTTAATGCTTTTCTTATTTCAGTTACTTAGAATGTAGACTATCCACATGTAACAGCTTTAAGCACACAAAGTTCAAATACTTGCCCCTAGGTGTTTGCATCTCAATAACTGTTATCATTGTGTTATCTGAATTAGCAAATCGCCACTATCCAACAAACCTTGGGCCAAAAATCTGAAACAAGTAAGACTGAACAGGATCACGAAGGGGGGAGGGAGCCTCCCCATATGGGACCAGCAGCTTCAGCCTTTGTACACCTAAAGCTGGTTCTATGTTAACAAGAAAAGGGATCTCAATTACTTCCCAGAACAATCAAGAAGTTACAAGGGGTATGCAGGTGGTTGGTTGAAGTTTCCCATTCACTGTATTGAGTTTAACAGTGGCAGCCTACAAACAGCCAAAACCCAAGACTGTGTTTTGTAACCCGAGCCCAAAGTCAGAAAGTTATCCTGCACTCTCTTGCTCTCTCAGCATTTTGGAGTTACTGGGTTTGCTAGCCTATTCAGATTCTGGCCACTGTTTACGGTAAGCTTATTCTTTAAAAGCCACACAGATTGGGTGTGCAATCTTGATTTTTAAGCATTCATGTTTTAAGGTGCCTGAAATCCCAAACGTTCAGATACCTGTCTGGCAGCAGCCCCATCCTTTTTGCAATGCAACGTCATGCTGTCCTAGTACTAAAACATATCCAAAGCATTGTGTGGTGGCATAGCAAAGAGATCAGATAATAACTGAAAAGTAAATTCATTTTAAAAGTTTCTTTTTAAAATGGTTTGATACAGCAGGCAAAGCAAACTGAAAAGTAAACATTTAAGGGTAATTTTTCCTTTTTACAAAATGTTTCCTACAGCTATTTTGACTGATTTTCTACACTTTAGAAAATAATTCATCAACTTCAAAAAGGAAATCATTCCTGAGGAAGCCAAATTTTGAATGCCCAATATATGGTGATATACAGAAAATAAACACAATTTCAAACTAAAGAGGTGTCCAAGACTGTTGTCCATATCCAAAACACAAAACAAAACAGGTCAGAGCAGATAAAGTATCACAGCTACAATATCCACATAAACTGGAGAGGGAAAGCACTGCAAAACCCAGTTGTCTTTTAAAGCAACTTGATTATAAAGCGCATAATAATTTGTTTTTAAGATGCTCAGTGTGATGCCACTGAAGCAGGTTTTTGAACAGCACTAATACTCTTCCATTCAAATATAGCAATGTAACTAGAAATAAGTAAAAAAGCCAATACACACAAGTACAGGACTACCTGTATGAATATTATTGAAAACTGAAAAGTGTCATGGCCACTAGTCATGATGGCTATATACCATGTCCAGAATCAAAGGCAACATGCTTCTGAATTAGCAGCTGTTGAAAAACAACCTCTTGTGGACTCTTGCTATGTTCCTTGGTCATTATCTTCATTTTGAAAGAAATCCACTGTATTAAATGCCATTTATGAGAACTTTGACTTTTAATATTCCAATGATAGGAAAAATATTTACTAATCTAGTAATGGTATCAAGCAGATTCCAACTAAATCACAGTTAAATTCCAAAATTTGTTAATGACTCCCATTTAATGTAAACTACTAAACAGTTACAGGTGCCAGGGTACACAGAAACAAAAAATGTTATATTGGATCTCAAGTGGTAAAAAACAGAGAACCCAGGTATGATATTTGTGTAATGTGCTGAGAGTTATTTCCATGCAAAGTAATATTTCATAATTTATACGTCAACAGAAATCTATTATAATCTGGATTATATTGCGACTGAAATTTGCTATTTTAGTATAACCTAGAGCAGCTTTGACAGTGGGCAGAATACAAACTAAACCTTCTGTAAAACGGTTCCTTCAAAGACCTCTGATCCAGAGTTCCCACTGGCAGAAGGAAAAGTAGGCAATTGTCACCAATCCCTTTTCCCGCTGCAGCTACCTTGCATTGGATTTCTGCAATACACTCTACATGGGACTACCCTAGATGTTGATCTGGAAGGCTGGAGCAGAATGTGACAGCTAGGTTATTTGTGGGGTGAAACTACCAGCAGCATATAACACCTTGCTTGCTATATTTGCACTGGCTGCCAATTTGCTGCCAAGTTCAAGGTGTTGGTATTGACATAAAAGTCCCTATACAGCTCAGGACCAGTTTACTCGAGAAACCGCCTTATCTTGTATACAGCCAGTAGATCAGAGTTCCTCCTACAAAGATTTCAGAAGCCTGCTCCACATTAACTCAGAGCAGAGCTCTTAACGTGGCTGCCTGTTCTGTGAAATAGCCTTCCTGTTGAGATATGACAGATGGCCGCTATCTGCACTTACCAGAAACGGCTGAAGCCATTTTTGTTCCAGCCGGCTCCTCTAGCTGGGGCTTTGGTATGAGGGCCCACTTGTTAGGGTTTTAGTATTGTCTTAACTGTATTTTCTGTTTTTGTGTTTTTAACTGTTTTAAATTATTCTGTGTAAACCACTGAGACGGTGGTTTAGAAGGCAATTAATAAGTGTAGATTAAGTAATACCTATGGCTCAACAAAAATATGGATCCAAGTCAATAACCTCAAATGCATGCAAAGGTTAAACACATACTTTGGTGTCCAATACGCTAAATCACACTTCCTCAACCTCGGCCCTCCAGATGTTTTTGGCTTACAACTCCCATGATCTCTAGCTAGCAGGACCAGTGGTCAGGGATGATGGGAATTGTAGTCCCAAAACATCTGGAGGGCCGAGTTTGAGGAAGCCTCCACTAAATGATAGTTTTAGAGTACAAGCATGTTTGTGTGGGATCATAATTCCATCCTTTTCCCCCCATTTGGCTAGATTTGATTATGGAGGTTTTGTTTTTAACACTGAAATACCCTTATTTTATGGATGAGAAGAGGTAACTACGTGAACCTGATCAACAAGTTGAAATGCCTAAAATTGTGTTGTTAACTCACACACCATCATTCAATGCTTTGAAACATGCTACTCCACCCAAATAAATGTATCCAAAATATCTGTGGTTAGCAAAGTCTCTTGACATGTGACCTTTCATGAAATGAAAAATTTGCATATTGATTTATTCAAGAAAATATTGGTTTGGATCTTCTTTTGTATCTGAATGCTCTGTCTTTACATATACTATGTTATGAATGAGGATGGTTAAAGCTTCACCTCTCAAGGCACAGTGCGAATTGTCCTTACAGGTATTCAGTTAGCTAAAGAAACAGTGAGTCCTAAAAAATTTACCACAAATTTTGTAAAGAAATACATTTCAATAATCTTTCAGAAAAAGCAACTGTTTCATAAAGATAATTATATCTTCCTATACTGATTGCAATATGGATATATTTGTCTAATTCCCTGCTCTTTCACCAAGTATGAAGTTATTTTGCCAAGTGCTTTTATTCCTAGGATTGACAATCTACTTTGAATCTTGTGGGACTCTAGAAAAGTTGGAACTGTATCTTTAAAAAAAAAAAAGCCAAGTAACTCATTTTATAGAGGAAACTGGTCTTTCAAGATATCAACCATACCAACATAATAACTACTTTGAATAAAAAATCATTTTATATTCCAGGTCAAGTTCAGCTGTCTTCAATAGCATATGAAGCCTCAAACTGCATGTATCCAACACTGTACTTCAATAATTTTCACTTTTCCTGCATTCTTTATAGATGTCATCTATGGGTCAGGTATTGAAAAAAAAAGGAAAGTTGGTACATTTGAAAGAAGTTTAATTACTTGTGTTTTGAAATATTAGATTAAGACATGCTTCCATGTTTTGTATGCCTTAACATTTTTACCAGGATATGGCCATGTTCTGATCTTCTGTTACATTCATGAGTTCTCTTTCCAAAGTACAATATAAGCCAAATGCCAATGCTAAGAATAATCAACCTCTACAAACAGATGAACTTTTAATTGACTGGGCTTTATGCATATGGACATTTAATAGAATGACTCAAAATAGTTGTTATAATATAGACATTCTTCCTTTGACTGTGCACATCTGAAAGAGGCATGTACCACTTTCGTTTCTCCCTAGTTTCCACTCAGTATGTTACTGCACTTTGAACTTACTTACACTGGAACTTCATGTAGGAACTTGTGGCTTCTAGATTACTGGTACTTTGGGGGCTTTAACACAGTTTTTCTGGACTCAAATTCTGCAGTTCCTACAGTCACTTAGATCTGACCCAAGTATACTTTGACTGAGCAAGATCATGATTTTCTTTAGTAACTTCAGACTTCTTTATAATTAAGGCCAACAAGGGAAAGATAACTGATGCAGAATATTGTAGTGCTCCACCACATCACTCTTCACTGAGAAATCTTCTCACAACATTTGATCAGGCACCTGTGAACAAATATTACATTATTATGTTTACAGTATACACAATACAGTATTCTGTATTCTTGTTTTATACTGGAATTCAGCTACTTAACAAGTACAGAATACTGTGTTTTAAAAAGCACTCAAACTAACTTGCTTGCCTATATTATATTCTAAATCTGACAGCTTATATTCAATTGTTTCTTGCATCTATCTACCCTAACATTTTGGATTCATTTCTCCTTAAATGTACAGCACTCATTTTCCATATTTGTCTGGCACTTGCTTCTTTTCACTGTATCTTGTCTAATGCTTTTACAACTATACACGGACCTAGTATTTCAAAACTTACTTTCATCATCTGAATCGAATCCAAAGAGTGTCCGACATTTCTTTTGTGCAAGGTGAAGCTCAAGTGCTTCTGAATTACAGTAGGTGGTCAGGCATTTGCTGCATCTTAACCTTTCCGATTTGCTACTAGTTTTATCTTGTTCTGAATGGGTATCTACTTTGTCAGTCACAGTTTTTCTACGTTTTGGCATGCTAATGTATCGCTCATCCAGGTAACTTGGCGGCAATGGTCTAACAAAAGGCTTTGTTAAAATTAAGCCATATGAAGTATTTTCTGTTATTAGATTTGGTTTGGAAGGCAATTGAGAGACTGTAGCAACACTGTTGGGTGGTGTATCAGGAGAGTTCTGTAAAACAGGCAGAACAGATCCATTTTCTGTCCTTGTTTTGTCAATCACACTTTCTGAATCAGTATCTAGGGGTGCTGAAGAAGTCTGTTCCAGTTCACCATAGCCATTGACTAGTTGGTCAGTAACATTACAGTTCTCTGAATTTGGCTCTACTGCAGGTATCTTTTGGTCTATCAAGTTCACCACTGTAGCAGTACCTTCACATGCATTTTCATTCCCATTCGGAATTACACTATTAATTTTCTTCTCACTCTGAATGTAAGTCTTTGGTTCTGTAGAATCTTTCCTCGCTTTCCATGTTGGAACTGGCAAGTCTATTACAGTCTCCTTTTTACTATTACTACTTTCCTGAATGCTACACTGGGATTCCAAAGTAGTATCTGAAGAATTGTTTTCATCAGCTTCTTCCGAAGGACCAGTTTTGTTGGAATAATGCTGAGCTTCATGCTCATACAGCAACGAAAGATCTTCAAAAAGCTTACCGCACTGTGCAAAGTTACACTGAGCTTTAAACTCACTGTGGCTTTTTATATGCTCCGCAAGTTCTGTGGATAGCTTAAATCTCTGATTACAGTTAAAGTGTAAACAAAAATAAACATTTGGATAAACATGCTGCTTTAGATGATCAATAAAATGTTGAGAATCAAAAAATTTTCTCTGACAGAAGCGACATTTTCCTTTGTTAGACTTCATTATGTGTTCTTGCACCTTCAAATCAGAGGGGTGAGCTTTCCGGGCATGTTTATTCAGAAATCTTATCTTTTTAAAGACTCTAATACAGCCATTAGCAGGACACTTGAAGTTACCTGCTTGGTCCATAATGTCAAAGTCATTTTGAGGGCATAACACCCCATTTACTTTATGAAGTATAGGCAACTCTTTATTTAGGTTGCTATCCCTTTCTGGAAATCCTCCCATGGTTTCTGGTTCAGGAGTATTATTTGAACAGCTATCACAACTACCATTTTCAATAATGGTACTCAGACAACTATCATGATTTTCAGTTATATCAAATGGGAGTTCAGAATTTTGCATCTCCTGATTTGTATCCGGTATGATGACAACCTCTACTTTGCTATCTTTGCAGATTTCTGACTTCCCATTTTCAGTTGTGACACCTGTATCGGCACAGTTTATTTCATTTACATTAGGGGTTTCCTGATCATGACAAGTAACAGCAAGGTGATGCCTTGTCATTTTCTTGATGTGATTCTTTAAGTGCTTGAGCATTACTCCTTTTTGCCTGAATTTCCTGCGACACATAACACAGGAAAAACTGCCTTTTTTCTGATGAGCTTGTGCATGCCTCACAATGTGACCACCAAGAAATTCCCTGTTACATAACACACAACGGTGCCTTGGTACATTGTGATCAACTTTAGATGAACCGAGAGTTATATGGTTTTTCTTGGAATTATCATGTGCTCCAGAAGGGTTATCATGCTCTAGTTCTGTGTTGTTTACATCAGCTATACAGGCTTGATCACCACGCAACCCTCGACGTGTCTTCGAAACATGTGCAGAAGAATGCCCTGGCGTAGGTTTATTCAAATCAACTGATGCTTTCTCCTTTAGCAGTGCTAAACAGTTCTGCTTGATCATCAAGAAATTCCAGAACTCAGGATCAAAGAACAACCCCTTTTTCAAAATTGGAAGCAGCTCAAAACGCACACGATTCTGAACAGAACTGGTTTGATCATTGAATTCTTCATCCGCACATTTATACAGATGTTCAACTGTGCTATATGATTCCAAGGTGCGCTCAAGGAAAAAGACAGAAAGAGCACATATTCTGACAATCTCCAAGTCATTTGGCAAAAAGTGAGCAATGGTTTTATATATCAGACACTTCATTTTTGGGTCATCACGGAGATCCAACTGGAGAGCACTTCCACATATCTCAACACAAATCTGCAGGCCTTCTTTGCCAACCTATAGAAAAGAAATGAGACAATATAACTTACCAATGTTTTCAAATCCCAGAACACAAAGACAATTCAATTTACTGGGATCCTTCTACAACTCATAATATTCTGCAGCTATTTACAGATTATAATATCCTGACTGGAGCAGGCATGAACATCCCTGCCAAATATGCTGTTTAAAAAAGCTTCCGTTTAGCCCCATTTTTTTTTTTTTTTGCTATGTTATGTTCTTAACCAACAGCTATAGTTTTCTATTACACCATGACTATTATACCAAGCCTTCAATAGTAGTAGTCTTACATTAGGGAAAGGGCCAATGAAGTTGTCTTCCTTGACATGCGCTAGACTGATGGTCGGAGGCTACAGCAGCCTCCTATATACTTGCACAACTGTTACAGATTTATAAAGGAGACCTCTGAAAGCACCAAGTTGCACCTCTGTATGTTAGAAGGAAGTCATACTTCTGGTTGTACTTTCATGATGATGTACAAGTGAGGAAATGACATATTTCCCTTGCGGTACAACACATAATCTTCAGATGCACATATAATGTATGCATCTTACTTAAGTATGCCTACATTATAGTGCAATGAAATGAGTAATAAAGTTATTGAATTAATACTTGATGGCATAAGTAACAATGGCAATATAGACAAGTAACACTGGGAAGTTGTTTTTTTAAAAAAACAACAACATGAATTCGTCTCGAATATATCTACAGAACGCAAAAAACTAACATGCTAGATGTAATAAAAACAATCTTCGACGTTTCTGTTTAAACACAACTTTATCTTATGTCCCTATACAAAGAACTACAAGTTTCACTAGTGGCACTGTGTACATTTCTGCTGCAAACTAAACCATTATTTCACAGTATGTTTCGGATCTTAACCAGGATTAAAATAGTGGTTAGCATTAATTATGATTAAGAGTTATGTCTGCAATGCTCCTATCTTAGATGCACCATCTATAAACAATTTCCTGACGTTTAAACTAAAAGTTCTATTATGCATCTGTACTCTGTGTACAATAATTATTCATAGCAGTGGTGGAATCTAGTATTTTTTTAAAGAAGTTTGCAAGAAACAATAACTTACTTCATCCCTAATAACTTTCATGAAAGGGAATATAACTCTTATGTTTGTAGCTATCCTTAGGAGGTGGTAGCATTGCTCTACAAATACTTGTTTTGATGGATTAGATTTAAGCTGCAGTTTACTCCAAATAAAGATCAGCTCCCTATAAAACAGAAAGTGGTTTGTTAGCATGAAGCTCAAACAGCAATTCTGTAAGTGAAATATTTATAGAAGAGTAATTATGCTACTAAGAACACAGTAATTTACATATAACTCAGGATTATAAACACACACACACACACACACAGAGAGAGAGAGAGAGAGAGAGAGAGAGAGAGAGAGAAACTGCAGTATATCCCCATCCCATGCTGTAAGGGTATCTTCCAATAGCAATTCAGAAAAGTGAAAGCTTGAATATGTATTAGTTACAACTATAAGTTATACTTCTACTAGCCTTTAGAAGCAATATGAATCTACAACCTGCAGATTTTATGTTACCATAACAGAATATTACGAGAGAGAGAGAAAGTATTTACCATATGCAATACATCTCTCCTTTTTTGAGCTGTGGAATAAGGAATGATTCACAAAGGTACAAAGCTAAGGCAGTCTTCCCTTCCTTTGCAATGTTGCAGATGATTTCAGTGCCATTCTTGCAATCAGTCCTCAGCAAGTGCTATACAATCAAAATGAGATTCATTTGAGTAAGTCTAGTAACATTAATGCTCACCATATAACAGTAACTAGAATCCTCAAACTGCCACTACTAGAGTGATTGCTGTCAAATATGAATGCCAATTTTATTTTGGGATAGGACTGGGAGGGTTGCCTAGATTTTTATTTTAGAATGGAAGTATATTAAGACAGTTTCTATACAACATATATTTGACCCTTGTAAGCAGCTAGTTTGGCAATTTGATTTCAGTAAAATGCATTCCAAAAACACTCAGTAACAATGTTAAAAGGGATAAAAATAACTTCATAATATTAACGCATAGAAACGAGTGATGGAAGTTTAGCAGTAAACTATAACTTGCTGTAAACTGATGTATTTTTATTCAACCCTATGTAAAACTATTGACTGCAACAAAGTAAAAATTGCTACCTTAGTAGTTTTGTAGCAAAGTGATTGAGAAAGATATTATCAAGTATTATTTTAATTCCAGAAAAATACTAATGCATGCATGCCATCTGTGTATAAGATGACTATTTAGAAAATTGGAGACGTTTTAGAGTTATCACTGCTTGCGCCATACATTTTTTCCCCCTGCATCAATACTGTTTCTGAACAAGGTCTAAACCACTAAGCCTCTTGGGCTTGCCAATTGAAAGGTTGACGGTTTGAATCCGCGCAAGGAGTGGAACTCCTGTTGTTCTGTCCCAGCTTCTGCCAACCTAGCAGTTCAAAAACATAGCAGTACGAGTAGATAAATAGGTACTACTGTGGTGGGAAGGTAAATGGCATTTCCATGCACTCTGGCACTCGTCATGGTGTCTTGTTGCACCAGAAGCGGTTTAGTCATGCTGGCCACATGATCCGGAAAGCTATCTGTGGACAAACGCCGGCTTCCTCAGCCTGAAGTGAGATGAGGGCTGCACCCCACAGTTGCATCTGACTGGACTAAACCATCCAGGGGTCCTTTACCTTTAACCTTACAAACAGCATTTCAATAACTCGCAAGCCAAAGAAGACACTAGCTTTCAGCAGCATGGTTGTCAGTATTACAGTAAATTGAGTGCCACTGCTATGGGAATCTATTGAGAAGACTAACAATTAATACTGTTCCAGCCTAAAATGTTTTAAAACTGTTTTATGTTTTAAATAACATTAACACCATAAATCGTTAAAATGCAATGCATTTTCTCTCACTCCCCCCAACACCAAGAGAAAACATGGATCTCATCAGAAACTGCTTGTAATTTGGTCCCATCAATTTCACCTCTCCATTTACTATATGGCCCCCATCACACCAACTATGGACATCTGATTCTGGAGTAGGGATAGTGCTACGCTAGCATTAGAACAGCTTCTATTGCTCTTCAGAAATTATCTTCTGTACAAAGTTTGATATTTAGTGCAGAAATTAGATTTTAAAACATCCTTGCTTACCATTTGTCTACTTTGCTGTAAAAGGAATTTTACAATTATCAATAAACATTAAGCTGTATTGATAAGCACAAAAATGTGTTGAACAGTACCTCCTGAAATAGCTGGTCTTCCAGTGGTGACATATAAAGACACATGAAAAATGCTTGATCGAAGTAAAGGTCTTTACTAATATCTGGATGATTCATGCAAGATTTGATTAGAGCCATTGCCTCTGGGATGCGTTCACAGGCAATAAGGTATCTGGCACGCAATTCAAAGAACAGTGGGTTTTCAGAGCTTAAATATTTGTTAACTGGTAAAAACAAATGAGAAAAACAGTTAGATTACAAAAATCTTAATTGCAAAATAGGTTTAAACAAAAAAGTTCTATTTTATAAAGATGTACGGTAAGAGCTTCTGTTAAGTTAACAATTATGCTAGGTCAACCTCCCAACAAATTGTTTTGGTTATTTATGAATTGCATACGTTGATATGTAAATCTTTATTTTTACCTGTATGTTGGAGGCCTTTTTCTGTAACATAACAAACTAACAAATTTAATAAAAAAAAAAGTAAAATATCTACCGGTAGCTTAATAATAGAATGAGGTCAGTTAGGAGTAGGTACTTTAGAAATCAGTATAAAAATTATTACATTAACAGGAAATAGCGTATCACCTCCACTGCCACATGCCTCTTTCATATTAACTCAGCCCCAGTGACGGCTTAATGACAACTGTAAGCCTTTTATTGCAATATTCTTCATTACAATTGCATTTCAAACTCCTAAACAAGCAAATGTTTCACAATTGACTGAGGGAAAGATTTGTATAGACAATTGGGGGGAAACGCATGGAGTTGTTCTTTGAACTTTTTACTCATCAGGAGCAATACACAGAATTGAAAGCAGTGGCGGAGGAAGCCTCTTTGCCGCCTGGGGCGACGGAGCGGAGGCACTCCCCTGGGGGCGGGGCATTACGACGCACGTCGGATGCACTACGCATGCCTGGAATTTTCGGGCATGTGTTGTGCACCTGGGCCGGTGCTGCTCCTGCTGCGGCGAGCGGGTGAGCGAGCGGCAGGTTGTGGGGCTGCCCCATCCGTGCTGCTTTATGGATGGGGCAGCCCCCACGGCCCACTGCTTGCTCGCCGGCTTGCTCGGTCGCAGCAGCACCAACTAGGATACAATACCCATGCCTGGAAATTCCAGGCATGCGTAGTGCATCCGGGCCAGCACTGCTGCTAACGCTTGCCAGCTCATGGGGCTGCCCCGTCCGTAAAGCAGCACGGCCGGGGCAGCCCCACAAGCCGCCGCTCGCTCACCAGCTCGCTGAGGGAACAGCAGTGCCGACTCGGATACACTATGCATGCCTGGAATTCCGGGCATGCGTAGTGCATCCGGGCCGGCGCTGCTGCTCCTGCAGCGAGCCGGCGAACAAGCAGCGGCTCATGGGGCTGCCCCGTCCATCCGCAAGAAGCACGGACAGGGGTGCCGGGCGGCAGGGGAGTGGTGGGAGGGGCCGGGGAGTATCACCCCCTCCCCTAGAACCCTGGGCGCCCCGCCCCCTACACCCCGCCCTTCCTACGCCACTGATTGAAAGCTTCACATGTATAAGCAGTCAATAGGGCAAGACTAGTGTGCTCATATCAAGAATCCATTTCATACACAGGCCATTTATTCTACCCAAGTGTCTTTTAATTTCCATGCCAATTCATTTTATTCTGTTATGTGATTTTATGGTGTGTTCTTTTTTCTTTCTTTTCCATAATTGTCAGTTGCCCTGACAATAATGATACACCGGGGGGGGGTACAGAGGAAGAGAAATTCCCTATGGGGAAAAAAATATGAAATTATGAAATTATGTCAATTCTACCCCGCTATCCCCAGTATAAAATGAGTGATAAGACAACCTGCAATGAAGTTACATAAAATTATGAGCAGATATCATGATTTAGGACATTTCTCTGTGGTACTATTTTGGTCTATTTATGGAAAAAATGCTTAGTACCCAACTCCTGAGAAACTGGCTTTGCTTTAAGGACAGCTTGTAATACAGGGTCTTCCCAAGGCCCTCATCTCTGATAATTCGAGTCACCAACTCCAAGTTAACGCTTCCATATCTGCTCAAGAGGTTCTGACATTCCTAAAATGGATACAAATATTTCTTTAAATATCATGTGGACTGTGCTTTGTTTGTCTTTTCATAAACAAATTGCATAATTTAATATAATTCCATACACACACAGGGTAAAATACATTTAGTTATGAGTTAAAGGCAACCTTTTCCGTTGTTTACATTTGTATTTTCAAAGTTTTAAAATAAAATTTACAAAAATGAAGATAACAGAGATATATCTTGACTAGGTGGGAGGGAGGTCAGAGTGCTGGCCAGTAATGTGCTCAGGTTACGCTTCTCAATGCCCCTTGACTAGCTCTCTCAAGCTTTCCTTCCCCAACACCCCCAGCAGCACACAAATATATCACAGAGACTTCTGCAACATTCTCTCATTGTGTCACAGGATGAAGGCTGAGATGGCAGTGGCAATGCTGGGAGGCAAGCCCAAAGTGCTCAGTGTTCTTGGTGAGTGAAAAGGCTACAAGAAAGACATCAGACAATGGTATTGGCCTAGCAAAAAGCTGAGTGACTCTCAGGCTTACTTCCAATTGACAGCTCCCTGAAAGTACATTGTCATTTAGCACTAAAAGTTGTTTTCTACTTTCCCAGTGTGCATGTAAGGACAAGACACTGTAAATGTGGGATCCAAAGTCACAGGCTGAAAACGTTGGCCATCCTTGTCCTAGGGAAGTTTAGCATAAAAAGCTGATCTTAGCATAAATATTTACCAGTGATCTCATTTCTCAATTTTAAGGTTTTTCAAAGCAGGAGGCTACTTTTTGCTTACTGAGTCTCTGTCACATACTCTGAAAACTGTAATAATAGCCTTTCCTCAAACGTATGAACACTAAATTACCTGGATTGAGCCCCAGCATATCTTTTAAAGGATCTTCATAGAATTCATCCTTTCCAAAGAATAGCAGCAATTCAAAAAACTCCTAAAAATCAAAGCAATTAGGAATCAAAAATGAGGCAAAAAAATGAAGAATATTTATTTCACAAGTTTTAAGCACAGAATTTTAAACTAAGCACAATGTGGCACTAGCCCCTGTGGGCTTTATATCAAACAAGCACCCTGAATTGCATCAGAACACATGAGGAAGTCACTGAGATACTAGAGCACTAGCGTATGTTCTCACTTATATATCACAAAGATGAAACTTGTTGTGACTGAGGTAAGAAGGGACTGGGAACCTGTGCTGTCCAGAAGCTCCTGAATTCCAACTCCTGCCAGCAAGCATGTTCAATGGTTGGGGATGACAATAATTGTAGTTCAGCAGCATCTGGATGGCACAGAATCCCATTTCTGCTATGAAGTCAGCATTAATTCTGACAACCCCTTCCCTCGTATTGCACATGGCTTGCCAATCAGTATTAATTCAGTCCTAACAGTATTCAACCTCATAATGGCTACGCAGTGGGCAATCCTCAAGACTGAAGAACCTAAGAGGAGAGAGCAAGTCAACTCCAGCTTCATGGATAATCTAACCTAAGGATCCCAAATGCATGTGGTATTATGAGAAGCAATCCTTATAGGAATCTGAAAGGGAAGTTCCAAACAAGTTTCACATCCATTCTGGCCTTCCTGCCAAAAATACAAGTAACTTCTTGAACAATTTTACAAGCCTCTGCCAAGGCATTCGTAACACCAGCAGTACCTAAAACAAAGTGCCGGTTATTTTAGTTCGCAGGCAAAATTTTAAAAGCATAAATGAACACATCTGGAAGCCAAAATTCTTCCTCAAACCAGGCATAGGCAAACTCAGCCCTCCAGATGTTTTGGGACTACAACTCCCATCATCCCTAGCTAACAGACAGTGGTCAAGGATGATGGAATTGTAGTCCCAAAACATCTGGAGGGCAGAGTTTGCCTATGCCTGCTCAAAACCTTCAAGCTGGAGATTTTCGTTGTAAATGCCAGGGTTATCTCCACCCCTATTCTGCTTCAAAGTTGGGAGGAAGACTGGCAGCTTGCTACATTCTTCAGAGAGCAGTGTCATACTTGCCATGGTGAACAAAGTACTGAAGCATCATTGTAAAAATACCAAAATCTAGCTAAGGCATAGAACACTTAGAGAAACTACATCAATATTGACCAACTACAGATTTGAGCTTTTTAATTTGCCGTGCTTAAGGAAGAGACTGGTGATTCTAGCCAGCAATTAGCCAAGTGTCTCCTAGTCTTCACCAGCCAAGGAAAACCTCTCCCACACCCAGTACATACACTGCACTGGCAGCTGATACTGGCTGATATGTATCAAAAAGAGACAAGATTGAGCTTTCAGTATTTCAAAACAGAGACTGTACGGGAACTTGTGACTCACAAGTCAAACTGAACACAACTATTATTTACAGAGGTGGCAAACGTGAGGCAGACAGGGGATTAAAAATAAAAAAGTATTTCAATCTGATCACAGATTATTTTGATCATCACTTTAAAAGATGCTCAAAGCAGGCAAAGCAGGTTTATCAAGAGCTTCTTTTAAAAATAGTAATAACCACCATCCCATCTAAAAATAGCTTTTCTAAGAAATGTTCAGCTCTGTTTCACATCTTAAATTCACAGGGGGAAATCCCCCCCCCCCCCCCGAATCTATCATAAAGCTAGATTAATTAACATGTGGAAAATGATACACTATCACCCAACAATGTATATAGGCCAATCCCAGCCTTACATGTGAACACACGGGAGGATATTGTTAGTTTCAAACTGCAACTTGTGAAATGGTTATGACAGCAACCATTGATTTTCGCATAGGGTGGGAGGAAATGAGATACTAATCTTCTTCACAACACTTAACTCAGAAAATACACAGTTGTCCTTGACTATGCATTTCTCAAGTGATGAATTATCCAGAAAATTAAGACAGAAATAGGAGAAACAAATATTTTGTTTAGACATGTTCTGCTGAAGTTGTTCTGTTTCTATTTTCCCAGGCATTTTTATTAACCAGTTGTACAGGTTTGCTGAGGCCTCAAACTATTGTTTACAGTTTCATTATATACTTTAGTTTATGATATAGTTTAGCATTTTTACTTGTTACAGCATTGGAATCTTACAGGATGAAGAGTGAAATACTAATACTTACAAGGCTAAGCTACTCAGCACATACTGCACATGCTCACAATCAGTTGGGAATGATACACAAGCAGATGTGAAACAACACAGCGCTGTCTGAAGCACTTGAAGCTGTGGCAGAGGAACCTGCCATCTTCCAGCATAGTCTTCCACAACCTATTGGCAGGGGAAAAGAGAAAAAAAGAGTACAAATTAAATTTGGTCAAAATTAGAACAAAGAGGAATCCTAACAAGTTGCAAAGCCATGGGAATCTCTTTTGCAATATCTGGCAAATGGGCAGTCCACAGTCAGGGTCAATAAAATTGCTACCAAAGATTACAACAATTTGAGACAGTACAGGAACTCTGATAAACAAGAACTAGATATGGATGAAACTGAGGACTGCTAACACAGGCACAATATAAACAAGTGTGCCTACATACACAGAAAAAACTACTGGTGCTAGGGGCCCAACAACTATTTGTCATGACTTTAAAAAAACAAAACTTTTGGAATGTTTCATTACCCATCTCAGTGATGGGCTGGAATTCTTCCACCAAATAGCATTACTGTATTTATTTTTTAATATGTATTTGATATAAACACACATCATTGCATCCATCCTCTCCATGATATTCAGAAAGAGCTAACAAGCAAGATATAGCAAAAAAAGGAAAAATAAAGGGTGGTCTGCAAACAGAAAGCAAAGCAAAAGAAGGAACAAAGAGTGAGAGGTACACCACCACCAACCTAATGGATATGTGTGGGCTTCAATGCTGATCAAATATCATATTAACAAATTATCTTTTGAAAAACTGCACTTAAAAATCTCATTTTACCTGCCGGCACCAATAAAGCCAAATCTTAGGAAGGAATGCTTATTTGGGGCTCTTTGTTTTGAGCAAGCTGGTGTGTGCTCTTGCCAGGAAGAGGGAACAAAGGTGCTTGCAGGCATTTAGTAACAAGCAGTTCTCCCACACATCCTCCAACAAGACTGATGGACTAATAAAGACAGGAGGGGTGGTTGGAGGGGGGATGAGAATGAATACTTGAAGGGAGGGCAGTGGGGTGACCTGCTAGAGATCATTGACATGAAGTGACCATCATTGCATAAGGCAACTCCTCCCATTCAGTTTTTACTGCTTTGAATATTTTGCTACCAGGTCTAGTGACGAGGAGGGTATTCAGCATCGAGTATGTATTACAGAAGCGGCACAACTTGTTCAAATGATATTTAAAGCAGTATTTAAATGAATATGTTGCGTGTGGCTTGCATTTGTAAACAATGGAATATGCAACATAAACTACAGAGGGGGCAGAATCTGAGTTTGCCTGCAGATTATGAGATTGAATCAACTGTGTTTATTCATTTATTTTAATAAAAACATTAAATATGCTTGGCAGCATAGAAAAGTTCAGCAGACATTTAAAGATTAAAGTCTGCTGAAACTTTACCAGCATTGCTTTCCATAGGACAGGGCCAATGACATTAAAGGCTTGTTTTCTTGTTGCTGTCAAATGAACCTTGCCAATCCCGGGGACAACCAATGAAGCTTCACACAGTGAAGAGGTTGATTTATATCCCATTTCCATTTCTTCCCATAGGTGTTTTTGCTGGATAGGATTAAATTGTTCCAAATCCATTAGTAAAAATTAATCCTAGATGTTTTTAACATAAATAGAGGGCAGGCATGAGATGCATTTTCTCCAGAAACAACAATTCTGCAGAAGTGTGCATGCACACGAAGGCTCATACCAGCAACTAACTCAGTTGGTCTCTAAGGTGCTACTAGAAAGAATTTTCGATTTTGTTTTAACAATTCTGCAGTAATTTATAATTATTTTTAACACGACCATACTAGCTGCTGCAGCAGCTGTAATCCCAGTACGTTTCCGAGCACAATTCAAAGTGGTGGTGCTGACCTTTAAAGCCCTAAATTATTATTATATATTATTATTATTATTATTTATTTGTACCCCGCCCATCTGGCTGGGTCCCCAGCCACTCTGGGCGGCTAAATGGCCTCGGGCCCAGTATACCTGAAGGAGCATCTCCACTCCCATCATTTAGCCTGGACACTGAGGTCCAGCTTCAGGTTACGTGTTTTCATGTTGCATCCGGCGGCAACCAAGAAGTACCAGAATGGATTACTCCCAGGTTTCACCGCTCATGCATGCGCAAAAGTGCTAATCGCTCTGTGTGCGTGTGCAGACGCGGCACTTCAGTTTGTGTCAGGGATGGGCCTTCGGAACGGATCCTGTCCATAACACAAGGTTCCACTGTATCTGACGTTTTGAAGACATCTGAAGGCAGTCCTCTTTAGGGAAGTTTTTAATGACTGATGTTTTAATGTACTTTTAATCTTTTGTTGGAAGCCGGCCAGAGTGGCTTGGGAAACCCAGTCAGATGGCAGGGTATAAATAAAATTTTTATTATCATTATCATCATCATCAATGGGAATTGTTGAAATGACACTTGTTACCCCCACCAATATCACTTAGGAATTGGGATGGAAGAGAGATGGTTTCATTACTGGTAGCAAACTACCAGGTACAGTGGTACCTCCGGTTATTAACTTAATCCGTTCCAGAGGTCCATTTGTAACCTGAAAACGTTCTTAACATGAGGCCCACTTTTGCAAATGGCACCTCCCGCTGCTGCTGCACTGCCAGCACGTGGCTTCAGCTCGCATCCCAGGGCAAAGTTCACAACCAGTAGCATCTACTTCCGGGTTAGCAGAGCTCGTAACCCAAAGCATTCGTAAGGAGGGCGGTACAAAACATGAAGTTCCACTGTATATGTCAGCTGGCATCAGATACATGTGTACATAATTTTATTTGTATGCTGGCTTTCCATAGTTAAAACCATGCTCACGATGGCTTACAACAAAAAAACATAATTACATCAAAAAGTACACAATCAGATCAAACCATTTCCACAAAATCATAATATGATCTAAAATAAGGTACAAAAAATTATTAAAAACTGCAACAACCCCACCCCCAACAAAACCCCTAAACCAGGCATGGCCAAACTTGGCCCTCCAGTTGTTTTGGGGCTACAATTCCCATCACCCCTAGCTAACAGGACCAGTGGTCAGGGATGATGTGAATTGTAGTCCCAAAACATCTGGAGGGCAAGTTTGGCCATGCCTGTCCTAAACAATACCCCAACCCAAGAGTCTGCTTAGTAGCCTCAACCTTTGCAGTTATCAGTCAGGGCCCTGCCCTCCCAGGCTAGGGGGGAAAGGCCTGCAAGGCAGAGAGCAGGTCTTCTAGGACTTGCAGCCAAGAAGGTCTAGATGTTAAAGAACTACCTAGCTGTTTTCCTTGTAGCACATTATCTAAAGATCAGCACCGAAAACCAGCTTACACTTAAAAAAAGGACTGGACTACACTAGCATTTGAAGAAGTCATTTGGTCACAGTGTTTTACCTGCCTGTAAGGAGCTGAAGGCTACCCTGTGACATTTCTAGCATAGTATACTATTTTTAAAAAGCTTAATGTTTTCTCTTTATATTTCCTCACTCAGTCTAGAATAGGCTAGATTTACTCTGAGATAAATTTGCAATTCAAAGTTACTCTATTGCATAAGAAATCTACACATAATTACATGCTATGGAGAAAATGTAAAAATACAAGATTTTGAACCAACAACTATAACCAAGAGCAAAGATATTAAAGTTATGTTCTTACAGATTATCAGCCAGTTAAACAATGTATGAAAAAGTAGGAGAAACGTTTACAGCCAGGATGGGGAACGTGTGGGCTTCCAGATGCGGCTGGACTCCAAATCCTACAAACCCGAGCTGAAATGGCCAATAGGGATGGTAGGATCTGTAGTCCAGCAACATCTGCAGAACTACTTGTTTTATGATTTACAAGTTTAACAATCATGAATGCACCTTTCACTATGAAAGCAAAGAACACATTGTAGCACTATTCAAAAGTCAAGGAACACAGGAAGACGCCAGTAGCCTGGTCCCATGATAGCTGCAGAGCAGGGGAAGCCCCTTTCTCTATGATCAGCATGGGAACACAAGATACAGTACTAACTAGCCTTTTATCAGTTATGCTAATGAAAGACAAGACTTCTTTTCTCCTCAGACAGCATGGAAACCAAACAGACTGGCTGAGGGGGAACAAAATTACATGCACACCTTCCTGGTGAGTTATTAAACACAAAGCTGTTTAAAATGCCCTTTTAACTCTTGGTCTTCATAAGTTATGTAAAAGACTCGGCATATACTGAGAAATGAGACAAACAGTGCAATTCTACCAAATTCCACTGTGTTTATAAGTATGCACAGGATTGCATCCAGAATCTTGTATATGAAAAAAGGATAGTATTGCTAAGATGCTGCAAAAATACAGTCAGCTTTAGCCAAAGGGAGTAGTTGAAACTGAAATGCCCCAAGACTTTAAAAACCAGCTCCAAACTTGGATCCTGACATGTGTTATGCATATCCTCTACCTACAAACATTACTAACTGAACAAGTGTGTTACTCAACATCAAATTGCAAAATCAATGTCAAGTTAGGAACACCAGTTGCTTACACATAAGCTAGCCATGAAAACGAAATCCTCCAGTCCCATATGATAAGGAATAGGAATTGTAGCCATGAAAAAGTACAGCTTCCTTTAGCTCTGTTTTACTATTGCTTTCTTGTAATACTGTCTCCTCCTTCCAGTTTAAGGCATCAATTTTCTTAAGGTGTTTAAAAAACAACAACTTGACTGCAAGGTACTGCTTGTCATACACATATATGACAGTCAAGACTCACCCAAGTTTATAGCCACACACTATTCCATATCAAGCACACAGCAATGTATGTGTTATTGGAATTTATTAATATTGTCATTTTATACCAACTACTTTACCCTAGGCATCCAATTGTGGAAATTTATAGTAACAATTCAGTAACTTTGTATATCATTTTAAAACCACTCTACACCAGTCAGGAACATATTCACAGGCTTGTACACAATGAGTGCACAAATGAGTTTGCAATACTGCCTGGCCGAAACAACTAGCAAGGCCTTCCATACCAAAGCCTCCTCACACCAGACAGGGAAAAATACAGCTTACAAGACAAGACAGATCCTGTATGAGAAAAGAGCCAAAGAAACAGTGACAATGGAAAGGCCTGGTTTAAACAAAAAATGGAGGATATGAAGCCAATAAAAAATAGAAAGGCAGGTTAAGTAGATTTCCATTCCAGCCCTAAACACACTGATTTGAAAGTCTAAATGTTTATCAATGAAGACTGTTTAAAACTGCAAGTTTTACCATGCCAACCAGATTTTCACCAACTAACATAGCACTGTAAGTGTGGAATAGATGAACTCTCAGTGCATAGAATCTACGTGTTTGAAAGAATGGGGAATGAGAGAGCAACAAGACTGGGCCACTACAGCAATCTTCACAGTCCTATTAAATCTAGTTTTTAAAAATTGAAAGCTACGAAGAAAGGATTTCAGAAAGGATTCTTTAAAGGGTATCAGCACTCAAGATGTAGGTTTTTTGGGTTTTTTTGCAAGTTACCGGTATTTTTATCAGCAGTCTTCCTCCAAAGCATAGCATTTTATATACTGGCATTTTTTCTGTCTGCATGCTATTAGGGAAGGGGAGAGAGATGCACCTAGTATATAGTCACAGTTGTGAGCTTTTGCCTGTGCTTGTCGCTACACCGCAATCAAAAGTGGCTAACACAGGTTACAAAGCTATGGTGTTTTCAATAATCTACTAGTCAAGCATTTGATATACAGGTAATATTTATATTAAATGCATGGTCAATGTGAAATCAAAGCTATCTTCTGATTACCTTTGCATGAACAACTCAATATGAACAGTGCAATCCTATACATGTCTACTCAGAATTAAAATTCAATGAGTTCACTTACTTCCAGGTAAGTGGGTAACAGGACATCCCAAATAATTTAAATACAAAATAAGGAAAGCAAAAATGGTTTTTTATTTGGCCACCAAGTCAATACATTGTCTTCCAGTCAATTTTGAATTGCTGTTGCCTTATATACAAGCAACCTACAAAAATGCAACAATGTAGCAATGACATTTAGCTTTCATTTCATCTTTAGGCTGTTCAAATTGCTTTTAAAATCTTCCAAACCCGGTAAATAGTTGATCAGCAAGTGTTTCAAAATTAAGTAAATAAGTCATTAGAACAATTGACTGGGGGGGGGGAACCTGATTGATTCCAATGAGCATACACACCTGCAAGTAAGTTTTGCTAAATAGGGTGAACTTCACCTCAAGCACGCATAGCACGGGACTGTTAGTGTCATAAGATACCTTGCAGAAAGAGCAGCCGAGCGATGTTTCAAATAATACGAACCAAGTAGTTGATTAATAAAACAAGACCACTCAACCAACCACGGTCCTCCTCTTCCCCAGGGAACAAAAGCCTTCAGGGACAGCTACCCCCTCCTAACCAACAGCACCAGCAACGCAAACTAGTTTGCCACCAGCCATTTTCCTCGGAGCGCATTTTTCTTTCTCCCGTGGCAAAGAAGCCCTATTAATATTATTAATTTTTAAAGAAAGGAAGGACAGGCCAGGAAAGACTTTCCCCGGAGAAGAACAAATCTATCTGTCTCCTCCTGCTCCTTTTTGCCTCACCATTTGCAAACAACCCCCCCCCTCCGCCAAGCCCTGACCTCACCAGGACCCCCGCGCGCCACCCTGGCAACTAACTAACTGCCCGACCGGCGGGCGGAGAGAGAAGCTACCTCCCTCCTCCCCAGCACCTCCACCGCGACAGCGCCAGGAAAATGGGGGGGGTGAAAAGGTCAGGCCGAGCTTCACTGTTGACACCCCACACAAATCACTGTTTCCTCCCACAATAAAAGAAGGGGGGGCGGCAAACCACGAGCTCGTGAACCTCCCTATCCCTGAGGGGAGAAACTGACACGGAGTGAGAGGAGAGCAATCCTTCGCCCCACTGCCGGGCATGGGAGAGAGAATGAAGGAGCTTTCCCCGCGAACCCCCTTGCCCGGTCGTCGCCCGTGAGGGGAAAAAGGGGCCCGGAGAACGGCGCCTCGCTTCGGCCGATAAAGGGCCCTCAGCGTCGCCTGCTCCGTCGGTTGGTCCGCCCCCGCGAAGCGCCTCCAAGAGAACCACTCGCAGGGGACTCGCGGAGCAGCTTTTCCTTCTCGGCTGCCCCTGTCCTTCTGTCCGTCTCCCCAGCCCACCCCCACCCCGCAAGGTGTCAGCCTCCAGGGGCGGGGCCAGTGCCTCACCTGGCAGAAGCGGTAGCAATAATACTGGCTGCTCAAGGCCGGGGACAAGCCGGTGGGAAGCTGCGGGCCGGCAATGGCCTCGAGTTCCTCGCCGAGCCTCTCTGACTCCTGATCGCTCTCGTCTTCCGCCATGCTGCTCCGGCCGCCCTGCGCGTACCGAGCTCCAGCTCCCCTCCCCTGTGCTCCCGATCCGCCGGATGGCCCGCCCCCTGTCGCGGCGTTCCTCAATTCCGGCACCACCCCCCACGGGCCGTCCTTACTGGCGAGCTCGCTTGTCAATCAGCCGCCACGGGACCTCGCAACCTCCGACCCTCCGGCCGTTTAATTTCGGCACAGCTCCGGCTCTCCGGCTCCTGATTGGGAAACGCGCCTCCCTATCCGCGGCTGAACTTTCAGACCCACAGTTTGATTGGCGGGAGGGCCTATCGATCAACCCCTCTCCCCCCTTAAAGCTCCTCCTCTGCCCTTGGCGATTGGGCCCACATTTCATCCTTCAAAGTAAACAATCTCCGCCTCCCCCCTTGTGAGTGGCAGCGGCATCCCCCCTCGACTTCCGCCTCCTCTCCTCAGTGACTGGCGCGAGCCCCTGCCACTCTCCTCGTCGCGAGCCGCACAGAACGCCGTTCGCTCCTCCCCTCTCTCATGGGCTTTCTCCCTTTTCCGACGCCGTGATTGGCGGCGGTGTTGCTAGGGTGGGTAAGTCCCGCCCCATTGGGCTGAGCCGGAGAGAGGAAGCAACTCCGTCCAACCGCCCTCACCGCCCCCTTCCCCTCCCTCCCTCCCGCCCTCCTCCTCCTCCTCCGGTCTATCTGTCTGGTAGGCGGCTCCGCCAAGTCTGCTCCGCGCTGTCGCGGGACCTGGAAGGTGAGCGCGGAGCAGCAGGTCGAAGCTGAGCCACGGACCCCCCCTGGGGACAGAACAGGCGGCTGTCAAGAGCTGTAAGAAGGGGGTTGGGCGGCGGGGGGAGGGAGGGAAATGGTCCCCCCTCCCCACCTGGGGGGGAGACATAGCATTGGGTTTGTGTGAGAAAGGGGTGGCTAAGATGGGGGGTGTTGGGAAATGGCGGGTCAGGGGGCGCAGGAAATTTTGTCGAGGGAGAAGGAATCCTGAGATTTGGAAGCGGCGAGTAGACTACTAAAGGGGGGTAGTAAGGAGGTGTTGGGGGGGCACACGTTGGGGCTCCTCGTTAAGACGAAGCCATTGTGGAGCATGAATGTTGTATCTGGTGAAGAAAATCTGCACAGGGAAATATAATGGGGAACCTCTAAAGAGCCACCGAGAAAGAATTTGGCACTGTGGTAGCATAAAATTCACCGAAGAACAAAAAAAAACCCATGTTCCTGGTGAGGTATCATAATGGAGTGTTTATTGGTGGGTACAGTTCTGGAAACGTTTGCATGAGGTCCTTGCCCACTGACTGGATTGATGGTTCAGATACTAGTGTCCTATGTGTATAGTACTAACGCATGGAGTAAGCCCTGTTGAATTACTTCAAAGTAAATAGTAACATGCCTAAGTTTGCACTGTAAAGCTGTAATCCGATATACAGTACACTTCTCTGGGAGTTAAGGTGTAGGGAACTTAGTGGGGCTTCTGCACTGTGTATACTATATTTTGCCTCCTGAGAGCTCAGGGTAGTATTTGTTCTTGCACAGTCTCTGTGAGCTACGTTAGTCTGGATTATAGTTTTTTTCCCCAGCGCAGCTTTCAGTTTTATTGATGTCCACTTAGTTTTGGCTTTTCTTGGAGACTTCAACCGTTAAGGCATTGTCTGGCCTAGATTCTGTGCATTTTGTTTTAATCTAGTTCTCATAACAATATTGATAATAGGAAAATGTGTGAATTGTATTTTACCTGAAAAGCTGATTCTTTCACTCACCCTATCATAATATTTACCTGTGAAACCAAAGCTAGTGCGAAGAGGAAAACACTGTAGTCTTTTAAATTTCAAAATTATGATTATTACAGACGAACACCCTAATGAATCTGGTGACAGCTCACATTTTGACCCAAGATTATGCCATGAAATAATATATCAAGCTCCTCATGCTCTAGAAATAGAGATCTCACATATGGATTCTCATGAATCCATATTTTTACAGCTGGATCTGTAAAACACACCATTTATTATAGTTCACTGCTATACTGACAGGCTGTACAATTAAAAGAACCCTCTTCCACATATGCACTCATGAAAATCTAGCATTTTATGACGAAAGTGTGGCACAAAAATGCAGGTCTAGGGCATGGTTGCACATCTGAGACAAGGTTGCTCTTTGGCTTAAAGTCAGACTCTCTTCACACCTGCACCGTCCCATCCATCATCAAGGCATAACTGAGACTACAGCATAATAAATAGTTCACCTAATGCTCTACACTACAGCAGCATCATTCTGGAAAATGCAGTTTAAGACATAGATCCAAGTGGTTTCTACTAGAATCACAAAAATACACTGTCTCATTGTAGCTCGCAGATTACAATGTTTTTAAAAAAGCATAAATTCAATATATTGTGACATCCCCATGGTGCAAAAAAAAACCAACAACAATAACAAGGAATGGATCAGAGATTCTCATTTTTTATAGGTACTTAGCCTATAGCTGCTGCCCAGTTGCAATTTGTATCAGTATCCACCATCAAAAAACACCTTTATACCCAGCTGTGTGGTATCATTATAGCACAAACACCTTGACCACACATGGTTCAGCCACAGAATGTGTGAACTAAATTCATACATCAAACAGCAGTTTGTGCTTGCTGTTAAGTAACCACAAGCTCCCTCAGATATCCAGGAGTTGGGACAAGGCTTTCAAATCAGAAAATATGGCTTCCAGGCACACATGAGGAGGAACTGTTCCACAAATGTGCACTTGCTGAATCTGTGAATGGATGCCTCGGATAAGAATAATGAGGAAATTCTATGACATTTGCTTTAACCCAGGAACCAGTGACTAGACTGCAGTCCCTCACTAGATAAAGTTCTCCAACCATTTCCAGCTTTTTCTTTTTTCAGTTCACCTTTCTTATTACACCTGGGCTATTATGTCTGCACAAAATTGCACCCACCAGATTAATTTGTATAGAGTAATTTCCCAGTTTTGTACTCGCACAGATTAAAATTCTCACTCCACTCATAAGCAGACATTGAAAGAGGTGAAATAATTCTTGGTAGCCACTGTAATTATGACAACATTATGTAGATGCATTGTTAATCTGTGTTAAGTGACCTTGAGTGACCACATTTAGGGCATGCACAGGCAACTGATGAAGTGATCTGCTGAGTACCTTTTCTGAGCTCTTCTGGCAAATGAGCAAGAGAGATTGAAAAAGCTCATATGCGACTGAGGATAGGGCATGGTGTTAGGATAATTCCTTCTGACTTGGGGCAGGTCGCCACTGCTCTGCATAAATTTTTTTAACCAACAGCAAAACCATGCATGTGTTGCCAGCATCAGTTGGAAATTGTCCATCTGTTGTGATTTTAAGTTTAGCCATAAAGGTAAACAGTAATGGTTCTCTTCTTACATGGTGAAGCTGTGGACATCACTCCCCCCCCCCATGTTGCTCAATTCACATATGAAGTTGCTGTTCTGTATTGATGAGTGTACACATGTGCTTCTTCTGGGAGAGAGAGAATTTGTGTCCATTGGGATTCATGCAACTACCGGTAGGTATTGGTGTGGAGCAGCCACTTCATAATGGAAGTATCTGTCCATGGTAGCTAAGGGGCACCATACTGAATGAACTAGGGCCCAGAATTAGAGCAATGTGCTGAAAGTCTGAGTGTATACCAGATATTACCCTACAAGTGGCAAGGCAAGGGCCCAAGATTGTTGATATTGGGGAAAGCACTCCTTTAGGTACTTGAGCCCCAACCCACATCTGCCTTGGTATGCTAGTACTAACACCTTCGATTGGTGGTACATGGTGCCATTGAACTGCCCCACTGACCAACCTGGCAGCCAACTTCTGCACTAGCTTCAGCCTCCAGCATCCCACATCACAGCAGGGCATTACAGTAGTCCAGACATGAGGGCCCCAAAGCATAGACAACTGAGACCAGGCTATCCTGGGCCAGGGATGACTTAAGCTTGCAAACTGGTCTAAGCTGGCCTTAAACACTCTTAACCACAGACAGATTCCAGTGACAAATTCGAATCCAGGAGTACTGCACTTCCAGACTACAAATCTACAAATTTCTTCAAGAGGAATGCAACTCTGCCCAGAGCCACGTTTCCAGACACAGGAACTGCTCACCTACAGCACCTCTCAGTTTTGTGACTCCCACCTAGCCCATCACTGCTTTCAGATACCAGTTCAGCACCTTCGCAGTCATCCCTGATTCAGATGAAATGGAGAGATAAAACTGCATGTCACGTACATAATGTCTCTAGATGATAGCTCCTAGCAATTTTATCTAGATGTTGAATAGTGAGACATAATGGACTCTTGGCTTAAGAGCTACATTGCTGAGAAAACTTTTTTACTATTGCTTTCTGGTAAGGACCCTACAGGTAGGAGCAGGACCATCCCATTACAGTGCCTCCCTCGAGTTTCTCCAGGACACCATGGTCAATGATGTCAAAAGCTAAAAAGATATCACAGAGCTAAGTACTCCAGGAATTATAGAGTGGAGTCTTTTCAGTGTGCAAGAAATTGAGTTAAGTGATAGAAATACTCTCTTGAGGTGATTTCAGGATTTACAAATTTTGGAAGGTAAATCATGCATAAGAAGGATAGTAGAAGATTATCATTGTGCAGAATTTGGCTACAAGGTTGGTAAGCCCAATGGGACACCAGTCCTGAAAGCACTGCACTGGCTACCAGTGAACTACTGGCATCCAGGGTGTTAGTATTGGCATACAGAGCATATAAATGGGACCCAAGTTCCTAAGAGAGCACCCTCCCTAATATCAACCATCTAGGTCCCTATAATTGGCTGGTGAAGATTTGGTGGTAATGCTGTCACCGGGAGCTGCCCAGTTGGGGTTAACAGGTGATAGGGGCTTTTCAGTGGTGGTTCCCTGTTTAAGGTAAAGGTAAAGGACCCCTGGACGGTTAAATCCAGTCAAAGGCGACCATGGGGTTGCAGCACTCATCTCGCTTTCAGGCCGAGGGAGCTGGCGTTTGTCCACAGACAGCTTTCTGGGTCATGTGGCCAGCATAACTAAACTGCTTCTGGTGCAATGGAACACTGTGATGGAAACCAGAGTGCACGGAAACGCCGTTTACCTTACCGCTGCAGCGGTACCTATTTATCTACTTGCACTGGCGTGCTTTCAAACTTCTAGGTTGGCAGAAGGTTCCCTGTTTGTGGAATGCCCTCTCTAGTGAGGTGCATCTGTCTCCATTGCTTTTACATTTCAGAAGGAAATTTGAAAACATTCCTCTTTACCCAGGCATTTAGTGACTAAAGAGTACTGGATGAAATATTGTTTTTAATTGAAATTTGCTTTTAGATGTTTTCAGTTGTAATAGTTTTTGGAATGTTTTGACAGTGTTGTTTTTTAATTGTGGATGTGTTTGCTGTCCTGGGCTCCTTCAGAAGAAAGGCTGGGATAGAAATTCAATAATTAATTAATTAATTAATCAATCAATCAATCAATCAGTAATTTGGCAATAGGATGGTGAAAGACTGCTTTATGAAATTGTTTAAGATGTGAGAAGAAGTGAATTAGGTATCTACAAATTTAAGTTTGTTTGGGGCAGCAGCGGGGCCTAGAGTATCTTAAATTTGTATTTGCCTTGTGAATCTCATGATGTCCTTTTATACAAGATAATCCTAGATTTGAGGACCTGAGATAGGGAAGCCTCCCCCTCCCCATTAGCTGAATGAAAGTGACTGTAAAAAGTGCATTTGGAGTTTGTTAAAATAGATCGTCTGCATAAGTTTTGGAAAGATTTCTTAGTAAGTGTTCTCAAAGACAGAGTAAGTAATTAGTACCGTTGAGCAGAGATTGGAACAGACATCCCATTTCAGCTTGAATCCACTTTTATTCTTCTAAGAAAAATGATTATCAAAACAACAACTGAGTATTTCAATTTGCTACTTCTGTTTATCAAGTAGAATTTCCCCAGCTACCACTTCCGGACTTGACAACGGCCTCCTCTTATAATAAGGGAATTTGATTGAATTCAACCACTAGGTGTCACCCTTTACCATTCAAAGAAGGATACAGCTTCTTTGCCTGATAAGCTTGTGATTTGTCAGTTCATTTTTCTTGTTAGTTTGTTACCAATGAGCAATATCAATTTATCCCATCTGCTCAAAATAATACAGTATTGCTTCCTCAGTTCAAGAAAATAAGTGATTTTTAAAAATAAATATAAAAAATTGTGACAATTCCCACTCCCCCTTTCTGGCTCATTCAACATTTAATCTTATTAAACATTTTCTGGTTGTTTTTTTGGGGGGGGGGTAGCAAGAGAACCAAGATTGGGAGACTACTCTAAGGTAGCTTACCTTACTTTTCCATAGATAACGGGAGGACAATTTTTACTTTCAGGTCAATCCTACTTTACTCAGTAAAGTTAGACCTATTGCATCTGTTGGAGCTTATTTCCAGGTAAGTGTATACAGGATTGCAGCTGAGTAACTAGGATTTCCTTCTGCATATACCTGCATCAGATTGTACTGACTGTGATAACATAAATCCCAAATGCCAGTTGTATAATTGATCATAATTGGGAATTTTGCAATATTCATTTAGTAATTGTTCATCCTGGGGAAATGTGTTTCTGCTTAGTAGCAGTACTGCCTTTCTGAAATCATAGGAAAAATCAGGTTGGGTTTTCAGAGCACTGTAGGAATGTTCCTAAATACTGAAAATGTCTGCCTAGTTTATGGTGCTGTGAGTTTAATTCTAATCCATCTGAAATGGGCTGGATGTTGTGCTTTGATTCTGCCCTCTATCACCATGCTTTAAGGTATTTCTGCATTTCCTTCCCTTAAGACTCAAAACCAAAACAAAAATAAAAATGGGGAGAGATAGTGAATGCAGGAATAAACCACAAAGAAAAAGTTATCAAAGCGCCAAAAATATTCCATTGTTGTCTGAGGTGTTTTGGAAACAAGAAGTTCAGTCATCAGGGCAAGCTACAAATATATAAAACATGTATCTAAGTAATATTTTGAAACTAAACCTATTTAATTTTATATTAATAATCTTTTCCCACTCAGTTTTGCACTGGAATAAGCAGTTAGGCTTTATACTTCACTGTTAATATTACCTTAATATATCTCACAAACATTTGCCTGTATAAAATCAAGCACTTGTATTACGTACAAACCATTTATCAAAAATAATAAGATCTGGTTGAAGTGCACATGTTTGCCATGAAGGTGGTTATTGTTGGTATTCCACATTTCAGCTGGGAAGATTCTTAGGATGGTATATTCAAATATACAAATCAATGCAACAACCATAAGGCCAGCAATGTAAAACAAATATTGAAATGCAACCGTAAGTGTTAGAGATATCTGAAAGTGTCATGCTGGTGGAAGTAAAATGCTATGCAAGCCATTTCGTTCAAATGTTTTAAAGTACTTATTGAACTGAGTAATAAATAGACGCTCTCCACAGACTATTAGGCGCCACCTATAGGCAGGAATTGGTCTGTAGGGTAAGAGATTGTAATTTAGGAGAGACCTGGGTCCCCTAGTGGTTGGAAAAATATAATAGAAGGTAAATTCTGAAGTAGAAATGAAGGGGAATAAAGGGAGTGCAACACCAGGGGATAGAAGGCCCTCAAAGCAAGAGGAAGGGAAAGAATGGGAAGGTCTATTATCAGAAATAAAGAAAAATAAGACAAAGCGAGCAAATATTGAAAAAAAAATTACAGACCTGAAGGAGTCAATGGATGAGAAATTTGAGAAAGTAGTAGGAGAGCTGACAGAACAATTAAAAGATTTGACTACCAAATCTAAAACAATAGAAAACTCAGTAAAGAAAGTTCAGAAGGAAGTTAATCAAACGAAGAAGGACACGGAGAAGGTAAAAGAAGAAATTGGAGATCTAAACAGGGTCCAAGAAGAAATGCTGGACAATTTAGCCATGTTAGAACTCAGGCAAAAACAATTAAATCTCAAATTCCGCGGGATTCCGGTGGAAGCCAACGAGAATATAAGACAAAAATTAGTGGCTGAATTAGCTAGATGGCTGGACACGAAACAAGAAGTGGTGGAATATTCTATTCTGAACGCTTTCAGAATAGGGGTAAAATCTATAAAGGCCAGAGCGAAAAAATTACCAGGAGATTGCTTGGTAATGTTTAATTCATTAGATATCAGAAATGAGATTCTGAGATTAAGCCACCTCGAAAATTGATAATAGGAGGCAGAGAAATTAGCATATATAAAGAAATTCCTGTGAGATTTTTACAGAAGAGAGGGCCTTATCATGCGTTGGCAGAAACCCTAAGGAAGAAGGGATAAGCTTTCGATGGGAATTCCCCGAGGGATTGACGTTCTACTTTAAAGGCAAAAGATATAAGATTAAGAATGTACAAGAATTAAAGAAGTTCACCAGGAGATACCCGAAGGAGCTAGGACTGGAGGAGGAGAAGAAGGGAAAGAAAGTAAGAGAAATAGCAGAAAGGAAGAAGGAGGAAGGAGCAGTAGGAGGGGCAGAGGAAGAGGAAGAAGAGGACGAAGAAGAAGAAGGGAGAGAAAGAAGTGACCAGGAAAGTGAAGAGGGAGAAGAGGAAGAGGAAGAGAGAAAGAAGACAGCGAGAGCACCAATTTGTAGAAAGATTTAATAGAAAGAATTTATAAGACATCAGAATCGGAAACGAAATATGATTTTAAAACTCCAATCCTGCAATATAAATGGTTTAAACAATAAATGTAAGAGAAATAAAGTTGAACATGTTTTGAACAAACAAAAACTAGATGTCATATGTTTACAAGAAACCCACATTGCCAAAAAACACAGAAGAATATTAATAAATAAAAGGTTGGGTTTGGATTTTGTGTCGGCAGATAAAAAGAAAAAGCGAGGGGTGGTTTTTTATATAAAACAAAAGTTAGAACCTAAGCTGGTGTATAAAGATGAAGAAGGGAGAGTGGTAATTGTACAAATAACATGGCAAGGTGAGAAAATACAATTGGTGGGGATATATGCCCGAACAATAAAAAAGCTAAATTTTATAAAAAGTTGGAGGAAACATTGCTTGAATTTGCGGATCAAAAACAAATCCTAATGGGTGATATGAATGGGGTTGTAAACCCGGCATTGGACAGATCCTCAAGAAGCTCAGGCTCAGAAGGTAAATTGCCAAAGACTTTCTTTACGCTAACAGAGAACCTAAATTTGATAGATGCATGGAGAGCCAAGCACCCTATAACAAGACAATATACCTATTTTTCGGAGCCCAACAAAAGTTCAGGGAGAATAGACCACATCTGGGTTACTAAAGGATTGTATTTTAAGGTGAACAAAATAGAGATCCAGCCGAGAATATTATCTGACCATAATGCGGTATATATGGAATTAAAGGGAGAAAGCACTAAAACCAGGTGGAGAATGAATGAGAGTTTATTTAATGATAGCAAAGTAGTAGAAAAAGCAAAGAAGGTATTAAATGATTATTTTGAATTGAATATGAATAAAGGAACAGACCTGAACATGGTGTGGGATGCCAGCAAGGCGGTGATAAGAGGCTTCATGATCCCAAGACATTGGTAAAAGGAAAGAAAGAGAGAAGAAGAAAGAAGAAATCTTAAAAGAATTGGAAGATAAAGAAAGGCAATTAACTCTAAAACCAGGAAATCAAGATCTGAAGCAAAATATTAAGGGGCTGAAAAACCAATTTGAAATATTAATCAATCAGGAAATTGAGTGGAAATTAAAATGGTTAAGACAAAAGAATTTTGAGCATGCCAACAAAACGGGGAAAGTATTGGCGTGGCAATTGAAAAAAAGACAAGAACAGAGTATAATAAATAAAATCAAAAGGAATGAGGAAATAATTGAGAACCCAAAAGAAATTAAAAATATTTCAGGAATTTTACAAAATCTTTATCAGAAAGAACAAGAGAAGGAAGAAGAGATGGATTACTATTTAGAAAAGAATAAACCAAAAAAAATATCAAAAGAGGATCAAGAACAATTAAATGCATTGATAACAGAAGAAGAACTCAAATGCGCAATACAAAAATTAAAAGGAGGGAAAGCCCCAGGCCCCGATGGCTTATCGACGAGATATTATAAGGAATTGGCATTTCAGTTAGTACCAAGGTTGTTGGAGGTGATGAATGGGATCTTGACCAATGGGAAAGTCCCAAACTCATGGAAAGAGGCCTTTATCTCGTTAATCCCTAAACAAGGCACAGACCCATTAAATGTCAAAAATTATCGGCCGATTTCATTATTGAATTTAGATTATAAATTGTTTACAAAATATTGGCGGACAGATTGAAAAAAGTTTTAAATAAAATAATTCATAAAGACCAAGCAGGGTTCCTTCCAGGTAGGCAGATGAAAAACAATATCAGAACAATTGTAGATCTAATTGAGTATTTGGATTTGAAAATACAGAAAAAAGCAGCCTTAATCTTTATAGATGCCGAAAAGGCTTTCGACAATGTATCGTGGCAATTCATGATGAAGGTTCTAGAAAAGTTGGAGGTGGGAACAAAATTCTTAAATGGGATTATGGCTATTTACAAGGAACAAGTGGCAAAATTAGTGGTCAATACTACATTAACAGATGAATTTACAATTACAAAAGGAACAAGGCAGGGATGCCCAATATCGCCGCTTCTTTTTATTGTTGTGCTAGAAGTCTTAGCAAATAAACTAAGAGATACAAAAGACATTAAAGGAATTAAGATTGGCAAAAAGAATTCAAAATAAAGGCCTTCGCGGATGATTTAGTTATGACGTTGGAGGAACCGATGCAGAGTCTGGGAGAAATGTTGAAAGTAATAGAGGAGTTTGGGAAACTAGCAGGTTTTAGGCTAAATAAAGAAAAAACAAAAATACTGGTCAAAAATCTAAATAAGAACGAAATTGAGGAATTACAGGAAAAGTATGGCATTATGGTGGTAAAAAAGGTTAAATATTTAGGAATTTGGCTGTCACCTAAAAATATTAATCTGTTTAGTGATAATTATGATCCGACATGGAAAGAAATCAAAAAAGATTTAGAAATTTGGAATAAACTAAATTTATCTCTGTGGGGAAGGATTGCAAGTGTGAAAATGAGTGTCCTGCCGAAAGTCCTATTTCTTTTTCAAATGTTACCTGTGATAAAAGGTACAAGTCAGCTAAAGGAATGGCAGAGAAATCTGTCAAAATTCATCTGGCAAGGCAAACGTCCAAGAATCAAACAATTATTAATAGACAAAAAAGAGAGAGGAGGATTTGGATTGCCAGATTTAAAAATTTATTACGAAGCAGCATGTATGACCTGGTTGAAAGAGTGGATAACTTTAAAGGATAGAGAGATATTGGACTTGGAAGGCTTTAACAACAGGTACGGATGGCATGCATACCTTTGGCAGGACAAGGTGAAAGTACATAGGGAATTTTTGACACATGTATTTAGAAAGCCCCTGTACGAGGTGTGGCAAAGACATAAAGAACTGGTAGAAAGAAGGACACCTAGGTGGTTATCACCCACGGAGATATTAACAATAAAGAAAATTAATACAGAGGAAGAAAATTGGCTAACATATGAGGATTGTTGATTGAATCAGAGAAAGATTGGAAAATTAAAACTTATGATCAGGTGGCAGATAAATTGACTGGGTGGATCCAATATCACCAGGTGTGTGGTATTTAATGAAGACAAAAGAAAACGTAATTTTGATAATAAGAAATCGAAATTTCAAGTGGAAATTTTAGAAAGTGATGAGAAAATATTATCCAAGATGTATATTATTTATTAGAATGGCATACAAAGACGAAGAGATTAAAGATGTTATGATAAAATGGGCGATAGATGTCGGGCACAATATCCAAATCGAAATGTGGGAAAAACTATGGAAAGATCATATGAAATTTACTGCCTGTATAATCTTAAAGGAAAACATTATGAAAATGATGTACCGATGGTACTTAACCCCAGTAAAATTAGCAAAAATATATAAGAAATATGATAAGAAATGTTGGAGATGCGAAGTGAAAGATGGTGAGTTTTTCCATATGTGGTGGACATGTGAAAAAAAAAACCTTATTGGGAAGCAATTTATAATGAATTAAAAAAAATTTTTAAATATACGTTTACGAAAAAAACCAGAAGCCTTCCTGATTGGTTTAGTTGGAGAAGAAATCGAAAAAAAAGATCAAAGTTCTTATATGCCACCACAGCAGCGAGGATATTAATAGCGCAAAATTGGAAATTAAAAGAGGTACCAACGGTAAATGAATGGAAAAGGAAATTAATGGAATATTCTGAATTGGCGAAATTGACTGGGAAAATAAGAGAGCAAAGTGACCAAAGGTTTCAATTGGAATGGGGTAAATTTCTGGATTATGTAAAAGATTGTAAAGATATGTAAACACTTACAGGATTGACGAACTTCTTGTAACAGGACAGAAATGTATAACAAAAAATGATAACAATATGACAACAAAACATGTGGGAATGAAGAGAAAGCGAGGGAATAGCTAGAACAATAAAAAAACCAGAGAAGAGAAGGAGGGAAGTCAGGAAAGCTCGGCGGAGTTTGTGTAACAATTGTGAAACTTTATTTGATGAATGTATATGTATTTTGTTTGCTGATGGAAAATAAAAAAAAAATACTTGCAAAAAAAAAAAAAAAATGTTTTAAAGTACTGTGACGTGCCCTTTTCTTTCTCAACTGCAGATGGAAGCAGGAGTTGGATTTAAGCTTCTTCAGTTAGTTTAGGTTCCCAGTTATAATTCTGTGAAAGTTAGCCTCTCCGTAACAAACCTGAGCCGTGTGTGGAACTGGAGCACCTGATAGAGCAGTGATAACACCATGGAAGTACGTTTTTCACTGGGAATTGCAGCTGATGTTCATAACTTTAGCTACAAATAATGGAAGTATGCATCATATTCACAAACAAGATAGCTGCAAATTACTGTACTTTGCAGTAATGTTTGTTCCAAAAAATTTATATATGCTTTTAATTTATATGTTACATCTCCCAAGCCTATTTAAAAAAAAAACACCATGAAAACTCTATTTTAAAAAGAACTTTGGGCCAGTCATCAGTGCCAGGGGCCAACATGTGACTTACACATGTCTGTCTCTAACATAAACATAGGGCAGTATCCAACTAAATAGGCCCTTTAGTGCAAGACTTCTGGCTGTGCAATGTAATTTCTCTGCCCTCCCTCTTCCTGTTCACCCTATAATTCTGCTCCGGAGGGTTGGAAAATCTGAAACAGATTTAGGAGGAGCGCAGGGAGAGGAGACGGTGGGAAGTTCTGTTGTGTAGCTAAAAGTCAGTGCGCTAGTGGAACTATTTAGATGCATACAGCCCATTTTCTATAAAACAATCTTCCCATAATAATTTTGCTGTTGTTCACAAATGTCACAGTATGGTATAATCATCTTGTACAGAGTACAACATTTTTGCCTGCAGTCACCTAGTAGAGAAATCGGCATTTGTATCTCTTGGTGTAGGAACGTTCTTGTGACTGAACATTCTGGTATTCAGCTATACCCAAAAAACAAATCCCGCTGTTTACTGGAGAGACTGCACAGAGTGAACATAAATGTAATACACTCTCTATCTTGTTTTTTGTTTAAGATCAGTTTACTGAAGACTGCAATGGAACGATTTGACGTGAAGCCACCTCCCTCTCGGAGCCGTTCTAAAACCGCTTTGTATGTGACTCCTCAGGATCGCGTTACTGAATTTGGCAGTGAACTGTATGAAGATGGGGGGAAACTGTACTGCACATTCTGCAATGTGGTCCTGAATCATGTTCGCAAGTCCGCCATCAATGACCATCTGAAATCCAAAACGCACACCAAACGCAAGGGGAGTTTGAGGAGCAAACCGTCAGGAAGAAACCACGAACTCTGACTGCCTCTTTGCAGTGCAACAGCGCAGCCCCGACAGAGAAGCCCGGTGTTGTCCAGGACTTTGTAAAAATGTTTCTGGAAGCTAGCATTCCCCTTGAGAAGGCTGATCACCCAGCTGTGCGAGCTTTCCTCTCTCGCCACGTGAAGAATGGGAACTCCATACCCAAGGCAGACCAGCTAAGAAAAACCTACTTGCCTGATGGGTATTCACACCAGCTTCTCAAGTCTGAAGACCACTGAGTGGAGGAGGCCACTTGGTTCTAAGTGTGGAGTATTAACAGTTGCATAGCAGTGACGTGGTTTATTTTTATATTCATGCACATGCAATGTTATGTAATGGTTTTTGTATTGTAAAATGACAATCTATTGCAAAACACAACGTGTGCAACAAATTGTTGGTGACTCTAGTATTACAAGAGTTTGGATCTAAAATGTTGTTGAGCTCCTTGAGAAAGGAGGTGGGAGTGGGGGGAAATGGCAGAAAGGTGCCATGTTGCTGAGTTTGTACAGTCCAGTGCAATTCCTTTGCTCGCTTTTCATCCTCCTGCATTACCTGATAATTGCAAATGATCAAATTAGGTAGTCTAATTTCTGGCTTTAACATGTATTCATATGTGCCCAATATGCGTGCCCCGTATTTTCAGCATAAATTTATCTCCAGCATAGCTATACTTAGGGATGCCACAGCAATCCTGCAGGCTTGATTTCCAATGCAAATTTTCCGTTTTTCTGGTTTGCGCTATTATCCTGAACCCACTTTCTGTCTCATTCTATGTGATTTACATTCTTTTGGGTGGAGAAGTTTTAACTGGTGGCTGGATGTCCAAACTCTTGCATAGCTGTTGAGGGTTGAAAGGATGTAGATGTGCATCCCATTGAAAGCAAAGGGTAGCATCTACTGTTGAATGCTTGTTCTGCTGAGCATCCCTTTTGCGTACACAGTCCTGAAAGCACGTATATATGACATACTCCACAGAATTAATGGGGCAGTTTTCCCACATCCCTAATTATACTACAGATCAGAGGAAAGCTGCAGGACTGTAAGAGTAAAGTTAAACCTTCAGCTGCCTGTAGATGGCAATGTTTTGCAAATAATGGATATAAAGAGAAGTTGTCTAATGTGCATTTCAATTTCTCCCTGTTTAATTTCAAAACTGGCTCAAATAGGTGGTTGGTGTTTTTTTTAATCTACGTGAATATCTCATGTTTTTGAACTTTGCACAGTCTATGTAATATGACTTCCTAGAGTTACTGATACCTTATGCTTCATTGTCTGTTGTCTTTTTCTTTATGAAATGTTTTCCAAGGAGCAAAGCGTTATTAGGAATTTGTAATTCATGACTAAAACATTTCTTCATGCATTAGCTAACAGCAATTCCTGATCCTACCACAGTTAAGCACTTTTGGTTCCCATTGATTAGAATGGGAGAGTTTACCATAACTGATTGATTGAGTTTTTAAATGCATAACTTTTAAAAGCATTATGCCCCAGACATTTTACTTTTTCTTGGTGGAAGGAAGCAAATTAGCTTCTTATTTCTGGCCCTTTTTGTTTTTTGTTTTGTTTTTTGTTTTATTAATTAACATACAAAGCCCAAATCAAATACAGTGGTGCCTCGCAAGACGAAATTAATTCGTTCTGCGAGTGCTGTCGTATAGTGAATTTTTCGTCTTGCGAAGCACCAACGGGGGAATAGCGGTTTGACGAAGAAAAAAAATCGGAAATTTTTTCGTCTTGCGAGGCAAGCCCATAGGAAAATTTGTCTTGCGAGACAGCCTTTCGCTAGCGAATGCCTTTCATCTAGCGAGTTTTTCGTCTAGCGAGGCATTCGTCTATTGAGGTACCACTGTAGAAAAGAATGGGAAACTTTACCATAGACATCTGGTTGGAGTCAGATGATGGGTCCATTTCTTTCCCCACACTTCCCCCTCCTTTCTGGGACTAAAACAGATAAGAGAGCAGAATAAGCAGTTTAAGGAACATGCAGATCCACTGGACGGTTTTGATGCAGTCACACAGGCAATATTGCATTAAAAAGTTGCATAGAGTTTGCAGAGGAAGCGGGTGATCACCAATGTAGACCCATTGAAATCAGTTGACCCAAATTACTCTAGTAGGCATATACTCTTTACGTTGGAGATTATCCGGAATCTGCAATGCCATGTTGAGCTTGGCATTGGTGAATGTAGCCCAGGATCTGGTCTGCTTGGCTTACGAAAAACAGTATATTTCATATTTAATCAAATATGTTGCTCTCATATTTGTATGAAATTTCATAGGTGGCATCTATTATAGTTTTCCATATAATTGGGGAGGAGCTTCCGTGTGTCCCCCACCCCATCTGCCTTTTCCCTTTTCTGTTTTCCTCCTGCCACTGCAGTTGTTGCCAAAGTACTCTGTTTTTTGTTTAAAGAATCCAATAGAACCCCATGTATTGCTCCTAATGTTACATCTGCAGCATGGAGGAAAATATTGGGGTTTTCTTTGGGCTGAACCTAATCAGCCCTAAGCTTAATTAACTCGTAGCTGAACAAAGGATCACAGCCTTAATATTCAGTTCCAGAATGAGAAACAGTTACTTGAACGCAGAATGTGTGTTCCAGTATAGACTTCCTGCACAATAGTTCTCAAATGCAGAGATGCAGTACTCCAGTGCAGCATTAAAAAGAAATGTGTTACTCTGTTACACTGGGTGACACTGGTACATCAGTTTCATAGGCATGCCATTGTCAAGTTTTAAGATTAGATCAGCTTTCTTACCTATGAAGAAAACTCTAAAAAAATAAATTGGGAGTAGAAAAATGCCCTGTTTGGGTCCGTAGTAGATATTCTGTTGAAAATTTATCTCATTTAATTTCAGATACCTTAAAAAAAGAAAAGAAACATTGCTCATTAATCTACCTTGGTCAGAGAGGAATGCTGGAGCAAGTGGGTAGTTCCCTAAAAAAAACCACCCTGTTTTCATTAAATTTATTTTGCTTATCTACTAATTCTAGTGAATTAGTAAATAGGAGAGCTTAATGCTGTGCCATCAATATATGTGTACTTCCCTGTCATCTTCATCTACAGGCTTCCTTTATATGATGTCAGAAAGGGAGTAGGTGCTCATTGCATGGCAGTGGGAAATGCATGTGCTGTACGCCTGGAATATTTGTATTGCTTTGGTTCTTCTGTTTGTAGGGCAGCCTCATCACAAGGAAATGCCAGCAAAGAGTGGGGCGGGGCGGTATGTGTGCGTTTGCACACTTTCTTTTCACCCTTTCAATTAATGTGCCGAGTAGTGATCCATGAATTGCCTTCTGCTTCTGAAACTTGCACATCTCACAGCAAAATACATTAACTACCCCTGTCCTAACTTGGTTTCCTCAAGATGTTGTTGGGTTCCAACTCCCCCCAACCCTTAAGGTTCAGAGATGGGGGGAGTTGTAGTCCACCAACATTTGGTTGGCTACCATTCAGTTAAACAGTTCTTGTTTGGCCCATTACATTTTAAGTGAAAAGACCATGCGTAAGTGTGCTATGTAGAAGAATGGAAGCTGCTCCATGATGCCATTAATCCAGGTGACTGGTACAAATCATGGAAAGAAGTAACATTAGATTCCTTTCCTTTGGGATATTGAATCACTATTTTGACTATACCAATGAAAAGAATTGTTGAAAGCCAGACTTCTGTAAGCATAAAATGGATAGTTTACCTTTGCACACATATTTTCGTGTTGTTTGTGTATGTAAAAATTTGAACTGAAATAAGTAACTAGTAGCAACCTAGCCAAAGGAATATGTTTTACAGATTGGTCTGAGTAGTTGCCTAAAAATGATGTGGCTTTTGAATAGCTATCGAAAGCCACAGTCCTGTACATGCGTACTTCAACATAAGTCATGTTGAATTCATGTGACTTGCTTCCAAGTATAGGATTTGGCTGCTCATATGTTGTCAATTGACATAGAGCAGAAACTTGAAATCCATCCTTTTGTTGTTGTTCTAGACTCCATTGAACACAAGACTTCTTTTGTGAGACAGAAATGATTCTAAGCTTTCTTAATGCTAAAATGAGTATCTGGTTGAGAAAGAGCATATGTTTTCTGAAGCATCCTTCACAATCGGATGTTAACATGTACAAACCATCCAGATTGGGTTGGGGATGAAGGAGGCTGCTAATAATGGGTTGGATCCAGGCCGAAAGCTCAATCCTATGCATGTCTACTCAGAAGTGAGTCCCATTGGGCTTACTCACAAGTAAGTGTGCATTATAGTACAACCTAAATTAGTTGCATTTAGTTCCTGTTGAGGTTAATGGAACTTAAGTCATGATTAACTTTTCACACTTAACTCAGTGGAGTAATATATTGAGTAGAAATCGGATTGCCTTTAAGTATGAATCCAAACCAAGGTGTTACTGTTCTGCATATAGTTGTCGAGACATACCTACTTGTTTTTGAAAACTGGCTCCCACCAAATTTCCAAACCTGCATTTTAATTAAGTTAAAAGTTCAGTTTTTTATATTGATTGTTATAATGGATTGAGAAAACTTTTGACCTAACCTGTCCAGTTTACAAGAGATGGCAAAAATAGTTTCTGCCAACTAGGATATGTTCTTATGCTACTCAAAATCCCTAACTCCCTAAGTTTTTTTTTTAAAGTAAATAAATAAATAGTCTCTTACACCATGCAAAGATAGATAGCGATGTAGTTAAACTGATTTTGTGTCTCCATTATAACTTTTTTTCCCTTGAGTGAAATAAGGAATAAAATAGCAGTGTGCTAACAATTACCATTTATTTATAGATATATTGTATGGATAATCTTGCTATCCCTTTTTACTGTTCCATCTTTGAATTTGCTGCTAGGATATTTTTGTTTGCTTATGCATGTTGAATATTCATTGTCTTTATGTTTTTAAAGTTCTGTGTTAACTTTACAAAATAAAGAGTTTTAAAACAATGGCAGCAAGGTCATATTTGAACAGCAAAAGATACATAGCAGAACTGCCAGATAGAAAGGTGGCACTGACTATTTTAGTTTCCCCCTTTGCTGATACTTCTCTACAGGGCTTATACTTCAGGGCTTATGCTGATACTTCTCTACAGGGCTTATACTACAGGGCTTATGCTGATACTTCTCTACAGGGCTTTTTTTTCAGCTGGAACTCAGTTATGGCACCTCTCAGATGGGCGCCATGGCCATTATAAGAGAACAAAGGAGGCATTTGTGGGGAGTTCCGTCACCTCTTTTTCTAGAAAAATAGCACTGCTCTCCCATTTTGGGTACAACTGCGTTGGCACTCAGCACATGAGTTCACTCTTAGAAGGAGTGACATGAATTTCCAAAAGAATACATCCAAATGAGGTGCTGCAACAATTCATCATCATCATCATTATTAAAAAACCTTTATGTACTTCTTCAAATGCTTTTTTTAAAAAAATCTGAAGCTACTGTTTGAAAAATGTTCTGCTGATTTCATTTTGTTTCCATTCAACAGTTCCTCTTTCAAGGTGCAAAAAAAAAAAAAAAAATACTGTTTGGTTTTGGAGGCAAGAGGCTTTAGAAACCAGCAGTTGCAGGAAGTCATACGGTGAGCAATTTTGATTTGTTGTGAGCGTGGCAGAGCTCTTTCACATCCCCTCACGCCTCCAGTCTGGCTCACTTTCTTGAGGTAACTGAAGCGTTTCTACATGAGCCTCCGCAAGCCGAATTAAGAAGTTGCTGAAACTGCACCCGAAAAACAGTTTCATCCCGACGGGTCAGCTTTCTTTTCCGCGACGACTATGAAGTGAAGCCACATTCCAGGCCATGTACGCAGGTAGCTTTGCAATGCGCTCCCTCTTTCTGATGCTGACGCTGGAGAATACGTGGGCACATGGTAAGTAAGATATGGCCGTATCCATCTGAATGCCAGTGAAACGTGTGTGAAACCTTTTTTCTAAATGTTTCGGGTGGCTGTATGCAACTGTTAAATTCAGGCTACAGCTTGAATTGGGTTAAATAGTACAATAACAGGCCTTATTCTCAGGCTTAGAGTATTTAACACCAGTCTTCAGCCCCAACAGAGAAGCCACTATTAATCTATATCCAAGCACTATATATCTATATATAGCAAAGCTACAGGGAACCAGGCAGAGGGCCTTCTCGGTAATGGCACCCGCCCTGTGGAACGCCCTCCATCACAGGTCAAGGAGATAACAACTACCTGACATTCAGAAAACACCTGAAGGCAGCCCTGTTTAGGGAAGTTTTTAATGTGTGATATTTTTGTATTTGCTTTTTGTTGGAAGCCGCCCAGAGTGGCTGGGGAAATCCAGCCAGATGGGCGGGATACAAATAATAATAATTACTATACTATTACTATTACTATACATTATTATTATATCAGGACTGAAGTTTCTTCACTGAATAATTACAGTCACCTTTCATATGTGAATTGGTGTAAGGTCTTCCATAAGAAAAGGAGTGTGGTTTTTAGACACACTTGATTCCATCACCCTCTACAGCAATGTTTCCCAACTTGGGTCTCCAGCTGTTTTTGAAGTAGACCTGCCATCCCTGATCACTGGTCCTGCTAGCCAGGGATACAGCCTGCCTTTTTTCTGCTCTGCACAACAAGCAGCATAATGCTTTTTCTGGCAAGCTTTGGGGATGGACCATAAAGGTTTATTTTATTACTGACCAAACATAACAATGCTATGATTTACTCCCAGGTAGAGGATTGCAGCCTAAATGTTTTGACTTTACTGGTAACCTGTGTGCTTTGTCCAGTGTTTTTAAGATACACAGAACCATTTTAATATTTTCCGTAACGAGCTACATTGAAGATGAAGCCTCAGGCATTTACAAAAGTTTATGCCCTAAATAAATTTCAGAGGTTTTATTCAGCATTGCACAAGAAGATGGCAAGTCACATGATAGGTCATATCCTTCTCTTCCTTGCTCCCCCCCAAGCCCTTCGTACCCCCTCATCCTCTCTGTACCCCTTCAATCCAGAGGGAACTCTCTACAGAACATTGTGAGCTGCATCACATGGGGAACTGAGAGGGAACATTACTTATTTATTTTAAACATTTTATAGAACACTTTATCTTCAATGAATAATAAAACGTTAGAACACGTGAAATGGCTCTCTATCACCAAAGGCTATTCTGCGGTCTAGGTGGGTATAGTGTTGGACTAGGATCAGGGAGACCCAGGTTCAAATCCCCCCACTGGTGTCACTCGCTGGGTGTCAGTGATCACAGGTGAGCCAGTCACTATCTCTCAGCCTAACCCTACACGAAAGCGTTGTTGTGAAGGTAAAATGGAGACAGGGAAAATCATGTATGCTGCCTTGAGCAACTTGGAGGAAAGGTAGGACACAGATACAGCAAATAAATAAAGTAATGCCAGGCTGATTAACACTTTCATTTGTATTCAGCAGTGCATATTCAAGTATGAAACTACACATTAGACCAGCAAATGTGTGTTTCTCGAAGTACCAAAGAGAAGTGTGCCCTAGTTCTTCAGCTCCCAAGATTTAAAATAAATCTTTTTGCATCATTCTCTCTCTCTCTCTTCTCTCTCTCTCTCTCTGTGTGTGTGTGTGTGTGTGTGTGTACACATGCCTGTTTGGACTGCTGGGTGTTGAGGAGTCTTTGTGAATTTTAGGAAACCAGTGGCACTCTCCTTCGGGGAGCAATCACGAATTTTGTGTTTTGGAGGCTAAGTCTCTTGATGGCTACCAGCCATGATGGCTATGCTCTGCCTTCAAGGTCGGAGACAGCAATTCCACCATTTGTTGGAAACCACAGGAGGGGAAAGTGCTCGGGTCTTGATTGCAGATTCTTCTATTCAGATATGGGGAGGGGAACAAGACTTACTTGAGGATATTGTTGTGCCTTTTAAAACACCTGAACTTCGTAAATCAGATCAAGTTATTGAATCGCACCATGTCATTCCATTTATGCCTACTTGACCCAGGCAACCAAACAGCACTCTCTTCTACCACTTTTTGTGGCAAACTGGCTGCAGCCTGCTACTTCGTCTTCGTCTTTCCTCCTAAAACCACAGACTTACATAAACCCTACACAAGCCCTTGTTCCCAATTTCAGCCACACACCTAGTTCCATTTCCACCTTCTGTAGCTGAAGTTGCCTTGTGGTCACTGGTCAGAAGGGGGTAGGTGAATCAGTTCCCTCATTTTTCCAATCTGAAATTTAGTTCACTGTATTAGTTCATTATATGTTTTTTTTAAAGGCCCCATATAAATCCACCAGCATTTTAGTGCAAATTTCTCATCATATGCCCACTTTTGCCTGTGCCTGATGTACACATTTTTGCAAAGTAAAATTCCCCGAATAGAACACATTTTCGTGTGTTATTTTCACTGATGTATGCATTCTTATGCATACTTTGCCCTGGTATATGCAATTTTGCTCACATTATGTGCCTGGAGAACTGTGCTGCAAAATTTGGAGAAATTTGAATTTAGAATGTTGGCTGTGTTTCAGTTTGCATGTTGTGCAAATTAGGTAGGTTCACCTTTAAATGCAAGCGGATGGTCACTATCGAGAAGGCCCTCTGCCTGGTTCCCTGTAACATCACTTCTCGCAATGAGGGAACCGCCAGAAGGCCATCGGAGCTGGACCTCAGTATCCGGGCAAAATGATGGGGCTTAGCAAGAAGTAACTGTTTGACCAACCAGACTTCTGATGCCAAGGTCCAGGTTATCTGAAATACTGCATTCCCTCAAAAAACAAAACAAAAAAACCTGTCCAGGCTCTGAACTCTTTGTGGGAGGTTTTTCTCTCGGCCCCACCACCCACTTGGACAGGGCCTTCATAGTGGCTGCTTCCAGACCTTGGAACTCCCTCCTTAAAGAAGTTAGACTAGCTCCATCATTGCTGTCCTTCTGCTGGCAGGTGAAGACTTGTTTCAATAGGCCTTTGGGAACTGACAGGGTTGGGTTTTTTTAAGGAAAGGGGTGTTATTGGGATGTGTAGTTATTGTTTATGTTTTTAATGGATCTTTTTATAGCATTTTGATTCTGTTAGTGTTTAATTACATTTTAAATAATTGTCTTTTCTTTGTTTTTAAGCTTGTTCTGTTTTATAAGCTGCCATGAGTCCCAGTCTGGGGGAAAGGGATAGAAATAAATATACTAATAATAACAATAATAATAATAATAATTTATAAATATCTTGGCTGTGATTAAACCAATAACAGATGACTGATGTCAATATTTTATCATCAGTCATATTAGCCTGCCAATCAGCTCCTTTCATTTAAGAAGAAGAAGAAGAGTTTGGATTTCATATCCCGCTTTTCACTACCCAGAGGAGTCTCAAAGCGGCTAACATTCTCCTTTCCCTTCCTCCCGCACAACAAACACTCTGTGAGGTGAGTGGGGCTGAGAGACTTCAAAGAAGTGTGACTAGCCCAAGGTCACCCAGCAGCTGCATGTGGAGAAGCGGAAACGTGAACCCGGTTCCCCAGATTATGAGTCTACCACTCTTAACCACTACACCACACTGGCTCTTCTTCTTCTTCTTCTTCTTCTTCTTCTTCTTCTTCTTCTTCTTCTCTTTCTTCTTTCTTCTTCTCTTCTTTCTTCTCTTCTTCTTCTTCTTCTCTTCTCTTCTCTCTCATTTAAAGCTTCTTCTTTTCCTCATTTAAAGCTTCTTCTTCTCTCATTTAAAGCATTGCCGTAGAAAGGTATTGCATGGATGGAAAACCACCAAGACGCCAATGAAGTGATATTGCTAACAATGCAAAATATGTGAGTTGCCAGGCATAATTTCCACCCCCCTTTTTTTCCAGGGAATGAAAACTGCACTATTTCTGTCCCAAGGGAACCAACTACACGATAAATGCTGGCGTATCATTCATTATAAAGTGCCCAGTGATGGATTGCCAAGACAATCTTACGATAAATTGGTACAGGAACAGTGAAATTCTGCCTCAAGGACAAAGACACAATATTTCTAAGAAAGGCCATGATTTTGTTTTGCAATTTTTACCTATTTCTAAGAATGACAGTGGACGCTATCAATGTCAAGCTACTATGGGGGAAAGCATACTCTCAGGTCATGAAATAGAAGTCATTGTACAAGGTAAGCATCATAAGCAATTCCGAGAATGAGGGCCTTTTCCCAATTCATTGTTTGCAGCAACCGGCCTATGGGCAATCCAGTCAGCCTCCTGGTCAGTTGCCTGGTGCTTATAGCCCTGCAGTCATTTGTTTGTTCTTGTTCTGCTCAAGAAATGCACATCAACACAACCAAGGTTTCAACTGTACATTGATTTTATTTCCTCTTCTCTAAGCACCTCTGGCATGCTGCAGGCTAACCCTTTCCTCTTATCTGTGTGCAGCACTCTTTAGTACGGTACAGAAAACTGTCAAAAGGCCCATCAAAGTCCCAGCCATGTTGCACGCTCTGCCTCTCTTACAATGCTGGATCTACAAATTTTGCAATAGGCGACAATGGTTTGCACTGTTGCCCCGCTCTCCTTCTCAGCATGTTTAGCCCAGTGGCAGCAGTTGAGAAGGATGAAGAGAGTGATTTGAGACTGAAAGGATCAGCAGCAGGTGAACTCTCAAAGGCATAAGGGAGGCTTGGAAATCCAGAATAGCTTCAGAGGAGATTGGGGGGGGGGGTACTTGAACATTGATCCTTTCAACAAGGAGCAGGTTTCCCGAGCCTCCCTGAATCCATCTTTTCAAGTTCTGATTGTGGAGCCTGAATGGAGGGGCATGGGAGGCTTAGAGAGGCCATCCCACACTGATACTTTGTCGTGTGCATTAAACTGTTTATAATGATGTGTTTTAAATTGTTGCAACCTGCCCTGGGACTTAGTTATGAAGGGTGCATAACTCATCATCATCACCTCAAGGACTGCCTCTCCCATATGATGCGATCCAGACCCTGTGATCATCATCTGAGGCCTTTCTTCATGTACCTCCTACGTGAGAGGTCCAGAGGGCGGCAACACAATAACGTGCCTTTTCTGTGGTGGCTCCTCATTTGTGGAATGCTCTCCCCAAGGAGGCTCACCTAACGCCTTCATTACATATCAGGCTTTGGCTGATTAACATTCTATGTCCTTTTAAACGTGTTTGGGAGAGGGGGGTTATTGCTTTGCTTTTGTTTCATTATGTATTTGTATTTTTTAATGTTGCGAACCACCCTGCGATCTTCAGATGAAGGGAAGTATACAAAGTTAATAAATAATCGTAGTATATAAATGCTTTGCTTGTAAGATGTCTTGAAACCGTGCATGGAGAAAGAGCTTTTTTCATCCAGTGCTTTTTTTCTTAAAAAATGTTTAGGGGTAGTCTCATATTTCCTACTCATATCGAAAATACTGCACCTCAATGAGGTCAGACTTGGATTCACAAAATGTTTAGGGGTATGTGTCCCCCCAGGAAAAAAAAAGCACTGGGTATATCTCCCAGAATTCTTTTTTGGGGGAAGTCCTGTTTAAAGTGGTATCATAGTGATTTAAATATATGGTATGAACGTTGGCTAAGAGTTGCTCATTTGTTCCTTGCTTTGCGGTATTTCAAATTTCCAAATCTTGATGGGGTTCATTGCAGAAAACAGTTAAACCAAGCGCTGCAGTTACAAAATGTTCAACACACATCAAAGACATCACGGTTCCCTTATTTGCAAACATTGTATAGAGCGGTAGCCTTATCAGTCATTTGACAAAAAAATAGGCTGTCTAGTAGTGCAAAGAAATGAAACCTGCACAGAGTGCCAAACAGCCCATGTTGTGACATCTAAATGACTCAAATTGGTATTTGGACTTTCTGTGTATGTAAATTCAACAAGAGGGTCACATTGCCCAGCTTAAGAAATGGCCGGTATAAAATTGAAATGCTGAAACCTTTACAAAATAAAAATCACCGCAGGAGGATGAAATATGAAACAAGCACACCTAAGGCTGTGCAACTCTTACTATAGCGCATGGGTAGGCAATCGCCTTCTCAATCCGGCCCATGGATGGTCCAGTAATCAGCATGTTTTTACATGAGTAGAATGTGTGCTTTTATTTAAAATGCCTATCTGGGTTATTTGTGGGGCATAGGAATTCGTTCATTTCTTCCCCTTCAAAATATAGTCCGGCCCCCCACAAGGTCTGAGGGACAGTGGACCGGCCCCCTGTTGAAAAAGTTTGCTGACCCCGCTATAGCTGATCTCAAACTGACTTACCTTAGTTTCAGTTCTCTAAGGATTGAACTAAATGTGACTTTTGACTCACATAGTTGGGATACTGTACTTCTCTCTTTTTAAAAAAAAAAAAACACAACCCCCCACAAAAACCTAAAAATAGTCATAAGCCCCATCCCAACAACATCTGAAAGGGGAAGTTTATCCAACTTCTCCCCCGTGATGTTTTCCTACTGAAAATTATCTCTCTCCAAAACTGTTAATTCACCCCAATGTTGCTATCTGATGCAAAGAGCAATTTCAGGGAGGCAATGGAAGGATGACACAGGTAATGCCCTCGTGTGGCACATGAGGAGAGGTCAATACTTTCCTACCCTGCTACTTTTCCAACCAGAATTAACACCTGCTCCCTCACCCCACACCTCATGACTGCTATCAGTTTGTTTTATGAAAGAAAGAAAGAAACAGAATGTCAAGCAAAGGATTCCCAGATAAGTTTAATACTGTATCAGGTTTACTATGAGGCTGAGTTTCAAGTCTTTACTTGTACTCTATAAACTGCTTCCCTCCATGCACCCAGTCATAGAACATTTGGACGGGAGGGGGGCTGTCACATGATCCTCCTCCCAAGTATGGAAATTGAATGGGGGCTGAGTGGGCTAGCCCACCCCCTACTGCTGTTGTGCCCAGTGAAATGTTCCTGTCAACTATCCTTTTGAAGTGTGCCTCTAAGTAAGAGAAAACCCTGACTAGGTCATGGCTCCCCTCCTCATGGAGTTCTACGCATGTACAGTATATTGGTCTGCTTGTAGAAGCTATTCTGACTTGCTCCAAACACAGAGATGGTCTGGCAGTGGCTGCCTGGCAAGCAGTTCCATGACACACCCATCCTTTCAACTGGGGCTCTAATAGCAGGTTGAATGAACTATTTTGGTAATGAAAACAGTATTGGGGGGGGGGAGTGTAAAATGTTTTTCCCCTCCAGGGATACTCCTCCTTGCTGAGTTCAACAATAGCAACACTGAGACTGAGGAGGAAGAAGACTGGCTGTGCCACCCCAGAGTGAATGTTAGTAAGAAGGCAGGCAGGCATGAACTGGAGGAGAGCAAACTCAGATATTGGGGCAGTGCCTCATTTGCCTCATTTCATCATCCTCTGCCGCCCTCTACAAAAAGCGCTGGGAATTCTGGATCCTCCTGCCTACCCTGTAGTTTGACCTCTTTATAGCCTCTCTGGCTTCTAGATTGCATTAAGAACATTTAGAGATCATAATGTGTTCTCAGTGACCCTTGTGAAACCTTCTTGATCAAGCAGATTACTTCTGTTATAGGAAGCATGCTATTTTTCTTTTGAATTTTAATTGACTTTTGAATGCTCTTTCTCTTTCTGAGAATGCTTACTTTTAAACAGTGTTTAACTTCTCTTACCATATTGGTTATTTCACCACTGTTAAATTACTGATGATGAACTGTGCTTTGGTAGGGGGCTGAGGGGAGATTTTTAACTGCTCGGCTCATTGTATTTGCTTAATGATTAACAATTGCATTGCTATATTGAAATATGACATTATGTTGATTGGCATTAGGACAATAGCAAATGTAAATAGTAATTATAACAACAATAATAATAACAGATCACAATAAAATAAACAGAATCTGAAAATGCTACTGCAGAAGATAATGAAGCACCTGGAAAAGGCATGAAGCCTGATTATTTATTTCCTGTCATTCCTGGGACCACTGTGCCTCTTCACTTTGAGCTGCTTGGGCCTGCTGTGCTGCGTAAGGAGACATCAAGGTGAATTCTCTCAAGATCTCTCTAGTTCAGAGGTCGGCAACCTAAGGCCCATGGGCTGGATACGGCCCATGGGCCTCCCGGAACCGGCCCATGGCCGGTTCTGTGGATTGGTGAGGGGAAAACATGGGGTTTTTTTCACGACGCGGGTACCGTTCCCCCTCCCCCGCTGACATCCCCCCTCCCTCAATGCGGCGGAACCTCCCCCTCTCGGTGTAGCAAATTGCTAGCCAATCACCTGCTAAGGTTTGAGGCCCTGGCCAATGGGCGAGGCGGCAGCTGCACGTGGCCGAGAGGAAGGGGTCTCGGCTGAGCTGGCCAAGCGCATTTCCAGCAGCCCCTCATTGGAGCAAGCTGTTTGCTGCGGCCGCCGCTCTGCCAAGTGCGGCTCCTATTCCTGCCCTTGCGAGCGGCAGAGGCTGTCGGCGGCAGAGGAGGAGGAATGAGCAGCCCGAAAGCAGCCCTTTCAGACTACTTGTTCTTCCTCTGCCACTGCCACCACCAGCTTCTGCCTCTCGGCAGCATCCTAGGTAGGCAGGGGGATGGGAGGGGCAGGGGGGGGAGAGAGAAGCCCCCTGTGCTGTGTGTGCATGCGCGCACACACACACGCACTCTGGCCCACCAGGAAGTTTGTGGTGCGGTAATCCGGCCCACCCCCCAAAAAGCTTGCCACCCCGCTGCTCTGGTTTCCACCCCTCTTTTCTCTGGACAGAGATATTCAGCTGTCTCACTTCTGCTACTCAAATATCTTTTTCATTTGTCACATTACCAGGGCTGAACCTACCCACATGCAGAGTGAGGGAGTTGAGTGTGAGTGTTACAGAACTGCAGCAAATGGCTACTTTTAAATTTATTATGATTTATTTTATTCTCAGGGCGAGGTGTTTGTGGGAGGTTTCTGCTTATGGGTCAAAATAAGTTGACCAATCTCGGGAACCACTATGTGCCTTGACCGGGGTGGAGGGAAATGGCTTCACCCCCATTTCTGTTTTACCTCAGGATTAAAAAAAAGTGTCTTGGGACAGCTTCCATGACTATCTTCCAAAACTCATAGTCTTGGATAAAAGCTACTTATTTAAATATTTATTGCCTGACTTTCTTCATAAAAAGCATAGCAGTTTTGGCCTATCCATAAAATTTAGTAAGGATTTCCTTGATCCCCTTTTTATGAAACGGGGCATTTTCACAAGCTGCGTTTTTGTTTTGTACAACGAATGTGAAGAACTATCCAAATGTTGTTCCATCGAGTATTCAGTGTTTTTCTTTTCCTTTCCAGTGAACAGCAATAAGGGCCCATCAATCTCGCAAAGTGAAATGAATGTGGTAGGTTTTCTTCATTGATGCGCCTTGTATTGAATTTCCAAGTACTTAAATGCCCATAAACCGCTTTCAGGCATTCTGTCCCTGTGTACAGTAATCACATGAGCTGAGGCCATAGAGAAGAGGATGCTAGCGTTCCCTCACCTCCCAAATCATCACCCACCTCCCTCCATGAGTTGCAGGGTGACTGTGTCAAGCCTCCTGAACCCATGGAAAATCTTGGTTCTAAAATGCATGGAGAGTCTCACAAGTACAGGAGGCTCCCTGATTCACATGGACACTACCATGAGGTAAGAATAATGACATGGGGTGATGCTAGGGTGCTCATCCCTACAACCCTCGTGAGTCAAACCATTGGTCCATTGAGCTCACTATTGTCTGCAATGAGTGGCAACAGCTTTCCAGGATTTCGGGCAGGATTCTTCCCCAGTCCTACATGGAGATGCCAAGGATTGAAGCTGGAATCTTCTATGGGCAAAGCAAATGTTCTACCATGGAGCTACAGCTCGAATGCCTGGAGAGGGCCAATGTGTTATGTTCCAACCCCTTCAAGATACATATAAAAACCTACACCTCATGGACTTTGCCACTTAAAGGAAGCAATTTTCATTCATGAACACAGGAAGAAAGCTCAGCCTTCAACTGAAGTGGTGTTTAGTTGTGTTTTAAATGCTAGCCATCAGTGACATTGCATCTTACTGAACTACATGGACAAATTCTGCCTCCCAAGTTCTAGGAACCTTAACCAGAAAGTATGAAACAACAGAGAAATATGGGCAAATGTTCTTAGTTTTGTGCAAAGGACTAACGCTCCTCTTCCACATGCATTCCCAATCTAGCTCACCCTTATCACTACCACACTATTTTTTTAAAAAATCAACCATTTGATTTTTTTGCAAGTACTGAGGACATGAACCATGTCTCATTTGTGTCTAACTTCACATCAAAACAATACATAATCTAATGAGTGTCAACTGCACTTCTTTTAATCCCAGGTGCCTTGGATGTTATCCTGGGTATTAAAATTTAAAAGACTTCTCCAACCTGCTACCCTGCTAATGTTGTTGGACTCCAACTCCCATCAGCCCCAGGAAACATGAGCAATGCTTAGGAATGAATGGGAGTTGCAGCCCAACAAGGTCTGGAAGGTCAGGGGACGGGGAAAACCTGTGATTTTTATGAGGCTTGAAAACCGACATCTTCCCTGATGTTTGAGCTGTCCCATCTGACATGGTTGTCATCTTTGCCGCTAGCTAGATATGTGATTTCGATACTGCACTCTCTCATGAATCTATTGTGCTCTGTTTTCCCCACAGCTTAATAGCAGTGCAGATGCCCATTGCAGCAATGTCTCCCATACGATAACCTGCACTTCATCAAGCTGCTGAGCCTTATGTGCTGCAATTTCCAGATGATGATCCCATCTACGGCAATCATGCAATTGCTGGAATGCCACCAGGGCACCACCCAAGCCTACATGTGATGAATGTGTCTCCAATACCCGGCAACTCTTACCTCAAAAGAAAGGAAGCCCTTATTTATGCAACACTGAGCTATGGGGAACCTGTTCAGAGACATGAGCGTTCTGCTGAGATGGAGTTTACAGAATATGCAGAATATGCTGCCATTGGGCTGAATCACTAAATGTGGACAACCGCTCATTGTTTAGCATCATATAGCTTCTTCCACTGTGACTCTGCCATCTTTCTCACCAGCTCCACTCTGATCATTGCTTAATGCATGGGTATCGCACCATCTATTTCCACTAGGAGCATGTGTTTATTCATAGATGCTATTTATTATTTTGGGGTTGTTAAAATGACTCTCATGCTGATGTTATCTATTCTGTTTTCATAAGCTGCTCTGCAAGTCCTAGTTTCCAGAAACCTTGATCTAATCAAACCACATTACGGTTGGTTGCATAAGCAGCCTAGTGCTTTATTACTAAATCCCTTCAGCAAAGAGAGACAAATCCTGAAAGCAAATCCCCATCACTACCTAGCTTTCCATAGAATTGGATGGTGAAAGCTTAGAAATACTACAACAAAAAGAAAAAGAAAAATTCTGAGAAATTGCAACTTCTATCAACTTTTGTTTGCACTTCCAGTTTACTAAAAGACTGCAGGAGATAAGACTTGCATTTTCCCTGCTGCTTTCCCCCCAGTAAAAACCCAATATTTACCGGTGAATTGAAGCAATAAGCTTTTCTCTGGATTGATGTTTGTTCTGAATTAGCACTAAAGAGCGTGTTTTCCAGGGGAAAGTGGCAGAACAAAGACAAACTGCTTGGACTCATGCCAGGAGAAACTTTCTAGGCATGGGACAGGCAGAAGTGTGGACATGCCCTCTTCAAATAGTTGCTATTTTCAGGTGGGATTCAACCACATGCCAACAAATTAAGGTCATGCAGCTAAAATGATTTGGAGCTTTTGCATAACAAACTCCCTTCCCCAAAAGACTGGACTGCAATAAGGAAAGTGACAGGGGAAATGCACTGGAAAGTGTCCTTTGACACAATGTCATACAACTCACTTGCAAATGAGAATAAATGCTCATTCATAGCCAGTGTCGTCTAATCTCCCTGCCAACAAGTCGGGACGAATGCCCATAATCTGGTCATCTGGAAGTGTGCTCAATGAGTAGAATGAATGTATACATTTTCTACTGACATAAAGCCAAATTAGGAGAACTTTAATCATGTATTTCATTTATCTCATCCTCAACTAGTCAGAATTTTAAGCAAAAGAATTTTGAGGCTAAATGAACCAATTACTGTATAGATTATAGTAATTATCTTCACTAGGAATGAACTGGAAAAGAACTAGATGTGTACAATAAATTATGGTTGATAGATAAATGATTGCTACTCACTGTCACTGCAGATGCTGAAATGGCTGCCAGCATAGTCCACAAACTGGCTTAAAAGAGGGTGGGGTGAGCAAATTCATGGAGGGCAGGGCTATCAAATGTTCACAGTGGCTATATGTGTTCCTTTCATGCTCAGAGTTCATATGTCTTTGAATGCAAGCTGCTGGGGAACAATTGCAAGATAGCACTCATATATCAAGCTTGTAGATATCTCCAGAGACATCTTATTGGCCACTGTGGCAAACTAGGATTTTAGACTGGGCCTTTGATCTGAGCCAGCAGGAATGTTCCTATGTTCTCTTTGTTTATTTAATAATGGCACCTTCTGCCTGTTGGATCCAATCTCCATGTAGGGTGGCCGTATGAAGGTGATGGCAGGGCTCCCTCACCTTTAACAGTTTGTATAGAAAAGGGAATTGAAGTAGGCTTCACTTTCCAAGAGGAGCCCTCTGTGCTTCTTAATTCATCCAGCCAATGTCCAACGCAACCTATAAAGCCCAAGGGACCAACCATCAATAATAAGAAAGCTGAGCGAGATAAAATCAAGAAGTGGGGTAATAAAACCAGCAGCAAAAGTCAAGCAGGGGACAATAAAGGGTGCTTAGCTGGAGCACAAAGGGGGGGCAGTATAGGTGACTCTGGGAAGGACATTCCCCTTGAAAAGGTCCAGTACCTAGTTGCCACCTTGCCTAATCTCCGGCATCTTACTGAAGCAGAAGGATGTCAGTGCATGGAACTCTGCTTTGACTTACTGTCAATAGTGGGGTGAAAATGAAATCATTTCAGAACACTTTCAGCTAAAAGTGCCCACAGTGTCTCTCAGGAAGTAGAAGAACCCAAAGATCTAAAGTATTGGCTTAATGAATATGTCGCTCCCCTTTTGATATGAAAGACACAATATGTGAGAAAAACAGGAAGCGTTTTAGCATCTCACCATCAAGCAGACTGACTGCAGAGGAAAGAGTGCTGTGCATAGATAAGAGCAGGTTCATGACGGTGACAAAAGGATGTGAAAGTGCATGCAGCTCAGATCAGATATAATTTTGGGTGGAAAAAATGTAAAATGATAAGGTAATGTATGATTGTGATGGTGGCTTCCTCCTGGGGGAAGAATATATGTGTATATATTTACGCCCTTCATATTCAGTGACGTCTGAAAGGTCAGCCATGCCCCACCAGTTAGTCACTGGCTGCCGGCATTGGAACTTGGAGTTGCCTCAAAGGCATGGGTGCTAAGAGCTGCATGTGAACCAGACTTCAGGGCAATGGATGGGTTGACAGGTAAACATCAGATAGAATGACAAAATATCAGTGAGTAGTCCCCTTAAAATAAAAAGATGATTCTCATTCTTTAACAATCCAAAATTGAAGGTCTGGGGTAGATTAAGGATAATGACTGATTGAAGTTTGTATTTGATTCAAAACAAACAATTATCTGAAACACTTAAGAAACTATCATATCTCTGCTTAAGAAGACAACAGTTGGTTAGATTTGGTGATTCTGGTCCAACTTTTTAAATGACTGTTCCTGGCTGCCGGTAGGTCATAAATTGTTGCTTCCAAATGTTAAGTGTGTAGGATTGAGCTAAATATTTATTTATTTACCCATTTACTGATTAATTGCATTTCTGTATCTTTTCCCAAGGAGATCAGGAGGTAAGCTCAGTTGAGGGATAATGACTGACACCAGCTTCCCCCCACCCCACAATGCACCCTGGAATTACATTATGTTGTGACATAGTACTTTCCAATAGAGCATGTGGGGGGGGGGGAGTAGCCAACACCAGGAGTGGCTGCCAATTAGGGATGTAAGGAGGCATCGTTTTCCATTCTGCTGTGCATTTGCCACAGGCAGCACTCCTTTTGTACCACTGCAGTTTGTATTCTGCAAAAAAAAAACACAACAACAACAAAAACACAACCCTCTACCCTACATTATTCGTCTTGCTATCCGTGGTGGTGAAATCGCATAATTTATGTAACGTACATACAGGTGGCAAACATTTTGTTCATGCGTTCCGTTCCTGGGCAGCATGTGCATAAGCCTTACTTTTGTCCCTACTGAAATTCATTTTATTAGCTTTGGCCCAGTTCTCCAATCTATTCAGGTCACCTTGAATCCCGATTCTGTCTTCTGCAGCATGAGCTACCCCGCCCAGTTTGGTGTCATCTAAAAATTTCAAGTTGTTCACCGTGCCGAATCGTTTGCTTCTGGGAGGTGTTGTTAATACTGGTGACCACTAGATGGCTGTAGATTAGGCAGTAGCACTAGAAGAAATCTATGACAAGCTTCTTTTTAAAAAAACAAAACAAAAAAGGACACTGTTCAATTCGCCACCCACCCTGTTCCTCTATGTGTGTTGCTGTTTTTAGCATGCCAGTTGTTGCTCCATATCAGCTGATCGCCTACCCTGCTCTCAGCTTTTGAGATGCCACCAATTGCCCATAATTACTAGTTCTGCTGAAGCACATATGAAGAGTACCAGAAGGCAGAATCCTGCACACATTGCCACTTTATTTTTATTGCATTGATTTTATTGTATTACACTTAATAACTTCCAAGGACCTCAGTGTGACCTACGTGGTCCTCCCCTCCTCTTAGCCACATACCGTATTAGCCTGAATATAAGCCTCACTTCCCCCCAAATTCCTACAAAGTGCAGCTTATATTCGCAACCTTATGGTATGCAGCCAGGAGCGCAGGGCAAACAGCGCCAGGAGTTTGGCAAAGCGGCGCCCGTCCCTTGTGTAGTCCCCCGTCCTCTCCCCCAAGGCTGTGAAGGGAGAGAGCAAGGAAGGGGAAAGGCTGCCAACAACGCAGCGTGACCCTCCCCCCCTGCAGAATGCAGCCAGGAGCAGCGAGGAAGGGAGCGGCTTATATTCAGGTATTTTTTTCTTTTTATCTCCACCCCCCTCCAATTTTAAAGGTGCAGCTTATATTTGGGCCAATATGGTAATAACCTTGCAAGGTATGTTAGATGGAGGTTCAGATGCCCCCCTCCATACTCTGAAGCAATGCCTGAGGCAGGACCACATGGGATTTCCCTGCCTTCAGTACCAATCTGCGCAGGGGCCATGCCATCACACTCATGTGCAGCCTTACAGAATCATAAAATTGGAAGGGACCCAAGGGGTCATTTAGTGCAACCCTGTGCAATGCAGGAATCCTGCCCACAGCCATCCCTGGGTGGTCTCGAACCACCAACCACCTGGTTAACAGCCAGACGCACTGACCCATTACACTACAGCATGTGAAGGGACTCTGTGTCTGTACTTATGGCTCTAAATGAAAAGGTATTCCCTGCTGGGGAACTGAAGCACTAGTCACTGTCTTCACTGCTATTCCTCCATTTTAATCCCACCCCAGATCAATGCAGTGGTCCTTGGTTAGACAGAAGAAGTGAGAGGTGGCAGTAGATGTGGTTGTTGGCTTGATAATGTGGCATTTTGTGGAAGTTTGCATGAAGTGCATTCAGCCAATGTTCCTCAGCTCCTCTAGCCAATGTTACAGAGGGCGCATCCAATGGCGGGTGAGGCCAGAGGCAAAAGGGCTGGTCAACAAATATGAATTTTACCCTCGTGCAGTGGACAAGTTTCTGCTCCCTCACAAACCCTTCTTTGTCCTCCATCCAGAAAAGGAGGGAGCATTACCCGAATTCACAGACATATTCCAGCCAGCCGAAAACATTGAAGGAGGGTGGAAAGGAGGGTGAGGGATGTGGCTCAGGATGGTGTGTGCCTTGAGAAGAATCTAGAAAGCCATTTAGAGGTTCTCCGTCTGTGGTCTACATCCAGCCCTGCCTGGTAATCAAATGTGGTTGCTAACAGAGAAACCAAAGAAGGTGGTTGGATTTTGTTACTGCCCTTCCAGTCAGGGAATCCATAATAGCAGAGATGAGAGCACCCAGTGTCATGGGAGTGGAAAAGTTTTGCCTCAGCTGCAAATGTCCTCAAATAAAGGTACATACTCAGGAGCACTATTGGGTAAGGGGCCAAACCCACCCAAGAAGGATGGGCATGATGCTGCTAGAGCATAGCTGGAGAACCTGTGGCCCTCCAGATGTTGGTGGACTCCAAGTCCCACCAACCCCAACCAGGATGGGCCACTGGTCAGGAAAGATGGGAGCTGTAGTCATCTGGAGGGCCAAAGGTTCCCCAGTCCCATGCTAGAGCTGGACAAAATGTTTCCCTCTTCTAAACTAGCTATTATATGTTCACAATTAGATTTGAGGCAATAAGGGTCTGTTTGTTTGTTCAACGGACTTGCTGAATCTACATTTCCCACATTCAGTGCCAACATAATTCAAAAAGCTCTCAATATTTCCATGACAGATAACCAGAAAAAGTTCGACCAAGCAGATAAAAAAAACCCTACAAAGCTAAAATCCCCAGAGATTTTAACTTTATAAGGACCTGCACTTTTAATGCCCAGCCCTACACAATTACTCATCAGCGTTTCCTTTGACACTTATCAAATATTTTCCACATTTCATAGCAATAATGAACCTAGAAATCCAAGAATGTTTTATTCAGAAAAGCCCATGAGAGCTTGCTTTAATATTGAACTTGAATGTGTTGTTAATAAATTTAACAATGCCTAATAGATCCTCCCAGTTTTATTCTTCATACTTCCACACAGGCAAAGCACAATTTTAGCAGTGACTGTGTAAGTGACTGTAGAGGCCAGTTCTGGATCCACACATCCTTCCACAGTGGGGACATAGGTTTCTGGGCAGGAGTAGATCACGGTGAGGGTTTGCCTTCTTATTAGTACGTTTCTCCCTTTTGCCCTGAGTTCGAGAGTCTTCAAAGCCCATGACAGCTTTGGTATTTCTGTGAGTTAGGCCTCAATTCTCATCTGGGAGTAATCCCCATTGAACTTAATGGACATGCCTTCTGAATAGAGGTGTACAGGATTGTATTGTGGAGTATGCAAAACAACTGTTTAAAAAGTCAGCCATGAAAGACAGCTGGAACTTTAAACTGCTGTGCACAAACTGGAGGGCATCCTTCTGAAATCTGATATATTGATTCATTCCATTGCTGGAAGGGAGGATTTTTCCCATGACTTCCTAGCCTTCTAAAAATGGAAATGGCAATGCTTGCGAAGACAAATCCAAAAGATTGGAAACACCCGTTTTAGGGTTTTGAAAATAAATCTTCTATTACCGGTTTACAGTTTGATCTCCTAATTCCAAATAATAAGCCAATTGTTATTTTCTCAAATCCATGCCCTATGCAGACTTATTTAGTTGAAGTAAGTCTTATTAACTTTAGTGCTAATTGCTTTTGAATAAACATGTGAAGGAGTGAGCTACATAGCAACTTCTGAAAAGGAGCCAAAACGAGAGCAAATCTCCCATGAACTTTCACAGCTGGAGTCACTGTGAAAAGCTTTGGGGAAAACTCTGCATTCTCAGTTGGAAGAAAGCAATCTGGAGGGTGTAAACTTGAAGTACATGTGGGAACAAAAGGATTATGAAGAGTGTTGGTGTTTCATTGTTAAACTTTGTGCAACCAGTGGATGACCTCACAAAAGAGGCACAACAGTTATGTCAAAAGGGTAGCATTTAAGAACCATTTTTAATAGGTGTAAACAGTGCTTTTTCAGGGGGGGTGCAGGAGGACACATACCCCTAAACATTTTGTGAATCTAACTAAAAATTCATTAAAAAAATTACACAAAGCAAGTGGCAGGGAGACAAGGAAAAATAAAGAAGTGGTGGGAGTACAGAAATTGGCTGGATGTTGAGTAAGTTTATACTAGGTGTTCCCAGTATCTGGTTACACAGCTAGTATTCTGGGATAGTGGTCACTGCCTATTTTTGAAAACACAAAGACTGGATGTTAACCAGATCTATCTTGCTACTATTTTGTGACATTTTGGTTGGTCCTCCTAGTAAAGGTATTGTACAACTGCGAGTGTTGATATTATCCAGTGAGTCACCACATCAGAACATTGGTAATGTTATAGTGAATATGGACAGTTCTTGCAGAATGTGAACGGTGCCAACAGCCTTATAAGCCAACCCCTCCCAGAATCCTCTGCTCCTAGGCCTAGAGCAGGTGGGTGAGTGGCAGGTGGGTGAGTGTTTGAAAAGTTTAGCACAGGACCTCTGAAACTGCAAGCGTGCAAATCTAGATGCAAAATACTTATCCGTCTGCGATGAATCATTTGGACTCCTTGTCAAAGTCACCCATCTAATTTGCAAACAATTATCTTCAGATCTAGGCGAGGAAATGGAAAGTTGATTTCAGCAAAGTTCTCATCTTTCTGCCATATTGATTCATTTAGCAGCATGGCTGAAGTAAGTGGTTGGAAAAAGACTACCAGCTGACTGCTTTAGTAGTTTTGCTGAGTTTTGTCATTCTTAATCTGACTAGCTCAGGGGTCTGCAACCTTTAAGACCAAAAGAGCCACTTGGACCCGTTTCCGAAGGGGGGAAAAAAACTGGGAGCCGCAAAACCATTGCGACATTTAAAACAAATATAACACTGCATTTTATTTTTAAAAATCCGATTTAAATTTTAAAAAATCCGATTTAAAATTTAAAAAATCCTTTTAAAAAAAATCATTCATTTTTATCCACCCTGGGGACCACTACCAGGTCACAGCCTGATCCAAGGTGGGTTGCAACAGCATACAAATATTTGATTTGTTTTTTTTTTAAATGAGTCCTCAACTGCACACTTGTGTTAAATGTTTGTCCCATGTCTTATTGAAGACTGCTGGCTTTTACAATAATCTTAGTGTCTTTTACCCTTAATATTCCAGACCAGAGGCTATGTTCACCTCTTCCAACCTCCTCTCTTGCTAAATAAAGCACAGAATTGCACCAGAGAAGCCTGTGATGTTTGTGCTGACTTGCATACAGGTGGCTGTAGTAGTTCGTAGTGTTCAAACCTTTTTAGGGGAGTTCCCTGCCCCCTTAATGACAATGGCGATAGATTTTGCACATGAACACAGATCCAAGTTAGGACTCCTCTCTTCCACGCCAACAGGTGCTTTGTCAAGGCTCCCCTAACACACACTCAGGACAGAGGAAAAACTGCAAAACGTCCCGGCCTTGCTCTGGGGCGGAGAGAGACACGCGCCCGCGAGAGCGCGGTCTGAGGCTGCGAGCGGAACCAGGAGCGAAGGAGGCAGCGGCAGGGAAACAGGCGCCGCTTCCTCGACCATTTTTAAAAAGTGGGCTTCCCCCCTCACCCGCCACCTGCCGCCCCTGGCCCAGCCTGCAGCTGCCTACCTCCTCATCGCCTCGACGCAGCAGCCAGCAGCCTTCCGAGAGGAACCGCGGCCAGCCCTCCCCCGCGGTCCCACGACCCAGCCGAGGAGTCCTGGCCTCCAGTGCCCGTGCGGGGACGCGTCTGAAGGCCCCCTTCCTGCCCCCATCCCGTCCCGCCTCCCAGCTGCCTCTGGATGCCACGGGGTCCCACATACCCGCCGACCCCGGAGCTCCCCTGTCCGCCCCAAGGCCGCCTCCCACGCTAGGAAGACTCCCGGAGCTGGGCAGGGTTGGTCCCGCCAGGCAGGCTCGGGGGGCGGCCTCTCCCATGGGCGTCTGCTTCGGAGGCGGAGGCGGAGTCTTCAAAGTTCCCCCTTCCGCTCGCCCAGCTCCATCTCTTCCCGAAGGAGCGTGCGCGCCAGAGCCCTCGGCTGAGCTGCGCCACCTCTACTGCGTCCCCACCGCCTCCGAGCCCCGCTGCCCCGCTGTTCAAGGCCAGGTGATCCTGGGTACGCCCCTGAGCAGCACCCTCAGCCTCCGGAGGGCGGGCCGCCGGCCAGCTGGAGGGCGGTCGCTATCAGCTGGAGAAGTGGACGGGCGTATCCGCCCCGGAGTCCCGGAGCCGCGGCAGCCGTGTAAAAGAGCCGCATGTGGCTCCGGAGCCGCAGGTTGCTGACCCCCGGACTAGCTGAACATCCTAACACTGCAATTTGGCACGTACAGTCTCAAAAAAGTTTTGAAAACAAATGTGGCAGGGAGGTTGCAGTGGTTTAGCACAGATTTCTAGATTTATCCATATAATATCCCACCTCTCTACAAAACTTTGAGGTGGCTTACATAATTAGAAATTATGTAATCAGGAAAAATGTACTTATTTGCTTGTGTCCATTCTCCATCAATGCATTAGAAAAGAAATTGCATTAAAAATAATCAAATTATTAAAAATTACCAAAGTGGAGAGAATTTTTCAGTGAAATTCTTATGGGTGAAGGGCACTTCCCTTACTTTAGAGGTGTCCAAGTTTTTTCGTGAATGTCTTTGGTTTGATTCTACAAATCCTCTCTGGTCAGCCACATTCTTCAGCCTTTCCAAGTGCCCCTATAATAACCTCAGGTGGGCTTTCTTGTAACCACAGGAAACTGCAGGAAGCCAGAGAAGCTGTCTACAAGTTCTGATAGAGCTTCATTGCTATTTTTTAAATGTCATTTTTTACTTTTAAAGAAATCAGTGCAGAAATATTTTTTTAAAGGTAAAAAGAAGGACTATTAGACTATAATCACACCAAATCTATATCTACTTGTAGCACTATTTTAATCTGAGGTCCCATTTTGACCAAAAAAGCTAAAGACTTCGACAATAAGGAGCATATTATCACTTTTCTTTGAAATAACTTTATTTGGTTTCTACATAAAATGCAGCCGGTCTTTTCATACATTCAGTGCAATGATTTATTTTAAAAGAGGTAGCCACAGAAGAGGTAACAATGAATGTACAAGAAATTGCCATAAAGTACAGTTAGGATAACTAACACCAGGAACTAATTAATGCCCACCTAAAAATAAAGATTTACTTAGGTTGCTTTTATATGAGCCATTTAATTTGAAATTGACACCCCTTTATTCTCTCAGGTTTTACAAAATCCATGTGACATTATTACCTGCTGCGTTCCATTTTTTCCTGTGTTTCTATTTTTATTTATTTTACCTGATTGGTAGGTTATTATTAATTTCTTACAATGAAATTTCAGCACTAGCCTGTTCAGTGTGGTTTGGTAAGCGCTGATAAGGGCTTTTGGGCTACTGTCCCTTTAAACAGTAACTTCCTCTTCTCCTTAATTTTTTTTAAAGCCTAATGAATTGTTTCCTGTTCATTCCCCATAGTTGCAGAATTATTGAATAACTCTTATTCATCAAACCTGTGCCCTTCCTCTTCAGTAGATTGCTGGAAAACATTGTCTCTTTGCGTTTTCCTTTTAAGCTTCCCTTTAAAATCAGCTAACAATAGTGTGTTTAAAGAAGGAAAGCCAAAGTTATATTAACAGAAGCAGATCTGTGTTTATTTTGCATTGTGCTTATTTCTTCTTGGGGCAAATGAATACTTCATGGTGGAAACTGGCCCGAAACCCTGCACATGTGTTTCTTGGTTTTAACAATTCTAAGCCTTTTACTAGACTATAATCTTGCTGTTTACCACCTTCTTTTCTCATTCCATTTTCATTTAAGAATTTATACATTTTCTTTGAGTTGGATCCAGTGACAAGCAAGCAGGACACTGCTCAGACAATGGTGCTTTCCCACCTCTGGGGAAAACATGGGATGTAGCAACAGAGGCTGCATCAAGAGGGGAGAACTGACAGAGTCTAAGGGGGTTGTACCCACAGAGGTGCCTTCTGTTTGTACAAGAGAACCTCTGGATCCCAGTTGATATTATATTTGCCATTGAAAATGCATGTGGCCTGTTACTTCTGTTGACAGCAGATCTGGCCATGGTTCACAAATCTGTATTGGTGGAAGGGCTACCTAAAAGGTAGGCCTGCCAAGGTACATGTTATTTTCCTGTTGGAGAGCAGCCATTTGTTCGTTGTAGGCAGAGTTGTAAGCTTCAACCATAGGGATCCTTTCAGTGGAAAGAGAGGAAAGGCTGACAATGATGAATCACAAATTTGGTCCAGATTCTCCTTTAAATTGATGCTGCATTCAAGACATGCCAGTTATACAGACACAGTCGCTAGAATGTTTTTCAGTTCCCTGGAACAAAATTCAGAATGTTGGTTTAATCCCTTAGATTCCTAAAAGAGAACAGATAGATAGATAGAGTAGCTTTAATTATTTTATTTTATCAACATTATATATATTTGTTGCCAAAGACAAGGTAACTTAACAACTTAATATACAGTGAAGTAAAATCTAAAATTAAGAGCCAAATTAGAAAAAGATGTACAACACAGAATTCTTAAAATGCTCATCCAACAAGTCCCGCCCCACTAAAAGATGAGCATCAGTGTACCCACCTAAAACCTGGGTAAATAAAAGGATGTTTGCCTTTAAAAAAATGACAATGTCAGGCGTGTTTCAACTGTCAGGGAGCCATTTCACAGTCGTCGTCGTTCCCCCCCCCCATTATGTATGATGAGTATAGTCTGTTCTCACTTTTCTTCCTGAATCTTCATATATATAGTGTATGAGGAAAGAATGAGCTGACGGCTACAAGTGTTTCAAAAATTTCACACCAACTAGGAATGGCAATGGGCTCTACATAGTCATGGCCGAAACAGTACTAAACTTGCATTTTCTATAACAAGCCCTATTTAAATAGGACCCAGGTTGCTGAAGAAAGGGGAGGGGGGAATACAGGAATAGACTGCACACGAGTGTTTGAGGAATGCTTATTTCTTGAGAGAAACGTTGCTTTTTTTCTCAGAACTACTTTTCCTGCTCCACAACCACAAACCCACATTGCAGGAGGAAATGTGTGGTGTGCAGCCCTCACTTGTGTGACAATCAAAAATGTTTCAGAATCAAAAGCCACTCTATAGCTGCAAGAGAAAATATGGAACTATGAAGGTGAAGGGAAAGGTCAGGGTTCTTGTGCAATATATCCTGTTCGGGGCTTGGCTGCTACTGTTTGGAAGGGATCCAGTCTATATAGGAAACGGGACTTCTGAGAGCTGAAAGGGCAGGTTTGGGTGTTGCTGTTGCTCCGCACTTGTCTGAATGTTAAGATGTTTCAAGAAATCCTTTGACAAGTCAATTTCCTCACAAGAAGAAAGTACTAGATACACAAGAGAAGATTTCTTTGTGAAGATATAACTAGCTACCCCTGCTCTGAGTTTGAGACATTGAACTTATTATTGATTATCATTACTATTGTTTATTAATGCATGAATCACCTTCTGACACACATCATCTTATACGCCTTCAGAAGGAAGCAATGCTGAGTTCAATTGAGCTTATGTCCAGATAATTATGCAGAAGTTTCAGCCAGGATGATCCCTAATAAATTGGAAATTATGCTTTTGTGTAAATGCTTGCATGTGTGCTTGCGTGTTTACACACATGCACAATGGAGCAACACAACTGCCTTCATTTTTGGACACTCCAGGGGCTGTGGCTCCCATGACAAGCTCCTGAAACATTTGCCACAGCCTAAAGCCCCAGCAAGAGAAGAATATGTTCTCATGTCAAGAACAACATGCCCTTAATTTGTAGTTTCGTTCCTATTTACTCAGTGCTGTATAAACCTTGATAGGCTACCCTATGAAAACATCTCTGAATATTAGATAAGAATTTATAAGTGTCCATTTCTTTTGTTTAAGACAGGAAACAAAATCCCTCCTTATGGCACTTGGCTTCAAGTTATGGTAGACACTCCCTATGACTGTCCTTATCTGTCCTAATCTAACATTTCCAGGAATTTCAAGCAGGATATGGTTCCAGACAAGAGACTGGGCAGTGGAGCTATGGCACAACATTATTGGCTCATAAGAAAGCTGAGGGGAATTTTTGAAAGTAGAAAGCTTGTCGAGTTATAGGATTTGGGATAGGTCAGCTGAAATTTTTTACTCCTGTCCTACATTTTTAAAGTAGATGTTTGTATGTTGATGAACATTTAATTTTCCAGTTAGAACTTCCTTTTTTAAAAATAAATTTATTTCCAATACATATACATTTTTCATGGAATTTTCATTTAAAACTGGGGGGGGGGGATTCAAAATCCTAATAGAATAATATGTGTTTTTACAAAAGTCTAATTTTAAATCACCACAGTTTTATAACACAACAGGTGTTGTAGTGTGAGAGGAACATTAAAAAAAAACAAGACAGGAGTTCTAGTATTATAATCAGAACCACTAATGCAATATTCCCCATGCCTGAAAGCACCCGAGGCTGGCACCTGCCTTTATTTGTAAGGGAAGCGATTCCACATCTGAAAAGTCTCTTTCAGCTGGTGGCCCAGTTTCTGCTTGTATGTGTATGTCTATTTGTGTGCAGGAAAAAGAAAGTTCCAGAGAGAGGAAGTGAAAGTTCTAGAAGCCTCTATCTGCAGCTTCATATGGGGTTGTGGCTGACATCAACCCAAAACTCTCTCTAAGCTTAACTGCCTTATTGCTAAAATGTTATGGCAGCTCACTTTGTTTAAATGTTGTGAATGACTTAAGCAGGAATAAAGCTGTTTTAAATGAAGCTGCCTAGAGAAAGTTAAACACTGAATGTAATTTCTTTGTTCACAACCCTTGCCAATTCATGGAGCATATTTTAAACATGAAGGAATTTAGGCTGTAGACCAATGAAAACTCCATCTCCCAGGACTGGAAAGTTATATTATCATCAATGTTTCCTATGATGCATAGTTCAAGTCTATAAACATCTCTGGGCCAAGCTAGATGGGGCATGGGAAGCCCCTGAACCAGATTGGGAACACAGTGCTCTGAATGGCATTTAAGCCTTTCCTTCCACAACATTTTCCCAATCAAAATACTTTCCCCATCCCCACGAAATGTTTTTTGCTCTGTGGGGGAAAGCACACGCATACTGATATGGCAGTTTTTGTAATGCTTCAGAACTTTTGCAAAGCCTCTTTATGAGATAACAGTTGAGGTGTTCACATAATATGTTCAGCGTGTGTTCCATCTTGGTCCCCGTGTACACGACAGATGAGCTGCTCAACCCTACTGCTATTCATGTGCAACTTTCAACGAGTGTACAGTCTGTGTACACAGTGACTGGGACGTACAACAAGTGTATACTTCCATGCAAACATTTGCACGTGTGTAGAGACAGTGTGCACAAGTGTCCAGAGTAGTGTGTGAGCAACTCTAGTATAGGGCAAAAGACATGGGTGTACAATATGGAAATGATGTCCCACGATATTAGTTTAAGACCAAATGAGAGACAACACCTTCCATACCATTACAAATGATGTGAAAGCTCTTAAATATATGTTGTATTTGCAGGACCCCTTATCCTGAGTAGAAATAGGATGTAGCAGGAGGGATGGCTGTGACCCTTCCCTTCCCACTGTGGTCCCAGTTAGCTAAGCATGTCTTGTTTAGCAAAGGAAAGAGGGTTAGCTCCTGACACTGAAAAGTTACAATGACTGTTCCCCATATTAAATGGGGAGCAGCTTTTGCATGGTCGCGCGCAGCCCCGTTGGATCCCAGAGCGGCTCCTGCCAGTTTGGGCTGGAGTCGCCTTCCCCAGGCTGGATACCTGTGGTCTCCGCCTACCTCAGCCAATCGCCCAATCCCGCCTGGGGATTGGCCAGGTAAGGGGAGGGACCGTCCTGCCCACACAACAGAAGGTGAACCTTACAAACATGTCTCATTTCTTCCTTATCCTAGCACCTATTTGCAACTAGGGATGTTAATTTTGGGTTCTGCCAGTTTCTCATTTTTCCAATCTTAAATTCAGTTCCCCATGTTCCTGCAGCAATTTGCATGTCATTTAAAAAAGCAAGCAAGCAAGCAAACAAACAAACAAACAACAACCTTATTTTCAAGTCAAAATAACAGAAAAACTATTTTGAACAAGAATCAGCCATATCTCATAGCCCATATAAACACACATGATTGTTTACACAGTACTCAGAAATCACCTGTTTCAACTGAGTGTAAGTAGTGATTAATAAGAAATTTGATTTAGCTCACATTTAAAGGTAAACATCATTAATTCACACTTTATGAAACTATATGAAGACTGAAACACAGCCAACCTTTGAAATTCGCAATTTCTGAATTGCGGTGAAGTTCTCCAGCCAACAAATTTGTGCAAAAAAGCATTCACTGTAGTAAAGTTTGCATAGCAATTGAGTGAAAATAACTTACAAAAATGCATTGCATCAGGGATATAAATATGATATAAATGTGTGTATAGAAGGAGAAATTTGCACTAAAATGCTGATATATTTTCATGTGGATTTTAAATAAAATATCATAAGCAGATGTAGAAATGCAGAGAACCAAACTTAAGATTGGAAAACTGAGAAATCAGGATAAACCAAAACCGACAGATTTCTCCATTCCTGAGCACAAGCCCCATCATTCAACTGCTATCCAGCATTTTTATGTGCATCAGCTACCATTCCAGTAGTCTACATAGAAACAACATATATTTACCGGTATCTTCTTTCTATTCAAATAGCTTACTTCTTCATTATTTTTGGTGTCGTTTCCAGCAGCACACCGTAATAATAACCACAGTCAGAGAAATTAGGACGAGTACAGTTACCACCACAGCATATGGATAGCCTATATGGAGGAAAGAAAATAATTGCTAGCAGTATGGACAGGAGTCTATGTAATATAAATATAAATGCAATATAATACAATATTATAATATGATATAATAATGTAATATAACATAGAATAAAATCACAATTCTACATTGAAAGTGAGATCCTTAATTTGCTGTAGTGGGTGAGATGACTAGAGGTTGAAATCACTTCTAAGAATATGCTCAAAATGCATTCACTGAAAACCAGTGAGTGCAATTCAGTTTATGAAAGAGGTAAGTGTAAAGAATTTCAGAGGGAGACTAAAAGCACATGCCCAAATCCATCTTGAAGGAGGGGAAAAAATAAGGAAGAATGCATGCATGTAACAATAGAATAAAATGATAATTATTACTTGATAAGGGGAAGTGTGAAATATACAGTATTAAAGGAACAAGGGATGGACAGGTGGGTAGCCCCACTCAACTGCCAAAATTAGCCACCTGGAACCTGTTCCACATCCCTGCACTAAAGTTTTTTTTTTCCTTTTACATCAGGCATGGCAAACCTGTGACCCTCCACAGGTGGTTGTACCCATTGCCCCCAGGTATCATAGACAATGATCAGGGATGATGGAAGGCTGTAGGTCAGTAACATATGGAGGGTTGCAGGTTTGCCATCCCTTATATATTGGAAGAAAAGAAAATACAAGATTTTTAAGGTGAAAGTTTTGCTAGCTTTTAGGAAGATGACAGGCACCGAGTGCTTTGCTCACTTACCTTTTCGTGGTACCTTGAGATCCATCTCTTTCCCTCTGTGTGTAACCTTGCAGATCATCTCTTGTCCAGAATGGCTATCTGAGGCATTTACAAGGATATTGCTTATGACCGATACTGTGCCATTGGGGTTTGTGATCTCGTGTTCCTCCTTCAGGCCTCTTGGCGCCACCCATGTGATATTGGGACGTGGGAATCCTGTTGCTGAGCAGGTGGCATTCAAGCGCCCGTCAGAGATGCTGTAGTGTAAAAATGTGTTGAGGCGGCCTGTGACATAAATGACGGCACAAAATGCTTCACCATAAGGACCGCAGGTGGGCAATAAAAGGAAGATGAAAAGATGCTACTGTATCGGCGAGGGACTCAGCAGGGCAAATGGCAAACTGTTGAATTAGAGGCAGGCTATATGGTAGGAAACCTATGTTAACTTTGAGCAATCATCCTTCAACAATGTACCCTGTGCTGTTGTGTGTTATTGAACACACCACACGTGTGGAAAAGCCCAGTGTCCCACACTGCAATATTCTGGCTGAAAACCTAAACATATGTTGTAACATATCACACAGCGGGCTGATTTCTAATCAGTTTTACAAAGGGGTTTTCGTTAGTGTGAGTTTCTCTGTGGCATAACAGGTCAGAATCTTGGACTTGTTGATTTCTCAGGAATATGTTGCCATAGCAACAAATTGCTTAGCCCCATTGCTAACAAATGATTTGGGAATGTCCTGAATCGGAAGAATTATGAGAGAAGGGGACAGATCCACCTTCACAGTTAACAAATGTTGTGATCTAGGTCTCTGTATATACAGAGAAACAAAAGGTGAAGCCTGTAGTTTTGAGGCAGATGGAGATCAGACACCAAGCTGAGCTTTGGGTTCCCGGAGCATCTTAGTATGCTGTTCCACTCCCATATCAGGATAGAAGAATATAAGAAGAACCTAATGGATCAATGACCCATCTAGTTCAGCATTCTGCTCTCACAGTAGCCAACCAGAAGCCCACAGGAAGTCCACAGGCAGGACTGGGGCAACTGGAAGTATACTGCCTCCGATCTGCTATGGATATTGTAATCTTAGACTATCAGATGTTGCTCGCATCATCTGCAGCTAGAATGCTCATGGATCATAGGAGTTGTAGTCCAACATCAACTGAAGGGCCACAGGTTCACCACCTGTGGTTTAAGTTGTAGTTCCAATTATAATCAATCAGTAGTTATATTGTTGAATGAAACACAAGTATTAGGAAATGCTTGTAATATCCTTCCTAAGGAAACCAAACTTGGGCAAGTCCTGCGCCCATGGAACTGGGGTGAGGTAATGGTGTGTGTTGTATTGCTTCATTCTCAAAGGAGCTTATTTGAAGAAATGCCCAGCTCTGGCTATTTTAATATGAAATGACTCACCGTAAACAGAAAGACAGGTTTGACTGCTAGTGGATCCATGAGGAAATATGTTAAATATGCATCGGTAACAACCATTTTCTTGGGTGCTAACATTCCAGAAGCTGATGGCAGTTTCATTGAGTTCAAAAATTGTTAAATTGACTCGACCTTTGTATGGGTCATTAATATTTGGAATTTTTTCGTTGGTGTATGCTGCCAAATTTACAAAGTTTTTATTAACCTCTTGCTGCCATGTAACTTGATTAGGTTGTCGAGATTCTGTTAGGGTACATCTCAAAGTAGCATTGCCGCCCAGCTCCACATCTCTGTCACGTGTCAATATGGCACCTGTGGCAAGACAAAAGAATTAATAATCACCTCTTGTATCTTATGCTTACAAATCCTTTGGTCTAGATCCAAGGAATATATTTATTTATGCAAAAATTCCTGTTCTGCCCTTCTAGCAACCATGCACAGATTAGAACTGGGCTGTTAATTCCACAATATTTTTCTTTCATTTTTTAAAATACCTTTCATTTGGTCGGTGGAGGGAAAATTAAGCCTTTCTGAAATTCATGGTAGGGACAATTTGAGGAAGGGGGTTGCTGCATACCTTACTTAACCTCACAAGGCAGGTGTGTGTGTGTGTGTGTGTGTGTGTGTGTGTGTGTGTCTGCAGTGACCAGAAGATGAATGGCCACTGGGAGGAGCACAGAGAGAAGAAACACTATGGTTCATTTGTAGCAGCACAACCAGATGCTTTCATCTGCCTGACCTGCAACAAAACATGTCTCTCCTGCATTGGTCTCTACAGCCACAGCAAGCGCTGCAACCTTCCAACAGTTTGACTTCATCCCTCAAAGCGTGCTCCTCCATTGTCTCCCGAGACAGACAGATGCCAAAAAATACATTTCTTTGACTCAAAATAGAAGCCCATCCTGCTCACAGCAACACAAGATTCTCCACAGCCCTCTGCTGGCCTGCTGGCCTGCTGGCTCATAGTCACAGGGCTGGCTCTACCATTAGGTAGAATGAGGTGACTGCTGCAAGTGCCATATGGTGGGAGGTGGTGGCAGCCCTTAGCTCTTCCTCCTGAGATCCCTGTCCATACTGTTGGGAGATGAGAGCTGTGGGGCTCCAGCCTTATAACTACGGTACTAACCTCCCTCCAGGGCAGTGCAGTGCCCCATTGCTAATACTGAATTAGGATTCAGCAGTCAGTCCAGCTGGCTACTTGATATCGTGTGTGTGTGTGTGTGTGTGTACCATGTTGTCCATTACCTCAGGCGGCAAAATGCCTTGAGCCACCCTTGCCTAGCCATTACACTTTCCCCAGTGCACTAATCATGTTAGACTTACCCTTTATCCCACAGAGCACAATACATATGATGCACAGAGTCAGGCCCTGGAAAGCCCATGGGGAACAGTGACCTTCATTTAACTAGGAACAGAAAAAAAAGATAAGAGTTATGAATACACATTAGCCTTTTTCACTACTACAATGCTCTACTATTTGGATTTTGGGTATAGCCCAGGTGCATAATGAAGATAAAGGCTGTTGTTCCACTGCAACCATATCAGGGGATTTTCAAAATGTTGCCATAGCAGACAAAACTCCCCAAGACAAGCAGTGAAGCTTTTCCATGTCTAGCTAAGTACTAACAAATGGCAGGTCATTGGCCAGAAGGCTACTTCACATCGTACATACTTTACCCAATGAAACATTTCTGTAAACAGTGGGGAAGTTGAAATCCACCTATGGACTGTCACCAATGAGACTTGAACTCATTGGTATTTGGCAGCATGTACAACCTGGGAAGCTATGACTGGCTTTTGTTTCCCAGTGCATGTATATTTCTGTGCTGTGATGTACAAACATTCAAAATGATTACATGTGATCCACATTAGTTTCATGGGATTTCCTAGCAGAAGTGTTTTCTGTTTATGAAATGAAGACTGTAAAATCTGAGAATGCCCCATCAACAGATAAAGAGGAAACAGGGTTGTTGTTGTTGTTGTTGTTGAAGAAGAAGAAGGAGGAGAAGAGTTTGGATTTGATATCCCGCTTTTCACTACCCGAAGGAGTCTCAAAGTGGCTAACATTCTCCTTTCCCTTTCTCCTCCACAACAAACACTCTGTGAGGTGAGTGGGGCTGGGAGACTTCAAAGAAGTGTGACTAGCCCAAGGTCACCCAGCAGCTGCATGTGGAGGAGCGGGGACGCGAACCCGGTTCCCCAGATTACGAGTCTGCCGCTCTTAACCACTACACCACACTGGCTCTCTGTTGTTTTTGGTTAAACTTCTTCTCCTTGCATATAGTAGAAATTTGGTAGAGTCAGATTATCATGCAATGCAGGAGCAGGCAATGTGGTGCTATCCAAATGTTGCTGGACTTCCAATTCCCATCAACCCCAGTAAGCAGAGCCAGTGGTCAGGGATGAAGGGAGCTGTAGTCCTACAACATCTGTAGGGCACAACGTTGGTTATCCCTAATGTAGTGGGCCTTGATTCTTAAATTTCAGGAGGGCCAGTGGCAGTCCAGCCTGCTAACCTTGTGTGGAGGCTTTCTAAACCACTGTTTTTAGAACACACCACAGAGAGCCATGATTTAGCTAAGTGATTGGGACTGTGCTGCATACATACCATGCATTTAATATGAATCGAAAGCATATTAATTTCCACAAAGAGTCCTGGGAACTGTAGCATGTTCAGGGTGCTGGGAGATATAGCTCTCTGGTGTAAACTACAGTTCCCATGGTTCTTTGGGGGATGTCATGTGCTTTGAAGTCATGTGCCTCAAGGACAGCCTCTCCCCATATGAATCAACTTGGACTCTGCAATAATCATCTGAGGACCTCCTTCATGACTGGTCTGGAGGATGGCAACACGAGAACAAGCCTTTCTGCAGGGCTCCCTGTTTGTGGAATGCTCTCCCTAGGGAATCTTGTCTGGCACCTTCATTACATATCTTTAGGCACTAGGAGAAAACGTTTCTCCAGAACCAGGCCTTTGGCTGATTAACATCCTAAGGTATCTGAAGAAGTGTGCATGCACACGAAAGCTCATACCAATAACAAACTTAGTTGGTCTCTAAGGTGCTACTGGAAGGATTTTTTTATTTTTTATAACATTCTAAGGGTTATTGGTTTGTTTTTGTTCTCATTGTTATTATGTATTTTGAATTTTGTGTTCTCATTTTGTATTTTTTATGTTGTGAACTGCCCTGTTATCTTTGGATGAAGGGTGGCATACAAATTTAAACAACAACAACAACAACAACAACAACGTGCTTTAAATGTATGATGTTTATTCAGCCTAAGTCAGAAGATGGAGTTGGTAGATTTTTGAACTGAGTCCGCAGATTGAGATTGTATATTTTGGGATTGAGTCAGCAGTTGGAGATTGTCAATTTTATCAGGGAGTCCCTTACCTCCCACCACTGCCAATAATCCACTGCAACTAGTCACATTGCTTAGATGCCTATCATAAACCCCTGGTGAATGGGTTCTGGTTGTTGTTTCTCAGAAGCCCTTAGAAAGTATTTTTCCACATTGTTACTTCTCATGTTCAACTACAGGCTCTAACATTGGAAGAAGTTGTTCTGGTGATGAAACTCAGCAAGCCCCTGGGCTCAAATTAAGCCCTGTATTCTAAATCACAAAACACTGCACAAAATGTGTAGCACTTTCATACCTTCTGAGCTCTTCATGTGCATGTTCTATTTGTAATCCTTACAACAGCTATTTAAGGTAAACCAGTATTAAAACTCCCCCACAATACGACAGATCACCAAGTGAGCACATGGCAGTGGTGAAACTTGGTGTACAGTACCTCAATCTGCAATTCAGTCTCTTAATCATTATGTTATGCCAGCTACCGACAAGGATTAAATATGATTAAGGAACAGACTTATTATCAAAGGGAAATGAGATAATTGTTAAGAAAAGGATGTGTTGTGGGTGGAAACTGAAAGGAAGGTAGGCGTTTCGGCTACAGCATCAAAGAAGGAAGCATCTGGGAGAAGAATAACAAGGAACAATGGGGCAAGCAAAGTACTTCTCAAAAGAAAAACAAAAGGAGCAGTGGGTAGTTAATGCCTTGAAGGTCAATGGAAACTAAATCTAGTCAGTATCTCAATGGCAAGACGTTCCCTCAAGAGACCTGGCACAATAAGGGGAGGGGGATTAACAGGATGTCAGAAGTGAGAAAGAAAAGCAAGCAATGTGATTTGTGTTATTGCAAAATGTATTTCTAGAATCTCAAAACCCTAACACATTTAGTTCTTCATATGACATACACACACGCGCGTACACACACACACACACAGTGCTTGACACATTGATGCGCATGTGTGAATGAGCACTAATAGATTAATCCCCACATATAGAACTTTTGAATTGGCTCAGTGTCCAAACATGTTCAATCCATTTCTCCAAGCAGTGCAAAACTCCTGACTGCAACACGCAGCATAGGTTCCCTCCGGAAGAAAGTTATTAGATATTTATATTTGTGCTTCTTTACAAATATTAAGGTTGAACAAAGGACACCGGAAGCTGACTGCTAATGCAACGGGCTTCCAGTGTTGTCAACAATAACAGGCAGTAGCTCTCCACACTTTCAGGCTGGGATCTCTTGTCAGGTCAGCCCATCTTGGAGATACCAGAGATTGAACCTGGGACTGCGCTGCTGCCTTTCCCCTTCAGCATAGATGGAGGCACGAATTAAGCACCACAACTGTCCCTTCAACAGATTTCTTTGGAGAGGGGGTTGTAAACTGCATCATGCTAAGCAGTTTCTCTCTGTTCATTGGCTTGTCCCACTAAAATGCGTTTACAATCACCACTGATCCCCGAGGGATTTATTCCCCTGTGATTGCAATGACTTGTTAACTTCAGTGGAACTTAAAGCACATCTGCAGCATGATTCTAATGATGTTTATTGGTAGGACCAGTCGAAAAATATATATTAAAGTATAACACATCAAAAATGTTGTAAACATGAACCCTCTACACAGCCTTCTAGGAATGAAGCCCACCTTCTCATACTGAACAAGCTGCAAGTAAATAACCTACACTGCTTTAAATAAAATTAACTTACATACAGTATTTAAAATGGCTCGGCAAGGGAAAAAAATGAAAACCAAATAATACCATTATTTCGTTTTGCCCATATTTTCCAATTTTTTTAAAACACTGTAAGAAAGTGAACCATACACATCACGGTCAAATGTACAATGCAAATAATTTAGGAGAGTATTGTTTCATGCCAACCCAATCTCTAAGTAGGTATGCTGCAGCAAAGAAACAAAACAAAACAAAAAGCAAAACAAAATACCCTTGTGACACCTTAAAGACTGCCAATTTTATTATGGCAAGAGCTTTTGTGGATCAGAGTCCACAAATGGATGTAAATACATCCTATGAAGTGGTTCCTGGTGTTTGGAAGTGTACTGGAGAAAATGAATTAATAAAATGAATTAATAAAAATTAAATTAAAAAAGGAAGTGTACTGGAGATAAATGGATTTATCTTTTAGGTGCTATAAGACACTTCAGTGTTTATATTTTAAATATACAGCCATTTCCCCACTTAAAGATAGTTTCATTTGACTTCTGAATTTCAGCTTTTGAATCTAGATTTGGAGAGAGTGTCCATTTCTTTGAGTCTCCTAAGCTTTTAAAACTTTCCTCTGTAGGTACATCCCTGCATGCAGATTACTTACCAGATAACACACTTCAATCACCTTTTTTGGTCATACTTGGGCCGGTTAAATAGTAGATAAAAAACCAACAATTTATTTCCACAGCTTGCAGTTCATGTATTTTTTAAAATAAAATGTATGTGCCGCTTAATTTTCAAAGAAACCCAATGTGACTAACAAATTGAAAAGTCACAACAATATTAAAATATAGAACCATTCTCACTCCAACCCCAATCATAAAGTCAATAATTTACATAAAAAGAAATTGAAATCACAATAATAGATCAGAATTAAAACCATGCAGTGCCTATTAATGAATGGGATAAGAATTTCAGACCATAGCAGTGATTCTGAGTGCAGATCCAGGAGATTTATTTCTGCAACCTCCTGCCAGTAACTAGGTTAGTGACGTTATGGAAATAGCACCCAGAACAATACAGTAATGATATAACCCATGGAAATGATGGGAAGTTGGGATTGATGGATTTTAGTACCATAAACAGTCATGCTTGAAATCTAAACCACACAGCGCCTGTTCAACATAGGAAACCACTACATGAGTCACACAGGCTTACCAATATTACCACATCTCCCCCAATGGTATAACCTGTCTAAAAATTGTGCTCTTAATTAGTTTCTACCCTACATTAACAGTATTCACACATACACACAGATAGCACCAAAAGGATTCAAAAACAAAAAGGTTGCAACTCTGTTTATCTGTGACCTAGTCCCATAGAACACAGTAAGATTTGCTTCTGCATAAGACAGAATAGAATCAGGCTACATGGAACTCAAATCTTTCTTCTGCATTTCTCATGTTCATGCTTCAAATATTTCTATTACATTCACTAGAAGACAAGGGTGATGACCTTTCTTTCTTTCTTTCTTTCTTTCTTTCTTTCTTTCTTTCTTTCTTTCTTTCTTTCTTTCTTGCCATAGTGTGAAAATAATCCTACAGTATACATAAACATGATCTTACTTATTGCCAAATGCCAATGTGTTTGCATTTTTAAGTTTGTTATGAATAAAAAATCATTTTAAGTTAGAGCTTAATAATTATTTCACTATTAATATACTTCTTAATTGTATTTCAGTTCAGCAATTACTTTGATAAAATACATATTTTGTTATGTGCAAATGGCTTTAGATATCCATTAGGTCCATAAATTACCATATAGCATATATTCAACACAAAATAACAGTGGCAATTTGTTGTTGAGAAAGGACTGCTGGACATATAAAGGGCCCCATTACCTTCAGTAGTTTAGGGCCTCATCAAACCTAAATTTGGCCCTGCTCCTGAGCAATGGCATCACCAGGGCAGGGCTGGGCCCCACTCCAGGCAGCTGAACAGGAGGGCTTCCAAATGTAGCAATCTTGGATTACTACATTTTGAAGTGAGCACACCACACATGACTATCTAAAGTGAGAGGCGCCCCTCGTAACCCTATAAAATCCAGAGGCTAAAACCAATCACACCACTACTTTTGAGCTAATTGGATGCAGGAGGCAAATTGAATTCAGGCAGTACAGCTTTGGACCGATTTACGCAAACACCAATTTCAGCCTCATTTGAGAACATGCATGCACTTCATTGCAGCAGATCCAGGTTTCTCTTTACTTTCTCCCTATGTTCGGAGACAAATCCCCAAGCTTGTCCCTTGGAGTTCCATCACAGCAAGCATCTTACCTTGAGACGCATGCTCTGGTATGAAGAAGAGTGCACACGAGGGTAGTTGCTGCCTCCAGTGAAGGCTGGGAAAGCCACAGTGTGGAAAAGGAAAGCAGGAAAATGCATTGGGAATGTCTAATCTCCCGTCTCCTCCCTCCCTAATGGTTGGGGTGGGGGTGGGCAGTGAACTCTGAGAGACAGAAGTCTAAAGCATGCTCTAAACAGACACTACAGAGCAGTAACTGAGAGCACAAATTGGGCATTGTCTTATTAGTTGTCTTATTGAAAAATGATGCTTCTGCTTAAGATTGTAGATGTGTGAATATGGTGGAGAGCATATAGTTAAAGAAAGGAAAGGATATTTGTAGAAAATGTTTGTGGGATTATCAGGGGCCCTGACTAATGATGCCCTTTACTAGGGAAATGCTTTAAATAAAAATCCAAGGTCTTTACTACTGTTACTGTTCTATTTTATGACTGTGCTTTAAACAAATCCCAAAGTCCTGAGATCACAGAATATTCTAAAGTAAGAAATGACCTACGGGTGGTAGTCAAGTAAGTTTCACTCAGGAGTAGCCCTATTGAAATTACTGTAATGGCTCTAACTTAGGCACGTTCATTCATTTCAGTGGATCTGCTATGAGTAAAATATGTTTGAATACTACCCTATATATTCTACAAAGCCAGAGTATTAAATATTGTTTCTTAATATTGTAAATGCAGGGCAGTTGGTACATGGAGGCATAGCTGGCACACATAGAAGGAGTAAGAGAACCTACAAGCAATGAGGAGATGTCCCTACTATACAAAGAAGAAATGTATATTCAGTGCTGTGCCCATGTTGTCCTATGCCTACACCACCGCAGGCATTTGGCCCTTAGAAGTTTGCCCAGAAGTGGAGGTGGCCTTTATGCTGCAAATTTTTCCCATCCCTGGTGTAGATACTATTGAGCTAGATGGAACAATTGTCCAACTTGGGATAAGGAAGCTTCCCGTGCTCATCAGTTCCCTGCATCTTGATTGGATGATGCTTGGAGCTCTAGCTCTAGTATTATGAAGGAGAAAAACTTCATAGCAACTTTCATTGGGGAAGAGCATTAACTCAGTGGTACATACATACATACATACATACACACATACACACATACATACAGTGGTACTGCCGGTTATGAACTTAATTCATTCTGTAGGTCTGTTCTTAACCCGAAACCATTCTTAACATGAGGTGCGCTTTCGCTAATGGGGCCTCCTGCTGCCGACGCCGCACCGCCAGCACGCAACTTCCGCTCGCATCCCGGGGCAAAGTTTGCTACCAGGAGCATCTACGTCCGGGTTAGCAGAGCTGGTTACCTGAAGCATTAGTAAGGAGGATGGTATGTAACCCGAGGTTCCACTGTACATGCATACCATTTAAACTATGCTCAAGGTGGCCTACATCATGAAAAAAATACAAGTTAAATTAATAATAATAATAATAATAATAATAATAATAATAATAATAATAATAATAATAATTTATACCCTGCCCATCTGGCTGGGTTTCCCCAGCCACTCTGGGCAGCTCCCAACCAAAACCAAATATTAAAAACACAATACAGCATTATACATTTCCCTAAACAGGGTTGCCTTCAGATACCTTTTAAAGGTAAGATAGTTGCTTATTGCCTTGACACCTGCTGGGAGGGCGTTCCACATTAACTACAACATAGCAAAAGTAGTCATAAACAATAAACAAAACATTTAAAAATACACAATTAAAGTGAACAATTTCCACATAAACCACAACAAGATCTAAAATAAAACACCAACAACAACCCTCTGCCAAACACCCCAGCCCAAGAGTCAGTTCAGCAGCCTCAGCTACTGATAGAGCTTCTGTGTTGTGTGTGGAACGTCCCAGCTTTCAAATCCTGTCATCTCCAGGTAGATAAGCCAATGGTCTGACCCAGTGTAAGAAGAAGAAGAAGAGTTTGGATTTGATATCCTGCTTTATCACTACCCGAAGGAGTCTCAAAGTGGCTAACAATCTCCTTTCCCTTCCTCCCCCACAACAAACACTCTGTGAGGTGAGTGAGGCTGAGAGACTTCAGAGAAGTGTGACTAGCCCAAGGTCACCCAGCAGCTGCATGTGGAGGAGCGGGGAAGCAAACCTGGTTCACCAGATTACAAGTCTACTGCTCTTAACCACTACACGACACAGGAAGCTTTCTGTGTTTCTGCATTCTTGTCTTAACAGATGCCCTTTAGGACCTGACTGGAGTTGGTTACTGGTTTCCAATTTGTTCTTCTTGCCTTTTATACAATGCTGAACAAGCATCCCCAATAAGGAACTACATTTTAGATTCTGTTTTGAATATTCATGGGGGGGAAAGGAACTGGGAATTTGTCACTAGGATTACCATAAGTCATGGTAATTCCTGACATGTCCTGGTTTTGTGGTGTAAAAATGGTGTTGGGGGAAATCACAATTTTGCGGGTGTCAGGAATTTTACTTTTCAAAATATGGCAACCCAACTTCTAACCAACCTCAGCTTCCTCCTCTCATGTGTGCAGCCATCTAGTGAGCAAGGCGGTCTGCAATAATGGTCTGGATTGCATTCCTGCATTAATAGCTCTTTGAGTCATAATAGCTCTTTGAGTCATCCAGCTGCCACTTCCTAAGGAACACAAATTTGATTGCTGCTCTTAGAGCTCCTAGATGACTGGTTTATCGAGCATTCTTCCTGATTTCCTTGCACGAAGTTTACATACAGGATATATATAGTTGCCATATCTTGAAGAACAAAAAAGAGGACAGTCCGAGACGCTGCCAGGCCAAGTGGGAGAAAGAGGCATGCAGGCCTCTTTCGCTGGCTCAGGCTGGCAGCGGCCATGGCATGCAGAGCAGCCCACACCCAAGCTGCCCACACCTGAGCCAACCTCCCCATAAATACTCCCCAACCCCCCAGACATTTCCTGTGGCAAGGACAAAATTTGGTGTCCTCCACTTAAATATTTATTATGTACACAATCATTCCCTTTTTAATTATTATAATTTTGTGTGCCCTCGGCTTGGTGTCCCTTGCGGTGGAATCACCTACAGTGCCCTAAATCCGGTGCTGGTCCCATCTTCATTTCTGAATTGTTCACAAGATATTTCTCTCATCCATTCATTCCACACTTTTCACAGTTTGGAAATAGGTTTTGCAAGAGAAATTGACCCCGGGCTCGGCTCAAGCCAAACTCAGTCATTCTGTGGTTCGTCTCAGGTGCAAAAATGTATTGGGCTGGCCTTGGTCTCTTCCCTTGTTTCTTTCTTTGTTATTGTTATGTTAATGTCAAAAATTAAGAAAAACAAATATATATATATATATATATATATATATATATATATATATATATATATATAGAGAGAGAGAGAGAGAGAGAGAGAGAGAGAGAGAGAGATAAAAATAATTATTCCAGCTATTTTTGGGGCTCTTGTGCATAGCAAATCTCAAGAGATGCCAAATGAGGAACAGGACGCTATCATGTTTAACAAACAAACAAAGACATTTCTGAGACCTCACTTCCCCAATAAATCTGTTCAGCTTTGAAAGGCTTGTGTTGAGAAGTTGACAAATTAAGAAGATTATGTAATGACTGTAGCTCATGAGCCTCTTAATTTTAGGGTCATGGATTTGAGCCACGCTTTGGGCAAAATAGTCTTGCATTGAAGGTGGTTGGACTAGACTAGATGATTCTTGTGGTCCCTTCCAAATCTATAATTGGGAAGGGTCTTGATTACTTTTTATATGTTAATTACTACTTCTTTGGGTTTTTTAAAATTTATATTACTGTAAAATGTAAGTTGCCTTGAATCCCCCCCCATAATTATTATAATAATATGGCCTCTTCTTTAACAGTTCCAGATTACTGTTATTGTTATCAGAAGCCATAAGTAAATCATCAAAAGGATGATGTCTTCTCTTTCACAGCTCCAGAGGAATATATGCCATCTTCTTTCTTTCTTTCTTTCTTTCTAAATTACTGGACGAATTTGCCCTACCCCATTTTGAAAAGAAACAAAAATTAGGCACATCTGTTTCCTTAAGCAATGAAACGAATCTATAATTTTTGTTCCAGTGTTATGGAAAAAGCCAGGGCACAGTTAGCATTCAAACCAGTCAGCTTTTTAAGCGTTCCTGCTGAATTTGTACAAGAGCCATCTTCTTTATTGTCAAGGATTCATGAAACTGATATAAAGCGAGAAGCAGGTTTTGAAAAGTATACTCTTGTATAGAGCATTGTTTTCTGCCTGCCTGTTTAACAATGAAAAAGTCAAGAGGTAACAGACTATTTTAAGAGGTATTCAATTCATAGATCTTAAAGGGGCACCCAGTTCTGAGATCAGATAAGGCTGTGGACGAAATTGGCAGAAACAGCAGTAAACAAAACATAATTGCACTGAATTAGTTCTCATTAAACAGATAGTGCCACTCTAGTGCATTTGGAAGAGTAAAGGCATTGTCTGAAGGCCTTAATAGGTGATATAATATACTGGTCTTCTAGCACCAACTTTGTTCAATTTCTTTTAAAGCATTTTAGGCTCTTACATAGATTATTGAAACTGGTTGTGTCCTGAAGAAACGGACAATATCCTTAACCCAAATATGTTTTAGTATGCAGGCTGTTTCTTTGGCCCTCTTTAGACCCTGTCTTCCAAGCCATTGTAACCATGTGAAGGTCGAGAGTGGGTCTACACTTATTTCCCCTTCCATCCCATTGTGGTATAATGGCTCCACCCCATCCTGCTGTTCACACATAGGCAGCCATGTACCGTGAGCTCCCGGCACCTGGGGCGGACATGCGTGCTGGGGGGCACGTGTGCGTGGGAATGGGTCACAGAGGGCGGAGGGTGAAGGATCCCACCAAAGCACCCCAGCTCTCTCTGCCAACACCACCAGAGTGACCCCGCACCAGAGCCGCACTGTGTTGCCTGCCTGCCCACACAGGGGGAGCCCGGCCACTCAACACGGTACTTGGCAAGCATGAACGAGGCACCCCAACACCAGTGCCCCCAGCATGGCCTGACACGGTGCTCCTCTCTGTTGGTTTCGCTGATGCTGGGAGAGGTATTTAACAAAGGAAATCCCCTGTGTTGCAAAAATAGACAATATTAAGCAATATTGTTATTTAAGCAATAACAGGCAGCACGAGGCTAATAATGTTCAAGCAAAATATATATAACCTGTATTATTTCACAATTCTTAAACAGGGAATATATGATGAAGATACAAATAATAAAATAAATCAATATTGTATGAACAAAATTAGAGAAGGTAATCAATCAATATCACAGAGGCAAACAAGCCTTTCAACAGTCCCAATCCGGTAATCATGCGATAATAGAAGCTCCAAGCGTAGCAATTCTTGAACAGAGAATATGTAGTAGAATCACAGAAAATAGAAGTCTATCACTGTTGCATGAACAAAATTAGACAATATAGTCCATCGGTAACCTCTCTGTTGGTTCCGCTGACCCTGGGAGAGGAACACCAGACCTCACCACACCAGGGGTGCCTGCTGAGGGTGCCTGCATTGCACCCCCTCAAAAATATGCACTCTGGACCACTGCTCCACTGTCCCCCTAAATTATGCCCCTGCACATTGGCAGATGTGTCTGTAGAAAGGACCCTGCATTGTATATGCTTCAGCAAGCACACAAAGTATAGCACCTTAAAGGCAGATTTATTGCTGCATGAATTCTCGCTGACAAAACCCGACCACCACCACCTTCTTCAGAGGCATAAGGCATGCTCAGTTCACACACATTTATAAGTATTGGGGGGGGGTTGTAAATAGTGGGGGAGGGAGGAAGACCAAAAATGCAAGAGATGAAGCCTTTGATGTTTCTCTGAGAAGCTCAGAAGTGACTTCAGCTTGTGTTGCCGTTGATCACAGAAGCACCACCAGATGGCATCCGACACTCTTCCCATCCGACTTAGCTGAAAAACGACAACTAAACACAAGCCCAAGAAAATACAACCCTCTTCTTGGTATTATTTGTGTAGAATGGAATATGATGTGGCTGTATAATAAAATATTATATAGCCAATGACTTCAGTTAAATAGGAGCCACAGTTTTATGCATTAGGTCTGACCAAAAAAAGAACATTGCAAGAATTGGGAGTTTGAGGTCCCCTCACAAGACTATCCCGTTTCAGTGTATCTGAAGAAGACTTCTGTTTCAGTGTATCTGAAGAAGTGTGCATGCACACGAAAGCTCATACCAGGAACAAACTCAGTTGGTCTCTAAGGTGCTACTAGAAAGAATTTTCGATTTTGTTAAGACTATCCCGTGAAAAGGTATGATGAATGATGACACCACTTTCCCCCAATGATATTTTTCTTTTTCTTTTATGAATGAGCTGTCGCCCCCACCTGGAAATAATTGCAATAGTGTAATTTTCTTACGTTTCTGTGGTAGGGGAAGCTTAGGCTAATAATGATTTTGTCTCCTTTCCCTTTTATGATTAACTGTCACTCCTTTGGCTTTCTGGGACATTGCTAACACCATTAAAACTACGGATTCTAAAAGTTTTTTTTAGAACGTCGCTTTGAGACTTTTCCGCATATAAACCACCGACAAATTAATTAAATAAAATAGCAACAAGTATAACAATCTTATTCAGAGGCCATCCTCTGAGACACCATTATGAGAACTGATTCCTCATGTTTTGTTATGTGATTCCTCATAATTATAACAGCCAGTTGAAATTCCTGCATCACAGGGGGTTGGAGTAGATGACCCTCAGCATCTCTTCCAACTCTACAATTCTACTGCTGCTACCACCAAGAGCATCTTCTTCCCAGTAGTCACCTGCCTCACGTCACTTGCCAGAAGCGTCTGAAGAAGCACCTCTGAAGAGGATCTCAAGACTCAGATAGGTATATATGGGAGAAGGTCACTGGTCTCAAATGATTTAGAGCTTTTAAGGTCAACTCCAGCTCAGAACCACCCTTTGTTGCTGCAGTGCACACGAAGGTGTCTTTTTTTTAAGCATCCTAACATCTTTCCAAAAGGCAAAGGAGAAGTGTTCTACCAGGTTTAGATACCAGAAAATAGGGAGCAGCCCTGGTCACTAGCAAAGGTGGGAGTGAATGAGAGTCATCTATTTCTTTTCTTATTATGATTCACCAATATAACATATACAACGAAGCTTTCTCAATATTGAGCTGTTTTATTGTGACTGTCTCACATATATACTAATGATGTAGAAAGGTTCAAAGAGTTTCCTTTTCCCTTTAACAGTCTTGAAGTATTTTGCTATGTGTTTTCCATACATATCACTTCCCTTAACCCAGCAACAGAATCAGAACTGTATCTTCAAGCCAGTTATGTCTGTCTCACTTTTATCAGATGGACTGAGTCACTTTTTAATTTGAATTTCTACTGCATTTGTTAAGTGTCACAACAGCAAACTGGCCCTCAGAGTTCACAGTTTCAGAATGCATAAAATATGTAGCAAATAAATATGTTCTGTTTTATTATTCTAGTCTATAGAAACAGATTTTCCAATAAATAATCATAATGTTGGGCAATGTAGCTTAATTCCTGAAGATCCTACTGAAGATTTTATATAAACTTAATATAGAATCCAGCAGGCAATTCTCTGTTCGCACAGAAACATTCTGAGTTCACTTTCTAAAAAGTCTGGTGTTGTTTGTCCAAAATATATTTCATCTGTTCAGAAGGCTTTCTTTGGGAAATGGTTCCACTACAACTTGTTCCTGAGTATAGGAATATCTTGCACCCGTCATGCATCCAGGACATACAGGAAGAACCTATCAACAGAGACATATTTTACTTTAAAGACGGTGAACTAGACGGGCCGTTAGAATGCTGACTTTTGCACATAAATCTGTTCTCTCCAGAAGCTGCAGCTGAGAAATATCTTCTCACATTGACCATATATTGGCTTCAAACCATTGACAAGTATGATGACTTCTAAGTATGCAAAGGAGTTTAGTTTTTGCAGCATCCCTACTGTTACGCAGAGGACCTCAGAGAGCAAGGTGCTGGTGGCTTGCTTCAGTGTTCCCCTTTATTGGAGTTGTGTGTACTACATGGTCTACCTTTCAGCCCCTAGCTAGCCTGCTGTTCCATCACCAGTTCTGCAGTCAGATTCAACTGCTAGTCCAGTTGACTTATGTACACGGAGTGGAGAAAGGGCACCACCTAGTCTTGCAGGTTAGGCTGGAAAGTTTATGAACCATTCCTGCTGTAAAGCTTGTCTCCATTTTTCTCTTCCTTCTCTGTGACTTCTACAGAATGTTGCAGCATTACCAACATTCTGAGGTATCTGGGCCATAAAAGAGGTTGGATGGTAAATTTTGCTACTTAAGTAGGTGTTACTGTGGTCAGATAGACAGTATAAGCTAGTTTGGAGGGTTTTTTTTTTTAACAAAACCAAACAAAACAAAAAACAAAATGCAGCAATATTTCAGTATTCAACTTTTGAATATTATTTTTGAAATTCAGTTTCTGGCGGTCTAGAAGCCTGAAATCTTAAGTCTTTATGGATATATATTTTAAAAACTTTTTTGTACAACTTTGTCAAATTCTTTCTTTCTTTCTTTCTCAATCAATCAATCAATCAATCAATATATTTACCATGCATAGAAGGCCTTGCTTCTCATTGGCTGGGTGTAGCCTCCTCCAGTGGTACAAAATCAGAAAGAGCAATAGTCCAAGGAAAAACATGGCCACCAAAATGCAAATTGCGATAGTGGCAGAAGTTCCTGGCAGCAGATCTTCATTTTGAACTGCATAAATAAATAAATAAGAATTGCTACTGAAACAATATCAGGAAAAAGTAGTGGAAAATGGCTTGATGTCTATGCATAATAAGCAGATGTATACCGATAGGGAGGAATTTAAATTCACTTAGTAGTTTCAAAACAATACATGAACCAAAACACAGTCATCCTTCAAAAATTACACTTATCTGAATTTTGCAATGTAGTTCTCCAGCCATGTAGCATGTGCAAAGGTACATATTTGGGGAAATGTGTGCATAAAAATGCGTATATAAGTGAAAATAGCATACTAAAACACATTATTTTAGGGAAACTTGCCTTGTAAAATGTGTATATCATGCAAATGGCATATAGATATGTGTACATTATGAGACATTAGCACTAAAATGCTGTTGAAATTCCACGAGGACTTAAAAACTGATGTGGAAAAATGAATCTCAGACTGGGGAAATGAGAAACTAAGAGAAACTGAAATTGATAGATCTGTCCCTCCATTTCTTTAATTGATCCCCAAGATCTACACTGTGTTTTTACGAAAGTTGTGCATTTTGGCAGCACTATATCATCTGTGCCGTAGGCAGGTGTGGATGCTGGTGCATACAAGTTGTTGTTGTTGTTGTTGTTGTTGTTGTTGTTGTTGTTGTTACCACTGGCATATGCACAGTATCCAAGGCAGTGCCATGTTGTAAGTACCATCTTGTTTTCTAACATGTCATTTCTTTATAAACATGTTTTTTATCATGGAAAGATTCATCGCATTATATAAACAATACAGCCAGAAGCATAGTCAACAGCCAAGGAGATCATTTTATTTTTACTCCCCATCATCTGTCCTGGATTTTAACACATGCAAGGTAATGATTTGTGAAGCTGCCTTTCTTTTAACTGACCAGGAAACAATGTGTTAATTTTAGCTATTCTAAAAGTGTGGTATGGTCTTCAAAATCTCTTTCATCCACCCCCCTCCAAAAAAAATAAATCCATGTTTTGTTCAGATTGTGGGATTGGTGGTGCATTTAGAAGATGCATATTCTACAGCAGCCTTTCTCAACCTTGGGTCCCCACATGTTTTTGGCCTACAGCTCCCATCATCCCTGACCACTGGTCCTGCTACCTAGGGATCATGGGAGTTGTATGCCAAAAACATCTGTGGACCCAAGGTTGAGAAAGGCTGTTCTACAGGGTGCTAAAAAATATTGGGAGTGCCAAGTAAAAGAAATGTTATAGAACTACTGATTTGGCCAAAAGCAGGAGCCTCCACTCATGGGGAAACCTGTCCCCAACAATGTGGATCACAGCAAGCCACAAAATTGCAAGCACCCTGAAGAATGGTGGCTAAAAGACTAGAGGTGATGGACACACCCTGCAATCAAGTTTTCTTCTTTTTTAATGTTCTATGCAATCAGCTTTAAAAAAAAAAGTAAGTGAAACCCAGAATCATCTAAATTCAAACTCACCATGTATAATCCCAGGTATAATCCCAGGTAAAATCACCTCTTGTTCAGTGTTTAAAGATGGATGATGAACAACACAGGTTATTGTGTTGTCCCAGACATCTTTGAGGAAGACATAAGAAAAATTGCTGACAACAGTCACTGTCTGGTTTAGGTGCTGGGTGACATACTGCTTTGGTTCCATCAGAAGAGGTTTGGTGACCTTCCAGGTGATCTCTGGAGCTGGTTTCCCTGTTGCTGAGCAGCTTATCTCCAGCACTTCTTCCTCAGCATTGCCTGGATCCAATACACGCCTCACCATCACTTTGGGTTGTGTTAGAGCTTTAAAACAAAAGAAGCTAGTTAAAATGTCTTTGTAACTACTAATTAAAAACTAAGAAGTCTGAGAAAGCAGGTACATCTTTCACTTGGTGCTGAAATGGCAAGAGGTATTGACGTACCCATAAGTGGAGGTTTTGCCACAAACAAGGCACCACCAAGGGAAGGCTGTATCCATCATTGCCATTAGATGTAAAAGAGAGAGAGCCCCCTCTGCTGATCTGAGAGCATGGGAAGGGTTGATGTAGGAAGCGTTGCCCTTTCAAGTACAAATGTTCTTGCTGAAAAGAAATAACATGGCATTGTTGGCCTTCCAGTAAGATCGGAGGCTTCCTCTAAGATCATACGACTCTTACCATAGACCTTGAGACATGTCCTGCCTGTGATGGGTCCTATGGGAAATACATTGAAGATGCACTTGTAACAGCCTTCATCCTTGAGTGTAACAGCATGGAAGGTGATGGCAGAAACCATCAGTCCGCTTTGGGACATGTGGACATTTCTTTTGAATTTGCTCAGTATCGTAGTGCCACCAGCCTCACTGTAAGTAGCCATGTTGGTCTCTTGTTCCCCCTGCTCCTGCTGCCAGGTGATCTGAACAACGTCGTGCTTTTTGGCCAGCCGACATTGCAAAGTGACATTTTCTCCTACTGTGATGTTCCGAAGCCGCTCATGAATCACCTGTGTTGCACCTGCAAAAGAAGCCAAGACTGCTTAAATCCTTGGGAGCTCAACAAACTCTTAGAACATAAGAAAAATTCTGCTGGATCAGACCAAAGGCCCATCTGTTCTCACAGCATCCTGTTCTCACAATGGCCAACTAGACACCTACAGTATTTTCATAAATAGGGATGGTCAAATTTGGCAATCTCAGATTCTCATTTCTCCTATCTTAAACTCAGTTCTCCAAATTTCCACATCTGTTTCTTTATAGTCCTCAAGAATAGCGTCTACATTTTCGTCCACATAATGTACCTGTTTCTATGCAGATTTTGCCTAATATACAGTTTTTTGCAAAATAATTTCCCCGAATGCATTTTTATATCTTCTTTTCACTAATATATGCATATGTACACACACTTTGCCCTAGTATATGCATTTCTGTACACTCTACTTGGCTGCAAAACTGCACTGCAAAATTAAACTGACTTCCGTTGCTGTTCATGTCTGGTTTTGGTAAGGGCAAATATAGTAGGTCCAGTTTTTAATGTGAACTGGAACTTAAATGTGAACTCTTCCATCACTAAAAAATAATAAACAAAGCCCCTAACATCAGCTTTAGCAACACACTGCAAACCTCCCACCTTCTTGATAGTTAGAAAAGGACATGTGGAAACTCAAGTCTGCGTTGAAGTGACATTTGCGATTGAAGATGAGAGATGGCACATCCATCTCATTAAATATCCATATGGGTTTTTAGTTGTAATTTGTAATGCTTCTTCTATTTCTTCTGTTGTGTTTTATTGGATTACAAGTGGAACTCAGCGGAATTCAAATTACCGGTATAATAAAAGTACAATATATAAGTAATAACAGAACGAATAAAAATACAATAAAAACGATGTGGCGTTGCAATGGCTACAGAAGGCAGAAAGATAATTAAATGGTCTGCCAAGACTCACAGCCATTTTCAAGTGCTCTGTTGCAGGGGGAAGGTTTAGGAACAGCTAGAGAATCTGTGGCATTTTCATAGGGACTTTGCAAATCAATAGACTATGTGCATTTTTCTGTAAATAAAAGCAACATACAGTAAGGGTAAAACCAGGTCTGAGCTACCTTCCGCCCCGCTGCACTGCACTCCTCTCAACAAAGAAAGACAGCAGTGGCTGCTGCAGGCACTTCAGCTGATGTTTCTGGGCTGAGCACCACCACCCATTCCCACAACCACTCGCTGCATAAGCTAATGTGCAGCAGTGGAGATGGGCTCGCTGCACTTTAAAAACAGCTGCTGTTGCAGCAACCGCTATTTTACTTTAAAATATCCCCAGGAGCAATGGACAGCTGCCGTATAGCAGCAAAACCACACATTTTCGCTTGAAGTCCTGACCAAAAAATGTAAAAGGGGATGGTAGCATTAGACCTAGTGGGACCAACATTTGCCCTACCATCCCAGGCACTGACATCCCAGGGCCTGAATTAAACTAGCTCGCCATGGTGCAGTACTCACCAGATATCACCATCATGCAGAATATGAAGGTGAGCCGAAACGCAGAGTACATCTTGCCTCTGTAGTCCACTGTCCACTGATCAGTTCTGCACTGTGTAGTCATAAATATAGCTACTTCTGCTTTGGATACTCCCAGGGGGAACTCGCTTTCATTACGGCTACGTTTGATGGTAATTGAACATTCCCCTCCCCCCAGCCCATTTTAAATATAAACAAATTAAATTAAAGTAATCAGTAGGACTGACTTTTACGGAAAAGTTGAGCTGCTCTATGTCTTATCTTTTTCCATTTCAAAAGAGTCTATGACATTTCCATATCTCAGGACTTTGGATGGTGAGAAGAGAAACATTTCCATATTAAAGCTAAAGGAAGCTTTGCATTCCTGAATGTTATTGTCCCTGTTTTGAATGTGGTATTCGTGAATGGATGTAAGGCTTTGGCAGGGCAAAGGTGAAGGATGAGCCCTTTACTCCTGCCTCATCCTCTCCTCTTTTTAAAAATGTTTAACAAATATATGCTCAATTGAATTTGTTTTAAAATGTAAAATTCTTTCCAGATGGGCATGTAGGACCCCCCCCCAAAAAAGAGGACATGTCCTGGAATTCCTGGACATATGGCAACCCTATCAATGGTGTTGCATCCATGACACAGCATTCTAAAGAAGAATAATTTTACTAATCATAATTCTGCTGCATAATTCATCATACTTCAAAACCACATGTTGTCAGTTTATGATATGTCAGTTTATGATATGATATAAAAGGAAAACACCCAGAAACCACTAGATAGTGAAAAGTATCAGTTTACCGTACACACAGTTCTTTATCACCAAGAAACCAACTTCTTCTTATTTTTTTTCTAGGTTTCCCTTAAAACAGTTTTTGTAAGATGATTGTTTAAACCTTCTTCCAGGATTTATTTCTATTTTTATGCTTGGCGACACTGGGTGAAAAACGAGGAGGTGGACATCACACTGCTTTGCAAATGAAAGAGGAACAACATTGTGTGGTACATTTTATGAGCAAACTTATCTTATGCTATTTTCTCACGTGGGCAAAATGTTTAGCCGGAGATAAGGTGATGCACATGGAAAGTCAGATGATGTATCATGATGAACCCCCCCCCCCCAAAAGAATCCCAGCCATATCACCTCTCTCGTTACTAGACAGCCACAATTAGCCTGTTCTGTCGTATCACTTTGAAGGCGTGACATCATTTATCTCTTTGGCAGCTACACGCCTGCCTGTGATGTAAAAGGGGAATTTCTTTGCTGTGTCATTTTACTCTATTGATTTTGGTTATGGAAACCACGTGAATAAACGTTTATACCTTCTGACGGGATTTCACTCTTCTAACGTTATTGGCAGAGCAATTACTATAACACCCTCAAAAAAGGAAGGAAGAAAGGAGAAGTTGAAGAGATGGGAAATAAAGTAACAAAAGAAAGGTATGTTTAGTGTTACTTCAAGTGGGAGGGGAGTCAGGTTATCCCAGCTCCAGATTTAACCTCGGACTTTCCCAGTTCAAGCAGATAATGAACCAAATTTCTTCAACGGTTTAATAAAAGCTGTACAGTACTTATAAAATGTATTTATAAATGTACTTGGCATCCTATGTCTGCATGCTTTTAATCTATAATATATAGCTATAGATATGTAGATATAGTTTTAATTCTGTTAATGTTTAATTGTTTTTTTAATTGTTCTTTTTCTATGTTTTAACTGTTCTTATTTTATCTGTAAGCCACCTTGAGTCTCTGCCAGGGAAAAAGGCTGGGTTTAATAACGCTTGACGATCTCAAACTTAGATGTACAGAAGAGGGATCTTAAACCTGAAGGATTCTCTTAATGCTGGACTTCCTTGGGATGAGGCTGAGGTGGTGGGGATAAGCCCTCCATCCACTAGATGATGGCATCCAATTTGGCTTTCATGAACTCTGTGCATTTTTCTATTAATTCATTATTATAAGGTAGCTTCCTATGTTAAGTTGTGGGCTCTCTTCACTATACTGAAACTTTCCCTTTTCCCTATTAGCAGGATTGTTTCATATTCAGATGGGGTGTGGGCATTATTTCATATAAAAACGTACTCCAGCACAAAGAAAGAAAGACAATTCCAATGTCTTGTGTTTGCTATTGTGACGCGAATCACTTCACACACCCATTCATGTAAGAGTTTCTCTGTGTAGGATCCGTTTATCTCTCTTTGATGTGCCTCTGCCTTAGTAAGACACCCAGAAGAAACAAGGAGTTGGAGAAACGGGTGCTAAGGGACATAGGAAGCTTCCTTATACTGAACAAGAACATCTAGCTCGGGGTTAGCTACACTGACTAGCAGTGGCCTTCCAAAAGTTTTAGGCAGAGTACTCTCCCAGCCCTTATTGGAGATGTTTGGGATTGAACCTGAGACCTTCTGCATGCAAAACAGATGCTCTACCACTCAGCTATTGCCCTGATCTGGTAGAGGTCTTCCCATCTTAGGTAGGGAACAGATATTCAGCAGGGGAAAGCATTTACAGTACATTCTGGCTGAACTCCATTCTCAAACAGCTCCTCTGGTTTTTATGTTGCAGCAGAAAGCCTTTGCCCTGCCTGAGGAGAAAGAAATGCTTTCACATCAGAAGTAAGCAAGTAGTTACTTCTTTAAGCCTGTTCCAGAGACTGGCTGGGGGGGGGGGGGGCTTCTGGAGCATTGCTACTTTGGGGCGGCATTCAATCGCACACTGGCAAAGGCAGGTTGTGCAATTAAATTTGGTTTGGAGGTCTTGCACAACAAACCCATTTCCCCCAAAGATTGACCTTTTCCCACATGATGGGAAATTGCACAAAGTGTGGATCAAAACTCGCTTGACACAACGCAAGGAAACCAGAATGAATTCTTGATAAACAGGCTTTGTAGAAGAGACCTCCGTCTCCAGAAAATGACAACACTGCAGCAGAGCTTCAGGCTTTTCAGATCTACCAGAACCCCAAGATCTACAAACTAGAGCCTACCACAACTGATTGAATTAAATGACAGCGTGCCTCTAAGCAAAGGGCTTTGGGGTGTTCCCCCCCCCCAGTATTAGAACTGAGGTGAGCTTTCACAAAAAAGCCCACTCCTAGTTACCATAAGCTTTTCCTATTTCTGTTGCCTGATTTAGGTGGGGAAAGGTCACTTTGTTGTTGCTATTGAAAGTCAGGAAGCCTTACCCACTGGATCCTGATCTACCTTCTGCACACTCCTGCACTAGGGATTTGATCAAGTGAATAGTTTGAATATGCTTGATATTCCATGCAGCTGAGCAGAGCAGGATCTATGATATTCGTAGTTTCTCATGCCTACCTCAATGTCGCCGTCATTATTTTTATACTCAAATATTATTTCTGCTTCTCCTTCCAGTACAAGCTGAGGACGTTTCATCAGTTCATGATGAGGTACTGAAAGATTTTTCCTGTCCTCTTCAAGATTGTGTTTATTATTTATGTTTATATATTCTGTTTTCCCTCTGAGGAGCTCAAAGTCACAATAGTTATTTCCCTTCCCATTTTACGTTCCTAGTAAGCAAACCCTTCTTTGCAGGAAACCTGGGTATTGTAGCTTTATAAAGGTAACAGGGGGTCTCCTAGCAACTCTCATTACCCTTAATGAACTACAGGATGCCCTGGGGGAAGACATGACTGTTTAAAGTGGAGCAATAATGCTTTAAACGTATAGCACAGGTCAGGCTGTATTGTATTTATTAATTGCTAAAAGCTGTCTCTTTTGGTGTATACCCTAGAAGGCAAGATATAAATGCATGAGTTAAATAATTAAAAATTGTATTTTTTAAAAGACAGCAAATTCTTTAGGCTTAGAAAATGTCGCTTCAATATCTTTTGAGTCATATATGAAAACTGACAGATATTTGTAATACCTAAGGTCAAGCTGATTAATGAGAAAGAGGCCCTGCTCGAGCATAATTGTGTTACACTAACAAGGGATTATTTATTTACTTGCATTCTGAACACTCTTGTCCCTGAACCCCTCGTCTTGGTTCCTTTTCTGGTGTCATGCTCTGAGGCCAAGGAGTGTAAAGAGAAGTTTGGGTTTTGCATACGGATGAGTCATAAATTCTGTGTGACCTTGATGGCCTCATACGAACTGGGAAATTTTACAATGTTTGGCAGAGGTAACCACTGAGAGAATTTTTCATTGTTATATCATGTTCTAGGAATGGCTGAGTTATTCTGGGAGACTCGTATCTCAGTACGCTCAGGTGAATACCAAGCAGAAGCCAACAAAATATATTTGTGACTGAGCCCTGCTGAAATCCATGATACTGAAGTGTGGAGTTAAATACTTACAGGGACCCCAGATGTTACAGAACTCCAACTCCAATCACCCCTTGCTACTGGTCATGTCTACAGTTGCTGGGAGTTCAATAATATCTCAAAAAGAAAGGAGTGGCTAAATGAAGTTGGGAGGTAATAATTGATGGCAGGTATCCCCCATCAAACAATTTCACAACTGGGGTTGGGGCAGTAGATTCTTCAAGGGAGGGCCGAGTGAAATTATTTTGCACTAAAACAAAAGAAAACATGACTAAGCGTGGAAACATGGAAAACTGAAGTTGAGATAGGTAAAATGATAAACTGGAAAAAGCAAAATTTACAGATTATCCAATTCCTAGGTGCACTACCAGTGAATGGTAACAGTATTATGCAGAAGAATTTCATTTACAGACTCCGCACACAACTGAAATATGCATTTTTTAAATGTTAAAGTTGATTTATTTCTTCCCAGGAGAACATTGATGACAAAGTCTCTGCAGAGCCCTCTGAAATATGCTATGCTACCCTTGACCATATTATTAGAGGAAATGACATTAAAGTACACAGAACAAGCACTACCACCATCTATGAAGATGTCATCATTATTCCGAAAAGAGTGAGCTCTTCCAGCTTCCAGTACAACAGTGACTATGATGATGTCGTGAAAAATTAGGAGTTCTCTTTTGGATAAGAAAACATTACATTTCGTAGCATAATGATGAAAATTCCATTGCCATAAATATTTCCCACTACATTAGCTGTATTGCCTCAAGTTATTTTGGGTGGTGGTGACACATGCATTGCATAAGCACTTGCACTCAGAGATCTGCACTGGTTGCCAATTGGCTACTGGGCCAAGTTCAAGGTGTTGCTATTAGTATATAAATCCCTTAACAACTTCGGATCAGTTTACCTATGAGATTTCCTCACCCCATATATGCCCACTCAACTGCTTTGATCAGTGGAACTGACACAGCTGCAGGTGTCAAATGATACTTGTTTTGCATTTGCAAGAACATATTTTTGTGTGACAGCACCTACAGTTTGGAACTCCCTGTCTATTGATATCAAGAAGGACCCTTTCACTATACTCCTTTTTGCACCTGCTAAGAGCATTTTTTTGTTCAGCCCACCCAGATGTTTAGAAAGCCTGGTGTGGGTTTTAATCTAATTTTGGCCTATTGTTATTTTAACTTTTCCAGTGCCTTAAATGATTGCTGTTACTTTTATTGTGATAAATTTATTGTTTATTGCGTTAGTGATAATTTTATTTTAGCGATTTATTTATCACTAATTATTATTGTAGTTAGTGATAATTAAGGTTTTTAAAAATAATAATACAGTGGAACCTCGGGTTAAGAACTTAATTCGTTCTGGAGGTCCGTTCTTAACCTGAAACTGTACTTAACCTGAGGTACCACTTTAGCTAAGGTGGCCTCTCGCTGCCGCCACACCGCCGCCACATGATTTCTGTTCTCATCCTGAAGTAAAGTTCTTAACCCGAGGTACTATTTCTTGGTTAGTGGAGTCTGTAACCTGAAGCGTCTGTAACCCGAGGTACCACTGTAATAAAGTGGTGTATAAATTTTACAAAATAGATAACAATAAACATCCCTCTCATCCAAGCACTGCTGTTGTAGTCATTAGGCCCTTAAGACCTTCATAGTGCAGTACAGTGGTACCTCGGTTTAAGAACAGTCCTGTTTACAAACGATTCGGTTTACAAACTCCACAAAACTGGAAGTAGTGTTCCGGTTAGCGAACTTTACTTCGGTCTACAAATGGAAGCCGAACGGTGGAAGGGCACCGGAGGTGGGAGGCCTCATTAGGGAAAGCGCGCCTCAGTTTAAGAACAGTTTGGGTTTAAGAACAGAGTTCCGGAACGGATTAAGTTCATAAACTGAGGTACAACTGTATAATGACATCCACACACATCCAGAGGCATCAGAGAAAGGTTCATAGGGAATAGGGAGAGAATCTAAATCAATGCTTTCAATAGAGATATTTATTGGGTTAGGACTTTTCCTGCTCTTTTGACTGTAAATTGTTTTACCTGGTTTTCATGTTGCATTTTTATATTGTTACCTGGCAGTTATGGTGAATGTAGGTCATTAACAATTACAGCAGCAGCAGCAGCAGCAGCAATAAAGCTCAAGGTGATGAGTAGAAAGGAAGAAAGCTTTGGTCAGTGTGGCTGGTGTCCACTGCCACGGTCATTCAGTCAAAGGCTGGATCTGATCACATCCCAGATCCCAAATGTAATTGGGCTGATTTAGGTCAGTCTGGGATTTGGTTGGCTTGGGTGGAGGCAGCAGAGTTTTAATGCACGGGAGAGAAGGAGCCAAATTTTTATTTTATTTGACATATTTATCTGCTGCTTAATTACCTAAGTCTCTAAGCAGTGTACACAAAAAATATTAAAATTTATACAATGGATGAAAGCAATCAAAAGTAATCATGAAAACAGAAAACTCCCTGAAAATTGCCTGCTGAAAAAGAAAGGTATTGGGCAGGCTCCTGAAGTTGAACAGTGAGGGTCCCTGTTTAATCTTAACTGGGAGGAAGTTCCACAGAATCATGGAAAACTATCTAAGAGTTTGCTTGCCCATGTGGGTCTGTCTCTTGGGCTTCTCCTAATTGGGGCACTTCCTCATCTGAAATAAACTTTGAAGAAATAAAAAAGGTGTTTTCTCTCTTTAAATGTCACATGTAATGACTGATGATTGTGATGGGCCTTTAGCTGTCACTGTAAACCACCCTGGAAATTATTCACGATTGAACGATGAGCTACAGATCTATTGAATAAAGAAACTAACACCTACTGATTCCTCTCCTGTGGTCCCTTCATAAGAATTCCTTGTTGGTTTTCTTTAATACTGTGATTTGTTAATTATGAACAAATCCCTGTTAAGGTGGCTCTAGCCATTCTTAGAAGGGTAGTTTCAGAAAGGGATACTGGGGGAACTCCTGTTGCCTATGATCCATCTTGTCCCTCGTGATATTTAACATGTACATGAAATTGCTGGGTGAGGTCATTGGAGGTTTGGAGTTCAGTGGGTTGGCTCCAACACAGCCATCCCACTTGTACAATGGAGGTTCCTTCTGCTCTCTATCCCTACAGTTCCTTGTACATGCTCATAATCTGCCCCAGAGGGAGCAGATTGGGGGGGGGGTGTAGGAAAGGAGAGGAAGTGTAAGCCATGTTCCATGAGTAGAACACCAAACACACTATGCTGGATATAATCCAGTACCATCTCCTTCTCTTTCCATCTAAATCCAAGGGAGCTGTTCAAGTTCTGAATCAAGCTCAAACTATGTATGATATTAAATATGGCTTTGCACTGAAAACGTAGGGTTTTTTTTAGTGCAAACAGCATAATTATTGCCATACAGCAGGTAGAGAAGAATAATCTAACTCCTTGGTCACCTGTTGCAGTTCTGAGGAAAAACCCTCCACTGAAGCAAGCATTTGTATTGGTAGGAAATTCCCCATTGGAGCTAATGGGGCTTTTCCTATCAAAGCATTACTGACACCAGAAGAGGGGTTTTCCTCAGGACTGCAGCAAGTGGGGAAAGAGTTAAATCCGTCCCCACATGAACGCTCTGATACCATTAATTATCAACACCACACCCGCTACTGATATAATTTACATTTTGTAAAAGCCAACACAGTAAATACAAACACACATTCAGTGTCACGTGCAGTCCTCAGTGTCTGATCTTATGGATGTGAATGCACAAACTGAAGCTTTATCTAGGAGAGTTAGAGGTGCTTCTGGTCAGTAATAAGGCAGATTAGAGAAGAGGGGCTCAGGCTATCTTGAATAGGGTTGCACTTCCTTGGAAGACTCAGGTTTGTAGTTTGGGTGCACTCCTGGATTCATCCTTGAAACTGGCTACCCAGGTATCAGAAGTGGCCTGGAGTCAGTGGTGAAGCTGCATGCTCCAGCACTGGTGGCGGAGAGCAGGCAGGGGCATGGCTGGCGAATGTCCCGGGGTGTGGTATGCCACCCAGTGGGTCAGGGCGCATGTCATGGGAGTGCGACACGTCACCCATGGTGGCATGGCGTGTGACCCAGGGGCATGGCATGCTGCCCCCAGGGGCATGGCATGTGTCACAGAGTGTGGTGCGCTGCTCACAGGGGCATGGCATGCGCCACGGGGCGTGGCACGCCGCCCGTGGGGGTGTGGTGCCCAGCGTGGTAGGGGTGTGTGCGGTGCGAGTCTGGGAGGCGGCCGCGATGGTACCCCCCTCCCTGATGGTGCCGAGGCAGTGCACTCCCTCCCGCCCCCGCCCCCCATTCCTAAACCAGTGCCTGGAGTGATTCTATACAGGTATCTGTCACTGCTTCTGTTCCTCAAAATGTCAGATCTGGATTCAGTGAGACCTGCCTTAGTTAAATATCTGGGCTTGCCATTCAAGAGTGTACAGGAACTCCAACTGTATGAGAATATTGCACTCAGACTATCGACCAAGGCCAGTGATAGGAAGCATATACCTCTCATGTCATGTTGTAGCAGCTTCAGGGACCACCAACCTGTTTACAGGCACAATTCAAAGTGCCGATTATGATCTGTCAAAATTAAGATATCTGAATAACTATTCCCTGATATGAGTTTCCCTGCATCTTAATATTTTGAAGATATTAAACATTTCAACTTCTCAAGCATGTTTGGTGGGAATTTGAGCGGACCTTCTCACCGTCTGCTCCCAGGGTTTGCAACTTCTTGCCATTAGATGCAACAGAGGAGAATTCAGATTTCACAAAACAAAACTATCCTTGTAGGGCCAATATAGTTTGCTTTGTCCATTCACTAAACACACAGATTCTCACTCCAGGGTTTTTAAACAAACATATTATACTGATGGCACATTTCATCCTCCATAAGAAGAAAATGAAGCTGTTATGTACTGAGTTGAATAGGATCCAAACTGCAGCAGGCTGATTGGTCCTAGAACAATAGGATTGAGATTGCAGCAGTCTGATTGGTCCGCAGGAGCCACCCAATCCAGCTCCAGGTGGAAGTGAATCTGCACTCTGATTGGCATACAGGAGTATCCCGGAATTAGCCAATCACGTGGGGCCCATTGTGTAAATAGTGTATATAAAGCAAACGTTTTGGGGGAACTACAGTCCTCACTACTATGAGCTGAATAAAGAGCATGAAATTCACACTCGACTCCGAGTATCTTTCACTGGCGACGAGGATGGGATCCCGCTGAGCTGACTGCAACACACAGCACCGCAGCAACGCCACCTGCCGCACAGCTGCCTCGCACCGTGTATCCAGGCTTCAGCTCCGGGTCCCAAGGAACTCAAGATGGCAACAGAGAGCAGCTTCTCGCCGTTCAACCCAGCATCAGGAGACTGGGAAGGATATGCCACCCGTTTCACCTTTCTTCTAGAAGCTAAAGGGGTCACCAACGATGCCAAGAAGAGGGCGATATTCTTCAGCGTCTGCGGAGAGGAGACATTCGAAATCGCCCGGGCTCTCCTTGCGCCTGATGATGTCGCTACCGTTCCTTACAAAACAATAGTGGAACGGCTGAAGGGGCACTTCTCGCCACAGCCCTCGGTGGTGGCTCGTCGAAATGCCTTCTATGCAAAGCGGCAAGCCCCTGGGGAAACCATAACGGGGTTTGTGACCTCCCTCCGCCAAGCCGCTCGGTTCTGCAACTTCTCAGAGTTGGAGAACATGCTGCGTGACCGCCTCGTCGGTGGCCTGAGGGACGAGAAGCTGCAACGACGCCTCTATGCCAAGAAGGACCTAACGTTCCAGGTCGTTCTGGAGGAGGCCCTGGCAACAGAAGCCGCCGAGAGGTCGATGCAAGAGGCACGGCCGAGTGTGCCGTCCCAACCAAGGGTCCACCAGGAGGACCTCATCGACGATTCAGGATCAGACAGGGAGGAGGTGCACAGAGTACAGCAGCGCACTCAAGCCGTGCACACACCACAGCTGCCTCGACCAGAAGGAGGGAACTGCGCAAGCTGCGGGGAGAATCACGAGAGGAGGACCTGCCGTTTCCGCAATGCCGAATGCAGGCAGTGCAGAAAATCAGGCCACATCGCCCGGGTGTGTCGGGCTCAGCCCACCCGACGCCAGGCATCAGATGACCGCCCCAAGAGCCCCAGGTCCCGGGGCCCAACGCACCAAGGCAACTCGACGGAGACCACGGACTACCAGGTATACCAGTTGCCCCACCCCAACATAGAGAAAATTTATGTAGAGGTACAGATAGAGGGGGCCCCGTGCCGCATGGAGCTGGACACAGGTTCAACCCTATCCATAATCTCGGCACGGACTTTAAGGAAACTGTGCCCTAGTGGGGGTCCCAAACTCAGGCCGGCCCCATTCACCCTCCGGGACTTCCAGAAACGTAAGGTCCCCACAATGGGGGTGGGGACCTTCAGGGTGCAATATCGAGGGCGGACGCGGCAACTGGACTTGCTCGTGGTCAAGGGCTCCTATGTTAGCTTACTGGGATTGGCATGGTTTGGACCACTGGGGCTAGCCGTCACCGGGGTGAACCGCACTAGCTTACAAATGGATGTGGACGCCATATGCAAGGAGTTTCCGGCGGTTTTCGATGGGAAATTGGGACAGTATACGGGCCCCCCTGTTGCCCTACAGCTGGACCCCACAGTACGACCTGTCAGGCTCAAGGCCCGCCGGGTCCCGTTCGCCCTGAAACCCCGTATAGACGAGGAATTGGACCGGCTCGTGGAGCAAGGAGTGCTGGAGCCTGTACCTAATGCCACCTGGGAAACCCCGATCGTCACACCCGTCAAGCCTAATGGTTCAGTCCGCATCTGCGCAGACTACAAATGTACCATAAACAAGGCCCTCATGGCCCACGCATACCCAGTGCCAGTGGTCAGCCATGTCCTCGCCACCCTGGCTGGGTCAAAATTTTTTGGCAAGCTGGACTTGGCCCAAGCCTATCAACAGCTGCCAGTAGATGAAGCCACAGCAGAGGCACAGACGATTGTGACGCACAGGGGAGCGTTCAAGGTAAAGCGGCTGCAATTCGGTGTCAGCGTGGCACCAGGCATATTCCAGAATCTAATGGACTCGCTGCTTAAAGGGATTCCTGGCGTCACCCCCTTCTTCGATGATGTGTTGATTGCCGGGCCCACGACAGAGGAGTTTGACGACCGCCTTCGCACCGTTCTGCACCGTTTCCAGACGGCGGGTCTCAAGGTGAAGCGGGAAAAGTGTCTACTAGGAGTGCCTCAGGTGGACTTTCTGGGATTTATGGTGGATGCAGAAGGGGTCCACCCGACTGGGGACAAGGTACGGGCCATTTGTGATGCCCCAGCGCCCAAGGGCAAGACTGAACTTCAGGCCTTCTTGGGGCTATTGAACTTTTACCATGCCTTCCTTCCCCATAAGGCAGCAGTAGCAGAGCCCCTACACAGACTCCTGGACAAGCGGTCCCCTTGGGTGTGGGGCCAGCGCCAGGAGGCCGCATTCCAGGCAGTCAAGGACTTGCTCGTCTCAAACTCGGTCTTGGCACACTTCGACGAGAGGCTGCTGGTGGTACTAGCATGCGACGCCTCACCCTACGGCATTGGCGCTGTCCTTGGACACCAACTCCCAGATGGAAGAGAGGTGCCAGTGGCATACTTTTCCCAGACACTCACCGCAGCCGAGCGGAACTACTCGCAAATCGACAAGGAAGGTCTGGCAATCGTGAAGGGCGTAAAAAAATTCCATGATTTCTTGTACGGGCGGCCCTTTACCGTGGTGACTGATCACAAGCCGTTGCTTGGTTTGTTTGCCCCCGAAAAGCAGACCCCCCAAGTGCTGTCTCCTCGTGTCCTCAGGTGGTCAATTTTCCTTGCCGGCTACCAGTATGTACTGATTCACCGCCCTGGGAAAGCGATGGGCCACGCAGATGCTCTCAGCAGGCTACCACTACCAGAAACAGGCCCCGACCCAGCACCCGCACAAGAGGTTATGAGCCTGGAGCTGCTTCCCGACCGCCCTATTCAGGCACAAGAAGTTGCACACCATTCCAAGAAAGATAGGGTCATCTCCCGGGTCCTGGACTGGGTGTGGAGGGGATGGCCCAGCAGCAGCCCCGGGCCAGAATTCGCTGGCTACACAACCCGTAAACATGAACTGTCGGCCCACAAGGGGTGCCTGTTATGGGGAAGCAGGGTCGTCGTTCCTGAGCCCCTTCGCAAAAGGGTCCTTGCAGCCCTTCACGAGACACACCCAGGGGTAGTGAGAATGAAGGCCCTCGCCAGGAGTTATGTATGGTGGCCAGGGATTGACGGAGAGATAGAGACCTGGGTCAAACACTGCCAGGCCTGCCAAGAATCCCGCCCAGATCCCCCAAGGTCCCCAGTGCAGTCCTGGGAGTCCGCCCGAGCACCATGGTCACGGCTGCACATGGACTTCGCGGGCCCCTTCCAGGGGAAAACATTCTTCATAGTGGTGGACTCCTACACCAAATGGCTGGAAGTCGCACTGGTACCATCCACTTCTACGTCCGCAGCCATCAAGGTACTACGCAGGCTGTTTGCAACCCATGGACTCCCGGACACTCTCGTCTCAGACAACGGAACCGCATTTACGTCAGAAGAATTCCTGACCTTCACAACGCAGAATGCCATCCGCCACATCCGCTCAGCACCATTCCACCCTGCCACCAATGGCCAAGCAGAGCGCATGGTGCGGACCACCAAGGACACCCTACGCCGCATGACGCAAGGGGACTGGGAGTACCGCCTTGCCACATTCCTTCTAGCACAGCACAGCACCCCCAGCTCAACGACTGGCCGGAGCCCCGCTGAACTACTAATGGGCCGGCGCCTTGCAATCAGACTGGACCGCCTCCACCCCGACAGAGCTCAGGATGAGGTAGTGGTGGGTGAAGGCAGGAACCCCCGGACCTTTGTGGCCCAGGATCCAGTGTACGCAAAGAATTTTGGAGCAGGCCCAGCATGGGTACCCGCCACAGTCACCAGGGTGACGGGCCCTGTGTCATACGAGGTGCTAACAGAGGGGGGGCAATGCTGGCGCCGCCACTGCGACCAGCTACGGCGACGATTCCCAGGAGAAAACCAGGAGGAGGACAGGTCAGAGGAGTCCCAAGGGAACAGTGGGGCATTGAGACCCGTAGAGCAGGAGGGGCCGGCAGGGGAGGCAGAATCAGTAAATACTGAGAGGACCCGAGAGGCCGAAAGGGCACCGGAACCAGAGCCACGACAGAGCGAGCTGGTTGCGCCAGACCAAACAGCCCCATCACAACCAGCAGCCTCGGAACACGAGCCAGAACCAGAACCCCTGACCAGGGAACAGCCTAGGCCGCAACGCACACGTAGGCGACCAGCGTACCTTGAGGACTATGGATGCAACCTCCCAGGCAGGACTGGAACTTAGAGGGGAGGGGTGTTATGTACTGAGTTGAATAGGATCCAAACTGCAGCAGGCTGATTGGTCCTAGAACAATAGGATTGAGATTGCAGCAGTCTGATTGGTCCGCAGGAGCCACCCAATCCAGCTCCAGGTGGAAGTGAATCTGCACTCTGATTCGCATACAGGAGTATCCCGGAATTAGCCAATCACGTGGGGCCCATTGTGTAAATAGTGTATATAAAGCAAACGTTTTGGGGGAACTACAGTCCTCACTACTATGAGCTGAATAAAGAGCATGAAATTCACACTCGACTCCGAGTATCTTTCAGAAGCAATGAACATAAAAAAAGAATTGGTTAATTGAAAAAATAGAACATTGTTGCAAGGCATTTCAGCACAATCATTTTATTATACAACAACTGCACTTTTGTTTCTATTTGTGTCCCTCTAGATGTCTCTTTCATTGCACATTCATGATGATTTATGCTTCTGATGCTATTGGATCACACATGATCCTGCTTACTGTTTATACCTGCACATGTTTTGTGGTGGTCATACTACTTCATTGCCAACCAAAGTTTATCCTGTAAGTTTTCATACCATACAAATGTTTGGGGTTTCTTGTCCAGATTTTGTTGCATTATAGACCCCTCCAGGCAGCAGTAATGTGGATGCAAGAATACACACCTTAATACACACAGTCCAGCAGTCTGCTGGGAAACTTGAAAAGATTGCAGTCTGCTGAGAAACTTGGAAAGACTTTAACTGAGAAACCAAAATGGCTTTCAGAATGATCCTTTAGTAACTTTGGGTTCATGATACTAAGGAACAACTCAAGCTTAAATGGAGCCTTGTGTGTTTATTTTCTGGAACTCTCCTTTCATCAAGCTGCAAATAACCAGATTTGGTTGTGGTCAGATAGCAGTCCAACAAACTCATATGTTCTTCTAAACAGGCATCTGTAACATTGTCAGGGGCCATCATCTTATCCACTTGACTGATGCAGTCATATTCTCCTGAAGTTCTTGATTTCAGTAAGAGGACTGAGGACAAGCTGGAAATGATCCATAGTTCTTTGAACAAGATCCCATTGTTTTCATATATGAGGCTTCCTCTGATGACATTTTGGAGCGCCACCAGTCTGCTTACTATTCACGCTTCTGCATACTATTTGCCAGTCTGTATTTCTTTAGAAACAAGAATATTATTACTTTTGAGAAGAAGAAAGAAAGCCATTGCTAAAACTAATAACTGACTGGCACATTTCCCTTAAATTTATCTTCTCTAATTTACACTCATCCACAAATATACAAACATATAACCAATTGTTATATACGTGCCAGAGAGAGAGAGAGAGAGAGAAAACACATAAGCCAGGCATAGGCAAACTTGGCCCTCTGGATGTTTTGGGACTACAACTCCCATAACCCCTAGCTAACAGGACCAGTAGTCAGGGGTGATGGGAGTTGTAGTCCCAAAACATCTGGAGGGCCGAGTTTGCCTATGCCTGACATAAGCCAACACATACACAGACAGTCTAGTTCTGGATCATAAAGTTATTAGCAATGCAATATTAATCAGACATAAAGGCCACATCCACACTGTACATTTAAAGCACTATTATACCACATGCCTTACCTCAAAGAATCTTGGGGACTGTACTTTGTTAAGGGTCTCCTAACAACTCTCAGCACCCTTAACCAGTTACAGTTCCCATGATTCTTTGGGAGAAGCCATGACTGTTGAAGTGGTAAAAGAGTGCTTTAAGTTTGAATATAGTATGGATATGATCAAAGTCATTAGTGCAATATTTGAGCTTGTTAAAGAAGTGGTTATTAACCCCACTATGTAGAACCAATGACAATACACTCAATGACCTTGGAAGTCGAATGGAATCCAATCTGGAAGTCCGTTCGACTTCCAAAACATTTGGAAACCAAAGTGCAGCTTCTGATTGGCTGCAGGAAGCAGTGGAAGCCCCATCGGATGTTCGGCTTCCCAAAATAGTTCACACACTGGAACAGTCACTTCCAGGTTTGTGGCATTCAGGAGCCAAAACGTTCAAGTACTAAGCTGTTCGAAAACCAAGGTACGACTGTACTGTTGTTTTATACTCTGGGAATTATACAACAGTAAGGGAATCAGAATATTCACAGAATCTGCATATAAGGTTGCATACTGCAAAGTTGTTCCATTGGCACAAGAATGCATGCCTGCACAACAGGTCTTCCTTTCCCTGCATCCTCCAAATTTTCTCCAGAAGCTTGGAAGAAACCCCAGAACAGATTAGGGGTGGAGGAGGCACATGAGGAAAGGGAGTCCCATTGTGCAGGTGTAAGTTATTGTGCTAATCAGATAACTTCCCTGGATATAATCTATGGCAGGCATGTCCAACAGGTAGATCGTGATCTACTGGTAGATCACTGGACATCTGTGGTAGATCACTGGTAGATCATTGGCTCCCCCCAAAGAAGCTCAGCAGCTTTGGCTCTCAACTTTGACCCAAATCACCCAAACACGGATGGCTTTCCTTCCTAAAAAAAGCTCAACAACCTCAACTTGAACCCTGCAAAAGGGGGTAGATCACTGCCAGTTTTTAACTCTGTGAGTAGATCGCAGACTCTTGGAAGTTGGCCACCCCTGATCTATGGGAATGAAATATTACAGAGAGGTTCATTCACTAAATGCCCTTTCTATGAAATTTACACTTTTAAAAATAATGAGTACAGTTCTTCACTACATGAGTTACTTACGCGTTACTGAAAGAGAAGTTGGATCAAGTGTCATGTTTGTGCAATCAGGTACATTCAGCCCATCCATTTCTTCCTTGTCATAAATATTTTGCCTTAAAATATTCATCACAAACCCTTCACTCATTCTAGACTTCATAAACTCTTCATTCTCAGGAGGCACTTGGAACCATAAAAGGTAGGATGCTGAGTTGTTTTCTTTACTGTAAGAAGGAAAGAAGCTTTGTGGGGATGAGAAGCCATTGGGTTATACAGCTATTCCTTCCCCCTACTTTCAATACTCTTCATGAGGTAATGTGATAAATTTGGGAGCAAAAAACAAAGAAAGACTGGGGTGTTCTCCTCTGCATCAAAGGAATGTAAACTGGCAGTATAATGACAATGATAATGATTAATATACCCTGTGCATCTAGCTGCGTTTCCCCAGCCACTCTGGGCGACTCCCAACAGAATATTAAAAACACAATAAAACATCAAACATTAAAAGCTTCACTGAAGAGGGTTGCTTTCAGGTGTCTTCTAAAAGTTAGTTAGTTGTTTATTTCCTTGATATCTGATGGGAGGGCATTCCACAGGGTGGGCTCCACTACCGAGAAGGCTCTCTGCCTGGTTCCCTGCAACCTCACTTCTCGCAGTGAGGGAACCACCAGAAGGCCCTCGGAGCTGGACCTCAGTGTCTGGGCTGAGTGATGGGGGTAGAGAAGCTCCTTCAGGTATACTGGACCAAGGCCATTTCATGTTGGAGTGGTTTAAAAAATAAATCTCTCTGTGAGTGTGTACCAACAACTTTTCAGAACCCCAAAGCTATATTGTAGGGCTCCTGCATCCTTAATCATTGTGAAGAGGAATGCATGTAGCTTGCTGGGTGGACTGTTATTGCACCAGCCACCCTTAATACTTTAATAGCAACAGGTTAGGGCTGCCATACAGCTGGATTTTCTCAGACATGTCCAGGAATCTCTTAGAAAAATGGTGTCGTGGCGGATTTTTGCTGAATTGGCAAAATGTCTGGGTAAACCCAGACATATGGCAAGATGGCTAACAAAAAATGGGGGGTGTTCCCCCCAAAAGCTCAACAACTTCAACAAAAAAAGAGCCTCTGTCCGGATTTTCACTTTGGGGGAGAATGGTAACCCTACAACAGGTGGTGAGTGCTGAACGAAGTAGAGCCAAAACAGGGCCACCAAGAAACAATTTTTTTAAAAAAGTGGACTGAACATTTTAAGAAATCGAATAAAATTTCTCAACACACTCCCCCCCCATTCAGTTTCAGGTGTTCTAAATCACATAATTGATTCCTTGGAGTTGATTCCCCTTTCCTACCTGAAGGAAACAACTTCAGCCATGACAAAATAACGCCCAAGTGCAGGTGAATGACTGTATACATCTGTAAGCTTGAGAGAGAAGACATTAATTACTGACACATATTATTCACTTATCTATTTATTTATTGCATTTATGTCTCTCTAAGGAGCTCCGTGTGGTGTACATGGTTCTCATCCTCTTAGTTTATTCCCAACATCAACCTTGTAAAGCAGGTTAGGTTGGGAGGCAGTGACTGGCCCAAGTTCAACCACTGGGCTTCATGTGTTTTCATTTTGTACTTTTATGTTGTGAACTGTCCTGTGATCTTTGGATGAAGGGTGGTATGCAAATTTAACAAGCAAAGGCTATGAACCCAGGTCTCTCCCAGGTCCTAGAGCAACACACTAACGACTGCACCACACTGGTTCCTGATACTGCACATTGCATTGATATTGTTTAGCTATTCTCCATGACACTCCATGATATTATGGGGTATAACACTTCAGAAATGTCAGCTACAGAGTTACAAATTACTTTAGATAAATAGTAAGTCTCCTTCTGACATTTTGCTTGCCTAAATTACATCCTGCCTTCTTTCCTTGAAGGCAAAAGTATACCTTCCTATCACTTTTGTTTCCCAACTAGTTCCCAAGTAGCCACTCTTCCTGCTTTTCTAAGGGGGGGGGATATCTTAACATTCTGACTAGGTTACCCAAGGGATTACCGATATGCACAATGAAAATACCACCATCAGTTGGACCAGGCTCCGTGTAGCTTAGAAGGCCCTGGTGTAATTATCACTGCATCATATTATTCCCAGGGACATTCCTGGAAGGGGGGGTGCAGCTGACCTGTTTGGGGAATGAGAGGAGTCATCTTCTTCCCCCAAGAATGCTCCTGGGAACGACTAACACCAGAGGCCCTGACTTGCACCCAAGATTGAGGGGGCCCAGTGCATGGCGCGCTTGTGAGTTCATGTGCGCAACAAGCATTGTTGGGAGGAGGCTGAGTGTGGATCCCAGCATGATATAGCTTCAATGGCTGGTGGCTCCTCCTCTCTCGCACTCAGGAGCCAGCCACTGAAGCTGTGCCATGCTCAGCTCAGCACTTGGCCTCCTCCATCCCCTCAACACTGAGGGGCTCCTAGCAGATATTGGGGGGCAAAGACACTGGTGCCCCTGGACAACACATTGTGACATAGGAATGATCTCATTGGAATATTCTATTCAAAATGGAGAGGGATACCTTGTTTGGCTGATTGTTGCCACCCCAAGCAACAGTAAGGATGGATGGCTCACCATAGAGCCATTCTGAACAGATTCCATTTCTCCCAGAACTGGATCCATGTTCCCTTGTTGATGGGTGGACAATTCCACCCACTTTTACAAAGAGGGAGGGAGGTGCTAGGGATTGGTCCAAGGGCTGCCTCCTTATTTCTTTAACCTTTTAAATATTTTAGTTTGTTTAGAGCAGCTTTGTGGCTGCAGTGTGTGTGTGTGTGTGTGTGTGTGTGTGTGTAAACAAACTTCCAAGAAATGACTGTACATGATAATGTGCAGTCCCTACCTGGAAATTGTACAGGGTGGAGGAGATGACTGTCCCATCTTTCCCTCCTTACACTGACTGGCAGTAGCTCATCAGGCTTTCAGATAGAGGACAATTCTCTTCCCTATCTGGAGATGCCTGGGATTGAACCTGGGATTCTCCACATGCATGACAGATGCTCTGTTACTGACCTATGGCCCATCTGCTAAGGATGAGGCTCTTGTGGCTTATAAGAATGGGACAGAAAATATGCTCATGTGTGAGATCATGTGTCCTTTGAGTCAGAAAGGACCATGAAGATCATCTGGTCCAATGTACTGCTTAATGCAGGATGAATAAAGTGGCAGAATGAATAAATACAGGAGGAGACGTAAAGGAAGTTCTGTTGCACCACCAGAAACTGTTCAATTTGTGCAATGATGCCACTGGATACCACTATGGGACTTTAGCTGGAAAACTTACCCTCTTGCTAAGATTTTCAAAAATCAACTTAAATGCTGATTCTGAGAGCTCCAGGTCAGGATTAGTACAGTGAATTTTTAATATCCCTGTGAAATTATGAAAACTGCCATTTGCTATTGATTCAGGGTCCCAGTAGTCATCTTCATCTATGTAAACCCCTAGAATAATAAAAAAAGTATTTGTAGTAACTCTCAAAAGCTAGCCAATATATTTTTCATCATATAGTGAGTAATAATAATAATAATAATAATAATAATAATAATAATAATAATAAAAATAAAAATTAGCCCCTTCCTCTCGATGAGATGAAACCCATGTCTATATTTCAATTTCATTAAACCAAGATCAGTAGTTTGGGCTGTTGGAGGACATCTAGAAAACCTCCTGCTCAGTGCAGGAACCTTGCAAATACAGCCCATTCCACCCCATGTACCTGTGAACAGCAGTGGGTGGGCAGAGAGTAGAATGATGGCTTGATGCCCAGCCATATACCTGCATTCAAGCACAGATGAGTCTATGTGCATACAAACTGCACGTGGAAAATTCAATTCACATGATCAAGCTTCTTGAAAAAGAGGCATGGAAAAAATGTGAAGCAAATAAATAAAACCAGTGACCTTGTCTTTGAGAAGTTTTCTAAGTATATGTACAGTCTGTACACATTTAGGCTCTTTCACACTCTCCCCCTCATACATTTTTAATTGAATGTTCAATACACATGCAGATGACATGATTACATTTACTCCCAGGGCTAAATTTAAAGCAGAAGTAATGCTAGCATACCCAGACACTGGTGGTGCCTCTCTTTCACAGCATATAGACACAACTGTCTCTTGGGACCTAACTAGACACAGTGCATGGGATGCATAGTATCATGTGCTCTGTACAAATAAAGCGGCTGTGGTGAAAGTTCAGATTGGAATCACAGTGCTCAGGAGGGGAATTTAACACTTAGCTGTTTTATGCAAACACACATGCTTTATGTGTAATAAACATGTTTCACTTTCAGTGTTGATCTATAACCCCCCCCCCAAAAAAAAATTAAAAGTGTGTTGAAAACTGAATAAGTCTGAAAGCCATTTTTAAACCAACTATAACATGTTAAATTTTGAATGCTCTGTCAGTTTTGCATCATAGTCAAAACAACTCCCATCATCCCTGACCTCTGGTCCTGTTAGCTAGGGATGATGGGAGTTGTAGTCCCAAAACATCTGGAGGGCCGAGTTTGCCTATGCCTGTCAAGACAGCTTTGTGAGGAGGAATCCTAGTTTTTCTTTCATAGATGGAGAAAGGTGAGAGACATTGCCCAAGATCACATAAGAAGTTCAAGGCAGAGGTGAGTGTTGATTCCAAGTCTTCAGATAAATGTCTAACTGCAGGGATAATGCTGGTTTTAAATTCTGTGCCATTTCTAATCCACAGGAGTACCCCTCCTCAAACAGAACTATCATAGAAACACTGTCTGTATACACACTCTACATTTAAAGCACACACACCCAATAATCCTGAGAACTGTAGTTTGCTAAGGGTTCTGGAAATTGTAGCTCTGTGGTGATAAATTATAGTTCCTAGGATTCTTGGGTATGTGTTTCCTTAAAATGTATGGTGTGTACGCTGCCATAGAAGTCCCAATCTAGATGACTACATTAAGTCCCATTGCAATCCTATACCCACTTACCTGGAAGTAAGGCCTGTTGAACTCAGTAGGACTTACTTCATTCAGTATAGACATCATATAAGGACTGCCCTGTTAGTCACAAGTAACTTGAGATGGATTGAAACCATGGTGGGGAGCAGCTCTCCCCACATATTTTTGATGTCATTTCATATTGGAAGAAGGGTACATACCTGAATAGAAAACTAAACTTAGAATAGTCATAAGAATCAACACCAGAAAAGCGGAAGTTAAAATCATCCACAGCTTGCATTTCCAAAAAACAATTTCAAAACATGACTTGAAGTAGGCTGTCGTCTGTCACAAAAAAGAGTAAAAGGGGGGAAATATGTTAATAAGTTATGTGAAAGATTGAAAGCAATCTCTAATTGAATTATTCCAACACACATGTCTTAGATTTGAACTTGTAGATCAAGGTAACCAATGCCGCTAAATGTTGTTGAACTATGGCTTCCATGACCCCCGGCCATTGCTCAAGCTGGATGGGACTGACAAGAGTTGGAGTCCAACAACATCTCAAGGGCATCATTCTTCCTACCCAAAGTCTATAACAATATTGGAAACCTCAAAAGGAGATGTTGGAGCTCGGAACTCAACAAGTAGAAGCTGTCATACTAAGTTCCTAGCTTGAAGAGCTAACTGTTACACCTTTAGTAAACATCTGTGTTTGCTAAGCAGGATGTTTGCTATCACATGCATACTTGCTTAAACCAGCACCTTCTTTGTTGAGAATAAAGAGCAATAGGATTACAACAGTTTCAGGTGTGAATAGCTGTAGCCTTTGAAATCCATGGTCTTGCACCATAAATATGATAGTGAGCACATCACATTAAAAAAAAAAATAGAGTTGCAACATGTGCATGACTACCTAGGAATAAATCACATGCAGATTTAAACATTTTATTTTAACAACTGAGACCTGCAATAAAATGTTGCAGTGTTGAGTGCCTGACTGCACTGTTCACCCATTGTACTGTTGACCGTATTGTTTGCTACCCCACAATACTCCATTCCATCCCTCCTCTCACCAGATTCCCACCTTCCCAACATGTTAGGTCCCCTACCACCACCAAGATTTGTTTGTACTTCAGCAAGCCTTGGGGATCACCTCAACCTGCTGATAGCAACATCTTGTTTGTGTGTTATGAATTGTTTGCTCTGTAAGAAGCAACACTTTGAGAACTGAGATTGTTGTTAGCATACTGAATTTTAATATCTGAACTTGTAAAAGTATATATCTTTTATTTATGTGCAGATTCCCCACCCTCCCACTCTAAGAACTGTTAATGACTGGGGGGGGGAGTGATAACCCTTTTAAAGCAGCAACCTTAGAGACATTTACCTGTCCCATTGAACTTGATGGCTCTTGCTTCTAAGCAGATATACATAGGGCTTAATTGTAAAATAATCAAAATCCACATTGGTTTTACTAGTCGAAAGCCATGTATACATAACATACATAAATGTAAGACTTTTGATAATGGAAGGGTTTAAAAAAATACCATGGCAACATGATTGTTCTAAGAACACAGTCATTTGTGATTGAATCATTTAAGGTTCTAGTCCAGGAAAGTAGATCTAGAGTACTCAAAACTGCACACTCAAAAAGCTAAAATCTACTGATTAACTGTTTTAAGGAAATGGGAATTAAGGTTGCCTACAACTCAGCATTAAAAAGAGAGAGAAATCTCGAGAACCCAAATTCACGTATTTGCCCATCCTACGCATATTGTAGATGGCAGATATGGGGGCTAAGAGAGAGTGGCTTGCCTAAGGCTCCCAAATCAGTTTATGGAGAGAGAAAGATTCATTTTGACTGGAGCATGCCTTTTGAAATGTCACTTTTCAAATTACTAGATCTATTAGCAAACCAAAACAGCTGGTATTCTGCTAGCCAAGCAAATACTTGAGCTCCAGGATCAAGTACAAATTAGATACCTATTGGTATAGATCTTAATGTGAACCTACCTAATTTGCATGCCCTAAAACCATACACAAAGCAAAATGCACTGTCCCTCAGAATACACCATTCTCTGAATTTTGCGACATGGTTCTCCAATGAAAAAAATGAATATACACAAAGGCATACACTAGGGAAAAGTGTGCATAAAACAACATGCAAAAATGCATTATATTTGGGGTAACTGTTTGCCAAAATGTGTACATTAGATAAAACTGAATGCATGAATGTGTATATTAAGAGAACACACACACACACACACACACACACGGAAATGCTGGTGAATTTTCATGACAACTTTTTTAAAAGTTGCAAACTGATGTGGAAATGTGGCAAGATTAAGATTAGAAAAATGAGGAAGTGAGAGAAACTGAAGCTGGCTGATTCGTGCATTGCTACACTCCTGAAACTGATATGTTGGTATACTTAGTGAGAAACAGGTGTTGTATCTGTTAAATAGGGGGTGTTTCACACTGAATTTCCCAATTTCTCTGTGTGATACACACACATACACACACACACGTGTGTGTGTGTGTGTGTGCGTGCTAAAGTCAAAGCTTGTCCCAAGAGAATTCTTTATTAATCCGGAACAATACAGGTCAATTGTAATAACACATTTTTACCAAACAGAAAATGAATAATTCAGTGGCCTACCTCATTATGGGCTTCAGGATTAAGAGGCTCATGCTCCCGTTCTTCATTGCTTAATGTTGGTAAATCAATGGTCTCATGGCCATTCATTGCTTCTAATTCCCAGTGAAGAACTTTTCAACACAGGACACGTGAGCAGGAAAAACTAACTTCCTCTGCATTTTTAGCCCTGGGTATGTTTCTGATAACACGCCAAAGCCGAAAAGTTTCTATTGTTCCCATGTCCCATATCCTGTGCCCCTGAAACAGGACAATAGACTGGAATGCTTCAAAACAAAAACAAAAAAACAGATTTCAAGTGAGCTCTTGGAAAAATCAATACGTAAAAGTTGAGAAGTCCCAGTTTTATTGGCGTTCGGGAAATGCAAAGTCTCGTTCGAGGGTTGTGCAAAGAAAGGCTGGATTTTCCAGTTTGGTAAGCCTGCCTTCTGCAGACACAAGCAGGTAATATAACCTGAGGCAGCCCAGCCCTTGCTGGAGTGACAAATAAAAGCTCATGCTTGTACAAGAATGAAATTAGATCCTAGACAGGGATGGCCTTATTAGATATCAAAGAACGCTAGCACAAAAAACTGTGATTGTAGGTGAGAGCTGGAAAAATTCAAATTATATACAAAGCTTCTTTTGTATGACAGTGGCTAATTGCTAGACTAATAACTACATAAATCTAGATAAGAGTCTTGCCTAAAGGACCCCAGGAGAACCCTGGCATTTTCATAGAACATTTGATCATTAATTCCTTGAAAGAATTTTGCAAATATAGACTTGGACCTACTAAGCCAACTGGGAAAGAATGAAATATAATATTAAGGCTTAACTCCTAATGCACACTTATTTGAGAGTAAGTCACATCAAACACAATGGCACTTACAGTACCTCTGAATAAACAAATGCAGAATTGTAACATTAGAGTACTGTTGCAAGGGTTAATAGCACAACATCCTGCATGTCTACTTAGAAGTACTGTAAGCCCCATTGACTTCAGTGGGATTTATTCCTGGGTAAGTGAGTTTATTATTGCAACTTTAGAGTCTGTTTATTACTCTTGAGATATCACACTTGGTTTCCATGTCTGTAAAAGCATGTCATCTGAGACTATAGTTATACGTCTTCAACTTCACAGTGACTAGTTCAAGCTAAAGCATGTCTACCCAGCAGTAAATGCCATTGAGCTCAATATTAAATGTATGTTTGAACTTAAAGTGCCCTGACCTGCCAGTGAGGCTATCAGGGGAGAAGCCTCTGTTTCAAGCAGTCCTCTAGCCAAAGTTCTGTCCAGCCCAATCCAGTTTTAAAGATACGAAGAAACAGAGAATGACTTGAAATTATCCAGCAGTCAGTTCTGGACACCACTGAAGCCATGTGGGTCACCTGTTCTTTGTCTTCCATACTATAGTGAGACACGTTTCTGTTTAAATTATAGGAATTATTTCTTAATTTGCATCATTCCAGACATATCAGTTAGCACACACTAATACAAACCTTTTCTCCTCTCTTCTAATAATGCATTTATTCCTCCTTTTTCTTTTCTTTTCGATAAATCTTACATGGTCAATTTACCAGCCAGGGAACAAGGGTGTATGAAGAATTCTAAATACAAATGGGTGCTGTTGCACACATGACTCCACCCCACGGTTCCTACAACCAAAATACAGACATGTAGCCCTGTTTCTGATACATGATTTCAGAGCAGCAGACCGGGAGTAAGCATGGACAACTAGCCTGTGTCTTCTTAGAAGGTGGCACAATGGGTCAGTGTGTCTGCCTGTTAACCGGAAGTTTGGTGGTTCGAGCCCACCCAGGGACAGCTGAGGGAAGGATTCCTGCATTGCAGGAGGTTGGACTAGATGTCCCTGAGGGTCCCTTCCAACTCCACAATTCTATGATTCCCTCACCCTCGTTATTGCAATGGTTTGAAAGTCCTGCCCCATGCACGGTTGCATCATGGTAAAGGTGGTTTGCAATAGGAAGTCATCCTTCTGGCCAAGAGAAATGCATTTTTTGTGGTCAGTCTACCTTTCTATTTTTCTTTTTGTGAAGAGTTGGGGTGCACTGTTGCACTGATTATATAACAATTATGTTATGTATAATCACAAATATGTATGTGATTACACTATACCCTTCCTGTTAACATGATCGTTTCAGGTGGTCTTTTCCAGGGGTCCTGTGAAAATGAATACGATCACTGCTCACTCAGATCACTGGTGAATTTGCAACCATCTTTCTGAGAAACATTAGACATCCCATGGCAGGTGTAGTATTGACCTAAGTGCATTTGTGTTTGTTCTCACCATGCACATGGTGGACCATCCCAAAATGAACAGTGATGTTAACCAGTCCTTTCATGTAATGGATATGAGTCACTTTTTGCTCAACTCATCTTATATTGCAATCCAAATGAGCACATTTTATTTACACAACTCATAGTAAATAGTTTCCTGTTCCCACAGAAGCCCCAGTTTGAAAATGACAATGCTACTCTTTAAAACTTCCATAAGCTGAATAGGAAACATGGAGTTTAAATTCTGTCAGAGCCATTTAAAAGAAACCCAATAAGAAATGTCATATAAAAAGGTTTCTGTTTTGTTTTTGCTTTTTACCAAAATTAGTTTTAGTTTCAATTCTTCCAAAGGCCTTAAGGTTTTACAGTTTTAAAAGCCCTGTGGAGATCTCTGGGGACACACTTGTAGTTTCAAAACAACAACCACCAAGTACCTGTGGAGCAAATGCAGACTTTGGAATTTGAAAGAGCTGGATAACATTTTATTCATTACATAATTTATTTCTTTTAGATTCCTGACTGATGCTATTCTCTGAGGTTCAGACTCAGAAGGAATGAAACATGGTCTGTATGGAAAACAAATAGAACTATGGCATAGTTGCTGTTTATGTGGATGTTCACGCTGTTTCCTCCAGAAACCGTTACCAACTCTGGACATTTTCAGAATGGATTGAACTAACACACACACACACACACACACACACAAAAAAAAGGCATTGTATTGGGAAAATATGCTTTGTAGAAATGTGTATATTAGCTAAAAATGCATACAGTTTAAGCTGTAGTCCTATACACACTTATCCAAGAGGATGTTCCGTTGAACTCAATGGGATTTACTTCTGAGTAAACGTGAGTAGGATTACATTGTTGGTCCTTTTTTGCATAATACACTTAAGTCACTTTTCTGCATCCTGGGCTTTCATCTAAACAAGAAAAGTCTTGCATCTCTTCCCAGAAGATTCTCAGGCTTTGTCAGACAAATGCTTTTTTAATATCCTTGTGTTTTGTCAATTTTACTTTTTGCTTAACTTGACCTATTTTGGGAAAAGATTTATAATGAAATGAAGAAGGTGTTGAAAAACACATTTAAAAAGAAACCAGAAGCCTTTTTACTGGGTATCCTAGGCCAAGAGATTCCAAAATGTGATAGAACTTTATTTATGTATGCCACAACAGCAGCTAGAATTTTGATAGCTAAGAATTGGAAGACAGAAGAAATACCAATGATTGAAGAATGGCAGATGAAAATGATAGACTATATGGAGCTTGCTGAGATGACCAGGAAACTTCGTGACTGGAGGGACAACGCAGTGGAAGAAGAGTAGAAGAAATTTAAATTGTATCTTAAAAATCATTGTATGATTGAAAATTAGATATAATTTGGAAGGAAAGATAGACTGCAGATTTAAAATTTGGTTAAGTGTGTGGGAATTGTGAGAAATGAGTTAAGATATTAGATAAGATTAATGTTTTTTATAGTAAAGTAAGATATTTAAAGATGGTAAGAAATTACTAAAGATGATTGACAAGGAACGCAAGAAGTGGAGATGGGAGGAAGTCAAGATACAATGTAAAGGATAGAAGTTAGTGATAATAATATGTTTTTCTTTTTCTTCATTTTTAATGTAGGTTTGTTTTCTTTTTTATGGTTGTATTGTTTTGTATTTGTTTGTTTTATTGTTGTTTTTTATTATTGTTTTTCTTTTGAAAAAATTAATAATTTTTTTTTAAAAAAAAAACTTGACCTATTTTGTTTAATTCAATATAGTACAGCTTTGATACCCTAGGTAGTATTACATCTGCACAACTCATTACTATAAACTCACATGTCCATCCACGCGGGTGGCGCTGTGGGTTAAACCACAGAGCCTAGGGCTTGTCAAACAGAAGGTCGGTGGTTCAAATCCCCGCGACGGGGTGAGCTCCCATTGCTTGGTCTCTGCTCCTGCCAACCTAGCAGTTCAAAAGCACGTCAAAGTGCAAGTAGATAAATAGGTACCACTCCGGGGGCAAGATAAATGGCATTTCCATGTGCTGCTCTGGTTTGCCCGAAGTGGCATAGCCACGCTGGCCACATGACCTGGAAGCTGTACGTCAGCTCCCTCGGCCAGTATAGCGAGATGAGCACCACAACCCGAGAGTTGTCCGCGAATGGACCTAATGGTCAGGGGTCCCTTTACCTTTACCTTACACTCACACAGTGTTGTAGCCAAAGTCAGTGATACTCAGAGTGGGCCCAGTGAAAGAAACGGGAATTTCAATTAACCTACTCTGAATATAACTTAGTTGGATACAACCCACCCACACAATATTGTGTGTTGTGTACTTGGGTAATTAACCTGAGTCATGGAAGGTGCTTTCCATGTGAAAATACCACTGTATCAGAATCTAGATTTGTCATCACATTTATTTGAGTATACATGTAAAGGAAGAATCTAAATGCATACCTTAAGTTTATGCAGTCCAGCAGCCTGAAATTCTGAATTCACTTTGAAGCTGCAATCTTTTAATGTGTGCCTGGAACCCATTATCTTTCCAATGGAATTTTCTCTTGTTTTCTTTTAGTGTTTAGTCCCTTTCACTCTCCATTGGCTCTTTCTTAACCAGACAGGGGAGAATGTGGGAATATTCTCTGTTATCGCTCAGGAGGTAAAACTGCAGATGAATCATTAACTGTGCTAGTGTGTTGCTTCACTTTTCCACATAACCCGGACGTCCAGAGTTCATTCACGGTTATTTAGCTTCAGTATAACTTAGTATATCGCTCATCTGTTATTTGTTTATCTGTTTATTGCTATGTTACGGCACTACACTTTTCGTACTTACCACTTTCTGAGCAAGAGGAAGTCGCAGTGGCAGGTGTTTACAAGGTTAATGTTGACAAGTCATGTTGTGCTCCCATAATGCTTGATGTTGGTCATTTCATTTCATTTTAACAAGTTGAATGTAGAGGAGCAAGCAGATACTTAGGCAGCTTGTATAACAAGGTCAGGTAACCTCTGACCCTCCGAAAGCTAGAACTGATGTGAGTCCAACAGTATATGGCCATACCAAGCACAGATTAGCCATACTTATTATATAAGTACTTATTGTATAAGCCCTTTGAATTCCCTAAAGTTACTTCCATCTAAAAAAAAAATCAGACTGTTTCACTTTCATTAGCCCCATCACCAACTGAAAAACTGTTTTTTCCAACACCAACCTTGGAAGATAGGTAGGGCATGCATTCATTTGGAAACATTGACTGTCGAACTGTTTAGAGGAGCCAGTGTGGTGTTGTGGTTAAGAGTGGTAGACTCGTAATCTGGTGAACTGGGTTCACGTCTCCGCTCCTCCACATGTAGCTGCTGGGTGACCTTGGGCTAGTCACACTTCTTTGAAGTCTCTCAGCCTCACTCACCTCACAGAGTGTTTGTTGTGGGGGAGGAAGGGAAAGGAGAATGTTAGCCGCTTTGAAACTCCTTCGGGTAGTGATAAAGCGGGATATCGAATCCAAACTCTTCTTCTTCTTCTTTTGAAATCACCGCTGTCCACGGGGGTTCCGGTGGCTGCCATGGTGAAGAGCACCTACCCCCCTCTTCGGCTGGTGTGTCAACTGTGTCATTTCCCAATCAGGAATAATGTAGTCACTGTGGCACATGTGTTGGTGTCCTTATATTTAGCCTGTTGCAATGTGTTCTATGTGGGGCAGACTGTGGCTGGTGCAGAATAATACCGCCTAGATGGTGCTCTTTATTGAGTGCATGTTACACACCATTGCTGAAGGATTGGCTGCCTATTAAAAGCAAACCACTTTAAAAATCATGTTACTTCCATTTAAAGCAACTTTGCAATAGGGCTACCCAAAAGACCAGCAAAGACATTTAGATCAACAAATGAAACCTGATTATATTTGCCAAGACCTAATGATTTTTGGCTTATGGTAACATGGTAGTGGGCGTTTTCACTGGTGACACCAGTGTTGTGGATTTCTCTTCCTGCTGAAATATTACCATTCCACTGACTCTCAAAGTCACACCTGCTTAAGCAAATATTCCCCTGATCTTCTAAATGGAACCTCTTCTTTTGATTGCTCTTTTAACTAGTGCAACTGTTACACTGTTTTAAGGGGCTTGTTTGCTGCACATTTTAATTAATGGATGTTTTCATGTTTTGATGAAGTTGTTTTATTATGTATTTTAATCTTGACTAGCTGTATCTATACTCATTATTTTGCTGTTGGCTTTTATTTGTTTGTAAATGCCATGGGAATATCTTCTTGAAATGAAAGGTGGCATATAATTTCTTCTGAATCATCACAATCAACTGAACATTGCATCTTAGTTTCTCTTGATGCAAATTTGTCCATGGTATCCTTTATGTTTATTTGGAAGGATACCATAATCATAGTCATAATCTTAGATATGTTTGGTCACTGATCTGATATTCTTCTTTCACTATTCCATTCATACCAATATGCTCCTTTTTGTTTAAGGAATGTCTGCCCATGTCAACATCCCACAAGTTCCTCTATATCTGAAATCCAAAAGAAGAGGCACTCTTCTCTTTCTGTAGTCTTCCAACAGTGGCAAACCTTGGGGGGTCTCAAATTTCAGCGGCTCCCTGTGCAGTCAACATTCACCCCACCCCACCTCTCACCTTCTACTCTCGAACATAGTTACGGTGCCCCCTAGGCTCCGTGTCTTAAATCCACCTCTGTTTGCAAAGTTACTGAGGTGTAAGAGTGGGCAGTTGCCTCTTGGCATATTCAGTATCATTCAAAGCACACACAACCTGAAGGACTACCCACCATAAAAGGAAAAGACGGGACTACTAGCCATGATGGCTATTCTCTGCCTCCACCATCAGAGACAGCATACTTCTAATTATGAGTTGCTGGAAACCACCAGGCAGGAGAGAGTGCTCTTGTACTCAGATCCTGCTTCAAGGTTTCCCACAGTCCTCCAGTTGGCCACTGTGAGATCCAGATGCTGGACTAGATTGGCCTTTGTCCTGCTCCAGCAAGGCTCTTATGTTCTTAAGTGTGTGTGCATTGCTTTGCATTCTGTGGTGAAAGAAAGGCAGGTTATAAATAAACATTTACAGCCAAAGTCCTCTGGTGAAGTCCTTTTGCTTTTATTTTCTCTTGCTTTGCTTCTCAATCTCCCTTGCTTTTGTGTATAAGGCTCCCAGATAGTTTCCTCTCCAGGAACTGACCACATGCAGACCTGCTTATCTTCAGCAAGGTTGCTGCCTCCTATGCCTTCAAATCATGGAACATATCACTGGCATTCTAAGATCTACTGGTGATTTAGATTACATTTGCCAGGCCAGAAGCTGTGCTTTACAAACAAAATTAAAAAGAGGGAGCTTAAATACAAGGTGTAATGTGAATAGTCTCAGTGAAATGAAAGTGGCTCTAAATGCTAGCAGGAAGGACATAGTTTGATTGTACATAAGGAACTTGACAAAACAAGGATGTTGAACAGACTTTTCACTCAAACTGATGGAACAATCTCTTTGGCTTAGCTTGTTACACAGTTAGCTAAAGGTCCTATACAATTCATTATCTAACCTAACACTCATATTACCAGGAGTTGATGATGGGTGGAATGGTTAAAAAGTCCACTGAGGAGAGCAACATAAAACAGGAACTCTGAAAGAATGAAGAATCTTGTGGCACCTTGAAGACCAAACATTTTACTATGGCATAAGCATTTGTAGGCTAACAGCCCACTTCTTCACTGTACCAAAATGTTAGCCTAGGTTACAGGCGTATATCCATAGTGACATCAGAAGAAAATGAAACGTAGGAAGAACAGACAGTAATAACTTATTGAAATAACTCATCACTGCATTTCTGAATTTCATTTAGCTTTGACCTCACTGTTTATAATCCCCTTCTTCTTCCAACAATTAGTATCTATAGACTTGTAACTCAGGATAACACTTCGTATATCTGATGAAGTGGGATATTGTCTGTGAAACTTTATACTTGTTAGCCTTTAAAATGCTGCAAGAGTTTTTGACGTTTTTGCTGCAGCCAACCAACCAACCAACCAACCAACCAACACAACCACCTTCTGGAAACTGACAGAGAAGGGAAATTGAAGCTTTATCAGTCTCTAACTCCCATCCCAAAAATTAAAGCATCCTTTACTTTCAGTATATTTGATATCTTCTGAGATCTTCCATCTCAGAAATGGACAAATTTGGTTGTCAGGGAAGAAGAAAGCCTGCATGCCTCTTAACAGCAAATCATCAAAAGCAAGATCAAAGTTAATGCAAAGCAGAAGCTGCATCCAAGTACTTGCAGGCAGATACTGATCAAATGTGCTACTCCATTTACCCATACCTGTTGATGGAACACCAAGAAAATAAACAAAAACAGTGAAATAAACCTTGTGGTTGTGTTCATACTGCTCTTTGCAGTGGGAAACATTCACTGATTTTTCTCTGCTTAAATTTTATATATATATTCCATATATTATATATTCCATTATATATATTCCCAGTATATCTGTAATGTTTCTCCTTTATCATAGTATAAATCCTGCTTGGTTCATCAACAAGAATGTGCGCATACTTTTGGCTTTCTCTAGAACTCATCTGTCATTTTGTGTATTGACGAATCCAGTCATAAAGTGTTGTGATTTTGGTGTAAACGCCAGGGCGATTCCGTCGAGCACATCCTTCACCCCAGCTGACAATGCCTGTAAGGTACCATCTGTTCCCTCTTCCTAAACAGGCTAACGGACCTCCAGAGTCACCCTAAAAGGAAGGACAGAAGCCTCATTTTTTGCTTCATTGCATAACTAATGCATATTTGCAGTTAGGATTGTGTTATGATACACACTTTCACATTTGTGCTGTTTTATCAATTCTTATACAGTCATTGCCAAAACCCATAAGTCACCAAGTGCAATTGTGGTCTGATGATCTATTGTCTATCAGGTTCACATGGGATTAGATGGTACTTGTTCCCTGATGGGTGCGACTGGTTAAATGAATGCTTGGACTCCTGTGATTAGTGTTATTGTCAACACTGTTTGGCACAATGTGTGTGATTCCCATCTAACATACTAGTACTGCAGTCTAGACAACATGCTTTTACAGGTACACGACTTGAGCCAGGATTCGGAAGAGAGTCACCATGAGGAAGCCTGATTCCACATAGCCTCAGAGATCCAGGAGATTAGGTTACTATGTAGGCCTATGTTGCATGTGCCTCAGATATTATTTTATTTTCCTCCAACATCAAGGGCAGAAAGGAATGAAGTCAAGGTTGATATGGCTCAAGAAGGCATATGTGAGTACAAATTGGTACTCATTTAGTATTCAAATGCAAGTATTCTTGAAATTAAAAGTTAAGAAAATAATTTTTAAAGAATCTTTAATTGACACCTCAGATAATTTTCTAGTCATGCTTGGAGTAGGCCCATTGAAATCAATGGGACTTAAGTTAGTCATGACTAACTTAACTCCCATTGATACCATTGTGGTTAGGTTTATTTAAAAAACTTATATCCTACCTAATTTTCAAAATAAACTCAGTGGGTCTACTCTGACTAAGTCTGGATCCACCATCGTCCAGGAGTAAGGTTCTTGCTCCATATTTAAAGGGAATTGCCGATGACTCGAACGAAGCCAAACTGAGATACCTACTGAATGATGAAGACCCTCCAAGATCACTTGCGGTTGCCAGATTTCTGATCACTGTCTTATCCCAAAAGAAGAAAAACAGACTTCTGGGTGGATTAGACATTCCTTTTAAATCATGACTCAGGATGTAATTATGTGTTATCTTAATTGATGTTTTTATAATTTTATAAATAGGGGGTGATGTTTTATGTTGTAAATTTACTGCTTAGTCTGTTACTTTAAAGTCCTTTCAAAGTTCTAAGTAGAAAGGCTAAGTATATATATGTTGTTTGAAAAATCGTGCGTGATGGGCCAATGGCTGTAATAATAAATATCTATCTATCTATCTATCTAGTCTGGATCCAACCCAGAGATGTCTAATGTCTTTTGTTATGGGAATAAGAAAACATTCCTGGAAAAAAATAATTTTGAAAGGACTGATGTACAAATCAGTGTCACTTTTCACAATCATTTTCCACTTTACCTGACATGCATCAATGCCACCATTAAGGTTGCCAGCACACAGCATCCGAGAAGTGATCAGATCGTCATAAAGCTTGTTGCAAACACTCTGATCAATTAATTTCACCTTCGCTTCTTGCAGTGTTTTTGCAAGTTCACCTACAACAACAGTAACATTGTATGGGTTGAGTATGATGGTTCTGACTGTAAAGTGAGAGGTGAAAAATAATCAAGATCTGCCTTACATCTTTTAACTTTTCCATGCCTGCATGTTTCCAGAATAAAAAACGATTGGCACAGCACATGGTGAATTAAACTGAATAAAGGTTAATCTAATTGAACATTTCCAAATCTAAGCATATTACCTTCCTAGTGGCTTCTTAAATTTACTATCCTCCAAGAATAAACTGAAATTAAAGAGTTCCATCATTTGTCACTGAGGATATGTATTTAGAATTGGCACAAGTGATAACCAATTGAACTAGGTCATATACTTTAAGTTCTATTAACATTATTTATTTATTACATTCATTATACTCCACTTTTTAGCCAAGAATGGATCCCAAAGTGGGTCACATTTACAATCCACAAAAGGTACAATATATTAGGATGCTTGGCATTTGCAATAAACATATCCAGAAATGAACATACTATTTTCTTTTACGGCTCCCCAGCCAGTTACATAGCAGACAGTTCCATAAATTAATAGTCTACGACTGCTTGGTAAACATATGGGCTGTACCAGCTCATTGAAGAATACTGGTGACTCCATTTCCAACAGGGCAATGTCATAGTCTGAGATATATTGGTCATAATGTGGGTGAACAATAATCCTTTTGATCGATCTCATCGCTACGTGATTATCATTGTTTCTGTTAATGACCTTTATACCCATATATGCTGTCCAGCCAGATGCTATAGAGTATCTGAAAAACAACAAAGCATACAGTTTTCCATGTGCTCTTCTGATACGGGTCTCGTTCATTTGAATGGGAATTGCATAATTTATTATTTTATTATTTGCATTTATAGCTCAACCTTCACCAAATTGTTCAAAAGGCAGGTTACTAAAAAAAACAAACCTGCACATAATTAAAACAAATACAAGTTCTAATAAAATCATAAAATAAAACAACAAAACTAAGAAAATAACCAAAGCGGGCAACAGCACAGTTCAGCAATCCAGCAGGAAGGAAGACTCCATTCAGCCCAAGGCCTAGATCTTGATCAATCATTTAAAAAAAAAAAAACCCTCAAGCTATCACAAAATACACCTTTGGGGAGGAGTCATTCACAACCTAGGTCACCACAGAGAAGCCCCTCTTATGTATCTTCATCTCTCACTCCAGGGAAGGCAGCGATACTGTCAACATGGCCTCTCCTGTTGATTTTAACACCCAGGCAGCTTGATGCTAGAAAAGGCACTCATTCAAATATTTGAGACCCAAGTAGTGTATATGTCAGTGTTACCACCCTTAATACTGCATTGGCACTTTCAAGACTGATGAAATGGGTGTTGCATTGCCTCCAACATCCAGGTTTTCCAAATTGTAATCCTTGGGGTTTTTTGTTTTTGTTTTTGATTTGTCCTGAGCCCTTGCAAGAGCCAGCTGACAAACGCCAGAGCACCTTGCCAAAAGGGGAGACATTCCAGGATCCAATAAGAAGCCAGGGTGGTTTCTGTAATTCCTGCTTAAATCAGGATGGTTAAGTGGTATGGTGTCAAGCCATGAACAACCACTGGCAACTGTACTGCTGCATTCTGCACATCACAGTTTTCAAATCCTTTTCAAGGGTAGCCCCCTTAGAGAACATTGAAAAAATTAAATCCGGAAATAACGATTCTAATCAGAACAACACAGAGAGGATCTGAAACAGACTGGGATGCCTCCAAGTGCTACAGACAAAGAAGGCAAATCTTGTGGTTACTGTACACCCCTAGTGATTATTTATCAGTAATGAATGCTTCACATTATATAATGCGTACCTTATAGAATCGGAGTCCTGAAAGCAATGGGCAGCAGATACAAGCCAACTATTTGAAATAACAGATGCACCACATATATGGCCATATGTTTTTAGCTGCAAGCTGGCTTGCCAAGGCCACTTTCCATACCTTGCATCTTCACCACCAACAATTCTGGGTCTTTTTACCTGACTCCTTCCACATGCTAAAAAACAACAACAAAATACATATGGAGGTTATGTAAGTAAAAACAAAACACTCTACCAGTCATGCAGTGCAATCTTGAATAGACTTTCTAGGGTGCAAGTCCCATTTAGTTTAATTAGATTTTCTTTGGGGTAAATTTGCTTAGATTTGCACTGTAGAAATGCAATTGCACTTACATGAACAAAAGGCCTACTAAAGATACTGGGACATCTATCTTTCGTGTAAAGGGTTTATAACAGGGTTAGATTCCTCAAGCCTTCCAGATGTTGACTTCTTACTCCTGTCAGTTCCAGCCAGCATGGTCAATGCTCAAGGATGATGGGCAGAGGTGCATTTAGGGCAGTATGACTGATTTTGCCGCACTACGCCCGCAGCCTAGGGGGTGCCACAGGGCAGCACAAGTAGGATGTAGTGAATTTGAGCAGAATGGAAGATGAGAGGCAGGGGGTGCTAAATATTCGCCTCACACAGGGCACCGCTGAAATTTGAAAAACCAAAGTCTGCCCCTGTAATGGGAGTGGTTGTTCAGCAACATCTAGAAAGCCAGAATTTATCCACTCCTTGTTGAGGAACTAGCTCCATAAATTTTTATTTTTTATTTATACCCTGCCCATCTGGCTGGGTTTCCCCAGCCACTCTGGGTGGCTCCCAACAAAGGACTAAAACCAGAACAAAACTTCAAACATTAAAAACTTCCCTAAACAGGGCTGCCTTCAGATGTCTTCTAAAAGTCTGATAGTTGTTTATTTCCTTAACATCTGATGGGAGGGTGTTCCACAGGGTGGACGCCACTACTGAGAAGGCCCTCTGCCTGGTTCCCTGTAACCTCACTTCTCGCAGGGAGGGAACTGCCAGAAGGCCCTCAGAGCTGACCTCAGTGTCCGGGCTGAACGATGGGGGTGGAGACACTCCTTCAGGTATACTGGACCAAGGCCGTTTAGGGCTTTAAAGGTCAGCACCAACACTTTGAATTGTGCTCAGAAACATAATGGGGGCCAATGTAGGTCTTTAAGGATAAACCCTAATTAAGAGTCATGTGTGTCTTGCAGTGGACACAAAGCTTTCACACTTTGCTGATTCTTACTTCAGCAGAGAAAACACACATGTCAACACATCCCTTTGAACACATAGAGCTACTCCTTCCAAATAAATGATGAGAAATGTTATGACAACTCCTAGAGCTCCTTTTCCCCATCAATGTGGGGGATTTCTCCTGTGGCTTCAATGTATCATTGGAGCAAGGCACTGTTTTTTTAAAAATATATATTTCAGATAAAGTTTTCCTGTTCAATTGATTTGAAATAAAGTTATTTGTCCATGGTAGCTGGGGCTGATGGGAAATGTAGTCTAAGAACATTTGAAAGGCACTATGTTGGCTATCTCTGATGTACGGCCTCTATGAATGACCAGAACCTCAGTATAATATAGAGTCAAGAAGGAGAAGTGGGGAAATACACAAGTTGTGGTAGAGCTTGTGGCCTGTAGAAGAGATTGATAGCAACTGGAGTGAGACATGGTAATGGCACCCTTTATTCTTCTCAATCCCCCTAAACTACAGCCCTTAGGGATTACTATATGAGAGCCTCTTTTCCTTACTGTATTGGACAGATTTTGAGCTCCGATGTAGACCTGGGCCATCAGGACAGAGCATGGAGCAAAGAGATAATATAGCAGCTGTGTCAATGATGAAAAAGTACTATATTCCTAGATATTGGGTACCTAGGAGCTCCATGTGCACTTTAGTGTGTACACAGTCCTGATCTAGTTGCTGAAATACACAGACGCATTTCAGCTCACTTCGTTGTTCACTCGTTATTGACTTACCACAGTTCATTTCATCAGATCCATCTGCACAGTCTCTTATTCCATCACACTCTGGGTTTTGCTTTATTGGACACTTTCCATTTAGACATTTATATGCATGCTGTGAGCAACTTCTATAGGCTGAAGGAATAGAGTGACAGATGAGAAAACATAGCAGTAATGCATTTCATGGTGCTGCCTCATAGGTCATGCAGCATAATTAAAGCAATGATTTTTCTAAAAATACATAGAATCACAGAGCTGTAGAATTGGAAGGGACAATGACAGTCATCTAGTCCAACTCCCTGCAATGCTGGAATCTTTTGCCCAATGTGGGACTGAAACGCATGGTCCTGAGATTAAGAGTCTGAGGCTTTACTGACTGAGCTAAATGTATCATTTCATAGGTGTCTTGGCAATACGTTAGATAACCTAGACCAGGGCTATCCAACATGGTGCTCTTCAGATGTTGTTGGAACTTCAACTTCCATTATCTATTAGCATTGGCCATACTGGCTGGGGCTGTCAGAAGTTGTAGTCTAAGAACATCTGTTTTCTATCCTTGACTTGCACATGCCAAAAGTTCCATTTTGCCACTGGAAAAGATGTTTAATGTAGAGATATTCAGATTCGATTCTGAAACCTTGTGCCCAATAAACAACACACACTTCTTCTTCTTCTGTGTGTGTGCGGTCTGTTGTGTGGCTAAATGCACAGGGGAGCTAGTCTTCTTTTAAAAAATGGTTTTGGCAAGAATTTTCTGCTTGGCAATTGTTTGCCCTTATGTAAGCTTCTTGATTAAGGAAAACAACTGTTCATAATGTTGAAACTCTCCCCCATTTGCAGAACACATTCTTCAGTATTCTTGAGATACTACCCTCAAGCAGTCACTATTTCATTGCTTTCACTGCCAAGTCTAAAAAATGTTGTGTGCTTATCCTGGACGAAATATCTTATTGTGGAGATTTAAAAAACAGACTGTTAAAAAACATCCGTACAACATTTTTGGGTACTCATGCATTTAATAATTTTTAAAGTATGAATAGTAGTCTTCAGAAAAAGCACAGAAATGGTTTTTTCCCCTGTGTGGTGGGAACAAATATAATGTATGTTTTAGACATATCACATTAAGCAAGCATAAGTGTTATGTACTGAGTTGAATAGGATCCAAAATGCAGCAGTCTGATTGGTCCTAGAAGAATAGGATTGAGATTGCAGCAGCCTGACCGGTCCCAGAACAATAGGATTGAGATTGCAGCAGTCTGATTGGTCCCAGAACAATAGGATTGAGATTGCAGCAGTCTGATTGGTCCGCAGGAGCCACCCAATCCAGCTCCAGGTGGAAGTGAATCTGCACTCCGATTGGCATACAGGAGTATCCCGGAATTAGCCAATCACGTGGGGCCCATTGTGTAAAAAGTTTATATAAAGCAAACGTTTTGGGGAAACTGCATTCCCCACTACTATGAGCTGAATAAAGAGCATGAAATTCACACTTGACTCCGAGTATATTTCAATAAGATAAATCAGAAAGAGCTGTCAGGAAGGGGCAGTGCACTATACCCGGCATCCCATCAGTGGCATTCTTAGTGCTTACTTGGAGAGGGAGGGATGCAGCAGCAGAGATGTCAACACTGTGCCAATGCATCAGTGAGAGCACTGGATTAGCTCTGCTAGTGTGCCTGAGCTTCCAACCTCACCCCTGCCTTGCTCCTCCCCTTCTTCCTCCCGCAAACACTAGTGAAACCACTGATGGTACACCAGATGGGTGGCAGCATCCCTCCCCACCTGCAATAAATCAGAGCCTAGCGCATATCAACATAACACATGAGAAAATGATGCAAGAACGCCCTACGTTGCTGGCATTTTCGTAATTCCCGTCTCAAGTCTAACATTTGTTTGTGTTGTTCTTACCGCAATTGTCTTCCTCCTCATCACTCTCACTTTCACAGCTGCCATCTCCTTTGCAAGGCCTGGAATGGTGTTTACACTTCCCATTACCACAATTAGACTTCACGGGATTACAACCTAGGGAAGAATTTTATCATCAAGACTGTGGCATTTCATTCAATAGCAGATGTCCCCAGAGAGCACATATCCACTGCCATTGCTTCCTTTAAAATGAAATCTGGGAATTGTTGACAATCTTAGAATTCAGTTAGAGAGACCTAGTCCCACCTGAGACAAGTCCAAACCCTGGACTGAAAACTAGGAAGTACTATTAAACCAATATGAAATGAGAATATGTCCCAATAAAACATGGTCTTCTCATGGAAAATTTACTTTCTTTAGCATCACCACTGCTTATTTTGCTATTCAAAGTTCTTTATATGAAACGAATCTCAATTCTTGACTGAGCTGTTAAAACACTTCACAAAATGAAAGGTATTTTAATAAACAAATGGGTTACTGAAGGGTCTGATGACCTGTAATGATATTCAAGCTCTATGTGCATAATAGCTCTGATTTTATTTATTTATGTCATAAAATTTATAAACTGTTTGATTGTTTAAAACCAACCAATCAACCCTGCAAGCTGTTTTACAATATTCTAATTAGCTCATGATGAACTCACCACAGTTTACCTCATCACTTCCATCGGCACAGTCTTTCCACCCATCACATCTACTGTTTAAAGAGACACATGTTTTGTCGGAACATTTAAATTGCCTAGGACAAGCTGAAAGAATTAAAAAATGTCAGACTGCCATAGATAATAATGATGACAGAGAGTCACAGAGTATTGAGTTATGACTTCTGAGTAAGATAAGATTTCTCCCAAACCCGCTTTGGTGGCAGGGAAAAACGTATTAGAATAGCTATAACCTTGTACCAGAGAACCAAAGTCAAATGGCAATGGACATACCCCTTAGACTATCCCCATCTCTTCCCATCATGCTCCTACAGACTCATCAGAGGCTAGAAGTTCTGGCTAATTTTGCAGCCAATAGCAGCACTCTACCAGAAGCTTTTAAGTACTAACAAGGCAACTGCAATTTTACAGTATCTCAGAATGTGAGACAAGGAGTTGTGTGGTGCCCATTGTTGGACTATAGTTCCCATAAGCCCAGCTAACATCACCAATGGTCAGGGATGGTGACAGATTTCATGAATCCCATTTCCACTGCTGCAACTAGATACAGGATATACACATTGATAGACCCAGGAAGTAATCCCATATCTCCAAGTGACACCATCCATCTCTTAACCCAAGCAGAAGACAGCAAGGATCTTAGCTACAGAGTGTCACACCTTTGTCTCTGCACCTAAAATATGTACCAGCTAAACGTTTGGTGGCATGACCACTGACATTGAGTCACAGAAAGGTTATGAATGCTGGTGACCTCCCTAGTTCAGGCACTTTTGTTGGTGAATGCAGAGCACTCCACTGAACTTATTGGTATGGCTGGCCAAGCATTTATCATTCATCCTTCCCTGAAGAATATGAGTCAGCACAAGGAACAGTCATTGGAGACAGAGTTTCAATGCAATTTCTTACATGGGATGGATGAGTGTTGCCCTAATGACTACACTATATTTTCTAACAGGTTAGTAACCCAATACAGACTTTCAGTCTGCCACTAGGAGAGAGGGAGCTTGGTTGGGAATGGAATAGTGTCTTGTTGATAACAGCCCTTTTTAAGTCACTCATCACACTGCCGATGTCTTTCTACAGGCAGCCAAACAGTCCTCCATCACAAACGGAGATACCAACCCATTGAGATTCAATGTGGTATAGTGTGGTATAGTGGTATAGTGGTTAGGGTGTTGGACCTATAGGACCTGGGCGACCAGAGTTCAAATTCACAGCCATGAAGCTCACTGGATTACCTTTGGCTTTGACTATTTGTTTATTCACAAGCCCTCAACCCACATGTATACCCATCATTAGGGGTAAGCATTTTTCTAGCAAACTGAAAAATCAAACGTTTGTTGAACTTTTAATTGTAGCCTCAAATCTGCTGACTCCTCCAGCTTCATAATAGGGATAGACATAGGTGTGAAGGAGGCACATTTGGGACAAGCTAGAAGAAATGTGCTCATGCTCTATCAGTAAATTACCATGATAATGCTATTAATACTAAGTGCATCTGTGTCCACTTACGGTCTGTGTGGCTGAAAGCTCTGAATTCAATATAAAAACCCCTGTGTGTGACCAGTTCATCTGAATGGAAATGGATGGCCACTGAATAGCCATATTCCTTGACCCTGCTGCCTTCCCCAATAGGTTTACAATATCTGATAAGAATAAAACACAACAAAATTACGGATATATAATACATCACTATAATACAACTAACCAAAGAGTGTATTTACAGTGCGTGCTTACTCAGACGTAAGCCTCATGGAATTCGATGGGACTCAGGGCCATCTTAAGTAAATCCGGTGCCAGATCCCTCTGGTGCCCCTCGTGCTCCGCCGGGCAGGGCCAGACGGAGGGCGCGGAGGGGCAGGTGGGGATGCTGCCAGCTGTGTTCCACCTTTGCCTCCACCTCTGTCTGCTCAGCTGAAGTGGTGGCGTGGAACTGCCATCCAGGGAGCCCTGGCTGCAGCACCGACGGGAGGCTCACCGACGGCCTCCCCGCGGCCGCAGCCCGAGAACAGGTGGGCAAGAGCAGCGCTGCCGGTGGGGCTGGAGGGCGCAGGTGCCCTCCTCAGGCCATGGCGCCTTGCACCAGTAGCCTCAATGGGTAAGACGTCCCTGATGGGACTCCTATGTCAGTAAGTATAGGATTGCAACCAAGCGGAGCAACCATAAGATGGTGGTGGAGAGATTCTGTGGTGGACAGTGTAGAAGTAGGGTCAATGGAAGGGAAAATAAGTACCCCATCACCAGGGCTGGCATAGTTCTTTGCTTGGTTTGGCAAGGCAGTGGGAAGGTGATGGAGAAACCAGGAGGTCTTTGGACCCAAGGCCTCCCTTTTTCTTCCCACTGCCTTCAGCTCCCTGACAGTGGAAGAGTAATAGCAGTGGAGCTTTCTGTGGAAAGGGATGTCCTATGGCCTCTCAGCCTCCATCGCAGGCAGCACAGGACTGGTCCTCGTTTATTGCATTCATCATAACTTGTCGTTATGACAACTTCTCATGACTCAGATTGTGTTACAGATGTCACTGTCAGAATTCCAGTCCAGATTAAGGACTCATCTGTGCTATATACATTTAAAGCAGTATCATGCTACTTTTAACAGTCATGGCTTTCCCCAAAGTATTTTAGGAAATGTACTTTGTTAAGGGTGCTGAGAGTTTAGGGGACCCCGTTCCCCCCACAGAGCTCCATTATTCAGAAGGAAGAGGGGGTGGCTGTTAAACCGCTCAGAGTCAGTTGAAATTTGGTCCCATTGTGGTAGGGTTGCCATGTGTCCTACTTTTCCAAGACACATCCTCTTTTTCAGGGGTATACTTTCTGTCCGGGTAGATTTTTAAAATTTGCCAAAATGTCTCCGGCTATACTTGCTGGATGCGACATAGACATAATGAGCAGTCTTCTCTTCTCCTGCCCCCCTCAGCAATATACCACAGCTTCTATAGCCTACATATAGTAGGGGTATTTAAAATGAGAGTCGTCATAATGTCCTCTCTTTTGCTCTTCAAAATATGGCAACCCTACATTGTGGCAAAATGTGGTCAGTTTTTCAAATTTTATTATTCTAATTTTACTTACAACCCTTTCCTTTTTTAAATTATCTATAACCATAAACGGCTCTTCACCTATGGATATCAATAGAGTTGTTTCAAGAAAAGTAGCAGAAATGGTTGTAGCTCACCTAATTCCATCAATTTCCAACCAATCTTTATCACATCTATTGGATCCAAGGGACGGTTCCTGAACTTGTATTACAAGAATTTTTAGCAGCAATCTATATCCTGGTAGTGGTGCCTAAGATACAAAAAAAAAAAAAAATTAAAAAAGGAAAAAGCATGGGGAAGAACATTTATTGTACTTTTTATACTTAAAAACAACCTGTGTATTGGTCCTAAACACATGAACAGTGTGATCCTGTCCAGTCTACTGAGATGTAAGTCCTACCAAGTTCAGTGTTACACCCAGGGAAGTGGGCATAGAAGGTATGGGAAGCTTGTGTGACCATCCATATATTATCGGACTACAGTTCCCATCATTCCTAAGCACTGCTCAAGTTGGCTGGGACTGATGGAAATTGGAGTCTACCAACATGCAGGGGACCACAGATTCTCCACCTTAGATTATAGAGTGGGATCCAGTACACACATACCTGGCCCAACCCCCCCCCCCACTGAACATAGACTGGACAATAAGGGAAACAGACCCCCTTCTTTGAATGAGCATTAGATTGCAAGGTGTTTATGAGTCTCAGTTTTCCCACTGTGGAAAGTACCGTATTGGCCCGAATATAAGCCGCACCCGAATATAAGCTGCATCTTTCAAATTGGAGGGGGGGAGAGAAAAAAATACCTGAGTATAAGCTGCTCCATTCCTCACTGCTCCTGGCTGCATGGGGGGGGGGGAGCCGCACTGCATTGCCTGCAGCCTTTCGCCTTCCTCGCTCTCTCCCTTCCCAGCCTTGGGGGAGTGGACGGGGGACTACACGCGGGGTGGGCGCCACTTTGTTGCACTCCTGGCTGCATACCGTAAGATCACTAATATAAGCCGCACTTTAACTTTTCATGGAATTTGGGGGGGGGGGGGAAGTGAGGCTTATATTCAGGCCAATATGGTACTTTTAAGCTCTCTGCCTTGCTTACCCGGTTCTAAGAAGATCTTAGGGCTCTGGAGGCCTTTGCAAAATGTAGTGATATCTCAGGTGGCCCAGAGAGATCCCACAAGGGCCTCCAGAGCCTGTGCGAGACCTTCATTGAGCCTGGTAAGAAAGTCTTGAGAGCTTTTAAGCTCTCTATCTTGTGTGTGTTTAATTTGTCCAGTTGCAGCTGGCCGACTGCGAAACGTGTAAAGCTGTGATCACACACATTACGTGTGTGCAAAACGTGAGTTGACTGCAATAGAGAGTGCAGTAGGATCATGAATGCTACCTTGGTCTCTTCGGGGAAGATTAGGACACAATGTTATAACAATCCAAAATCCATGTTAGGCTGATATAATGCCTATTTCTCCCCACCACACAAACAATAATCATGTGTATGTAAGATCTGTCATTTCATTTAACATTCTTATTTCCTTTCTGTTTTCCTGGTCTCCTTGTTTTAGAAGAACTTATTTCTTTTTTTGGGGGGGGGGGGAGATCAAGTTTTTAAAAGATCTTCATTAAAAAGTTCCCTGAAACTTCTAAGAGTACATACTCTAATAATCCAGTGGCAGTCTATATTTGGTGGATAGTAACTTGGGTAGTACGGAGAAATTACAGTCCCATTCCAAGAGATGTATCGACCGCCACATACTAAGGAGAGAATAAAACATAACATTATTATTCTGAAGAACTGCTCATCTCTTGTTGTTATGGAAAGCATGGGGGAAAGCTCTGGTTGAAGTGAATGGGAGGGGTTTTTTTCATATGGAAGTAGCTGGTACGAGGTGGTGGAGCAAAAAAGAATTATTATAGGCAGGTAGCATTAAATCCCCCCCACACACACACATTATTGTCAAAATATAGATCAGGTGTACTGCGGGGGCAATCTGATTTTAAAAACCTGCATTTAAGTGCACAGTTGCGGAGCTAATAGATCGTCTGGCTTTGCCGTCAGGAAAGAAAGAACTGCATAGAAATAAATCTCTCCACTCTGTTAGGCCAAAGGGGTTCTTCCTTTCTCATCGGGCAAGGGAAAACACATACAAAGTACAGTGATTCGCTTCTCTCCCCCCCCCCCCAATGCATCATACAACAAATGGAATTTGGAATCCCCTTCATTGACTTTCAGAAGCTGGTTGTTTTGCTGCTCAGAGAATACACTTTCACAGTGATGATATATGGAGGTAGCTCAGTTCGCTGCCACCCGCTCTGAGGAAAATTTGCAACAGATTTGTATACCTTTGTAATTAGAGGGGTGACAGAATTAGTATTCCCACCAAAGCATCTTTCATCGTTTGGCTCACGCTTCTCAATGCCATTGTGAACTTGACAGACCCACTGTCCCAAGTCACTTGAATCACACGAGTCATTCAATACAGCCAGAAAGAGGATAGTTTCACTCCAGCACTTGTGCAACCCACCTCAGTCTTAGAAACCCCTAATATTATTGTAGAGTTGCATCAAAATAACCCTTTGAAATATTTATGTGGATTTAAAATGGGGAATAAGACATGGATTCAAATCCACATAAATATTTCAAATATATCACAACTACATGTGAGCCATCAAAAAAGTAATTCGCAAGCAATGACTGGCATCTGGCAACTACATACCAATTTTAGGAACGGCTTGAAAATATGCGTTCAATATATTGCTCTCTTTTCTTCGGTCCAATGAGAATGTGACCAGCATGACATTACTCGATGAAGTTAAACGTATAACTGGGGAAGTCCAGGCCCCGGACGACCCACACCATCTGTAATACATTCAGGCAGATTACAAAGCTGATTTGGAGAGCAGAAAGCCTCTCCCACTACTACGTGTACCACCCAAGGGGCCTTGGGACACAAGGTGCTCTATCCCATGTAATGAGAGAGAGAGAGAGAGAGAGAGAGAGAGAGAGAGAGAGAGAGAGAGCTGCTTTGTTGTCTATGGAGCACTTTTTATTTTTATTTTTATATAATTTTTATTAAATTTTCTAATTTACATTTCAAAACATTCATTTAAACAACCTTAAACCAATGACTTCCCTTCTTCTCTTTGCATGGCTCATTTCGCATACCGTACATCCCTGCATATTTTACATAAACTAAACCATTCCGTAATCCATTGCTACATCCATCAAAACTTATTTGCACTGTTGGGTTTATCTTAATGCCACCAGCATTTTTAAATGCACACAGTTTTCACCAACGTATTCAATAAACATTTTCCATTCTTCTTTAAACATACATTCTTCTTGTTCTCTTATTCTATTGGTAAAAACTGCAAGCTGCGTGTATTCCATCAGTTTAAATTGGCATTCTTCTTTGGTTGGGACCTCACTCATTTTCCATTTTGGGGCTAGCAAAGCATGGGCCGCAGTAGTAGCATACATAAATAGTCTTTTTTTTGACACCTGGGAATTTCCCTCTGAGTTATGCCCAACAAAAAGGACTCTGCTTTTTTGTTTGTTTGTTTTGAAAGGTGCTTTTAAACATTATTTCCAATTCATTATATATCATTTCCCAATACTCTTTTACCCTTTTACAAGTCCACCACATATGATAAAACGTACCCTCAACATCATTATATCTCCAGCATAGAGCAAACTTTGTAAATGCTCTTACCTTGTAATGATCTTATTTTGCAGAGGGAGAAGGAAGTCATACGCGGATAGCCTGTGAGATGCACAGCTCCCAGGAGTCACGCCATGTAAGGGAACGACCACTAGTCTCACAACGTGGTCCGATGGAACTCGCAGCCTCCACTGATAAAAAGATCTCTTAGGATTCATCAGTGTTAAGGTCCTATTATTACCAGGCTTTGCATAGAGGTCAAAGGCCACTGGTAGACAAAACCAAAATAGATCAGTGGCTGAAAAGCAGAAAAGCAGAGAAATGAATCCAGACCCTGTCGGCCCAGATCCCAGGGACGAGATGTCTACGCCACAAAAGGCAGGCTTGTCCATCACATCAGACAAGGACTGAATACCTTATGAGACAGCTCTGTGCTATGCTCTCACCCCATGAAGTTGTCCTCCTTTGGGACAAGGCGGAGGCACAAAGGAGATGAAAAAGGATCTACACTGGGCACCTGATTAATGGCTAGAAGACTTGAATTTCTGTGTACTAAGCCAGCACCTTTCACCAGATAATTGAATGCAAAGCAGCTCTAAGTGCATCAACTAATAGAAAAAGCAGGTGAAACACATCAGCTTAAGTAGAGCACACAGTTAGAGACAATTCCTCTTTCTTACAGCACTATCTTAAGCACAATTGTTCAGAAATCTTACTGAGGTCTATGGGGTTTACTCCCAACTACAGCTGTAGCCTTAAGGTGAATACTGTAAACATCATTTGTATAATATTCTCTAACTCTTCTGGCATTAAAAAGATCACCATACCCATTGTGTGATGAGGAACCATGACTGACTTGTCTACAGCTGTTGAGGCCAACAGTTTAATTGTTAGTCCACTAAGCCAAGCCAGCTCAAAATTTCTCAGATCCATAAACCATGTCAGCATATTGGTCGTCTTCTTTTTACTTTATCCAGGGGTTAAGACCATATTGTGGCCCAGCCGGCAGGACTAAATAATTACGGTTCTTCTCACATATCATCCCATTAATTACAGTCATATTGTAGGGACAGAACAGCTCAGAACTGATCTGCTGTTATCATGCCATAATCTCTGAGCAGCATGCTTCAAGGCACAACAGCAATTCCCAAGAGAGAGGGAGATTTTTGTTCTTATCTTTGGTGAAGGGCTGGAGCAGAGATCAAGGCTTCTGGCCCCTTCCAGAGCTCCTACTCAGATGACATCTGTGGGGGTAGCAATACATGGATGGAGGGAACAGTACTGGTCTTGCTGCCCTCATTCTCCCCATCTGCTTGTTCACCTAAAACTGTGAACAAAGCCTATGTGTGCTCTGTTTACTACTTCAAGATACAGGAGCTGGCCAGCAGCTGCACTCCTGATAATCTACTGCCTTCCACCACCACTGTCTTCCACATGTTGAGCTCTCTAGCAAGTTCTTAAACAGCCTTTGGAAAATAAGCAAATAACGCCACGTACCTCACATTTTGAGAGTGCAACATTGATTTAAATTGGCCAATTATGCAACTGACAAGTGGGGTCTGTAAGCATAATGCTGCAGTGTGGAGTTCTTCAGCCAGCCATGTCCTCTTCCTTCAATCAGCTCAGTACTCATTGGGCTCTTTGGAGTTTTGTTCTCCTTATGTCCCTCCTCTGCCTGTTGTGTTATTATTATCCCTTCCTCTTATGCATGGATGGTGCTATTTTGGCAACATAGGGATCCATACACAGACTTTAGTTTGCCAGTGTTGTAACACTATCTACTGAGAAACCTTGAATGGGTTACACTCCTAGATTTAGAAGATTAGGAGAGGGCCCTTCGGAAATGCTTAAATAGTCTGGCTTCATATTTATAAGCTGAAAATAGGGATGCAGAAGAAATTTGATTTTGTTTGCATTTTAACAAGGAACTACATAATTTGCATTTCTCAAACCGCAGGGTGAACCAAAACACAGCTATTCTTCAACATTCTCACTTTTCAAAATTTTGCAATCCAGTTCTCCATCTGAAATGTGTGTGTGTGTGTGTGTGTGTGTGTGTGTGTGTGTGTGTGTCGTCTGTTAGGGGAGCATCTGTGCAAAACATCTTTATTAGTGAATATAACATACAAAAAAGGATTTTGTAAGGGGAAATATGTATATTAGTCAACACTGTATGCAAAAAAATGTGTTTATAAGGATAAATTCATGTCATGCTAAAGGGCTGGTGAATTTTCATGAAGATTTCGTGAAGATTTTTTTAAGTGGCAGATTGCTGCTGCAGAAATGTGGAGAGCTGAAATGAATAGGTCCATCCATCCTTATAAATGGTTGCAATTGACTCAGAGTGCAATACTTTTTTTCTGCAGAAGAGGCCTTGGAATGAAAATGAGTTGCATGGGAGTACAAAGGTGGTCTTGAGCAACCCTGTTCATTTCCATGACTCTTGAGCTGGAGATGTTCCTCTTACTCACTGAATCCTTTAGGTTCAACTTAAGAGCAAGCACTGATGAAACAAAAGAAAGTTCTGCTAGAGCAACATTTGAAAGATTGCTAATGGTGTGCCATTGGACAATGGGGACAAACATAGCTCTTACCTGCTTTCAATGTCACATCATAGTCCATAGAATCTGAAACTAAAAATGATGAATAATCCTCAAAATTAGTGACATATGCATTCCTATAAATTATTGGAACTTCTAAAGAATATAAAAAATAATGTTACCAAAGAGCTCCATGGTAATAACATCAAAATCCTCTTCCCAAGAATATGCTTCAGCCGTGCTGTTATCAGTTGGAGGTAATCGTTTACTGAGTATTTGCTTTTGCTTTGTCGAAGACAGATTTTGAATAGAAAGAACCATATCTTGTGGGGCCCAAAATGTACTCCAGTAATAAGCTCGAAGGCCACTCTTTCCTTCACTGGAGGAAGATGACAAAATAAGATTGAAGAAGAGCATCGGCTTGGAGAGGGATGTCTTGTTCCTCTCTGCCTGTGCACAAGGGTATAAGGGCAGATTTGCAGCACATAGGGAGAAGTTTGTGAGTTAAATGGGGTCACACATTCAAACTACAAGCACCAATCAATCAGTGCTCACAGAGACCTCTCCCCCCCCCCCCCCGGGGAGATTCCTGATCACGTGAAGATGGTTGTTTACTATTCAGATCCTGCACTTAACCATAAACTAAGGGTGAAATGCAACCACTAACAATGTGGATATGTACATCTGCAAAAAGCTGGCGAACTGGGAAGTCCTTAGTTCACATTTAACCTCAGTTGCACAATATTTATGTGGCATTATACATGGCTGCAGACCCGTTCCTGTCTATTCTGCATCTAGTGTGCTCCCACCATTGGTTTGGGAAGCAGTAGAAACACCATTTTAGCCACAATCCTTAGGTACCCCGCCATTTCTTATGAAATACTATGCTCTGATATCCATCTCCACCCTCAAACAAACAAACAAATAAAAACAGCTTTGATCCAAACAGAGAAAAAAGAGCAATCTATCTTCATTTTGAGCTGGTAATGTGTAACCAGCCCAAGTCACTGTCTCTCAGCCTCATTCCTCTCATGAGGCATAATGCTCATATTGAGGTGGGAAATGTCTTTTGAATGTGTTCAAAGGGTATATTTCGTATGCAGCAATGGCAGAAATGAGCTGTAATAAACTAAATTTCATTGCTTTTGTATATGTTCTTTGACTCGGGCAGCAAATTGTCTTAGACGAGCCCTAACCACCCACCAACCTTCACATTCAGCTTAGACTGTTTCAAAAAGGCTCGTGATTCATCTGAGATGGAATGGGAAGTTTATTTAGAATTCCAGCCAAAGTCTAATCTGAACTGGAATAAGACTAAATTCCTAATAAGATCCTCTACTTAACTTTTTTATCTTCTGATTCATGAGAACAGGAATAGAGAAGACATCAAATGCCTACAGTCAGAAAAAGGGGTTTTGAAATTCACGTACTTACCTAAAAGCGGTAATAACAGATGTCAAGTAATAATTCCCTAAGGCAGAAGATCCATACAATTCTGGAAACTGAGAGTTAAACGATTTGAAAACCAAATATAAAGAACAAGAAAAATTCTGTAAAATATATCAATTTTTAAAGTGTTCCAAGTAACAAAAATGTTTTCTTGCCATTGTTTTATGTCTAGCACAAATAAGTAGGTAGCCAGCACTGACCGATTCATTTTTACAAGGTAGCATGATACTGATTCTTCATGAAATAGCAGTTATTGAATGACAAAAATCAGTATTGATTTAGACTATTTAAGATCTCTGTCATTTCTGGCATCAAATCAGGTCATGGGCCACTCATGCAACCCATGCACAAAGCAGCTTTGAGGTACCCGGTGAATTCAGTTGGGAAATGCAAGCTAACAGAGAGATGCTTTGTATTTTCAAGCCTTCTGTTAGCACAGAGCTAGAAAAGTGTATTGCTCTCGCAAATAGAGTAAACTTGGGAGCGAAGTGCAAGAAAGCAAGTATTGTTGTGCTGGGAGAGGGAATTTGAAAAGGGGATTGCTTTAAATATAAACTAATTGTCCGAAAATCCCCACAAAGAAATGCACTAAGGCGGCAATCGTATACAAACTTACTAGGGGCTAAGTTGTATTGAACTCAGTGGGGCCTATTTCTGAGTAGGCAAAGGATATATATATATGAAATATCTACTGTGTGAAGCAGAAGAAGACACAACTCTGCTTACAGGAAATGGAACCAGAGAGTGTTTTTTTTCTTCTTCTAATTCTAGAAGGCTTAAGATATTTCAGTTCCTGAAGCATAATGTCAAAGTGGCACCCTTTTTCAATAGCAAAAATATGAATTGACCACGTTTGGGGTGGGTGTGAAAAGTGCTGCCCGTACCAGGTTGTCTCAGCATGCTTAGTGGTAGGATTGATGTTGGTAATGGTCTTCCAAAGAAGGCCTTCAGTTTTGATCAAGCCACCACAACCCTCCATTTAAGGCAACTAAAAAAAGATAGCCACATGTCCCTTAAATGTGCCTCAGCAGGTCTAGTTTCATCAGCAGCATATCCTGAATACAAAACCTATCAAATGAAATTTGAAACAAAATGTAGTCCCTTATGTTTTCCATAGGCAAACTCACACAATTCTGGACAGCTTCAGCTTGCAATATAAATGTATGTGATTTGGGGTGCATTAGGTCACTTGTGTAGGTCAGGTTAGGAATTTCTAGGCTTCCACCAATGTAGATGAAAGAGAATGCAGGAGCTGAAAGGAAGGGAGGGGAGATATTAGCAAAACAAAAACAGGTTAATTCGTGCTGGAGGGGGAAAGGTTGCTTAAAAAGGCATCAGACTAACTTCCGTGTTAATAGGAAGACACTTCCTTTTAATACACAAAGTCTAATCAAAGTCCACTACAAGTTTTTATTCAAAAAATATCATCAGATGATCTTCAGTATTCAAATGGAAATCCACTTTCACTGGATTCCAATGAAGACACAACTATCGGATGAATCTGACTTTTGTCAGTGCCTGCTCATAATATTATCAAGTGATCAAGATGGTGTATGTAGGACTTTCTTACACACACTAGGCAAATATTTAACTTTGAAATGTTATTGATTTTTATCTGTATGTTTTCTAAACATTTTTTAAAGATTCAGGCTAAATTCATACCCAAGGGGCAACACTTCTAAATTATTTGGCTTTGCAGATAGTGTAGAATTAGCATTTTTTGCAAACCAATAGTTCCTGAGTACAGAGTGTCCCCACAATACAACAACTTTTTGCGTTAGTGGAAAGCAGAGATCTGTTAAAGGAAAGCCACCCAGAGTGGCTGGCGCAATCCAGTCAGATGGACAGGGTACAAATAATAATAATAATAATAATAATAATAATAATAATAATAATAATAATAATAATAATAATAAGTTATTTCAGCTCATAGGTTCCTTTTTGTTGGATTGGAACGACTATCTAATGAGTTTAGAACAAAAACACCAATGATACCGGGGCACAAGATTCTCATAGTGTGCCAAACCAATTTGGTTATGAATATTTGTCATAAACACAATACATCATTGGCATCCTGGAACTAAATAAAAACCCATTAAAAATAGTTTTAACATTAACCTGCTTGAAAAGCAATGAAGGCAACCTTTACATGCTTATAGAAATTAAAAGCTTGAAGTAGTGACACTTACATAACATATAGTACAGCACCAGCAGAATCACAGTGACAGTCAAGGAAATCACAGGCAACATTTGTAAAAGACATCTTTTCCCGAAATGAAAATGCACTTTTTGGCCAAAAGAATGCTTTCGACTCGCAAAATCTTCTTGTGAAGCCTGGCTGTGGTGAAAAGGCAGACTCTGTTCAAGAAGGAAGAAGGAAGAAATCAGCAAGCAAATCGAGGAAAACGATTCTGCCTTTGCTCAGCTGACAAGCGAATTAATTGTTGCATTATTCATGAGCAATTTACAAGCGTGTTAGGAAACCGAATTGCAATTTCTTACCAGTCCAGAGAGAAAGTGTGAGTCACAAGGAGTAGGTATGCTGTATATAACAGAGAGGCGCTTGGATGGGAAAAACCTCATGGTGATGCTTCCCCGGTTTGATCTGCCGTTCTACATATCAAAATCCTGGAAGCAACTTAGGCTTTTGTATTAGGAACCTCAGGGGAAAACAATGCCTTTCCCTCTTATTGTTGTCCTTGGTTCTCCTTTGCTATATAACTAAACAGCCTCCCGGCTGATCACCTGTGGTTCAGGTAGTAGGTGGGAAGGAAAATAAGCCACCCTGGCTGTAACTCTTTCTTTTCCAAACTGGGCAGATCAGGTTTTCACAAAATGAATCTCGTTTGAGATAGCATCTCCTTTGAAAATGGACAAGTGAGGCAAACCCCAATGCTATTCATGCAAAAACTCAGTTTTTGATAGCAGCGCTTTACTGCATGTGCACCAGCATTTCTTAAAACAAAGGGAGGGGAAAGAATATCGGCTGTAATGAGCAACTCTGACAATGACTGAAATAGCCTGAGTGAAATCAAAGGAACTTACTGACCCTTTTAAAATGCTTACATCCTTGCGACAAAACCAAGTGAACCAAGAACAGTAATTAAGAACACAGAGGGATTTTGTTACAGCATAGTTACGGTTGAGGCACGTATTTAAAAGTCTGAAAACCTTGCACACACTTTACCCTTTCAAGTAGAACTTCTTGACTTCTTTCTTTACAGGACATGGCACTTGGGGGAGGGGTGTTTAAATGATATAGGGTGGTTTTTTTGTTTTTGTTTTTTAAATCTGCTTCTGAAATGATGATATTCTTACCCTCAACCCACCGAAAGAAAAGAAAAAAGAAAATCTATCAACAATTTAGTTAAATTAAAAGCCTTTGATGAACATACTAAAACCTGTTATGTATTGAAGTTCTCACCCTAGGCCACCAGGGGTGTGTGTTCATGCTGCTGCAGTTTTCACCCAGGTCCGCACATGCAAATGAGGGATTGAAAGTGACGTTCAGGGATTGGGTAACTACAGAAAGTTGTTACTGTTGCTTGTAGCTGAGTTCTATATAAGCAGGCTGCTGAGCCCTTCAGATCAGTTCTATATAAACAGAGCTGCTTGAAGAATCACTGTGTCGTCTGCTATGTCCACCCACTATTTAATAAAACCCAAGGTCATCTAATATATAGCATAGTTGCCCTATGCCTCTTTGACATGCTAGCATGCTTTGATGGTATGATGAAATCAGAATCACAACATTTTACTGGCACTTGTAGGTATTCTTCACTATGCTGCACTGTGGACTTTCAAGCAGGAGAGGTAGTAAAATGGTTCCTCTCTTGACAGTTTAATAGCAGGACATTCCCCCTGAAGGTAGTGAAGGGTAGAAATACACACCATAAATTTGAAGCATGTTTAAAGCATATTGCTTCTCCTGGGATTTGTAGTTTACCCCTGATACAGCTGCAGTTCCCAGCAACCATCGCAAACTACAGCTCCCAAGATTATTTGGGGGAAGTCATATACTGTAAATATATGATGTGTGTGTAGCCCAGGTCAACTCATTTTACTTTACAGCAGAGTAATAGGTGTACTTTGTCTTGTATCCTGTTGTAGCAGGAATGTGGTTCATAAATGTGTAAAACAACCACATATTAGGATCCATGTGGTCATACTTCTACTCCTATTTTAGAGACTCAGGATGGCTCAGATTCTATAAACACCAATCACTGTAACTAGTCCAAAAAACGGCATAAATGAAATGCCAGCAAGTGGGACCTTCAACACAATGTTGGTGCATTCTCCAGCCAGTAATTCCCTTCAAGCAGAGTAGGCCTACTCTACTCCCCATCTCCCTATTTTCTTTTCCAACTAACAATTTACATTATGTGGCTATTGAGTATGCTCCGTTGTTGCTGGGCCATTTGTTTGATTTTTTGCTGGCTGATGTTTTATGTTCCCCCCCCCCTTTTTATGTATTTCTGCAAAACGTGGTATTCCCCCAAGCATGCTTCTATTTTCTTCTTTCCTAGCAGCTCTTTGTTGTCTGCAAATCCTGGCAGCCCTCTGAGCTGAGGTCACTTTCTGCAGAAGTGATACTGCATTTATCCCGAACCGCAGCTCATCCACACTTCTGCTTGTCCCATTCCTAGAAAGCACGTGTCCAAACTGTTTCCCGCTTGCCCCTTGCTTTCTAGGCACGGATCTGACCTGTTTTGCCTTTGCCTCACCGCTTTCCCCCAGAAAATCCGCTCTTCGGTGCTAAATCATACTGAACATCAATCCAGAGAAAACCTGATTGATGTTTGCTCCAATTCAGCCATAAACAGCAGGTTTTCCATGGGGAATGTGGTAGGGCAAGCAGAAGTGTGGTTACTAAAAAGCTTTAGGGGAAAAGAAGTCCTGGAGAACACTTCTGGCCTCCAATCATATCATGAGATGAGCGAGTTCTAAATTGCCACTGACGTCTATCCCTTGCAGAGCGTTCATTACAGTGTTTTAGACTTGCAATTATATATGAACTATTACAGTGGTGCCTCGCTAGACGAATGCCTCGCTAGACGAAAAACTCGCTAGACGAAGGCATTCGTCTAGCGGAAGGCTGCCCCACAAGACGAATTTGTCAATGGGGCTGCCTCGCAAGACAAAAAATTTTTTTTCGTCTAGCGAAAACCGCGATTTGCATTGGTGCTTCGCTAGACGAAAAAATCGCTAGATGGAAATACTCACAGAACGAATTATTTTCGTCTAGCGAGGCACCACTGTATTTGGTTTCTCAGCACTATATCATAATCTTTATTCCGGTCCAACAACCCATAACATGGATTCAGAATAAAATACAGATTCATACAGACAACACCCCAGAGAAGGAAGACCGAAGCTTTATTTGTTTAGTCATGGGTATCATCTTTGATTAGTATGACTACTGACAGAAACTTTGCCACGGCCACTGTGATATCATTGGACTTGTCGTCCAGAATATATTTGATATAGTAGGCTCCAGAGTGACCAGGCCGATTTGCCAATAGTGTTTTAGAAAAAGCCACTCCGATTGGTACGCCACCTTCTCTCCTGTACCATTTCAGCTATGATACCGCCCTTGAATCTCTGAGGCAGAGGCTCTGGGACATATCACATAGTGATCTCCAATCTTAATCTCATGTTATCTGTGGTCCATTAGCAGTAGGAATTCACTATGGGTTCGAGTTTCAGACACCTGCATATCTTAGAAATTTGTCTGTACCAACATATTGGCATCTTTTCACCAAAGCCAGATTAAATGTATTCCCATCAGAAGTGTTAAACGGCAGACTGAGAGGTATCCCTTATCAAAATAGGATCTGTGTGTGCTCTCAGGACGTTGACTGCATGAGGCATATTTCATTGCATTGCGGACAATATGACCAAGCTAGGGAACTATTGCTTTCTTAGCACTATGTCGGTGGCACCTGAATCTGGCAGACCTTTCCACTGAAGAGTATTGCACTTGAGGTGAGATCAGATGATGTGTTTCAACTTGTGAGTAATCTTTCACATCTGCAAGTCATCCCTTGAAGTTGCATTCATGTGGGTGTATAACTGGGGGGGGGGGAAGGAAAGCAAGAATTGTAAATGCTAACTTTGTGTAGTAAACTAGTTTCTACACATAACCACCTCTATCATCTGTCCAGGCAAACAAGAAGCATGATCAGAGTTCAAGGACAAATTCCAGACCAGTAAAAACACATGGGGAGGTTGTGAAGCAGGTCAGGTGATGTGTGTTGCTGGGGAGAAGTGTGGCCTGGAGCAAGTCATGAGAGCCAGACAAAGAATCTTGGAGAGTTGAATTGTTTCCATGGGCTTGAAGTTCCCCACCCTAGTAAAAACTGGAGGTAGGCAGTCAGTTTTGCTGCTAGAAGAAGAAGAAGAAGAGTTTGGATTTGATATCCCGCTTTATCACTACCCGAAGGAGTCTCAAAGCGGCTAACATTCTCCTTTCCCTTCCTCCCCCACAACAAACACTCTGTGAGGTGAGTGGGGCTGAGAGACTTCAAAGAAGTGTGACTAGCCCAAGGTCACCCAGCAGCTGCATGTGGAGGAGTGGAGACACGAACCCGGTTCCCCAGATTACGAGTCTACCGCTCTTAACCACTACACCACACAGGTGTACCATGGTGTTTCATAACAAAGCACTCCTCCCATCAGTCATTTCTCCTCTGGCCACTGCTGCAGATATAAGACCTGACTGATGGGAGGAGTTGCACCATGGTACACCTGTAGCAGCAAAACTGGACACCTTCATCTGCTCCAGCTGCAATGAAACATGTCTCTCCTGTATGTTTCTTCAGCCACAGCAGGCACTGTAACTCTCCAGCAGTTTGACTTCATCCCTGAAGGCACTCTTTCATTGTCTCCTGAGGCAGATGGATGCCAACAAGAAGTATAAACTACAAGAAACACAACTGATTTGTCCTAAGGCATTCTGAAATGAGTTATGTCCTTTCCCATGTTGCATCCCTGAATAAGGTTCCACTTTCAAGTTTTGTCTGGGGGAAACGACCCAACTACATGCATTGTGAAAGCCCAGTGATTAATCTCCCAGCTGAAATGTAGCCAGATGGCAGTGTGAAGAGGAGGTGGTTTAGGGGAAAGCGATACTTATCTTTTCCCCCATAGAATATTTTTTCCTCCCAATCAGCATTGCCTTCCTCAAGCAATATTTCCTTCAAGAGGGGAAGAGATTCAAAGATGGTGTCTCCCTCCCCATATTTTACAACCCCTGTGGTTGCATGCTGGAAATATAATAGTCACAGGCATCCTGTGTCATGCTGCCAGGGACTGGGCAGAGGAGGAGAAGTGGTGGAGAGCGCCTCCCCATCCCGACCCTTCCAGAGAGGAGGGAGAGGAAGACAGTATAGATTTACAACAGCTCAGAGGCAAATGAGGGGGAAACTTGGGAAATAATAGGAGAGGAGGAGGCAGAACCAGAGCAGCAGCTGGCTGACATTGTGTCATTAGAAAGTATCCCAGACCCTCCATCTCCCAGAACCCGGCGATCCTTAAAAGTAGGAGAGCAAAGAGTTCAAAGACAGAGGGCACATAGCAGCACCTGTAGAAGTGACAAATGAGGAAGTGGAAGAGACGGGGGTGGAGATTCACTCGGGACAATGCCATTATCCAAGGGGCTGGGTTCTATAGCCTTTCTCTGTAAATATTGAAATAAAAAGGACGCTAAGAAATTTTCCCCTGTCTTTATACTTTCTTGGGTAACCGGCCGAGAGCTGCTGACAGCATCCTGACACATGCCTAGGGTTGTAGTTTTTTAAAAATATCCCCCCCTACATCTTATGCAAATAATCATTTAAAATATACCAAAAAATAAGTTTTTGTGGCATCACTTGAGAGTGAGAAAGGAACCTAGACTTTTCAAGACCTCTGTACAATTCTGCTTATTGAGCATGTAGTTGTGCTATTCATTCTGAAGCCATGGGTGTAGCAGACATAATGACAAACTGAAAACACCGCTAATCATGTAGTAAATGTGGTTTTAATGAGGACATTTCAGAGCTGTTTCAAGTGTAATTGCCACTAAATTAAAAAACTGAAGGCACATATTTGTGTATCCATGTAGCAAAATTTGACACCCTTGTGTATACTCCAGGGAAATTGGGTCTTCCACAGCCATAGCCCCAGCTAACGATTCCCATCAAGAACCACTTTCCATCACTTTTGCTTCGACATGATAGGGGTCCTCCAGAATCTCCCTAAAAAAAAAAGACATTGTTTTCAAAAGTCAACACAATTTGCTGTTCCAGATCATTTCTGTTGATAGCATCAATTATCTACCAATGTGGATAAAAGCTGTCCCCAGGTGTCAGGGACTGGCAGGGCTCTGAAGAATATCTGGCAGAGGCATGGGGAATGACCCAGGAGGGGAGACCAGTTATTTATGGGGTTTGGCGCCACCCCCAAGGTGGGAGCCAGGGTGGGGGTGGGAGGAAGAAGAGTCAAGGCAGTCTGAGATAGAGGAAGGTGCACCATATGTGGCAGAAGAGGAAAAGGCTGTTCAACCAATAGATGGGTCAGTAGACACACTATCTTCTCCCTCCCACCCCCATCTCCCAGAACCAGGAGACGTATGAATTGGGAAGAGCAGTGGCACCTTCCATGCAGGAGAAGTCTCAGGTTGCAGGAGCGCAACCAGTCAGGGGAGGGTATATAAGATCCAGTTGAGACCAATGTCATTAGGTTTCTTAGCACAGACCTGAACTGGAATGCAGTCAAAAGACAGTGGTAATATTTTTGGGGGGTGGAGGTGAGGAATAGTAAGCAGCGGTGGTGAGCAAGTGTAAGTGGGGCAAGTATGTGAGAGAGCAAGGTACTTACTTTGCAGCTATCCCTTTTCCCAGACAGCATCCCAGCACACAGCATGCGGGCTGTAATAAGCCCATACGTTGAATGACACAGTGTTTGATCAACAATCTCTACCTCTGCTTTTTGCAAAACTGCTGAGGTTTCATCATCTGGAAAAGTTTAATAATTTAGGAGAGATTATAATATTCTAGTACCTGATCTCTCATTCCAGATCCAGATAGCAATCCTTATAGCAACTACAGTATACTAAACCTGGCTCTTATCAAATCTAAGAAAACCAATAACGTCTTTATTTATATATCTTATGTATAGAAAGTAAGTTCTACTGAAATGGGGTTCTCTTCCACAGAAAGGTGATGTTGGTTTTTGTCCTAGTTCTTATTGTTGTTACTGTTATTATTTATGAGTTTAGCGGGATCAAAACAGCGCTTGTTGTTTCAATGATCTTTACAATAATCCTGTGAGGTAAGTGAATATTACCGTCCTCATATTGCAGGTAGCCAACTGAGGCTGACAAAAAGGGCTTCTTTTTACGTTGATGCCCTCATAATCCATCATCACCAGTAGAACCATTACAGAAAGCATGTCAGTGACAGGGAACGTGTGGCTCTCCAGGTATTGTTGGACTACAACTCCCATCATCCCTGACCCTTTCCCGTGCTGGCTGGGACAGATGGGAGTTGGAGTCCAAGGGTTATAGGATCCCTGGCATGGATGGCACAATGCTGATGCTTCCTTCAGAAAGTTCTACCTTGCTTGCCAAAGTTCAGATGATGCTTAAAATGAGCAAAACAAGTCACTTTTTATTTATTTTTTTGCATTTATATCCCATTTTTCTCTCCAAGATGCTTGAGGTGGCATATATGGTTCTCGCCCCTCCTCATTTAATCCCCACAACAACCCTGTGGCTGTGGCTGTAGGCACTGGATGGCCCCGTGTGTTTCATGACTGAGTGTGGATTTGAACCCTGGTCTCCCAAGTCCGAGTCTAGCACTCAAACCATGACACCACACGGACTCTCTTTGCTTCTGCTTTGTCACCTAATCCATTATCTGTTTTGAGAAAATATGATTATGCATTGATGTTACAGATACAAACTCTGTGCTAAACATAACAAAAAAAAACCTCTCATTGCAATTCCTGGCATGTTGGCAAAAAGGAGCAGGAAGCTCACCTGTTTCTTGCTTTTGCCCCCATCCTGTTACCCAGCACTTCTCCCCAGTGTGAACTCTGTGTGTGATGGGAGGCAGGCAAATTGGCTGAATTAACCACCTCATTGTGTCCAGCCACGGTGTGCTTAATTGCAGCAGGGCAATGTCATAGTCATAATTCCTGCTGTTGTAGTACTCATGCACAATAATCCTTCTCACAGTAGAGACAAATTTGGCTTTTCCTTGAGTGCGCATTCCCAAATGAGCTGTCCATATTCTAGGATCAGATAACCTTAAGGAAAGCAGATCATCATGCAAGCATCAGTAACCAGACTTCCAGAACAAGGTATGGAAACTCTGGAGTACACACACACACACACACACACACACACCAATTGTGAACCGTTAGAGCATCATGTCTCCTTCCCTAAGCCAGACAGAAACTCTGGGCTTTGGTAAGGAGGTGCCAGGGGAAAATTTAGAGGACTAGACTAGTTCCCCTGGTCTACTGACCGCTCACCGCTGCCCAGAATGTCCCAGGGATGAACTGGCAGTGGTGCCACACTGTTGTGTGAGTAAACGGACTCGGGCGAGGGCACAGCACCAGAAGATGTGGATCTTTTGGTACCATGCCCTTGTGCCTCTGTTTTCTTCAGGGGGATGTTGAAGGGTATGCAACGGAGGAATCTAAACAAGGGTTGTGGGACTAAGATGGGAGTGGGGAATTTTGTTCAGCCAAGGACCACACCTGCCTGAGCAAACTTCCAAGAGACACGTGCCAGTGGTAGTTGGGCCTGGAGCACAAAGTGGGCCCTGAGCAGGGATCTGCCCTGGACAGATGGAAGTGGGTGAATATTGGAAAAGCCAAGCAGTAGGCAGTCTTGTGCACTGACCCTTTGCATATGCCAAGGGAGGCCAGGATATTTTTCAAGCTGCATATTGGAAATCTCATAATTGCGCTGCATGGTTGACTGCTACAAATTAACAGGAGAAGAAGGAGCGCATTGTGCTCCATGTCCATCCCATACATGCCACTACTTTGGAGTTATGAGAAAGGAGAAGCTATGGATGAAGGGATTTCTAATTACTCACCTGTTCCCTTGAAAACAATGGGCAGCGGAGAGAAGCCACTCCTTTGATATCACAGAGGCTCCACAGTAAGCAACTCCAGCAAAATGGAGGCTGACTTGCCACGGCCATTCACCTTCGTGGGCATCCAGCCCCCCCACAATCCGGTGGGGCATGTTGCGGTATTTAGTGCTGCCACAGCCTTTGGAAGAAGGTTAACAGTTCAACATTTCCCTTGTGGTAGCAGCCATGGCGGAATACTGATTTTCCAATAATACAGTTAATTGGATGATCTGTTAACTAATCTTTTTGAACTTGAGCACTCTAAATATAACTAGTTCGTGTGCAAACTGAGGTCTGCCTATTTGGAGTGCCAGGAAATACATGACAGTGGTCTTGATTCAAAGGATCCCTTCAGGTGCAAATTAAGGGTTTATTTATGCACAGGAGGGTTTCTGACTTATGTTTTTGTTTTACACAAGGCCCTTGCATGGGGGCACACAACTTTTAAAAAACTCTCCCCAAGTTTCAAACACTGTGTACAATTGCCATTAGGAAAAAAAAGTTGGAAGTCCCCACTGTCTGTATAGGGGCCGACACAATATCCTCTGGATTTGTTATGCAAACCTGTGTCTGGTGCAATGAGAGCCTAGTTAGGGATGGGAATCCATGTAGCACATCATTCATTGGCCTTTATCACATTGGGGGGGGGGGAAATGACTGAGATAAGCAAAGTCCTGTTTCCTGCAGTAGAAGCTGCATGTCTTAGATGGGCAGAGACCCAGTGACACTTTGATTACCTTACAGAGACCACTGGTAAGTAATGCAAATGGTAGATGTCATTATCTCTGATTCTATACTGATTTAAGATCTTCATTTATTATTAGGGATTGAGGATTTGCAGATTAATTCATGCAGCTGTTAGTTAGGCCTAGGAATTTTCTGTGGTGGATCAAGCACCATAATCTATTTACATTCAGCTGCAAGAAGAGCTCCCATAGCTTCAGTTTGCTTCCCAGGTTCAGTCCCTGGCATCTCTAAATGAAAGCATCTGAAAGCAAAGGATGTGAAAGACCTCTGCCTCAGACCTTCGAAAACCACTGGCAGTCAGAGTTGACTATCATGAGCTAAATGAGCAGTTTGACATGGCCTAAGGTATCTTTCAGTATCTATGGACTAAAATATGCTAATGATTACCTATTGTGTTGTACAGAGCAGTGTGCATGGGCTGGGAGAAGCATGTGCAGCTTTGAAAAATGAAGCCATTAATTCACGTGAACCGGAAAGCTGCTTTTGTTTCTGTTTTTAAATGGAGATGTGACTTCCCCATTCAGATGTGAACATCCCAGCTGAGTGTTTCTTATGAGTCATGTTCCCATGCCTGCACACATCAGCTTTGACTATAATTTCTGCCCACATTGTTATTGAAGCCACCTGTGATCCTTTTCAAATATTCTCAGAATATTACCCAACAACTGATAGCTAGTTAATCTGAATCAATGAAACAATGGCTTCGAGATTCTCTGCCTTATCTCTGCTCCCAGGTTGGGGCTAGTTTGCAAGGAGAGACTCCCTTGATTAGGCTCTGGCTGGTGAAGGGACTGAACGCTGCCCAGTCCAACAGGATGGCACAACACTCGCGCCACCCCGGGCACCGCCAACCCACACTACACCCCTGTGCAAGGGACTTCCATGCATGCAATGGAACTTTGTCTCCCTCTCCTGTCCCATCCACCCCCACCCTCAAAATCTGAAACAGATTGGAGGTGGAGTGCAGCAGAGGACCATTGAATGCAATGCAGTGTATTTGACGCACCATAATTCTGTAGCACAGCTTTCTACAACCTACAGTTATTTTGGACCATAACTCCCATCATCACTGACCATTAGCCATGCTGCAGACTGATGGGATCTGTAGTCCTACAGCATCTGGAGGATGCTACATTAGGAAGGGCTGTCCTAGTAAGCATTTTTTAAGGATTGCAGCCTTGATCAGACTTACTGCAATTGTTTTCGTCACTTCGATCAAGGCAGTCTACAATCCCGTCACATCTTGCATTCTGCTTCCTGAAGCAAATATTATTGCTGCATTTAAATGTATTGTTGGTACACGGAATGCCTGAAAAAGAACCAGCGACAAAATACATGCTTCAGCAGTTTCTGTTTTATTCATTTTTTTCATCCAAGAAATGAAAACGATTCAGCACTGGCTCAGACATTGAACCTTTGGAACTGTAGTTTGTTAAGTGTGTTGAGAGTTGTTATGAGACCCCAATGCCCCTCACTGAGGTACAATTCTCGAAATGGTTTAATGGTCAATCCCTATTCTGCCTGAGCACACCTGCCTGAGCAAACTTCCAAGAGACAAGTGCCAGGGATAGTTGGGCCTGGAGCACAAAGTGGGAATTCTGAGAATTGTAGCTCTGTGAGGGGAATTGTCACAAATGCCAACCAGATGCCTATCAGAATCTCACTAGTAGGACATTATTGATGCTCAATAGCCTTCTCCCCACTTGTGTTCCCCAGAAACTGGTATGCCGAGGCCTATTGCTTTCAGCTGTGGAGGTAGAACATAGCCCTCATGGCTACTAGACTTTGATAGCCTTATCATCCATAAATTTGTCCAATCCTTTTTTAAAGCTATCCACTGCATGTTGTGGTAGTGAATTCTAGATTTTAATTGTGCTCTGTGAAGAAGGACTTATTTTCATCTGCCCTGAATCTTCCGACATTCAGTTTCACAAAAGGCTCACATCCAGACGAGGTGCTACCAGCTCACTTTTGACACCACTACTTGGTGTTTTTTTTAAGCCAGAGGCAAAGGGTTGTATCCAATGGTTGCATGAATGAAAAGCAGCCTGTTCAACAGATCTTTCTCCTCTCTTGATTAGAAAAAAAAATCAGAGCTAAAAATAATGGTCATGAATTGGTATCAAGCCCAAAGTATTGTGGATCACTACAATAACTAGAATGAGCAATTTGTGAGGTGAAACTGTTGCACTTAACAACTTTAATGGGGTGGGACTCACTTTCGGTGCAGTGTCGTTCGTCTTGGCCATCTTCACAGTCATTTATTCCATCACAGAAAAGGGAGTGGTGCTGTGTTAGGAAGCTGGTGTTACAGTTTTGTTTGGGAACACCTAAAACGAGAAGAAAGGCAGCAAGTCACTAAGAAAGGTAACTTTAAAGAGTGGTCATAATATTTTCAGGGCTCATCTGCCATGGATACTTAACCACAAAAGAGCTCATCGCTTTCATCAAAGCAGTCATTGATCCCATCACAGCGCCGAGTTTGTTGAACACATAAACCTGTGTGGCATTCAAAAGATCCAAGTGGACAAGCTGAAGGCAAGAGGGGAAACAATTATGACCTCTAGTTTTCAAAGTACTGGTAATTTTGGCTCTTACATTTATACTGTGCTGAAGCCTGCTCTCAACTATCTCAAAAGTTTTCTTTTCCTGCCACATTCTCAGGGCACTTGAGAATTTCTGTGGAATGTTTGTAGGTGTGGTGGCTTTGAGCCGACCTTAGCATTGTGAGGTGTCGAAGTGTGGTATGTGTGCATGTCTCTTTCCAGTAAACATTTGCCCAGTAACTCTGCTGCATTCCTGGCTGCCTGAACTTCATGATCTTTAAATCTCTTAGAAGGAATTACTTCATGATGCCTTCCCCTGGGCTTTAACCAAAGCACGGGGAACTGGGAAGGCTGCAGAGTGCAGACCTATGGTGAGATGATCTGTAGAGTGATTGGGCACCTCCAAAGTAAGGTAAGAGCAACACAAATTCTGCACTGCAGTCATGAATATTTCATTAAACATTTCACCATCTGATATTTTTCAAATGCAGTGCCTTTTCTTATAATGAATTTAAAACTACCAATTTATCAGGAAAAGAAGATACTGGTCAAAGCTGAGGTGTATACCGGTAGTCTAAGAAAGATAGCATACAAGGAGACATCTCAATCTCATGCCATGCTCTACTAGGAAGGGTTAACTCAATAGCTGAGTTGCCAAATCATTTATAGGTATAATTTATTTCAGCTTTCCCTAGTCTGGTGATCTGCATATATTTTGGACTACAACTTCCATCAACCCCAGCCAGGTCAACTCTGTAGGTTAGGGATGATTGCAGTTGTGGTCCAAAACATCTGGAAGGCACCAGGTTTGGGAAGTCTGATCTATCTGTTACAATTTCATATTTCAGCATATTTAGCAAGTCATGTTGCTTAGCGTGCATTAGGAAGTCATGCTTTTTAAAAATAATAATAGGAGCGGCTGCCATCTTATACACATGTTCTTAAATCCATGTCACATCAAGCTTATATAGCTGAAATGTGGATAACTATTGGATAGAAAGTAGAAAACAGGGGGGGCACTTCATTTTATAGCTGCCTGGTCTTCATGCAAAAATTCAGCATTATCCTGCATGCCAAAGATGGCTTCCAGTATTTTTTTAGTAAAGATGCATTCAGGTGGTGTTCCAAAAGCTATAAAGGAAAGTTAAAATCAGTCTTACGTTGGCTGATATTGTAGCTTCCATATTCTACAAGCAGTGGCTGCTCTGAAATTTTGGAACTACATTGAAACTCAACGTTAACTGCAAAGCTTGCAACTCGGAATATTGTTTGATGATCAATGTAATAACCGCAATACCTGTGGGATGAATGTATGTTAACTTGTGGGGCATGGAACATCTTTCATTACTAAAAGACAAGAACAGTCGTAGTTGTAGTATATTTGAATTCCTCAATGTTTTTAACAACTGCATGCTAAAATCATCATCTGTACAAAAGAGTAAGAGTAGGGTTCAACTCTTGCTAGCACAACTGGGCTTTTCCCATCCTCTTCTCCTTCTATGTGCACCCCAATGAGTTCACCCAAATCCACTCTGGAGGGTCAAGAGAACTGACAGAACAGCACACAGAGGAAGGAGAGGAGAGGCTGTTCTGTCAATGTAGCAAAAATGCTTGTGCTGATTGAATAATACATCGAATTTCACCCAAAGGAAATTTGTACAGGTGGAAATAATTGTTCTGCCCATTGCCTTTCCACTGATGTATCTGATAGCCCCTTTCATTGGACATTGTGGCAATGACACAACTAAAATTGGCATCTGGAGCGTATCGTTTGGGCCATTGTTTGTGAAACATAACCCTGCCATCCTAATCAATCTATTTGTTCAGATGACGCCATTTTTTTACATGGCAAAACAAAGTGGTTCATAGGTTGCTGGCTTCTCTGTAAAGCTTTCTTATGTGATCTCAGTATTTTAATATGAGGTTGTATGTTTGTTGTATGCTTAGGGCAGGGAATTTGTTCAGTAACAGAGGATGTACTTCACATACAAAAGGTTGCAGGTTAAATTTCTAATTGTCTCCACGGTTAAGCCGGGCAGTAGATAATGCAAAGCATCTCTCTCCATACACCTGGCCTGGAAAGTTGCTATCACTCAGAGTACACAGTCCTGGGCCAATGGACAAATGGCATCATTAGGTATTTTTCCTATGTTCACAAGTTTCTGAGGTCAAATAATTTAGGGTGCTGCTATACATTTCTACGCAGACACACACCCCACCATGTTCTGTATTTGTTGCTATAAATATCTGGGCTTAATGTCAACTTGAATGGAGAATGATATCCTTCCAGCTTTTGCCTCTGCCCAACTCATCAGTGGCATGTGGCCCTCAGGGCATTACGCAGAAAGGAATGTGGCCCTTGGGCCAGTAGCAGGCAGTGTGTCATCATTTATGTTACCTTATGGCAGTAGAGTAGCTACAACTTACTGGAAGCCAAGGGAGAGTAGGAGGGGCAAGGTGCTGGGGAGGTCCGAGCTGAGCAAACACATCAGCTGAGTCAATACAGAGCTCCTGCTGGTGTATTCGCTCAGCACCAACCTCTCCACCATTTAATTCTCCCACTCTCCCTCCCAGTAAGCAGCAGTGACTTCACTGCTGGTAGGTCAGGTAAGCACTGTTGTTTCACTACACCATCAGCTACTGCCTTGAACTGGAAAGCCTTCCCCATTCTACAATTGACACAAGCTAGACAGGATACCTCGTATCCAAACGATGCTGAAGAACGAACACGAAGCAAATGAGAACAGTTTGTATCTTGCCGTGTACATTAAAATAAAGGCCATCAGGGTGATGTAATTATCACATGACCACCTGCTATGACAACTTCGTCAATCTGCTGCCTACCTCCTTGAGAATATATAGCCTATATTCATATACTTACATGTGTTCATTAATTTTCCACCATCCATGCTCACAGCCTTTAATGCTTTTTTCACTGATAGTATAATTATGAAATTTCAGCGCTATGCCAAGATTTCTCAGGGGAGTCTGTTTTCAGGAAATAAGGGATACATTTATATATATATTTAACAAGTGTGGACAATTCAGCTTGATATTACTCCTCCTCCTCCTCCTCCTCCTCCTCCTCCTCCTCCTCCTACTATAAGATACATGCAAGGGTTTCACTTGTCCCAGAGCTTATCAAGATTCATGCAGAAACCAGTAACAATATAAAGATGGAAACACATCTTATGAGAGCTGCATTCTGCAGTAGGTTAAATGTGTGTTAACATTTGCTACCTCGACAAAAATCACCCGGCTATTACTGCAGTATGCTTTGGGTGGAGGCTCTGACAAACTAGGCACAGAACGTCTACTAAGGAATTTTCTCCCTCAATATGTATGGTTGGCTCCCAACTTGGATGGCTTTAAAATAAAATTTAAAAAGTTCATGGGGAATAATGTTCTACCTCCATTAGGGACACCATCTCCTGGGGGCTGAGCCCTTTTGGGCCCCAAAATATTTTTTGGGAGGGCACCGAGCCCTCCAAAAGGCCTCCCAATTAGGCTGAACACAGAGCCAAGCATGGTGAAGCCTCAATGCTCTGGCTCCTTCTCCTCCTCCTCCTGCCACAGACGGGAAGGAGATTGGAAGCAGCTCCAGGCTGGTGGTGACAGCAGGAGCAGGAGAAGCCATGGCCATTGAAGCTGTGCTGCTAATACGCTGCTGCTGTGCTCGGCTTCACCCCGGCTCCTCTGACGTCATGACATCACACGTATAATGTCAGGATGTCATGCATGGTGGCGTCACGCACTGTGCCACCATTCTCACTCAGAAGCTGCCATGTGTGGCCTCCATTGTTGGCTTGTAGGTTTCCTGTATACACTTGGTGGCCACTGTCAGAACAGGATGTTGGACTGGATGGGTCATTATCCTGATCCAGCAGGAGCCTGCTTATGATCTTATATAATGATGATGATGATGATGCTATTTATAGCCCGTCCATCTGGCTGGGTTTCCCTAGACACTCTGTGCAGCTTCCAACAAAAGATTAAAAAATAGAAAATTCTTTCCAGTAGCACCTTAGAGACCAACTGAGTTTGTTCTTGGTATGAGCTTTCGTGTGCATGCACACTTCTTCAGATACACTGAAACAGAAGTCACTGAAACACTGAAACTGGAAAGAATTTTCTATTTTGTTTCGACTATGGCAGACCAACACGGCTACCCACCTGTAAAAAGATTAAAAATACATTAAATAAACATCAGTCATTAATAACTTCCCAAAACAGCCTTCAGATGCCTTCTAAACGTCACATAGTTGTTTATTTCTTTGACATCTGATGGGAGGGCCTTCCACAGGGCGGGAGCCACTACTGAGAAGGCCCTCTGCCTGGTTCCCTGTAACTTTGTTCTCCCCACTGAGTAGCAACATCAAGGTCTGATACAGCTGTAGTGGGAGATGAAAGGTTCCCTTCAGCTGTGAATAAGGGCTTCCAGTTCTGAGCACTGAAACCCAAGTTTAAGCACTAACATGCTGCTGGTTCAGAACTGGCCACAGGGTCCTCATCACAGCATTAGCCCTTTTTGTTTTCCCTGTGCCAGGCTACAGGGAGCAGCAGCGCTTGCTGCAGCTCAGATGCCAGCTCCTCAGAGCTTTGGGAAAGAGGTCAGACTGGCAGTGGCTAAGAGGAAGTGCAGCTTTCCATCCCCTCACAAGGGAACCTTTCATCTCCCACTACAGCTACTTGACCCACAAAGAGAGAGAGATCCAAGCTTTGTGCTGAGATCAAAGGGCTCAGAATCTTGCAACTTCATCTCACCAAAGAGAGACTGACAGACATAGAGCCCTGTTTCCAACAGACACGAAACACACCAAAGGGCAGTTGCGAAACTCCTGCACAATGGGGTTTCAAAATTACCTGGAAAGTCCACGTACAAATGCATTTTGGAGGGTAGTAACTTGGGTAATAAGGACTCATGATTCTCCCTTCAAACCGAGGACTTCCCAATGCCAGTATAGCTTTCCCGCATTCTGAGAAAAGGAAGATGCATTTTCATATTATTGCACAATCTGGAAACCAAGAATCAGCCAATAGAAGAAGAAGAGTCATTCCTTCCTGTATGGCTTTCTTCTTTTTAAGTAATACTTTGTTTGTTTTAGGATTTCTGTACTGCCTTTTTATATACAGTATGTTTCAGGGCGGTGAACAATGAAAACAAGGCAAAACATAGTAAACAGCAGACACAAAACAAGGTGCATAAAAATTAACCAGGGAAAGCAATATCAGCTTTTTCATCATATGGAGGACTCCTTGAGGACATGATGGAGACGTAGGTCTTTTTTGCTACCAGTGTCACTTCGTGGTGCATGTGGTTGTGCTTTCTAACCCCTATGTGGTTGGCTTCACACCAGAAATTGCATCACTTCTGCTCTGGCCATCATCCGCCTGCTTCATTGCTTGTAGTTCTTGGGGAAACCAAGGAACACAGCAAGCTTTGCAGTGTCAGACAGGGCACTCTGTGGATATTGTGTTAATTGTCTTCCCCATCCCAATATTCCACAGTGAAGTTAGGTCCTCAAAAGAATAATCAGATATGGCTACTGGAAAATCCCCCAGATCAGATTCTGTAAGTCTCTGAGACCATCTGAATTGGTCGCCCACCCCTATGGGGGTATACTGATGTTGCAAGCCCAAACTTTACCAGTGATCTAACTGTGACAAAAAGATCAGTTCCATCCCTCCAACATTATCTCCAGCACTTGCCCTGAAGTGAAGACTAAGTCTAGTGCATGCCCTGCCTTGTGTGTTGTTCTGTCCCCTGATTGTCATGGAGGCTATGAAGTCCCAAGCTGAACTAAAGATAGCAGCCTTGGCATGAATATAGAAGTCATGCAGAACTATAATCATGGAGACCACCTCCAACAGCTTGGTTAAGGTGGTCATTGGGCAACTGGGTGGGTGGTTAACCAAGAGCATCCCCAGTCTGTCCCACTGACCCAACAACTATCCCTATTGTCCCTATTGAAAAAGATGTGACAGATAAAGAGAAAAGGGTGAAATGGACCACAAGGACCCATAATGGGGAAGCATGTCAACAAGAAAAATATATACGTGGTTCCAGTGACATAATGACCTTTGTTATTTTGAAATGCCCCTAATAGTTTTGGAAGAGCCATCACTCAGAGCCCCTGCTTCACATGCAGAAGATCCCAGATTCAGTTTGTGGTAGGTCTAGGAAGGTCCCCTGTATGAAATCCTGGAGAGCCACTGTCAGTCAGTGAAGACAATACTGAAGTAAATGAATCAGAGGTTTGACTTCATTCAAGGCAGCCTCCTATATTCCTTTGTTACAGTGAAACAACCATCTCATGTCATATGTGTATTTGACAACTACTCCATCTACTGGCATAATGGAGTAAAAGGGATACTGGTTATTTCTATAATAAAAATGCAACTGATGTTTCACGTTGTGGTATCTGCAAATGGTTGGGGCAGCAAGGCATTTTCCATGCTGCAGAGATGCACTGCATGATCTGAGACCCCAGAATCCCTTGCAGGGTCACAGAAGATGCTGAGGTGCAGTTCTTAGATTACATGCTGTTGCACTGGCACCTGAATAAACTGTCCTTCCATGCAATTACTTGGATTAACTTGTACAGCTGGGCCAGCCCTGGAGACTGAAGACATTGGGAAGCAAGTAAACAAACAACTGGTTGTAGAAAGAGCTGAAGTTAGGCTCTTTCTACATGGAAAAGATGAAAGAGAGAAATGCTATAAAGGTGACAGAAAACATAAATTCAGGCAGGCCTCACTTATCTGATGTAGGATGTGTGCTATTTTTGATGGCAGGGAGAAAAACTTAACTAAACTGACACAGGGACAAATAGAAGAAGAAGCCTTCACCCCGGTATGGGTCCCCTTCATCACATACACAGCCCAACAAGACAATGACAAAAATCCACCAACAGCATACAAATCAATATGGCTAACCTGACCCAAAACACCCACCCACCCCACTCACACATGAAAACAAAGATCACCACAGCCAACCACAAATGAACAACCACACCCTAGGGCTAGGCCAACCCCAACCTCTCTCACCACCAAGTGAATAGCAAAGAACTTGTACAAGCGACGCTGACACAAAACCCCACATATAATAAGTAAAATAGAAACTCAATGTTCCCCCTCCACCTCTCTCCCCCTTTTCTTCCTAATGTCTCAACAAACAAAACTGATCTGTAAAAAATGTAACTTAGAAAGAGAGAGAGAGAGAGAGAGAGATTACACATACTTTTGTAAACCAAGAAAATCTTTAATAAAAATACATTAAAAACAAAAACAAAACTGCACATACAATGAACCACCAATAAACAACAACAACTAATGATGAGTCTACAGGTGGAGTTTCCACATTTAACAAATGAGAACACTTACTTTCTTGTGGGATGATCTCAAAGTACCCATGAAATTCCTTCACTTTCTTCACTTGCGTGGACTTCAGAGTAACCAGCATCAAATTATTTGTAGAAACGAAAGACAGGAATGAATTGGTTGGTTCACAAATTCTGAAACAAATTGATTTTCCTTCATGTGTAGAAAGTATGGGAATTATAATGCATCATTAGCCTCGTTACTAGATTTGGCCCTTTACCTAGCCAATAGTTTAAGGAAGCCACAGTAACTGTGATAGTAAACTCATGTTAGACTTTGATACCGTTGCCACAGCAGATCCTATAGGGGTGTTCAAAGCCCAATCTGCTTCAATCAGTTAATGCAATTCAATAACGTGGACCAGGGGCGTCTTAACCATAGAGGCTAATGGTGTGAGGCACCACTGCACCAAGTTCTGGAGGGTGCCTCCGCCATGCCGCGCCATGCCCGGAACCTCCTCCCTGCCAGAGGAGCCGCCCTCCAGCCCCGCCGGCAGCGCCACCCTCACCCGCCTCTTCTCAGGCTGCGGGCGCCATCGCGGGGAAGCCGGTGGCGAGCCTCCCTTCGGTGTGGCAGCCCGGGCTCCCTGGACAGCAGCGCCACACAGCCACTTCGGCCGAGCAGGCGGAGGCAGAGACAGAGGCGGACCCCAGCTGGCAGCATCATGCCCGTCGGGCCACCCCCTCCAGGTGCCTGCCACGCCTGGCCCTGCCCAGCGGAGCGTGAGTCCAGCGTCGCCAGCCTCAGTCCTGCCCATGCCCTCCAGCCGCTGCCCACCGGGAGGGAAATGTGGGGGCGCCGGCGCCGGAGGGTTATTTGCACCACGGCGCCAGATAAGCTTAAGATGGCCCTGACGTGGACAAGATGTTTGCCAATCACATGACTTTTGGACCCCTGCCCCAATCTATCCTGCCCTTCCTTCCAAATGACTCCCAGGTGGACTGATAACACTGAGGTAGGATTATTGCAACACAATCTTTTGTGGGTCTTCCCATAAGTTTGGTCTGCAAGCTGCTTTTAGGAGCAACATACTGCTAGCAAGCAATACCTTGTTAAGGAATCTACAGTGGCTGCCAGTGGACAAGTTTAATATACACATGTTTGTTTTGTTTTTGTTTTTTTAAAAAATAAACTTTTTTTCTGCTTGCAGAAACCAAAGAAATTGTACTGAAAAGGCATACCTACCGATACAGTATCTTACTTTTGATTGGCATCAGGGAGTCATAAATGGTCAACGAATCAGTGATGCAATTGTCTGCTTCAATCTGAATGGATGCTACGGAGAGGCGGATTAAGTAGCCGACCAATGCAATCAGTTTGAAATAGCAGATCATCCTTCCAGATGTTGTTGAAATGTCCAATGGAAAGTGCTGGTGCAGCCGGTCTGCGTGCAGATCATATATGCAACTTGAACCTACAGTAAATGGCAATTAGTATCATGGAGATTACAATGCTTGGTAAACGACAACGCTTAAGCTTTACGGAGAGGCAAGATAATATTTTTCACATGTCACTGATAAAATATCAATTGATCCTACTGACATTTACAACCAGATTTGCCTATTTAATTTTGGATTCAAGCCCCCCCCCCAAAAAAAATGTATTTATGTACAGTGGTACCTTGGTTCTTGAACTCAATCCATTCTGGAAGTCCGTTCGACTTCCTAAACGTTCAAAAACCAAGGCGCGGCTTCTGATTGGCTGATTGGCCCCGGAAACAATGCCGACAGCCGAAACAGACATTCGCTTCCAAAAAATGTTTGCAAAACCGGAACACTTACTTCCGGGTTTGCGGCATTCGGGAGCCGATTTGTTCATTAACTAGGCCATTTGGGAACCAAGGTACCACTGTATTAAAAAAACAAAGAAACATTAACTGGATTTAAATGTCGCTCAATCTAAGCAGTTTGCAAAAAAAAAAAAAAATACATCATATAGATTAAAAATGCCAATAAAAGCAGATATTAAAACCAAGTTTCATGTGATTTCAGAGAGATATCGCAGGACATTGGTGGCAGAGGTTGCAGGGTAGGTGGGGTGTCCACAAGGACGCCCCCATGGGAATTCAGCCACCTGAGGCAATAGCTGCAACCACTTTTTTTTTTAATGGACTTTTGAAAAGTGACAGGGGAAAAGGCACTGAAAAGTGTGAGATAATAATTGCTTGATGTGACATCATAAAACCTCCCCACCAGGAACCGCCCAAGACATTTTGCTGCCTGAGGCCAAGGATAAGATAATCCTTATCTCCCCATTCCAAAAAGCAAACCAGGTTGACAGCTGCCTCTTACTTCAACAGCCAGGAGATGCATTGGAGGGGAAGACACCAAAGGAGCTGTGTGTGTGTGTGTGTGTGTGTGTGTGTGTGAGAGAGAGAGAGAGAGAGAGAGAGAGAGAGAGAGAGAGAGAGTGTATTAGATAGGGCCAGACCAATAAATTTTGTCACCTGAGGATCCTGCCACCCAAAGCAGTTGCTTCACTTTGCTTCACATGTGGGCCGGCCTTGCTCCCCACAAACCAGAACGAGCACTCAGTAAAGAATTGCCGTTCCCACAAAGTTGTGCAAACAATCAGAATGAATATTCAGTAAACAGGTCATCTGGAAACAACGAGATGGGAGGAGAGGGAAGGACAGAAAGAGAGCTGTGTGGTGTGAATTTATGTGTGGGAGAGTGGGTGAGTAGAGGAATAAAAGCCATTTTCAGATTGAAAGAAGCAGACCTAGAAGAAGAAGCTGCTAGCGGGAATGGCCAAATCTATCAATTTCAGTTTCTCATTTTTCCAGTCTTAAGTTTAATTCTCCATATTTCTGCATCAAATTACTTTTTTTAAAAAAACCTCTCAATAAAATGTGGCAGCATTTTAGTGCAGATGTCTCCCTTTTTGCAAACAACTGTCCTGATATAATGCATATTATATATATTTTCATGAATATATGCATTTTTATCTATACTTCCTGTTAATAAACACGTTTCTGTACACATTATTTGCTTGAAGAACCACATCAAAGATGTGCAATGTGGATTTTGAATAATAACTGTGCTTAGGTTTGCATAATGGTTTGAAGGTAAATTTTCCCCTTGTCTCTAGCTGTGAAATAAGGACCATCTTGGCGTCTTGGGAGATCTGATGTGAGGGCTGCACTTCTGCTGTCTGGTATCAGTGTACACACTAATTGTCCCTGCTGATTCTCTACTTATACAGTTGCAAACAAAATATTTTTAAAATATCACAAACCCCTCCTCTAAAGAAAGCCCAAACCCTGGTAGTGTCTCCTTCTGAAACTCATTATCTCCCAGAGAAATAGGGAGCATTTCCCAATACTGACTTCCCTCCCAGGTTGTTGTAAGAATTACATCTTTGAACATTCAAAAGCATGATCTAAATGCTAAATTACCCAACAGATCCCATGTTTAGCCCTGTACAAAGCTTACATTGTAGAAGATGATGCAGATACAGGCAGGATTCAATTTTCGCCACATAATATACGTTTCCCATTTTGAAATATGTTAAATGGGAAAATGTGTTTTTTAAAAAACTCAGTCATGTACCTGTTCCTGTTGTTGAAGAGTAATCTGATCGAAGCCCAACTGCATGGGAGGAGAAAATACAAATGACTCTGCACATATTTAGACCAGCAGGGAACATATGAATGTAATACAGTATGATCACAACCTATGTGCATTTAACATGTGCGATTTCAACATGAAGTGGCTGAAGTCTGGCCAGTAGTAATCACACAAATGACATGCACGGAACGCAGAGAGCTTAAATGCTCTTTCTGTGCAGGGTTTTCTCAGTGCAGAAAGAACCACAGAAGCATAGTTGGAAGGGATCAGAAGGATCATCTAGTCCGAACTCCTGCAATGCAGGAATCTTTCACCCAGTGTGCCGCTTGAACCCACAACCCTGAGGTTTAGAGTCCCATGCTCTACTGACTGAACTATTTCTCAGAGCATTTAAGCTCTCAGACTTACTGGGCTCTAGGATGCACTTGTGATATCTTGCTGGAGCTTGAACAGTCCCACGAGATGTCGTGAGAGCATCCCAGAGCCTGGTAAAAGCTCTCTGCCTTGCTTGGGGAATAGGCAAGGCCCACATGGTGTACAACTCTGGAAAGATAAGGATGCTCACACTGGGTAGCGCCAAAGGGCTGGTTGAAGTATACACATTTTTGGCATATAAGTGCCACCTCCGGAATGTAACCACCACACAATATGAGATTGCACTGCATTGCAGTGTTAATTTGGAACTTGAGAATAAGCACCTATTGATATGACAATAATTTGTGTGAATTTGTGAAGCCACCATGAAAGGACGTTTTCCAGGATTTTATTCAGAAGAAAAGACTTAACATGAATTGCAATGAACTTGCAGGGAGAGGGATATGGGATCCTGCCAGCTGGTTTCACTCTGGAACTCCAGATAGGGTTGGCTGAAAATATTTCTTATTGCTTAAAGCACCCAGCCACCCCACACCGCAAGGTAAGATAATAGTCCCAAGGCCAACCACCTGAGCTTGAAAATCCCAGGAGCGCCTCTGACTTCTCCCTGGTGGTGGTAAAAATAATACATTAATTCTTCACTCTGTTGAGTTAAGGATTCCAGCCTGTGGGGTTCAGGGTAAGATTTTTTCAATGAATCCGTGGACACTTTTCAACTTCAGTTGAAGGGGGTGGATTTTGTCAGGGGACTGATTTGTAGAAATGGGGACATCTGGTAACCTTAGTTCAGGGTGCTTCTTCACAAGCTCCTTCCCCTTAGCAGAGCCACTTGCAAAGCAGCACCCTGCAGGTGGGGACCCCCATGCTCTTGGTTTAAGTGGGTGGAGATGCAGTATCTCCTTCCCCAGTGCTTCTCCTCGCCGTATGTTTAATGAGAGTATTTTAATTTATTTGGGGCTGAATCCAGGGCAGGGCAGGTTTCCCTGGTTTGGCTTGATCCCGGAGGCCCAAATTAGACCAGGCAGGGGCACTGTGCACAACCCTATCAATAACTAGCTGACTGAAGTAGACACCTCACTCTACCATATATATCAAAACAGACACGTGACCACATTCTTATATGAATAGATTGAATTCTATAGGAAAGTCATTAGGAGGGAGGACATTCCAATGACACATGGCCTCAATTCATGATAAACACAAATGGACATAAATCCAATTATCACCATCACCCGGTTGAGCGAAAATTGGATTAGCACCATTAGGCCCATTTCAGATCTCCACATAGCAATTCTATTTTTCCCGTTCCATGAGGTGATTACCAGTATTTCAGAGGCAAAAGTTATGGATTCGAGTTTCTTTCAAGCTATTAATTGTGTCAAAAGGTTCACTTTCTTCAGAGGAAAAATAGCAAGTGCCAAGGAATACCAACCGCTAAGCACAATGGAGTCCATATCGACAGCAAGTCCTTGAAGACTCCCTACTGAGGTTCGATTGATGATGCTTGTCTGAATTGAGTCCTTTAAAATAGCAGCTACACAGTCTTCACAAAACACTTGGCCTTTAGCCTGTGGCACCACAAACACAATCCAGAAATGGACAAGAAGACCCCCATTGTTGTTGTTACTGAAATCAAATGAAAAAGGAAATTACATCACGGCGTTTCTGAGACTCAGGTGCTTGAAAATCTATAGCTTCTCTCATCACAGTTGTTGTTGTTTTAATGTACCAACATTTTTAAAATGTCAGATACTTTATGGGACATGGGGGTGCTTTCTGTGTTTGGATTTGTCACATGTGATGAGGCTTTAGGTTTGCAACAAGAGACAATACACGGATAGTAAATGCTGCAACACGACATTATTTCTCGCTAAGACCCCCAGCCACAAATGAAATGGAAAATATGTCCCACCTGACATCTGAGACAATGGATTGCTTATAGAATTTGGAGAAAGTAGATTTGGTATATACCAAGTTCATCTGAAAGAGAAGATGCACAGAATGGTTGGGCAATCCCACACAGACTAAATTAAAATTAATCTTGCTGAGGGCACTTCCAGATCACTGGCTTATTGAGTATTCATCCAGATTTCTTTGCAGGGCAATTAGACAATGTTGGCTGTTTAATGAGCATTTATTCTAATTTCTTTGCGGGGAGGTTAGACAATGTTGTGTCAAGGAGGCGTTACCCCACAGTTTCTGGTACATCCCCCCATTCCTTTTCTTATCACAAAAGAGTTGATCTTTTGGGGAAGGAAATAGGTTACGCAAGACTTTCAAATCAACTTTAGTTGTTTAACCTGAATTTGTCTGTATGTGATTGAATCCTGCCCCAAAATAGTGACAGTCTGGAAGCACCCTGAGAATTGCCCTGAGAATTGCAGTACAGCAGATTCAGCAGCCCTGTTTATTTATAACAAGGATATCATTCTCAGCTTTGAAGGAGGGACTACTGGAGATTTATGGTACCTTTACAATAAGTTATTTAAGTTGTTGACTGTATTATTCACATTAATGCCAATATAGACTTCTAAGCAAGTTTACACAAAAAAATCCCACCCAGTTATACAAACATTAAAATATAAGCATCCATATTTAAACTATGCAATAAATCAATCTCATTAAAAATTAAAATATGCACATCTATAAAATATGCAGTAAAACAATTCTATCAAGACAGCACCATGATTACAATAAATCAGAAGACTCAGATTGAGAGACAGGTGCATCTTCAATGTAAAGCATACGGAATTCCCTGGGAATCATGTTTTTCTTCCAGCTCTTGGCTGGTTTTCCAGTGCACAGTGAATAGTCAATAATCAATAAATAACAGAGATAGTGAGTTAAGAGAAAGGGGAAATACAATGAAGACCAGCAAACAGTGCTGAAAGTTTGAAGAAGTGTGCATGCACACGAAAGCTCATACCAAGAACAAACTCAGTTGGTCTCTAAGGTGCTACTGGAAAGAATTTCCTATTTTGTTTCGAAAGTTTGGTCAGTTAGTTTTGAGCCATCCAGTCCACCAACACCCATTTATTTTGGGGATATGGCTGTACAAGTTGCATGGGACCTACTGGATAGTGACTGTGCAGCATAACTCATGCACACAGACACATCTTGTATATTCGTGAAATACTGAGATTCATGCCTTTGCTCCTTTGCACCATTTCAAGCACTCATTATTGGAGAGAATGTACCAAATTCCAACAACTATTGAGCCCCCACCCATCAGCAGTGCCCTTCCACTTCCCTCTTTCTATTGCATTTAGTTCTTTGAAATCCGTGTACTCCTTCAAGAAGCCACATTAAGGCTGCAGCTCAGTGGCTGGGCATCTGATTTGCACGCAGAAGGTCTGAAGTTCAATCCTTGGCATCTCCAGGGAGGGTTAGCAGAGACTCTTGCCTGAAATCCTGGACAGCTGCCACTAATCTGTGTAGACAATACTGAGCTGGAAGGACCAATGGTCTGACTCAGTATAAGGAGGGTACATTATCTGCATGTGTGTGTTGGTCAGACCACACCTGGAGTACTGTGTCCAGTTCAGAGTACCACAACTTAAGAAGGCTATTGACAATCCTTGACATGCACAGAGGAGGGTGACCAAGACAATCAAGGGTTTGGAAACCAAGCCTTATGAGGAATGGTTGAGGGAGCTGGGTACGTTTAGCCTGGCTAAGAGACTGAGAGGAGATAGGATAGCCATCTTCAAATATCTAAAGGACTGTCACATGGAGGATGGAAGAAGCTTGTTATCTCCTGCTCTGGAGATGAGGACCCAAACCAATGGATTCATGTTATAAGAAAGGAGATTCTGACTCAACATGAGGAAGATCTTTCTGGTGGTAAGAGCTGTTTGACAATGGAATGGACTCACTTGAAACTTTTTAGAGTCTCTCCTTTCTTGGAGGTTTTTAAGCAGAGGTTGGAGGGCCATCTGCCCTGGATTCTTTAGTTGAGATTCCTGCATAGCAAGGGGTTGGATTGGTGACCCTCAGGGTCAGCTATACACTTCTATTATTCTCTCTCTCTCTCTCTCTCTCTCTCTCTCTCTGTTTTCCCTGGGAAGACTACATGACATTGTGGCATTGTAGTGATGGCCATCAACTTGGCTATAAAAGAGGATTAGACAAATTCATGGAGGATAAGGCAAACAGTGTCTACAAGCCATGATAACTATGTTCTACCTCCACTGCCAGAGACAGTATTACTCTGAATATCAGTTGCTAGGAAACGCCAGGAGGGAGAGTTCTGTTGCAGGCCACTGTGAGAACAGGATGCTGGACTAACTGGGCCTTCATCCTGATCCAGCAGGAATCTTTCTATGGTACTGCAAATACGACACGGAGAGAAAATTCCAGAATGTGTTATCTCCCTTTATTGACACACTACAAAAGGCAAGGATTGCTGGGTCCACACAACCAGCTGATTATTGCATATGCTTTGGTGATAATGTGGAACACAAGGGTTGGAGTTTTTTCCTTACCACTTGCTGCACATTCTGTGCAACAGAGAGAAACTCCCTGGATTCCTTCTGCCGATACTCTGGGAGAAACTCAATGTTGGCAACACGAAATAATCCAACAAAATACAGTGCATCTTTGTTTTCTGCCTGAACTGTAAAACAAAAGGGTGAGTGTTATTTTTATTTTTTTCCTTTTTTCATTATGGCAATAAAAAGAGCACAGCAAAGCATCTAAACAATACATTTTTCAAAGTTTAAAATAGTAACGTATCCTCATAGCTAATCATAATAATGTCGAGGTTGCCAGGAATAGTATCTTGCAGCCATCAAACACTTGGATGAACAGGAATGTTTTTCAAACTTTCCTTAATGTTAATAATGAAGGAGGCAGATGCACCTCACCAGGGAAGGCATCTCACAAATGGAGAACTGCTACCAAGAAGGTTCTGATATGGGTCAACACCAACCAGGTAGCACACAATGATAGTCTGTGCAGACTTGCACACAAGTCCTGCAATCGGAATAGTGGATCAGTTGTTGCCTTATCTTTTGGACTAAGTACTATTCATGTGTGTGTCCATCCTTACATATAATGAACACTTATTTTAAAAATGAGTAAACTGCTTTGGGGGAAGTATCTTGTCAAGGGCACAGACACTAGCCAATAGACCCGCCCCCCACGATAACCAGGTTTTCCTTAATAAGTTGGAATTTCACTACATAATAATATATTAACATTTTGCCCTTTAAAAAGTTTTTCACTATAGAGCCAGAAAAATAATGCAATAGCTCAGTCTCAATCATGAAGCAAAACAAGGAAGAAATGCATTTACAGAAAATCACATAAAGCACACACAAAAACTTGGGTTTGGGTTGGTTATGGTGGAGGACAATTCATTAAGAAGAAGAACAGCTAATGGAGACCTTCCTCCAACTTTGGAGCTGTGGGTGCACACCCTATAGAAACAAATTCTCATCCAGACTACTCTCCTATATCTAGTTAATTGTTGGGCTTTGAGGAACAGGTTTTCCAAGATGTTGCTAGGATTCTCTTTTAACTGACATTCCAGCATACACATCTTCTGAAGGAGAAAAACAGCCTCCATTGTAAATAGGAAATCTTTTTCTAAAGCCAATAAAAAGCAACATAAGAGAAAACGATTTTCTAGAGCATTGTTTATACCTCTATGGGTGTTCTTTAAATGTAAATATGGGGAAAAGGCCTTATAAAGCATTGCCCAGGCAACAGATACAGAAACTCACCAATGAAGAGCCACAATAACGTCCAAGTGATAACACCTACAATGAAGAGGACCACTGTAAACAGGATGATTTTATTTTGAAAATTCCAGAGAGACTTGTTTCTTTTGGCTTTCCTTTTTGATTTTGCTGACCTATTGAGTTTCCTTGCAATTCTTTCCCACTTCTCTTCTGAATCTGCCATTTGTACGGATACATTTGATACCTTAATCAAAGAGGGGGAAAGAATCACATAGATAAATGTCCAGGATCTCTCAATTCAGCATTTCCCAAAGGCAGACATATTCATTCCACACTTGAATGGTATGCCTTGCCTGCCATTTCAGCCGTCGGTGTGGTCATGAGTGACTTTTCAGTGCTCTATTGCTTCATCAAAATGCCACAGCAGTTGTGATATCCCACACAATCCCGGAATGCTTACGCAAATGTAAATCTCAATGAGTCTTACTTTTCAGTTAGGACCACCATACACTCCTAAAACTGTTTCTCGTGGTCTGTTTATTATTTTAGTAGTGTGTCCTTGGTGCACTATATAAAAAAACATACCAGCAGCAAAGAATTTCAACACAATCAGCAGAGGTGATAATCTGGAATCTGGTGAAGTGATAGGCTTGAAGCACCCTACATATGCAGCACTAAGGTTGCTACTTACAATTTGTAAATACTACTTCCAATTATATGGTGCTGGAGGAGACTCTTGAGAGTCCCATGGACTGCAAAAAGATCAAACATATCCATCCTTAAAGAAATCAGCCCTGAGTGCTCACTGGAAGGGCAGATCCTGAAGTTGAGGCTCCAGTACTTTGGCCACCTCATGAGAAGAGAAGACTCCCTGGAAAAGACCCTGATGTTGGGAAAGATGGAGGGCACAAGGAGAAGGGGACGACAGAGGATGAGATGGTTGGACAGTGTTCTCGAAGCGACTGGCATGAGTTTGGCCAAACTGCGGGAGGCAGTGGAGGATAGGCGTGCCTGGCGTGCTCTGATCCATGGGGTCACGAAGAGTCGGATACGACTGAACGACTGAACAACAACACTTATTATTATTATTATTATTATTATTATTATTATTATTATTATTATTATTATTATTATTTTATAAATCCGTGCAAATAATGCCACATCTGCTTCCCCCTCCCTTTACTTTGCTGGCTACAGCACAAAGCGTTTCTTTCCAGCCCAAGTGGGTTAGGTGGAGTCAGTACATAGCAGCCACCAGACATCAACTATCATTACTGCTCAATTTTCCCCACTATCAAAGAAGCACCTTTTTGCTATTGAAACACTCAGTTCAAAAAGGACCATCTCCCATATCCAAAGTGTCCTGTGCTTCTTTGTGAAGAAGGGCAGGATATAAAGCAAATAATGTTAATGGGGTTTCACGTTTTTCCTGGTCAACCCTTTCTCCCTTTAAATATTTCACAGGGACTATAAACTCTTTTGAAGTTCTTGTTTTTCCTTGCATCATTTGGTCAGACATAAGCAGCAGAACAGTGCATTTTCAGCACAGTTACTTCATCCAGAGCAGCAAATTTCATAGTTGACTGTTACAATTTAAGTATCTCAAATTATTCCTTTAATCGGTTAAAGAACAATGTGTCTCCCCGCCCCCTCGCTTGTGCCAGCTCTGATTATGCATTGTAGAATTCATTCCCATTAATAAAGCAATTTAAGTATCACAGAACACTGAATTATTTAAGTCCTTCTCTTCCTTTTAACCACCTGTCAGCAGTCCAGGATAACAGTTACTATGCCAACTAGCTGAATGCGAACTATATTTAGATATGCTGTATAATTAATTGATTTGTTTTTCAAAAATTGCACCCAGGAATGAAATAAGTTTTAACAGAACTTCACTCCACCTCCAGATGCAGATCTGCCATCAGCTCTCAAGGGCTGATCTTGTGCCCTATCAATTGCATGCAAATAAATGCACATCATATTTCACACAAGAAAACAGAGTTAAAATCAGCTACAGCACTGACAGCGCCAGTTAATTCCCAGATATCGCTTTCATAGTTCATGGGTTCAGCAAGTATATGATAAACGGAACACACTGGTATTCAAACCAGGCACGATATTGCAGTGCATTTAAAGTTTACTTACTTACACTTAATTCATCTTCAGGATTAGCAGGTCTGTCACTGCCTTGTTCGTCCATTGTGGGAGGCTGATTCTTTTAAAGCAAGCAAACAAATAAACAGAACTCGCACACCGAGAGCTGCAGGTATCTACTGCCAAGGACTGTTAGAAACTATGTTTGAAGAAGGACTGGTAACACCCGTCAAAGCAGACTTTCCTGGGGTGGCATCAATTTACATCGAAGAATTTCCATTGGTAATTTCATCTGCCCTTTTCTGCTGCTGCTGCTGTGAACATTTCAAAAGAAACAAAACATTATCAAGCAGCACTGGACTCCAAATTTGGCTGCTGAAATTATCTTCCTAATACTATATTACATAAAAAATATTGTATTTGTATATTATGTACACTTTCACATGGTTAGCAGCAAGCCTTAGACACCTTTCAATGGCAGCACCTCTCAGGGTGCCTGCTGGTTTAGGCAAGGATAAGTAATTAAAAGTAATTAAAACAGAATAGCGGGGAAAGAAGAGGAAATGGAGTGTAAGGAAGTCTCACAAAAGTTCCGTTTCTGACGACTACTTCAATGTTGTTGTTTTTGAAATATCAAATGTTAAATTCTTTTTTTTTTAAAACCTCCTTTTTTCCCGTGCCCTCACTTCGTAGGTGCCCTAAGCTAGTGCTTAGTCTGCCTACTGGGAAACCCACCACTGCATCAAAGATGCCATCTTGAATAAAGTATTGTGGGGGCCCAGGAAAGCCCTGCCCCACATAATTGATCACATGATGCAGTGCACACACATCATTTGAATAGGAATGCCCATCAACTTTGCAGGGGCCCAGCCCCCTCAAATATTTTATTGTGGGTGCCAAAGCCTTTGTACTGGTTCCTATGCACTGCACATGGCGATGCTGGCATTGCAGCTGGGCATCGCTAGAACAGCAGAGTTCTGCATGTCGGTTGCATAAGATCTTTTTGCACTAACCTAATTCTGAACCTAGATGGATGTGGCCTTTTGATATCCTTTGCCTCCTCTTAGTGATTTATCCCTTGCTTCTTTCAGTTAAACAGAACATTCAGGTTTGCACATTAATCTAAGAGTTTAACTATGCTGCAGACTTTAAGTAGTTTAGCACTCCTGCTTGAATATAACAGTAAACCGTGGTAGAACATTGCAAGATAATCAGGTGTGAGCCTGTGCCACCATCCAAATCTATTTCTCCAACCCCTTGAGGCAGATGGGGGGGTGAGGCGCAGGGGGTCACATGAGGATAGAAGAGGGAGCTTTTTATATTAACTTGTATGTAACTTGTATAAATAAAATAAATGATAACAGATGAACTGGTTGTGTGGTTAGGATATACAACCCATGTCAGAGGCATTCATGAAGCTGAGACTCAGTTCTAGCACATCTCCTGCATATAACATTAGGGCATGTTGATTGAATTTTTCGACTTTCAAATTTAAAAAATGAGCAGTGCTAAAAAGTTGTAACATGACTTGGGAATTCAAAAGTTATTCTGGTTAAATTAATATAATTTAGCTTTGCTTAGTAAGTAAAGCATGTGTAAAAATTGCATAGAAATCATTAAAAATGACTGCCTAGCACTTGAAGTTACATTATATATCATTTATTATTACTGTTATTTAGCACTACCTGACATTTTCAGAAGGTGAAATTAAAGTTCTTGGGTTTTCTGAAAGCAGTTTATGTGCTGCTTCATCAAACCTTGGCCAAGCTGAGCGTTGTCCGACCACAATACTTATAGCATATTTGAATTTTTAAGACTCCTCACTGAAGTAAATGGCAAAAACTATGTTTCACCCCCTAAAATGGCATGCCCTAATATAACATGTCGCACAGAGTGAACCTCTGCTCAGAAACAGCACAAATTCAGTGGAGTTGTGCAGCTAGTAAAGCAAAGCCAAGAAAACCCTTGTCATTACCCCTAGCCCTTTACAAAAACAGAGAAGGAACTATTCCTGAATGTTCAACTACCAGTATCTTTGAAAACCCTCCTGTGAGATGCTGGGAAAGGCAACAGAGAGCTCAGTGGTAGAGTACATGTTCTGCAGGCAGAATGACCTCTGCCAGGCAGCCTTGCAGCTGGTCAGAGTAGCTAATATGTGGCTGACCAATGTGCTGGCCTGGTATTAAGTCAGTCTCCTGTGTTAATTGGAACTCACAACCACTAGAGGACACTGTGGCTCTTGCCTGTCACACCAGCTGCAAAGATACGGTAATTCAACCCAGCCTTCTCTTTGTACTGCCTTCATATCCAACAAGACCATCCTGCATTGTAGCAGGACCACCACAATATTAAAGAAACCCAATGTCATGGAAAAATGGTCCCTTCCCACCACCACATTTCAGTTCTTTTCTTGAGGGACATTCCTCTCAGTCAAACACATTGGGAGCTCAGATCTTTGACTCTTATGGCTGGCAGCAGATTCTTTTGTTGATTAATATCCAGCTTGTAATTGAAATTCATCGATTTCTGCTGATTTTCAACATTTGACTTATGAAAATTAAAGACTGGTGGGGGGTTTTTTTCTTTAAAAAAGAAGTTTCATAGTGTTTCCAGACTTGATATATAACTGTCATCAACAGAGCTTCGAGAATAAAACGTCTAGCTTATAACGCAGTTGTAACAAGTGTAATCCAGCAAATTGAAATGAACTTACAGGTATGTAGATGAAGCTTGCATATTTCTTCTCTAGGATAGGCCATGGATATTGAAAGGGTAACAGAGCACATATTATAGCTAATCATCCATTCAGCTCCCTGTGACATTTTAAGGACACAGAAGAGGCATCAATTCCTATTGGCTAACATTTTTGCTTCATTACCCTTTCATCCAAGTGACCAAAAGAAAGTCTCATCAGCTTCTTTTTTCATTGATGTGATATATCAACTGTCTCTTGAACAGTTTATCTTGGAGTAACAGATGCTGAGAACAGGCAGTTGATGGTTGGAAGATGCTGTTCCTGTCAACTTTGAAACTGTTAGCGGTGGGAGTGTGAATGTATGTTTTTTCATCAACTGGTGCTAATTGGCTTACCAATGCCAGGATGTTTGTGTTATTTCCGATGCTGTATTTTCCACTGTCACTAGTCTGTTTCCTGCTAATTGCTGTACTCTTCTGTTTTTGCCCTTCGTGCCCCCTGACCTCACTCCTCTGCATTTCCACCCCACACCCCCTGTGGACAGGTGTTTGCCAATTTAGGATTACACCATGCATCTGGTGAAGTGGACTGCAGTCCATGAAAGCTTGCCCCATAACAGGTTTGTTAGTCTTTGAGGTGCCAAATGACTTTTTGTTCTCCATAGTTTGTATCGCAAAGAAGACAGAAAAGGACACTGCCTTCTGTTTCATTCAATCAATAATTTCCTCCAAAATTAGGAATATGTATCCCAGGTGATTGAACCATTATTGTATTTAAAGAGAGGCTCTTAAATGAGCAAGGAAGCTTAGTCACCAGCTCAATAGCTTATTTTTACATGTAGAAGTAAACCCAAACATTTCACTTCCATTAAAATTATGTAGCCTATGACATCTTGAAAAGCACCTTTTTGCCAGCATAGAAAACAAAACAAATAAAAAACCACTCCTACAAGTTGTTTGTTTACTGATAGTTGCCTTGGTGATATTATCTTGTGTCGATTCCATTATTGAATGGCACGTTCATCTAGACATATGTCATAAACGTAAAATCAACTTAGAGTAGTGTAAGTGATTTGCCAGATTTGTAAACTAGGTCCGTCTCTCCAGACACAGTTTCAGAAGGTCAGGCATCAGAGAGTATCACAATCCTTTGCTATACGAATCCCTAAAGCTGATTTTATTCAACTGAAGCCAGCAATTTCTCATTGCTTTGTGAAATGCTACCTTTATCTATGTCTGTGGATCCAGTTTGCCTGCATCAACCCTATTCCAGCGGGAATTCAAGGTACAGAAAATCGTAGATTCAAATTCTTAAGGGGCTGCTCACATTACCCAGTTGCTGCTCTCAAAGCACTGCCTATTGTGAGTGAGAGGCACATGTGGCACTTATAGCAGTGGCCTTGCAATATTGACAATGGCAACCAGACAGCATTCTTTCTTCTGAGCTCTCTTGTCAGAATTCATGCTTAGCACATAATACACATATCATGTGAACAAGAATCCCTTTAAGACATTGCTCTTGTAGTTGTGTGCCAAGGTAAACTGTTGAATGGTTGTCTGGAAAAGGGACCCTGTGCATAAAAAGGGGGAGCAGCAAAAACAAACAGCATAAACAGTTCAGAATATATTAGTTTATTGATTTACAGCATTGTCTTATAGGGCAGGGAGAAATTGTGCTATGAAATTGACTACAAAAGCAATTAAAAAGGGGCTGTGAATGCTGTACCAACAGAGTCCTGGTTATGCAACTGGACTCTCATTCCCTCTCCTCCCCCTCCAGGTGGCATATCATTAACAACAACAACAACAACAACAACAACAACAACAACAACAACAACAACAACAACAACGGCCACACCCTGGAAACGTCTTCAACTGGCTGGCGAAACTAAGGGTAGCCATTGGGTCTCAAACCCTCAATGAGTTAGGGACTTCCCCTGCATGCAAAGACAGACTCTGGTAAATGGAGGAGATGAGACCAGTAGTGGGTGCAATGGTCAAGAAGGCAGTTTCTGCATGTGCTGCATAGGGAAGTGAGGGACAGATGGGGCTCATGAACCTGGGAAGGTAGTCCATCTAAGAGAAGGAAAACTCTGATCCTAAACCTCCACTGCCTTGTGGGATATAACTGCCTTGTGCAATATTTAAAGGCTGTAACTCAAGATACGTAATCTTCACACTGGAAATTTCTTCTTTTGCTGGGATGCTTTTCTCTTGCTCTATAGAGTTAGGGAACATTTCCATCCTTTTTATTCTGGCAAGGCTCCTGTGCCTTTCAACAGCTGCATGACGAGCAGAAATTGAGCAGCTGATTCTTTTCCAGGCATGCAGATGCTTAAGCGAACTCTCAACCCATTCCTTGTACAGCTTGTGAGAAATTGGACAGCTCAGCATTTCACAGGGATCAGATTCACTGTCCATCAAACATTTGGGGCAGTCTTCCCGCTGTAGCTCAAAAAGCATTCTGGTTGAATGTTGCAGTTTAGAAAGTGACTTCTGTTCCAACTATTATGGCAGCCACTCCAGATTCTTGCCATCTTTTGAGAATCCCACTTACACGAATGAGTGATTATACTAGCAATTATTCAGCCTTTTCACAAACCATCTGGAACCTCACAACATTTTACTCTTTCACTCTAAGCTGTAATTCTTAAAACCATCACTGTTATCACAATTAGCAGCAGCAGCAGCAGACAAAACTGCATTTTTGCCCCTTTGTTGTTTAACCCATACCTTTAAATTCTCACATCTGCAAGGAATGGGATGCCATCGGTTTACACAATATGCTAATCCTTTCATACTAAACTATATTTATTATTACAAGCAGTGTTTCATAGGAGCAAATGGGGCTCCGTCCCACCAGCTTCAGCCAGACCCACACTGCAGGAGTGGCATGGCTTGTTAGCTTCCTCCTCCTTAGTCTGCATTGTTGCTCATGTAGAAGCCAGCTGAGAGGAGGATGGGGGCAAAATTATAATTTGTTGTCTCCTCCTGTCATTGGCTCTGACTCCATCTGCTGTCATTCTCCCAACCTTTCACCCTACCAGTCTCAGTGGACTCCAGCCATCACTGGTTGTAAGATATGTGCACACTCTTGTGTGGAGTGGCTCCCAGAAGGTTCATCAAGGGCAAATGTGGCCCTTGCATCAAAAAAACAGTAGCCACCACAGACCAGAATGCCCCTGTTGTAGAGATAATGCTGTGATGGACAGTTTAGGTCACCTGAATTGTGTTGACTAGCGTCTCTTTCCAGTGCTATCTCTGTTACATGGTTTTTTGAAAGACAGGAGTCCTAATCTTTGGTTGACCTACACACCAGTGTCAGTACTGCAGCAGACAACAAACCACACTATACAACCCGAGGAACTGAAAGGGAAGGAACCAAAGCACAGGGAGATTACATGGCATCCCTGACAGGAGACAAGACAAGTTAGATGGTGAAGGAGCAGGACTGCAGTATTGGGAGGAAGAATGAACGGGAAGGAATCTCCTCTCTCCGCAGAACATCCCATCCTTCAAACCACCAGTCTTAAAAGCTAGGCGATAATAATATTAAATAGATAGAGTCACCCAAAAACTACTACCGGTAAGATTCAGGTTGGCTCCTTCAGTTCGCTGCTGCTCAAGACTGAGAAATGAACTGAGAAAAATGAAATCCCAGTGGATTGCTCACTAGCCAAGACCTATAGTGTATCTTTGGAATTGTAAGAATTCTACCTAAAACATTAGTTTAGTCACTTCTAAAAGCACTGGACTGATAACCAAACTAAATTAGCATTTCAGGCCTCTGTTTGCACCTTTATATTCTCCTTTACCCATCAACAGAAACCAAGCATGCATGAGCAAACCCACCACACTTCACTGCATTTCACACATTATTGAACAAGCACTTTAGCAAGAGATAGCTTAGGGACATGGACATGTGGCTTTTAGAAACTGTCCTCCAAACGGGAAATGTTAACCAGTTAATAGCTTACAGTACCATAGACATAATAAGCCCCAAAGATTACAAATATATTGCCATATCCCTATCATGTGTGAAGCCATGTGACTTGTATATCCCCCCCCCCACTTACAATCCAATCCTCCTTTGATATGCATGATTTATTGAACAAACATTATCAACATCAAGAATTGTCTTTGTCTAGCTCTCTCAACTGCACACACAGCGACAAGGCAAATATCTGGGAAAATCTCAAGAGTCATTTATATAATCAACTAAATCATAAATCACTAAACGTTGATTTGTATGAGTAAGCTCTCATTCAGCCTATCCTGATTCAGCAGTGCTTGTTTATAGAAACCAGGATTTCCAAAGTATAAGGATTCATTGCATGCACAGCTATTAAAAGGTTCACTTCAATAGGTTCACAGATTACATTGTATCTGAGATTTTGAATGATACACATTTTAAATGGGTTTTTAACGTATACCTGTTATTGTTCACATGCTTACTAAATAAGACAAAACAAAAGAGAATGAAGATGTCCCAAAGTAAATACTGTACATATTTCCCTTTCTTTTTCCTCACTTCCCTTTGGTTGACCGTATCAGCAAATATTAACACACTATCCAATTAAATGATTATATTTTGTTGATTCTCCTTCTTCTGTGGAAAAGAACTGCCTGTACTCCAGACTATACAGTTACAGGCCTCAGCTCCAAAGCGTTGTCTATCTGCTGCCACTAATCATTTTCTGCTAGGATTGATCCATTATCAAGGCAGCAAGAGAGATTTCTATCATAGGGGCCATTCCAGAGAAATCTCATTAGAACTAAAGGTCACAGCACAGTATGCAGTACTAAATTCATCACAACTCTAGCCATATTTATTCCTGCTGCTCCCAACACAGCAGTAAGTCTCTATTTTATAACATTATTTAAGGTCACAGATGATGCATTGACAGAGACCTGAGGTTGCAGCCCTAAACAACTATGGTCTGGGTGTCGGTGAAATACACACGAAGCTGGAAATGTTTAATTTTCCAATCACCTAGATGGATGGGAGGACCACTTTTCCATTCAAAACTGGCCAGTGGAATGGCTGTTCCTACAGGTTCTGAAAGATCTACCTTACAGACACAGAGCTGACCCATGAAGACTCTAGGTGGATTGGCGGGGCTAATCCATGACTCTGCAGATATCGCTACATTCCAGTTCCCAGCATCTCTGCCCATGCTGGCTGGCTGGCTGGCTGGCACTGCTGGGTGTGAAGAGTTTCCCAGCATCCGGAGGCAGGGCTGGCTCAAAACATTTCACTGCCTGAGATTAAGGACTAGATGGTGCCCCCGTTCCCATTATGCCATAGCTGTCAGCGTTTCCCTTTTCTTGCGAGGAATCCTATTCGGAATAAGGAAATTTCCCTTTTTAAAAAAGGGAAAAGTTGACAGCTATGCATATAGGATGCTTATGAAAACCTATGAAATGGCAATGAAAGCGGCAAAGAAGTCTTACTTCTCAGCTTCCATTGCATCCGCTAGCTCTCGCCCAGCACAACTCTTTAGAATAATTAGGTCTTTAAAAACCCTAGAGGAACAACCAAATTTAAATACAAATTCGACTCATAGCTGTGAGGCATTTGCGAGCTTTTTTGCGGAGAAAGTCTTGCTGCTCCGCCGTGACCTCCCTGCCAATTTGGATACAATAATGGAACTGGAGGCCCCTCAACTGTCCTCGTGTCCAGTATTGGACCACTTTGATCGGATACTCCCTGCCGATGTAGACAGATTCCTCCGAGCTGGAAGGCCCACCACTTGCCCCCTTGACCCATGCCCGTCTTGGCTGATTAGAGCGTGTCCAGACAAGGTACGGGCCCCCCTGGGTGAGATCATCAACTTGTCCCTTGGCACAGGGACTTTCCCACGGGAATTAAAGGAGGCAGTGGTGCGTCCACTCTTAAAGAAAACATCCTTAGATCCTTTAGATCTATCCAATTACTGCCCAGTTTTGAATCTTCCGTATCTGGGTAAGGTAATTGAGAGAGCAGTTGCTGAACAGCTTAGCAGATTTCTGGATGAAACATTGGCTCTGGATCCATTTCAGTCCGGCTTCCGCCTTGGTCATGGGACCGAGACAGCTTTGGTTGCGCTAACAGCTGGATCGAGGTGGTTTGGGCCTGCTGATTCTTTTAGATTTGTCAGCAGCCTTCGATATGGTCGACCACAATCTTTTAGACCACCGCCTTGCCGACGTGGGGATTCAGGGCACAGTCTGACAATGGCTGCGCTCCTTTATCTCAGGTCGGGGACAGAGAGTGGCGCTAGGGAGGGAGTTGTCGCCGTGACACTCCTTGGTGTGTGGAGTTCTGCAGGGCACAATCCTTCCCCCGATGCTTTTTAATATCTTTATGCGCCCTCTTGCCCAGATTATCCGGAGTTTCGGGCTGGGCTGTAATCAATATGCTGATGACACCCAGCTTTATCTGTTGATGGACGGCCGCCCTGACTCGGTCCCGGACACACTGACCAGGTGCTTGGAGGCTGTGGCTGCATGGATGCGTGGGAGCCGGTTGAAGTTAAATCCTTCGAAGACAGAGGTCCTCTGGCTGGGTCGGGACGACATGGGGTTGGGAGGCCAACTCCCATCTCTTGCGGGGGCCCAATTAGTGCCAGTGCCTTCTGTCAGGAGTTTGGGTGTAACCTTCGACGCCTCTCTTTCCATGGAGGCGCAGGTTGCAGCCACAGCAAAGGTGGCATTTTTCCATCTCCGCCGTATTAAGCAGTTGGCCCCCTACCTCTCTTGCCCTGATCTGGCCACAGTGATCCATGCAACGGTCACCTCCAGTCTTGATTATTGTAACTCGCTCTACGCGGGGCTGCCCCTAAAGCTGACCCAGAAACTCCAGCGGGTGCAGAATGCCGTGGCGAGGCTCCTCACGGGGTCTTTGCCGCGGGACCACATTCATCCAGTGCTCTACCAGCTGCACTGGCTCCCAGTGGAGTACAGGGTCAGGTTTAAGGTGCTGGTTTTGACCTTTAAAGCCCTATGCGGCTTAGGACCCTTGTACCTAAGGGACCGCCTCTCCTGGTATGTCCCATGTAGGACCTTAAGGTCCTCAAATACTAAACTTTTGGAGGTCCTGAGCAACAAAGATGCTAGGTTGGCCTCAACTAGGGCCAGGGCTTTCTCAGTATTGGCCCCGACTTGGTGGAACAGTCTGTCACAAGAGACCAGGGCCCTGCGGGATTTGGCATCTTTCCGCGGGGCCTGCAAGATGGAGCTGTTCCACCTGGCCTTTGGGTTGGTTTCTGTTTGATATTTATGCTTCATTCTTTTATTGGTGGGTTATTTGAAAATGAGACTGCAGTTTTAATATTGAATTTTTAAATTTGTATTTTAATCTGTTATTTTAAATTGATTGTGTTATGTTTTTGCTGGAATTTTAATTAGTGTTAGCCGCCCTGAGCCCGGTTTTTTGGCTGGGAAGGGCAGGGTATAAATAAAAACTTATTATTATTATTATTATTATTATTATTATTATTATTATTAGGCATACAGAACTGATTGTAGACTGCCTGAGGCAGCTGTCTCACATTGCCCAATGGTAGGACCGGCCCTGTCTGAAGGGCCACAGGTTTCCCATCCCTGATGCAGATTCTCTCAGAAAACTGTACGCTGAGAATGTTTACTAATCACTTCTAAGATAACATCCTTCACATCTCTTCTGACTGAGGTGTCACTTTGAATATAGTATAGTCGTCAAGCATTTCCAGCTAGCTGCTATTGCTTGAATGAGTTTAAGTTACTGCAGCTTGAGGATATAGGCATGAATCTAGTGGTACCTGAACATTATGGTGCTGCTAAAGGCAATGAGCCTTTTCCATTTTTTTAAAGGTGCTAAATTCAGACAAAAAATATTTTGTTTTTTCAATATATATTGGACCCATGATGAATAAAATTGATAAATAAAACACAATAAAACCAGGCATCATTTAAGATAATAAAAACTGCAGCCAACAATAGGATACTGAAATATCATCAGCACCAAGATTATCCTTCTCTTTTGCTGGATGATTAAAAAAAATAAGATTAAAGTAAAACAGTACCAGATTTATATGGGGATATATCTTGGTATCTACATAGGAACTTCTATTTTTACTGAAAGCTGGGCATTTAAGGGAGGAAACTTGAATCACCTCAATGGCCAGGTCCCCCAAAACCTCCCAGGGCTACAACCCGGCTTGAAAGATGGGGGTTTGAAGAAGAGGGAGCAGATGAGCAGTAAATGGAAGTGGTGTGTGGAAAGGCCTGTAGAAGATCATTTCAACACCATTTCTCTCACTTACTTAGTAACAGTTGGTGACAGGAACAACTGAAATGTTTCACGATAAACCAGCCACATTTGCTAATGAGCAAACTCCCACTGTGTGTGTGTGGCGTGCGCGGGGGGGGGGGGGAGGATCCTTCCTTCCATCTTTTTTCCTCCTTTGTCAATTAAAGCTTACTTGTATTGTATTACTCTAATGTTCCCAAGCCCTGATTTGATTGGACTGGCTAACTGGATATCCTAGGATTTATTGTATTTCCTGCCTGCTGTGATAAGCTTTGCTTGGGCTGACGCATTCAGAGCAGAGCAGACCAGGCTAGGTGTGGGAAGAGAGAAGCATACTGGTTCTTGCTTTTGTGGGAGGCCATCGTCTGACCAAAACTAAACCAGAGGACTGCTATGATCATGTGACTTTGATCAGCTTCTGTTTAGTATGTGCCAACATCTAGCAGGCAAAGCCTGCAGCTTTACGGATTACCACTGCGGCCATTCCTACCATTAGGCAGAGTGAGGTGACTGCCTCTGGCAGCAATGCTGCATGTGTCAGGTTCAAGGTTCTTTTGCTAGTGCACAATCCCACGAACAATACAGGCCCAGAATAGCTTGTGATGTGTCTTACCCCATAATAGTTAAGAAACCTTTTCAGCGTTTGCCATTTCAAAGAAGTGTTCTTTGAAAAATAGCAGGATACGGTTATGACGGATGATGTTTTAGGATCCTATTGTCCATTGCAGTCTTTATTATCTTAGTTGTGCCTGGTTTTATTGAACCATAATTCATCATGGACCCGGTATATAGTGGAAGAAGAAGGGTTAAAATGGCATCACATTTCTCTAAAAATGGAAAAGGCTGAATGGTGCCAAATTCAGGCTGATTGATCCTAAGGTCAGGGGTGCTTGTGTGTGCACAATGCAGTATTTGGGTCTCAGATGCCTTCCTGCAGGCCTTTTGGGAAACGGCCAGGAGCTGTGTGTTTACTCTCTGTATTATTTGGGAGAAGGGTGCTTCCAGATGTAGACAATTTACAAGCATGCTTTTAGAAATTGAATAGCTATTCTCCTTCCAACCCCAGAAGTTGGGGGACAATTTTTCTTGAGCCCATTGGGTGTAGAGAGATGTTTAAATGCTCCCTCTAAGCCTTGTAGGACTCCCACTCCTGCCTACTTTCCACTGCAATGGGAAGGGAGGAGGAGATAAAATGAATTAGAAAGGGAAGTGATAAACCAATAGAGTTGGTTTCATAGTACGTGCCCATGGTGGGAGCAGCCTGGGACTCTTATGTTCAGGATAATTTGGTGTCATTGTTAGTGTTCTGCATGTTGTCTGACCATATCGCCAGGCTGGCCAGCAAGAAGCCCTCTTTTTTCTGGGCAATGTAGAGGTATATTCCTGCTCTATTCTGCCTCGATCAGACCACACCCAGAGTACTGTGTCCAGTTCCGGGCATTACAATTTAAGAAGGATATTAACAACCTGGAACATGTGCAGAGGACAACCACCAAGATGATCAAGGGTCTAGAGACCAAGCCTTATGAAGAATGGTTGAGGGAGCTCCATATGTTTAGCCTAAGAGGAGACTGAGAAGAGATATGATAGCCACCTTCAAATGTCTAAAGGGCTGTCACATGGAAGATGGAGCAAGCTTGTTTTCTCCTGCTGTGGAGGGTAGGACTCGAACCAACAGCTTCAAGTTACAAGAAAGGAGATTCTGACTGAACATCAGGAAGAGCTTTCTGACAGCAAGAGCTGTTGAAGAGTGGAACAGACTCCCATGAAAGGTGGTGGGCCCTCCTTCCCTGGAGCTTTTTAAGCAGAGATTGGATGGTCACCTGTCATGGATGCTTTAGTTGTGATTCCTGCATTGCAGGGGGTTGGACCAGATGATTCTCAGGGTCTCTTCCAACTCTACAATTCAATGATAAGAACATAATGGCCTACCCAGTCCTAGAATCACAGAATCACAGAATTGTAGAAATGGAAGGGACCCTATCTAGTCCAGCCCTCTGCAATGCAGGAATCCTAGCTAAAGCATCCATGACTGATGGCCACCAAGCCTTTGCTTAAATACCTCCAAAGAAGGAGAGCCCACCACATCCCAAGGGAGACTTTTCCACTGTCGAACAGCTCTTATTGTCAGAAAGTTTTTCTGTACCTTTAGTCGGAATCTCCTTTCTTGTAACTTGAAGCCATTGGTTTGAGTCCTACCCTCTAGAGCAGGATCCTGTTCCAGCATCCTGTTCTCACAGTGGCCAACCAGACGCTTGTAGAAAACCCACAAGCAGGACAACAGCATCCCCACCCCCATGGCTTCCAGCAACTGGGATAAGAAGCATAACTGCCTCTGACCGTGAAGGTACCACTTCCACCATGTCCTTGGATTACTAGGCAGCAGCAAGGTTCTCAAGGATGCTGTTGGTGTATTTCCAAAAAAAATAAAAAATAAATAAAAACTGGGCGTGTGGCTGGCCTGCTTGGGATCTGCCTGCTGGGTGTGTGGCTGGCCTGGGATTCTTTAAATAAACATTTCCTCTGTGTTTGTCCTTCCCTTCCAGGGTTGAGAATATATTGGATGAAGCACCCATTAAGCCAGTTTAGCAACAGCAAACATTCATACCAAGCCTAAAAGAAATATAGGATTGCTTGGCTCATTCAACTTTTCCTGTGATAGGTCAGCCCATTCATTTCTTCTAGGTACTATAGCAGATCCAAATGGCACCTGGTTGAAGCTGCCCCCCCCCTTATTGGCTGTCCCCCCCCCCCTTTATTGGGATCATCCTTATCAGCATCACAGCCCATTTTAGAGCTCAAAGTTAGGCACATTCTTCTCATTGGTATCAAACACTGCAAAACATATTCTCCCTCCTTGTCTTTTGGAGCAACTAAATCAGACCCTGGCTTTGCTCTATAAAAGCCTTGTGTTTCTCTCTTTACAGAGCAAGTCTTTTTCCAGATTGTTTTTCCCCCTGATTTATTTTTATTTTCAGAAGAGCAAATTATTTCACCAGTAGAGTGGAGAAGAAGATTGCCGAGGTGCAAGAGAGCAAGTTCAATAAGACACAAGTACAGAAGGTAACAAACTGCAAATAAATACAGAAAAAACAGTCTTTGCATAGTTCAGAAATGAACATCACAGGGCATCAATGTGCTGTGCGAAGTGGTACACATCAAGCACACAGGTCCACATTTCAGGTTGAAAGGTTGCAGCTGGAAAAAGAAATCCAAAAATCTTAGAAGGGAAAACTTAGAAGCATATTTTTTCTTTTCTTTTTAGCATGAACATTAACTAGCTATATTTTTTCCCCAGTCAGGCCATGCTGTAGATTGTGTGAGTGTGTGTTTAAAGGTGGAGAATGTGACCTATATGATCTGTCTTGGCATGCCGTATCCCGTCATCCCAGACTGAGAAGCTCCCTTGTTACTCCCCATTTGGAGACCGATGACATTCTGTCCTTGACGAAGTTGCTCTTCCGAAAACCCTCGCCGGTTCTTTTGTGCTTTCCTGTGAAGAAGAATTTGTAAATGTGACAAGCCTGAATTTAGTTCTCATTTGCACACCGCTTTGAGCACTTAGGTGGATTGGTGAAGCAGATCAAAAGTGGTACATGTTCTGGGCTTTAATTCCTCACATTCATTTTCCTTAAAACGGAACACAGGTAAGTGCTTTGGCTCTCACCCAGAAGACAGCAAAGGACAAAGCAAGTGAGGCTTGGTCAGATAAAGACTCCTACTAGAGCGGACTTCCTCCTGCCTGGTGTCCTCCAGATGTTCTGAATTGGACTACAACTCCCATCGTCCCTGACTATTGGGCCACTGCTTAGTCCCAATGTATCTGGAAGGCAGCAGGCTGGGGAAGGCTCTTCTAGAGTTTAGACAGCTTCTGATCCTTCTTAGAAAGGTTCCCATCCACCCTAAAGATCAGAACACCAGATCTCTTTGGAATGCTACTGCATTAGCTATACCCACAAAATAGAGGAAAATAATCTTTTAGCATGGCCAAATCAATATAACGCTTTCCCAATGGCTGAGGTCTTAAGTAATCTGGCCACCATCCAGCAAAACACTTAAGTGGATGCCCAAATGATCTGCTAGATTAAGGCAAGAATGTTGAAGATTGAGCACCATTGTCCCAGGAGCTGGTGTTACAAAATACATAAAATGCCAACTCTGCAATGAGTTGTCCAGAAAAGTTGGCTCTCTTACACTGGTGTACATTTGGGGTTTTTTGTTTTTGTTTTTGTTTTTGTTTTTTAAAAGGTTTCATTGCAGGTTCTGGATGATTTAGTCACAGCTGCCGATTAATTTGCACAAATCGGATAACAGAGTTATACAACAAAACTTTGAGGAGAGACCAATTTTTAGAAGCACACAGCATGCAATACATTTATTTGTTTATGAATACAAATGTATTTGGAAGTATCCTAGGGGGATGAAACTGCTGATCAGAATTTGAAAAAGGGCCTCATGTGCCGTAATTCCAGCAGCCTTTTCATGACAATCTTTCATAGCGCTCTTCCCTCATCCCACCCCCAATATTCAGTCAGCCAGCCACTGGGGTATCGCCTCCTCCTGCTGGTTTCACATACGAATACAGTGGGAAATTATTTAGAAATTTATTTATAAGTTTAGAATCATCTGTGGACAATTCTTGGAAGAATCCTGCCCACAGCCGCCCTGGGTGGGCTTGAACCACCAACCTTCTGGTTAATCCATTAACTATGGTTGCCATGTTTCAAAAAGTTGTGGAGTTTTTTTTTTAAGCAAAATCTCAAAAGAGGGCCCAGGAAATTCTGGACATATAGCAACCCTAGTAAAAATACAATTTCAAGCCATACCTCCCAGTGCATTAGAATTCCTACAACAACAGAAAAATAAGTAATAGGTCCACCAAAACTCTCAGCAACTTTCATGTGACCCATTGGGGTGTGTGGGGGACGGAGGTTTGAGAACCATCCTGCTCAAAGATTGACAATATGAATTCAGCATACGGTGAATTTGGTGCTGATTGACACATTTAGTCTACACCTGAAACATGGCCCCAGGGGATCCAGGGAAGAGCTATAGATCCTTACCTGTGAAACCAGGCTGGATCCCCTCTATAGCATCCATCATCCCTTGTGACGGCTTCGCTGCCCAAAGCCATTAAAGTTCTTTGCACAGCAGCCATGTCCTTCCCTAGAAAGGCAGAGGAAGAGAGAGATTCTTTACTGCTACAGGGTACATTCATCGGCTGTAGTTTTGGCAGTACAGTAGACACCAGTTCAATCCCAGAAATCCCCAGGGCTTTATTATCCCATTATGTTTTCTGTTTCTCTTCTGGTCTCATGGGCACCATCAGGGTTTCCCTCACCCAGAACCGCTACTTCTTTCACCTTGCAAACTGTGGCATGGTTTGCAGTTGACACTTGGGTAGTTCTGCAATTCCCCCCAAAACAGTGCAGTTTGGGGTGCTATTTTCACCAATATATACACCCCCCCCAACACTTTACACTAGTGTGCACATTTCTGTGCATGCTACCTGACATTGTAAAATTTGGAGAAATGTGAATTTTGGAGGATAAATTGTTTTTGGAATTAGATAAGTTTGCCTTTACAGTCGTACCTCGGGTTACGTATGCTCCGGGTTGCTTACTTTTCGGGTTACGAACTCCGCTAACCCAGAAGCGCAACCCGGCGCGCGCACGATTTGCGCATACGCAGAGCGTTTTTCGCAGTTTTTCCGGGGTTTTCGTGTTTTTTCAGTCTGCGCATGCACAGAACGAATTGTTCGGGTTACGTCCTTTTCAGGTTACGTACTGTAACCCAGAACGGATTAAGTACGTAACCTGGGGTAGCACTGTAAAGGTGAATTGAATCAAATTTCTCCTTCATCCCTAATTCCCAAAGCTATGAATACTGAAGTCTGGGCCTGCCCATTCTATGTATATCTCTGTATACAGCACGCTTAACTTAGGACCGGTCATAAGCCTTCTCTGCTTATGCCTCACATTTTGCTCCATGTCCAGTGAACTCATTGCCCCTCCACTACCAGTCAGATCCCCTCCTTGTGTCAAGACCAGACCCTACACTGATCCCTCGCTCTCCCCATTTTTATTAAAAAGCAAGCCAATCCTTCCACATAAAAACGCTTCCCTTTGCAAAGCTTGGTCTTAGTCTGCATCTCCACCATACATCTCGAGCTGTATCATGCCTCTTTAAACAACCGTGCCTCTCCCAAAGAATCCTGGATCCTGTCTTTCGTTAAGGGTGCTGAGAGTTGTTAGGAGACCCCTGTTCCCTTCACAGAGCTAAGATCCCCAAAGAGGTTTAACAGTCAAACCCTCTTCCCAAGGAACTCTGTATAGTGCAGATGGGGCCTTAAACTGACCTAATTGCAGAGAGACTGATGTGTGACCCCACTTAACCTCAAATCTACAGTGGCACAACAATATTGAAAACCATGGAGCACAGCGTGTGGAAGGAGAACTCACTGCTGGAGCTATACTGCAAAGGAAAGTGACTGTGTTTATTGTGGAAATGGGCTGCCACTGATTTCATACCAATCCTTGTTAGAAACATCATTCAACTCATTAATCTTCACAGCAGTCACAGAATAAATCAGCTTTGCTATCTTCATTTAACAAAGGCAGGCCGATGGTCTGGGGCAACAGAAAGAGGTAGCATTAAAGTAGGAGGCGAGGGCCGTTGATGGCTATATTCTGCAGCCACACAATGCTTCCAAATACCAGTGTCCCATTTTAAGCAGGCTATCCTGGATCAGAAAAAGCCAATCCTGGCTTCAGTTTGGATCCCGGAATGTCTCATTTTTTGGTCCAGCGCTCTGGCACAAGGACGCTCTGGTGCAACCCTGCTGACGATCGCCAGAGCGCCAGATTGGAAGTGATTTTACCAATAATTTGTTAATTATATTATATTATTTATGCTGTACTTGTGAGGTTCTGTTCTGTTATTGTTATTTATTGTTTGCAAGCAGTGTGAGGATTCGTTTGAATCAAAAACAGCATAGAAATACAACCAATTGATCAATTAGGCTGGTGTGGGAGCCAAGAGTCTGAGCTTTAAACTGGGAAGGTGCCTTAGATCAAATCTCACCCCAACCGTAAATTCGTAAGTGATTTCTTAGTCTCAGCCCCAAACTGAATCCCCACTCAGCCATGAAGCTTGCTGGGTGAGCTTCGGCCAGTCACCATCTCTCAGCCTAACATACCTCACAGGGTTGTTGTGGGGATGGAATGGGGAAGAGGAGAACAACCATGTAGGCTACCTTGAGCTCCTTGGAAGAAAGTGTGGTGTAGAAATGTAATAAACATAAAACACAAACACAAAGCACGTACCAGAAATATGGAGGGGAGAGCATCATAGCAACAAGCTCCTCATTCCATCAAACACATATTCTGTTGTTGAATGAACAGGAGCACAGATGCTTTAATGAACACACAGAGTGGAGCCTGCACCCACAATGTTCCACAAACATACACATATTTTAAACTCCTGCAAAGGGCCCAGGCAGAAGCCTTTTCCAGCTCTGCATTCTGTTATAGCACATTTCAAATCATGGCTTGAAAATGGCTGTCCCAAATAGTTGATCTCAGTACAGTTCAGGAACTCAGAACTCAACAAATGATGAATAAATACATCAAGGATCTTCAAGTTCTGTTGTAAGCTTTTCTGACAGGGCTGGGTGACCTGTGACTCTCCAGACATGGCTGGACTGCAGCTATGCTTGGCTATGCTGACTGGGGCTTATGGGAGCTGGAGCCCACCACTATATGGAGGGCTACAGGTTCCCTACCCTTGTTCTATAATTATGGATAGGCAAATCCATGAGAGGGTGGGCCATATGTCTTACTTTACAGAACACAATCATCTCTTTGAGGAGGTCCAAGTTTGGTCCAAGTTCAGCTTACAGATAAAGATCCTACATGAAGGGAGGAGAGCAGCGCCCTTGAAGTTTCTCATCAAGATTTAGCACCTGGACCAAGCAGGCAAACGGGTCACCTATTTACCCTATTTTAGTATTGTATTTCTGTGTAAATTATAGTCATTCTTTGCAAATACATATAAATTAGCACATGCAATTTATATGCAAATGTAAACTCTTTTGGCCTTTTCTTTCTTTCTTTCTTTCTTTCTTTCTTTCTTTCTTTCTTTCTTTCTTTCTTTCTTTCTTTCTTTTTTGGCAATGTGTAAGTAAGCCCAAGAAAGGACTTCAGCCACAGGAAGAAGAGCTCGCTTCAGTCTTCTCCTCTGAGAGCTACTAGCCACATTCTCCAGGGCTTTCAGCTGACGCTGTCTCAAGCCTTCCTAGCTATTATCATCATTACATATCTATAAAAGGACCACAGATGCAAAAGTAACAGTAAATGGGTTAGACGAGCCTGCAGGCTCATAATCTAATTTAAAACACAGAATGAACAGAAAGGAGGGGAAGTGGGTGGTTTGCTGATTGCTACATAGGACTACGAAATAGAAAATAATCAAAACCAAAGAAAACAGAAGAATAAGTTTGTTGTGAAAACTGATTTGTGTTTTTGTCTTGAATCATGTACACAGATTAGACAGCTGCTGCTGCATGCATGCTTTTTCTTACACAGGGATTAGCTCCATGTGAGAAAAATGTCATGCGTGAAAAGATTTTAACATGGCTACTTTTCTGGAAGGTGTACATACGTAGACACCAGTAGAGGTTCTGGGAAACAACTCATTGTGTAAAGTGGATTAAAAAGCATCACATGGGTTGACGCTAACTCTAGTCCTCCAAAAAGAGAGTTTTAGGAAGGGAAAACAAATCAAAGGTGAAGGGAAGCTGTTGAATCAGATGGTGAAAATGAAAGATGTTGCAATCTTGCGCTCAGAAAACAAGCAAGACACTAGTGGCCAAAGCACTGCATCCCCTCCTTGCGCCCCACTGACTGGGGTTGAAATGAACAGAGGTGTCTCTCTGCCCAGCTAAGCCAGCCTCCTACCACCTGCTGCATGTGTCGGCTGGTGGGTAGGCCACTGGCAAAATTCCTACTGGTGGGAGCCAGTGGAAAGCCCTAAAAGAAGGCATTCCGCTGGTGACTGAGAGAGACTGATCCAGTGTGGACTCTGGATGGGTTGGACCCTGAGCTGACTTCACTGCTGTCATGCAATGGCTTAGGACTTGGTCGCTGCACCAACTCCCAGACCGCTTCAGTGATCTGCCTGCTCCCCACCCACTGTGCATTGTAGGACTACAGATGTGGTGATGGTTTTGCTGCTCCATACAACCCCACCGGCAAAGGGGAGGGAGGTTTGGATAGCAGCCTAAAACACGAATGACACTGAATCCTATCTCCTAACCCAAAATTCTGACCCAAGCTTGAAGTGTTACCAAAATTTAGTTCAAGAATTCTCTGTATGCTGTACATGACTACGTACAACTCTCTTCCTTTGAGTTTCTGAGTTATAATATGATCAGACAGCTGGGCAAACATCTTCAAAATGCACACACATTGTTCATGGTAGGAACACATGATGCTGTCTTCTACTGAGTCAGATCCGTTGGCTCATCTTGCTTAATATTGGCAGCAGCTCTCCAGGGTTTCAGACAGGAAGTCTTTCCCAGCTCATATCTGGAGATGCTGATGATTGAACCCAGAACTTTCTACATGCAAAGCAGTTGCTCTACAACTGAGCTATGGGCCTTCCAGAAGGTAATGGACAGCATGCTTAACAGTTTGGGCTTGCTATTGGCAGGAAGAGGACTAGTGGTGGATCCATAAGTTGTTAAAAGAAGTCCTGTACTTTGCTAGTGGATATTTCCAGTGTGAGTATGAACGTTCAGGTTTCCATTCAAGGTTACTAGATGTCCCCTGACATTAAGGAGCATGCTTTAATTCCAGAGCATAACAGCAGCACAGAAATGAGACAGTGTTCCTTATTTCAGAAACTGCTTCCACTAGTAGTTTAGATGCAAACTGGAAATAATTCAGAGGTACCAAAAAAAAAGATAAAAGATCTGTAAAGCAAACCAGACCTTTGATGAGAGGCTGAAGAATCATAGTATATTTTGCCTAGATCAGGGCAAGGGAACCTGTGGCCCTCCAAATGTTGTGGAACTGCTACAATCCCATAATACCTTACTGTGGACCATGCTGACTGGGGCTGATGGGAATTGGAATTCAACAATGGAGGTCCATAGTCTCCCTATCCTTGGCCTAAATGCTAGCTGTGAATTGCCCCATCTTCCAGCGATGGAGTAAGACCATGTAGATTTGGGGTTTGGGCCCAGGTACAGCCCAATCCAACAGTTTGCCCAGACTAGGTTAGTTTAGATAGCCTCCTCTGCTAGTGGGCCCTCACTCAAGCATGAAAATGGACACTGTTGTGGGAATACTGTTCATAGTGGAAATTGGATATTACCACAGTTTCTGCTGAACCTTCTATAGAAACTACCCTTTCTCTTAGATTTGATAGGTTTCCATCAAAGCGGTATATTTTTCAGTGATGGATTAGTACAAAAGATGCCATAAAATCCTGGAAAAAATATATAAAATCTCTCAGAGAAGATAACAAGCTGGGAAAAACATGGTTGTGACACAACAGAAACAGAAGAGAAAGATAATGACATCGGGGAATTTCCACCCTAGAGACGAGCATGATTAGCATCAGTCTAAGTAGTGTAATATAAAGAAGGCAATTGTCCCTTCAATAAAAGCTCATATAAATGGATATTGGTACCTTCCCATAAATCCACTGTCTGGAAAATATCTGTTGTTCGTATTCCATAGATTTCTGCCGCTTTCAAGAATTGGGAAATTTGCTCCATTTGCTTGAAAGCCATCTTTGATTCTGTGATCTTTGGAATGGGTTCTTTCCCCTTGGGATGTAAACTGTTTATTAACTTGCACAGCAGCTGGGAGATTAAACATAGAAGCAGAAATGAAGAAGGGGGAAAAATCAATTAGTTCCAGCTGACTAAAGACAACATGTACACGCTATTGAGTTTATGGTGTGGGTGCTCCGGTGCCACTCACGGAAGGAAATCTTCTCAAAAATCAAATCAAATAACAACTGAGAATAATTCTGAATGTGTTAGAAGCAAATAAGTTTCTTTTTTTGTTTTTAAATGCAAGCCAAAGCTTCCATTTCTGCAGCTGGACCAAACATGCATGGATGTACTCAGGCAGACAAAATCAAATCATTCGCTAAAGGTTACATAACAATTGACAGTTGTGTGGGAGAGCAAAACGGTAGCTGGAGTCCAACTGTAAGTGCTTCCATTTGGTATACTGTTAAAAACACAATGGCAGAGGCTCAATAATTTGCCATGTCTTATATCTCCAGGGCAAAGGACAGCATCTTTGTGCTTATTTGGTTTTAAAAAAATAAATCCTAGATGTCATTTAAAGTCTTCAGGATGTTTACAAAAACAGATCAGGAATGTAGCATAAGCACATTTTACTTTTTCTTTTCTTTTTAAAAACCAACACTGACTGGTTTCTAAAGAAGATAAACCTGGTATTAAAAGCTCAGCTAAAAACAACAACAACAACTCAAAGCAAATCTGTTCTTCTTCTAATTGTCAGAGAAATAGTTACCGAATTATATAATCTGCCCATCTGTCTCTATGCACATATACTGGCTATTGTTTCTAAAACCTCCTGATCATAATAAGCAATTGTTTTAAATATTTTAATTGTCCTAAAAGAGAAAAAACAGTTTAGAAATTAAATTGATACTCTTGGTAAAATGTAAAATTAAATTCCAATCCCTAAACATTACTTTGTTGCCTAATGATTTCTACAGGGTTTATATGGAAGCAGGATTGTTGCCGAGGGGTGAGGGTGGGGTTGGGGGGTGGGGAGAGACACTGTCCAAGGTAATTGATTAGCTTTCTCCAAAGGAGCTGTGGAGGGCAAAAGTTAAGGAGCAAATCTTAAAGCACACATGTTGTTATTATTATTGATGCAACATCAGGCTATTACTTACTGTTCCATCCATTAACCATTTCTGGAAATGTTGCCTTCCGGGAGGGGGATGCTCTGTGTTTTCACCACACTGTATGATAATCCAGTCCACCAGCCGACTCTCCAGTTCTGTGTCATATTTCTGTTCGATCTTTTCCTGTACTTCTCGGCTTAAACCATAGCTGGGTCCTCTGTTGGCCATCTCTAGGAAGAAGAAAAACCACTTTATTTAATTTGCAAGAGGTGCAGAGTGCTGAGCATCTATTACCCAGTATCTATTCTGAACATCCTGGAAAGGGATACTACACAATCCCAAATGCATTACAAAAAAATCAAAATCAAAAGCCTCATAAATTGTGATGCCAATAAAGGGTTTGCGTGTGCTTGCATGAAATCATCAAAGCTGACATTTCAGCTGCAAGTGAAATTTCTGTTGTTGCTAGGAAGAGATGTAAGCATTTCAGATTAACATTGCAATTGCCAGCAAATCCAAAGGAATTAAAAGCGAAAAGAAGGCCAAAAAAAGGGTCTATTACAGGACAACTTGGAATAGCCTTTCAGTGACGCAGGTGATCTGGTGATTTTCAGCAGTGATCTGGGTCCAGAAATTCGGGGACCATCGAAGCAAGAAATGTTGGTAAAATTTATGAAGAGTCGAAGGCTGCTGCGATGCTCTGCTGCTCCTGGAACTGCTGCTGTGGGAGCATCGTGATCTGAAGAAGCCTGTATTGATTTGATTTTCCTCACAGATGAGGAGGGTCAAAGCAGGGGCGTTGCTAAGAGCTATTAAAGAGGCCCTCCTACTCTGTCATGGCCAGAAAAGGATCCCTATTCATCTCAGTCCTCTGCAGCCTGCTCCTCTGTACACACTTCTGCTGCTGTCAGTCCTTGTATTCTAGGCTTTGGTACTTCACTTCCACGTTCTTATGCTGCAGCCGTTGTCATGGTGCCCAAGAAGATTGCTATTAAAAATACTCTCCCGATTGCATCTGTTCGGTTTTGGCTTCTTTGACAAACCTGCAGAAAATGCATGGAACACGAGCCCGTAAAACAGCAGCAAAGATGTATTGTCAATAAACAGCAAAAATCACCAGTGTCAATTCAAAGAAGGTGACTATTTTAATCTGCTTGAAAGGAAATAAGAAAGCTAAGCAGCTAAATGCTGTCTCAGAGGAGGACATAGCTCCCCAACCTCCACCCCATTTCCCTGCAATGCAGTGCCGGACAGAATATTCCACATTCTTAAAAGGCTAGAACTTTTCCAGTTCTGACTAAGCAAGCTTTGTCATATGCAGAGCTGTGGGTAGCAAGCCAAGGTGCATGATGGGTCATGACAACAGCTGTTCAGGACCAGCCCAATATGCTTTGCTGCCTGAGGCAAGATGCACAGCACTGAAGACCAGGACATCGAATGGACAAGTTGTTTTGGCAGCTGAGGAAGTAAAGCCCACCAGTGACTCTGCCTGCAAAGGTAATGGTATGATGATAGTAAATTAAATAGCTATATCTATAGTATCTATCTATAGCGCCAGCTCATTATTCAATGGCCTTTGATACCACCATGGGTGGTGACTGCTGAACTTAGACCAGAAGATCTCATTCTATTGCTTGCCTTGCAGGCATTACACCAACTTCACACCAAAACGTTGGCTTGTACTGGTTCAGATGAAAGCTTGGGGTGGTGGTGTTTTGAAGGCTCCCATATGTGTTTTGAAAGCTCCTGCTGTGCAAAATTAGCAAAGGGAGAACTCTTCCCTACAATGTCCGTTTTGTAAGTATGTGAGAGTGTTTTCCTCCCTTGCATATGGGGAAAGCATTCAGATATCTAGTTCTGAAGCGAAGGACAAGGCGGCACCTCCTTTTCAATTATGGAAGCCCACCAGCTTGGCAATTGAAACTCTGTCCTTCAACAGAAGGAAACGGTCAGCATCTTCAGGAGGAATGGTTGGGGGTTTCCATTTCTATACAAACACACAGCATCTGCCATTGAGATGACTCAGCGGCCTCACTCTGCCTAATGGTTGGGCTGGTCCTGAGTCCAGCAAAAGGTTCGTCACATGAGCATGCTGATCATGTTTCCTTCTCCCTCCCTCCCATGCTGCTTGAGAGAACTGCCGTTATGTACGTCATATACCGTCATTCTATGCTGCATCTTTTCAGATTTGCAGCCAAGCCTCTTCCATACATTCCCGACAGTTCGGATGCTCTAGACGTGAGCTCTCTGGTTTATATAATTCTCAGACTCTCCTGCCTTGACTTGAATACATGAAAAATTCAGTGGGTGACCTCATTTCCCTGCAAGATTTTCATATTGTTTTACTGGTATTTATTTATTTATTTTTAAAAAGACGTCGTCTGAAAAAAAAATTCTTATGTAATTCAGCTCTCTTAGAGCTCATCCTACTCACACACAGCATGCTGTTCATGATAAAGAAATTAGGCATCTGTGGGAATTTTTTTTTTTTTTTTTAAAAAAAGTACTGCCTCAATCTTGTACAAACAGCTAGGTTGCACACACTGATAAAATTCAATTTTATTGTTCCGGAAAAGAAAGCTATGAAGAGGGTCTATTCCTCTAGTATCCCTGTAATACAAAAGGGATTTTAATGCACTGCATTTCCTTTGAATTAATTCATACAACTCTATAACACGGCAGTGAAAGGTTATTTGGCCTTTGTCACTGCCTTCGGATCCACTTCCAAGAGGATGAGTCATACTGTAAGGATTGTAGTCAACACATGAATAGCCATCACCTTATCTTTTATGTTGTGAACTGCCCTGTGATCTTTGGGTGAAGGTTGGTATACGAATTTAATAAATAAATGAATAATACTTATTACATGCATTTGGAAGGGCCACGCCTCAGTGGTAGAGTTCCTTGCATGCAATAAGTCCTGAGTTCAATCCTTGCCATGTCCAGGTAGGGCCTAAAGCACTAAAGAGCCACTTGCACTCCGTGTAGACAACACTGAGCTAGATGGACCAGTGGTCCGACTCAGTATAAGGCAGTTTCCTATGTTCAAAGAAAGAGCACTCTCTTTCCGGGGGGGGGGGGCTCTATAGCAGGTATGGAGGACCTTTGGCCCTCCAAAAGTTCTGAATTATTAACTCCAGGCAGCTGCAGGAAACACGGCCGACAGCCAGGAATGATGAGATTTGTAGTTCTTTAACCAGTGCTGATGCTAAGTGGAGTGTGGAGCCTCTGCAAATCAATGTTCCAAGCTGAAATGCTAGTTTCTTTTCCTCCCAAGGCTAGATATACTGAATGTGTTCCTTTTTTAAAAAAAAAAAGAAAGAAAGAAAAAAGAAGGAAACAGAATGTGACTTTTATATATGTGGCTGTATATTGGTGATGGGCCAGAAAAGAAAAATTCTGAATTCTGGCATAGTTGAATAAAAATGGAATGATTCTGGCAATGCACACAAAAATGGTACTCTATGCAGATAAGCACTGTATGTTTTACAGTTAGTTAGCATGTGCTTATTTCATAGTCACTCTTTCCTCATGCAGTGCATAATCAAAATCAGCCACTGAAAACTGTTCCCATGGGTACACAATGGGCACTATTTTCTGCTTAGTAGACAGATGGAGACAGCGCAAACAACAGATGCAATATAGTCCAATATATTTTTATTGAAAAATTGGGCTTCAGACAAGCCGTTCATGTCAAGAGTTTTTCAGTAAGACCAGAAGGATTGTTCAGACATCTTAGTGCCCACAGTCAAAGATGCATCTTTGAAACCCATTGATGGTATCACATCACATGCACTTTCAAGAACTGTGTCTTCTTTAATACAAAGGCAGGATGGAATAGTGAATGTCACCAGGTCACAGGAAATTATGGAGGCGGAATTAGCATAGAAATTACAGGGCAGGAAGCAGGTCAAGATCTGACACCCCCACCCCCACACCCGAGATGCTATGAATGGCAGTTGTACGATTCCTAAGGTTAGGATGAATTAAAACCCAAAAAATCACCAGGCTTTTGAAAGGATAAATATTTTACTCCTATTTTTGGTGTGTGTGTGTGGGGAACACATCTTAAAACGTAGGAGAAAATATGCTGGAAAATGGCATTGATAAATACACATGGCCAATATACACAGAAGTAAACTGGCACACTTGAATCCAGAATGCATTGGTTTCAAATTCACAAGAGCCACCTGATTATATAAGCTGCTACGGCATAAATAAAGCTGCATAGATGAGACAGTTGCAAGCTGATGCCTGAAAAACAAAGAACACCACCTATTTCCCCATATTGATTGTGGTACCATGAGTCAGCAACCAACCTTGTCCCCAGTCTTCCAAAGGACATGGTAGGAGGTCATGTGGTCCAGCTGGTGATTCCTCCTGCTTCCCTTGGAAACTGATCAGGCATTACAGTGATCTAGTATCTTAAAGAGAAAAAGCCAGTGGGGACTTGGATGTGTAAACCAAGGGAAATGAAAAATGTTACTGCTTCACACTCTGCTAAAACCAACACAGTAAATTCAAAATATGGGTTTTGCTCCACAGAGCGCCATTAAATACACCCTGTGGCCTGGGCATAGTTTTAAGGCTTTTTGACTGCCATTGTTTATTTGGACAGCAGGCAGACCCGTGCCCAATCATGGACTGCTTTTGCTAGTCTGCTCAGTTTCAGAAAGGGGTTGCCATATGGTACAGCAGACAGCCGTTGAAGAACAAAGACAGAGCCCAGATGCCCCTCACGTGTGCAGAACTCTCAGCCACCAGACAAAGCCATGAATATCTGCAGGACTGATTTCATCAAGCAACTAGATTTATTTCTTAGATTTATGAGTTGCTTGTTACCTTCCGAGGTCTACAAGCAATTTACATATAAAAGCGTAAGTGTATGTACATCATACCAATGAAATTCATATAAAATGCTAATTCTCAAACACCACACACACACACACACACACACACACACACAAAAGCCCCGTAACCATCACTGGAAGCTTTGGCAGCATGTTAACACCAGAACAAAATCAGCTCAGTCCATCAAAATTCCATCCCTTGATTGGGAAACTAGGCTGATGCAGCCTAGAATAGCATTGGCTTCTTTTTTTGCTGTTGCATCATTAGTTTGTGGTCTTCTAAGATCACTAGATCCTTTTCATATGTACTACTGGAAAGCCAGATGACCTACCTAAGTGTAGAACTACATTTGTCACTACTGAAATTCATTTTATTAGTTTTGGCACAGTTCTCCAATCTGTTTAGGTCAACTTGAATCCTGTTTCTGTCTCCAGCGGCAGTGGCTACTCCAATGAGTTTGGTGTCATCAATATGAGAATACTATGTTTATACAGGTATTCTGGGAGAGTACTCAGAACTGCTAAAAACGCTAAAGATCTCTCTTAAAAAAAAAAAAAACCAGAGGCCTATCTCCTGGGAATTACAGATTTGGATATTCCGCAAAAAACGAAGGGTATCTTTTTATACGCTACGGTGGCAGCAAGAGTTGTCATCGCAGCAAAATGGAAGAGTATCAAAATTTCCTCTATACATGAATGGATCCAAAAGCTGACAGAATATGCCGAATTAGATGATCTATCAGAAAAAAGATAGAATAAACCAAAACAGGAATTTGTTTCAAAATGGGAGGTTTTCAAAGAATATTTGAAAGTAGTTTAAATTCTGTTGCAGCATTTGAGGAATTTCAGTAAAGCTGCAAATTAGACGTAAGAGTTAAGATATATTAAGAAAAAGTTAAATTATGATAAAAGTGTGTATTGGCAATAAGTAATATAAAATTGAAATAAGGAATAGACAGGTCGGGTCTATAGTGTTAAGACCAATTTATGTTTTATTGTTTGTTAAGAAAACTTTGTGTTTATTGTTATTCTTGTGTGTAATTTTGTATCTGTTTTTTCCTTTTTTTGTTGTATCAATAAAAAATAAAATAAAAAGAGAGAATACTATGTTTAAAATAAGAACTCTTAAACTCCAAATTTTAAAACAATAAAAGCAGTACAATGAGAACATGGCTGGTTGCGGCAGACTATAGAAACTGAGCTGAGCATCTATGAAATATCCTTTGCATCTCAATCAGCCTTCTAACTGTTCCAATCAAATTCCACCCATTTCCCCATACACGTTCCCAGCTTATTTCGTTTATGACAGCTGGGGCTGTTTTCTTTCCCAGACAAATCTGTGTGTGTGTGGGGGGGGGGGGTAATGAAGAGTTTTAGCACTACAAACCTAATCAAACTTGCCACAGCAAGAGGCATTTCAAATTAATTGAAACCTGGCGATTAGAACAGGATTGTCTTATTGGCCATGAATGTTAAAAGAAATTTAACACTGCAGTCGTGATAAGAGAAATGTCTGCCCTTAAAGAAAGTCATCTTCCTTCGCTCAGATGTAGAAAAAATAATAATTCAAACAGATAGTTCATTTCTATTTTAAGTACAGATGTCCTAAAACAAGACAGTAATGGGTTGAGGTCAAAATGGCATCAGTTCCATTCCAGCTGTTTTAATGACTGAAAGGAAGGCATCACACTCCTTTCTGCATCTGCTTCTTGAAACTACTGTTTTACAGCATGTCTGATCCTGGGTCAAAAGGCTGTAATAATTGGGTTTACACAACAGCTTTTATATGCTCCATATACATTGCCCTCATTTCCTGCTTATGCGCATTTCTCAGGCAACTGGTTGGCTACTGTAGAGAAAAGGATGCTGGATTCAATAGGCCTTTGGTGAAGTCCAACAGGGATCTCACATTCCTCTCCCCCCCAATACAAAGTAAAGCAAGCTAGTATTAAACCACTAGTTTACATAAGGATAAGATTGTGAGGTAGCAGCTTCCTCCAAAGACTGACAGCTAAGCTCACAGATGTTAAATATCACCTTTTTAGCTACTACACAACACTGTGATCACTACACAAGGATTCTTAAAGTCATGTTAATTCAAAATGCATTTTGAATTTCAAGCTTTATTTCCAATGAAGAAAAAATATTCGGCAGTTATTGACTGCAGTAAGCTTTGACAATGTCCACTCTCACCTTGGCTAGGATGAAATGCCAGCTGGTTTCGTCACTCCTAGAATTGTCTCTTGCACCTTATCAATAAACAGTTATGCAGTTTTATGAAAACTTATTGTCCAATTTTGCTTCCCTGTCCTCTTCCCTTCCCCTGCCATAGTCATTTGGATTATAAAGCTGCGGGGAAGAATTACTGCTGGTAATCTGTGTATACAATCTAAACCACTTTAGGATCTGAATTTTCTGAAGAAACTGATATATAGGCAAGAAAAAAATCAACATACTATCAGAAGGATAAGATTAGATCTACACCTTTGGAACATGGTGATTTGGTTACTCAGTAACATTTTATAGTGGAACAAGCAGCCAGTGCTGCCTCAGGCTGCCATGGAACTTGCTTCGAAGATATGTATGAAAAGCATAGCCACACTCCAGGCCTGTAGTAAGTGATCAGCTGACCTTTCTCTTACTCTTGGTTCAATGGTCCAGTCAAGAGCATTGCATATACACTATGAAGGACATTCCAGTCCTTTACAGTCTGCACCAGAGTAGATTTTAGCACGGCCATTCGACTAAACCAGAAAATGAAAAATGTAAGCATGTTGTAAGTCATGGGAGGAAAGAAATTCAGAGTCCTGCTTGAGGAGTAAAACATCCCACTCAAAACTCTTTATAGATAAGCCATTCAATTGTCTAGTTGGATTGTGTCATATATTGTATAAAAACACACTTCAGAACAGCATCTCTTTTTTATTATTAAACATATTGAATAATTGCATAAGAATGTTAATGAAGAGCTACTTTTTGTCACTACAGTTCAATTCAGGTTATAGTTTAGGCAGCGTCATTTTATTCCTTTAAAAGCCTATACGGTGGATTAATTTCTACAACCTAAAACAAGTTTCTACTACACATGCACTTCCTTGTATATGGCATTTCTTTTAGTACAAATTCGAGATAACTGTTTGATCATCGACTTTGTATAGTATAGGACCATTCTCTATGCTCCAACCTCTCACCAGCACAAGTAGCTGTGGAGATACACAACAGCAAGATAGAAGAAACCAAGAGCTGATACTAAATCTACCCATATTGAAAAAGGCAACTCTTCAATTGCATAAAGGGCTATGATAAAAGGTTTTTTTCTTGTACCTCAGAAGTAGCCAAATATAGATATTATCAGTGACAGTTTTCATATCAAGTACTCAGAAATAATAATAAATGTCCTCAGATGTACTTATTCAATATTCTTGATTACAGGAAGGTACAATGTCATCCAGAAAACTACAGGTGCACTACAAACTTATGCTTATGTTATTCGGCAGGTTCAAACTCAGGTCACCCAAGCCTGTGTTGACATGCAGCATCATATTCTCAAGATGAAAAACTATGTTTGCAACCTTGCAATTAAAGGCATCCTCTTCCCTAGAGATGTGAAATGCTGTGCTGAGAATCCTTGAGGTGCACCACTGAACTCCAATTGCTGAAGAGTCTCAATGGGAATAGCACCTTCTGAGATGGTAGGGTTTCCACATGTAAGAACGTAATGTAAGATCTGGTTAAATGCTGCAAAAAACCACACCATAATTCAGAACTTATTTCTTCCATATATTATTCAGGACTGTAAAAGTTTTACTTTTCTGCATTTCACACACTGGTTAGAATCCAGTGAGGCAGCCCTCTGTGTGCACAGGGAGCATATCCTTTGAAGAAATGCCGAAGAAATTCTACCTGCAATAACCAGCAACATGAACCAACAGTTAAAGGTTTTCGATTATAACCAAGAATTACAACAGAATAGGTCATCCCACAGTTGAACCTTTAGTTGCATGATCTAGTAATACTGCCTTTCTGCTGCAGAAATGTGGCTTCAAGTATAAACCTTTTAATATAATAATGAACTTTATATAAAATGTTTTTTTTATTAGGAATGGATGATAAAAGACCTGCTTCCCCTCACCTAAGAAAGGATACGTTGTGTAGCCAAAAACCAAGAACTGTGAGAAACGTTAACCTTAGGATTCCATGGTTAATGGCTTCCTCAAGACTACATGCCTAACGGTATTATCTAGTAATAATCTTATAACTAGCACAGAGCAATTCCTATAACAGAATCATATCTGCAAACCAGGTCTTCTTTTTTGGAAAGCCTGACGATCCTCACCACTGGCAAATGGAAGCATTGACAACCACAAGATCAGGCTTGTGAAATTAGACAAAAGTCCACATTACAAATCTGATCTTCTTTGGCAGACTACCCACGGAAGTTTATAAAAAAGAACAGCAATCTGACTTGTTTACATGTAAAGCACACTTAAATACTAGGCCCTACACACAGCTGGAATCAAGCCCCATTCATTGTAATTTCCGGTTGTGTTTAGGCTTTTGAACGTGAAATTCCCCCAACACATGTTCCTTCTTTGGTGGAAAGATAATTGTTTTTCCTTTTCCTTTGGTGACTGAGTTAAAAAATAATAAGGAACAGTTCTAGTGGCATGTAACTCCTTTATAGGAAGTACATCAATAATTGAAACCCATTTTAAATAATTCAATATTAAGCATGCTTTCTCCTTACCTTTTAATTCTCTCTACACTATGAAAACCAGGTGCACTCATTCATGCTAGAAATAACAAACATTGCACATACATTTCAGGTACATTTCTAGAAAGTTTGTCTTGTCAAGTTATATTTCACAACTCAAGTGGGAAAACTTTACAATGCATATTTATTTTTAAGGTGTACAAAAGGGTGAAAAAGTCACACCGTACTGCAAGTAGTAATCATTGGCACAAAAATACCTGGGTACAAAAATATAGGAAATGTATGTTGCATAAAAGGGTCAGTGGTGATTTGCATTGAGCAGAAGGGTTTAAACAGCAGCATTTTCTTCACATTATTATTTGTGCAAATGCATCGTTAAGAATATTTACAAAAAAGAGAAGAAAACTAAGCAAGGAAACCATGGCTCCAAGTGCGTCTAGCTGACCAGTTACCCTCTGAAATGTCCTGCTGCCCCGACTGAGCAACAGAGCCCATGTAAATTTCCTCTGGTTCTCTCATTAGGGAATTCATGCTAAGTGCTGAGCTCCTCAATCAAGTCTTCCACTGTGTATACGATAAGTTTGATATCTTCCTTCTCTTTCATCCGATGGTGACCAGCTTTGCGGAGAATAATATCCACATCTGTGCTAACAACGCGATCTGCAATCTTCATAGAAGTCTCCCACGGGACATCCTCATCTCTTATGCCATGGATAAGCCTCACAGGACATTTTATGGGAAGAGGGCTAGTTAACACACAGTGATTTTCTGCTTCCTGGATGAGTCCATATGGCACAGAATAAACCCCTTCTTCGTTGTGCTTGGTTGGCACCTTCCATTCACCTTTTTCTTCGATGTCCTTTTTTATCTAGGAAGTAAAAACATATATCTATCTATCTATATATATCTATTATAGATTAAACTCACAAGGCGGGACCTGAAAGTCACTCTCCATCCTAAGGTGAGTTTCTCCAAGTGTTAACTGATATCAGCACCTCACCATCACATAATTATGGACTTGCATCATCAAAGGAACACTAAGAGTAGGAGAGGAAATTCAAAACAAATCTTTTTCACAGCTGGGAAAGGCCACATGCAAAGTAGTGCATTTATCAAGTAAATAATTGTTACAAGCTCAACCTACTGTTGTATACTGGTTAAGAAAGAGGGCTACAAAAAACTAGGAAGGACAAAGCTTGATTCTGCTATCAATGCACTTATGAAGATTCTTCAGTTATCAATACATCCAAAAACCATTTTCAAGACTTGTCACACCTAGCACCAGCAGAAGAAATAAAACTCAGAGCAGAATATTCAAGTGAAGGGGTAAAGGACCAGATCTATCTACAATAATAAAGTGCAAGTGTCTCTGCGTCCAGTCCGTGTCCATGGGATTGCGCTACTGGGCATGTGCCCCACGGAGAGCCGTTGGGACTTGGAACGCAGAGATACTTCGGGAAAGGTCGGTGCGAGGAGAAGGTGGGAGGGAGGGCGGGGCCGGCTGGCTGTCAGTAAGCAAGGAGGCGGCAAGCCAGCCAGGGAATGCCCGGATGTGAGAGCGGGAAGGGGCGGGGGCGGGAACGAGAGCGAGGGGGCGTGTCTGCAAGGCTGGACGCATGCGCGGAAGAGAGCTGAGAGCGTCGCCGCCTCCCCCTCCCCAGCAACAGCGCCACTCGCTTCTCGCAGCCCCGCCCGCGGCTTGAGATTGTGCAGCCGAGCGTGACGCGGTGTCCTAGCGCCCGTTAATTTAACGGGCATAATACACACTAGTTCTTAATAATTCCCATTGTAATCTAGTTGGGAAAGTTAAGAAGTTACAATCTGCAACAATTGGAAAGTGAAAAACCCAGATTCTTAGACAGGGTTTAGATAATGTTATTCATCAGTTTTATAGAGACGTTAAATAGCTTAGGAGGCCCTTGCTCAGTGGGTGGAGCCACAGCAATAGCCTCCCAGAAACAGCATCGCTGAGGCTAAGGTCGTGGCAACATAAACACACCAGCAGAGCCAATCTAACATTGCTGCTGACATACCTGTGAACCCCAACCTCACTGTCAAATCCACTGTCACAGAAAGTGGCAGTGATGTGCCTGCCAGGAGGCTACTGCTGAAGCTCTGCCCCAATGGGCACTCCTTTCTTTAAGGGCCTGGGGGACACGATGGAACCCTGTAGGACCCTGTGCTGTTAATGCCACACGGCCAATCAGCTGTTGCCCAGTCATGTAAGTGACATTTCTCTACACACATGCTGTCTCTAATAACAAAAGCCTTTTAAGTAGTGAAGTAAAACGTACAAAAAAGAGGGCCACTTAATGTGCTGGTCAGTGACTGTAATAAAGATTTGTTGTTGTTGAGGGCCACTTTAAAAATTAGCGAAGGCATCCTAAAAATGTCAAGTGTTTATTTGACAATCCTCAAGAGGCTTGCAAAAATAGGAAGAATTGCTTTCTGCGGTGCTTTTTCTGTCTGACATACACTGTGTACTGTACTCTTAAGACAGAACACTACTTCTACACGAAAAAAGAGTGCCTATTTCGATCAGGAAAGCCTTATTATTCCTCCTTACCTCTACAGGAAGCTGTTGATAAGTTGATACTAGATAGTCTGCTGCTGCAGCTACTCCAACTAGTGCAGCCACCTTCTCTGGACGAGCAATTGCAGCATGAAGCATCAACCATCCGCCCAAGCTGGAACCAACTAAAATCTTAATGCGAGACCAGTATTAGTTAGTTTACTGCGAGCTCATTAACCACTGCGCCACCACAAACAAAAAGGGTCAGGAGATAAAGCCACTTTAAGTGCTATGAGGATTGTCCAAGAGAATATGAACAGCAGTTGACATGGCAAGCACATCTGCAGTCTTGTACCTTCTGCACTTCAATCAGTACCTCGGGGGCTGTTATTACTTAGCATAGTTCTTGGGTGGTTTAAATATGTTGGCTCTATTGCTCTAAGCATATTTTAAAATTTTATTTTAGAGATATGTAACACACACGCTTAAATATGCTCTCAAATGAACTTTTTTTAAAAGCAGTTTTACTCAATTGTCTCATGAACTACAATTATCCAGCAAATGTTATCAACTAGAAGCCAGATTCCCAGCAGCATTGTGCAAATCTGAGAACGTGAGTGATATCCAGTTAGACAGCTCCTCCAGTGCAAGGAGTTTTAGCTGTGCTGTGCAACTTCCTGCCCTCTCCTCGGGTGCTCCCTAAATCTGTTGTAGGGGTGGTGTCATCCCCCTGGGGCATATTTATAAGGCATGCAGGGAGAGGGGAAACTCCCTGCGCTAGTGGAACTGTTTAGCTGCATACTGTCCTATGTTTGCTTCTTTGAAATTTACACAGGCTGAAAATGGCAACATATTCAACAACTTTTATTCACAAAAGAGGGCCTGGACTACATTCACAGGGGCTGCCAACCGTTCTGGAACTGTGGGGATATTTAGGCACCACAAACACCGCACAACCAATTCTACTGGCTACAGCAGAATACTAAAAAAAGAAGCAGCTTAATTTCAGGAGGCAGAACACCACACTGGCAACTCCTGTACTTGAACCTGAAAGAATTATGCTAGGTTTAAAAATAAAGACATAGTCAACCTGTGGTCCTTGTGTGAGTTCATCCAATACCGAAAGTACATCCTTCCGCCACTTTCCCAATGTGCATTCTTTAATATCACCTTCTGAACTTCCACAGCCTCTATAGTCAAACCTGTGAAATTAGGCAAGAGAGGGATCTCAAGAAAAGCATTAAAGGTAAAGGTACCTGACCATTAGGTCCAGTCGCAGACGATTCTGGGGTTGCGGCGCTCATCTCGCTCTATAGGCCAAGGGAGCCAGCGTTTGTCCACAGACAGCTTCCGGGTCATGAGCATGACTAAGCTGCTTCTGGCAATGCAGAGCATCGGACAGAAACACTGTTTACCTTCCCGCCGGAGCGGTACCTATTTATCTACGTGCTTTCGAACTGCTAGGTGGGCAGGTGCTTGGACCGAACAGTGGGAGCTCACCCCATTGCGGGAATTTGAACCACCAACCTTCTGATCAGCAAGCCCTAGGTTCAGTGGTTTAGACCACATCGCCACCCGCGTCCCTCAAGAAAAGCATAGCTTTGCGCAAACGACACTCAACAGGGCCACAAAATGAAAAGTCTGGAAAACATTAAGAGCTGGAATACATTTCATTAACATTTACAGAAGGTTCAGAATAATAATTTATCAATGTAACTTATTAAAAGGTGTTTGCATTTAATTAGCATATACTTCTAAGACATACCTTACAAAAGCGTGGCCCACAGATTTGCAGTAGTCTTCGAGTGCAAGTGCCTTGTAACCATTCATATTTGAAAGAAAACCTGAGAGGTAGACAACTCCAGGATTCTTGCCTTTTAGCTTGTGATAGGCTAGGTTTGGATTATCAGGACGGCTAAGTAAACTGTGTGAGGATTTTTGTCTGCAACCTAAACAGAAAACATTTCTAAGCCATGTATGTTTTACCTATTGACAGTATTGATACATAGGTAAAGGTAAAGGGACCCCGGACCATTAGGTCCAGTCGTGTCCGACTCTGGGGTTGCGGTGCTCATCTTGCGTTACTGGCCGAGGGAGCCAGCGTACAGCTTCCGGGTCATGTGGCCAGCATGACAAAGCCGCTTCTGGCGAACCAGAGCAGCACACGGAAACGCCGTTTACCTTCCTGCCGGAGCGGTACCTATTTATCTACTTGCACTTTGACGTGCTTTCAAACTGCTAGGTTGGCAGCAGCTGGGACTGAGCAACAGGAGCTCACCCCATCGGGATTCAAACCACCAACTTTCTGATCAACAAGCCCTAGGCTCTGTGGTTTAACCTACAGCACCACCCGCGTCCCATACATATCATTGATACATATCATTTGGAAAAGCTAGCAGTGGTTTGATGCCAACTGCTTAACAGTCCTATCTGCAACTTTTCACTATTATTTTTTTCAATCAATCAAGGGTGTGATACCTTGGGCGGGAGGAAGGGACTGCAGCTCCAGGGACTCACATGTCTGCTGCGAAAACAAAACGGTGTGGTGGGAAGTGGGTATGGCCACCTGTCCACACCACGCGCAACGCAGTGGTCATACAGAAATGACAGTGCTCAATTCGGAGTGACAAAAGAACCCCATGGCATTTCTTTAAAGCGCCATGGCTACCCACTTCTCTTTCTCTTCCTACCCTTCTTCTCTTTCTCACCACAAAGGCAGCCTTCGTAGTCCGCCTCTGGCTGGGCAGGCACGAGGCAGTGATGACCATCAATTCGGGGGGCTTAAAAAAAAAAAGTCCGAATTCACGGCGGAGAGGGCCACTGGCGGCCACGATGGCTACTGTTTGGAGCCAGAGGCGCTTCTGAATCCTGCTCGTCGTTGGCTTCCCTCCGGGGCACCTGGGTAGCCACCGTGAGAGCAGGATGCCGGACTAGGCGGCCCATTGGCCTGACCCAGCAAGGACGCGGATGGGGGCGGGAGGGAATCGGCGGCCCGCCAGTTGCCGGACTACAACTCCCATGATCCTTCGCCACGGGGCTGAGGGCAGATGGAGTCCGACAACACCTGGAGCCACGCAGGAGCCTTGCCTGCGTGAAGCCTCGGCAGGAACCCACGGGAAGAAGAGGGAAAAGAGGCGGCGGCGGCGGCGGCGGTGGCGGCGGTGGAATGGCGCTTCCATCGCGCTACCGTGCGGCCGAGCCACGCCCCCTCGCACTTACCCGGCAGCTGAGGAAAGCCCACCAGCGCCGTCGCTCGAGCGGCCTCTGGGCCCCAACAGCGGCGGCGGCGGCTCTCCCGCCACAGGACTCTCGCCGCCCCCGCCATCGCCCTCCAGCGCAGACACGCGGGCGCACCCCTTCCCCTCGGGCCGCTCGGCGAGGAAGCGAGTGCGCATGCGCCTGGCCAGGTTGGGGGGTGGAGCCAGTCGGTTTTAGACTACGCATGCTCGGAAAGCCTGCGGCGGTTCTGCGGAGCCGCTGTGGAAAACGCGGGAAAGGCGCGCTGAGGTGAGCATAGCCCAGGCATCCCCAAACTTCGGACTTTTTGGACTACAATTCCCATCATCCCTGACCACCGGTCCTGTTAGCTAGGGATCATGGGAGTTGTAGGCCAAAACATCTGGAGGGCCGCAGTTTGGGGATGCCTGGCATAGCCGCTGGGTAGTGGAAGCTGAGTTTGGAAGAGGGCAGGGTTTTACTGTCCGTCTTCATGACTGCTCGTAGTGAGAACCTTACGGGCGGGGTAAAAATGAACACTTGATGGGAGGAAAGTTTGGGGTTGGGCTGGATGACCTTTGGGGGACCCTTCTGAAAACCAGTTCTATGGAAACTCTGCCCGCTGCCGCTTCCTCGCCGTCAAACCCCGGTGACACTAGTTACGGTGTATTAGATTGTCCCAAATAACACAATAACCGGCCTATTACGAAGCTGATGTAAACGTATTTATTTATTTATTTATTTGCTTGCTTTCCCCTCCAAGTCTCACCTCCCTATGGGGGAATCTTATGCATGCTTCGAGGGTGATTTAATTGATTTTAACTCAGTCCCCTACTCTGGACGGATGCTTTGGGGTTAGGGAGGGAAAAGTACACCATTTCCCCAGAGAAAATACCGGTAGTTAGTCTGCACTGACTCAGAGAGGCTCTTCATGGATTTAGGCAGGGAAAATTCTCAGCCCTATGTGGCAATGCTGGGGATTCAACCTGTGAGCTTCTGTGTGAACTACACAGCCTCTCCCCAGTTAGGACGCAATTCCCCCACATTCGTGTTCAGACATCCAACTTATCCTTAGCCTTAGAAGCTGCAAGTTGTAGGAGACTAGCTCAGTTTTGGGACTGGGGGTCTGGTGTAATATAAGGGTTTTGGAAGGAAGGCCAGCGTCTTGACTGCTGCTGGAGAGAGACCCCAGTTCTGCCTGAATAATGCTCCACCCCATATGCTGCTAAGCATATGAGTGAATTCAGTACTGTATTAAATCAGAATTTATTAAGGAAACAACATATACAGTACAGTATGTTCAAATAGCTTTAAAATAAGCAAGTTCAGTACTGTATTGTGAAAGACGTAGCTTTAAAAGATGTGTTGGAATTGATTTTAATGAGTACAAACAATTTTAGCTGCTTACTGTCGTTATTGTAAAGCCTACAGACAAATCTATCTTTAGATACAATCTTTCAAATGTTCATCACATTGGTTTATGTTTGCCCCATACAATTAGGTCAGAGGTTTTCAACCTTTTTGAGTCCACGGCTCCCTTGACCAACTACATTCTTTCTGTGGTACCCCTGTGGGACTCAGGAGCCCAGTTATGTCACCCCTTGCCTGCAGAGCTGGCAGCCCCTCACCCTTTTCAAACATCCTCCTTTGTGGAGTGTTCTCTCAGCCTCCTCTCCTTTGGGCAGCCGCTGCTCCTGGTCTCTGAACTCTTCCCCCCCCCCCCGCACGTACTGCGCCAAAGAGAGGTGGCTCCTGCCCTGCCCCACAAGGGCCCGAGAAGAGGATATCCACAGCCTTAGTGGCCCAACGGAGGCTGGCCAGAGGTGAACGTGAAGCTTGCACCTTACGTTGGGAGGCAGTGGCAGCAATGGGTGCTGCTGGACCTGCATGGTGGAAAGGCTCCTCTTCAGCACTGGGCACTCAGCTCCCAGGCAGGCCTTGCACATAGCAAGCACAAGAAAGGCCAGTGCAGCTCCCACCTGCCTGGCATCCCACTTGTCTGTCCATTCCCAACAACAAGGGCTGGTGGATTAGCTGGTTGGCCCCGTTGTCTGCTTGCTTGCTTACTCCGAGGCCACTTCAGCACCCAGCAACCAGCACCCCCTGGCCAGCCCCAGAGGCACCATTCACCTGCGGAACTTGTAGCCGGAGCTGCTGCAACAAAAAGCCATGCAAGCCTTTGGGAGGGAGAGACAAGAGAGGGCATCAGAAGAAGGAGAGAAGGAAAGAGGGACAGAGGCCAGTGTTGCTCAATGAACCCATGACCATCCTTCAAGGCAGCCCAGGTTGAAAACCACTGAATTAGGTGTTTGAAGAAACAGATTGTTTTGAACGGTCTTAGTCTTTCCATTGTTCCCATACCCACAATAAATGGATGGGGATTTGAAATAGATTCAAGGTTTTCAGCCTGATTCTACCCAGACATGTACCTTACATTCTCCTCTGTTCAAGAGGGCTTGTGCCCTAGAACAAGAGTGGGGAACCTGGGAGTTTAATGCAGCTCTCCTGTCTAGTCCTCAAGTTACAGGTTCTCCTTACCCACAGTATCTGGCTGGCCCTGTCCTTTAATTTTTGTTTTTTTGCTGGTCACAATGTGTCCTTGAACTCTGTTAATGGATGACAGATGTGTAGAAACTAGCCTTCTGTAGAAACGTAAAATGTGTATTTATTACTCCACCAAGTTTTGCCTCTGGTCCCACCCAACTGCGGCTCCCCAGAAGGTGTACCCCAAAGGGAATACAGCCCCCAGACTGAAGAAATGTTCCCTGCTCTTGTTGTAGGAAATGTGGTTAGGATTGCATGAGCTGAGCAGCATGAGCATATAGGGTGTGATCAGCCTTGTAAACATGGCCAGAAAAGTTCCGTATCCTGCAGCAAATTTTGCTAGTCTGCTAAGGGCTGGAGAGCTCGTCACCATGCTTGGTGCATGCAAACAGAAGTCCTAGCACTGAGCTAAAGACCTTCAGGGCTGCACACCGATTAAAGCTTCCTGCTGTAAGAAACCAGATGCATTATTTGAAAATAAAAGATCAGGTATTTTCAAACATTTATTTGAATGTTATTACAACATGGAAGATACAATTTTATTTTTTTTAGAAAACCTGTAAAACGATATAGAAGTAAAACCAAAATACATGAAAAAAATTATATAACCCAGTGCCACTCATTTCTGGAATTTATCCTCAAACATAGCAAACATCATTTGTTTTTACTGTATTTATGGGAATTTCTATACTGCTTATTTCTTATTTATTTTTAAACCATCTAAGCTGTTTATCCAGTCTTTTTTTTTGAAAGAGGATTTTAATTAGGCTTTGTGATAGAGATCCTTTCTTTCTATTCACAATAACTTTGTTATGTATCATTTATACTGTATACCTGAAAAATCACTTACATCACAGTAGATTGAAACAAGCAAATGTAGCCTTAAACCATGCTTGTCAGGCTGCAAGTCGGAGGTGGGGGAACTCAGGCCAGGAAGCCCTTGGGGGAACTATGCAGGCCATGCCCCCTCCACAGGCCACACCCCTCACCAGTCCTGTGCTACACCCTCCTCAAGTGTTTTTGCCTCTATTAATGCCTCTTGTTTGCCTGGATGGTGAGCTGTGTAGGCAGCTTCTGTAGAAACTTCCTGAGTTCTGCAGGGCTGGAATGTAGCCTAATGAAAAATGTTCAGTCTCATTCAGTGCTCCACCCACTTTGCCTCTGCCCCACTCTCCGTTGTCCTGTGGTCCCCAGTAGGCTGGGGAGCAATGGAATAGGGCCCTCATGTTGAAAAAGATTCTCTAACCCTGCTGCAACCACACTTGGACGTAATTTTTCAGCACTGCGGCATTTGTGAACTATTGTAACCACATTATTGGCCATACCATATTGTGTGATTTTTTAAAACAAAAAAAAATCACCTGTTTTCATGCAGGATATATTTAAACTTAAACCACTTCTGCGAGTGTGATTTATTTTCTACGGTATATTTTTCTTGAACAGAAACAACGATTTTCATTTCCTACATTAAAAAGCATATGGCACTTACAAATTCAGATTATTAAAAGAGAATATCAAACACAGACTTGAACTTAAAAATTCAATCATTCATCTGAACACAATATTCAAGGATTAAAATGTGCTTTAATGGAAAAGATTTTCAAGGAATATATAATTTTTATGAGAGAGATACAGTAATCCCTTCAATTACACGAACACTTCAGACTTTCTTGGACGAATGCTGTGTAGCAGCCACCTTCAGACTATTGAACTTTAACTGATCCACTGGCTCTAAAACAGTTTGCCATATCATCATAGGAAGCTGTCTTATAGAAAATTAAGACCATTTGACCACCTAGTCCAGTATTGTCTATCATTCTGACTGACAGCAGCTCTTAGGGTCTCAGGTAGAAGCCTTTTTACATCACCTGCCTGAACCTTTTTAATTGGAGAGGACGTGGATTGAAACTGGGGCTTTTGGCACTCAAAACATATTTTCTACCACTGATCTACAATCTCCCGTATCAATTGCTTAGAGACCACAGGGCACAGAAAATACTGTATTCACTGTATTTGGGCTAAGGGGAAATGTATTATATTTTTTACATTTTTTGTATATTTAGTTTGTAAGAAAGTTTCAAGTATGTGGAAAGAAAATAATAATTTGTTACATTTGTATACTGTCCTTAATCCACAGATCTCACAAAATAAAATACTTGTCTTGGAGCTAATTCACTCTTTCACTTGTCCCATATTTTGATCAAACTATATACCGATGGATTCATCCAGGTTCAAGGGCTTTTATTGTTGCATGGCTGTGCCTTGGGAAAATCCGATCTTACCCACTGAATCAGAAGCTTGGTGAGCAAAATCTCTCTTCAGCTTTTCCACGCATCTGGTAAGGTCCGATTCAGTGGGCAAAATCTGATTTCCGCAAGGGAAACACTGGAATGGCGAGAAAAGCCCTCAGACCTGGGAGAATTAATAGGTACACAATACGATCAAAATACAGGTCAAATGAAAGTGTGAGTACAAATGCATGTGGTAACTGATGACATAAGGCTGTGGTGGCACCCTGGAGGGTTGAATTGGGAGCGTAGCAATAAGACAAATGGGCAGTGGAACTAGCAGCAGCTGCGTTGTTTATCATGCAGAGTAAACTTACATGGCTTCTATTCAGGTACTGAAACATAGCTGCTGGTCCTTGTGAAATGTGATAGAAATATTCCTATCCTTCTTCACCACCAGTACATATAAAATTCTGGTCAGACTGAAGGAGTCTGGTTGATGACTGGTCTCATGTGTGCCCAAGAAAATTGCCCCAGCTTCTTGTTTCTGTCAACCGACCCTCGGAGGGTATTCAGTTACGCTGAAATCTGTCACAGTCTTTATGTGAAAGGGTTGAAATCTGTGAACTTTTCCAACATGAATACAGGGTATTCCCTAACCCATCTGTGGACTGATTGTATATCCCCTATATGAGGTCCCGCATATTCTGAACAAAATTTCTGCCTTTGGGGGATGCTAAAACCACCAACACATAATTTTAAAGTCTTGGCTTTTTAGCTGCAGTTCTTAGCTCTATCAATATTCTTCACCCACAAAATACTTTCTTCAGTTTTAGCAGGCAGAATGTCGTAATGTTGCAAGAACTTAAATAATACCGGTAGTTATTGATACTGAAGAAATGCAGGACATGAACCCCTCTATATACAGATTTTCAGCTGATACTGCCCTCTTAGTGTAACAAGTGATGTTTGGAAGTTACTCAATTCATGTACAGTACTTTTGCTCAGTATTTTCAGAAGAACAAGATAATGGTAATATTTTGAAACGCCCCAATAATATTTATGAAGTGTTTTAATGCTCTTCCATCACATGAAAGCTAAATCTCACTATACAGTATGAATCTTTGGTTCTGCAGTAAACTAAGTCAAAAACATCACACGCTGTAGTTTTAAAAAATTCGTTATAAAACCTATAAGGAAATTAAAATTATACAGAATTTCTGTGCATCAAATACAGACATCATACCTTTCCCTTTCATTTCTTAATAGTGAAATACTGATGAGTATATTGACACTTTTATGCTATGAAGTTTCTTTTTAATAGGAAATTTTGCAGGAAATTGCCATAGAATCCGTATGCCAAGCTTATGGCGATCTGATTATCCATTTTGGAGCACTACAATCTTTTAAGCAGCTTTTCTTTTCTTCTGCTATGTCAGTGATTAACAAATCTAAGAATTAATGTTCCCGTACACAGCATGTGTTCCGTTTCTGACCTGTGGCTTCTTGCTTTTGGGTGTGACTTGTCCAACGTGATTAAATATGGCTTCTCCCCACCTTCCCCAAATGTGAGGCTGTTTATTGCATTATGCCCTGCCAAAGAAACTTTGCCCCATTTTACTATAACATGAAGTGGGTATAGCCTTCTGCGCCTGTAACTATTACATCCATCCATATCCGCATAGCTTCTGGTGTGGGGGCCACCATGTAATATATTCTGTCATGTGTCTTAACGCTGAAAGTAAGCAATGGATTAGGACTCTGGAAGGAAAGAAAAAAGACTACATAAAGTCAATTGCATAATGCAACCTGTGTGCTGCAGTAAGTTTACATGCATCTGAAGTTCAGATCTTAGCTTCGTAAGTTGAAATAGGAATGAGCCCTTGGCTGTCCACAGAGACCTTTCTTGCAAGCTAGGATACAGACCAGTACAGTCCAGGGAGTACAGCTCCCACCATCCCTAACCACTGGCCATACTGATGGAAGCCAGAATCCAAAAATAGGGATACCCACAGCTTAGCCACTCATTTAATAGCCGCATTTACCTGGTTTGGTCAAACTGGGGAGCTATAGGTTATAGAAGATGTCTTTGTTGCTGTGCCCGCATGTGCAAAGGGGCTGAAAAGACGTGTTTGTATATCAGTTTACCAAGTCGGTGAGTGTTACCGATGGTGCACGGTTGTGATTCTTTGCCTTCCACAGATGACAGTAGGACAGGAGTGCAGGATTTTTTATTCTTGACTGTTGTAGGCAAGGGAATTTCCACAGGCACAGCTTTTCTCCCATCTGACAGGCTTCACCTGTCAAAAATTTCTCTTCTGCCCAACTATGAAAGTTCTGTGAATTCTGTTCTTTGCATCAGGTATTCTGTGCAATGGGAACTAGACATATCTTCAAGTATTCTGTGCCACGGCCTACAAGTATTCACTGCTCCTCCTTAAAAGCCACTTAAAAGACTGTAACAACACTTTGTGAATTTTTGAAGGAGCACTGAAACAGTATACTGACAGTATACTTACTGAAATGACAGCTCCGATTGACTTGATTTATCACAGACATGATAATGAGTAGTAGTGGGATTCCTAGCATCAAAATCATGTGTTTCACTTTTTCTTTCCGTTGTATTACTGTACATACTTGAAAAATTTAAAGTGGTGTTTTTACATCAAAAAAATCTTGGCAGCAAATAAGTGTTTTACTAAAACTAGGTTCTAACCCCCTTTAGGCACTATGATACTTTCAAAGAGTAAATAAGTTTATATTTATAGGAAAACATTTTTTTTTACCTTATTAGCATTCTTTAGGTGATCATAATAGACTTCTTCAATGGCTTGGAAATAAATTACTCCTTTTAACTTGGTTTCGTGTTTGTCTACAATAAGGGAAATAAAAGTTGAAACTAACACCCCACCATAGGGGTTGAAGGATCAACCTAAACAACATTTTTTGCCAACAACAATAGAAGTTTCTTTTTTAAAGTTTATTTATTAACTATTCCAGGAAAACCTCTACTTCTTTCTACGCTTAGATTACCTTTTATTATTGCACACTAATTCAAAGTGTATATACGTACATGAAAGGGGGGAAAGTACTTCTTATCTGAATGCTTTGTAAAGGAGAACAAAGCATATGCAAAGCAAAATAAAATAAAAAATTCCTTCCAGTAGTACCTTAGAGACCAACTAAGTTTGTTCTTGGTATGAGCTTTCGTCTGAAGAAGTGTGCATGCACACGAAAGCTCATACCAAGAACAAACTTAGTTGGTCTCTAAGGTGCTACTGGAAGGGATTTTTTATTTTATTTTGTTTTGACTATGGCAGACCAACACGGCTACCTACCTGTAACTAAAAGCATATGCAGGCATTTATCTGCACACAAAACTGTATCCATGGAGCCAGGCACAGACAGGGCCAGCACAGGTCAGTTGCATCCTGAGAAAGCCATGCAACCAGCAGGTGACAGCAAAGGGCATAATCTGCCTCTGCTGTGCCAACCTGGTAGCTGGTGCAGTGATGGAGCATTTCTTCCTGCTCTCTCATCTTCTGCCCTGGTTGGCATACAGGAGTCAGCAAACTTTTTAAACAGGGGGCTGGTCCACTGTCCCTCAGACCTTGTGGGGGGCTGGACTATTTTTTTTGGGGGGGGGGACAAAAACGAATTGCTATGCCCCACAAATAACCCAGGGATGCATTTTAAATAAAAGGACACATTCTACTCATGTAAAAACACGCTAATTCCCGGACTGTCCGTGGGCCAGATTTAGAAGGCGGATCCAGTCCCTGGGCCTTAGTTTGCCTACCAATGGCATAAGGAGTGGGGCTGTGGCTGTGGTGCTACCTGTGCCCAGCCACAGGTTAGGATTGTAGTCTATATGTGGTGGAGCCAGCAACCCAAATCATTACAGTCGTACCTCGGAAGTCAAACGCCTTGCGACTCGAACATTTTGGCTCCCGAACGCCGCAAACCCAGAAGTGAGTGTTCTGGTTTGCAAACATTCTTTGGAACTCAAACATCCGATGCAGGTTCCAGCATCAGAGCATTAGGAAGCTCTGTGAGTTATTACATGATAAAATGTAAAAGGATAAGAGTAGGCAAGCAACAAGTAACTTTAAATTACAAGTTGCAGCACAGATGCAACTTAATAGACAAACCATAGGTAGGCTCCATACAACTTACCTGCATAATAAGAAAATGTTCTCTTGTTCCTGTCAAACACAAACCATCGCTTCTTCCAGGTTTTAATTTTCCCTCCCATCTTAATAAGAAAACCTCGGCAGGTCTTCTCTGTGAGTGAGACATGGTAACAGGTATCTATATTGTGCCCTGCTGTCTCTATGTGGCTGCGTAGATCAAAATCTTCCTTTCTGACAGGTAAATAACGAGTCAGTGGGCGAGACTAATGGGAGCAGCAAAAAACAAAAATAAAAATCAGTATTTTTCCTTTCTCCACTTATATATAAAATATATTCATGTGCATTCAACACCTGAAATAAAGTACCCAACTTACGCTTTTTATTGCACACAGAGTGCTTAGTCACAACCTTAGAAACCAAATGTCAACAGCCCTCATGATATATAATCTCAGTCTTAATTATCTGACAGAGGCATCAACTTCACACATTACATTTTGAAGGTGTACATACCCCTCACATATTTTAAGTGCACATGTAAATATGTGAAGTTGAAATAGATAAGTGTGTGCTTTCTCAGCCTTTAGGTGGAAGTGTAAAAGAGTTATAAACCTCACCATAGTACTGAAGAGAGGTGGAAGGGAGGAGAGAGTGGCTGCTTTTTACAAAAAAAAGTAAGAAAACATCTGACCACAGATCTCTGTCACTTTGTCTGGTTTGGTCTTCAGTATTTACCCTGGGGGGATAAAGGAATGACAGCACAGTGACCTCTGCTGGCTATATACTACCAGCAGGCTAGTATTAAGTTGACTGCATCCGTCTCATTCTAGAAGTTTTTAAAGGCTTAATATCAGGCATAGGCAAACACGGCCCTCCAGATGTTTTGGGACTACGACTCCCATCATCCCTAGCTAACAGGACCAGTGGTCAGGGATGATGGGAGTTGTAGTCCCAAAACATCTGGAGGGCCGAGTTTGCCTATGCCTGCTTAATATCATTTCAAAGTCTGTGTGCTTACACCCTCTTTCCTACTCTTGAGGTGGCTGATCCAGGGGAGAGGGAAAGACACGACCAGAGTGGGTGGCCCTCACAGCAGTCACTCATAACCCAATTGCTTTCACAGGCCTAAAAACAGTTGGCACACCCCCTGCTTTATCCCTTGGGACACAAGGCATGTCACAAGTGAGAATCCATAGCGTCTTGCTTGGAATTGGGCTTCCCTCCCATCTCTTAATATTTGTCTTCCCATTCAGTGCCTGCATTTTCTGTGTGCAGGGTTCCTTACCTGCGACCTTTGCTTTTCACGTATCTTAACTTCTTTTTCAATTAGTTTTTGTCGCTGGCTAGTTTCTTCTTGCAGTCTTTTTTCTAGCTGTTCCCTGCGACGCTTTTCTTCTTCCAGCGCTCTTTTTTTAGCTTCCATTTCTCGTTCCTAAAAGCCGCACGATACAACATTGTATTAGAAATGTGTTGTGTTTTTTTTTAAAGAAAACACACACACACACCCCAAAAACCCAACCCTATTAAATACACATCAAGCTCAAACACATTCCCTACCAATTCATTCGTCAGTGTGCCAGTTCTACAGTATTGTACTGCTTGGTGGAAAATCCTAACTAAACTCTTGTTCTAATGACACATGGCCTTTACACACATATATTATTACTACTATATACATATATATGTGGCCTTTACACACATATATTACTACTACCCACCCACCTTGTGCCTGAGTCTAAGATATGCCCATAAAAATGAGGCTATGAAATAATGCCAGAACCAAACATAAATATAAATGATGAGGCCTTGGCACAGAATGAAAAGTAAGTATTTTTGCCCCAGTGTCAAGGTTTTTACTTTTTAATTATTTCAGTTAACACCCGTGTCTAGAAGTTTGCAAATGACAACACATGGCATATTTTCAGTCACTCAGCTATAATAAACAGAGGCTGAAGAAAACATCTACTGCCCACAGTGGCTACATTCATTTTGCCAAGGATAGGAGTTTTTGTTTTTGGTTTTGCTCATGTGCAAGGACAACCTTATTGAAAAGTGGGTTCGTGGTTCAGTCATAGAGCTTACATATTATGGTACTTGGTTAAAAACTCAGTGAAAGCATTTCATCCATGAAAGGCTTCTGCCTGCACAAAACTCAGATTGAGCCCCGTTCCCAATGCTGAAGAGAGAGACATGAACCGACTCTGTATGAAGTGGCTCCGAAAACAACACATCTGCAGTCAGAGGGCAAAGCTGGTGTCTATTTAAGCCAGGCTGCAAGGTTAATCATTTTCAGAACTCCAAATATAGGCGGAAATCCTACAAAAGAACTGGAGGTATGCATGAACATATGTACTTCAGGGATTTCAGATAAAGATTCAATGCTTAGATGTGATGAGGTAACACATCTAAATGTTGAATCTGTATTTCTTTGTATTTCCTTGAAGAAGGGCGAGTTGGGTCCAATAATCTCTTTTTTGTGTAACCCCTTATTTTTTAATCCTACTTCCAGTTCCTCTTAGAACAAACAAGGGTGCAATTGAGTCAGAGGCAGCTCAATACATTTTGATATTCCCCGGTTGCAATGTCCTATTTCATGCTGCAAGGACCTCTTGGGGTGCATATCTTAGACAATGTCCTGCTTTATTACTGGCCATAATACCTGTTTTGTTTGTTCCTCTAGGCCAGGCTTCCTCAACCTCGGCCCACCAGATGTTTTGAGACTACAATTCCCATCATCCCTGAGGGGATCATGGGAGTTGAAGGCCAAAAACATCTGGAGGGCCGAGCTTGAGCAAGCTTGCTCTAGGCTAACCCTGAATTTAGAGCATAGAATCTCTGTAGTATACTGCATATTTCTTAGGCAGAACCACCAAATACTTTTATATTTGTGGTGAGCGGATAAAATTGTAATTTTAAAAGGGACTGAAGCAGGAGCAAAGAAATAACTCACAACGAATTATGCGAAAACGGAACCCTTTCAAACCCCTGCTGGGGATACAAAGTCAACTTGCACTATAACAATGTTTCAGTTACAGGTAGGTAGCTGTGTTGGTCTACCATAGTCAAAACAAAATAAAATAAAAAAATCCATCCAGTAGCACCTTAGAGACCAACTAAGTTTGTTCTTGGTATGAGCTTTCATGTGCATGCACACTTCTTCAGACGAAAGCTCATACCAAGAACAAACTTAGTTGGTCTCTAAGGTGCTACTGGAAGGAATATAACAATGTTTGCTATTACTAATGTTAGATTACCCTGGATTCAAGTAATCGAGTCTTTTCAGCATGAGCTTGTTTCAAAAGTCTTTCCATTTCTTCTATTCTTGCAACATTTGAAGTACTGGCACTAGTAAAGGAGAGAGAAAAAGAGGGTCTGACTTTCAGAAAACAGTTCCATATTAGAGATGTAATTCCAGTCTTTTTGTTGATAAGTTTGGATACAAGATCTGGGTATGCTCTGGTTACCTTAACATGTGCAGAGAACTGGACACAAACTCAGTGCAAACAATATACGTAAGACTGTGAAATTATCTGTAGCAAAACTACAGGGAGAAGTGCAACTTCTAATCTATTAATGAAACTATCTATGCATGTACATGCCTGAAAAATACTGTTTTATATGATACTCTGCAATCCACTAAATGTGGACTAAGGGTGCGTTTAAAAATAATGTTAGGATGCTGGCTGGATAAGCCCTTAAACTGCATATTTTTTTACAAACAATATTTTTAAAGTGTCAGATTTACTGGAAAAAAATATTTACCTGGAGATATTATCTGGGGAGCAGGCAGAAATGCTGGTCTCCATACTGTCAGAACTGTCTAAGCTTAGAGTATCAAAGGCATGGTCCTTGAAATTATGATCAGGATAATGGAAGGCATTCAGATACACATTTGATTCAGAAGCAGTTCTGCTATAGAACTGAGGAGATTTCTGGATTTGATCTTCACAGATATGTTGGTTGTTATAACCTAGAATGAGAAGCAGAAAATATGAGTTAATTTTCCTACCTTTTATAATTTTTAAAATACTTTTTTTTAAAAAAAGAGAAGCATTTTGAACACTGCTGTATTCTAACCGGGATCGAAGCACTGCAAATGTTTATTAGTACCATCTTTCTTAGTAAAATAGCAGCTAATTGGATTATCTATATGACATATTTCTGATCAGTATTCTAGTATATGTCTTTTGTCAGTCTTTGTCTCTTTTTGTAAAATGAGATTTCAGATTACAGGGTTGGTCATCTAATGGTATCTGCAACACTGTTTGCTAGATAACGGTGTGCAAGCAGATGAATACTGTGTGTAAGTTACTAGCTGAAAAATACAGGTAGGTAGCCGTGTTGGTTGGCTGTAGTCGAAACAAAATAAATAAATAAATAAACTTAAAAAAATTGAATCTGAAGAAGTGTGCATGCAGACGAAAGCTCATACCAATAACAAACTTAGTTGGTCTCTAAGGTGCTACTGGAATTTATTTTATTTTTTTGTTTTGTTTTGGCTGAAAAATGATTTATTGGTTGGCTGCATATGTATATCTTATTGGTCCTTATTCTGATGGGATCTGATAATTTTAGCTTTTGTATTGCTGACTTCCTCTTTTTGAATTTTTTTTTATTGTTGTAAGCAGCCTTGGATAGGTCTGGAAAAGTGACCTAGAAATATTTTTAAATAAATAAATAAATACATAAATAACATTGGAATAGTTTGTAACTCACATAATTTGATATAAAGCCAACCACAGTATGACATGTAACTTAAAGGCAAGCATTAATGTGCAAGAAGCTTTCATTGTTAGAACACTGGAGAAAATTAGGAGGATATAAATTTGCAACAATGGATAAAAATTACCTTTAATACTTGCACTTTTGGAATGATTAATTGCTCCTTAATTTTTTTGTAAAAGAGAGGGAGAGAAAGAAAGAAGAAAAGAGAAATTACTATAATTTTGCCATTTGGGGAATTTGAGTTAAAAAAAAATCCAGATGAGAGCATTTAAAAGTACTCAAGCACTGACTGCTTTTAGCTAGCAAATCAGTTGCACTTTTACTTTAATTCCTTTGAGGATAAATTTAAATTAGTTTGCCACATGACAGCTCTGGACACTTTCAAAACACAAACTAAAGCATATGCTTTGTTCCCACTACGAAAAAGGAAGGTAAAATGATTCCTTCCTTAATTATTGCCGAAGAACAAATGCAACTCTTAAGACCACACACCATTGTTATTTAGGTACTGGAATTACTTGTTTTATGAGTTGCAGATTCTTATTGGCAAACCATAGAACTCTACATTCTTTTTCCTTCTCATACAGAAGAATACTCACAACTTAATTCCTCCCCCCCCCAGTGCCTACATTCCTAAATAACTAAATTAAACTCTGGGTTCAGTGGAAGATGGAAAGGAAAGACATTAGAAGGAATTGTGAGTCCTGAGTCGGTGAGCACCGAGGCTCACTGTTGTCACAGCATGCCAGCACTAGCCACCATTTGGGGAAAAGGCACACACACACACACACACACACACACACACAAATCCTTTAAAAATCATTGCACATGCATGCCCATAGCCATAATTTTCACGTTTTAGAGGCTCTGAGCTGTGGTCTGGTGCTGACACCAGTATGCCGGTGGAAAAGAGTGTATCCCATCTGCTCCTATAGACTCATGTTGAGTGTTGTGCAAGAATAGGCCCTCCTGGCAGCCCGTTACTAACTGAAGGAGAAAAATGGGGACTGTGCTACAGGGACTAAACAAGAAAAAGCAGATAGTAAGGTTGAGTAGTAGGAGAGATAATGTAATGAAGTGGATCTGGGAAAAATAAATTCTGGAGGGGATCTGGGGTATCCAGATGCAACTAGAACTTGCAAGGAAGTGATCCCATTATCTTGTTTGTCTGCGCAACTAGAACTTGCGTTTAAAGATATACATCTTCTTCCTATTTGGCTATTCCCTATGAATTCAGCCAATCCCTTTAAAAAGCTATGTGATGTAGTGACCATTACATACTCGGTGCTCGTGAATTCAATATATTAATTTTGCATTGGTGAACAAATAGTATGTCTAACACTATCTGGTGCAATCAGCTGAACTGGCTTTTCTGTTTGTCTCAGCAAACATCGGAAGTCTTGAGCGCAGGAGGGAAGAGTTATTCATAACATGTAGCATCGCAGCACTGCAGCCTGTGTCAGGTCAGGGGTGGACATTTTGGGAATGGGGGCAATTATTTTGGAGGTTTGTTCTGCCTCCTACAGCTTTTAGCTGTTTAGGAGTGCTGCAGACACTTAAGCACAAAGGATTCTCTACTAAATCTGAAGTTATTAATCCAGAGGAAAACTACAGCATTCAGTTTGGTTTAGCTTTAATCCAGGAAGACATGCAAGACTACATCTGATAGAAAAGCAAACTGGGTTAAAGGTTTTTAGAGGTAAACCGGGGGGGGGGGGGTTACTAGAAGTATACAGAAAAGAACCAAAAATAAATTTTAAAAAGCAATGCCAGTTATTTAAATGTTATTATAATAACTTTTTTGAATGCAATCGATGTTGAAATCACAATTATTCATCTCAAAGGTTTCGTTTTTTAATAAGGAACACAGTCAAGTAAACATAAATCCTTTAAAATACCCCCTTTTATTATTTTGGATCAGTGTTATACAGACCAGCCTACTTCTCCTATCTGCTGCAAATAACAAATAATCATGTCACATGTTTCTGAAGGTGTCAACCCAGAAAACATGTCCAACTTTATTGTTGATGTTTTGTTCCATTGCTGCTTCTTTTATTTTGCTAGATAATCTTTTTGCATCCTTCAGCACAAAAGAGCAGAAAAGACTCATGTGTTATAGAAAAGCAGGATGCTACACAATTTTGTGGGTTAGCATGTTTTCTAAAACTGGTTGGTGTGGCTGTACTGCCCACTGTGTGAACAGATATCTAGAATCTGTGTCTTCTCTTACTCATTTTCATGCGAATCCTCGGTTTATATGTCAGCAGCAGAGGAATTGCATGAAAATAAATATCTGAGACTAGGCAATACAGAAGGAATCAGGTGGTTAACCTTCAATGTGTTTCATTTCAAGTTTCATTTGCAAATCCAAACTGGTAGTAGCAGCAGTGGGCAAAGTTTATTTTCAAACATTCATTCTTTAAAGCCCTCTTCAGGTGTTTCCCAACATGAGATTGTATATCATAATGGGGATCGTGGAGCCATGCTGTCTTCCATTGTCTCATCCCCTGCCATTCACATGTTGGGGGATTGACTGCAGTGGGGAAGCCTGCTGAAAATGCAGTTAAGCTCTCTCCGTGATGTGGAACCCTGACTCCACAGGGTTCTAGATCATGCAAGTCTTCATACATGCAGCAGACTTCTCCATTGCAGACATTTCCCCATCACATAGATAGGCGGACAAAATGGTAGAAGTCAGGCTGCTTGCACATGAATGTAGCCTGAAGGGAGCTACAAAAATCACCGCATCCACCAGAAAAAAAATTAAAGCAACTTTAGAATTTCTACATTTGCTGGTTCTGAATGACTTGATGGTGTCCCTTTTCTCAGTAACAACCACAAAAGCAAACACATATAGACACACAAAGAACATTCTCCATACCTTTCCTGCCTTTTCCTGATTTAAATAAGACATAAAAAGTGTCATACTTTAGACATTTAAAAGCAGGACAGGCTAAAAAGAGAGCTATAAGCACAGAATGCAGACATGGTAAAGATAAACTGGCTAATCTATGTCTTGGGGCACAATTTTATTTAGTAGAGTTTATTCTGGGCTACAGCCCTATTTGAACTTAATTTCAAATAAATGCACATGTGCTTCAGTTGTAAGTACCTAAGAAATAATTTAAAAGTTACCTAGCTCTCTTGGAAGACCACAGTCTAAAAGTCTGAATTACTTTTAATAATTTTAACCTTCCTCAGTTTTTCGGTTGCAATCCTACACACATTTACCAGGAATAAATTCCATGTTTAGGATTGCACTTCTTGATTACTACTGCCTATGTGAAAAGTCCAACTCGTATCAATGAAGCCTTAGTCCACAGACAAAAAGGCAGCTGCAGAAATAAAGGCTTATAAGGTTATGAGGTCCCTTTGCCTTTATGTAGTTCTCTTTAGGTCCCTTTAATATGCATTAGCATAACAGTTATGCTGTAATCATCTGAATGGTTGCAGAAGATTCACAGCTAAGAAACAGGTTTTCTCCATTAATGGTTTAGTTCAGGGATGGGGAAATAGTGGCTCCAGTTGCTATTGGAATACAGCTGCCATCGTCCCTGACCATTGGTTGTGCCAGCTGAGGCTGATGGGAGTTGGAGTCTATTTCCAGTGCTCCGCCGACCCGTAAGTGGGCAGCTGCACTGCGCTGCACCGGTAAGAGCAGGCGGCGGCAGCGCGCGGTGGGGGTCACCGCGGGCTGGATAATTGAGTCCCGCGGGCCGTAGTTTGGAGATTTCTGTCTTAAGCATTAAGAGAGAAGAAGTTACTACAGTTGTACCTTGGGTTTCAAACAGCTTAGTTCTCAAACGTTTTGGCTCCCAAACGCTGCAATCAGAAGCCGCGCTTTGGTTTCCGAACGTTGTGGAAGTCGAACGGACTTCTGGAACGGATTCCAAGGTATGACTGTATAGGCATTTTGGGGCGTCTAATGGACCAGTCATAATGAAGGAGAAGGTATTTAAGGTCCAAGCTGTCACTTTAAATTGCATTATATTATGCAATATAAATACATTATATAATGTGCACTTTGTAGTGCACAGGGACTGGATATGCACAAATCCTCCCACACAAAAGACTGAACAAACACATCTTAGGTAAGAGCATTGGCCCTGGAAGGCTGGTACGCTCAAGGACCAGTCAGAATAACATGCAGGATCAAGAACCATGAAGTTTCATGGGATTATCCGTTTTCTAAACAGGGTGTCCGGCTTTTAATCAGTCTAAAGCTATAATTCTATACATAGCGCAAACCTAAGCATATTCCAAGTCCTACTGTATTCAAGGGGGCTTCCTTCTGAAATAAAGTTGCACTGGGAAAGATATTGCCCGCTTGTTGAGAGTATTATACACACACTTATGCAAGAACAGAGTGGCTTGTGTGTAAAATAATTCAAATAGAATCATGCCATTTCCCATTGCTGCTGAATGAATGCATTTTCCACTTGTCAAATTAAAAAGAAAAACTGATTACTGTAGTGTGAAATGGAGTTTCCTTTCCAATGGTATTGTGTTGCAGTGTATGAAGATAATTTTTAAACAGCCTTACCTTTATGCATCCTCCTTGGTTCAGACTCTTTGGTCATAGTTCCCAAACAATGAGGGAGTACGCTGCCACAGCTGTTGCTTTGTCCAAGTGGAGGATGACCCTGCATAAAACAGCGATTAGCATTCATAAAGATCAGCAATTCATGCTGTCCAATGGTGGCTTTGCCTTAGCTGAAACTGTTTCTGCTCATTTAAGTCAGCTCACCCAATCACACTGCAGTACAATCAAAAGAATCTAGTCTGCTCAATTTAAGACAAAGAGATTACGGTAAGAAATAACAAAGAAGTAAAATAGGAATAAAGTAAAAGGAACCACAGACTACACAACAGGATGCAAAAATTAAAGCAAATTGAGAAATTACATTCCTGCTTGTCTTTGATGAACTACCTGTAAATACTTATGTAACGTAGATATTATAATCTATAATCACCTTAACACTCCTTCCAAGAGTAGAACTGCTGAAATGGGGAGACACGGAGGGAGCTGGCTTCTTGCGTGGCAAGGTATCACTCATGTATGGGCCTTCTTTATGCTGCTTCTTCCTCTCTTCCAGATTTCGGAAGTGCTTAAAAAAATATGAAATTGCAGTGTGATCATATGGGAGCCTGCAAGCTGTAAATGTTGGCATTAAACAAGTTGCAGTTCTTAAACAAACAAACCTAAATGCTGTTTGAAATCACAGCCAAAAACAGGAGAAGGAAAAGCCAGTAGGGGAGAGTTTCTCTGTTTAAAAATTCTTAAGTGCATAGGAATTACAGCACACACACACACACACACAAACCCAAAAGAGAAATGTTTTACAGTTTCGCAGATTTAAACTAACAGTGCCTTTAAAAAAAACCCCAAGGGTGATTTAATATAATTAAATTACAAGGAAGATTCCCTGAACAAAATTCAATGAAACGTAAGGAGATTTTGAACCATTTGGGATAGTATTCAGGCATCCAAAATAACGTGCAAGGGCAGAAAGTAGGAAGGGGGCATGTGCTCTACCCATGCCCTAACACCAACCTTCGTGCATTGAGAAGAAAACTCTGTAGGGGGATTCTAAGTGTGTTTGGCTGAGTGCTTAGACTCTTCCCTGCACAATCAATGCTCCCAGGTGTGTGTAGGATTCTAAGTATGTTCGGACGAGGGCACTTAGAATAGTCCATCAGATATTCCTCTTCATGATGGAACAGTAGAGAGTGTTGCAGACAGGACAAATATATACAGTCGTACCTTGGTTTTCGAACAGCTTAGTTATCGAACGTTTTGGCTCCCAAGCGCTGCAAACCTGGAAGTGAGTGTTCCAGTTTGCGAACTATTTTTGGAAGCCAAACGTCCGACGCGGCTTCTGATTGGCTACCTGCTTCCTGCAGCCAACCGGAAGCCGCACCTTGGTTTCCAAACATTTTGGAAGTCAAACGGACTTCTGGAACGGATTCTGTTCGAGAACCAAGGTACGACTGCACAGCCCCATGCTCATGCCCGCCCCAAGTTGGCCACTGTGGGAACAGGATGCTGGACTAGATGGGCCATTGGCCTGATCCTGCAGCCTCTTTTTATGTTCTTATGCACAGTTTGTGCCCTCTTGCGTTCTGAATAAGACACTGGATACAAATCTCACTGATCATGAATCTGTTGTCCCATTTTAGGATGGCTAAAAATAACCAAAAGTTACCGTGACATTTTCACTAAGGTAAAAAGATTTTCCAAACAGTAAAATAACTAAAAAGCACATTGGACATGAAACAATGCTACAGAAATTATACATAATGGCAACTATTGTTTGAACAAAAGGACAAAGTTATTTGGTCTAATTGTGGCATTGTGATTTGATTCATAGTAGGGTTTTTTTTAATAAAAATAAATAAAATACAGAGCTTTATACAGGCCAACAGGCTTCATTAAGATGAGTCTGAATTAATCCCACAAAGGGAGGTCTGCCTGCAGCCTTATACACCTTTAGGTGCCAGGTGAAAACACTCCTCTTCAACCAGGCCTTTAGCTGACTGACATCCTATATCATTTTAAATGTGTTTGCGGGAAAGAGAAGGGGGATGTAGTGATTGTTTTGGTGTTGTTACTGTTTTTATTATGTATTTTGTGTTTCTATATTTTATTTTTATGCTGTGAACTGCCCAGAGATCTATGGATCAAGGGCGGTATGCAAATTTCATAAATAAGAAAATGAATGTTACAGATTTCCATCTCCTATGTTATGTGTTTCATCCAAACAATGCTCCACTCATGAAGGAAGGTTCCACTTGTGGAACGGCTCTCTGCGTTCACAGAATTCTTCCATGATCAGAGTGCTAGGTTTGGATACAACTAATTGTCCTGCAGTTTCAGTTTAGTATGATCTCAAACTGGCTGCTACTACTTTTTAGAAGCTTAAGCCACACAGTACTGAAAGAAAACAAGCAACTCCTATTCCATTAAAATAAATGTATTTAACTTGATCTATCACTGGCATTCCTACTGTTGGAAACTATTGATTGCAAATGCCTCCCTCAGTTGAGATTTCTGAAGCAACAGCTGTAGTATTTCTACATGCCATAAATACAAGACCAAGTTGTTGAATAAAACATTTCACTGTTAATATATTTTACTCAGAAAATACCAGCTAGCAAAGATGCTAATAACTTTTAAAAACCTTATACAGACATTCAAATAAATAACTACTGATGTCCACAGAAGCAAGAACAGATTGCAAGATTGTGCACTGAACTCTGCTAGTTTGACCTAGAAACTGTGAGATGAACACTGTGATACAGCTCAGGCCACTATGCACGTGTAAAAAAAAGTTGCTGGGAGCGCTGTGCATGCAAAGTCCTTTAGAAAATGTTAGAATTCCACCCATCAGGTGTAATGGAAAGGGAATGGTGATGCTGAATTCAGCCTCTTCCCCCCCCCCCCACTCTATTCCAACACCTGATTGGTTGGCAGGATTTTATGGCTGCCTGTTTTGCATGCACTCCCTCAGACTGAAGCAGAAAAGTCCGTGCAAAAAGAATTACATGGTTATCAAGGCAGTCAGCCTTCAGGCAGGTTACCTGTGACTGCCTTCGGTGTTTCTTAGCTGGAAGAGGTGGTGGTGTGTCAGGCAAAGGAAAAGACTCTACATTTGCAGCCCTGACCTCAGACCAGTGGGCTGGTGAAAGTTGTGCAAGAGGGCGAGGAGAAAGGGAGTGAGGAAACACAAATCCAGAACAGAGAGGCGATCTTAGCTTTATAGGAAAGAGAGAAATTACGTTCAGAGGCTTCTAAACAGGATGAGACACAAGCTGACAGCAATACACACATAGAGAAGCATTTTATGGTAGTACAAAGCAGCCTGTTCCAACCCTGTGTCCCCAGATGTTGTTGGACTACAACTCTCAACATCCTTGACCACTAGCCATGCTGCCTGGGTCTGATGATGGATGTAGTTCTACAACATCTGGGGAATCTGGGCTTGCTTCAACAACATCTGGGATTGCTTCATCAGCCTAGTTACAGGTAGGTAGCTGTGTTGGTCTGCCATAGTCAAAACAAAAAATAAAATAAAAATAAATCCTTCCAGTAGCACATTAGAGACCAACTAAGTTTGTTCTTTTATATGCCTGTTGTCTTTGTCCATGGAGTTCTCTTGGCAGGAATACTGGAGTGGGTTGCCAGTTCCTACTCCAGGTGCAAGAAAATCAAACCTATCCATTCTCAAAGAAATCAGCCCTGAATGCTCACTAGAAGGACAGATCCTGAAGTTGAGGCTCCAGTACTTTGGCCACCTCATGAGAAGAGAAGACTCCCTAGAAAAGACCCTGATGTTGGGAAAGATGGAGGGCACAAGGAGAGGGGGGCGACAGAGGATGAGATGGTTGGACAGTGTTCTCGAAGCTACTAACATGAGTTTGGCCAAACTGCGAGAGGCAGTGAAGGATAGGCGTGCCTGGCGTGCTCTGGTCCATGGGGTCATGAAGAGTCGGACACGACTGAACGACTGAACAACAACAACTACAAGTTTGTTCTTGGTATGAGCTTTCGTGTGCATCTGAAGAAGTGTGCATGCACACGAAAGCTCATACCAAGAACAAACTTAGTTGGAAGGTGCTACTGGAAGGAATTTTTTTATTTGTTATTTTGTTTCATCAGCTTACTCAATGATGAGATGCAACCCATAGGTGATAACAGGCAGGTACAGAGAAAGCAGGCAAGCAGCATTTTCTGTCAGAAGAGTTCACTGTAGCATTCTACTGGGTGAAACTAGCCAAACTAAAGCAATAAAATGTATGAATGCTGATGGCGAAATGAAAAACACATGTTTTTACAGATTTAACTGCTTTTGTGGCTAAAGTGTTTGGATTAAAATTAGATATACCAGGCTCAATTCCTGCAGCTAATGTACATTATGTATGTATTATTTATGACAGCTGTTAAATGTTTCTGGATATGGAATTACTTCTTTTCCTAGATAAAAATATGACCCCCCCCCTTTCACACAGTCACAAGAAACAGCTGGGAAAGCAACCAGGGAACAGTGTGAAGAAAATACCATCTAGGGATATACTTAAATTTGTATAAATTAACGGGACATAAAGAACTTAAAACATTCTACACTCACAATGTTAAATTCCACCAAGAGATGTTTGAGTGAACTCCACAATTTAGTTAAACCAAATTTATGTGGTTTAAACCGCATTCCACAGAAGTCATACCCAAGTACTTGGTCTGTTGTCCGAATGCCATATGATATTAAGCTCTCTAAAAGGCTGACTCTACAATGTCAGCGTACCTTTTCAAGGTTTGATGTACCAATTACTCGGTTTGGGAGGTGCTGAAGAAAGGGGGTGGTTTGTTGCAAAACGTTGGCTCTGGCTTGGAGGAAAACCCACTTTTTGGGGATCCATAATTACCGGTGATATACCTCCTTTTCAAAGGCTTGTCCCTTATTTCAGCCTGGTATACCTCTGAAACATCCTTTCCCCTTACTGAAGAGAAAGTAATTAGTTAACTAGGCCTTATCTGAATGTGAATGTGAACCTGTGTTGTGTGGTTAATGTAAGGCCATCTGCAGTGAACACTGTACAGTTGTACCTTGGCTTTCGAACAGCTTAGTTCTCGAACCCAGAAGTGACTGTTCCGGTTTGTGAACTACAGTATTTTTGGAAGCCAAACGTCCGACGTGGCTTCCACAGCTTCTGATTGGCTGCAAGTGCTTCCTGCAGCCAATCAGAAGCCGCACTTTGGTTTCCGAACGATTTGGAAGTCGAACGGACTTCTGGAACAGATTCAGTTCAACTTCCAAGGTACGACTGTATAGAGCTCCTGGTTCAGTTGCACTTTCTTCCCAAGGTGTGGAGATGTTTGGATGGGCCCGAGTCTTAAACCTGAGATTTCTCCCTGAAACAGACTCTTAGGTATAAAATTAAATTTAGCTCTCTTTTAAATTGGATATATGCAGTTTTACCATGAACCTGCAAAAACCATGGGAACAGAATGTTGCAAGCAAAATGCATACAAACGGGAAATGTCTCTCAGAACAAACCTCTTTATTTTGTGTCTGGCTCATCAGGCCAGCTGTGGAAGGTTCAGTGGGAACAGCCTCAGCAGCCGTGGGGGCTTGAGTGGAAAGGGATATATTCGTGGAATTGCCATACGGCTCACTAATGTCATTTACACTCACATAACCCTAAAAGGAGGAATTCAGAAGTTAAATGTAAGAAGAAGCACAAGCTAAATGGCATGCAAGAGTATTAAGGTTCCCAGTGTGCTGTGATAGTTAGTTTAGAGTGATCCAGCCAATTTCTGTGGTATTACAAAAAAAAGTTTCATTAAAATATTTTTGAAAAAATCATTGAAATTACAAGCACTGAAAATATGAATACTTCAATTTACTGTAAACAAAATTGTTATCATTAAATCTGAAGTGGTTTTCATAATGAGGTAGAGCCATTATAACTTAATACATTTGGTTCAATACGTTTAAATATAAAAATGCTGCTAGATTTCAAAGGTAACTCCCACTATTGCCCCTCATGTGGCTATTTCATGTACCACAGATTACAATGTGGTAGCTTTATGAACTACAACCGTGTGAGGGCAGTTCTTCAAGAGAAGATGTTTTTTGGAAAAAGTGGCTCCCTGCATAGTTTACAAACTATTGGTGTGCCAGAGAAGTGGGGGAGAAAAAGAAAAATTCCAAAGGAATGGTAAAAAAAATCATTTAAGAGCGTGAATCTCTGGCAAAGGGAGGCTGCCTTTATTCCAGTGCATTTCAATGAGTTACTATAATGCAATTAGATGCAGGTTTTTGTTGGTCCTAAGCAACACCCTCCCTTCAAATTTCACCCTTTGTTTTGGTTAATATCAAAATAGATTAATGACAGTTTAATAATTTAGGGACAAATTCATGAGCTAGGGTTTTGTTGAGGTCATCAGAGTAGCTGCAATTCTCTGTTAAAAGTATAAATAAGTCTAGGATTTCATTAGCAGCAGCAGTAGCAAAAGCAGCAGAAGGGTTTTAGGCAAAAGCAAGCTGCAGCAGGATATATTGGAAGAAAATGTGCTTTCTAAAAATCCTAACTGAATTTAGTCCCTGAAAAGTACTCTTGCAAGAACACTGGCAGAATTGTTCATATAGTCTAGAAATGAATGATTGATTTGGGGCGAAATATTCTGGAACAGATGGAAATATCTGGACAGTTAACTTTGGTTTTGAGGAACTATATTTTGGAAGGTATTAGAATGGCTTCAGAAAAACACTTATTATATCTGTAGGACTTAGTTTTCATTATTTTAATTTTATAATGAAGGGTGGGACCACTATGTTTGCATGTGCACACTGGAAGGAGTCGTTTTGGTAATTATTTTCAACACAAGAATACCACGCCACAATAAAGTAGACACAAGGACATGTGCCTGTATGGATGCTTGGAAAAGCACAATAGATGCTTATTTACAGACATACACAAAAACAACTCCAAAACCCAAACCTGACGAAGAGGGATACAATTATGTCAAATTTTATATAAATCCTGCATGGCTAAACGGTCTTTAAAAACATATATGCAAACCATTTACACACAAAGGAGACTGGACCACATGCCATTTCACACTGAATATTTTAAAATGTGCAGCTCTAAATCACCATCTAATATGGAGAACAGTAACTGCTTTCTCTCTCCTCCCAAGTTTCATATTTTTACCTCTTTTAGACTGCTGGGACTTAGGGGGAAGCCTTTTCCTCCCGATAGTGAAGAATATTTCTTTTCTAGATTACAAAGGTTCTCCTTCTCCTGTTAGCAGACATAAGTTATATTTCAGATACAAATGTTGACAGTCACTTCTATGACAGAACACACACACACGAGGATCACAAACAGTCTCAGGCTTTGTTTGTACTCTTCAGAAATAACAAAACTAGACTAAAAAATTAATGAAGTGATGAACAAATGTTTCTGGGTGATACTCAAGTAGGTCATGGAGAGACCCAGTGAAATTAATGGACCCAATTTTGTCATCTTCATTAATTTTAATAGGATTACTCAGAATAGGATTAGCTTTGACTGCAACCCAATGTCTTACATAACTGAAGCCATTAATTTCAATGGGTCTACTCTTGAGTATACTCACATTGGATATCAGCCTCTGTTTGGAATTGTTCACAAGTAAATTGCATTGTATCTCTGTTCATTCCTTCCAACCCCCGATCATGTAAACATTTCCCAGTATACATTTATCTCCCCATGTATTTAGCGTAGCTTGACAAGCATCTTGGTTTTTGGCATATGTTAACCAGTATTTCTATGGCAAGCACATTAAACGTGGGTGAATAACATGCACATGTGTGTTGTGTTTATGCTCCTGGAATCCTGAGTGGGCCATGTCCAAGGGCTTGTGAAATCCCCTGTACAAACGTGGATTACACCCACAACAGAATGGCATCAATTCCGTTTACTGAACATTCTGCAAAATGACAGCACAGTTTAGAGCAACTGTCAAGAAATCTTCTGATAATTGTAGCTGTACAATAATGTTGCTGTCTTTGAATCAAGGAAAAGTGCTTACCCTTTGCAACATCATTAGGAGGTTATTCTTCTCTTTCACAAAATGATCTTGTTCTCTTTGCGCCTGCTGGACAATGTGATTGGCTTGTTTTTTGAGGGCAGAAATTTTTTCCTGTGACAAAGATAGCACCAAAACATAGTCAACATGAGCTTGGGAGTATAATGTATGCATTTCTGATCCTGTTGATCAGGAAGACACTCCCAGGAAGGAAACTAAAAGACACTTCTGCACCAGTAACTCTTGGCTGTAATTCTTGTTGTTCCATATATTTCATACAACGGCCATTTTCACAAACAATATATAGAAATATTAACTTGTAGTGTAAATTACAACATTAGCTGGTGCAGATGTACTCAATCAAGAAAAACAATTGAAAGCACTTTGAGGATGGATGCCAGCTTTAATTGCAGAATCTAAATTAATCTGAGCTGAAAACTAGTGGAAACCTTTACTTTTTCCTGAACTAGAACAACCCAAAGCAAATCACATCACCTTGTGGAAGGGCTGCCATATTTCAAAAAGTAAAGACTGCATGAATTTCCCAGTATTCAGGCCTTGAAGGAAGCAGTTCCACAAAAATGTAAGCCTCCATAAATGTGTTTAGGATTGCTCTGTAAACAGTTGAACTTATTCAACCACATTTTGTGAATCTTCACTGTTCTATGAATAGTATTTACATTTTTCAACATGAATTGGAACATGAATGCCTTACTGAATTGGCCAGTAATTGGCCAGAACAACATCTCACGAAATGGAACCAAACCACAAAAAGCAATGATATTACCTACTTTATTTTTAAAGCAATTTTACCTTTCTACTGACAATGTTGCGTTGATATTCAGCCACTTCACGCAGGAGCTGCTGTGTTAAGTTCTCCTTCTCCTCATCTAACCTGCTCTCATTTTCAAGCTGCTGAAACTCCAGGTCTTCAAAATGTTTGCTTTCTACCTCCAGCAGGTCAGCATCCTTTAAGAATGAAAGTCAGTGTATATATATATATATATATATTTAAAGTTGTATATCGTTTGCCAAAGTAGGCATGCAGCACCATCCTAAACAAAAATAAGCCTCAGGAAGTTCAAGTCAGTGTGCACAAGATCACACAAGAACTTAAAAAAGGGGGGGAACCAGCTATTTATGACCTTTACATTGTTTTTTGAACTGTTGACTGGATATTTAAAATGATCATGTACACCCTCAAATCAATTCATGATATTGAATGGCAGATCAATCTGAGTGCCCCACCTGTGTAATGATTTTTTGGTCACAGTTCAGCACAACCAAGAGATGATCTAGAACTATGCAGATGTAAGGATAAAAAGAGTTAAGAAGCAAGGAAAGGGACGTCCAGGAGGCTTGACCTCTCTTACCTCATTCTTCAGGGATGCTAGTTCTGTGCCTCTTGCTATTCATCAATGACCAAGTTGGATGAAAAGCAGATGAATGGAAAGATAGTATATAGCTCTCCCCCACATCCCCTTCCACCACTGTAAGCTCCAAAAGTTACTTTAGCATTAAAAAGTCATGTGAAATTTAAACAGAATTCCACGTAATGTAGAATTTGTGCCTTAAGTATGAACTGGGAAATTCAGCAGATGTTTTTTAAAACTCTGGTCTCCCTTAGTTCAAGAAAGCAGGTTCCATAATAAAAAGGGGAACCGAATCTAAATGGAAGATTGGGAAAGAAATCTTGTTTCGGTCTATGGATGATCATCCCCCAAGTGTCTCATAACGGTGAGCCAGATCCTGCATAAATAGATGAGTGTCCTTTTGCAACAATATGGCAAGCAAAGCTGTTGGACAGAATTCTGTGTCTATGGCAGGGATGGGAGGCTGTCGTGGAACCACGATTCACATTGTCTGTGAGTATTGGTCATGCTGACTGGGGGTAGATGTTGGGAGTCCCAACAACATCTGAAGGACCACATGTCTTCACCTCTAATCTATGGTATTGGCAGAACTCCATAAAGAAACACTTAATATGCCAAGCAGCATGCCTTGAATATGTAGCTAATTTCCATTTATAAATGTTTTATTCAACATGGGGGTGAAAGTGTAATGCTTTACACTAAGAATGTGTCTGAACTGGGATTTCTTCTGGCATTGTATTCTAGCTTATTCCTTCTCACTGTCCCAAGAACATTTCGTGTGTGTGTGTGTGCGCGTGAGCTTCCATGTCTCAGTATTGTGGGAGGTTAATTTCCCCAAAACAAAACAAAAGAAAGCCCACTGAATGTGGGTGGGTGAACTTGCATAGTCACCTAGCTGTAATTTTGAAACAGCATCTACGGCAACAGTGATTTCCCCCTCTTTTTCTTGAAATTTAATAAAGAATTTAAAAAAAAAACAGATTTTGTTCAATGGGTAAGAAACAACTTTGAAGGAGGAAACAATTTCATAGTGATGGCAAAGGGAAACTTAAAAGCAACTGCAAACATAACAAGGTTCTAAAATTAGATAGCTAAGTGTAGTTATTAGACTCAAGAATTTATCTAACCCACTTACAGCAAATTACCCTAAAGCTCAACTAAACATCACAAGTACACAAACACAGGCACACACAACTCTGATTTGCCAACAGCCAAAGGGTGCTAAACATTAACTGGTTGGCAACTTCCAAAGTATGTATCACAAACCAATTTTTAATCCAGCCCTTCGCTTTCTGTTTATTCATCACCATGCAACAATCCTGTTAGCAGTGCAGAAAACCAGTAAACCCTTGAGATGAGAGGCAGTCAGTAAGTCGTCTTTCAACACTTGTGCTTCCACAAAAAAATAGAGGAATCCATGCTACTGACCCTGTTTAGCTGCTGTTGCAATTGTTCCCGCATGGACTCGGGGCAATTATCAAGCTGTGTCTTCTGCTCGGTATAAAGCTCCTGAAGCTTTTCTAGTTTTTCCCTCTGAGCATCAAGCTTTATTTTTTCCTGGAGTTTGAACCAGAAAAATAAAGAACAGAATTACCTTCAAACCCAAAGCAGTTGTTAGTGATTCTGATGGCACATGGAGCGGGTTTGAGTGGCGGGGATAGGATCGGTCCTAAAGGTTGCAGCAGGGATGCTTAAACATGCTGGAAGGCTGCGGCTAATTTTCATGTGCCACAGCATAATCTAGGTATCGTATTAATAAACCTGGCAGATGCTAAAGAATGGTTAGTTGACATACGTTAACATTTATTGATTATGTCTCAGGTGCACAAAGGCGGGTTCTCCATTGCGAAACGGAGACTGAAGATGGATTCAGAAGCCTGGATAAGAGTCACTTCAAAGCTTCCTTATAAGTGCAGAGGGATGGTAATGCTAGGCTAAAAACCGTATGGTTGAAGGATACAGATGCCACATGGCAAACTGTTAAGCAACGACCACTTCGCTTGTGGCAATTTGCATCCACCCTCAAACCGTGGAAACTGAAATAAAATATAAAGGTTTGCTTGTTCCGAATTATTTCATACTTCTCTCTACCATCCATAAAGTTCAGCTCCATTAAGGCTGGAATTTTGCCTCCATTAAATTTGGACCTTGGAAAGATCAGGTGCTACACATACATAATTTGTGGGTATACTCATCCCCACTGCACAGTAAATTCCATTAATTTAATTTAGTGATTTTTTTTTCAGAACATGTTGCTGGATTTAGGACTTTGATTAGTAGAAACTAATCAACTTAAGAGGTGGGTTTGTAATTTGACTGCAATAGTCAGTGCCGCAATGCTTTTTTTTTTATTAACACAAGAAATGGCATCCTTTAGTACTTTCAAGATCAATGGGACACTAGCTATTTAGAAATGGAATCAGTAGTATGTTAGTCTCCAAATGAGAGAAGGACAGAAAAGGGTGTGATTTTACAAAGCAAACTAAATAGAATACTATCCAGAATGACACAGAAGTATCAGGCAGAGGGGACAAGAATGATGGTTTTAAATAGTCTATAAGCAGTGAAAGGATGAAGTGAGGCACAGCGTATCGGTTTGGAACAGGAAATTCTGTTTCAGAAATCAAACATGCTGAATGAACAGGACTGGTTCAATTCACCCTAAATGGAATGTTATATTGACCTCCAATATAAATTTGGCTCTCAAGACATCCAGTCCCTATTTTGAAGATGAAAGGATTTCCATAGTATGCACTTTTCTTTTAACGCAGATTAAAATATGTTAAATTTGCGTCTTTCTGTGTTTCTGATAAGCATGTCATAAGACATTTGGACTTATCCAGAACAAAACCTTTTAGACACACAGATCTAGAAAAACATCCATCATTCCATCTAGTTATAGGACTAGATCCTGTCCTATATCTGAAACCATGTTTTCAGTAAACAACTCGTGTAAGTGTTACAGTTTCAGTTTTCAAAACGGAACTTTTACTGCAGAAGAACGACATATTTCAGACCACAGCATTTTGTTGGAAGAATAGTACACAGTCACCAAAGTTCTGCAATTTTTCAAGGCTTTTAAACACACTAATGAAAGAATTGCAGAAATGACTCAAGCTGCCAATAAGCAAGCTGTATCAGCTTACATGTGCTCTGCCAGCTGTTTAATTCCTCTACTTATGGTTCATGGAATCATAGAATTGCAGAGGTGGAAAGGGACTGTGAGGGTCATCTCGCCCAACCCCTTGTAATGCAGGAAACTCAACACACACTCCCCCCTCCAATTTGAAACCATACCGGGCCCTGCTTAGCTTTGCAAATATGCTAGCGGTTTTATTGCTGCACCACTAGCCCAGATTGCCTCATGCAGTGCCTAAACGATGACTGGTTCAAAATTGACATACACATATAGAGAAGGACATGTTCTTATCCTGAATGCCTCCTCTGAAACAACAAAAGGTACACTGTTCCACCTGTGGTGGACAATACAATGTGCACAGTAATCTCCTTTGACGTTTGTTCAAAATTAACCTCATTGTTCATTGTTTTGCTGCAACAACTGCTGGGCTTCATACAGCTGCAACATCAATCTTCATAGCACATCCAGCTGGATTGCACTCTTTTCATTCACTTACTACATTTGTATATGAAGGGGTATATCCATCCTGTTGAATTAAAGATGTCCTGGATACTTTATAGGAGTTGGAAGCTGGGACTAACAATAGGTTACTTTGTCACACGTACTTTCTGCTGCAAACAACTGCAGTTTCACGTGGGGAAAGTAGTTCTTAGACAAGTAAGAACAGTTAACACAGTTTCCAGTGCACATAACATGGTTTTGGGTTTAGGTCCCATCTCTTCTCAACAGACCATTCTAGGTTATTCAGCCCCAGCTCCCGCTAGCATATGGGTGCATGTAAAAATTCATAACAAGATGGAGGAAAGTCACACACTTCAGTAGTTCTGTATGTGATTCATCATGCAGGAATCACTCTCCACTAGATGTCTTTTTTTCTGCCAGAATTTCTATAATTTAAAGAATTCTAGGTATTATCTATCTGTATTTACCCCTTTATTTTTCAAATTAGTAATCTAGCATTCTGCCACAGCAAGTACAAAAGGCACTTCACAATTAAAACCTGTCATCTTGATTACCCTAACACTGGGCTGCTTTAACCTTGATACCCTTTTTTTTCTTTACTTGTTAGACCCAACATTGACAAAGATGCTCCATGCATTCCTCCTGCATTTGCCCCACTCTGACTAAATCTCACTTTTTGTCCCAAAGGAGGAAGCATGCAGGCATTATACAGGAACCTATATGTTTGTCCTATAGGGCAAACAACAGCTTCAGCAAAGAAAAAGAAATATATATATATATAAAGAAAGTAGTTTATGACCAAAAAAAGAAAGAAGGTAAATACCAATAGCTCAACGCCTCTTCACATTCTGCTTCTTCCCATGAATGTGCTATTCCTGGCACTGAAGCCAGCCCTATACAGGGTCAGGGCGTGTGTGTGTAAGGGGGGGGGTTGGATCATGCAAGTTCCAGCCCCCCACAACCTCCAAAGTCTAGGCATTCCACACAGAGACTTCCACACATAGATGCGAACCATGTATTTGGTATGCTACAAATTTACACGATGTTCCAGTTACACAATTTTCATATGGATGTGTAGGGCCCCCCAGGCTGATGTTCTTCTCCATGCACCAAGGGAGGCACAAGGACCATTCTCCCTATGCTCATACTGAAAGTCCGCATAAGGTTTTAATGTTCAGGCTGTCAGTGAAGAGGCTAGCAATAGTACCAGCCACAACAACTATGTTATATCTCCACGGTCAGAAGCCACTTGCTGGGAATCACAAGTGGGAAAAGGACTGTTGTGTTTTGAAGTCCTGCTGCCAGGCTTCTCATGGGTATCTGGCTGGTGGCCACAGTGAATACAGGCTCTTACGTTGTGAAAGTTTCACAATTCCACATTTATACTGTTTTTGTAAGCCAACTGGAGAACTTTCCTTACTGAGTTGCATTTGAACATGGTTAATAAATAAGCACACACTGTTCCGGTACTTCCGGGTTCGGCTTGTTCGTAACCCGCGCCATTGACAACCCGCAGCGATCCTATCTAGAGGTATTACTCTACTGATTTATATCAGATGTCCTGAGCAGTATGATTCCTGGCTGAGATGAAAAATCCAAAGCAAGGAAGAACTATTTCAGACTTTTATTGCAGCATCCTTATTGAGGTTGCCGATAGGTTTCTAGGGATATTTTCTGCCTAGCAAATAGCTTAGCACATGGGTAGGCAAACTAAGGCCCAGGGGCCGGATTCGGCCCAGTCACCTTCTGGATCCGGCCTGCGGACCGTTTGGGAATCAGCACGTTTTTACATGAGCAGAATGTGTGCTTTTATTTAAAATGCATCTCTGGGTTATTTGTGGGGCATAGGAATTTGTTCATTTTCCCCCCTTCAAAATATAGTCCGGCCCCCCACAAGGTCTGAGGGACAGTGGACCGGCCCCCTGCTGAAGAGGTTTGCTGACCCCCGGCTTAGCATATTTGATAATTTAAAAAAGGAGCCAGGGAAAGTGTGAGTATACTCCTTCAGCAATTGCAGTGCAAAACTGCCCCACTGAAAATGACAACAGAGAGAATATGGCTTGTTTCAAGAAAGAAGCAAACTATTTATCACTCAAAGTGAGAAGATGTCCACAGTTTGCTATTCACTGCATGGGAACTGAGGCTATCTAAGACAACCAGTACTCTTTTAACCATAGCAGGAATTGATATATTGAGCATTTATCGCTGACAATCGTTCTGCAAACAGTCAAGTGACCTTGACCAGTGATATTTGCTACATGTTGGTTTGGTGCCTAGGACAACAATTACGCAAGATAGATGCATTATTTTTCACCTCCTGTAAGCTTGTAACTGAGATCATAAAGGTCCGTGGAAGCATGGTTTATATTTACAAGACCAATAACCTTATAAACTGGATTACTGCAATCCCACAGATAACTGAAGCACAAAAACTAAACTGCTGAGCAGCTGAATTGTCTAAACTGTCAGTGGGGACTCTAATGGGTCCTATCCTTAAATTGCAATAGCATACTTACCCACAAGGAAAAAGCAATTCTGGAGCAAGTTTACAAAGGCAGCCAGACAAATATACATTACAAACGCAAATCTGATTTAGCGATCAATGCAATTGATCTATTTTTATATAATGTATAGTCACTTTTGTCAACAAAGTTTTCAGTGCAAAATGGGTTCTCCAATTTATTTAACTATATTTATATACTGCTTAAATAAATAAAAAAATCTCTAAGCAGTTTATGTAACATATTCATAAGAAAATCCCAATAAAGTCAACACTTAAAACACATATAGACATAAAGGAATTATCAAAATGTAGCTAACGTTATCAGTTTTAAAAACATACATACATAATCAAATTACATGTCTGACTAGGCTTGTCTGAACAAAAATGTTTTTAGCGGGCATCAAAAACAATACACTGAAGGCTCCTGTATTTACTAGATTGGTACAAGTCTTGCAAGTCAACAGCTTCTCAAACCTAAGCTTTGCTATTCCATTAAAAGGACTGAGCACCACTCGTGATCAAACACTTCTACCTAGCATCCCTCTAATGCCAGCTGATGTTAAATATTAGCAGTAGTTTATAGAAGCAACAGGAGTGACTTTCCAGCTCTGGTCTACCAGTAGCAGGTTGACAGCTGTGCATATACAATAAGGGACAGCCAAGTGTAGGCCAACTTTTCTGTTTACCAAATGCAGATATTTCCACTACATTATGCAGATCAATGGAATGATCAAATTGATTGGATTGGATTTCCTGCAGCTCCTGATCTAGACAGTTGTACTCCCAAAGGAAACCAGAAAATATAATAAAGATACAAGATTTTATGCCTTCGCAATGAAATCTGGGATAAGGGTTATGTCACCAGAAATGTCACAGTAGGCACTGTCCAATAGGTGCCTATATATATTAGAGAGCACTGCCAGTTCTGAAACTAGAAGGTACTGGTAGTTCTTTATACGTTATGGCTTAAAATACCTGGAAAATGGTTTGAACAAAGACTGCGATGGGGCAGGAAAGATGAACAAATGTACCATAGGCAATGGCAGAGCTAGATACCACTCTCTGAACAGCTACTGTCTCTTATGTATAGCCTTAAACACTTTTCTGCATTTCCAGAGCTTCTATATCAAACACTTCTCTTTGCTGGGGTAACAGGGAAGCTACAGAGAAAAGCTAGCATAGTTTATTGCACAGTGGTGCTAAATACAAGGCTGTTATTGAGCTCATCTTACAAGGGAAGCAGTTAATTTGGGAAGCTAACAGCTGCATGCTACGGATGGAGAAGGAAACCTGAGACCAAGTGGAAGAGCCATTTCCTTTTTCTTTTTAGGATGCAGTGTCTCAATAAAGAGAGGAATGCTTTTTCTTAAATCCAAAGCAGCACCTCCTATAGACTCTTAAAAAAACCCCACCAAGCACAAAATAATTTGAACCTTCTCTATTAAAATAAATATTCACTAGTGCAACCATTTCTATTGAATGTGTTTTGTGCTATTCAGCTATGAATGTGATGCATGATGGATATGTGCAAGAACTATGTTTTATAGAACAAAAAAGTGCAAGTGGAAGATACATGAATAATCAGCAGCTGGCTCTACCCTTTGCCTCCAAAGCCTTTCACAATTTCCAGACAGAGAAATATATAATGTTCCAGCTTTGCACATCACAGTAAACTGTGGTTTGTGGCTTACCACGAGCAAGTAGTGCACTTTGCTGCTGATCATACAAGCTAAGGTGCAAAACTGATGCATTGAGGCAGATTAGCATACTGCTTCTGCATGGTAAGCTATGATCTGGGCTGATGTCCAGTTACATGATTATCACATGGAACAAGCAACAAAATGATTCATATCCCCCAACCTATCAAATTAGATCTCGACAGGATGCTAGCACTTTTGCAATATTTTTTGTTTAAAGCAGGGGTGAATCTTCACACCCCTTTGTCCAGCATTCAACGAGAGAACAATAGTTTCCTTTATCTTCTCTTTATGTTATGCAGGGTTTTTGTTGTTGTTGTTGTTGTTGTTTTACTGAAAACTACATCTGCAGTCCTTTGCACGAGTTAGGCATTTTGTTACTGGCAGGATAAGACTCACATTTAATGGGACACACCACACAGCTATAAACAAGCAACACGGGAAGTTGTAAATGAGACAGTTACAAAACACTGAACAGCAGTTTGTGATGCTAGTAAAGAATCAGAATTTTCTCTGGCAGTTAGGAAGTCCTAGAATGCATGCACATGCGCAGTTTAGAGGATCTTGTGGAGCAGCCAATCCCATACTGACTACATACCCTTTGATGCCTGAAAGGAACCCACAAGCTTAGCCAAGAATCCAGCTGGGAACTGGCCCAGATCAAACTTCTGTTTCTTAGTGCTGCCGCCACCATCCTCCATTTCCTTCCCCTAGTAATGAGAGGTCTTTTTCCACCCAGGTGAACATGCATGATAGAGATTGTAGCTCACTGTTTTCCTTTCCACTAGATCTTTGCTATTAGGAAGAGCTGGGAGATCCTGACCAGGAGATAAGCAGCAACAGAGAAATGGAAGCGGCAGAGGTCCAGCGGCAGGGGGAAGTTAAGAGCCACAGCCCATCCTGGATACCCTTCCCTTCCTCTCTGGCAGCTGTGACCGTGTCAAATATCACCATCAAGAGTCCCTGCTTGGATTCCCAGCTGTAGCTGGAAGCTGTGAATCCTATCTGTTCCCTACACATGCACAAACAAGGCAAGGAACTTCTTTCCTACAGGGGAAATTCCACTGAGTACACCTGTTTTCACCAGTCTCATCTTATATCAAAGCCATTTTCCATTGGGAAGATAATTCCATATAATTCCACACTACGGGAAAAGGGCATTTTATACATGTCTAAGAAATACAACCTGTATAATTGCATAGAGCCTAAATATAATTTTAAGAAAGTTCTGGAAATATGAAAGTCAGTTCTGAACTGCAAAAAAACAACAACTATATAACTCAGATGGCTGGGCTAAGTAATGCATTCTGTCTCCTGCCTTAGGGCTGGATCACGTGAAATTCAGGTCCAATGTTACATTCCAATTAGCAATATGATTCTATAAACTGATATTAAATGTATAACAGAAGCACACAATAAGCTTACTATGCATTGGCATTGTCAGATGGTTGGCCAAGACTTTATAAACCATGGCTTATAAGCTGGTTTATAAACCATGGTTTATAAAGCCATAGACATATGCTCCTCCCTCACCCCTCCTTTCAGCATCAAGATACAGTGGTACCTCAAGTTACAAACGCCTCAGGTTACAAACGGTTCAGGTGACAAGCTCCGCTAACCTGGAAGAGTTACCTCAAGTTGAGAACTTTGCCCCAGGATGAGAACGGAAATCGTGTGCCCCATTAGCGAAAGCACACTTCTAGTTAAGAACAGTTTCAGGTTAAGAAAGGACCTCCGGAATAAATTAAGGTCGTAACTAGAGGTACCACTGTACTGGCTTACATTAAGCCAGAGTTCCCTGTGCATTTGAAATGGGAAACTGTAGCTTAATTAAGGATAACAAACCAGGAGAATAAGCTTAACTTAGGCCCCATGTGAAGCCCTCCAAGATCCTCCATCTGGCCTTCAAACACAAACACAAAAACTGCTCAGTACCCTTCCTAGAGTGCTTCGGCCTAGCTGGAATGTGTTCTTGATCTGAGATTACTGCATCTTGTTTGTCAGAATGCAGAGACACATCTCTCTGTGTAGAAACTTCCAACTTTTTTTTTTTTGGCTACTAGTTTAGAGAAAGTCATAGAAGAGGATATGCCTGTCTATAAGGCTGTGAGGCACCTCCATGTTCAGGGAATGTATGTTGCTTTCATGCCTTGGATGTGGACTTCCCAGAAGCATCCCAGAGACATTGTGTTGGCTCTATGGACCTTTGGCTTAATGCAGCAAAGCTCTTCTTTTGTACTAATTGTCATACGAACATTTATCCAAGCTCCACTGATCCTTCATCTTTTATTCCACATTAGCAAATAGTACACAGCCTAAATTCAGTGGTAGGCTACTCTCATAATGCTGGCATTTATTAATTTTTGCTGAAGTTTAATTTAGTCTGTTTCTGCAAATTAAGAAATCAAGTGAACGGTTCAATTTTATTCAAAACATTTTAACTTAATATAACCTACTCAGGTGGTTGTGAATGTGCAATTTCCTTTTCAATTGCTGCATAACAATGGGATTTGCTTTGCAGTAAATTACTGTGAAAGCATAAGTGGTTCAGTATTCTGCAGCGTGTTGTATCGTGTCTATGGTCTTTGAAGTAGATGAATAAGATTACAAGTAATATGAAAATTCTCCCTTTAGTCTATTTTAAGCACTCAGATGGAAAGCTGATTATGTTTTCATTCATGATATCTCTTAAGAATTTCACAAGCTTCTGAAGCAGGTGCCCTTAAACGGCCAGATGACTTTACATAAGACTTCCTGTCAAACAGGTGCCTAGATCAGCAATTAATTCCAGTCTTAACTCTTTCCATAAACATCAAGCTATCACCACCACAAAACAGACCTGCCATCATTTGTGCTATATATTTTTATGAATGAAATGGTTTTGTCTTTCATAAGTTGTACACAGATATCATTTCACTATTCACAAATCTCCATTCACTGGTGGAAGAGATCAGAACAGCTGTTCAGAAGTGAACAGCAATAGCAGAAAACGGAATACGAGTGGGGAAATGATACCACATGGGGTTTAAGGCTAAAGGAAGATACTGAAGGAGTCAAAATGATACATGGGAAGGATACAGGTGTGAACTACAGCTGCTCCTTACAACTACCGTATTTACTTGAATGTAAGGCGCACCTTTTTTGGCCAAATTAGGTCGTGAAATTTAGGGGGTGCATTAGGTTTGATGGCACATTAGATTCAATCGCAAGCTTGAAAAGCACCGCTGATGCAGCAAATACTTTTGGGGTTTATAGGTTTTGAAAACTTAGGTGAGCATTAGATTCGATGGCACATGAGATTCACGTCAATACGGTATCATCAAACCATTTGTCAACCACTAGAAACTAGAAGCTGAAAAACCATTTATTCCAATGGTTCTTTCAGGAACAGTGTGTTAAAAAACAGAACTCGCAGAGCAATGCTAACTAGTGTATCTCCTACATACATTAAGCTGCATTCTAAATATATAATATAATACAATAATATAATATATATATTATAATGTATAAATAATGTATAAAAATTATATTATTATTATTACTGCTAATGGTTGTGAAGGCAGTGTAAATCTTCTCTCTGTTGGGTGAATTTTAGTTACAGGCATCCTAATTTGGCCCATGAAACTGTATTTCCACAGCCATACACACTGAACCTCACAGAACATCAGGACAGATGTGGGATGGCTAAAGCTGCAGCAGCAAATGAACAAGCAGGAGCCTCGCAATGTGCACCAGATTGTTTCTCTGCAAGCAGAGCTTGCATTCAGCAGCTTTTAAAATTGATGCCAAATGCATGCTCCATTGAGGCAAGTTCCATACAAGAGTTCCCAATGGGAGAACCGATGTAGGAGGACTGCTGAAAGGATAAAGCATTTATATACACATATACACATCACTTCTCACATTCCTAAAAGCTATGGCCATGGGGTATTTTTTTTTACTGGCACACAACTTTGGACCTAATTTAGTCATTATGTGGATTCTCATTGTCACATAATCCTGAATTTCTGAAATGTGATAACATTTCATTAAAATGTTACCGTACTTGTGCATTGTCTTCCACATTACACATAAAATGTTTTGATGTAATTCCATGTTCAATGCTCTTTTGCAATTTAGATTTTAGTTTCCTTTTGTCCCCTCAGTATTCTGTTGCAGGTTATCAAAACATTATGTTTAGGAGAGCAAATTACAGGCGTGCAAAATTTAATGTACTTAAGCTAAAAATATGTTGCCATGAGAGGTAAATAAAATTCTCAAGATTTTCACTACTATGAAGGAAACCCATTGCAGATGACATTATTAAAATTGCTGAACATGCACAATAAAAATAATACTGCAGGTCCCCCCCCATTACACCTTATTTGTGTCTACTCAGAAGAAAATCTCACTGAGTTTAACTTGACTTACTCCCAGGAAACTGTGCAAATGATTACAGCCTTAGTTCTCATTCTTCATAATTAAACATGCTATGTGTTATCTTCATAACTGTGTGTTTCTTCAATAAGTAACTAATTATAGCATCAATGCCCAACAAAACCCATACCAAGTTGAAGTTATCTTTCTATTTTAATTTCCACAATACTAGACAGCAGCCAGCAAGTGGCTTCTAAATTAGTTCACATAATTTTTATTTCATCTTAAAACAATGCACCACGACACACTATTTTCTTTTTAAAATGCCAGTTACTGAAATTCCAATTCTGCACAAAAATATTATTAAAACAGGGATACCATAACTTTATTTACCTTGGTCTTTTCACCAATGGCATTTCTCTCCAGCTCGGCTATCTTCCTGTTTAAATGATCCAGTATTTCCTTCTCCTTGAGAAGTTCAGCTGTTTCAGATTTCTGCTCCCCATCCAACAGGGCACATTCCATATCCATCTACAGAGAACACACACAAAAATTCTCAGCCTCAATCCAGCTCACAAAGAAATACTGACACACACTTTTTGAAGGCCTATTCATGCATGATGCATATTTTAAAACGCACTGCGATGCAAAGCCACATTAACTTCTCTTGAGATAGTTTAAGACATGTACAAAAACAGCATGCTGTTGAAAACGGAATCCAAAGTTGGCTATTTTTCAAGAACTTTCTAGTGCTTCTGCTTCTATCTGCTTGTAGTATTTTCACTTCCTCGTGGCACGTTGTTATGTTGATCCCTTTTGCAACAGCTGCTCCCCCTTTACTAAGGTTATTCACTAGGAAGTGAGCCATTTGAAGGTTGTTTTTGGAGACGCGAGATCCCAAGTAAAGCAGAATTCAGAAGGGATTTATAATTTAATGGTGCCGTTAATTTCCTTACGCTTTGGCTATGGCAGACACCTCTGCAGTACTCCCAAACAATACATTGCAGTTCATATTTGCAAATTTTGTTGCATCCATTACTTACCTGACTCTGCAATCCTAAACACACTTACTAGAGGGTAAGCCCTCTTGAACATAGTGTGGTTTATAGATTAGGCACCAAGATCCAAGCTGTTGTCCCGATGAAGATCACCAACCCCCACCCCAAGATGCTATAGCACCCTTTGCTTGGATGTATTGGTTTGTCATTTGCATGGGACTAAAAATAAATTCTAACACCCAATGTGCTGGTGCTTAGGAGTGTGGTGAGTGAGTACAGCTAAAAGGCACATTCTTGCTGTGCCTTCATGTCTTCACAAAATACATGTGGTGGCATGATGACCATTGTACCACGGGCAGGGTACCCTTTTGGCCCAGCTGAACAAATAGTTATCTCCCCACTAAGCCATAGGCCAACTCTGACAGGTGGGCAGAGCCACCTGTCAATCATCAGCTGATAGGCAGGTCAGCATGGCTTGGGGGGAAATGGGGGGCCAATTTGGACCCACCAGAAGACCAGGTTTGACCCATGGGCTAGCGGCTCTCCACCTTTGTTTCATATGAAACAACGTTTCAGTAATCTGATGAATGTGTTTTATGTACACCTGCAGCTTCTTGCAGCAAGATAGAGGCTCAAAACTAATCAGATAAAAACAAAGAAAATACTTTTTATACCTCCCTAGAGGATTCATCCATCTGATCATTTAAATCTTTGACCTTCTGCTCAAGTTCTTCTAAGTTATTCAGTATTATAATACGCTGTTCTTCCATCTGATTAAGCTCCAGTGCTCTTTGTTCATCACTTATGCACTCTGGTGTCTGAAAGAACAACAAGGAAGTGTTGTTACTTTTTTAAAAAAATACAAGTTCCCAATATGTACGTTTTCCCATTGCTCCACCCCCACCCCCACCCCAACAACTGCTCTTAGTATTACCTAAAAATAAAAATACCAGGCACAAAACGTTACGTAGGCCAGCAGATTTTTAAGAACAGCAGCAGCATAATTGAACTTTATAAATCAGATTTCCCCCCCTCCTTTGTTAATACTGTTTTCTCATATTCCTCAAAGGTGCTGTTTCAAAACTTCTACCCATTTACCTATTGGACAATACTGTACGGGAAGATACAAAAACTAGTGTCAAGGCTATTTTCTGGGCAACTATTTTCTGAATCCAATGCTTTTTTTCTGGGGGGATGCAGGGGTACGCATACCCCTAAAGAGTTTGTGAATCTTTGTACTTTTGTCCATTTACTGTATTTATTTTTCCCGATTTCAACTATAAAATAGTGATTTTCTTGAGTCAAAATGAGAGTACCCCCTAAACATTTTTTTATAGAAAAAAAGCACTGCCTGCATCAAACTGCTTTAAACCCTAGCACAGGCAGAGACTGATAGCACAACAATCTATTCAGGTTTATTCACATATTGCCTGTGCTTAGGACTGCATCTCTGGTGTCCTGACTATGGCTTTTGTGTTCCAAAGGGGGCTGGTTATTCTTCAGAGGGCAAGTTACTTGCATAAGGTCACAAGAGTATTTCTCAGTATCAGAACTACACCCAGGACTCAGTTCCCGTTCTCCATCCTTTGCCTTATATTACTAAACCATATGTCCATCTCTCAGACGTCTATTAAGCAATACAGTTTTGGGGCTGCAACTCTGGCATTTTAGAACAAATAATGAATTGCATTCAAGTGATCACTGCTCTTGCTATTAACATAATATAACTTTTTTAAAGAATGAACTGTACTCCTTACTAGCACTAGTAATCCTAGCAAGAGAGCCCCCCTTTCTCAAGAAGCCCTGCTCAGCTATTTCTAACACTGCAGCTTGGGTTTCATCTTCCTAGGGGAGAATTAACAACAGGGTTCCACAGTTATAGAAGGCAAAGTATAATCATAAGGAAGAGGTGCAAGACCACAATCCTGTAAAGACAAAGGGGGGGCACATTATAATCAAGCAGAGGAAGCATATGAAAAAGGGACTCAGATGATTTCTGCAGGGTCTGGGTCAGTTCATATAGCAGTATAGTGAGCAGTATAGCCCATCACCCCAGGAACAGCACTATGTGCTTTGGAAAGGAAAGAAGTATAAAGGTGGCATGGAACAATTCCATACATTTCTCTCTCCTTATGATATGAAGAATGTACCACAAGGGAGAAACTGACAGGGCTGTCCCTCATCCTCAGCCTAACCCAGTCGGTCACTGCTGCAACAATAATACAATTTTTCTTATATGATTCCCTTTTCACCAACAACACACAGCAGCAACGGCTTCTGTGCAGAGCAGTTTAAATTCTGAAAAATTAGTATGCTGACCCCATGATATCACAACACTTCTACTAAGACCTGGAGATTCAGGGTTCAATTTTTCTAAAAAGTGAATTCTGATCTCTTAGGGGTGTCTAAAAAACTGCAGCCTGGTGTGTCTAAAAATCCTCTGCCCTTCCAAAACCATTAAGGTAAAGGTAAAGGGACCCCTGACTATTAGATCCAGTCGTGTCTGACTCTGGGGTTGCGGTGCTCATCATGCGTTACTGGCCAAGGGAGCCAGCATACAGCTTCCGGGTCATGTGGGCAGCATGACAAAGCCGCTTCTGGCGAACCAGAGCAGCGCACGGAAATGCCGTTTACCTTCCCACTGGAGCAGTACCTATTTATCTACTTGCACTTTGACGTGCTTTCGAACTGCTAGGTTGGCAGGAGCTGGGACCGAGCAACGGGAGCTCACCCCATCGCAGGGATTCAAACCGCCGACCTTCTGATCAGCAAGCCCTAGGCTCTGTGGTTTAACCCACAGCGCCACCCATGTCCCTCCCCAAAACCATTAGCAGTTTGCTAATCATAGTTCAGTGGGATGTGCAAGTGCTTGTGTTGACAGTTCCAGGCAGCCGTGCCATTCTCTAGTACAGGATACTATAAGGTCTAAAGGGCTCGAGGATGTGAATTCACTTTTCTCATCCTAGTTTTCCTTTACCAGCTGACATTCAACATCCAGTGTTTGCTGGAGGCAACTGAGCACGCCCGGACATCATGAATCCTCTCTTTCGAATAGCATCACACCACACTTGTGGACTAACAGTTTAACAAAGACCACTTTGAGAGAGACAAGAGTACTTATTGCCCCCTTTTTATTTTCTCTCTTTCTCTAGAAAAAATTAACGTCCAGAGGCCTAAGAAAGGTCTAACTGACAGCTACTTGTTGTTTCATTTGGACCATATGTCAGCATTGAAAAGAAAAAAGGAAAGAGAGAAGAAAAAGCTTTTATTTTTGAATATTGATCTGGTTGCAGACTTTGCAATGGCTGCACTTCCCATCCGTTGCACTGACTGGTGCCGAGGGGACTGTGCACTTCCTGGATGCCGCCACTGTGTGGCAGCCCTGAATGTAGCCTGCACTGCTATATGAACTGGGCTCTCTTTCTTTGGTTGTCCAACAGTGATGGCAGCTGAAAATCAAGCAGGCCCTCCCCTTGGCAGTGGCAGTCAGTCACTAACAAACAGCATTGGGACCTGTCTGTGAAGAGAAAGTTGGTGCTGTTCAGAAAAGAAGTTACAAGGTGTTAGTTTGCACTTATCTGGATTGTGGCCTCAAAACTGGCATTTCTAAGCTAAACATATATATAAATGCAGGTTTGCGATTGAAACTTGTGGGTTTTAACTATTTCTCATGGTAACTGTTCTAACACAGAACAGGAACCCCAGCCAGTTTGTCTTATAAAATATTTGCCATTACCTTGGACATGATGCTCAGGTAGGACGATTCATTGGCACTCTTCAAGAAGGGAGAAGAAGGTAAGGGTGATGTTGTCCTGTTGTCACCTAAATGTTTATTTGTTCTCATCCCTCTGGGGGTAAAGAATCCCATAGCATTTTGACCTAGATCACTGAACTCAGAAAAGTCAGAATCTCCAGTTGGCATCTGCAAGTGATTTCTGAATCTCGTTTCGGGAGTCATCTGAGAATCTTCAAAGACAGAATCTTCCTCAGATACCTGAAGCTTTTCTAGTTCTTTATTGATTTTCTGAACATCGGCTACAGTTGTGACAGTGGCAGGATCACTGTCTGGCTTGGAATATTCTGCACACAGGTTAAGAATGGTCTCCAGCCGCTGACGCTCCTAATATTTGAAAGAAGCAATGAAAACCATTAAAGGCGAGGGCTAGGATACATGCAGAAATTAATATTACCATCAAACTGAATGAAAAAGGGTATTTAAAAACTGGCACATTGATCCTGAATCCTATATCCTGGAATGTAGGCATCATGGATTTCAATCTAACATTCTTCTAATTAGCAAGCAATGCATGCATACTTTATAAATTTAAGCAAGCAACATGCAAAAGTCATGCAAGGCATAAACTTTTAGTAAATTATGAACACTCACAGAAAATAATGGACTTCAGAAGGGCTTCTAAATGAACATTCGTGGTAATGCAAACGTTAGGATCTAAACAGACTATGAAGAATTAAGACTACATCAACATCAGTGATTGCTGAATCTCCTCTTGAGAAATTCTGCAAACCACACTTCATGCTTACATTTCAACATATGAGTACTCTGTGCTTGTGCAGTTCATGTAACTGCAAGGCTGACGGTTTGGCAGAATTACACCACCATAGGCTTGAGAAAGCTGTCACCAACACATAGCTTTACATGCCTTCAGGTACAGTATAAAGTCAGTTTTAAAGATGGTTCTTCAGGATGCAAGTTAAACATGTTACAGTAGCCTTAACCTTGCATTCAAAAACACTGTACATGACCACTAGGGCAACTAGAGCCTCAGCTGCCAGCTACCTAGTTTTCACAGTGTTAAGAAGTGCTCCTTTAACCTTAACCTTACCTGAGTACTCAACTTCAATCTGTCTGCAAATTGAACATAAGAATAGACACAAAAAATAAGATCCAGTCCAAGCCTATGATTGTAAGGCCTGCTGAGTCCAAGGGAGCTTACTCCTAAGTAAATGTGCACAGGATTGCAATGTTACAGCACAATCTGATGCATGTCTATATAGGAACGAGCCTCATGGAATTTATTCCAGGATAAGCGTGTCTGCACCTCCTGGATGTTTTGCAAGTGGGTGATATACAGATAGTTTTAAAAATAAACAAAAATGCTTAACAATGTTATAGAAAGGACTCATTCCTTCCCCCTTTTATAAATCTTGGGGGAAAGGCAAGTGGCGTTTGTGAAATCAAGATTTTCTGCATATCCATGAAAAACATGCAAGTATATGAAAAAAGAGCCCGATGCTATCCCGAAAAAGATAAGATTATGAGAAAATTCTGTACTTGCTTCTGAATTCTACCTTCTAATCATGGAGAAAATATCAGTAGCTAGTCAAATGCATTCTTGAATGATCTTGTAACCTGACTTCCCCTCTTCTCCTCTCTCAAGACAATAAACTGAAAAGACAAAATGACAACAAAATCCTTGCACCTCAAAACTCCTTTGCTCCCTCCATGCATTTTCTCCACAAGCCTCCAGCTCCCTCTTCATTTGCTTATCCCGTATTTTCTCTCTTCCTCTTAAACCCGTATTCTTTGAGTAGCCAACCCATTTCTGAAAGCACCGTCTAACTGCTGGCCAGGAACATTTATCCATCCCTTGATGCTGCAACAGGCTACTGTGCTGGCACTTTTGCTACACCTTCACGGCAACGGTTGGGACAAACAAAACTCCACCCCCACACAGAGCGACAGGATGTGTCTGTTCTGGCGTCTCTCCTCACCCACTCTTTGGAAGACAGGGCATATCAAGTGGAAGTCTGTGTGGCTGCCGTTCACCTTAGCTTTTCTCAAATGCAACGGGGTGAGTTTTGCTCTCAACCCAGAACTGACAACACCAAACTTTAGGGTAAACGTGTGTTTTTTATATATATCTAAAAATGCAGAGAAAAATCTCGAGGATATCACCGTTTTAAGAACTGATTCCCAACCACTGAGAATGCAGAGGAAAGCTTCTGAATGCAACTGCTGATACTTCAAACACACAACTCAAGATGTGGATTTTAAATCTGGAAAAGCTGAAAACAGGCAGGTTCAGTGAGAGATCGCAAACCCCTAAATGCCTATATTTGCAAGAAAGAACGCCTCTATGCCTAAATAACAAACATAGCTTCCTTTCGCTACAGACGTAATAGGAGACTATGTTGCTTCATTTCTATTTTGACTTGCACAACGTGGTATGAGAGAGCTTATGCACAGGAAGTTCTGTCGGCTGCTATTCTGTGCTGTCTGTTCACATCATTCTATTGGCTGCCAGCTAGTCGTGGTTTCATTGCACCTGCATTCTGTTCATGCCATAAATTTAATTTCTTTTTGCAACTCGGGAAAACAGAGAGGCAACTGGGAGATGCACAGGAATTAACAGCGCACACGTAGTCACAAGTTTCTTTTTATTACCACAGCATATTTCACAAAATATGACACTCATTGCGTTATAGACAACTGCCTATTCTACGGGGAATCAAAGGGCACAACCCACCATGAAATTAGGTAGAGCAGGAAAAAAACACAATGAGATTATTAGAGAGGGTGGTATTCAACTAAGCATAACTCAGTGTAGGTCCATTAAAATGAATTAATATGACTAAACGAGGTTCATTAATTTAAACAGATCTAAGCTGAGTAAAATGCAGTTGAATACCACCCAAGATGTTAAAGTGTCTCAGTAGGGTCCAAGTACTTCCCATTAGACTGTGAAACTTTATGCACACTGTATTTTCTGCGATTGAGCTACCTTCAGTTGAGGAAAGGGGTTCCGGTCCTATGGTTTGGCACTGTTAGTCCAGTGTTCTGTGCCCTTGGTTCTAGCAACTCCTCTGCCTCATAGTTCAACAATAGGGTCACAACCACCTTCCCCCCCCAAAAAAGACATTTGTGGTGAAATCTATGGTTCTGCTAAGGTGAATTTAAAGAAATCAGCCCTGAGTGCTCACTGGAAGGACAGATCCTGAAGTTGATGCTCCAGTACTTTGGCCACCTCATGAGAAGAGAAGACTCCCTGGAAAAGACCCTGATGTTGGGAAAGATGGAGGGCACAAGGAGAAGGGGACGACAGAGGGTGAGATGGATGGGCAGTGTTCTCAAAGCTACTAACATGAGTTTGGCCAAACTGTGGGAGGCAGTGAAGGATAGGCGTGCCTGGCGTGCTCTGGTACATGGGGTCACGAAGAGTCGGACACGACTGAACGACTAAACAACAACAAGGTGGAACAGAGTGCAAAGCAAACTTGCATATTTCCAGCCCTTACAAGTTCCATCTGTTCCATTTGTACTGCTGCTCTCTTACATTCTATGGTGTTACATAGATTCAATATGTTATTGCAAATGTAAATTGGAGCTTCCCTACCTCCTGAGTTTTCTAGTCTACAGGTAAGAGATGGAGCAAGTGTAATGATATGTGAACTGGGAATCTTTGTGTCAAATCTCACCTCGGGCATGAACTCACTTGCTGCCCTTAAGGTGTCACTACTTCTCAACCTCAACCCGCAATATGAAATATGGGGATAGAAAGATCAACCAGGCTTTTGGCACATTCATAATTCAGCATTTCAATATATGGATTTAATTTAAGAGTAATAATAATAATAATAATAATAATAATAATAATAATAATAATAATACCCCACCCAACTGTCGGGTTTCCCCAGCCACTCTGGCTGGCTCCCAACAGAATATGAATAATAAAAACAATAAAACATCACACATTAAAAACTTCCCCCAAACAAGGCTGCCTTCAGATGTCTTCTAAAAGTTAGATTCCTAAAGTTATTTCCTTGACATCTGATGGGAGGGCGTTCCACAGGGCAGGCGCCACTACTGAGAAGGCCCTCTTTCTGGTTCCCTGTAACCTCACTTCTCGCAGTGAGGGAACTGCCAGAAGGCCCTCTGAGCTGGACCTCAGTGTCCAGGCTGAGCGATGTGGGTGGAGACGCTCCTCCTATACTGGGCCCAGGCCGTTTAGGTAATGTGTCATTGTTTTGCCTACTATATTCCACCACTATCACCCCAAAAGGTAGCAAATTCCACATCTGCTATGTGAAATGGCAATAAGATTTTAATTTATAAATAATAATAATAATTATTATTATTATTATTATTATTCACACTAGCAGCACAAACAATGGCCCCTGAGACCATCCTGAGTAGCACAATAATAAGAAGAGTAATGTTATCAATGTCTCCTTGAGAAGCACTGGCTTTGACCTATGAAGACTTCAGTGGCTCAGCCCCCTAAGGAAACTCTCTTCCCACATGACCCTTAGGTCATCAGCATCCTCTTCGGAGTACCCTCTCTGGCAGTAAGGTGGCAACAAGAGAACCTTTTCAATTGTAGGTCCCTGACTATGAAGTGCTCTCCCCAGAAAAAAACCACCAGGTGGCAGCATTGCTTCCTTTTTTAGGACTAGGGAGCTTCCTAACCAGCTTTTCAACTGAGCATTCATGCTAACGCGTTCATACAAAAGTTACTGATCATTCATCCCAGTGCAAAGGTATCTGGGAGGCACTGGGAAACAACAGCTGTTAACCTCCACTTTCCGTTGCAATTTTCTGTCACTTTTCTTACTGGACCTTTTGCAAGCAGGAAAAGTGATAAACTACACTAGAAAAGAGCAAAATAAGAACCCCACTTTGCATGAAGAAACAGTCTCACCAGCAGCCAAGACTTTTATCTACTCCCAGGGATTGGATTTAATTTTTTTCTCTGGCTGCTTGGTGGTGGTTGCTTTAACAGTGATCCTTCTGATGTTCTTGGGGAATGAGGCCTTTTACCTGTTTGTGTGTGACCACTTACATCGTGGTGTGTGTCCTATATTTTTCTCTTTTTTTATATTGTTGCAAGTAGCCCTGAGATCTTTGTGGTGCAAGGAGATGAGCAAACATTACTATTCTCTTTGCTTTGCTTCAGGGGTCTAATCAAGTTGTAGCACGGATCAGAACATACTCCTTATATAAAATGAATAAATTAATATTAACTCTATATCTTCCAACTCTATGATTCTGTGATAGGGCGGTGAATCTTTTTCAGCCCTAAGGTCATACTGACGGCCACATGCCTCTCTGTGGGCCACATGAACACAGCACATGTACACACACAGCACACTCACCAAACATGCAGGAACACAACACCCCTTCATTCACACATGCAGATGCATATACACATAATCAGCATTTCCAACCCTTCCCACTCCAATGCTTGGGGAGCGTGCCTTTTACTCTGCACAGAAAGCTACATGCAACATGAAATGAACATGTCCACACATCCTCCAGGCAGAGGGCTTTATCTCTCCTCTCAGTGCTGTGGTACTGAGCACTGAGGTCCTTCTGGCTACTCTTTAGAGAAGATCTATGTCCTCATCTTAGTGCTGCAGTGGATTTCCTCTCCAGATCTCCAGGATCCAGATTGCTCTCTAGACATCAGACAGAGAACTTCATATTCTGATCACTTGGAGTGGAATGAAGATATGCCCTTTTTATTTGCTTTTTAAAAAAATATATAGACATTTTAATTAAATTTTGTGTTTTACAATACTCATTTAAGCATCCTTAAAATATCAATGACTTCCCTTCTTCTCTCCCCATGGTTCATTAATACCATAAATCCCTGCACAAACTAAACCATTCAGTATTCCATTACAGTCAAACCTTGGCTCCCGAATGCTTCCGTTTTGGAACGTTTTGGCATCTGAACGCCAAAAACCTGGAAGTAAATGTTCTGGTTTTCAACCATTTTATGGAAGTTGAACGTCTGACACAGCTTCCACTTGAGTGCAGAAGGCTCTTGCAACCAATCGGAAGCCTGTGCCTCGCTTGTCAAACATTTCGGAAGCCAAACTGAGGTCTGACTGTATTACATCCATCAAAACTTATTTACACTGTTGAATTTATCTTAACGCTGCCAACATTTTCAAGTATACAGTGGACGCTCGGGTTGCGGATGTAATCTGTGACGGAGGCACATCCGCAACCCACAGTGTTCATATCCCACAGCGCCACGTCTGCGCACACGCGTGATGTAATTCGGTACTTCTGTGCTTCTGCACATGCACAAAGCGCCGAAACCTGGACGTAACCCATTCCGGTACTTAAAGACGTAACCCGCAGCGATAGTAACATGAGGTATGACTGTACCCAATTTCCCCCCATATATTCAATAAACATTTTCCAAACTTCTCTAAACGTACGTTCTTCTTGTTCTCTTATTGTATGTGTTAAGTCTGCAAGCCGCGCATATTCTATCAACTTAAGTTGCCATTCTTCTTTGGTTGGGGCCTTGTTCATTTTCCATTTGGGGGCTAACAAAACAAGGGCCGCAGTAGTGGCATACATAAATAACATTTTTTGCTGATTTCAACAACTGAAACCAACCCTATGTGTGCTTTTGTGTATCTATTAGAGAATTTTTAATTAAGTAGCACCATCTAGAGGCAAAACTGTGCACTTCCTTAAATTGCAGACTGGTTTTACTCAGCTTGGACACCAGAGGCAGAGCTGTCCATTTCTCTTCAGCAGTCTATTCCCTAACTTCAACATGTCAGCAGCCTGAGCCATGAAAGCAAGACAGAATAATAGAATCAGACAATTATAGAGTTGAAAGGCACCATGAGGGTCATCTAGTCCAACTCCCCTGCAATGCAGGAATCTTTTTGCCTGACGTGGGGTTCGAACCCGTGACCCTGATTTTCAGAGTCTCTTGCTTTACCAGCTGAGCTATCCCACAGTCCAATGCTTGAACACAGAGAAGCAAAGGCTAACCAACTAGGCCAAAACATTTGGCCACGTGTCGCTGAAAGATCCCAGAAGATTCAGCACTGCCTCTTGTCAGACACACAGAAGAACAATGTTACTAAAAATATGCTGATTTGTTAAAGGGGTCAATATCATGATCGAGCATCATGTTCTGATTTTGACTACTGTTCCTGAATTGATGTGCCAACAAGGAACTAGTCATGCTATGGAAACGGAAGGAACTTCGGCTTTTATGAGTTAAATCTATGTTTTATGTCTGCTTGGTAAACAAAGGATCTATGCACAATTCCGAAAGCTGGAATTCTCCCTGCTTGCTAGTCATTTATCTTCCACATTGGAAGTGGAACTCACAGGGACCTAGCACTGCATTGGGGGCAAGCTAGATCAGGAATATAGTGCAGGAGAAAGAATCAAACAATTCCTCCTCTGGTGCTGTACCCCCCCCCCCAAAAAGCTACCAACCCCACACTGTCACTATCAAATAAGCAGCCCTGAATTGTATCCACACATTGGACATTTTATGTTCTTGCAGAGAAATCCTATACTGTACATGCCAACTCGGAATTGCTTCAATGGGGCTTACTCCCACATAAGTTGGACCTAAGATTATAGCTTCAAAATGAGACACTAATATTGCATATTATTTCATTGTTTTCCATGAAGAGGCAGGGAATCCTCCATGGCATGGTTACAAGATTCCTGGAAATGTAACATCCCTACTTGTGTGTTTGAAATGATTTTCCAAGAAAACAGAACAAATTATTGTGCTCTGAGAATAATTAATGCTGAACACTTTTTTTAAAAAAAAAAAGTAAGGAGAAGAAGATGCTAAAACTAGTTTCTTATTTATCCACTGGAAATGGATCTAGGTTGTTCTTTGCTTGATTCTCCACACACAGGGCAGAAACGCAGAGCGAGTCTGGCATCACAGCTTGCCCTGTAACTAAGCACAACACCAAGAGGCTCCTTTGAAAGATAGTACAATTACAGCTGCAGAACAGCTGACCTTTTGGAAGAAAAAAAAGCATTAAGCCCAGGATGGAAGGGGTCTGCCTGACAAATACACGCTTCCTTCCAGAGCTGTTATTGTTGGTTCTTAACGCCCTTCCCCTTCAACGTTTTGAACACAAAGTCCCCAATCCCAGCCCTCTGAGCGGCCAACTTGAAAGACAATTACCCTTCTAGAATGCTAAAAATGGAAAATTAAATTAAGTGGGAGGAAATTCCTTCATATGTAAACACCGAGGCTCTTTCATGTGTTACAAACCGGCAGGCCTACATCCTATTACAGGATGAAAGCTGTTAAAAGGGAGAAGAAAGTGCTGCTGTAAGGGAAACAACAGCCAAACAAAATCAGAAACAAATATTTTGTCATCTTTATGATGAGTACTATTCCTCGAGCTTTCACAAGGGTATAATTACTGATTCCTCCAAATCTCCCATTAAGAGATTTCCCTTTTTAGCTCTGTATACCCACATCAGCACTGAAGTATCCTCTATCATGTGGGACCACAGGGCACCTGGTATGACTCTCTAATGTCCCACTATGTCTCTGAAACATGTTTCTCTGCACATTCTATCCTTCAAGCATAACGCACTAGGAACAGGAACCACCAGAATACTTGCTGAATGTTGCAAACCAATGGCAAGAGTCTTAGAGCCAGTGCAGAATGCACACACATTGTTAGATTTCTTATCACTTATGGGTGCATGGGCTTGAGGACTTGCATGTATGAATTCCGCTGTTATTTGAGGTACTCTGTTTTCTATGGAATGGCTCATTCACACTTTCAAGTCACCACCTGCAAGTCATGCAGTGATGAACTGTGATGTGTGAACTCTCCCCGAAATGTTAATCCTGTGCTAACTCACCATTTTTTAAAGCTGTCTGGCACAAGCTATGATACCCCGCCAAATGGAAATATGCTCCGACTGAACAATCTATTTATTTATTTTCTTGCATTTACATTCAGCCTTTCTTCTGATATGGAACCTGAGGCAGTGTACATTTGGTTCCTAGGTAGCCACCCATCCAGACCTGTTTAGCTTCAGCAGGTAAAAGGTAAAAGACCCCTAGATGGCTAAGTCCAGTCAAAGGCGACTATGGCGTAGCGGCGCTCATCTCGTTTCAGGCTGAGGGAGCCGGCGTTTGTCCACAGGCAACTTTCCTGGTCATGTGGGCCAGCATGACTAAGCCGCTTCTGGCGCAACAGAACACCATGACATAAGCTAGAGCGCAAGGAAATGCAGTTTACCTTCCTGCCACAGTGGTACCTATTTATTTATTTACTTGCACCGGTGTGTTTTGGCAGGAGCTGGGTCAGAGCACATTGTGGGGATTCGAACCATCAACCTTCTGATCGGCAAGCCCAAGAGGCTCAGTGGTTTAGACCACGGTGCCACCCGCAAGGTGGTGCCATCACATGCCGTCAGAACATACTCTGGTCTGCATGCTGTCCCAGTTTGCTCCCTTCAACAAAATGCATACAAGAATGCCTCCAAACAGCTTAGGCTGGAGACATGAGTTACTTACCCAACCACCACAAAACAATGACATCAACTTTTTTTCTTTAAGTGCTGTATCCTTGCAGCCTATAATTTGTGGCTTTTAAGTATATGGTCATTTTGGCAGAACACGCAGGATGAATGGCTGCAATCCCTATCAATTTCCTACATCATACATATGATTTCATTAGACCGCCCAGATTTCAAGGCAGGACACTACATGGCCAATTGACTTCAGAGGTTGACAGAGTAAACACAGTTTCAGCCATGTACAAGGTCAAACACCCAAATCTGAAAACACAACAGTGTGTGAGCGTGCGCGCGCACACACACGCACACGCACACACACACACTTACACTTAATAATTTTAACTTGGGCAAAGTTAGGCTTTGAAGCAGAATGCCTTGTTAAAAATTAACCAGAAAGTATCATTACCAGTCGCTCCATCTCCTGCTCTTTCAGCCTTTCTTCCCTCTGCCTCCGGTGGTAGTCCATGAGGTCATCCCTTCCGGAAACAGAACTAATGCTATTCTTTCGCTCCCGGATGGAAGGGGTCTGCCTGAGGCTTTCCAGCTCCGTTTCCTCGAACTCCATGGAACTGCTGGAAACTTTCCTTCTGATAGGGAACGCTCTCTCGGGATCCACGGAAGCGAAAGAATTGCTTGGGCTCATCCCTGAGAGTCCAACTCTGTCAAAGTCGTCAGGCATGTATGGGGAAGAAGCAGCCAGGATCATTTTCCGAGCTATGCGGGGGCTGGCAGGAACACTGAGAGTTGAATTCACATAGGAATTGGTTTCAGATGCATAGTTCGTATGCGGGGAAACCCCTGAGGTGTAGGAAGAAAAGTTAAGGTAATTGTCAGCATCCAGTATACTCTGAGGTAGAAGATCTTTTTCCACAATCTTTTTTCTTTTGGTGTTCCCAAGGGAGCTCCTTGGGGGTAAACTTAGCGGCACCAGCTGGCTTTCTGATGATTTGTAAAGCCTGGGTAAAGAACGGCTGTAAACTCCCATATGGCTCAGGGAGCCTCCAGAATACTTCCTGGTTCTAGACCCCAACATGTCCACGGTTGGGTCCTTCTGTTTAGCTGGTCTGGTCTGAAGTGAAAGGATATCTTGAATATTCATCCTCCTGCCTTGTTTTGGGCTGGAGGGCATACTAGCAGCTCCCGAGCATCCGTGTGGTGAAAGGATTATCTCACTCCCTGAGCTTCCATTCCACATGGCAAGAAGAGACGCAGAGTTTTTCCGCCCATCCAGCACTCCTGGGAAGTAGACGTTATCGTAAGATTTATTCTTCTGGCTATACTTTGAGTAGGGAAACTTATCCAGATGTCCGAACTGTTTCTCATTTTCTCTGGGAACGTAAATATCAAAGTCTCTCTTCCCTAGGCTGTACCCACTTAAGGATGGAGACGTGCCTGAAATGGAGCCCAGATGCTTCCCAGAGATGTTCTTTTCTGAAAGGTAAGAGCTCTCACAAGCCAATGGCTTGCTTCCTTGGAGTTTGGAAGCAGACGACATACTCTTAACACTAGATGCAGGGCTGGATTTGGGTGGCAGCGGCTGTGAGAGTGTTAAGTAAGAACCAGCACAATCACCGTTTGCCTTGAACTTCAGACTCTGTGAATTCTTTTTCTGGTTAAGTCTGTCCATTATATCCTGGAGATCATTTTCAAGTGAATTCATCACTCCCTCCTTCCCTAAATTGGGATTTTGTAATTCCATCTGGTTTTGCACGTGACCGTACCCTTCCATCATTTTACTGGCATCTAGAGGAAGGCAGAGGGAGAAAGAGAAGGAAAAGAAAAAAAGTTTCAGCAAGTGAATTATTTGGCATTAAACCTGCAATCAGATTACAATTCATGTGCAGAAACTCATATCACATGAAATCCATAATGCCTTTCTAGTAAATATGGTCATATAATCCAATAATGATTGTTACTTTCAGAGAATATGTTTCAAAGCACTTAATAAAAATTCGGGGAGGTTTCAAATAACCATCTTGTAAGAAAAATCAAGGTGGAGAAAGCCCCTTCCGCCCATAGAAAGGAGGGGGGGTTGCAGGCATCACGAGCCCTTCACGTGCACAGGGGATAGTTTCATCCCCTGACACCATTGGCTGAGCCCTGGGTGCGGTGCCTGGCTGGCTGACCAACCGGTGCGGCCCACAGGCGTGGCTGGTTGCATTTAAACAAGCGCGCAGCCAGGGCTCAGCCTCTTGCTTCCTGCTGCCAGCTGACACATTTTTCCTGCCCACCCTCCCTTTAGGCAGGGTTTCTTCCTGACCTTGCTATGGACCACGGTTGGTCGCTGTTGAGGGGCCTGGTAGGAATTTTCCCACTTGGCAAATTGGCTATGGCCTAGTGGTTTTTGCCTACCTCGTAGCAATTCGTCACAACTTTGGTCTTGGCGGTTAGGCATTGGATTATCTCGGGAAGGCTGAAGGTGGGGGGGAGGGTTGGGCCATCACCTCCCCCAAATGCTGAAGGGTACTTCGTTAAATGAGTCCGGGGGGCGTGTCCCTGTCCAAAGCTGTGGTAGGTGAGGGCCAAAGGCACGCCCCATATCGGTGACCACAGGGTGAGTCCCTAGCTGATGTGCAGCAGCAGGGCTCTCCCATTGGTGGTTAACCCTTCCCAGACTGCCAGCACGACGTACTGGAGTCAGATATAGTCGGTTAGTTCCAATGCCTAAGCCAATACCACTCAACATCCGTAACCAATAAAGTTGTGGCCTTTTCATGCCCATTAACCTTACTTGTTGAGTCCTGTGTCTTTATTTCACCACGGGAGGGGTCGGGATATTGACATGCAAGAGGGTTATCTCAATGTGGTGGAAGCAATAACTACACCAGACCTGCCCAGCATGTGTTTCTACCAAATCAGCAATGTACAATGACCCACCAGGGACACAATAACCTGTTTTAGCTGTCTGTCTAAAAGGGTAAAAGGGCTGGATGGTTAAATACCTGACTGTCTTCTATAATGGGTGGTATGTTTCATTAGGCTTTGCTGGGTCTCAGGTACCATTGGCCTGTCTAAATCTTCCAGATTACCCAGAGTTTCTTTGGTGATCAGACCACATTATTAAATTTATTACATTCATATCCCACCTTTCCTCCAAAAAGCAAAAGGGAGTGTACATGGGTTCTCCCGGTTTCCATTTTATCCTCACAACCCCCCCCCCCCACAAAAAAGTAGGTCAGATTGAGAAAAAGTGACTGGTCCAGCAAGCTTCCTGGCCAAGGTGGGATTTGAACCCTTGTCTTCTAGGTTCTAGTCCAACACTCTAATCACTTTATACCATCCCCTAATGAGGTCTCCCATCTTGCCAAGATAGTGGAATTATATAGGATTACTGGCAAGGGTCACAGTAGCATGATTCACAATCTATGCTGTTCCTTTTCCAAAGCTCTCTTGATTTAGCTGGCAGTTTTAGTAAGCTGGTAAACTGAACAAAAACTCATGTTTCAGAATATGAATACAGTTCCAATCAAAATACTATCATGGAGGAGTATTTTATTTTGCACCTGCCAAGAAACACAATCCAACCCGAAGTCTCAAAGTTTCTCATACTTAATGGGATGTCATTTCTGATAAATGGTACAACAGGAACTATGTAGTGCAATCCTGCCTTTATCAGGGATGGCACAGCTAGTTCTCGAAAAACACAGAATTTGTTACACCTGAGAAGGGTTAGAATCCCAGACAATTCTAGGAGACACATTAGGCGAAGACTAAGATCCTAAGTACACTTACCGTACCTGGGCAGGAGTCTCATGTCTAGAATCCTGATGGAAGCCATGAGATTAGTTTTAAAATATAGGTCTCTTTCAAACTAAATCCACACAGGGATTGAATTCCCCTCCCTCTCTTCCCCCATTGCACCACACCCAAATCTGCTTTGGGGTGTGTGTGGAAAAACCCAGAGCAGATTTTAAGGGACACATCTTGGTTTTAAATGTGCTGTGTGAGGAGGCGGCAGGCTTAGATTAGGTGCTATGCACATTTCAGATGCATCAAAGGATTGCAGGGACAAAGAAGCATATTTATACAATTTTATATATTTTGAAAATATGTATTTTTAAAAATCCAATTCTGCAGGTCTTGGTCTCCATCAATAGCAAAAGCAGACATGTTCCTTGGTATATGAAGTTTCTGTATAAACGGAACTGAAATTTATTACTTTTTTTAACCTAATAAACCACCTAAAACTAATCTCCAGTTCGATTTGTATAAAACTGCTTTGTTTCTCTTTATTTCTGTATTCCACCTATGAAGGAACCTGTGTGTTTTGCCTAAGCATGGCCTGCAATCTTAGATGGAAGGACCCAGGTTTGCAAGTTAACAAAACACACAGCATTTCCCCCCGAAGGTTGTTGACAAAGCGTGTTCTCCCTCATAGAGAGCACGTGTTGCGGTTGGGGCCTAGCAAGACACCCTGCTAAAGTTGTGGGGAGGGATCTAATCTGTTAGCTAGAGTATTGATAGGGGCCGAGGCAGTTGTTGGGGAGATTAGTATGTTGCAAAATGTTGATGGACAGGTCAGGGGTATATATACTGGGCGTTCTTAGTAACTGCCCCTCTTTGCTGCGTGCATCGGATCTCCCATCCCCCCCCCCTTGGTATAGGCGTGCGCTTTGACCTTGCTATTGCCTGTCATGGGGTCGTCTGCTTTGACAGGGGCCTAGTAGGAATTTTCCCAATTGGCAGATTGGTTTTGGCCATTGGGCTTTCGCCTACTACGTAGCAATTAGTCACAACTGTAAGGTTGGCGGTTAGGCATTGGTTATTTAATTGAATCGCGGGAGGGGAAGTGGTTGGCCGTGCCTGCCCCTCCATTGCTGCTGCTGCGCAGGGAATTCCGTTAAAGGAATCCAGGGGCTCTCCATGCTTGTCATCCCAGGTCATGGGTTTGGGCCACGCAAGGGCCCCTGGGAGCATTAAGGGAGAGGGAGGGTCTTGGTCGCCCCGTCCCCCAAATACTCTCCCCAAAGTGTTTTCCCTCTTGCTGTCTTCCACCAAGCGGTTGGAAGTCAGCCTGTCCCCTAGATGGGACATAGTCAAACCAATGCCTAAGCAACCACTCACATGGTGTAATTTAATAAAACGGTTGTGGCCAAATTTTTATGCCATTTAACCTTAACAAAATTTCTGTGTATGGTGTGAGTTACTTGGGGGTGGACTTGAGGACCTCTACACGCAACACTGTATAATTTATCAGTGGTGAGGCAAAAGACTATCCATCTGTGACAGGGAGTCAAAGCACATGGAAAAAATTATTCATTGGCAAGTATCTTCCATTACTCCACCCAACACACACAAGAACAATTTGATTCAACTGCTAGAGTTATTATGTGCAGCTTCACATACCAGCCACCTAAGGACTGGAGCAGGATATGTTCCCCTTCTGGATGTTTAATATCCCAGCAATCCACAACCAGATGCCCATTGCCTAAGAAAGTTCCTACTGCTTCCCTTCTTGACCAACCGCAGACTTAACTTTGTCAAACATGCCAGCAAACCCATAAAGATCTGGAAAATTGCCCTGAAATGGAAAACTCTTCCCCTTAACCTCAAATGTGGTAGATGGTGAAATATATGCTCAGAAAAGCACATCATTTGTTCCAGAGCTGAACTAAGGTAGCCAAAGCAGGTTTGTGGGACAGAGATCTGGTTCCAGTTAAACGCTATGGATTTTTAAAGTTGATTTAGGAGCACAGAAAGTTAATGCAATATTTCCTATTATTTCTCCTTACCACACTGACCACATATCTACATTTATTTTTAAATTTAGACTGCATTTAAGCTGTTTCTGATATGAAGTTCCCTGCTGAAGTATGACTTCTGAGATGGTTTTATTGGCACTCCCAAAGTAGCACAGATAAAACAGTTTGTTTTCATAGGTGCAAGAAGAACCTTTTCCAGCTGAAGGTCAGCCAGAGTTGAAATTGATTAGCTTTCATTGCAGAGTGCCTGTCTCATCTGTATAGGCTGGATTTGCTAGTTAAAGCTATACGGATACATTGTCTTTTTCCTACTTGTCCGGTTTCTTAAAATAGGTAGCTAATTGGGTGAATCAGCATTATTGAACAGAAAGACTAACCAAATGAAGCTTGTTTTCCTGTAGCAGGCCACAGTTGCATACGTGAGGTTGCAATACTACTGAGGAATAAGCCCCACAGACCATACAGGACTCACTTTTGAAAAAGCATGTGCAGGTTTATTTTGTGAATTATGGTACTGAAGTAACCTGAGGAAGAAGAATAATTTATTATTTCTACCCCTCCCATCTGGCTGGTTTTCCCCAGCCACTCTGGGTGGCTCGCAAGAGAATATTAAAACATCAAACATTAAAAACTTCCCTAAACAGGGCTGCCTTCAGATGTCTTCGAAAAATCAGATAGTTGTTTATTTCCTTGACACCAGATGGGAGGGTGTTCCACAGGGCAGGTGCCACTGCTGAGAAGGCCCTGTGCCTGGTTCCCTGTAACCTCACTTCTCGCAGGGAGGGAACCACCAGAAGGCTCTCGGAGCTGGACCTCAGTGAATTATGGGGGTATGGAGACAGAATTGTACAGCAGAGTTGGGCATCAACATTTAAACAGTACCAGAACCATTAAATGACTGGGGTGGGGAACATTTTCCTCACAGAAGCATATGCCAGTGGCAGGTGGGTGTGAAGCCAAAACTGGGCTTGCCCAGAGTCTGAAGTGTACATCAATTCATTTCCAGTCACACAAAAGCACATCTCACTCATCCTCCCATTCTCTGTCTCTTTCTCTCTGACTCTCATATTCAAAAAACATGGGTGCCTTCACTGCCAAAAAAGAATCCATTCACTGCAGCGCTTCGTCCCCTGTGTTAAGTAAACATCCCTCTAAATATAAACGACACAACTCATACCTGTCCCAAGATTCTGGTAAGTGAGATTATTTCTATCTGACATCATATCATTTGCCAGAAGGAGCAGACGGTCAGGCTGAGCCATATAAATATTGACACCTGTAAATAAAACAAAAACAAAGAGTGTTACTTTAATAAACTGATCATCGTAATGGTCACAAATGCTTTGAAAACACAAACTGATTTACTTATTGAAGCATTATACCTGCCATTTGAAACTAAGCAAATCTGCAGCACAACTGATAAGCATAAAAATCCAAAAACAAGTAACAAATAAAAAATCTGAATAAGACAGAAACAGAAGCTGGGAGTGGGCCGGGGGTGGGGGGGCAGAACAGAAAGAAAGAGACCCCAAAGGAACAGCCAAATAAAGAAAAAGATTAGTTCTATGGGGTCAAAGGATAAACACACGCCCTGAATAGAGGTTGCAAAGACATTTCACTGAAATGTGTCAAAGATTTTAACATTCAAACAATGTCATTCAAAGTTCCCCACATTCATGATGATAGAAAGAGTCAATCCACATAAGTCATTCCTCTTGCATGTGACATAAATGGAGGGGGACACTGCAAATGGCATCTGTGTGCAGCGGTTCCCACAGCGAATACTGTTTGACTATACTTTGCATTGGGATGGTAGAGGGTGTTAGGGGAGGGGTATTTTCTTCACTGTGTTTTGCTGGTATACCGCACACAGGCAAGCTATTTGAGGACATGCATAAATAATATTTTGATCTCGGCAAGCAGCCTTGTGTGCAGGTTCTTAAGACATGGATGTTTGAAGAACATTCAAGAAAGATCAAAGGTGCCGCACAAATATTATTGGTATAAGAAAATGGGAACGAACTTTAATTCCAACGGCTCTGCCTTCACAAACAATCTTCCATCAAAATGAAGGCATGAGCCAAGTTGTCGAAAACACAGTGGGAGAATGATTCACTTTTGAAGCGTTTAAGGAAATAATACCAAAAGGGGAAAAAATAAAGATTTTTTTTTTAATCCAAGCTTACAGTTTCTATTGCCTTCTATGAACAAAAATAAATAAATAAACCCACAAGCGAGCAAGTAAAGGGTTTAGAAAGAAGGTAAAATAAAGCTGGTAAACAGCAAGTAACTTTCTGGATAAACCCTGAAGGTTTAACATTTGTTTTTACTTTTCAAATGTATACCTTGGATCCCGAATGCCCTGGAAGATAGGCGTTTTGGCTCCCGAATGCCGCAAACCTGGAAGTGATTGTTCCAGTTTGTGAAGATTCTTTTGGAAGCTGAATGTCTGATGGGGTTTCCTCAGCTTCCGATTGGCTGCAGCCAATCAGGAGCCGCGCTTTGCTTTCCGAACGTTTTGGAAGTCGAACGGACTTCTGGAATGGATTCCATTTGACTTCCAAGGTACGACTGTATTATGCTTGCTATAGAGAGCTGATAGGTGAGAAAAATCTGGTAGCAGGTTAATACAGGGAAGTGCCATAACTCAAGATCCCAGATTCATCAGTTTCCTTGTCTAAAACCCTGAATACCTGCTACAAGTCAGGGTAGACAATGGATTGAGCTGCATGGACTGAAATTCTAGCTCTCTATAAGGTAATATCAACTTCTTGTGTTCTTATTTAGGAATCTCAAAATGTGGCATGCAGAAATAGGGAGTTCAGGGTCTGACAAGTAAACCAATGAGGCCCAATGGAACTGTTTCCAGTATAAATTCTTCAGTGGCACGCTTTCCACCCACTCAAAAAAAGGGGGGGGGGATCACTAAGCACTAGAAATGAATGAACCCATTAAAGTCCAACATGCCTCTTCCTGCTTCTGTGCAGATTTCTAAGGGAACATGCTTAAAATACATAGGCAAACACAAAAGTAAAATTTGTTTTAAAAAAATAAAATAAAAATACATAAGGTGGCCAAAGGGCTGCAGTGTTGCCCCCCCCTTTACCTTTTTGAAAAGGTATTTCAAAATACCTTCAGCTAAGTTTTTCTTCAAGAGTTGACTCACTGAAATCAATGTATCTAACTTAGTCATGTTCATTAATTTCAATGTGTCTGCACTGAGTAATGCTGAATACCACACAGTGGCCAACATGGGGAGTGCCTTCCACCTTCCACCTCCCCAGAGTGACAGGACTTGATAATGTGTCATTGCTCTTAGGCAGAATTGTCCCCTCATCACTCCTGTGGTCTTCAAGTATCAAAGATGGCTATAATATCTCCTCTCAGTCTTCTCTTAGCCAAGCTAAACACACTCAACTCTCTCAACCGTTCCTCATAAGGCTTAGTTTCCAAACCCTTGGTCATCTTGGTCACCCTCTTCTGCACACATTCCAGCTTGTCAAAAGATTTGTGGAGCATTCTATTATCCTTTTTTGTTTCGTTTTAGCCCCTGCTGGTAACATTTTCTGTTTAAATCATTTCATGTGTTACTATTGAAACATTTTATTATGAAAAAAAATAAACAAATATTGCTGAAAACAGGCAAGATATCAAATGTTACTAATCCCTCTGTTAAAAATGCAGGATCTTATTTTGTATATCATTTACTGTTGGATATTTCTCCAAATGGAGCCCTCTAAAAATCAAATGCAGAAAACTCCATACAACGGTTTTATTATTTGTACTCTCTGCCTTTTTGTATCAATGTTTCCTTTGACTGACAAGGTTCTCTCCACAAAATACTCTTTTTTCAAAATATTTTAAAAATCGCTTCTGCACCAGTTTACCTCACAGCATTTGACAGCTTTCAACCCTAACATTTGCATCTGAGATGTAAAAGGACAATCATCATTATATTTGGACAAGTATCCTAACATGCTGAGTAAACCAAAATCATTCCGATCACATAATAAATTAACTGTGCATGAGATGCAAAAAAGAAAAAAGACGTAATCTGTCCTGTCTAAAACCCGGAAGGTAAATGTACAATGTAGAAAATCTGTGAAGTAGTTTAGCCTCACTAAGAATTTGTCTGAAAGAAAAAGCACCCACTTAGGGCACATTTCAAACTCCGGACAAGCGGCAGAAGAACTTAGCAGCCCATCAACTCACACAGGCTGGGGGCAGGCAAACTGATGCACTATTCCAGAGCAGGCTCAGGAATTGGACCCACACCAGGCCTATGCAGTCATGTGATCCTGGGCCTACACACCCTCTGTCAGGGCCACCAGCAGCAGCTGTTTCATGAATGCCAAGGACTGCCCTGGATTAATGTTAACTCCTTTATTTTGCGAAACTGATTATACAGCAGACCTAGCAAAACGCACTAATGCAGACCTTACGTGTGCTTCAGTCCTAGTTTGACTTCCCACACGGTGCCGTATAAGACACTGCCTGTCTGTTCAGGACCATATTTCACCACATCTGTGAGATGCCACCCATGACACTTCTACCTGCCGCAGCAATGCAGAATAGAGAGCACTGCACAAAAAGAGCGGCAGGCAGATGCCAGCAGGAGTGTAAAGCCAGGTCTGGATTGCAGTATCAGATCAACACTAGCTTTTTACCTGGATTTAAAATCTCATTAAAGGTTTGTTGTTGTTTAGTCATTTAGTGGTGTCCGGCTCTTCGTGACCCCGTGGACCAGAGCACGCCAGGCACTCCTGTCTTCCACTGCCTCCCACAGTTTGGTCGAACTCATGTTAGTAGCTTTGAGAACACTGTCCAACCATCTCGTCCTCTGTTGTCCCCTTCTCCTTGTGCCCTCCATCTTTCCCAACACCTGGGTCTTTTCCAGGGGGTCTTCTCTTCTCATGAGGTGGCCAAAATATTGGAGCCTCGGCTTCAGGATCTATCCTTCCAATGAGCACTCAGGGCTGATTTCCTTCAGAATGGATAGGTTTGATCTTCTTGCAGTCCATGGGACTCTCAAGAGTCTCCTCCAGCACCATAATTCAAGGTTTAAAGGTAAAGGGACCCCTGACCATTGGGTCCAGTCGTGGATGACTCTGGGGTTGCAGTGCTCATCTCGCTTTATTGGCCAGAGGAGCCGGTGTACAGCTTCTAGGTCATGTGGTCAGCATGACTACACTGCTTCTGGCGAACCAGAGCAGCGCACGGAAATGCCGTTTACCTTCCCACTGGAGCGGTACCTATTTATCTACTTGCATTTTTACATGCTTTCGAACTGCTAGGTTGGCAGGAAATTTAAGGTTTAGCTATGCTAAATTAAAGGTTTAGCTATGCTAAAAATATTTCAAACAAGTTAAATCCATATTTTCTCTCCTCAGCTTCCCCACTCTTCACACCTGTGAGTACAGTAACAACACTGAGAAAAAAAATAACATAACTCAGCCTGTTTCCTTCATGCACCGAAAGGAAAGGAATTGTTGGGAAAGAAAGGCTTTCATTAAAATACTTCTCAGACTGAGAGAAAGATAACATTGATTAATCGAAATTAAAACTTTAAAATTCACATTATTACTAGCATCATAGGATCAGAAGTTCAGTGTTGGACAAGTGGAAAGTACTTCTGTTTGTGAAAGGGGAATGCTTCCCATTGCCTGTTTCTGTCAAAGCACCCCCATAACATAATGACATTCTGTTCAGAAGATTCCCCCAACCCTGTTTCATGTTTTCAGGGTACACAGAGAAATGCGTAGAGTCTGTTAACAGAGCCCTGTTGGGCCCATGGAAAGGAATTCAGGGTCCAAGCCATTAAGTTGTACTCTTAATTCATGTATATGTACTAAAAGTGATATGTAGCTGTGAAGTTATTCTCTTTCAAGTGTAGGAGATGCAGTCAAGAGGGAATGGAGAACAAATTGGTTGGAGGAAGCAAGCAGCAACAAATCATGTTGAAGGGCCTTCTTTGCTTTTTCTCTTAGTTCTTGGACTCAAAAATTACAACAGCAAAAAAAACCTTCCTCCATGAGAAACTAAACATTTCATGACAGGGATGGTAAAGTATGACCCTCCTGGTGTTGAACAGTCCAACAACTTTTGCAGGACCAAAGGTTTTCCCTCCCTTCTTTATAAAATAGAACTTAAGGGAAATGAACTTCTCTATGAAAACAACTAATGAATTGATGCTTTTGAATTATGGTGCTGGAGGAGACTCTTGAGAGTCCCATGGACTGCAAGAAGATCAAACCTATCCATTCTCAAAGAAATCAGCCCTGAGTGCTCACTAGAAGGACAGATCCTGAAGTTGAGGCTCCAGTACTTTGGCCACCTCATGAGAAGAGAAGACTCCCTGGAAAAGACCCTGATGTTGGGAAAGATGGAGGGCACAAGGAGAAGGGGACGACAGAGGATGAGATGGTTGGACAGTGTTCTCGAAGCTACTAACATGAGTTTGGCCAAACTGCAAGAGGCAGTGAAGGATAGGCGTGCCTGGCGTGCTCTGGTCCATGGGGTCACAAAGAGTCGGACACGACTGAACAACAACAAATGAAAACAACAGTTGTGTCATTGCAGGGCTATATACTGCCCCTCCTTGAATCGTGGTGCATTTGATATTGTATTCTGCAAAACTTTTAGTTCATTATACTTCTTTTTCTTAGGAACCTTATCTTCACTTAATAAGCAAAATACGGCATATTCACACCCGGACAGCAGAAAGCCAAGTTTTATACCTTAGAAGCGAAGAACATAATAAATGCAAGTGTGATGCCAGAAAGAGCTGACGATGACAGAAAGGCCAAAAACTTCCCATATGGCACACATCTGAACATTTCACGAGTCTAATTGCAATATGAATTTCTGCCTCCCAAAATGAATTTTAGGATCACAGAAACGTCACACAAGGTTTTGATATATTTACCATCAAAATCAAATCATGCGATCAGAATGATAACGCAGAACAAAGGTCCCTTTTCTAAAGTTGTGGGGGGAAAGGTGAGAGTCCCAAATTTGCAACTAGGAAATCTGTAATCTGATTCAGGACTGCCAATTTGTGGCATCTGTTCTACAGATCACTTACTAAGAGGCTGTGTTTTGACACATTCGACAGCTACTAAGTTCTGAAATCCTGAACTAAGAGAGAATTTGGCAGCGAGAGAGTTTAAGGACACATCCAGCAATATGTATTTCGGCAAAAACAAAAAACAAAAAAACCCAACCTTGGTGATCCAGATGTTTCAGATTAACCCCTCCCCCAGAGAAGTACACTTACAACATTGTCAGAGCCATTTAAAAAGTAAAAGCAATGCATCAAATCTGTGCAGATCCTGTTTTATGCATTTCTCTCACGGCCAAACAATTTATTATTAAAACACTGGAATTTTTTTCTTAATTGTTCCAATACCGTTATTCTTTTCAAAAACATTCCAGGTGAAAATAAAACTGTTTGAGACACACAAACATGTGAAAGCTACTATTACCATTTAAGGTCTTATTCTACTTTGGAAGATGGAGGGCAGATCCTGTGGCTGAAGGGACTTTCTGAGGGAGTCTGAGGAACTGAGGCGAACAGCAGCCACATCACAGATTTCAAATGGACACATCACAGGGTCCAGGTGGCACCCTCCCAAAAGCTCTTAAAGAACTTAAATATGTAATTTCTGCTCTTTTTAAAAAACAAACAAAAATAATACACGACCCCCTGTGACTGGTCCCTAAGAGTGGCTTCTTTATCTGAGCACCAGGATGTGGTCAATGTAACACCCATTTTAAATAAGAAATTTAGAGAGGATATTCTAGGAACACTGGTGGAAAGCCCATGGTGAGAGCCAGTGTGGTGTAGTGGTTAAGAGCGGTAGACTCGTTATCTGGGGAACCGGGTTCGCGTCTCCACTCCTCCACATGCAGCTGCTGGGTGACCTTGGGCTAGTCACACTTCTTTGAAGTCTCTCAGCCCCACTCACCCCACAGAGTGTTTGTTGTGGGGGAGGAAGGGAAAGGAGAATGTTAGCCGCTTTGAGACTCAGGTAGTGAAAAGCGGGATATCAAATCCAAACTCTTCTTTTTCTTCTTCATAGAAGAAGTATTGATGAAGAGCCAGCATGGGCTCCACAAATTTGTCATTCCTAACTAACCTCTTGGAGTTAGCTTTTTCAAAGCACCGGTAAGCATGTGAATGAAGTTATCTGGACTTTCAAAAAGCACACCAAAGACTGCTATAGCAGTCATGATAAAAGGAGGCAGAAGAAGAAATGAACTGTTCTCACAATGGAAAAAATGGAGTCTCCCTAGAATCAGGATTGGGATCTGTGCTTTTTAACTGGTTCATAAAATGACCTAGTCAGAAGTAAGCTGGCTGATTATATCACATTATTTGGGGTGGTTAAAAGGGGGTTGGGTCATGGGGAGTTTCCAAAGGATGTATCCAAACTGCATTAATGGGTATGACAATGGAAAACTCAATGAAAAAAAGTGTCAAGTGATACACATTGGGGCAAAAATTTCTAACTTCACATATATGCTCTTGGGGTCTGAACTAGCAGTGACTGACCACAAATGAGATCTTACCATGGACAGTTTGACCCAATGGGTAGCTGCTATGAAAATGGAGATTTCCATGACATGGATCATTAGGAAAGGAATTGAAAATAAATACAACTGCCATTGGCATAATGCCATTATACAAATCTATGCTGTGAGAACACTTGGAATACTGCAAAGAGGGTATTGTAGAGCTGGAAAGGGGGGCAGGAAAAGGGCATCCAAAAATCCTCATCAGCACCATCACTTTTAATTTGTATACTGTCTTTCTATTTTACAATACCCAAGGCAGTTTACAAGCTGAAGAAACAAAGAATGTACACCTTATAACAATCTAATCCAATACAAAAATGTGAGAATAAAACATAACTTTAAAAGAAGCAACTTATATCAAATGAAGTAATATTCAACAATGAACAATGGCGTGCAGCAACTCAAGTAGTGAGGTGAGGTGACATTAAAAAACCTGGAGCTTTTCAATTTAGAGAAAAGGCAAGTAAGGGGGGGACATGTACAGCTATATATAATCAGGCATGGTGTAGAAAAGGTGGATAGAAAGACACTTCTCTTCTCTCACTATACTAGAAATTGGAATCATCCAATGAACCTGAATATTCATTGAGGTTGTATTTCGGTTACATTTGGGGTATATGTATTAATGAAGTAAGTTGATATTGATGTCTGTCAGACTGTTGCATGTTAAACTTTCTGGTGGGGGTTAGTGTCACAGAAGAGTTATAGAAAGAACCTGACATATAATCCACAATTTACCACTGGAAAGTACTGTGGGAAAAGACTGGCAGAGGAAGCTCTTATGACTTTTCCTTTTCCTCAGAGGAAATCATGTGGAACACTGCAAGAGCAGCATCTTTTAACAAACGGTAGATTGCTAGATAATCTACACTTTTGGTGACCACATCTATTGGGAAAATATTTTAAAGGCTATCTTCAGGATGTACATAGGTAGGACACACACGTACAGATTAGAAAGGTTTTGCTGGCTTGATACAAGAAAGGAAGGGCATTGTTGTTTTGTTTGATTTACAGTCATCATCAGATAGCTATGATGTTAAGTCTGTTTAGAAATCTACTATTAGTATTCTTGGGAGAAAAATTAGAAGTTCCACAGCTGAGGTTAGTGCTCACATTCTCCTGTTCAAGAAGCTCATAAGCCTGAAATGCAAAGTCCATACAGTCTGATATATCTTTGTTATGCTTACGCAAATAAGTTGTACTGCATTCCATGCAGATCATTGTCAAATAAGTGTGAACAGGACAATAGCCTTACAGCACAAACCAGGCAAAACCAGGACACAAAGCAGGGCCAATAGGGGATGTGGCCTGGTGAGGATTCCAAGGGCCAGATAAGAGAGACTTAGTGGCCCTGAGGTTCTCCACTCCTGGCTGCTGAGCTGGAATTCATTTGCAGACCTGACACCTATCAAATGGGGAGTGAACAAAGCCTGAGAGCAGATAGCTCCCTTCAGAAAGGAATTCTTTCTTATCCAGTGTTTATGTCAATGACTCATCTTGTTTTGAAGGTTCCTTACAAGTTGAGAGGGCTTCGTACTCATTTGTCATTTCCCCTTTTCGCATCACCTTGTTTGCAATTGACTGTCAATTGCAACAGGACACACCTATCGTTTGCATAACATCATTCACCCACTGACTATCATCTGTCTAAATCTATGCATATATGTTTATGCTAACTAAGGACAATACTTCATACATATGAGCGTGTCGCAAAGCAAATGTGCTAATCTTTCACTTGCCATAGCACCCTTTGCTGGTTTTGTAGGCAAAGCTGCAGATCTCATGGATGCATGAGGATGAATGGAAGCTTCCAACAAAAACAAAACAGGTGAATTCAAGATTGTATAAGCCAATCAACCTAGCTTTTATATTCTCATTTTGTCCTTTTTCTCCTTAGCAGGATTTTCTGAAGAACGTGGCATCTTCTGCAAGCAACGCAGATGCACTACCACTGCGGAACCTCATTTAAAAGGTTAATAATATCGGGGGAGGGGAGACTTTAAAACCATACACTCTGACCATATGGCAAGGAAACAATTTCATTTCAAGTGAAATTTAGAACAATGACATTTCAGTCAAAAAAACCTCAAACCTCAATGAGTGAACCCTGTCCCCATGCAATGAACATTATAAAAGTGTTGTTTTTGGCTTAAGGCAAACTAACTCTGGATGTTGGGAAGCAGACAGAACTGTATTGAAGCTGTCCGGAAGCAGGCTTAAGATTATTGACACCTGAAAGAACACATGAAGTACCAGAGAGTAGTATATATCACCATTCCTGTCACTGCAGGATCCTCAGAAAAGAGACAACCGGCACTCACATGCAGTTCTGTATTTACTTCACTGGCACAACAATGGATATAAAATATACAGGAGGAATAAGAGCATAACAAAATGCATTGGGGCCTTCTAATTGCTCTTGCTCTTTTAGTCCTTGTAACTACAGTGGTGCCTCGCAAGACGAAATTAATTCGTTCTGCAAGACTTTTCGTCTTGCGGAAATTTCGTCTTGTGAGGCACCGTTTCCCCTAGGAATGCATTAAAATTTAATTAATGCGTTCCTATGGGGGGGGAGTCCAGGGGCGCCGGTCGGAAGGGGCGCTGGCCGATCGCGCCCGCCATCCTGGCGGTGCGGCGCTATAGCTGTAAAGTCTTACCTTTTGGCTCCAGTTGGAAGGGGTGCCGTCCGATCGCGTCCGCCATTTTGGTTCGACTGCGCATGTCCGGACATGCACAGTCGACCCAAGATGGCGGACGCGATTGGACGGCACCCCTTCCGACCGGAGCCAAAAGGTAAGACTTTACAGCTATAGCGCCGCACCGCATTTTAAAGCTGCAGCGGGCGAACAGCAGTGCTGCTGTTCGCTCGCTGCAGCTTTAAAACGCGGCGCGGCGCGGCGTGGCTCTGGTGCCGGTCGGAAGGGGCGCCGGCCGATCACGCCCACCCACCCAAGATGGCTGGCGCGATCGGCCGGAGCCCCTTCCGACCGGCACTGGCACTGGAGCCATGCCGCCCCGCGTTTTAAGGCAGCCGCGGCGCAGTCCGGTGCTGGCTTACAGTGGTACCTTGCCAGACGAATTCGTCTTGCGAAAAACAGCCATAGGCGAATCCGTCTCACGTGTCAACTAAAAACTCGCAAAACCCTTTCGTCTTGCGGGGTACCACTGTATTTACATCTTCATCCTCATCTCTCTCTCTCTCTCTCTCTTTACTTTTGCCACCTTGTTTTAAAAACAATCCTGTTTTGAATGCTAGTATGATTATCAATTTATTCTTTCCCTACACAAAACATTCAGTAATTGGTTTTCTCTGAATAATCTGTTCAAAACACACAGTGTGATCCTACACTTTTCCCCAGAAAACCCCACTCAGTTCATCCATGTAACTGTGCATAGGACTGCAGCCTTACTTGTTTTTAACTCATAATAGTTATCTATACTTGGATCCAACTACCACCACTTCGTTTTTCTTTCCCTAATGTCATATGCTGACAATGTATTCGAGGTAACAACTAGAACGTGTTTGACTGCTTCATAGCTCCATATGGTCAAAGCATTTTAATAAGAGCAAGAGCTACAGCATCAGTGTTGCCAAATGTGAAGTAAACCCCATCAGCAATGGAAGTGGCAAGCAGCAGTTGACATAACATACTGTAATTATCAAGTTACAGGTGGGTAGCCGTGTTGGTCTGCCATAGTTGAAACAAAATAGAAAATTCTTTCCAGTAGCAGCTTAGAGACCAACTGAGTTTGTTCTTGGTATGAGCTTTCGTGTGCATGCACACTTCTTCAGATATCAAGGTACTTACTCAAGAATGTCTGAGTGCTGCAGAATGTTAATAAGACAATCCCAGAACAAATTGCTCTTAGTAGACAGTAGCCATATATTTCTATAAAATAGTTTCCCTTCAGTTTCAAACTCACATCCAAGAACATTTATTCTTATTAATCGTGACTTGTATTCCGTCCTATCTCAAAGGCTTGGAGCACATCTAAAACCAGCACACAAGTAATATCTACCAAGCATATAAAGCTTTAAGGTAAATTCCACCACTACAAATAGTTCCAGTGATATAAGCCGACTCAAATAATAAGGTCCTCCTACAGTGCTTACAGTATCTAGAAGGTAAGGTAAAGGTAAAGGACTCCTGGACGGGTAAGTCCAGTCAAAGGTGACTATGGGGTTGCGGCGCTCATCTCACTTTCAGGTCGAGGGAACAAGCCAACTTTCTGGCTCATGTGACCAGCATGACTAAACTGCTTTTGGTTCAATGGAACACCGTGACAGAAACCAGAGTGCATGGGAACGCCGTTTACCTTTTCCGCCACAGTGGTACCTATTTATCTACTTGCACTGGCATGCTTTCAAACTGCTAGGTTGGCAGGAGCTGGGACGGAGCAACGGAAGCTCACTCCATTGTGGGGATTCCAACCGCCAACCTTCTGATCTGCAAGCCCAAGAGGTTCAGTGGTTTAGACCACAGCGCCACCCATGTCCCATCCACCTAAAAGGATAGCTGTGTTAGGTCACATCTTTGCCACACGTTAAATGAGCATTTAAAACCCCACGTGCCACCACTTCTATATTGTATGGCTTCAGTTCCAAGGTCATAATTTGACCTTATCCCCAGACAGTGATTCAGAAGAGAGGTTTCTGCCCCTAGAGCAGTAGAGAATGAGATGAGTGGTATTACCACACTTAACTCTGAACCTTTGGCTGCTTGCTATCTTTCAACAAACAGAGCTGGTAATAACAAATGCAGATATGATCACTAAAGAATCCCACAGGTTATCAACCAGGAAACTCACACATGCATTCAAGGATAACCCGTGTGCTCACAAAATAAAGATTATGGTTTCTGAATATCTGGAAATCCATAGTGTGAGATGGCCCAGAGTGGTCAGAAATTTCCTAACTTGATCTCGAAACAACTGAAGCAAACTGTGTCCCAAAACTAGACGCAGGATTGAAAAAAGGACATGGCAGAATGCCTAGATGCCTAGAATTGTACGCCAACTACATGCTGTAACGATTTCCCCAAATTTCCCACAAAGGAGGAGGCAGAATGAAAATGAGTTTTTCTGTGGTTAAACCACAGAGTCTAGGGCTTCCTGATCAGAAGGTTGGCGGTTCGAATCCCTGCCACGGGGTGAGCTCCTGTTGCTCGGTCCCAGCTCCTGCCCACCTAGCAGTTCGAAAGCACTTCAAAGTGCAAGTAGATAAAAAGGGACCGCTCCAGCGGGAAGGTAAATGGCGTTTCCGTGCGCTGCTCTGGTTCGCCAGAAGCGGCTTTGTCATGCTGGCCACATGACCTGGAAGCTGTCTGCGGACAAACACCAGCTCCCTCGGCCTATAGAATGAGATGAGCGCCGCAACCCCAGAGTTGGACACAACTGGACCAGATGGTCAGGGGTCCCTTTACCTTTACCTAAATATTTCTTACACAGTACCCAAATGAACCCTGTGTTCAGCAATTGCAAACTTCCATTCTCTTCATGAACTAAAAATCACTCTTAGTTACAAGTAGGTAGCTGTGTTGGTCTGCCATAGTCGTAACAAAATAAAAAATAAAAAAATTCAAAAATTCCTTCCAGTAGCACGTTAGAGACCAACTAAGTTTGTTATTAGTATGAGCTTTCTTGTGCATGCACACTTCTTCAGATAAGCATGCACACGAAAGCTCATACCAATAACAAACTTAGTTGGTCTCTAAGGTGCTACTGGAAGGAATTTTTGGATTTTTTTTCTTTTGTTTTAAAAATCACTCTTGTTATAAGAGGTCCAGCCTTTCCCATGTATTTTAACCACCCAGGAAGGGCAAGAATTTAGTATGGATACTCCCTCTTACCAAGCAATCTGTCAAGGGAGAAACAAACTGAAAATAATCCCAGGACTTTGGTTCAAATACGTTAGCAAAATCAGACTGGAGATTAGCAAATTTTATCTGTAAAGTGCCTTCCAAATCTGTTGCAGAAACCACAGATAATTTGGCACCCAGGTGGGAAGAAATAAGTCCACGCAGTACATGCCAAAGTAATATTATCAATCTCTTTATTACAGCCAATGACTGAAGTATGGTACTATGCAATGGAGGTGATGAAGTTCATTCCACTGTCATCACATGGTCCTTCTAAAGAACTTGATGCCAAACTGGGTAGAAGTCTTCTGCAACCTTAGCTTTTGACATTTATTTTCTACTTCAGGGCTTCCATATACCATAGGAAGACCCACTTCTTTTTCAGGGGGAGAAGGAGTTAAGAGTCCCTTGCTTCAGAGATAATACAAGTCAACATATATTCCACCCCTGTGGGAGGACAAAACCTTAAGAGAGTTCTGGAAACCTAAATATGGCTTCTGATTGGCTGCAGGAAGCTTCTGCAGCCAATCGGAAGCCACGGAAGCCCCATCAGACGTTCAGCTTCCAAAAATAGTTTGCAAACCGGAACAGTCACTTTCGGGTTTGTGGCGTTCAGGAGCCAAAACGTTTGAGAACTAAACTGTTTGAAAACCAAGGTACGACTGTATATCACATTCAATAGAGGTTTAGAGCTGCAACATCTGAATCTTTATGGGTTCTATATTACCTTCCATATTACCTTTTTCAATTTCAGGCCACCTGTTCCCAGGTTAGAATTTACAGTGAAAATATGCATAAATTCCTAAGTGTTCTCACCAAGTGCATTTGTCAATCTCATTGGATTTCCTGGAATCTCCCAAACCTCACACTGAGCTGTGAAAAGACCTTTGCCAACAGCAGACATTGCCCTTCTTTGCAAGGTCAGTGATCCCTTTGCCTTTTTCTAAAGTTAAATCAATTTTAAAATCAAAACAAGCTGAATATGCTTTATTTTCCCCTTGATTTTTGAGCGACATTGTCATAAATGCATTAGGCTGCACTGTACAGAGGCCAACCACCACCAAGAGGTTTCATTTCACAGTCCTTTTGTGGTTCAGGGAACCACAGCAAGACCAGTCAAACTAAACTATATAGGAGCCTGTACCACAAGGGCAAACAAGATCCCTTAACAAACAGAACATGCATCAGTTCAAACAAATTAGAATTAATTATGTCTCATAATTATCAGGAAGGAAGAAGTAGGCTATAGCAGAGCAAGTTGAAAGCATGCAAATGTTAAGTCTATTTCACAGGTCAAATGTATATTTGTTTTAGCAGTGTTGTAGCTTAAAGGAATAGGGGACCCTATGCTAAACCAATCAGTCTGCCACCCATTATTTTATTCCTGCTAGTCCTGGAATATAAATTCAGATTCACACAGCCTCCTTTCTGTCTGTTCAGCCTCTGAAATTGTCTATAATATAGTCAGCATTCCACCTCTCCAATTGGAAAAGCTATTCATACCTTGAAGTTTTTTCTAACTTGAAAACATTTATTCAGTTCCCTAATTTTATGAAGAAGCAAGTGCTATATTATGAGCTTTAAAATATTCCAAGGTGCAGGCACAGTCTTAACCTCCCATACAGCTAATCATCATAAGAACCAGAATCTAGATGGTGGTGCTACTCTGTAACTTGCTTCCCATAATAGTCAACCAGTCCCAACCAGTTCTCGCATGTCAGTCAATGATTATGTTTGAATTCCAATGTCTACTCAGTGAAGGTGACACACTTCACCGAATCCACTACCTGTAGAAGACTGATTCTAGAGTATAACTTAAGGAAAGTTACTGCTTACATCTATACAAACTATGCACATAGCCTTTATGTTCTGTAAAGTATTTTGCAGACTTTCCTGTCTTCACAATAGCTTTGAAGTGGGTTTCCATTATTTCTGTTTAAAAGATGATCAGAGATTTACCACACACTATGGCAACTTTGGGTGATACTAGAAGTGCTAACTAGCAAGTGAATGAACTCTCTGTGCTCGCATTCTCTGTACAGTACAGTACTTGCACAGAGATGTGCAAGCTGTATGAGTGACCTCCAATTTTGCACAAGTTGCAGTGGAAGAGCAAAAACGCCAATGCAAGGAGCCTGTGAACTCACTTAATGCAGAGATGGGGACACAGCTCTCCCCCTCCCAGAAAATTGGCTGTGCTACCTGGAGTCCAAAAACATCCAGTGGGCCAGAGGTTCCTCATGCCTGACATAATTGTACAATCTGCCTGATTGTATTATCCAAAGACATTCTGAGTTTTTGACACAACTGAGACTTAAACTCCAGTCCAGAAGATCACAGTTCAGCAACCTATGTCAGGCAGAACCAACACGTTGTCCTCCAGGTGTTGAACTTCAGCTCCCATCATTCCTGGCCATTCGCCCCATACTGGCTGCAGCTGGAGGGAGATAGAATCCAGTAACATTGGAAAGGCATTATGTTGCCTACCATTCAGTCTGTGTACTGGACCGAACTGTGGTGAAGGGGCTATCCATCTCTTGACCACCCTGATTTGTGAGTTCAGCATGTTACACTTTGATCACAAAAATGACAGAGTCTAGTGACATCTTAGAGAAAACTTGATTCAGCATTTCATAAGCATTCCTGGGTAAATTATCCTACAGACTTAAAATACGTAAACAGTCTACCATGACTAGCACTTTGTGTGTCTGACGAGTCCGCAAAAGCTTATGCCACAATAAATCTGTTAGTCTTTAAGACACCACAAGACATCTCTGTGTGTGTGTGTGTGTGTGTGTGTGTGTGTGTGCTCTGTAACAGACAAACACAGCTATCATTTTCCAGGCTCAAGTTCTGGATTATGTGATCTGAAGCACATGTTTCAACTTCTGTCCTGTGCTCTCCTGACAACAACCAGTGTACTTTGCTTGAATAAGAGCAGTAAAATCACGTCTTCATTTGCTTAGAAAAACTCTACACAAAACTGAGGAGAGCATCACCAAACAGATCCTATTTGTGAGTGCACGGATGAAGTCTTTGGGCTTATCAAGAGGAAGAGAGAGAGAGAGAGAGAACAGAACACAAAAAGCTTCCTTTAAAAGACATTTTTAAAGGGCAACAATCATCTGGGATAACATACAAAAGAGGGAAACCCTACAGGAGGAAACAGCAAGTGGGTGAGAGGAAACTGCCTAGCTGTGTTTGTACAAAGTCTCTTTCAAGGCAAGCACTAATCCTTCAGCTACAGCGGGTTCCTAACCAAAGCTCTGCTGAATGATTCTCAGCGGAAGGGAACAGTTTACATTAAGTCAACAGTGCCCTAGACTTTAAAACACACACACACACACACACACACAAAACAAATGCTGTGCTGTCCCCGTTTCTTCTCAGCAGAGGCTTTTAGCCTAATCTAAGCAAGCCCATTAGCAGAAATTTGTAGAAGTTGAAAAACAAACGCGCCACAGTTTGCAAAAGCAAGAAAGCCCAGCAAGATTAAAATACATGCAAAGCGACCAGTAAATCTTCCCCCATGAAAGACAAAACAAATCTGTCTGCCACGGAGCATAAAAGAGCAGGGAGTCCTGGTGGGCAACAGAGACAGGCTTTGGGTTGTTAAGTAGGTGCCTTTTCTGGAGATGCCCTCCAAAATCCATTCCCTCAAAAGAAAGAAAGAAACTTCAGGGCAAAGTTTACAATCCTCTCCTGGGTTTTGTTTAGCTTCCAGACTGAGAGACGGATTTGCCTTTCTCAGGCAGCGCTCCCTGCCCCGCACACAAGCTGTCTACTGCGCGCTTTCTGCGCTCCTTCTCCCCGCACGTTGCGCGCGCGGGTGCGCAGATACCCAAACGCACGCGGGACAAAAGCAGTTGCTCCAGGCAGCGCCTCACTCACCTCCTGGCGCTGCTGCCTTTTGTGCATCCTTCGCCTTCCCCAGCCACTCCGGAGACTCCCATCGCGGGCTCCTTACCAAGAGAGACTCCCCCCCCCCGCCTCCTTCCTCAGCCCGACAGGATCCTCCTCCTGCTGCTGCTGCTGCTCCTATTCCTCCCCGCGCAGCCGAAGCCAGTCCCGCCCATTAGGGTATCCAAGCTCCAGCCGAAGAGCGCCGCCACACACACTCACACACACCCCTCCCGGCAACAATGGTTCGTTCCCTCCGGGATAACAGGGAGAAGGAATGATCGAAAGAGGAGGGGTGCGAGAGACGCGCGCAGAGTCAGGAAGAAAGAGGATTTTCCCGAGCACAGGAAAGCTAACGATCTGGGAGAAAGGGGGGGGGGGAAGGGGGATACTTCCAAATACTTTGCTCTGCATCTGATTGCACTTTGGCCCCTGAAGGTTTAGGGCCAGTGGCTGTCTCTCAGCCTATCCTACCTGGCAGGGTTGTTGAGAGGATAAAGCGGAGAGGGAACAACCACCTGTACTATCTTGAGCTCCTTGGAGAAAAGTTGGAATACAGATGTAATACGAATAATAAACTGCAGTGCTGGTCACACTTACCTAGGAAGGAGGCCCATTGAAATCAGTGGGATTTTCTTTTGAGTGGACATTTATTGGCTGTGGTTGTAAATCCATTACGTCTTTACAAGACATGGTTTGGAAAAGAAATTCAGGTTGGCCTTCTAGAATCCAGTTCTGGAGAAGAAAGCTTGTATTTGGAGAACAAGGTGAAATCTTCCCCTGCTGCTCTTCAGAAGTAGATTTCAGTGGCTGCCAATGCTGCAGTGACACCTACTTTAGGAAGAAGGAGAAGAAGAAGAGTTTGGATTTGATATCCCGCTTTATCACTACCCAAAGGAATCTCAAAGCGGCTAACATTCTCCTTTCCCTTCCTCCCCCACAACAAACACTCTGTGAGGTGAGTGGGGCTGAGAGACTTCAAAGAAGTGTGACTAGCCCAGCAGCTGCATGTGGAGGAGCGGAGACGCGAACCTGGTTCACCAGATTACAAGACTACCGCTCTTAACCACTACACCACACTGGCTCTCTCAGGACAGGATGGGGGCAGAAAGCCAAGGTGCCACTCAGCATTGCAGGGGGTTAGACTAGATGACCCTTGGGGTCCCTCCCAACTCTACAATCCAATGAAAGCAAGATGAACAGAAAGTCACCCAAAAGCAGCAGGGCTGGATTGACACTTTTTAAAAATAAGGGTTGGATCCAAACCTATTAATACTTGGAGAAGCCCAATTAAAATCAGTGGGGCTTAAATTAGTGGGGTTTACTTCCAAGAAAGTGTGCCTGCAGTCTCAAACACACTTAACCTGAACGAGACTGCAATTCTAACCCAAATTACCTGGGAGTAAGAATGCCCATTGGCATGGTTAGGCTTGCAGTGTAAATCTGAATCTGACCTCTTACCATCTAAAGAGGAAGGCCACATAAAAGCATTAGCTCTGGAGTGCAAAATTATGTCATTGCACTACTGGTGCCACACTTCCTACTCTCTCACTTGGCTGACTTGTAGGGCGCAAGTTTCTCACTGCTGCTGGAGAGCACATTGCAGATAGAGCCTTTGCAGGCCAAAGTCCTGGGTTGCTGCAATGCAATTCCCCCTTTCCAGGACTACTCCCGGTGACATCATGCTAGGAGCAATGTGCCTGGAGCGCTTTAGGGGAGCTGGTTGAGAAATCTCTTGTAAAACTTAAGCACAGATTTTCTGCAAAAGGGCAGGCTGTCGGGGAACAACAAATAGTTATTCATCATGAGTCAGCTTCCTATCTGTGACATCAGCAAGAAAAATAGGAGGAGAGCCAGAAAGAGGGGAGGGAAGGGAAAGGAATCTAGTCTCAGAAGACTCCCCCTTCTCCTCCTCCTGTCCAGAGCTTGGACTGGAGTCAGACTCGCAAGGAAAAGGATGTCTGCAGCCGGAATCTCTCAGGAATCCAGCTGTGTTTATTCACCCCTCTTGCACAGAGACTTGAGGACATTTCATAGGGGGACTGCTTAGCATCTACCCTTTGGACTGCTTAAGCAGCAACCCTTCAATAGCACATCCTTAGAAAAAAGATTGAGATAAGTTCGCCTCCTTGAAACTCTTGCTCTCTAAAGGAGCTCCGGAGAGCCATTTCGAATTGCTTGCAAAACGGTTACAGCAACCCCACAAAAAAAGAAGAGGGTTTGTTTTGGTCATGTGTGACCTTACACAGGAAACGCTGAGGGCCTTTTCTGTTTTGTCATTATTCATTTAGTTGGCCCAGACAATGTTGTGTTCAGTTCAACATAATCCTTTTAAGTCTGTGCCCACATTGGCCAGAGTTGCTCTATTACTAAGGCAAGAGGTTGCCCGTAGCTCTTGCTTCTGCTCCAGGCTGCTGCTTTATTGCTTTGGGTGCATTCTGCAACCTCTGGCTTTGACAAAATCCTTTTGTTTTCAGAAAAGTACCATCAGGGGTGGCGCCGTGGTTTAAACCACAGAGCCTAGGGCTTGCCGATCAGAAGGTCGGCAGTTCGAATCCCCACAACGGGGTGAGCTCCCGTTGCTCGGTCCCTGCTCCTGCCAACCTAGCAGTTCGAAAGCACGTCAAAGTGCAAGTAGATAAATAGGTACCGCTTCGGTGGGAAGGTAAACGGCGCTTCCGTGTGCTGCTCTGGTTCACCAGAGGTGGCTTAGTCATGCTGGCCACACGATCCGGAAGCTGTACACTGGCTCCCTCGGGCAATAAAGCGAGATGAGCACCGCAACCCCAAAGTTGTTTGCAACTGGACCTAACAGTCAGGGGTCCCTTTACCTTTACCATCACCGTAGATGCAGCTTTCCCACAAATTGTGCCCAAAGCGGCTCACTCACAACATATAAAATGAACAATAGCTTTAAAAAATAGAAACAATTATAAACAATCCTATCAATAAATAAAAAATCAATATATAGTTTAAACAGAGGAGAAAATGACACCAATACAAAAGTAGAATTGTTGCACAAAGGCACCACCATGGTTCAGATGATGTATCTGTAGCTTGGATCCAAGACTCCATCTTCAAACATCCATAGATTCCACCCCAACTTTCAACTAGGGCACTGTAGACACCCCATCCTGGCTCTCACCCAGAAAGTGGTCTTATGCCCAACATTATTGTGCCTCTTGCCCCACATGGTGGCCATCTGGCGTTTTGAACACAGCAACAGCATCAGCTCGAAATGCCTGCTTTGTCAAGGACAAATACACTCTCTTCCCTTCCTCTCTCCCCATTTCCCATTCTAGTCCACACACCAACATCTGCCATGCAAGCAATACTCTGATTACTGTTTATCAGAAGCCATTGAGTGCTGTGTGCAAAATGCAGAATCCAGCAAAGAGGTCCGGTAACTGCTGGGAAATTAGGTTTCATTTTCTGGTAAGTGTCTTGTAAATGGTGTCTAGTTGTTAGTTAGTGACTTGTTAATTCAAGATGATATTTCATGTGGCTACAAAACAACACGGTGTAGTACGGCAGTTTAAAACTAGTCATAAAATTCCTAATGTCTAGACAAAAGTTGAAAGAACCACAGTTATCATAATATTTACTGTAAATTATATAAATAAGATTATAAAAGATCCCTGACATGGAATGTTAACTGGCAAAAGCCCACATAGCTCGTTCTTTTATAACAATTCCACAGAGGCATACCTATTTAATATCCACAAGAACAAAACAAGTATTTATTCTTTTTTTAAAGCAACAACACCTCTAGTATATTTAAAAGTACTGTTGTTATATTGCTGAACAAAAAGAAATATTTTGTCATGCCCTTCTCTACTGCTTTGTTTCATCTTCTTAAAATAAAATAAAAGCGATACTCAGAAGGGCATAGGCTTTGGCTATTATGCAAATCCTGAAGCATCAGTAGTCTTGCCAGCTCTTAGAACTGCAGCGAAGAAACTAGGATGAAATTTGCCAGATTATGCGCAGTCCAAACTTTATTCTGTATACATGCCACATTTACAAAGGCATGTATAACTTCACTTGGGCTGCAGCACAGAGTAAGTCCCATTGAACACAATGCAGCTTACTTCTGAGTTCACATGTATAGGATTCTGATGTTAACACTCTTTGAAAACTGTGTGTGTGTGTTTCCCCCCTCAGAACTATTTTTAAAATGGCAGACCCATTAGCCAGCTGGCATTTCATCAGCATGGTAGCGATGATGACAGGACAATTGTGCTGAAGCCAAGCATGCCAGTGTCCATTCCATTTGATCCCCCCATCAACACAGAGTCATCATTCCTTGCTTACTTAACACGTTTAGTCTTCACTGAGCTGTGTTGGGTTTCCCCTTTAGTATTTTCCTCTCAAGAGATATTGGATTTCTGTCAATTTTGGGGCTCCTTCAAGCCAGCTGATACTTCCTCTTAAATCCTAGATGGCACCATTTTTTTACGTAAGGATCCATGTTCAAATTACGAATGTGCTACTAGCTTGTAGAGAGCCAGTGTGGTGTAGTGGTTAAGAGCGGTAGACTCGTAATCTGGGGAACCGGGTTCGCGTCTCCACTCCTCCACATGCAGCTGCTGGGTGACCTTGGGCTAGTCACACTTCTCTGAAGTCTCTCAGCCCCACTCACCTCACAGAGTGTTTGTTGTGGGGGAGGAAGGGAAAGGAGAATGTTAGCCGCTTTGAGACTCCTTCGGGTAGTGATAAAGTAGGATATCAAATCCAAACTCTTCTTCTTCTTCTTCTTCTTCTTCTTCTTCTTCTTCTTCTTCTTCTTCTAGGATTTGAGAGCGTTCGATATGCTTCACATATACTTTCATGGTGTGATGGTTACGACCTGGCAAGGCAAGCGCTGTGATTTAACCAACTTCAGTAAAGTTGAGTGAAGCCTTCGTGAAGACTGTTTACACCAGGATTCTTTGGGGGGGGGGAACCATAACTGTTTAAAGCAGCATAAGAAAAACACTTGCAACTCACTTTCCCTCTACAAATCTCAAGGTAGGAATTTCCTTCCCCGTTTTATCCTGTGGTATGCGTTAGGGTGAAAGGTAGTGACTAGCCCAATATCACCGAGTGATGGTTGAGTTGGGATTGAGATTTTTAGCTTGTAACTGTGGGTGATACTCAACTAAGTTTTACTCAGCAAAGACCCACTGAAATTAATAACATGACCTAACTTTGCAATGTTAATTTATGCCAATGGTATCCTCAGAGTAAACCTTAGTTAATAAGCACCCTGTGTAGTGTAACCTGCCCTGAGATCTCCAGTAATGAGGGATGGGCCATAAATGTGCCAAGCAAACAAATACATAAAATATTAAAATGATAGTGATCAACAATGAAATAGTGTGTGTGTGTGTGTGTAAAGAGGAGGGATGAAAAAGAGGGGTGTGAGAGAGAAAAGGAACACAGTAACTCATAACTTGAAACTGATTAAGTAGGCTACTGTATAAGCCAGTCTGCATCCACAACAAAATTGGTGAGTGTCTTTGTTGCTACAGCAATCGTATGTGTTTTCCATTCGCTTAAGCCGTTAAGAGCTTCCTGAAAATAGTCAAAACATTCCCTTAATCAGACTCCTGATTAATGTAAATGACCAACTACCTGATGCTAAACATGTTGACTCAGAAGAAAAATATGTCACTGACTAAGGATGTTTTTCTAAAAAAACTATTTAGAATAGTAGGTGATGTTCATTAGCACCAAGCACTGAAAGGCCATCATTCTACATTGTATCAGACACCAGTGGTTGTCCTTGCGTCTTGCCTAACTAGTAAGAGAAACCCTTTTGTCTGCATTGAATTTCTGATGTTTGGTGTTTTACAAGTTGCTTCTACTGGATGTAGCCACTTACAGTTGAGAAGGGGTGGAGTGTGGGGTCCTTGACATTTATAAAATACTTTCCTAGCATAACATTCCATTCTATGGGTGCAGCTGATTCAGATCTGTTCTGAATTCCTTAGGCTGGTCTGCAACTGTAAAATCAAGGATTATTTGGGGCCAAGGCTTACCCAGACTTTGCTCCAGAAGCCTTCGGCTTGGTTCATGTGAAATAACCAGGGGAAAAGCAGACCTTTGAGCTTGCGCAAAATGCCTTAAAGAAGAGTCTTAAAGTGTAAGAGGATCAGACCAAAGGCCTATAAAACGAAAGGCCAATAAAAATAAAATAAGATACAAACTCTAAAAACAATAGAACTATTCCTACAGATTCACATTTAATATGTCCAATTGTCCCCAAATAGCTAGTATTCCATCACCAACCACTTACTAGACATGGTTACGGCTCAATTTGAGACAATGCTTATCTTATCATCATTCATTCATTTTATATACTACCCTTCATTCAAACATCACTGAGCGGTTTACAATATAAAAGAACGTTATAATATTTGTTATGCATAAATATTGAATATATAAATAATGTGGTTGCAAAACATATTAGCCTGCTAGTCTCCAAACCTTCATTTCTGACCTTGAGGTACTTTTTTCCCTTCATCATCAAAACATAAATTTGAGACAATCCAAACAAAAGGGAACCTTTGCCAATGTTGACAAGTTTTTGGTGTGGTTTTTTAATATATAAGTGGACAGAGGCTGTTCCACAGAAATAAAAAATTTTTTCCCCTGTCTCCTAAACCAAATATTAAAACTATTCTAGGTAAGTGAAGGTGTTTTATAAGAGCTGTGCAAAAACACATACCCAAACTAGCCCACACAAAACCATATTAGACTGAAAAGGTGATTCATCAAGTCACGCGTCAACCTTTATTTAGAGTGTGCTGGCTGAAGGACTAAAGGATTTGGTAGAAGCCACACCTTGCCAGGGGGATTTACGATATGAGACCAGCACAAAAGATACAGTGGCAGAAAAAATTCCAGGCAGCTAGAGCTCCTCCTGAAACCCCTGTTCTCCTGGTATTAAGAACATAAAAGAGCCTGCTGGATCAGGTCAATGGCCCATCTAGTCCAGCATCCTGTTTCCCACTGTCCAACCAGATGCCTGTGTGAGACCTGCAAGCAGGATTCAAGCACAAGAGCACTCTCATCTCCTGTGGTTTCCAGCTCTTGGTATTTGCTTCGAACTTCTAACCTCTCCCTGGAAGTGACAAATAGGCAGTTAAAACTACTTCCCTTGACATGGCATCTATGGCTGAGTCTAGCACCTGGGCGGCAAGACAAATATTCCACAACATGTGTCTTTCATGTTTGCTGCTGCTGTGCGGCTCAGAGGTAAGAGCAGGTGTCACCAATATGGCACCTACAGCCAACGGTGCTCCTGCCAGGACCTTCAACAGTTCCCACAAAAGAGCTCAGGACATATTCCCTCAAAAATCTGCATTGCCCAAGAGACAGTCAACATAACTGCTGCTCCCTGTTGTAATATTTAGATTTCCCCCTTCCTTCCTTCACAAAACCGTAAATAAATATTTTAAGCAGAGAATCCTTGTTGACAAATGAATATAAATACTATCAAATTATTTGGAGAAGTTTATTTGTAGTAAAGTGAACCCAGCACACATTTTGTGACTGCAATACCATTTTTGTGTTGGGACCGTGTATTGAAAAGGGCATTGTTCAATGTGGGATAAGCTCCAACATTGAGAAAAACAGTGGGTTATTTTATTTGCTTTCCTTCCCTCTTTCTGCTCTATTTTCTGCTAGTTCATGTGAATATTTTAAGGCCACTTAATTCTCCACACCCATAATAAAATGAACGAACAAAGCATGACCATTTCACAGCAACGGCCTTACACGGAACCAGCCTTGAATGCAAAAATACTCCCATGTGTTGTTGAACCCACAACTCACCTCTAAAACTTATCCATGTGCAATGCTCGAAAAATATCTGGATGTATTTCACACCAATTTACATTTCAGAAAGTATTAAAAACAAAAAACAAAATTGGTGGTGTCTGCAGCCTTGCACGTAAGTCTGCAACTGCAAATGTTACCATTACTGCCCCTTGCGGGAGCAAGTTCCATAGTTTTATGTGCTGTGTGAATAACCACTTTCTTTTACCTTTCTTGACTCTTCCAACATTCAGCATCACTGGATGTCGACGATTCCTAGTATTATGAGAGAGGGAGTCATTTTCTCTCTCTTCACTTTCTCCTATAGGGGTGTGGTTTTTTGGGGGGGGAAATTGGCTCCAGAAATTTCCTTCAGATCCGCTACATGACATAAATCCTATGCCAGAGACCTCGTGTGGGCCCAGTAAAAAGCTATGTGGCATATCAACATGCAAGGATAGGGTATATCCTTCCTTTACTATCAGTTCCTAGGAGCCAGAAGCACTTCTGCATTTGTAAACCTTTTAGGTCGGCTCATGTCTACGCATAACATATGAGATTAAAAGTAATGGTGCAATGGGTAATGCAATGGTGATGAAAAGTGGGTGAGCAGGAACTGAGGCAGTCACGCTGTCACCAACAACAGGTGACAATTAAACTCAGCAACAGCTGGCTACTGCCTCAAACGTCAGCTCTAGCATCTGCGCAAAACCCTAATCCCAGAACAATAATGTGCACACAGACTATGACCATTAGACTTTTTGCTGGGTCACAATCCCACGAAAACATGATACATCAACTACACTGTGTACTGAATTAAATGGGTTTCTCCACAAATGAGTGTGCCTAAGACATAAGCACCCGGGACGCTGGTTAAACCACAGAGCCTAGGGATTGCCGATCAGAAGGTCGGCGGTTTGAATCCCCGCGACGGGGTGAGCTCCTGTTGCTCGGTCTCTGATCCTGCCAACCTAGCAGTTCAAAAGCATGTCAAAGTGCAAGTAGATAAATAGGTACCGCTCCGGCGGGAAGGTAAATGGCGTTTCTGTGCGCTGCTCTGGTTCGCCAGAAGCGGCTTTGTCATGCTGGCCACATGACCTGGAAGCTGTACGCTGGCTCCCTCGGCCATTAATGCGAGATGAGCGCTGCAACCCCAGAGTTGGACACGACTGGACCTAATGGCCAGGGGCCCCTTTACTTTTACCTTTAAGACATAAGTCTTAGGCTTCATCTCTATCATGCTTTGGAGATGGCTCTGGGTTGAACAGTTCTGACCCAGATACGAGGAGTGAAGTGAGATTGCCTGCCCTTTCCATCCACCTGGAGTACCTGCATTGTTTGCAGTGTTCCAATATGCCAACACAGTGCTAATCCTTCTTCAGAGAAATTCAGAGAATTGAAGCTTAAACATTTAGGTGTGCTGTCTCTCTTCTTTTTATGCCATTGCCCTGAAGAAGGACCAACCAGTGGGGTCCAAAAATGCATCAGAATAATAAACCTCTTGTCTAGCTTTTCGCTCTTGTAAGTGGTAAGTAAACCATTCTTTAAAGAATTTAAAAGAATTAATTGGAATACAGCGCTGGCCCACGGTTCTTCACCTTTTTGGAAGAAAGAACAATTCCATCCTTTTTCTCACACATTTTTAATCAACTTCCCCCCACCTGTTTGCGAGAGAACATATGGTTTCAATCATGTCATGTTATCCTATAGCCAAGATTCTTATATGCTGACGCACAGAAAGAGAAAATAGCACATATGCTTTAAATTACATTTAGTTTTACATAAGTAGAACATTAATGCACATTGCTGTTTTTCAATTTATCAGTTCAAGATTAAGGGCCTTTTCACATAATCAGGTTTATGGCATATTAAGTGCACATTTGTTTCTCATTTATTGTGTGCAGACTCCTCACATCTTTCTTGCTGCACTTCTGTTGTGGAGCATTTTTGAAGCCCACAAAGAGCCAGTATGTGAGGCAGTATAAGGGCATGAACAAGGAAGACTTTAGTTCTTGCCCATAAAGCTCACTGGTTAACTGTGCACCAATCATGATCTTTCAGGATAACTACATCATAGAGTTCTGAGGATGATGAAATGGGATGTTTGCCATCTTACACTCCTCTCTAGGCAGCACCATCATTTCTATGGCTATTTGAACACTTTGTTTTGATGTTGATATTGTTTTGTATTTATTTAATCATAGTTCTTAGCTATTACGGTACTCAATTTTTAAAAAAGAATCTCATGGATGAAAGTACGGTTTAACAGAATATTTAAAAATAATGTTTCACGTTTATATGTATGAAAGTTAAGGAAATTTTCACAAGTTACTAATCCAGTTAGATTGGGGGGGGAAATACCAAGAACATACTATTATGAGTTTCTAATTCTTGAATCCAGCACAGATTCAATTCCTGGAACCACCAAGAACCCCTCCATCACAGGTTCCAGTTATATATATGTGTGTGTGTAAATAAACCATATATCCTAAAGACACCACATTCTCTGCTGTCCCTCAATCCAAAGGAAACATGAACATTAGGTAAGCGTACCTGGAACCCCTGAAATCTCACACCGCTCGGAGATAGGGATGGTGAGCAACAATACAGACCACTGTTGTAGATGCATCATGCCAGGAGCTAATGTAATTCATATTATGTGGCACACACTAATATTCAAGTAATCTGGGATTTACTTATATCAGAAATGGTGATGGTGATGAGGATGAGGATGAGGATGACATCAGCAGCAGCAATAAATACTGGCTTACCATCGTCAAGAAGATCCAGGGTGAATGGAAATGATAACTTATTTGTTAACAGCTCCCAGAATGTTAATATGCCAAAACTAGGAAAATGTCACATGTCTTCCTCTAGATTACAGTGGTACTCGGGATAAGAACTTAATTCATTCCAGAGGTCCATTCTTAACCTGAAACTGTTCTTAACCTGAGGTACCACTTTAGCTAATGGGGTCTCCCGCTGCCGCCGGCACTCGATTTCTGTTCTCATCCTGAGGTAAAGTTCTTAACCCGAGGTACTATTTATGGGTTAGCGGAGTCTGTAACCCAAAGTGTTTGTAACCCGAGGTGTTTGTAACTTGAGGTACCACTGTATTGACTAGTTAAAAGTCTGGGAGATTTGCATGTACTGAAAATCGGAGTCTGTTTATTCAGGACTGGAACAATTAAGTAAAAGATTCGGCTAGGAATGTGTGGCCAAAATTTCATTTGGTTTGCATTTAAAGGAGAACGTAACCAATTCACACATTCAAAACCAATATGCAAACTTAAATAATGTTGAAATTCGCATTTCTCTGAATTTTGCAATGCATTTCCCCAGCCATGTATTATGTACAAAAATGCATATGCAAGGGTAGTGTGCTACCTGCTGTCTCACCATTGTGTGATCCTTTAGTTTAAGTTTTATGTTAGTCTTCAGCTCTTCGGAGGTTTTTGCAGTTTGGAAAGTGATGGGGAAATGCATTGAAAAGTTTGTGCCAAATGAACATTTCATGGGAAGATGTGTAAACGCCTCACAAGCAAATCCGGGCAGATGCAGGGTGCACTCTCATATAACCTCCCTGTAAACAAATCAGAATGAACACTCAGTAAAGATCAGACATAGTCTAATCACTGCATAGGCTTTATGCCAGAAAATCAGAATGGATGTTGAATAAACATGCAGGAGCCCGCAGTTCACATCCTACCACCGACTTGGAAGTCTCTGACTTCAGCTCGTTTTGGATATGCAAAAGACATAATTTAAATATTTGCTGCAGCAGATACAAAGGTTGTGAGAAACATCTAAAAATGACCACAATGCAACATGAATTTCACTCAAACCTATTTGGAGTACAGATAGGGTATAAATACCTGAAATCTCTTGAAGAAATTCTCTATCACTACCACGTCTGGATTTAATCTTTGGTTGTCTGCTTTAAATTTGTCTTCGATGCAATTGCAATATTGCAATTGGGCCTGACAGTAACCAGAAATTGGATAGATACGTTATTTTTCTTTTAACAATTTTCTTTTGGGGGTTCCGAAACTGCAATTGATGTCCTGGAACTACAGACAACTCTATGTGCAGAGAAAGGGCATCTTGGGTAAGTTTATTTAGGTCAGCAGAATGCTTTCTGATCTGACTGAGGAAACTGGGTAGCACACCTCAGTGAAGAAACATCTGAGGCCCTAGTTTTGCAGCCTCTTTGCTGCTAAGAAAGACATATTTGGGGCTTCTTTTTAAAAGAACCCCCCTCAAATTGCAGTTATTTACTTACCGTATGTTCTTTATGTCATTACTCACTCTTTGATTTTGTGGTTGTTTTGTAATTACCCATCTTTGTAATTACCCATCTTAAGACAGCATCTTAAAAAGCAAAGACATCACCTTGCCGACAAAGGTCCGTATAGTTAAAGCTATGGTTTTCCCAGTAGTAATGTATGGAAGTGAGAGCTGGACCATAAAGAAGGCTGATCGCCGAAGAATTGATGCTTTTGAATTATGGTGCTGGAGGAGACCCTTGAGAGTCCCATGGACTGCAAGAAGATCAAACCTATCCATTCTCAAAGAAATCAGCCCTGAGTGCTCACTAGAAGGACAGATCCTGAAGTTGAGGCTCCAGTACTTTGGCCACCTCATGAGAAGAGAAGACTCCCTGGAAAAGATCCTGATGTTGGGAAAGATGGAGGGCACAAGGAGAAGGAGACGACAGAGGATGAGGTTGGACAGTGTTCTCGAAGCTACTAACATGAGTTTGGCCAAACTGCGAGAGGCAGTGAAGGATAGGCGTGCCTGGCGTGGTCTGGTCCATGGGGTCACGAAGAGTCGGACACGACTGAACAACAACAAAACCAGCCCTACAGGGCAGATGCTGGTAGGAGCTTATATATAAAAACTCAACAGAACTTGCTGGTCTAGGGCCACACGAAAACTTGCCAGCAGGAGATGGAATTAAAACACAACATCATGCAAGTGACAGCAGAACAACACTACCACTGATTCCTTTTTCAAACCTGAGCACAATCGTAGACTGTCCACCACAAAAAACCCAAAAGATTATAGCTATTCCCAGTGTCTTTCCCCCCTTAAACACACCCACACCCTACATTTAAAGCACTTACCGGTAGCTTCTCCTAAAGAATCTGAGAGTTGTAGTTTACATCTTACAGAACTACAATTCCCAGTGCCCTTAATAAACCACAGTCTCCAAGATTATAATAACAATAATTGTCATCACAATAATACTTAGCATTTAAATAGCAAGTCAAGCCAGGGACAGGCTCACAGTGGCAAAGTGAAATGGATGCATGTTTCTCACATTTCTGTGGTGTGTGCACATGCATAGATATGTTGCAAATGTGAACATATTTATATCAGGGCCAATATCAGGACTAGGGCCACATCTCGCACTGTATGTGTGCTTAAGAGGAACAGCATAAAGGTCTGAAATGAGCTAATCTCTTTACCCCGTAATATGCTGTGGTAAATGTCCCATGCTAGTCCGATAATGTGAATTGTCCTTTGTGTAGAGAGACCACAGAAATGGGAAATAATTGTATACATTCCCTCCCCCTTCCAAAAACCATACTGTTGATTTTTAAAATAAAAGTCACTTCTTTATGAACTTGTTTATGAAAAAAAGAATGTATTTCAAACTGATTCCCCCAAACACCAGTCCAGCTTTGTCAAACATTTCCTAAAGCTGAAGAGGGCTGTCTCGTCTCTCTCTCTCTCTCAACATATGGAGTATTGTAAATTAAAAAAATGTAACAAACAAACAATATTTATATTTATCTAAAGTTCTACAAGAAAAAATAGACCCAGATACAATCCTGGACCACAGTGGAGGCAGCCTTTCAATGACCCAGTTGGCATGACAAACTTGTTGGCGTTTCTGAAACTTGGAACACACATTTGGCAGGAATTCTGGAGTTTTTCCATTCAAAATAAAGACAGAATCTTGTTGAGATACTGTTGCCAGTGCTTTTTAAATTTATTTTTTAACATGAAGAAGGCAGTTACCATGTCATTAAGTAAAGTATTCCTCTACACGAAGAGGTATTAAGGCTGCAATCTCATATCCACTTACCTGGGAGGATACATTTACAGGATTGCTCCAAAAATACAGAGTTCTCTATCACAAGCATTGTTCTTCAGGCAGCTATTAGATTATTTAACCATGTGGGATGCCTGGTGACACAGTTACTTCTATAAAGAACACGCAACAGTTTACATTGTGGGTGCCCATTGCGGGAACGAGCGCGGTGCTACAGTTCCCAGGGAACTTGCTGGCAAACAGGGGCTGGCCTGCCTCTCATTGTTATTGTTTGGAGGTTCATGCCCAGCCTCAGTAGTCAAGTTTCATTGCTGGGAGGTGGGGCCAGTCCCACTTATATATAGGGGGTGGAGCTGACAGTAGCCGGGAAGTCAGCTAAGGAGATTCACCCACCCTACCCTGCCTCAGTTTAATGTTTTCTTGTTTGCAGGTTAACTTTTTCTTCCTGTTTAGTGGGTGCTGCTACGGTCTTTGTCTGGTTGCTGTTGAAGGACTGGGAAGAAATTTTCCTGCGTTGACAGGTTTTGTCTTCCCCGTAGCAATTTGTTACAACTTTGGCGGTATATGGCCTTGGGTGGAATCCTTTATAGTCTTTTCTTCCCTATAATGGGGGGCGGGGCGTGAAGTGGTGACTCACCCCCCTGCAGCGGCGATTCCAGGGTCCCCTCTTAAAAGGGGTTATATAATGGGTGTCACTGGCCATAGATTGAAAGGTTGTCAGTCCCCTGTGTGTGGGGATATGGGCTTGGCTGCCTGCTACACATATGTCTCGCAGCGCACCCCCCTATCCCATTTACCGTGACGTGCCCCAGTTCCCCCCGCTGGGGGGCTGGGAGGGATACCCCCAAGGCCTAAGCCAAGGTCTTCCTACATTCGGAAGTTTAATAAAGTTGTGGCCTAATTTTCATTCCATAACACTTTGCCAGAGTCTTTATTTCTTTTCTTATGATCCCTGGGGGCTGGGGCTGTCGTGGCCTGGTCATGCAATCACTTTGCAGTCATGTACAAGATTTGTTCTGCAAATTTTGCATCCACACAGTCGCACACTAAGTCCTGTGTGCTTATCCAGAATTAATACTTCTCCACCCGCCCCCACCATTGCTCTAATGTTTAGCTTCTCTGCAGTGGGAAACCCAATCCTGATTGGCCAGGGTTCAAAATCACAGAGGAAGTCTCCAGTCACCGTGAAGGCCCCCCACTGCTGATGTACAGTGGTACCTTGGTTCTCAAACATCTTAATTCTCAAACGCCGAAAACCTGGAGGTAAGTGTTCCAGTTTTTGAACGTTTTTCAGAAGCCGAACATCTGATGCAGTTGTCGGCTATTGTTTCCGGGGTGCCTGCACCAATCAAAAGCTGCGCCTTGTTTTTTGAACATTTCGGAAGTCAAACGAACTTCTGGAACGGATTGAGTTTGGCGCTTTTGTTTTTGCTATTTATTTTGCGTTTTTGTTTTTGAGGCTTTTCCGGTTAATTTGTTTTTGTGACTGTGTGGAACCCAGTTCAGCTACTGATTGATTGACTGATTGATTGATTGATTGATTGTGTGACTGTGGAAATGGATAAATGCCCCCCCCCATCCAAACGATGACTATCATCAGTGCACGTAAGAAAAATAAATAAATTATAATTTTTATAATCTACAATTCTGTCTTATCTATTTTATAGTACAGTACATTGATTATTGCTTTCAGTTTATGGATCAATAGTCTCGTTAGATAGTAAAATTCATGTTAAATTGCTGTTTTAGGGGTTGTTTTTAAAAGTCTGGAATGGATAACTCTGTTTTGCATTACTTTCTATGGGAAAGCGCACCTTGGTTTTGGAACGCTTTGGTTTTGGAACAGACTTCTGGAATGGATTAAGTTTGAGAACAAAGGTACCACTGTAATGCTGAACCTGATGACAGCAACAGGGGCAGGAGGCGGAGCATAGCCTTGGGGGAGGAGCTAAATGCACTGTGTCAAAATCTCTGCCAACACCTTTCCACACAAACAGTACAAGAGGAGATTAAATGGGCACAAGATATTGGTAAAAATATAATGTATGATCAGTGGGAAAGATTATAGCAAAAGGATATGAAATTTACGATGTGTTATAAATTAAAAGAAATTTTTTTAAAGGTCCAACATAGATAGTATATAATGCCCGAAATAATTGCTAAAATGAATAAAAATTGTAGTAATATTTGTTGCAGATGTAATTTGGCTATAGGCACCCTATTTCACATTTGGTGGAACTGTCCAGATATTAAACAATTCTGGGAGCTAATTTATAATGAAATGAAAAAAATGTTCAGATATTCATTTAAAAAAGCACCAGAGGGTTTTCTGGTGGGTATTGTGCCTGAAAATCTAAAAGAAGTAGATAGGGTGCTCTATCTATATACAACGGTAGCCACAAGGCTGCTTGTTGTGAAAAACTGGAAAGGTACTGAAATTCCGACAAAAACAGAATGGCTTGCCAAATTAATAGAGTGCCATAATGTGATTAAGATAATGGGGAATATTGGAGGGATCTCAAAGGACAGGTTGGAAAAGGAATGGAATGCCTTTAGGGGATATATACAAAATTATATTGAAAGACCTGAACTCCTATCAGAATGAAACAAGTTCCATGAGAAAAATAAGCTAGAAGGAGAAAAGAAGGAATTCAAAATATTAGTATTGAAAATAATAGTATAATTAAAAGTATATAAGAGAAATGATAGAATACAGAAGATATTGCAGCTGAGAAGATTGGAAGCCCAGCACTGGGTGAGGTGGGGGGTGGTGGCAGGGTGGTAGAGGGGTGAGAAGGAATGTAAAATGTTATTTATAGGCATAACCAATTATTTTCTATACAATGTATGGGGGAATGTAAGTGTGTATGTATATTTGTAGATTTGTATGTGTCTATTAGTATGTTTTAATATTAATTTTTTTCAATAATAATAAAAATTAAGGTGTCAGCAGAAGGTCAGCAGTTCGAATCCCCGCAATGGGGTGAGCGCCCGTTGTTCGGTCCCAGCTCCTGCCAACCTAGCAATTCAAAAGCACGTCAAAGTGCAAGTAGATAAATAGGTACTGCTCCGGCGGGAAGGTAAACGGCATTTCCATGAGCTGCTCTGGTTCGCCAGAAGCAGCTTAGTCATGCTGGCCACATGACCTGGAAGCTTTACGCTGGCTCCCTTGGCTTATAGAGCGAGATGAGCGCCGCAACCCCAGAGTCGTCTGCGATTGGACCTAACGTTCAGGGTCCCTTTACCTTTACCTAATGCAATTACAAAATTCCAAAATCACTTGATTTTGTGTGTGCAGATATATATACCTGCATGAGCATATGATAGCCATAACATTTCTGCTACTTTCTTTAAGACATACTTACCTAGGTAAAATGTGTACCAAAACCTGATTAGACTTTTAAAGCCAAAATTGAAATGGCATATGCTTGGTGCTGAATTCCAAACAAAATGGGGTCATGTTGAATTTATATAAACTGGAAACTTGGCCTCGGTGAAAGCGTCGAAAGAATAACTGACAGGTTCACATGCAGATTTTCTCAATTTCTTCCTATGGTACGATGACAGCACTCAAGTCAAAAGTGAATTGGCAACAGCTCCAGGCAATTTATTCTACATTGGCCAAGGCAGATCTTGGAACGCTGCAAGGCAAGTACGGCTTCCAAAGTTTCTGTTTCTCAGCAGAGAAACTCATATTTCAAATCTACACACGCACAAAAACATGAAAGTAAAAGATATCACCTTCTACAGTTGGCAGTGACTGAAAAAAAAAACCTGTGAGTTTTGCCCCGTTAATAGGGATTTGTTATACTGTCTTTTTCACTTTGGGAAGGAAGTCTGTAGCTCAGTGACATAGCACTCGATTTGCATGAAAAAAAGTTCTAGCATTAGTTCTTGGCATCTCCAGGTACGACAAGGGAAAATTCCGTGTCTGGAACCCTGGAGAGCCATTGCCATTAATTGACAATCCTGAGCTGAATGCAAGGCTTTTTTTCAGACGGAGCTCACCAGAGCTCAGCACTTCTCAGTTGGAAGCTGTTGCGATTCTAAGAGAGCAAGGGAAAAGTTCATGGTGAGCTCTGGCACCTCTTTTTCTAGAAAAAGGGCACTGGCTAAATGGACCAATGGTCAGAGTTTGCTGTGACTTTTAATTTTATGATTTTCAATAACAGTCTGTGAAATGATGCCTTAATCAGTTTCTGGAGTCACTGATTGAGCTGCCAGGTTTGGGTATTAATACTGAATGTCAACTGAGAGGTTTTTTTTAAATATGACCAATATTTTATGCTATGATGAATAACAAATTTGCAAAGAACAGTGAGTTATGGCATTAAGGCCCCCAAATTCTGTACATCTAAATTTTGTCCATTAGAGAAGGTGGGGCGTGCTTATTTCTATGCGTGTTACAATATTACAAACCATATTGAGTTCATAGAATCATAGACTTGTAGAGTTTGAAGGGACCACGAGGGTCATCTAATCCAACCCCTTGCAAGGCAGGAAACTTTTGCCCAATGTGGGGCTTAAACCCATGACCTTGAGATTAAGAGTCTCATGCTCTACCAACTGAGCTATCTTACTTCCATTCAATCTGATTTGTTTGCAGAGAGGTTAGAAAATGTTGCTTCCAGCAAAAGTTATCATACACTTTTCTGTGCATTTCCCATTATTTGAATTATCTCAAAAGCTCAGGCAGGGGGTGAAAGTTGCAGCGGGGTGTGTTTGGCTTAGTTGTGCAATAACTCCAAAGCAGCTTTAATTGAACAACCTGAGTTTGCAGATGTATGACTGAACCCCATCTCCAAATAGCGGTGGTCTGGAAGCATCCCTGCTGTTTGAGTTAACAGATTTTTAAACTGCACACAAAAAATGTCCCAGAGGCGTGCCAGTTCTTTTGTGTAGTATGTGAACTCTATTTAAGGTGTTGTTTGTACCGGGTGGTGCTGTGGGTTAAACCACAGAGCCCAGGGCTTGATGATCAGAAGGTCCGTGGTTCGAATCCCTGCCACGGGGTGAGCTCCCATTGCTCGGTCCCAGCTCCTGCCCACCTAGCAGTTTGAAAGCACGTCAAAGTGCAAGTAGATAAATAGGTACTGCTCCAGCGGGAAGGTAAACAGCGTTTCTGTGTGCTGCTCTGGTTCACCAGAAGCTGCTTTGTCATGCTGGCCACATGACCCGGAAGCTGTACGCCGGCTCCCTCGGCCATTAATGTGAGATGAGCGCCGCAACCCCAGAGTCGGACACGACTGGACCTAATGGTCAGGGGTCCCTTTACCTTTACCTTTGTACATAAAGGGAAAGATGCCAGCTTTCTCATCAGTTCTGGTTTGATCTGCTACTTTCTGTATTAATGCCTCTCACATCAGGGCTTTTTTCTTTATCATCTACAGTTGTCACACTCGGCTCTGCTCAAAACAAGCTGAGATTCAAAGAGCAATCATGGAACAAGTAATAAGACCTTCCCTGAGATATACGATACACATGACTTTCTTGGGTTACCGGCATTGGACTGCATTGTAGCCCAATAGTTTACAGGAAGGTAGAAATAAAGCCAATGTCGTTATTCATATATGCACCAATACTTTTAGCTCATCTCTTGATGGCAGAAACTTCTGAAGGGGATTCTGAAGAAGTCATCACTTTGGGAAGGGGGCATTTGAATCATTGCATGTCTTCAGTACAAAGCTTCATATTTGGGTGGTGAAAACCCTTTCCAGGAAGTGACCGCTTCACTCTCTCTCACAAAAAGACTTGGGAATGTGACAAAGGGAAGGACGAACTGTTGAACTGGAGAGGTGGTGTGATCAGAACTTCAAAGGGGAGGCAGGCACATCCTGCTCATAAACCGAAGCTTTAAACAGCCTTTTAAAGACATATATCTCTGCCCCCGACTCCTGATTCCTAACATTGTTTTCTTTTTTCTGCCCTGCTCAGTTTTATCTGACACATATAGCTTTTACCTGTTTTCTTTTAGCTTTAAAAGGATACTTATTTGAATATTGTTTTTGTTGTTTTATATGAATTTACTGGTATATTGATTTCCCCAATTGTATTTTATGAGACAAATAAATGAAATAGTCACATATAGGTAAAAAAGTAAAGGTGAAGGACCCCTGGACGGTCAACTCCAGTCAAAGGCGACTATGGGGTTGTAGCGCTCATCTCACTTTCAGGCCGAGGGAGCTGGCGTTTGTCCACAGACAGCTTTACGGGTCATGTGGCCAGCATGAATAAACCACTTCTGGTGCAACGGAACTCCGTGACAGAAACCAGAACGCACAGAAACGCTGTTTACCTTACCGCCGCAGTGGTACCTATTTATCTACTTGCACTGGCATGCTTTCAAACTGCTAGGTTGGCAGGAGCTGGGACAGAGCAACGGGAGCTCACCCCGTTGGTGGGATTTGAACCACCGATCTTCTGATTGGCAACTCAAGAGGCTCAGTGATTTAGACCACGGCACCACCTGCGTCACATGTATAAGGCCCTGACCTGAACTGAGGTCATGAAGACAATGAGTATGGCTGCACACGTTTCTCTGTGATGAGGTCTTGAGACTTACTTCTGAGTAAACAGGATGCTGGGCTAGATAGTCCAATCCAGTAGGGCTCTTAATCTGTGATTATGCCTCACATAGTCCAAGTGTGCAAAAATCCTGAGTTGCAAAGTAAGCAGTTGGTTGCCAGATCGAGGTCTGGCTTTATATTTTTAAAACTGGGACTTTTAGTTCAGTAGTATTTCGGTTCCTTGTTTTATATTGTGATGGCTTACAGTTGCTTATAAACAGTACATCTGAACTGACTGAACTGAACTGCTTCATTGACAGTACTTTCCCAGGGGAATAAGGTGCTATTTATAAAGTTTATAAAACGTGAAGGGAAATCCGGTTCACGCAATGAAGAGAAACTTCACTTCTGGCATGAGGTCAGCGCCTCTATAATTAACATTTCACAAACCCGCAAGCTTGGAGCACCTTCAGGAAACACATTTTTAGCATGGGAAGAATATTGATCCACGTGGTTATTTAAATTGGGTGCTCTGTTTCCTGCTGAGTGCTCAGCCACCTACTTCCGAGACACAGGTGAGGAAAGCAAGAAATAAAAAGAATTTCATTGAGATCTATATCTGCAATCATAATTGCTGTTTAAACAGCAATCACAGCTTATATACAAGAGGGCAATCAAAGCGCTCTTTCATTGCAAAGAATCAATGAGCATATAAAGTACATTTTATACATGTACTACTAAATGCAATACTAAAAACAGGAAGTCTTCCAGCCGTTTTGTATTTACTACCATTACAAAATGCACACAAATGGGGAGGTGTGAGGTCTTTTTTGGGGGGTGCAAACAAGAAACAATTAGACTATTTTAAATGGCCTGGATCCTAAGATCTCTTGAACACCATCAAGTTTCTTTGAATGTTATACTTTTTATGTTTCACTTTCTTCAGTAATGTTTCACACTGGATTGTTTTATTTGATGTTTTAATTTGATGTAGGCTGTAAACTGCTTTGAGATTTTTTTTCTTTAAAATATAAAACGGTATAGAAATGAATGAATAATATTAGTAAGAGTAATCAGACAGCAAGTTTCTCTTTTATACAGGAATGCTTAATCCATATCTGATTGGAACATTCTTCCAACTTCCAGCATTCTCTGGTATCAGATACCATTTGCAGAAAAGGTCAAAACACAGCAATAAAGTGTACAGATGTCTTGCGGTTTTAAATAACTACTGCCAGAGTTATTGAGCCCCACTGGGCCACAAAATGTTTCTTATTTTACTCTGTTAATTCAAGGCCCCTTGCTGCATAGTTAGAGGGGGTAACTTTAAAAGATAGATTATTCATGGACGTATGTGTCTTTCCTTAACAAGAGGCACACAAGACTCTGCAGATGTAACCACAAAAGTTATAAAATGATCAGAACAAAGTGAAGGGATGTAGAACATGGATTTCTAAAAGGTTTTCCTGGCGAGATGTCTGTGGGGGACGGGGAGAGAGGGAGAGACTTTGATCATGTTGCAATTTAGCAGGATATAATGTCTTTGATCTAAGAAGTTTAATATTCCTTGAATACTGGATTAAGACAATATTATTAACTAAAAACAAAACAAAAAACTTTGGGCTTCTTACATGCACACTCATCTTGTTGCTTGCCAGTCTCCCTCTCTTTTTCTCATTTCTTCTTTTCACTGTTTTTCCACTCCAGGGTGAATTTATTCCAATCACCAGACAATAATAACTAGACTTTCTCATTTGTGGCATAGACCTTAAGCCTATTAAAGTTGTTTGGCCACAGGCTATACACATGTCTTTCTTTCTGCCTCTGTAACCCAACTGGCTTGAAATAAAGGAACTAGAGTAAATTCAAAGCTAATAAGTCATGTTACCAAACTGCACACACACACACCACCTCATCCTTAAAGGGCAGAACCATGGAGAAACAGAACAAATGACCTGGACAGAAGTTGCAGATAGAAGCTGCTTTGGGGGGAAACACTTCAAAACACAATGCTCAAAATGTCAGCATCCTCCATGGTTCTATGTTGTGAAGAGTCTGTTGCACCAATACAACAGCTCTACCTGTAGATTGGTGCTTTTCATACAAAAGGTTCTGGATCCAATACCTGGCATCTCCAGAGAGAGCAAGGAGGAAAGACTCTTGTCTGAAACCCTGAGAGCAGCTGCTAGTTTGTGTCAACCATATTGAAATGGATCAATAGCCTAATTTGGTGTGAGGCAGCTTCCTGTACTCCTAAGGCCATAGAAATATTGCTCTGAGCCATTTGGGTTCTTGTTTGACTGCTACCTGATTGCTGGGCCTGCGGATTTAGGTCAGAGAATTTTGCTAGAATAATGGTTTGATTTCTCCATTTAAGGTCGAATGAGATGGATGTCATGGTGGAGAATGGCTTTCACTGTTAGACAAGCTTGACTCTTCTCCTTAGGGATTCCACCCACTTCTCCCACAAACACTACACTGTTGTTCCTCAAACATTCAGCTACATTACTTAAGCGTGCACTGCTCGGAATATGTACATATTAAATGTGCTTTCCAAATAAGAGTCACTCTACTTAGAATTGCTATGCTCGGCCGCTGCTTTTAATAAAACAAAGCCAAACCATTAAGGAAACAGAAATCAAAACTAAAAGGTCCATTGTTTGCCTGACTGAATGTAAGCATCCCTTGGGAAGAGGAGTGCATGTTAGAGAAATCCAGCTGTTTCAGTCTGCATGGCGTCAAACTGAAATAAAACGTGTGTGCATTGTAAGGTTATTCAAAGAGACACAGAGTAGAGATACTGACGTTTGCCACCAGTCGGGGGAACAAGGACCATTGGGAGTCTGTGCATCCTGCCTCCCAGGAAGAACACCATGGCAAAGCGAAGATCAACCTGGCCCAAGTGTTGGTTAGAGATGCAGCAGCTGCAGAGCTCTTCCTTGCCCCCCACAACACTCTGCTCCCAACTACCCATTGTCCTCAGCCTGCAAAACAGAGAGAGAAGATGTTCTGGCCCAATCCATCAGGGAAAGGACTGATAGCTGCTGGGAGTGCATATGTATGAGAGAGGCTTTTTTCAGGGAGGGTGTGTGTGTGTAAAAATAACCTGTTGTTTCTAAGTCACATTGAGAATGATTTGATTGGAAGGTATAGTATAAATCTTTAATATATATATATGCACACACACACACACACACATTATGGCTTTTGCCACGTATCTTTGGGAAGCCACAGTTGGTGATACATAAGAAGAGAGGAAGCTAACAACAGCAGATGATGATGATGATTGGGAACTGAATAAAACTCAATAATAATTGAAATTAATGCACCTAAGTTAGTTGCATCCATTCACTTCAATAGGTTCACTCTGAGTAGGTTGCTTTACATACCACCCACTGCAGTTTCCATCATCCTTAATCACTGGCCATCCTGATTGAGGCTGATGGAAGTTAGAGTCCAACACCATCTGCAGGACCACAGGTTACACACCCTTGCTATTATCAAGGCTCAGAAACAAATGTTTTGCTGATAAGCTTGCAAGAGGGAAAACCTTCTTAGTTGTAAGTGTTTAGGACTCAGCCCACATAACATCATTGGTAGGGGTGTTTAAATGTCCCCCATGCTGAGCTGGGAAGCATGAGTCATTTGTCACTGTCTAAGAGTGGAAAAAAATACTTCTCACTATATGTATACCGATATATATATGCTTGCTGAAAAGGAGAGATGCATTAACACATACAGATTCCATCCTTTGGAAGGCATTGGGGGGGGGGCCGATCTGATATTAAAGAATTTCGGGAAAGATTACAGTGTTTGAGCCTTGCTGAAGGAGCTTTTAAAGCATCTCCCATGCTGCATATGGCTATTAGATATCACTCTGATATTCCTTGAGGCTGTCCTGAGACAAATCTCTCAGTTACATATTATAGATATACCCATATGTATATATTCTGTGACAAAACACTTGTAGATATTCATATGAAAATCAAGCTTTCTTCAATTGAATATTGTATGTTTGTTCCTACCAGAGGCAGCTCATATTTACATGGTCCATTTGCTTGCCAAATAACTCTGGGCTCCAACCATCCTCATGCACTCTTTGGGGGATGTTGGTTAATATGCAAACACAGAATGCTATTTCTCCTATTGGCTCTTCCTGTTCCAACCACAGCTGTCCTGTTGTACACAGTGTATTATTAAACCTTCTAGGAAGGTTGAAGTTAATAACCAGTTTCCCTAAAGGAACATTTTTTCCCCTACAAAGGGATTTATTATCTGAAGTCACACAGACAGCAATTTTTTTTACAACCATAAAATAAACAAGCCTGCTGTCATCTGGAACGTTTGGGCCAAACATTTAGCAAATGTGATGGTGCCCTAAAAGAGAGAAGATTTGCTACTTGAAACGGTTCCAAGGTCATGCATGCAGTGTTAGAGAGTTTTTGACTCATCTTGCCAACCTTTGACCCAAAGAGGGTTTATCCAACTTTCACTGCCATTTGGCTAGGAGAGTTTTGCCCAGCAAGACAGTGGCAAAAGCCACACATGCCAAACCTTTCGTTGCTGGTTTGTTCTCTAAAGGCATAGGAATTTCTATCGAATGCAATCCATTTGAAATTCTCATTCCTAACTACCAACCAAAAAGAGTTGGCCATATTTCCATGACCAAAGTGATTTTAGTGGTGAAAATAAGATCTATGGTATATTCATCTTTATGACCAACAACAGATAGACTCAGCCACACACCTCATCACTGGCCAGGAAATTGCACAGAGCTTCAATTTTCTACCCAGACCTTGCAATTTTATGATACTTAAAAATGTACTGTGCTGCATCTTGGAACCCTCCTGACCAAATATATAACCATCTACCCACGCAGGACAACCTCCCTGGTGCTTGCCAACCATACTGATTTAGGTGCCTGCACTGGACTGTCAAAGCAGAGGTCTTACTGAGCACAAAAATGGCAGGTCACAGCACATGGCTGTTGACCTACACTTGGTTTAGCACAGAGGTGGGAAAACATTGGCCCTCCAACTTCCATCACCCCTGACTATCGGCTCTGCTCACTGAGGCTGATGGGAGTTAGAGTCCAAGAGAACCTGGAAAGCCACGGGTTTTGGACGGTCACAGGCTGTACAGGGAGAAGTTATGGGGAAAATGGCAATTGCTTGTCTGCTGAAAGCAGAAGAGCAAGATTGAGCAGATATGCAGACATTCATTTTTTGTTCTGGAATAGTTACAGCAGGGTGATAGTTCCCCACTGAATGTTAGAACAATGTATACATTAAAGTTGCATAAGCTAAGAACAATAGTTTCTCCCCACCATCTGCCTTTAATTAGGTCAGATTTTTGTTTGTTTGTTAGGCCAGTATTTTCCTCAGGGTCTCAGGTGAGCTCTTTCCGATCCTTTTAAGATGGAAATGCCAGGGATTAAATATAGGACCTTCTGCAAATAAAACACACACTTTATGACCAAATTACTGGTATTATCTATAGTGTTTAGATGCTGATATGAGCATGTGTTGCCGTATTTCGGCAAATATGATCAACACATCACACCATATGAGCAACCAAGAAGAACGTGTAGATTCCACTGGATTTTATTTTACTGTTTAGCTATTTTTATTTCGCTTGGCTCAATTATTTTGTTCTTCTAGAAGCCACCAATTAACTCTGATGGCTGTGAACTTCACTGAAGCCTGACTCCATTACAAAGCATCAGTTTGACTTTGCCAATTAAAAGTCTAGAGAAAACCAACTGCAGTGCAGCTGGGTCTGTTTTCTTCTTTCTGTAGCAAGTGCAATTTTGCATGGTTTGGCCTTTTATGGTGTATTGTTATACTAGATCTAGCAGTGATATGGACATTAAGGTTCAAAGGAAAGAATTTGAGGCTGTAGAGCTCCCAGAGCTGGTTTAATGGATGTCCATGTCCATGAGAGGGAAAAAGTAAATACAGTTAGTTCTATAAATGACTTCAAAATGGAAAGTTTTATAAATTATAACCAGAATTCCGTGCAAATTTTAAGGTGGTTATTTTTAGTTTCTTGTTGTCTAGTGTTGTCTAGTTGTCTTCTTGTGGCTTTGGTTTGGTGCTTAAGCCTGATTAGTACTTCATCAACATTAGAAGAAAATGAAGTAGTGATCAAGGCCAATTGTATACCGGTTGAATATAGGATGTGAACACCCCTTGTGAGACGGCACACTGTGGTCATGTCTGTTTCCTATCTGTTCCTCTTCACATTTTAGCCCAAGCTTATAATGCTGACATCAGTTCCAGCCCTGGAGAATGATAATCACATTTCACACTTCATGGTATAAGCAGATCAAGAAGTTAGAGAGGGAGTTACTTTGCCTTCTCTGCATAGTCAATACTGGAAAGGGTTTTCCTGTTTCTCAGAAACTTCTCGAGTTGTCGGTGTCAAGTTAGACTGAATATTCGCACAGATCAACTCATAAAATAGATTGTTTTGAACTGGCAAAGGAGCACTCTGGCCTGTGTAGGTTGCTCCTGAGACCAAGGGGTTATATAAAGAATGCTATAGTCCCTGTACACCCAGCCAATGATGCAGATTGCTAGTACATGTCAACAGATGTTAAACTGAAGGGTGGCAATAGAAATTTCACAGTTCCTCAATCATCATTATCCTTAGAGCTGAATGAAAGTCGGGTAAAGAAGGAGGTATTACGATGCATTCCCTAGTCAAGTGTCATGGACTGGCTGGATGCAGGGCTGGGGGTGGAAGGCACCAGCTAGGAAACCCCCAGGAGAAAATGGGAATTGGTGGTGGGAGGACAATAATGTCATTGGAAGTCTACTCAATATTGATCCAGAGTAGATTCCAATGTATAGTTAGCAGGATTCCCCCACCCCACCCCCAAAAATAGACCAGAGGCAATTGTATTTCATCCAGCAGAGCTTTACTGCTACTGAAGGCAAATGAGCATAATGGTCACAAATCCAATACAATCAGGATTGGCACTGTCCATAAGAAATCCAGTTGCAGCAGATTTAACAAACTTACAATTACTTATAATAAGTCTAAACTTTAACACTATAGCATACCATGTACAGAACACCACACCAGAACAAAAAGAGAGATAGAAACATAAAGTGTGTGAAACATAGGCTCCTTCTGGCCTCACTATTATAGTCAGCATGACCTTGATAAAGAGATAACAGAACCAGTTTAAACCAGCTGTACTCAGCTTCCCAGAAGGTATAACCCAAACATCAGGAACCTTCTTGCTTGTCTCTTTTCACACAGAGAAGCTTCTAGCACTTTCTTGAACTAATCAGAACAGGGGGGGAACTCAACACATCAGATCAATACTTTTTGCACTAAGAAATGCAAACTGACAGATAAATGGTCAGAGGGAGAAGAGGGAGCAGAAAACGAGGAGGAGGTGTCGGAAGCTGAAGAGGCAACAGGGTTTAGTGAGCAGGAAGAGGCTATGACAGAGAGCAGTCCAGAATCAGAGACTGGAGAAGAGGTGGGCCAGGAGACAGAGAGGAGTTCGGCTGCTGAAGTATTTAAGGAGTTGAGGCATAATTTATATGAGGCTGAATACTGGAACTGGAAGACAATAAAATGAGCAAAATGCTTTTAATGATTCATTGAAAGAAGTGAAAGAAAAATCTATTTTCCCCGAAAAAGAAGATATGCTGAAAAGCATTGGGCATGTTGCATTTTGTCCTCTCTTTCCCACATTTTGAACTTTGCCCTTTTATTTTCTTTTTATTTCCTCTCCCCCTTTCCTGCCTGTGAACTGAGGAACTGCAGTGGTGCAGTTTAGGATTTGTATCCACTCCAGCGAGCCTCTTTGTGTGCAGGGAAAAACTTGAGTTCACAAGCTACAGCTTCTGATATATTCCGCTCCCCCCCCCCCCCCCAAAAAAAGCTGCCCTTCCACACTGCATTGCAAGCTGCTTTGGAAATCATTCCACCACATTTCAAAAGCCATGTGCAACGTGTGGGTACGCAAGGGGCTCCATTTCAAGGGGGGGGGGAGTGGGAAAGGAGACCTATATAAGGTATGCTTTTCTTGACTCACAGCCTAGATTTGAAAGCAGAAAATAAAGAAGCTAAACTTGACTTTTAAATCCCCAGAACATACTGGTTAACAAATGACACATCCTTGTAATTAAATATAGTACATTCCTATGAGTTATACTTGCTCTTTCTTTTAAATTCCAAATTCTGCACATTTAAGGCCAATGTATTTTCTTTTGTTGCTGGAGTTTTACCAGCAATTCAGTGAGAAACTTTCACTAACTAAGCTACTCCTTCTCCCCCCCCCCTTTAAAGTAAAGTAATTATTTCAGTGATAAATGACAATGTTACTGCCTTCAGAATTATTTCCATTCATATCTAACTTTCCCTTGAGGAAAATAGTTTTACTTTGGATTGATCTGTGCAGCTAAAAGAAAACTACTGCATGTGAAACATGGAAGGCATTTAGGTGGCTGAAGCTTGGCTCCAAGTCAAGCATTTGGTACGTAAAACAAGATTATACAGAGGAGACTAATGCGTGTGCTCCCCTGAATAACATGCCCTTTCTCAGGCCCTCGAAGTTTAATCCACTCTCCTAATCTACTCCAAAGCATTTCTTATGGCTCCGGAAGGTCTGTTAAGTACAGGAACCACAGCGTAAGCCATTGGATCAGTGTAGGAAGGCCCAATATCACAGCTTGGACAGTTTCTGCCATTTTAAGGACATGGGGAAGGGCCATTGCTCAGTGGTAGACAATTTGCTTTCCTTGCAGAAGTTCACAGGTTCAGTCCCTGGCATCTCCAGATAGGACTGGCAGAGTCTCCTGCCCGAAACCCTGGAGCCATTGCCAGTCAGTGTAAACAATACCGAGTTATATGGACCAATGGTCTGGCATAAAATAAGGAAAGTTCCTTTGTCCCTAAAATGTGGAGCACCACCATTTCTGATTTCTCTTCCTAGGAGATTTTTAAAGACAGTGTTCCCTAAAATTCTGAAATCTGAAGCTTTATTGAAATTAACACCAAGGCCAGTTTCAATCTTCTTTTCAGTTTGTGTGTGAGGAATAGATCACTATACTAAATAGTGTGCATGCACGCGAAAGCTCATACCAAGAACAAACTTAGTTGGTCTCTAAGGTGCTACTGGAAGGATTTTTTATTTTTTTATTTTGTAAAAATAGTAATTTATTAACAATCCCCAAAGCTTCATAAACAGCTGTGCATTATTCATTGATATATCTGATTTGCTGGCTCCAACTACCTTAATTTTCAAAAAGAATTAGCCCATTTATCCTGTCCTTTGCCAAATGTTAAATGGGGAAAAAACCCAGAAAAGTTTCACTAACTTTTATCAGTGTTTGGAGATAAACATATGGTATGCTTATAATTCTTTTGAAAGCCCTTTCAAACAGTAGATGTCTGGATTGTAATGTCTACAGTGTAATTAATAACATGAATGTGTTTTGCATTCTTTATTTTGTATACTAATAAAGGTTCAAGACTTTGCATGTTTACGTCCTTCCCTAAATCAGCTGGAGAACCCCGGGTCTGATTTCCAGCACTGGAACTAACTGGCAGGGCAAGGTCATGTCCAGTAGAGTCAAGATCACAACAGGCAAGGCAGGGTGTGTCAGATCACTATGGCAGATGCTGTCTGAAAGTCACCCAAAGCATGCAGTTGTCTCAGCAGCATGCAGAGGTCTGCTGCTGACCCTGGCCTTTCTGAGGAATCAACTGTTGTCTGCCCGGTTCTGCAAAGAGGGGATTGAGATAAGAAAATATGACAGCCAAAATGGCATCACATGCACACAGGAGGTACCAGAAGACTTGGGGTACCCCTAAGATTTGAAGCCTTGTTGGGGGAATCCTACCCCCCAACAGCCCAGTGTGGACTGAGCATGCTCAGTGCCCATGGAATGTTGACTAAGAGGGTGGCTATGGAAAATGATTTGGAGGAGTGAATGGAGCAAATGAGGATTTGTCCCCAGGGGTGGGAGAGAGAGCAGCCCATAGAAACCCATGGGGAAATCCAAAGTTTCAACGTGTCTGGTCATCACTTTCATCCTGTGAAACAGCTCTTGAAAACTGAACATGCTTATTGGGTATGCAGTGCTAACTGTTGCAGAAGGGAAGGTGCACTGCGACTGCAGAAGGGAAATGGGCTGGGGTAGCTGGAAGCATAAACAGAAGCACTTCAGCCTGCAATGTTTTGTTATGGGACACACACACACACACTGGTATTCAACTAAGTTTTATTCCGAGTCAACCTATTGAAATTAATAGGCTAAAGTTCACCATGTCCATTAATTTCTGTGAGTCTACTCAGAGAAGGGAAGAATTGATGCTTTTGAATTATGGTGCTGGAGGAGACTCTTGAGAGTCCCATGGACTGCAAGAAGATCAAACCTATCAATTCTCAAGGAAATCAGCCCTGAGTGCTCACTGGAAGGACAGATCCTGAAGCTGAGGCTCCAATGCGGCTGCTTCTCTGAATCAGTAGGGATCTAATTATGCAGTCCCACCTCAGGTAGTGATAACTCAGAAAGAAAGTGTGGCTGAGCAGTGAATTGTTAGGAGATGTGATTGGCAAACAGCTCTAGCAGTGGGTGTTTTGGGCACAGAGGACTTTCCTGGTTATTTCATATATTGATTTCTTGGAACACACAAACAAATGATCACACAGCACAATTGTGTGCTCCAGCTCAGAAGGAATTACTGATTTGAAGAAAGGTCCATCTACACTAGTTCTAATCTAACCTGTAGACAAATGACATAGAGAGGAGCCCAGGGAAAGAGCTGGTTCCAATACATAAGAAACTGTTTTATGCTAGGTCTGATTATCATTCCATCTGCCTTGGTTTGGTCTACTCTGGTTGGCAAAGCTTGTTCAGAAGCTTTTCCCAACACTTCCTAGATGATCCTTCTAATGGAAGGTCCCAGGAATTAAACCTGGGATGTCCTGCATGCAAAAGCATGCGCTGAAACCTAGGAAGCTGCCTTATATACCAGTGTAGTTGTAATGGTTAAAGTGTTGAATTAGGACCTAGGAGACCCGGGTTAGAATCCCCACGCAGCCATGAAGCTTACAGGGTGACCTTGGGATGAATCACAATCCCTCAGCCAAACCTATGTCACAGTTGTTGTGAGGATAAAATTGGGAGAAGGAAAACTATGTACACCACCCTTCAGCACCTTTGAAAGAAAGGTGGATCGAATTGTAATAAATAAGTAAATAATAAACACCAGGTTGGCTCATTGGTCGATGAAGCTCAGTATTATCAGCTGACTAGCTGTGACTCTACTTGGACTGAACCTACGACCTTCGGGCTGTAAGGCATATTGCTCTATCACTAAGTGACAGTCCTTCTCTTTGTACTCTGCTATTGATAAATGGGCCTGTGATCTCATGACTATGGGCAATCTCACGTGCTGCTGCTAAACGAGAGAGAGAGAGAGAGAGAGAGAGAGAGAGAGAGAGAGAGAGAGAGAGAGAGTTGCCCTGGCCATCCTTGCCCCTTCCTTACTGCATTGTTCCTGCCACTACCGTATTACTTTCAGCACCCGCTGTCTTGGCGGCCAACTCGTCCGAGAAGACCAGATCCTTGCCTGCTGCTCTTGTCTCTGGACTCATGCCAAATGTCCCTGACAGCCCCCAGGGAATATTGCTGACTTTATCACTTCTCTCAACAGGGAGGAAAAGGCCAAAAAGAAAGGGAAAAAATAAGACTCTTTCCAGTGGACTCCTTCAAAATAGGAACTGTGGTTTAAAAGTGCTGAGCTTCAGCCCTGCGGGACATTGTGGATGAATAAGGCATTCAACTCTGGGAGGTTTTTTGCAAGCCGGATCTAGTGTTCTATTAATAAATATTTTAAAGGCGCTTCAGTGTTGTTATAAAAGAGCATGGAAACCGCTCCCTCCTAAGCGTTCTAGGCTATGCACAGCCTTGCAACACTATTCCTTCATACAACAATGCTCCCAGCACAACTCTTTTTTATTATTATTATCATCAGCCGTTGAAAGGAAGGTGCATTCCACCTCATGAATATTTTAGCCAGAAACAATTAGCTTGCATGCTTATCAGAGGCGGGGAATGGCCCTTTGGTCTACAAGTGCTTTCTCCAAACAAGTCTGGAGTGGGAGTGGGTGGGATGGCATGCTTAAAACATTCCAGATATGAAATCAGGCATTGTCTCATAGTATCTCAATGCGTGGGCATGGCTGAGCTTCAGAGAGGAAGACTGCTTAAGTGTATCTCCAGACAGCTAGGAATGCCAGTGGTGCCACTCAGAAGACTGAATGGAAGCCCTCATGAATTATGTTCACAGCTCTAGCCAATAGTGAAATGGTTACCAGGTTTTGAGACTCCCACAACATGAATCTGAATGGAGAGTCTTCCTCCTCACTGAAAAAGTCATAAGCAAACAGTCCAACACACACACACACACACACACACACACACACACAGAATAGAACTCTCTGTAGTTTATTTTTTTCTGAAAGCAAAGGTAACTGCATTGGCTCATAAGAAAAGTGCCAAAATCCACAATAGGGCAATACCATTAGTAGCTCAACTGAAAAGTCACAAAATAGTGAGCAAGATTTTGAGTTCTCCAGGACTCTTCATTTGGCTGGATATTACACAAGGTGTGGGAGAAGGAAGAGAAAAATTTGTGTCATAATGTTAAGGCCGTAACAGCTACACTGAAATAAGTCTTAAGATGGAGTGCAGGAAGAAGCCATAGACTTAATAATTTTAGGCCTGGAATGAGGAACCTGTGGCCTTCCAGTTGCAGTTGAGCTCCAACTCCCATCAGTCAACATGGCCTACAGCCAGGGATGATTGGAGTTGGAGTTCAACACCTGGAGAGCCCAGGTTTGCCATTCCTAGATTGGCTCTCTTTGGACTATGTAGGTTTCAGGTTACAGTTTGGGATCCTAGCATGAAGAAACACACAATGGCTGATCCCCTACTTCTAAAGATCCAAAATCTAGCAGTTATCTAGACCTGTCTCCAGTCTAAAGTGAGACACATGGGTTTCTTGGGGTAGAGAACAACAGGAAAGAGAAACACTATATCAGTAAAGCCAAAGATTCATTTTAGGTGGTGGTACTATACTTAAAAGGGATGCGGGTGGCGCTGTGGGTTAAACCACAGAGCCTAGGGCTTGCTGATCAGAAGGTCGGTGGTTTAAATCCCCTGCGACGGGGTGAGCTCCCGTTGCTCGGTCCCAGTTCCTGCTCACCTAGCAGTTCGAAAGCACATCAAAAGTGCAAGTAGATAAATAGGTACCACTACAGTGGGAAGGGAAACGGTGGTTCCGTGCGCTGCTCTGGTTCGCCAGAAGCGGCTTTGTCATGCTGGCCACATGACTTGGAAGCTGTACGCCCTCGGCCAGTAACGTGAGATGAGCACCACAACCCCAGAGTCGGACATGACTGGACCTAATGGTCAGGGGTTCCTTTACCTTTACTATACTTTAAAAAAAGTCAGCTGAAACCAAATTAGGTAGTTGTTATAGAACACATAGAACACAGTCCCATCTTTGGGTTGCAAGCCCTTCTTTCATGAGAAGCTTCCAAGTATAACATTTGAGGCTTCTGTATTGTATGTCAAAGTACCTGCCCACAAGCTGCCCTTTCTGACGGGATTTTTGTAATGAGGCATTCCCAGGATCAGCAGTGACAAAGAGTGGGATTCCAAAGGTCAACACAGGACCTCTTTACAAATTTGTCCAGGCAAACTTCCCATTAAAACTATAGCAGTTCTCCATCTATTTCTGCAAATGGATAGCGCACTTCTACATACCTTGCAAGCCCAGATGCAAATACTACTCCTAACATTTTCTTACCTGGGTGTAAAGGGATATATGGAAACCTGGCATCATGACAACCGCACTACAGCCCTGTGCCAACTATGTAATGTGTTTATCTTGTAGCGTGCAGTCAAAATAAATAAATATTTTAACCATCAGTGTAAATCTTGTAAGTATATTCTTAGTATCCCCCAGGGCCCATTTCGACTTCTGGCACTTCAGCTACAGAAGCCAGTTTGGTCCGGAGACTTATTTTAAGCATTTTTACTGAACAGAACATACAGAGACAAATTCTGAGACCTTTTTCAAAGAGACAACTTAAATTACTTTTTCTCCTGGCTAGACTTTTTCAACTGGAATGAAGAATCTTTGTTAACTGAAAGATGCTTTCAGTTTTATAATGACCTCTTCGGTACTGCAAGCCACATCAATGGCATTTGGTACATTCCAAAAGCATCTGTAGCACTTCTTGTGAATATTTCCAGAGTTCACTTTGCTTAGTGGCTTTCAACAAATGATATAATAATGTATCTAACAGCTGGGACTCATCTAGGGATTCAGAAATTCGTTTAGTCCACATTTTAAAATGAACTGGTCTAACTTGCCACTTGTTGACTTATATGCAGATTAGAATGCAGCTGCCATTAAGATTACGCCTGTCTCCAAATTCTGTAATGCACTTTTGGTTCAAAAAATGTATACCGTTATATAGCTTTTAAAAAATGTGTACCAAAAATTGTGGGTTTTTTTAGAAGGAAACGCACTGAAAAAGGTACAAAATGTGGATTTTAAGGGAACAATGTGTACAAAAAGTGAGCAATTTAAGTACAGTGCAGTGTGTGTGTGTGTGTGTGTGTGTGTGTGTGTACGCAACCTGCAAAAAGGAGGAAATGGACCCATGATTCAGGACATGTGTGTCTTACATCGATCAGAAATAGACAGATCCATACATTCGTACACTGGCCTTGTGGGCATCAGGTACACACACAAAAATGAAGAACTAAATGTTTAGAACCAGGAAGTGCAGTAACTAGACTGCTGGATTTGGGAAATTCATGTACAAAACCTTGTTGAGCTAAGAAATTTTCTGTGAAGTCTTGGGCGAAGTCTTGGATGTCTCAGCCTCACCTGCTTTTCCTTCCTAGTGAGTGAGTTGAGGCTTGCAGCTTAAACCATTTCTCTGTCACTAAAGCAGAATAGTCCCATTTCTTTCTCACTTCTGGTTCAACTTACTCATTGAGTCCAGGGGGCTAGGAAAGCCAGGCAAAAGAAAAACATGGGGCACCTGGTTTCCCATCGTATGGAAGCCACCTTCACAGGCTCATGGTTTCATTTCTCCAGGACAGAGATGACTTGGACATGACATACACAATCCTCTTTGCATCTTCATTCTCAGATGTCAGCTAGACTATCAGTGTGTGCAACCTATGTGTGTTTATTCAGAAGCAAATCCCATGGTGCTGATACGAACTTATTCCCTAAGACATCTGTTTAGCGGAAGCTTGCCATCATACTCTTATCCCAGGATAAGCCCCATTTGGACAGGGTCAATACTTTATGGGCAGAGTGATCATAAAGCAGTGGGGGAAATCCATAGTGAAGAAACCACCACTTCCTAAGCCCTTTTGGCTTGTTGAAGGTGGGAGGAAGCAACTTTCCCCTGCCGTTGTCTGGTTTTAAAATCTTTCCTTCCCATCGCCTACATTGCTCCAGGGCTGGTGTGGTTTTATGGCCAGTTTGGGTGTGTATGTTGGGCGAATGAGGCGGCACAGAATCGGCTGAATGCACAATCTCCCATGACACATTGCCAGAGACACATGTTTCTGGCCTTCAATACAGGTGGTGTTGCAGGACATTCCACACATAACTCTCCCTCTCTGCCCCTCTAGAGGGAGATCCACAGGATCCAACAATCACTCAACCCTCTCTCTGAGTTCCCTTCAATTCTTTATCATGTGCTGATACTCCAGATTCCTCATTTTGCTGAATGGATTGTCCTTTTGGCATTGCTGAAAACACCTCCTCTTGCTTTCCACAATTATCTAACTATCTGTCGGTTGAAGTTTTGTTTACTTCAGCTCATATTTGCATAATTCATGTTATTTTGTGCATTCTGAGATAAAATAATGCAATGAAGTAAAAAGAAAAAGAAAACCTGGCAAAAGTTATTATCAGAAGTGTAACTTTCTGGGCTTTTTGTTTTATTTTAGCTGCAACCATTTTAAGAGGAGATTGAAAAAGCAGCTTGACAAATCTCATCTCCAATCTATGTAATTCTTGCTGGTATAAAACAGCGATCTTGCTTACCCAGTTGCACGCAGTATTAATGTTGTTGCCACATGTCTTAGGATATGCTGGAGAATTTTTCCTCAGCTCTGCCAGTGAACTGATTCATTTGTTATTAATGCAAGCCATATTTAGCAATGTATCTACAGCATAAGAAGAATCCCCTTTCATCCCAGTGAGACTCCACCTCCATGCAGCTGAATCCCCAAAGCCCTCTGGACTCTTATTTTGCATGACCAAATGAGGTAAAACAAAAAAAATAAAAAAAATGTAAACCTGGGTTAACCCCCCCCCCAGCCTCTGGGTAGCTATTTTTAGCTTTGAAAGGGCTTTTGTTATATGTCTGAGGATGCTGCCTGATTGTATCCTTGTGTCTGCTTTCCCAGTTTTAAACAAACATGAGGTTACTAGTAGGCAGAAGAATGGTGATAAATAATGCTAATAAAATCCTCATAGAACCATCTAATGCTGTTCATTCTAACAATGTCAGGAACGTTCAGATGTTCAAGGATCGTATAAGATGGCAGTTATCCTCTGGTAACTTTGGTCTGGTAAAGGTTTGTAGCTGAATTAATAGTTTCAATGCAGACTTGAATACTCATCTGAAACAGCTCTGCTGGCATTCTGTAAACCATTGCAATAGAAGATGGGTCACAACTGGTCTGATCAGTTGGTTAGAGCATAGCGCTGATAATGGCAAGGTTGCAGGTTTGATCTTTGTATGGGACAGCTGCATATTCCAGCACCACAGGGGGTTGGACCAGACGATCCTCAGGGTCCCCTCCAACTCTACAATTTTATGATTCTATGAGGCATAGGTGCCAACTCCTTGGGGCTCTGGGTGCCTGAACACCCACAAAATTCCCCATAAATGAACCGGGCACCCATAAATTTCAGTGCCAGGGCCATGCAAACTTCATGGCACCCACAGCCCTGACGTTCGCAGGGCCAAGTTGGCACTCCTACTATGAGGCCAAAAGATACAAAGATGCATGATAGTGGCTGTGCTGTCCCTCACATCTATGGGGACCTGCTCCACTAATATGCAATGCACAGGAATATACAGGATGAATAATAATAATGTTGTTGTTGTTCAGTCATGTCCGACTCTTCGTGACCCAATGGACCAGAGCTTGCCAGGCACCCCGATCCTCCACTGCCTCCCACAGTTTGGCCAAACTCATGCCAGTCGCTTCAAGAACACTGTTCAACCATCTCATCCTCTGTTGTCCCCTTCTCCTTGTGCCCTCCATCTTTCCCAACTTCAAGGTCTTTTCCAGGGAGTCTTCTCTTCTCATGAGATGGCCAAAGTACTGGAGCCTCAACTTCAGGATCTGCCCTTCCAGTGAGCACTCAGGGCTGATTTCTTTAAGAATGTATAAGGCCGAATCAATCCCACATGCATCCTGCTTATCACCCATCCCCTCCAGAGATTTTCTCCCAGCTGGGTTCATTACCAAAAGGAAGTCCAGCTGGAAGGAAAATGGTTGTGGACAGGGATGGTAGGGGGAAATGGAGAGAGTACGGCCTCTCAACGTCTTCTGGCCCTTTAGATTGTATATAACCCATCCCTTTACATGAGAACGGGCAAATTCATATTTAAAGAGATGGGTCTGCTGCCTTCAGTCATGCGTAGTTTGGGTGGATGATGGTCAATGGCTTGAGGTTGAATCCCGACAATGCAGAAGTACTGTCTCCTGGGAACAGGTGGTGGACAGGTGTGGGGGACTGCATGGGGTAACTGCCCCTAAAGCAGTGTTTTTCAACCACTGTTCTGCGGCACACTAGTGTGCCGCGAGATGTTGCCTGGTGTGCCGTGGGAAAAATTTGTTTATTTGATTCCTATTCAAGAGAATTACTTTATATATAGTCAATATAGGCACAGAGTTAAATTTTTTAACATTTTCTAATGGTGGTGTGCCTCGTGATTTTTTTCATGAAACAAGTGTGCCTTTGCCCAAAAAAGGTTGAAAAACACTGCCCTAAAGGACCAGCTGCACAGCCTGGGGGTCTTTTTGGACACACAGCTGTCCATGAAGGCACAGGTTAATTCTATGTCCAGGGCTACCAACTCCATCTGGTACATCGGCTGAGATGCTACCTGCCTGTGCATTCTCTTGCCAGAGTGGCACATGCTCTGGTTAGGGGAATTTTTAAATGTTTGATATTTTATTATGTTTTTTATATTTTTTGGAAGCTGCCCAGAGTGGCTGGGGAAACCCAGTCAGATAGGCAGCATATAAATTAATTGTTTTCATTGTTGTTGGGTTTAAGAGAACCAAACTTTAAATACTTTATGCATCATTGTACAACCGTCAGACAATATGGAACCCATGTTTACATGGTGTTCCAATTGTGAGGTTATATCAGCACCAGAAAAAAAATGTCTTGTGTGAAACAGTCCTAACAAGAGAACCTAGGTAGGATCCAGTAAAGACTTTGCTCAAATTTGGGCCAGAACTTTTATTGCAGTTTGAAATTCATGTAAGCCTGAACACCATACAAAGCTCATCCCAAATGTTAATGTCCTTCCTTCTAGAGGCACAATATTCTAGATGCTATTTTTTAATTTAGAACAGTTTGAGTGCAGTAAATCATGCCCATAAGGCAGCACAATTCAATAAACAACCTGTTTCCTTGTTAATCCAGTCCAGAATTCAGAGAACCTGTTTAGTGATGACATAAGCCTACATTTAGATGAAAAGATAAAAGCTTAGAGCCATTGTGTATATTGTCTGTGTCCCATATGGTTTTCTGTTGCATCAAGAGTTTAACATATATTATGAATGCATCAAGAAATAGGAGTGGGTGAAAAGTTTTCTGCTGCTGGGCAACCTCCAATTCCTTCTCAACTTTAGAAATAAACTGGCACGTGTAGGGCTCAACTCTTCACAATCCACTTCAAGTTGATTTGTGTTTCCAATTGCCTTTCAATTACATGGGGGTGTTACAAGGTCCTGGATTGTAGTGGGGTTTCTGAGCACAATTCAAAGTGTTGGTGTTGACCTTTAAAACCCTAAACGGCCTCGGCCTGGTATACCTGAAAAAGTGTCTCCACTCCCATCACTCTGCCCAGATACTGTGGTCCAGCTCCGGGGGCCTTCTGGCGGTTCCCTCACTGCGAGAAGTGAGGTTACAGGAACCAGGCTGAGGGCTTTCTCGGTGGTGGCACCCGCCCTGTGGAACGCTCTGCCATCAGATGTCAAGGAAATAAACAACTATCTGACTTTTAGAAGACATCTGAAGGCAGCCCTGTTTAGGGAAGTTTTTAATGTGTGATGTTTTATTGCGATTTTAATATACTGTTGGGGGCCACCCAGAGTGGCTGGGGAAACCCAGCCAGATGGGCAGGGTATAAATAAATTATTATTATTATTATTATTATTATTATTATTATTATTATTATTATTAGGCTCATTTAACCAGGGACTGGTGTAACAGCCCATTGACAATATCAGAGCTGTGCTTCCTGGTGGAAACACACTCAATAGGAGGAGAACAGAAAAGGGCATCAACTGTGGTCATGCCCAGAGCATTGTAGAGCTGCTGTTCATGAATTATCCTGCAGCAATGCTTTATCAAATTCAGTTTCTTAAGGACCGTCAAGAAAGGGCTGTAGAGCACACAGAAGTTCCCATGTTCGATCCCTTTTCCAGAGTCCTGCATAAAACCCAGAAAAACTGCTGCCAATCAGTGTAGACAGCACTAAGCAAAATCAGCCAATATTCTGGTTTACTCTTAAGGCAGCCCCTTTTGTATGTTTAGAAAGCTTTTTTATGGCAATATATTCTTTGTTGTAAGTCGTTTAACAGGCCTTTTCCACCTTACATCTCCTGAAGGCAAATACAGTAATTGTGAAGAACAACAAAAGAAGGAAAAATACAGATATTATTTGGAGTTGTATAAAATAGCATGCTATATTTTAAAACTCTTGGCTTATGAGCCAACTCATGTTTAGCCACCAAGCACATGGCAGCTCGTGAGAGGCCATGTTGAACTATCTGCAGCAGACATGTAAGCAGCACTGGGAGAATTTGTTTCCCATTGTGCTTATGGTTCAGTGACTAGACCATAGACCGCTAAAGGCAGAAGTGGTTGAGATGGACTTGAGTACCCAGTTACAGTGCTGTTACACCTGACCTCTGGACCAGCCATGACTAATCAAGTGCTGGGAGCAAGATTGACCAAAACGAACAACTGAGCTGATGCTGCGAGGCTTGTAATTTAGAGCTTATATTTCCCCCCTCCTTCCTGTACAAAACAAACAAGAAATCTTTTCCATCTTAGCTTTGGATCTGTGGAGAGTCCAGCAATCCATAATTCTCCAAATGGATGTTCATCCTCTTTTTTGAAAATCTCCCACATGGCCCTAGCCGCTTTAGCTTACTGTATCACATGTGCCTTAATCAGCAAACGCACCAGCCAGAGCTAAAATGTTGCTTTGTTGTAATGTTTTAGACAAAGGCACCATTGTTTTAAGAAGGGAGCTTTCCACATTTTGAACCACATTTTTTATATTTAAAAAATTGCAACCGAGAATCTAGTTTTCCCAGAGGAGGCAAGCTAATAAGGAAAAGAATGTTGTGGGGACCATCTGACCTCAAAATATTAAGAATGGGATACCTTTTTCGAAATAAGGAATGTGATGATATCAGACTCTGCAATAGTAACGCCTTGAGAAAGTGTCAGACTACAAAACCAAGGTCTAGCCACTCTTTATTTAGTTGAAAATTGTAAGATGGGGGGGGGGTATTTAAAATTCCTGTTCCTGTCAGTGAATGTTAACTTCTATTTAAATGAATACACTTGAGGGCTCACTGGATGTGATATTAAATCTGCTTCTAACTTGTAACTTTTTAAAACCGCAAATCACACAAGCTGTGGGTGTTGTAATAACCAGAAGGGAGTCCACGAACCCGAGGGAGAGCCTCAGCAGGGCTCCCCTCCTGTCAAGAGCACCTAAGAACAAATAGAGACGATACAGAATCTCCCAAAGCAAGGCGATAGCTGCAGCAGGGTGTTTTGCAAGCAAAAGACCTCCAACAAAGGCGCGCAAGCTCCTATATAGACTTTTGAAATTGCCCCCCTCCAACTCAAGACCAACCCTCCATACATCAGAATTACATCACAAATTGGGAGGGTCTGGTAGCAGTGATCTGAGCACACTGGACCCTGCCCCCTGCCTCCTCTTGCCCTCCACCAAAAACCCATCAAGTGAAACAAAATATATTTACATTTCCCTATATCCCAGCCAAGTTAATCACACCCTTTTGTCTGGCACTCAGGTATCAGGATGCCAGAGATTATCACTCAGGCAGAGGGCTGCTGAGTAGCTGGAGGGGCAACCCCCCCCTTTGCTCCTGAGACAAAGAAATACTTGGTCAGTTGGGAGTCAAAATGGAGTGAGGCCTGTCTTCCTGTGCTGTTTTTCAGACATGTGGCCTTATTTGTTTTGGTACATTAATAACAATTATTATATATAAATAAAACACCTTAAAATTCTTACAACAATTTGCACATCATTATTTGGATCACAGCAGCCGTGGAGTGGGGATTTAACTCTTTCCTGGCACCAATGGATTGAATCTATCCCAAGGGGTGCCAATGAAATCGGTATGAAAAGTGAATCATGACTTTAGGACCCAGGGATTTCAGTGGGAACTAATTGCTGCTGGGATCCAAACCAGTCAGGAATTTCCTAGCAATGCAAATCTGAGCTTTATGGGAGGGATTTTCCCAAGGAAGAGTTCAATTGCCCCTGCTGTGATCTTAATAATTATCAGATTCTCCAGCTGCTGCTATTTGCATTAAAACAACACCATAAAAACCATACTAGTTAAATGTAAAGACACATTTTTAACATGACATGCAGAATCAGAGCCTTAACCCTCCTGTTCCTGGATCCTAGCAATCATGCTCAAGATCTCCTGATAGCACATGACTCATTTCAGGCCTGGCACCAGACAACTTCTTTGTATACCAACCCTGCCCACTTCCTGTCTCATTCTAGCAAAGGTGCGCCCTGAATGAGATAGCATTGGTGTATGGCCAAGGTTAGTGTCTGACGTGATACTTTGTCATCTACATGTTTTTTCTTGGGATTTTACCTTCTGATTCAGGGTTGTACTAATGTACCCTTAGGGCTTGCTCGCCAGCTCTCTGTTTTTTAAATGACTAATTTCCATTAAGTAGCATCCTTACCTATAACTGAATAATACTATTTCACAATATTTTTCCCCTAAAACAAAACAGACAGTATGAACCAAAAGCAAGTATCTGATCTGCGCACGAAGCCTCCTTCTTCTTGGCAAGGTTCACTGGAAGGAAAGGCAGCTGGGTTAAGACTGTATCTGTGGTGCATTGTAAATTGGCTTGCAGAGGAGATGTTCCTATGAGGACAGTGCCCCAACATGCCTGGAAGCAAGTTTATAAGGCCACTGTATCCAAAAGGAGCTTTTAAAGAAGCACACATGTGCAATTTTATACACTAAAATGCAATACTAAACATTGGAATTTTAGGTAATACACGCCCAATTCTCATTCTAATATTTGAACATGCTATTTTATTTTATTTTTGGTAAAAGAAATATTTTGTATATCCCCTACCTTCGAAGCATATTACCAGTGCAGCATACAATAAAGGCCATATAGGTCACACCTGGGCAGTCAGTAGAGCATAAGACTCTTAATCTCATGGTTGTGGGTTCAAGCATTGGACAAAAGATTCCTGCATTGCAGGCAGTTGACTAGATGACCCTTGTGGTCCCTTCCAACTCTACAATTCTACGATTCTATGAATGTGGCTTATTTCACATAGAGATCTGTGGCTCCTTCCTATGTGGCATGCAGCAAAGCAAGGGTGCATAGGTACCTCCTAACCAGTCAAGGTGTTTGCAAATTCTGATTCAGACATTCTAATTGCTGGCTTAAGAAATACTGGGCATTCTCCTAAACTGTTCCAAATAGTGCATCCAAATATTGCTATTGCTAAGGATTAGGTAAAACCTTCTCTTATGAAACTAAAATAGCAAATAGTAGTAATAATATGGCTACTCTGGTTCAAGTATTTTAATCCATTTGTTTACTTTACTTTTTTGAACAGTACTTTGGACTTCATCTAGTAGATTAATCTGAAATGTTGGTTTGAGAGGATGAACACCATTTTTTCCAGTTCCAACAAAGGCCAGTGCACTTCAGATTGTTGTCGTCCCCGTCCCCCCCATGTTCCAGTTAACAGAGACCTCCCACCTTAGGTGAATGATTGACCTTGTTTCCAACTGAATGTGGCTGGAATGCTAAATTAGTAACCAACATTTACTTAACTCTACAGGTTTCATATGCGCTGCTTACCTTAAGAGTAAAATATGTGCAACAAGACCTGCTGGCAAACACTCCACGGCCCCAGCTGGCTTTCCTTCAAAAGGCATTAAGAGAGCATTTTCCATCCCCAGCCAAGGGCTCTGTGATGCGTATTTCATAAGAGGCAAATTCTCTGCCATGTGCCACTGAGGAATGTGGCTGTCTTGAAGCAGCAACCATGAGGCTTATCACATTGCCAAAAAGCCTTTCCACAAGGTAAATTAATGAGCTGTTTTACAAACCAAAGTACTTTGGGCTGCTCTGTAATGCAGCTTAACTCTTTTTCTTAAATGCCTTTCTCTAGACAAAAAGTGGATAACTTTCAGTAGTAGTAGTAGTAATAATATGATAGAGATATAATGCTGTGGTGCCCTCACAATTTTCCATCCCCATTCTGATGCCCTCACAATTTTTATTTTAAAAATGAGTGGGTTTCTGTTGTTGCTAGGAGGGGTTGGCCTGCTTTTTTTGTCTGTTTTATTTATGGTGGGGTGTTTAGTCTTTTGTTGGGGGATGGGTAATCTTTACCAGATTTCCCCGTAACAGTTTCTTAGCTTCCCAAAGGTAACTGCCTATAAATGTAGGCCTATTTAGACAAAGACACGCTTCTGGGACAAAATCCAAATCAAGACTCCTTTGACCACATGACCAGAAATATTGGTCAGCAAATCTGGAAACTGGTAAAGGAACCACCAAGCTGAAAATGCAGCCACTCTTAATTTTGCATAGTGACCTGTATAAAGTCATAAGCAGTATGACTTTTGTACTACTTTTGACCTGAGAGTTCTACATGATCAGAGAGATTGGGCAGGGCTCTGCACATTTAATATCGGCAGCTCTGCAGAAGGGTAAATTTTCAGCAGGTGTTCCTCTACAGAACAGTTGAAGGTGCTGAACCCTATGTCTCAGTGTGTTCATGCAGAATACCCAGAAAGGTCAAAAGCAGTGCAAAAGTCATGCTTTCCTTTTCACCTGGTGGCTCTCTTCAAAGGTAGGATGCGTCCATGGAGGGCTGGTCCTTGTTACACTCTCTGTTTGTGTACTTTGCCCCTTACCAATTCTGCACGTCAAACCAACCAACCTGGAAGCAGCTTTGTTTGATTATGGCAAAGATAAGATCAGCATTTTCCAACAGCTAACAGCAAGTTATCATGGGAGTGTGGCAGTTTTGGTTTCCACCACACAATTTGGGGGAGAATAGAATACATAAGGACTCTGGTTCTGGGCTCCTTATTGCATTATGCTATACTGGAGTACTCTATAGTGGGAATTGTCTGAGATGGAAGAACAACACCTCTGTCCCTTGCTCAAAAAGCCTAACCAATATGCTCTCTAACTTGGATGCACCTGCTTTTATTAAGGAATCTTACAAAGGATTACAGCAGGGTTTCCAAAACATGGGTCTCCAGCTGTTTTTGGACTACAATTCCCATCATCCCGGACCACTGATCCTGCTACCTAGGGATGGTGGGAGTTGTAGTCCAAAAACAGCTGGAGAGCCAAGTTTCTGAAACATTGCCTTACAGTACCAAAATGAAGTTCTACAGAGAATCAAATGTAATTTCCCAGGTTGAAAGACAAGAAGGTGAAGTAGCACCTTTTAGATGAAGGCAACAGTAATAATCCTTGGCAATGAACTATGACATCAGGGATCACTGCTGTGGACCACAGGCAGGCTTGTGCTCACAGAAGCCACCCCTGGATCCCACAGGGTCCTGTCCCACTGCCCCTGCCCCTCCCTCTCCCGAAATCACACTTGAAAGAAGCCTTCCTTAGACAACAGAAGGCATTCCCTACCAAGTCTAATAGTCGCATGAATAGCAAGGGGTTGGGGTGGGGTTAACACTTGGGATGGAGAGTGTTATTGAATGTATGTGGTGCCCATGACGTTTCCTCTGGCCTGCACATGCACCCACCAGGTCAAAAAGGTCAGCTGCTCCTGAATTAGATAGCACACAACTTTGCAATCTATACAACAAACTTCTTTCTAATGTGAATTCATCTGTTTATTCTTATCTGCATTTATAAGTTGTTGGAAGAAAAGTTGTACATTTCCTGTAATTGCTTTGCACAACAGAAAGAAATAATCAAAATAATTTTATTACAATTGAACAATTAACAGAATAATTCCATTGTATCCAGTCATGGTGCACATACACATATAAAGTTAGAAATTTCACGATTTGAAACAAAACACCGAGTAAATTGGAAGAACAGATGTAGCCCAAAATTTTACGTACAGAAATAAAGTGAGGTATACTGGCTTTACAATACCCAGGAGTTTTGAAATATAAAACGTAAGGTACAATGAACCAAATCGACTTGCAACAGTCAAAATTCTGGAGAGGGAAAAAATGAAATCTATACATTTTCAGGAAAAGAATCAAAGGCTATTAAAGAAAGACATCTGACAAAAAAAGTGTAGCTCACATAAAGTCAGATATCAGGTACTTATAGAAAATAAATAGTCATAAGAAATACTTGACATCCTAATAGACCTCTTTTCAGATATTCTCCTATCACTTTTATTTGAAGCAAAAAGTATTAGCTGCAGATTGCTTATGGACCATAAGGATACTGTATATTTCATGGGCTACACTGTGAAAATCAAAACAAAAATCTCTCGTATTTTCTGTCAAATTTAAACCTGATAGAGCACAAATTCTTACAGAGTCTTTCTCATATCAACATTGCATAGTAGAAGCAAATAGACTCCAAAACCAGACAGCACACGTGCTAACCTTGCATTGGGTTCTTAAAGAGAGAGATTCTGCACACAAATATGCTTTCCCTTTAGCTGACTCATAGCTCTTTCCTACCTGATCTGCCTGTCTGCTTCAAAATCAATTTTTTTCTAGCTGTCTCTCTGTTCCACCCCTGCAACTTTGATGGTTGTCACATTTCCAAGACTGCAAAGGAGTTCCAGGACATAAAAGACCATTTGAGCACCTTTGTTAAAACCATAGTGATAAGCGTATTCGTGCTAATTGAGACAACCAAACTCTCACCACGACCCTTGTATATGGCTGGCTGCAGGAATGCATCAAGTTGCCCCAAGTACTAGGGCTTACTGTGCTAGGCACTGGACAAAGTATAATATTTATTATGGTTCATTAAAACAACATTTTATGCGGTCCATAACAATTCACAACACAGTATGGCCCATAACAATTCCAAATGCAATAATTTACAGAAGCCTACACAATAAATTAACAGAAGAATAAATAACCATTATAAAAATTCTAATCCCTTTATACCACAAGGTCTCATCTGCACAACCACTAAATTGCACAATAAAATCCCAGCCTAAAGTTTGTAAGAATTGAAATAATATTGACATACTTGGCCTTATTTTTCTGCCTTTGATACCTTTGCTCTTAAATGTATTCTGCATGACTCTAATGGCAAATGATAGATACTACAAACCACATGAGTGGTCCTGGTTCTGCAAACTTCCTCTGAAAAGGGAAGTTCCTTCTGAGTGCAGCTTCCTCTGAAAAGCTGTTGGCGACCCACAGTAAGATTCAGGTGAGTTTTAGTCATGCCAATATGCCCTTCCCCACTTCCACAAGAGAGCCAATTCACACAGCTGTGTTGTGGAAATCTGCACTTGTGCCATTGTGGTACAAGCAACTTTGCATGTGCAAATCAGCCTTAAATGTTCTTTCTGAAAAGGAGCGGAGGACAGACTATGCTCAAGGGACAATTATTAAGCCAGAGAAATCAAATAGATTAGGTCCTTCATAAACCAGAAAACAGCCTCCTGTTTTATGTCTAGTTGCTATGCTTCTGACCACCAAGAGGACTTGTTTTATTACACACCAAGCTCAAATGAAAAGGACAGCAAATGAAATTCACAGTAACTGTTCGAGTTATATAACCCCCTTTCTCAATAAAAATGGCACAGTCCGAGTGCAGATTTCCATGTAGCAACTCATCTACATGTACTGAGGCATGATATTTAGCAAGCCAGGTCTAACTTTAATCCAATTAAAGTCAACTTGCTCAGGGACTGCATTTGCCCACAACAACAAACCATAGTTTAAAGTAAATAGTAGCTTTAACTGTATGCAAGTACTTTGTTCCTTCCCTGCTGCTATCTGGGAGAGTCTGGCTTGTTTTCCCAGGTTCACACTGACACCAGATTCTGCTGTGCAACACAGAAGTGGAGGAGGATCAGATTGCTCATGTACATTAAAATCACCATCTTAAACTATGTTTCAACACTGCATGTGAACCTGGACAGAGCGTACCACATCTCACCAACACTGAGGAAGCAACCAAATGAAATATTGATCATGCAAAACAAGACACCACAAAAATCACCATGTGGTGACTTTATCATGTGAAAAAGTTTAATGAGGCCCCACACTGAGAGCCTTCTGGCATTAACATATGGTGCTCTGCCAGAGTTCAACTGGCCATATCAAAGGTATCAAAATATACCTTTCTTATATTTTCATTTGCTTCAAATTATACTTTTGCTCTGAAACTTGCATGGTAGGACTGAAAACAAACTCAAATAAATACCAAGTAAATAGAAAAAACTCACCATCTTAGTAACAGGCAGCTATCAAACCCAACGGCATACATGTCTGTTTCAACTCCACATCAAAGTATCCATATACATGATCAAGAATCAGAGGTCATTATCAAATCTTTTCTCAGCAACTACCTCTGTCTACACAAATAGGAAATTCCAGGCGGTTTCAGTCATACCACTGTGATTTGTTCACAGGTCACTTCATTTTTTACTGAAAGGTGAGATCATATAGTCACATGTTCCAAGCAGATCAGTGTCTGACTCTTCCAACCACTGATTCACTTCTTGAATGGTATAAACAAGTTCAGGTGTGGAGTTGTCTATTCAAAGGGAACCTGTGTGAACTTGTCTCTCACCCTGAGACTTGCAACAAGTATGTCCCCTCCATATGATAATGGGATCTCATTAGGAATAGACCTCAAAATCTTAAGCACTTGTCCCTGACCATCATTTTCTCTTTACTGGTGACAAAACCATCCAATACCTTCAAAGTCCTGCTGTGCAAAAGCTTCAGTTTCAGAGGAAATCCCTCATGCAAGTTTTCAATGCTACACTGTATGCTCAACAACCACATTTTGTTATATCAAACTATTATGTACAAATAAATATAAGCCGAGATGAAGAAAGGAAGAAAGCACAACCACATATCAACCTTAAATCACTACTAACTATTAAGCCCAGTGATTCCATCTCAAAGTAGGTTCATAAAATGAACAAAAACTCAAGTTCTGTATACACCTGTGAAAGCCCTTTAGTGAGGCAGGAAAATGATGCCTTCATTTCCTGTTCAAACTAATTCACACAGGTTGAAATGGTTCCTAGCATGAGGAATGGACATAAAAGAAAACTCAAACCACCAGATTTGAAACCTGGATTTTTTGGGGCATCATTTGCAAACATTGCAAGCCTGAGACCTGAAGCTGAAATTCCTTTCAGCAAATCTGCTTTTCCCCGAAGGTCCATTAAAATTATATAATAACAGTGGATAAATCTAACCCTTATGAATGTCAAGGGAAGAACTTCCAAACAGGAAGTCATCAAAGTCAACATAAATGCTTTTCCCCATCAAGTACAAACTTCAAAAAGAGACACTAATCGCATACTGTGTATATGTGAAACTTAAAATAAATTAAGCTGCTACATGTTAGATATTGGGTTACGAAAGCAGCAGAGGTAGCAGCACCAGCAAACTTTTGGGTCAAATATTGGAGGGGTGACATTGACCCACCTGAGGCTCATAGAAACCCCAGCCTTCCTCTTATATACAGGTAGTTTTTTTGCATACTGTCTTGGAGACAAACAATAAAATAAGCAAACTTCTGCCAACGTAAAAGTAGTTTTGATCTTAAGTCTTCCGCCACCAAACTGCACACACATTATGTTGGAATGCAAAACTCATATGGATTCTGTAGGAAATGTCCATGAGCACTCACTTGTCCCCCCCCCCCAAAAAAAACTTCTGATGACCAAACTACACTTTAAAAATGCTAACACCCAAAAAAGGGTTATTTTCAGAGAGTGTAAGAGCAAAGATTACCCATCTTCACCTTCTGATCTGCGTTCATCTTCTGACCGGAAGGAGGCCAGGGCAATGAAACAATTCATGCAAAGATGTAACAAACTCCCCTAATGGTAGCAAATTTGCTCCAACTCTGCATAGGGGAGTATTTGAAATATTCTGTTACAGCTGGTGCAAAACTCACAGCAGAATTAATTTCCCTCAGAAGGTGGCTAATTGGGGAAGGCAAGGTCAGAGCAGTGACTTGCTGAGAGATGCACAATTAATAACTTCTTTCACCACCCACCAGATTGTGGTACACAATCTGGGAAACATTTTGTACAAAATCCACAAACTTATAACATTCCCAGTGTGCTTCATACCACCATAGATATTCCGATTGCTACAAAATAAACATCATTGTATTTTAAAATACTCATATTTCTGCTCTAATAGTTTTAACTTACCAAATATTCTTAATACATTAAAATAAGAGTTCAAGTAAAAAAAAGAAAGAGGTTTAAAAACTTAATTTATACCTCACAATAAACTCTTAAAAACTCATACACGGTATGATATTTACAAAAAGGTCACTCTTAGCAGTTGAGACGCTGTTTGTGCTTTGTATTTTAGTGACTGAGGTAGTTTAATATACAGTACAGTTGAAAGGAAGAAAGCAGGGCACATGCCTGACTGTTGTCGCCAAGAACAATTTTTTTTGGCTAGTCTGGTAAATGTGTACTTATTGAGTTCAATAATTATCTTTAGAGTTGGGCTCCTGGGTTTCATAACATGCAGGATGCACACACTCAGCAAGTCTAGAGAGAGGCTCCTGCTAATGATTTACAGATGTTGAAGTGTCCAGCCAGCATCACATTCTGTATTTCAGGAGATGTAGGCAGAGCAGCCATACATACAGCACAGGGACGAAGGAAGCCGTGCTGTTGAGGACTGTGCAATCCAATCAACACGTGGTCTTGTGCCTTGTCATTGTGTGAAACAGCAAAATTGATAGGTGGAGAGAGAGCTTGAAAGAAAGTTCTTGATATGACTGGACACCATTCCCACATTAAAACTTCTCCTGTTGTCAGGATTCATTGTCTTCTAGGAGAAGGTCATTCAATGCAATTACGGTAGTTGCAAAGTCAACTAGCTCCACAAAATCTGATGTAATTATGTTAACACCCATGATGCCTGGTTTCTGCAGCTTTACCCAGTCCAGAATCGAAGGGAGATTCCTAAAGGGAAAAGAAAGGAAAATGTAACACGATCCTTCGTCATGTGTATGATGCACATTGCATCCTGTATAATCAACATGCTGGCACTGAATACTGGATTTTACAAATACAGCGTTCTCCCAAACTGCATTGTCTTGAATCCAGAGTTCTGTGAGTGGAGCTCAACTCACAGAAAGGGGTGCACTCAGGTCTCACCCCGCTTCCTCCTGCAGCTCACTATGCCCCCATCTGCTATGGAGTTGGGGATGGGGGCTCTCCAGACCAGGGGTCTGCAAGGGGTTTTGGCAAAAATTGTCCTTTCTGTACCTCTATTAATGTAAGCCTCCTTTGGATCTAATCCCTGTTTCATGAATGGAGGAACTTTTCATGAGTGGAAGGCTTTGGATTCAAACCAATTATGCCAATAAGGAACTGTCTCTTTGAGAAACAGGGGTGGCAGCAACTCACCCAATATGAGATGCAGCAGAAACTCATAGGTGAAGTTATCAGTGGAGCAAGCCACATCTGATAATCTCTCACCCATTAAAAGAAAAATTCTGATTGGCTCAGGAACAACGCAACAAGGTGTGTGAGAAGGAAATAAACAAGGAAATGTTTTGCAGCTTGTTGGAGCTATCCTTGTATCTGGTTTAGAGGCTGCAACTAGTGCAGAATGAAACCGGAGGCGTACTTTGTTACATGTATTATACCAGCATTGAAAGATCTGTACTGCTGCCTATTTATTACCAAGCTAAATGTCAATTAAAAGCCTTGAACTTAAGGCTCTAAACAACTTGGAACCAGGTACCTGGCACACCATCTACCCTTGTACAGACCAAGCCCATCTTTAAGATCTTTTGAATAGCCCTGCGGATCACCCATGATTAGCAGGATGTCACTTGGTGACAATACAGAAACAGATGAAATCACCTGGCATCTCAAATGCCCCCCCCACACACACCTTGGGTGATTTGTGAGGCAAAGCGAGTATTGACCTTTAAGCACTTCTTAAAACCTTATGTTTACCCAACCTGTCATAGACTCTGACTCTTCATTTTTATTTTGTTGTTTTGTACCCTGCTTGGTTTTGTTTGTGATATACAATTAGGTTGCGTTTCCTTGTGTTTAGGAAATGTTACTGAAAGTTGCGGTATTTTTATTGTTTTTATCTAAACTGCTTAAAGGTTATCTATTTATCTAATCTATATATGCAAAAAGGAGGAACAACATTGTGCAACATTTTTACATTCTAGCTAAGATACTAGTGTGAATGTATCAGTGTCCGAGTGCAGGATTCCTTTTCAAGGTCTAAAGGAAACCTCTGTAAATCACAGCGGCCTTGTTCTGGCACTCAAAATATATGCAATGAATGTGCATGGAGGTGGCAGGCATATGTTCACACATTCTTAGGGAGCCCCCATGTGTATGCTGAGCAGTTTTTAACCCAAGCTTCCCTTAAAAATTAATATTGCTGCATGCTATTCTTTCAAAACTCCATTGAATGAAACGAAAAACTACATTTTGGCAGTAGACAGCATGCCATGACAAATTTCTCAGGAAAGCTGCAAGTTTAAAAGTTGAGATTATCTGGTACAGTTAGTAAGTCTTTATAAATGTAATGTGGAAGTTTATTTTTTTGTTTGAATTGTTTATAAAATATGATGTATTGGTTTTAACAGTGGAAGGTATTGTACTGAAAGGAAATTCTCTATTAAAGCTGTGTTAATAAAATCTTTATGTATTACCAGGTTTTGCAGTAATTTCATTCCTGCTCTTTTTCCTAGAAGCCTCCTTCCATGCTAACAAAAGACTACCTGGGCCATTGTGTACACATTTGGCTTGCATTTATAGTCAGCTTTACAACCAGAAATTTTCAGCAATGGCTTAGTTGCAATGCTGGATTAAACCCTGCGGAGGCCCCTAGGCAGTAGAAATCTTGGTTCTCCCCCATCACATGTGCTCTAGTGGGATAGCATTGAACTAATAAAGCTTGATTGTTCTTCAATATCAAATCAATATTATTTTGGTCCATTGTCGCAGGACCCCTAAAAGGCATGGGGCCCATAGGCTGGGGCCTACCCTGCCTATTCAGTAATCTGGCACTGCTTAGCTGAGTGGCAATGAGGAATTACAGATGGAAAAGCTAAGCAAAAGTGTTAGTCACTGCGTTAGACAGGACAATGTGTAGGTCCTGTCAATGGAATGAAGCTACTTGATTTCAATGACCCATAATATTTGGTTGAACAAATACCATGCAATTTATACTGGGTATTTTGGGGTATTTGTATCATTTCTGAATTGGCATGATAGTGGTAATCCATTCTTTTTACAATTTTGCTATTAAACGTTTGAGTAAGGGGATTAAATGCAGAAAAATTCTTAATCAAATACATTTGTTCCTGAGAAGGGGGAAAAAGCACTTTGGCACCATCTAGTGTCTAATTATTGCAGAGACAACTACCTGTACTTTGGGGAAGTGGCACTGACAAGTTGCAGATATGAGCTCCTCCACAGAGCCTATTTGTTGGGAATTCATTATGATTTGCTTGTATGTAGCTCATGTGGAGGTTAGACTATATTCAGTCTTTATTACGGTAACCATTCATCCTGATTTGTTTGTGGGGTATTCAAACATCTTCCTGTTCATCGTTCATCCTACACTTTTCAATGCTTTCCTCACACTTTCCTCATCACCCTATCAACTGCAAAGCCCCCACCACCACCTTTAAAGTGGATTATACTAGGGTGATAGAATGATTTAACGCATTTTAACTGCACAAACCTAAATCTCCTGCAAGTGCTTGGATTCCTCTCACAAAATAGTGACAATCTGAAGGCAATGTATAAGAAATGTGTCAGAGATGAAGATACATCAGTGACATCCTAACCCCATTATTTTATTAAAATTATGCATTTTCTACTTGTAGCCAGTATTGCTAGTTGCTACACTAGCGCACTATGCCACTGTAGCTTTAATAGATTGATAGCTGTGTTGAATTAAAATTTCCTCTGCATTTAAAAATATTCATTTCAATGAATGCAGTGCTTTCTCATTTCATTCAGAGAGCATTCTGAAAGTAATTAAAGCATTACGTGGCTATTTTAAATTTGATCGGTTAACCAGGAAATGAAATGAAAGCCATCACTACTTATTAATATGTTAAATGCATGGATATGTAATATACTGAGGAGAAATGGGCTCAATTACTTACTGTGGTCTGTAGGTGGCAGCAACTTGCAACAGTATATCGGCTACCGTTTCTAATCACATCAACAGAAATAAGTAAGCCTACTTATTTCAGTAAAATGGAATAAAGTTTTGAGCACAGAATTGGAACTCACGGCATCATCAGTGTATATATATAAATGTGTGTTTGTGTGTGTGTAATGGATTTTTGCCTTCTTAGTGAAAACATTTGATCTGATTCAAACTCTGAGCAAAATGCCTGCAGTTTAATTAAAGTTTGCCATCCTTTGAAATTTGCACTGCTCTGAATTTTGCAAAAGCATGCAACATGTGCCTATCTGAGGAGAAATTCCACTAAAATGCTGATGAACTGTCACAAAGACTTTAAAAAAAATCAAGCTGATGGGGAAATGCAGAAAACTGAATTTGAAACTGGAAAAAAATGAAAAACAGAAAAAAAATGTAATTTACAGATTCACCCAAACCTAGTTCCAGTTAAGTGTGAACAGGATTACACCATGAGTAAATTAGTAAGTGGAGTCAATTTATTCTTCCTATCATCTATCTTCTGTTGGCTGGAGGTTTGGGAGAGGACTCTTGATTATTTTTATATGCATTTCAAGTAAGAAGGACAAGGCTACCATGTCTACTCAGAGGTAAGTCTTATTGGATTCAGTGCATGCACACGAAATCTCATACCAAGAACTAACTTAGTTGGTCTCTAAGGTGCTACTGGATTTTTTTATTTTGTTTTGTCCTAGGCACCTGGGTTTAGGACTGCAAGCACAGGTCAACTAGGTTTCCAAAGGAAGCTAAAACAGGCACTTACTTGTGAACAAGTGTGTTTTTCAGGCCACGGATGAGATTGCGTGCAATGGTTTTGACCCTTGGTGTAAGAATAGCTTGAGAAACATGAAAAGTTCCGTGTTTTGCTCGTTCCCCACGAGTAGTGTCCAAGAACTGCAGCAGTTTATGTACATTGGTCGTATTTGCCCATGGTGCTGGGATTTTATTCCCGGGCCACAGAAAGGGATATTGTTCATAGAGACAATGATGGTAGAAAATGAGAACCTGGGAAATTGAGAGATAACATATCAGAAGCCTTTTTCCCACACAAGCTCTTCTTTCACTTACATTCAGCGCTAAAAAATAATTTCACACAAAATGCTGCTCTCTATACACTGGGCAAGCAGGACAACAGCACTATTGGTGTCAATATTTGGCACAAATATGGCTTACACAGAGGTTAAAAGCAGGAGATGGAGAGTTCAAGACTCACTTCAGCCGGTAGTTCACAAGGTGACCATAAGAATGCAACTATTGCTCAGTCTGCTTTTTGGATTTCATCTTTGGGCTGTGAGGAGGTAAAGATACTTCCCTTGGGTGATTGTGGATGGTCTTGCTCCTAGGTGAGAGACTGGTGTGTGTGTGTGTGTGTGTGGTACCTTGGCTTCTAAGCGAGAGCGAAAATGCTGGCTTCATCTGTGGTAAGTGCATGAATGCAGCTCACCAATGTATATCCAGTGTGACTGATGATTTTTCATAGTGTTTTGATTGGTATGCTATATTTACTGTAGTCTTCTTTTGTATTACTATTCCGTTCACTGCTTTGGGCCAAACAGTATATAATATGTATACTGTAACATAACATGGAGAAAGAAGAGGATTTGCAATGATTTCTTCTTGTTGTTGTTGTTGCCATAGTTATATGTGACACAACACTAAGTACATTTGCTTAGAAACAAGTCCCTACAAATTCCATGAGACATACTTTATCAGGTGTGTTTTAGGACTTCACCTTTAGTGGCACTACACACACACACACACACACACACACACACACACACCGCTATACTCATATACGCCACCAGGAGGAGCTCCTTTAGCACTGACTACTGTGCTGTCAGCCTAATTGGTTACTGAGAAAAAAGGAACTGAAAATCAGGTGGAAGAGAGAAAGACAGTTTCAGGGGGTTGGTGCGCTGACCTGGAAGGGGTGGTACAGGTGACCACGTCTGCAGCAATCCACAGGACCAACAGAACATGATAAGTTGAGAAGGGCAAGCAGAAGCAGGGCTGTCACCACAACTAATAAACGGAAGAGACTGAAGGCCACAGTAGCTCAGGAGAAGAGAAAGCATGGGGTAACTGCATCAGACACTTGTTCATAGGATAGGCAGTGATTAAGGAAAGCACAAGAGCCCTGCTGTACTAGAACACATGTCCATCTAGTCCACCTCTTCTCACAATGGTCAACCAGATGCCTATGGGAAGCCCTAACAGCTTTCTCCCCACCTGTGGTTTCTAGCAATTGGTATACAGATGCATAATGCCTCTGATAGTAGAGTAGAATATAGCCATATCCAGCCTTTATGAGATGTGGATTTCAGACTGGAATCACACAGCCAACAGGAGCAGAGCAGGGTGGGAACTGGACACTAGGACAGTGGGGTAGGCAGATCATGATGGGCAGGAGATCTGGAAGGTGGTAAGATACCAGGTGCTTCAGAGCAGGAATGGGGAGTCTGTGGCCCTCCAGATGGGCACTGTGGACTCCAAATCCCAACATTCCTGCATACTAACTATGCTGGCTATGGCTGAAGTGAGCTGAAGTCCAACTACCAGCTTCCCAGCCCTACTTTAAAGAACAGCATTTCAGTCACCATACCATGAGATAAGTTTTAGTTTCATCCAGGCCCCACAGCAGTCTTTTAAGGGGGTGAGGGCCCAATAAGGAACAGAAGCTATGAAAAATCGCAGCCCAAAAGTAACCCTAGCAGTACTGAACAAACACAGTTAATGAGTGTTATAGACAGGAATGAAACTGGGGCTTGCCTTACTGGCCAACTAGAGTTCTGTTCGTGAAGGGACAAGGTATTATGCTATGCTTCTGAAATGCAGGGTGAACTCAGGGGGAAATCTCCCGCTCCTATCTCCAGCTCAGAGCAAGAAAGGTACACTGACTTGCTCAGCACTCCATGCTTGCCTCCCCATTCCAGCTTCAAGCAAGATACTTTCAATTCTAAGAGTTCTTTGAATTATAGAAATTTGTTGCCAAATGAGAAACGCTTTTCTACCTGCTGCTGCTTTCCCCAGAGGTTTTGTAATGTCACGTTTTCCACACACTCCTTTGGGCAGAGTCTCGATCCAAAAGCCTCTTGGATCCTACTGATCAGGTATGCATGGTGGTTGTTATCCATAGCGTAGAAATGGTTGAAATCCAGGAAGACCACTTCCTTAGGGTGGTGTTCTAGGAAGGTGTTGATCTCCATCAGCCCATCCCACACTTTGATTCCAAACAAGCCATGTATGAAGTAGATTTCTTGCCCTGCTTCACCTGGTTTGGAAGATACACGGAGGTCAAAGTAGCGGATTCCACCTTCAAGCTGCTCCTTGAATGTTAGGTTTTGTGTCACTGACCATTTCTTCATTACCTTCCTCACCAAAGAGATTTTAGCCAACCGCTTGATCGCTGTGGCTTGATCTGGTCCCACAGGAGATTTCTCATCAACCCAGTAGCTGAAGGAATCATGTGACCCTACAGAGAAGAAAGACAACATCATTTTAGTCCTACAACTTGGGGTTTGCCAAGTGCTCTTTGCTGAAGCAGATTCTGGAAAACTGGACTCCATTCTTGTGTTGCTCATTTTTAACATGGGAAAATCACTCAGGGCCACTTGTTAACACTTCTAAATCACTACACACAGCTATAAATGGGGTTATAAGACCAGATGGAGCTAATACTAGGACGAGTTTGGTTCAACAGAAATGGAATACCATCAGCCAGGCTCACCTCTGATCGGGGCCTTTGGGGGGAAATGCAGTTGCAGTCACTGACAAGGCATCTCTCTCTCCACATGTTATTCAATTCAAAAGATTTATATTCTGCCTTTCTATACCAAAATGCCCAAGGCAGTTAATTAAAATCAAAACAGTAACAGTCACTAATATGCAGCATTACAAAAACATAGAAATGTTACGAACAATTCAATTTTATTTTATTTTATTTAAAAAAACATCCTATAGAACAGCTGCACGTATCCTCAGTGGAGGAATTTTACAGCCTGAATTGGCCCTTAGTTGTGGTGTTTGTTTTTGTAGTTGCATTCTGGAAGCCAGGATTTGGAGAAACAGAAGCTCCAATGTTAGATGTTTTCCACCTCTGTCTCCCCGCCCAATATTTTGTGATGAGAAAATGTCATCCATGGGTCATCAAAAGAAAGCCTTTGTCAATCTGGTGTCTTCTAGTTGTTTGGGACTACAACTCTCATCAGCCCCAGCCAGGACAACTAAGGGCACCAGACTGGTGAAGGCTGCCTAAGGAGATAAGCAGGTGACCAGACTCCTGTGTAGATTCCTTGGAAGAAGAACCATGCACACAAAGGAGAAAAACAGATGTTTCCAGCTTGCAATGTCAGGATTCACACACACCTTTACCATCCACCAATTCAGCATTTACCAACTCAGAATTTAACAAAATCTTGAACTTCATGCTTCACTGTCAAGACACTTTTCGGTAAAAGTTACTGATATCCCCAGCTGAGACCTTGTCTAAAGAGAAATGATCATGCAGAAATGTTAGAAGCTGACAAGCAATAACCCCATTGTTCAAATGTCATTTTTAGTAAATATAAAAGTGTGTTCAGGAATGCAGTTAATGGGTTAATTCTCCACGAGTCAGCAGAGACAACTCATTCCCCACAATGCATCAGCAACCCCATAGTCGCCTTTGACTGGACTTAACCATCCAGGGGTCCTTTACCTTTGTCTTAGTGTGTGTATGTATAGTAGTGTATGTTGGTGTTGACTTAGTAAAGACAACTCTGCTAAACAGCTGTTTTCTGGGGTGAGCTTAATTGCTTGACTGAACTTCCACAGTGTATAAACACAACACACCCAAATAAGGTGCTCCAGATAAAGCCATTCATTCCTGTGATGATTTATCCTCTGACACTGTAGCCTTCCCTAGCCTAAGAAGGCGACATCCTACGTCTGCTATGTGATTGTGTTAGGTGAGAGATATGCTTCCTAGATGTTTTCAGATCAAAGGCTTTAACTGCACATTCCATGTGCTAATATTGGACTAGTCTTACACTGGACAATCTTCCAGTGACAGGCACCTGAAAACAAGTCAGAGATAGGGAGTGGCAAGCAGTCAGTTTACAATTAGCTTTTCCCTCTGGATTACTTAAAGGTAAAGGTACCCCTGACCGTTAGGTCCAGTCGCGAACGACTCTGGGGCTGCGTGCTCATCTCACTCTATAGGCCGAGGGAGCCAGCATTTGTTCACAGACAGCTTCCAGGTCATGTGGCCAGCATGACTAAGCCACTTCTGGCAAACCAGAGCAGCGCACGGAAACGCCATTTACCTTCCCGCTGGAGCGGTACCTATTTATGTACTTGCACTTTGACATGCTTTCGAACTGCTAGATTGGCAGGAGCTGGGACTGAACAACGAGAGCTCACCCCATCGCAGGGATTTGAACCACCGACCTTCTGATCGGCAAGCCCTAGGATCTGTGGTTTGGACCACAGCGCCACCCGCGTCTAATTCTGGATTACTTAGCCTACTGCATTGATCACTGATACATAATGTATTGCCACTGTCTTGTTATCTTAATAAATATCTTCTTGTTAAAGGTACATCGTATGCTAAACACTAAAGAGCACATGCTGGTATGATGACACTTCGAGGCTGCTTCAGCATGTCATGGAAAGGCATAAATCATAGCTTACTGTGCATGTGCAAAACTGTACTCACTTCACTCCTCCTGGCTCACAGAGGGATGAAAGGAAACATGATCTGTAGCCAGAGTTCATTCTTGGAACATAGTCATTGTAACTAACATGATATTTTATTTTTAATTTCACTAGTTGTTTCCTTTAAAAAACGAAACAAAACACCAAACAGTAAAGTTTACAAAAAGGTTCCTTATTTGCAAGGAGTTATCAGACACATGCCATTTGCTGGGGGAGGAGGGGCTGGAATCCACCTAATGTGTGCTCGCAAGCAGACTCTTCAAAAATATGTCTTCTGCCATGCCCAGTTTGAACTGCAAATGAGATGAGGGTCTTAAATGGATTACCTTGTTAGTGGCATTGAATCCACCTGGATGACCATACTGTGTACAAATCAAACCATCAATGTGCTGCATTCTGAGGATGCCAGCAACAATCAGCATCATGAAGGATTTACGCTCCTTACCTCTTTGTTTAGGACTTTTTTATTTTTACTTTACAAATTTGTTAAAAATTGGTTCTTTTGCTTTACACATTGAATTCTTGTTAAAAGCACTTCACGTATTTGATCTTCAGAGACCGAACAACAGAAGAAAAATAAATGTTGAAGAGGTAAGAGCTTCTTTTGCCTGAAGCCAGAGCAGATAAACAAAGAAGAATTTCTTCCTCTGTGACTGAATATAAATGACAGTGAGCTGGCAGAAAACCATGTAAAAGGAAAGATGCCAGCTAATGAGAGTTACTCATACTCTGATCATCCAGGAGGAACTAAACTACGTCTCACAAGCAGAACAAATCCAGCTCCCACACAATTAAAGGAAGTGCACAAGAGCTTTTCAACATGCAGTTATCTGGGAGCAAGTCCCATTACATAAGACCATAAGAAGAACCTGCTATATCGGGCCAATGGCCCATCTCGACCAGCACCCTGTTCTTACAGTGGCCAATCAGATGCTGTTGGGAAGCCTGCAAGCAGGAGCAACAGTACTTTGCCCATCTTCAAGTCCCTGTAACTGCAATTCAGAAACATACTGCCTCTGACAGTGGAACATAGCTATCATGGCTAGTATCCAGCCGAATACTCAGATATGAATAAACAAGCACTGGATTGCACTGAAAAGTCTTGAAAGCCACCAATGCCCATGTGCCCTTGGAATGCAACACAGCAGGGGCAAACAACTCTTCCACAACCTATTTGCATGTTTCAAGCCACAAGATTAGCATATGGGCATATCACACACCCATATTAAGCTTCCTTCCAGCCCTCTTATTTTTTTAATCATAGAAGGTAACTGCAGATGCAGAATTGCTTTTTTAATCTTGCTGTTTAGTACCATAACTCAACCATTCTAACAGTGTGATGGTAAAAGGCCTTGTGAAAGGGTTCAATGTAAATTTAGCTTTGTGGCACTCCATGCTCTTCAAAGCTATGAATGCACACAGATATTCCCCACCCACCCACACATAAATAGAGTGTGATAGCAATATACATGTGTTCAGATTCTTCTCAATATATACTGGTCTCCATGAAAAAAGATATTATTCCAATGAAAACCAATAAATATTACTCAAAAATAAAGAAAATTAATGTTGCCATTCCTCCCTTGCAAGAATTTCAGAATGATAATGGAATGAAACTGTATTAGCTAGCAATTGGAGCACAGAGTTAAGTACAAAGATTTGCGGGCCTTCATGACTATAAGTTCCTCCAGTGTGAAGTGAGGCTAATCCCTTATATGTATATTGGTTTTTCCATCTGTAATCTACCTAATTCGTTGCACTGGAAGAAGCTAATATTCATAATCCACAAAAGCATTTTAGAGCCAGCTGATTCCAGCAAATCATGCACACTGTCAGTCAAATGGTTGTATCCAAAAATCTAAGAAAGAATTGCAAAATGCCCTCTCCCAATTTTCTGGAAAATAAGGCCCCCCCCCTTTTTAAAGGACTACAACATTCTGTACCTTCACGGCAGAAGTCCTATCATTTAGAAGGGAAAATGCATGTTAAAACACACATATTGAAACTAATATTTCTCAACTTTAAAAAGAAAACTGATTTATCTGCCATATATTTGAGAAGAAAGTGAAAAGGTTGGGCTAGTTGGGCAGTTGAGTCAGAGAGAGGGAGAGAGGAACAGGGGAGAGTGATTGACTTTGCTTAATTTAACATGTCATGCCTTTGGATAATCTCTTTAGCAGTCCTAGCTTTATTGCAATTAGCCCAGCCAATTGCAAACCCGTCACCTGCCCATTCTAGCACCCCTTGCTATGCGGTCACACTGTTGAATAACACCAGCAAGTATATACAGAATATTTGTAAATTATTTCTAAAGGTGTTACAGGAGCCTCATTTGAACTTGCTGTAGAGTGTATGAGTTATTCTAAACACATCTGTCCAGGAAGTGGAAAAGGAACTACACATCAAGGAGCAGACAAATCTATCTGTGTGGGCCCAATGTTCGGGATGGGAAACTGGTATGCCTCCATATGTTGTTGGACTCCACATACCTTCAGTCCTGGCAAGAATGCTCTGTGATCAGGAGATTCATCAACATCTAGAAGGCCACAGTTCTCCATTCTTGTCCTATGCAGGAAAACAATTGTTCTCAATCTTGGGTCTCCAACTGATTTTGGACTACAATTCCCATCATCCCTGACCACTGGTCTTGCTAGCTAGGGATGATGGGAGTTGTAGTCCAAAAACAGCTAGAGACCAAAGTTTGGGAAACCCTGCAGTAAAAGGATAAATATTATTTTGGTTCCAGAAATCTGTGGTTACTACCCTCTGTAGTATTTCCAAACAACACCATACATTTTCAGAATAGCATGTGCTAAAAAAAGAGAAAAAGACTACAGTGTATGAAAATATGTTGCATTTTGTTCTCAAACAGTAGGTACACCACCATAAGTCTTCATAAAATGCCCCCTCAGGTCAATTGTGGAAAAGTGCCTTTTAAAATTATTATTTCCTGACTGCCAGTTTGGCACTAAGCTAGCATGGAAGCAAAACTGACCTAGTTGGAAATACACTCAGTAAAACCTCACGAGGCTTGAGGATTCAGTTCATTAACAAGCCGATTAGTATCTTTAAACCAGCCTTTAAAACACAAGCTAACTGAACTGCTCATTTCGCTTTGGTTGTTAGAAGGCTAAGGGCTGGAGGAAACATTGTGTTGACAAATTAAGCTAAATGAATAACACATCTGACCTGTCTTGACAAGCACACTAATTTCATAGAGTTCTCTTCAGTGCTGTACCAAAGAGACAAGGAAGGCCATCAAGAGCTTAGTTCTTAGGGCCAACTTAAATGTTCTGCACAGTTGGGTTGGGTTTCTTGTTTACAGCAGACTCAGTGGCTGCATTTGAGACTGGGAGAATGATGGAGCAGAGGCTGCTTAACCATTTCCCTCCTTGCTATTTTTTCCACTTTAAAAATGCAGCTTCTAGGGAGATTTTTCTCTCACACTTCAAAGCATTTGAATGCTTAGGGGTTCTGCTGAGTATTTTTAGACCATGTTCTCATAGCCACATAGGGGCATAGTAGCCGTTGGATACATACTCATCTTCACTCCTAGCCCTACCCAGGGCATGCTGAGTCAGTAACATGCACTCACTGCCATTTCCTGAATCCTGTTTTCAGCACCCCCATCACTAACCCACATTAAGAAACATTTGCAGACACGGTTCAGCAGCAGAGATCAGCATGATGTGACGATGCACACAAGATAGCAACATGGGATTCTGCAGAGCATTCACACGTGCTCTCTTTCTAAGAGGCAATTTTTACACTGAATTGGTTCTTTTGAGATAGATGCTCAGTGGTTTCAAAACACTTATTCAAATTCAGCCCATTTGCTGTTTGAAATCAGCAGGTCTAATGCATGCAACCATTTTTTTTAAAAAAAGATCACAATTATCTTTCTGGGATAAAAGTGAAAATGCCATACACAACAAAAGTGGCAAATACACAATACTAGGAAATCATCACCATCATCTTGAAATAATACCCCCCTGGAAAAGCAACAAATTTCTGTATCCAGAATATTGTTAGTTTCCTTTGTTGTTCAGTCGTTCAGTCGCATCCGACTCATGGGGTCACGAAGAGTCGGACACGACTGAACAACAAAGGAAACTAACAATATTCTGGATACAGAAATTTGTTGCTTTTCCAGGGGGGTATTATTTCAAGATGATGGTGATTTTTACAGTGGCTCATCCACCTCCATCTCCTTCCTCAGAGATAGGTTCTCGTATCTGCTTTTAGATACTGTCTCTGCAGGTGTGATGTGATTTTGACTTTTGCAAACTTACTTCTTTCCCATATAGAAATCCAAGCAGAAGTTGTAGGCTATCAATAAATGTTATCATACGTATGAATTTGGCATACTAGAGCTGAAGGCTTATCTGACAGCAAAGTCAGTACCTGCTCCTTTAGGGATAAATCTAGCAATCCCTAAAGCCAAATTAACCAGCATCAAGCTTTTAAGTATAATGTTTGTTCTATTCAAACTGTCTTGTGGAGTCATAATCATGCTGCTGTAAAATGGAGATTAAATAAAGCAGTTTTTTTGGTGTTGCCTTCTCTAAATTTTCATCTCTGCATTTTCATGCTAACATGACCTCCAAGAAAACAGATGGTCAAGCTTAGCTGCTTTGCCCTTCAATGAATCTCTTCATCAGCCTATTCCAGATTGGTCCCCATGCCATAGGAGTAGAAAGCTGTTCCCCTCTTAGCCAAGCTTTTAAAGGGAAGCATTTGTCTTTATGCTTCCTACATTTTTCCTGGGCGGTGTGTAACTTCATACTACAGAAAATGATTTTGCTGTAGGTCAGGGTCCAAGATTCAAAGTTAAACCATGAAGTATTTTTTACAGTCGTTATCTGTGATCTTCTGTGAGTTCAGTTCCACACTGTACAAGTACATTGCAATGTGATTACTTTCCATGAGTATGTATTACAAATGAATCACAGCTTGAGTAAATGAAATGACAATTGCAACAGCATTCTAGGCCCTGCCCCAAAAGTGACATAAGGTGGCACAGAATCTTCAAATGTCTTCACTGTGTTGCAGGATCTTTATTTTGTTGAATCAAGGGAGGAAAAATGTGGAATAGAAAATGCTGATGGCAGAATTGCAGCATATGTCAGAGAAGTCAGAGGTCACCTCTTGTGCAACATTAAACAATGTTTCCATTAAACCAAGTTTTGTTCTAATTTCAGTGCTTAACATGGAATGCCTTCTGTCTTTTATTTGATGATCATCAAGGTGCAAAGGTAATTTCAACTCCGTACATGTTAACTTGGGGAAGTGGAAAAATTAGCAGTGAGCACCCACTTCAAATATTTCGTCCTTGTCTCATCAATGCACACTTGCCCATCAACATCTGTCCTCTTCAAATTTATGCTCACCACACACACGCTCTCAAACTGAAATCATGGAATTGCAAACAACAGAAATATATGACAAGCAAGTCTGTGATGGAACTTCCTCTTTACCACTGTCATAGGGTTTAGCCCTCTCAGGATAACAGCTTCAGTTTTGGGGCGATTTCAAAAGCTATTGAAAACTGTTATCTCAGGTGACACATGCATAATCTCACTGAAGGAGATCCACATAGTAATAAGCCTACCGCAGACAAGATCTTTTTATGTCAGTACTTTTCATAACAGCATGAAACAATAACATGTTTAGGTTGTGTGACGGTGTGTAAGTGGTATGTGTGTTTATGGTGTGTGAATACATGTGCATAAGAGTGTTGACCTTACCACATTTTTGGCTATAACCACTCTGCTATGCAGCCCCCAGAGACGTTGCAACCGAGTAAAGTGGCCCCTCAAGCTGAAAAGGGATAGCCACCCCTGGTTTACTGTGAAGCCTTAACACATCCAGAGTAAGACTAATATAGGTGTGGACAGCTCAGTTGGTTAGAGTTTGGCGTTGATAATGCCAAGGTTGCAGGTTCAATCCCACATGTGACAGCTGCATATTCCTGCATTGCAGGGGGTTGGACTAGATGATCCTCAGGGCCCCTTCCAAATCTACAATTTTATGATTCTATGATTAATGTGTGCAACAGTAATTGATAAGACTAACCGTTTACACCAAGAGCAGACCGGTGTGTATTAAACATTAAACTGGTTTTTAAAAGAAAAGAAAACCCCAGAAATGGTTAAAAGCATTTGACAAACTTTTAGCTTTTTATGAAGCAAATTATTCAAAGTAGGGAAATAAACACATGCAGTAATTATACGCTTTCCCCAAGACACAGCACCATAGGCTGTAGGAATCATGATTTTGCTAAGTGCTGAGGGAGGGACGAGAGCGGAAGGGCGTAGTGCAGGCTGTGAAGAGAAACAGCTGAGCCTATCCTCATGGAAAGAATTGTGTCAAAACCCAGTGAAACTATTATGCAGCATGCACACAGAGAGATGAAAGGAAGGGAAGAGGGGGTGGGGGTGGAAGAGAGAAGGGACAGTTCAACAGATGCCACAGAGATTAAAGGCAGCAGCTAGCAGATCATCATTTTCCTGGAGTTAGCTCTAATACTGGAAAAAACAGTGCAGAAAACATAATTCTTGAAACTCGGACAGTAAGCCACTCTTTCTTATGTTTTATCCTGCATTACACATTTTAAATGTTTGATGAGTTGTTTTAAAATTTTGTAAAAAGCAATGGTAACATAATCACAGACTTTAAAAGAACCTGCTGTTATTTGTTAAACTTCAGACAAAAGTGGTACAGATGGAATTCAGTGCATTGCAACTTTTTATTATAATTATTTGAACTAATTCATGCTGGTTCAAAACTATTTTGAGGAAATTGTAAAGAATACCTTATTTATTGCCCTCATACAAGCACACACCATTTCCCCAAATTAATTTACCTTGTTTAAAGCAGAGCTGGGTCTATCGACACACACAAGGGAGCTTTTGGGGGTGTGTGAAGAAGATGTTATGAGATCGCGCCCCTTCTCTGGAGGTGCGCCATTGCTGGTGGACATCCAGGACCTCGTGGTGACCCAGGAGTGGGCGGAGGGATGCTACCCACGTCATCAGGGCTCCCGGCAGTGTCACACAACCCGGACTTGACGTTAATCTGGTCCCAACTTTTGGAGAGGCGTTGTTGGCAGGATTGCCCCCATCCGGTAGCAATCAACAGTGCCAGGAGAATTGCTAATCGTGGGGTGGCACAGAAGGTGCAACTGGCTGGGTGATACAGCACCCCACTATTACGTTCAACCAGGTGGCCTTGTTTCGTAACAATGGTGTTCACCTTTCTGATATGGGTAATGATATTTGGCTGGCCGATAGTGTTTGGTTGCAGATGTGAGGTTGTCGGCGGCAAGCTTTTTTGCTTGAGTGGCGGTTAGGCATTGGGTAAACCTTGTTTATGGGAGGGGAGGTTGTTGCCTCCATCTGCCCCTCCTCGTTAAGGGTACCCCATTAAAGGTGTGGTTCCTGTCTGAAGCCTGGGCATGGGTTAGGGCCATGCCATGACCCAATTGGTGACCCTGGGGGTACTCTCAATTGATGTATATCATAGGGCTCCCCCTATCGGTGGTTGACCCTTGAGAGACTTCCTGCAAATGGGTAGGAGAGCCAGGATATAGTCTGGCTTCACCCAAATGCCTAAGCCAAACCGCTAACATCTGTAACCAATAAAGTTGTGGCCTAATTTATCCCATTAACCAACATACTCGTGTCTGTGTGTTTATTTCTGAGGGGAACTTTGGGGCCCTGGGCCTCGTCAAGCAATTCTAACCAATCAGGACCGCCTGCAAGAAATCCACCATTTAAATTGCATTTGACCAATATAAATTTTAGTGTAATAATTCTGAATGAGTTAAACGAGCCAACTTGCCAAAATGAATTTACTTGTTTACAGTGGTAAGTTAAAGGACACCAAATGGCCTGTCATCTAACTGGCTAGGAATTTGGCTCAGCAAACAGACATACTGGTGCCCATGAATTTGAATGTTAAGAGCCAGTGACATAAAATGTCATGTGGCTATAAGGAAGTAAAATATTTGTTCCTGACGTATACTGGTTAAGAAAAAGTTTAAAAGGCAAGCCAATAGCTTGTCATCATTTCCCTGCATCTTCCTAAACTTGCTGCTAAAGAATAGGAACCTTGTATGTGCCATCACCCAATCCCATGTGTCTTGTTTAATCATATGCCATGCTTGGATGAGCATCTATTAAACTTGATGATTTAACAAGCACCTACGTACTCAGCACACTGCTATCAAGCCTTCTTCATCACAGGGATTACACTTGCACAGGGTTCATCCATGCTTCTGTTGGTGTGACAATTTCTATAACCAGCTTCATATAACCAACATGCTTAAATCTAATGTATGAATGGGTTAATACCATAGAGTAAGTTGTCCTGGCAGGCTTAGCAAGGTCACTTCCCCTTACCATGGGAGAAAATGCATAATCAATCCTACTATTCAACCTCTAGTCTACATGAGAAGCTCAACATGTGAAGAGGTTTGAGCTGGTTGCTCCAGCTCAGAATACATGGCTCTCACATTCCATATTGTCACAATTTCACTGAGCAAACATTAACCAAGAAACAAGTGTTTTTTAATTGTCACATATAGGATACATAACTACTACTGAGGAATATAATTTAGGTTTGATGCATCCCTTCCACTGTGCCATGACTCATTACTAATATTCAGCAGAAGACAGCATGCAATTTCAGCATGATCAATTATGTAAGGTACATCAAGTACTATAACATATTCATATTACACCATAGGACAGACAAAATTACAATAAGTAACTGAAGCTAAAGTCCTATTCCCACTTAAATGAGAGTAAGCTCCATTGATCTCAATGGGACTAACATCTGAGCAGATATGCATAGGATTGCACTGTTAAATAGATACACAGACGGCTTAAGTTGCTTAGTTTAAATGCTGCAAAGTATCTGGCTCATGATGTACCGGTAATAGGAAATTGTTTCAGTACTCAATGTGACTTACCAATGTACAGCATCACACAGAGTGAACTGATACGCTATGCTTACTGGAGAAAGGAAACAACAACAAAATATTGGATAGTATTAATTTCCAGGAGGGAGACTAAAGCCAGTAAAAGAAATTTCAGCTGTGAAAACTAGAGATATCAATGTTAATCATACTTGAATAAGAAGAGATACAACAGAGGTATACAGAATGGTGTGGAGAAAGTGGATAGAGAAAAGTCCCCCCCTCTCCTATAATACTAGAACTCAAGAAGAGCTAATGAAGCTGAATGTTGAGAGATTCAGGACTGGAAAAAGACAGTACTTATTCACACAGCTCACAATTTCTCATGTTATCTTTATGTTAAGGCACATCAATGGAATGACTAGAATTAACAGTAGAAATCATTTGAGCATTACTCATTATCAGCATCATGGCGCATGGCTATTTATAATGTAAGCATTAGTAACTAAAAGCAAGCCATACCTAAAAGTTCTCATTGCTAGCTAAGTTTCATTCTATATATGCTTTGGCTGAAGACAAAATCCTAAAGGACTGAAGTCTCAGGCAGCCTCTGGGGCTAGAAGTGCCTATGCCCAGCCAAGGCTAGTCTGTTAGCTATGGCTTCTCCTGAACCCAGATAAGAGAAGCACCATAGCTCAGTGGTAGAGCATCTGCATTGCATGCAGTCCCTAGTTCAATCCCTGGAGTCTTCAAGTAGGGCTTGGCAAGAATCCTGCCTGAAATTCTGGAATGCTGCAGCCAGGGAGCTCTTCTTATCTCTCCCCATTCTATTCCATCGGCAGCATACACAAGGCCTCTCATAACTAGCTAGAGGAACTAGATTGGTATAATAGCCAATGTGGTGCCCTCTACGTTATTGGACTCCACTTCCCATCAGCCCAACCAATCTAGCCAATGAACAGGGATGATGGGGGTTGCAGTTGAACAATATATGTTGGCTATCCCTGAACTATAGAAGATCTGCAAATTTTGACATAGAGAGCCTCTTTTTTTACAACATTATAATTATCAGTTTTATAGTCAATTTTAGATGTTGAACCATTTTGGAAAATGCAGCAGCAGGATCTAGGTTTGGAGAAAGTTCTTTCAATAAGCCATAGCTAACAATAAGCCAATCGACCTCTAAATTCAAAGCATGTTTTCCTATCTCCTCAGTCTCACTAGACATTAAAATGAGATTAGTTTTAATAGGGATACACTCCCCATCCCTTATCAAGAAACATATGGAGGATTATGAGCAGACATTTAATGGAGCAGTTGTACTGTTATGCCCCAACAGGGCCTTTCATAGATTTATTAATATCTTGAAGAGCAGGGCTGAAGCTGTGGTTCTGCTGAACTGCGACATTCCTTGTTTGACAAGTGTCCTGCAAATGCAAAACATGACAAGCCAAATGCCAGGTCGTGCCTAGCTGTGCTTTGCCAGTTCTGGGAGATGAACAGACATGGTCATTACTACAGCAGAACAATGATTCATCTAGTCTGGTATCCTGTCTCTAGCAGAAACCAACTATGAATATTTCTTTAAAAAGGTCACCCTTCCTCAATAATAAGCCTATAATTGCAATAATACACAGTCTACACAGGCTGTGTTGGGGAATGTTGTTTGACCTCAGCTAGTTATCCGATTACATCCTAAAGCCGGAGACAGTACTGAACATTTTATCCCGGTTAACCAGGCTCATTTACAGTAATGTTCAACCACCATTCTCTTTATCTTAAAAAAGGGGAAATATTATTCTAATCACACCTTTATGGGCACTGGGCAGAGAAGCTTATCATGCAGAATACATATGCACATGAGTATGCATGTAAATGTGTTTCCTCTCCCATTCCCCAGGAAGAAACCAGGTATATATAGTCAATTTGTTGCCTGCATCTGTGATATTTGAATTCAGTTCAATAACAAAACATTAGGTTACAGGAAACCCCTTTAGAGAACACCTTGACCCCATCACCTTTTTGATAAGACTTTGGCAGTGGCACCAAGAATGAGTATTCTCTGCAATTACGGTAAGTGTCAAGTTTTGTGCATATCTTCTCATTAAATCCTTCACATAAATAACTCCAACTTTCACTGGGGCAGTGATATGAAAGCTATTTCGGGAGCAGAGACAGTGGGGAATTATGGGGAACTGGGACTGAGCAACGGGAGCTCACCCCGTCATGGGGATTCAAACCGCCAACCTTCTGATCGGCAAGCCCTAGGCTCAGTGGTTTAGACCACGGCGCCAACAGCGTCCCAACCATACTGTAACCAGGCACAAAAGTTACTGGTAAGGTGGTCCATTTCAGGTGGAAGATTAGAGGATGCCCTTAAATGGCAAGACACTGACAACTAGTTACCACAGATTTAACCACAAAGCGAGGAGGATCATTTCTTGAATGACACCAGATTGTTTTGAGCCACATTTGACTAGATATTTAACGAATGAATATGTGATTGGGAGGTTGGAATACCTCTGCACCAAAGAGGGTGAAACATAGGAGGAAAACACATCCAGGGCACTAAGCTCTTCCCAAGATATATATTTCAGAGTCAACACTTTCTAGTCGTAAAGGCATCTACTTCTTTGATCAAGCACTAAGCAACCAATCTAGAGTGTTTTACTCCACTTCCTAATGCTGCAGCCCTGGCTAGAAGCACCTTGTTTCCTTATTTTTTGAGGTTTTAAACACTTTGGTGATTTCCCAGTTTGCAAAAACTCTAAAATTATGCTGCAGATTGGTATTCTGAGATAATCACACACACATTCCTTGAGAAAAATTGATTGGAAAGAGCAGCTTCTGCTCACAAACCTTCCTTTTGGGTACAATCCAAAAGAGGCCTTTCATTATTTGTTGTTCTGCCTTGCCAGAAGATTGGAGAAAATACATTAGGGAAGCAATAGTAAGCCTATTTCAAAATGTTTTAGTTACCTATGGAATATCGAACCTGTTTCAATGAATATCCCTGATTTAGCTGACAGCATAAAATAAATCAACAGTAAAATCCGAAACCCCATAAACAGGAAAGGAAAGACATCTTAACCCACCCTCATGAATAAAACCGCAATCAGAAGAAGTATATGTTTGTGTGATGGTCACCCCACCAAAACAGTACAATTTAAGATCTGATTCCCCCCATTGTGATAGTATGGTTTAAGATTCATGATTTTCCCCATGAATGCCTAATAATAGCAAAACTGTATTAATACTTCACATTTGTACAGCACGTTAAAATGTTTCACATACATTATCCAACATAGCTTAGTTGGCAGAGCATGAGACTCTTTATCTGGGGGTCGCGGGTTCGAGCCCCACATGGAGCAAAAGATTCCTGCATCGCAGGGGGTTGGACTAGGTGACCCCTGTGGTCCCTTCCAACTCTATAATCTATTATCACATACATCCAGTGCTTTTTCGGGGGGGGGGGACCGCATACCCCTAAACATTCGCAAAGCTTTGTACTTTTGTCCATTTATTGTATTTATTTTTTCCGATTTGAACTATAAAATGGGGATTTTCTTGAGTCAAAATGAGAGCACTCCTAAACATATTTTTTTTAATAAAAAAGAAAAAAAAACCCACTGCATACATCTGTAATCGTTACAACAAGCGAAATCAGCGTTATGCCACGGGAGCGATGGTGGTGGTGCTGAAATAGAGAGTGGCTTCCCTGGGATTTCCTAACTCATTCGCCTAAGTCTCTTAACCACTAGGCTACACCGGTTAAGAGTAATTCGGCAGGAAGCAAGCCCGGAAGGAGCAGGTGCCGGGAAACCCTGGAGGAGCCCAAAGCAGAGCAGGGTCTTACCTGGGATGGCCAGATTGGCCAGAGGAAGGGCGCTGAGGGCGGGCGGCAGGGAGCCCATCCAGTGCGCGCTGCTGCTGTTTTCCAGCGCCATCCTCTCCGCAGCGCTCCGTCGCCCGTCGCCGGGGCTGCTCTGGCTCGCCGCTTCGCCCAAGTCTTCGTCAGCAGCAGCGGCGGCGTCTCTTCGGAGGTCTCGTCCACCTGCCGCGCTCTGGGTCAGCCAGCGCCCGCGGCTCCCTTTCTGCCATGCTCCGAGCGGCTGCCTCGCCTCCGCCTCTGCCTCAGACAAGCGGCTTAATCCCGCCTTCGCGCCAAAGGGGGCTCCTCTCAGGACGCCTGACCTCACGCTCCCTCCGCCAGGGGCTCGAGCAGCGGCCACGCCCTCCCCGGTTATGTCACAGCGCGCGGGTCCCCGCGGCGCACCTGGCAGGCGAAGGCAGAGGAGTCCCGCCTTTGCGCCAAAAACAAGCCTGAGGACATCTCCCACGGGAGGGAGGCGGGGGGGGGGGCGCGCGCCAGCGAGCGGTCAAAACAAATTATCGCTCTCCGGCCAAGCTGATTGGCTGGCGACGAGCTGATGGCACAGCCCTCCCTTGGTCGCGTGTCAGGGCCGCTGGCGCAGCCGGTCGGTACAGTAGGGCAGTTCCCAGCCAGCCGCCCATTGGTTGAAGGCCGGCTCAGCGCTAATTGGGCTAATTTTCTCCCCGACGCGCCCAACTTGCTCACGCTTCTGGGAGTTTGCGGGTTCTTTGAGGGCACGTGGCACTAAAGTGGCAGAATCATAGAATTGGAAGGGACCCCGTGGGTCATCCAGTCCAACCCCCTGCGCTGCAACTGAAGCGTTCGTGGCAGATGGCCATGCAACTTCTCCTTAAAAACCTCAAAGGAAGGAGAGACCGCAACCTCCTGCTTTCAGAAAGCATCATTTGGAGGGGGGCACAGGTTTCCTCTCCCTGTTTTGAAAGAAACATTAAAAATGAAACTCCAGGATGGGCCTATGGACAAACATCTGATGAAGTTGGTGCTCAGCAAAAGCTTCTGCTGCAATAAACATGTTAGCTGCAAGGTGATTGTTGTTGTTGTTGCTGCTGCTGCTGCTGTTGTTTAGTCGTTCAGTCCTGTCCGACTCTTTGTTACCCCATGGATCAGAGCACGCCAGGCACTCCTGTCTTCCACTGCCTCCCGCAGTTTGGTCAGGCTCATGTTGGTGATACATGCCCTTATTGTGTGTGTTCACGCAACTGTTTGTGTCTCTGTAGTAGGAGTGTAGTAGCCAAAAGGATCTTCTGAATTTCCTTTATGATTTTTCTTTTAAAGGGGGGGGGGGATGAGGATCATCATCTGACTGTCATTTGTGAGAGAACACTCAAATTTTACCCACTTTCTCCAGAAGTTGCCTTACTTTTTAAAGGAGTGAAAAAGCATTGGACAAAAATCATTTTTGAGATGATTTTTTTTTAATTTTATCATTGTGTGTAACTATAAAAACAAAACAGGATCAGCACAATGAGGTTGGAATCCTTTATCTAATAAATAAATAAATAAATAAATAAATAAATAAATAAATAAATAAATAAATAAATAAATAAATAAATAAATAAGAAACCCATCCTCTGTAATCTCATTTCAGCTGCCCTACTTATTTCCAAAGCCTCGACAACACGCTTCTACCATTTCTTTTCTGTAAAGTAGTTCAAACTGGAGCAGCAGGATAAATAAAGCCAGGTTCTAATGTTTGTTGAAATGTGCTTAGTGGCTGTGGTTGCAAGTCTGCTTTGAAACAAATACTGAAGCACGCTCGCTCTGTTGCTTCTTTTTTCCCGAAGCTGATGCATGTAATAAAGCTAAACTGCAAAACTGTTCTGAATAGCTATACTCTGTTACAAGGATGGGGAACTGGAGTTCCTCCAAATGTTGTTGAACTATAACTCCCATCACCCCTGACTTTTTGCTGTGCTGGCTGGGGCTGATGCAGTATAGAAGCCAACAACATCTGGAGAGACACAGGCTACCCACCCCCCCTTCAGCACGAAAACAGGAGATCCTCCTACTGTAGCAGTAACAGTACAGCTGAAACAACAGTATTTCCCATGGTTTCCACAAAGATTTTCGAGGCTAGGTCTATGCTACTATTCCTTCTGATTAGCTAAAGCAAAAAACACAAAACACAAAACATGCAAAATAAGAGGACTCAAGCAAATGTGCATTGTTTATCCAGGTTGCAGAATTGTGTGGGATTTGGATTAGCTTGGCACAGCAGTTTGATTATGTTTTGTTTAGCACAGAGAACGCACAGCTCTGTTGGCCCCTCTGAGAGCAGAATGATGAACTGGATTGGTCTTTGGTCTGATCCTGCAGGGATCGCTTGATGTTCTTAATGTTCCCCTCTATTTTCATTTTCAAATCATCTGTCCAAACTGTTATGTTCCTCAGTGGTTAAAAATCAAAATACCAGTGTCTGTATTCTCTCTCTGAGATAGCAACATGCCAATATTGTTCAGAAAAATAGTGCAAGAGAAAGGGTTAGGTATCCCCTGCGGTCTTTATCACAATAACAGCCAATATAGCTGCATTTAGGATATATCTCGCAAATGTCATAGCAGAAAGTTTGACCTCTTTCTTGTAATTCCGCCCTTCCATCTTACTTTCAAAGATAAACATACGCACTTTGCTACCAACGGGACAAAATACACAAGACCGTGTATAACAAACATTCAGCTGAAGTTAAGTCTGATTGACAGTGCAATCCTATTTATGTCTAATTGGAAGTAGATATGCCTCTACAGTTTAGTTCAGTGGGGCTTATTCCCTGTAAATAATCCTAACTCCCATACCCTACCCTGTGCAACTTTATGGTGTGACAGGGCTACTGCCACATGTGCATTCTTGCTTTGCAGAGGGCAGCAGCCCTGGGGGGCAGAGACAGCTCCATCCAATTCAACTTGGTTCTCTGCGGTTCAGTGGAATTCAGTTACAAGAACTAAATTTCAATGGGCCAGAGCCCATCTTTGTATTCCTGCCATCCAAATCTATTAATGATAAAGCAGAGCTCAGGTTTCCGAAATACTGCACAGAAGTGAATTTTCTCTATCTTTCATCTGTTACCTCTTGAGCTTAGAAAATAATAGGCACCAGTGATCCCTATCTTAACTAAAGCCCTATGTCTCTGAGACACATAATGACTAATGTGTTGCTCGTTCACCTTAATTTAGGAGTGTTGGATTTGGGGGGGGGGGGGTGTCAGTGTTGAAGCTGAGCACATGAATTTTTGGTGTGATCTGGAGCAAACCTCTTGGCTGTTGCAATGAAGTCATTGCTTTATTAAACTTATGGAAGCAACTGGAAAATGCAAAGCCTTTATACAGAATCTGGATTGCATTCTGAGATGCCTGGGAAATTCTCAAGTGGCTTTACCTTTGAGAGATTACAGTTTTTCACCATCAAATGTATTACGTGGTTTCGTTGTCACTTCCAGAAAATACTTCATGTTCCTAATTCAGTAACCTGATCCCAGAGGCTCATTTTAAATATGTGTTAAACGCGACACTTTGGAAAAGAGCCCAGTCTCTGCAGACCGAACGCCACGTGTACTTTGCCAAAACATTTCAGGGTTTTATTTTCACCGAGGCACACATGACTGCTATGTCCACTATACTGACAAGTGATAGTGCCGGTTTCAGAGCTGGATCCTGCTGCAATGATATCTGTCACATTGCGAGGTTGAGAATGAATTCACAGGATGAATTTCATCCCAGACTGTGGGATCAACTTAAAACTGAATTACAGTGGAGCTCTTCTTTTTGCCACACTTGTATGCAGTACTGGTTTTTTTTTTGGCTCCCTACCCTTTATGATGGCAAAAAAGCACATACAGAAGGAGGGGGGAGATGAACTTCCAAATTAACTCTTAAGACTGTTTCACAACATTACAGATTTGATGCCAAAAACACATGCCCATGAGCACATACCTGCCACTCTCACAGCATGTGTTAAAACACACAAAAGATGTAAGTGATATACAGGCTGTAACTATTTTGCACGGGGGTTCCATTCCTGGCCCCCGCATGCATTGGGCAGAGTGTGCCCTGCCCCGTTCCTCCCCACCCACGTTCTGCCTTCTTCCATGTCCAAAAGGACGTGCGTGTTGGCAGCCGTACGTCAATTGGAAGTGCCAAATATGGTCACCTCCTGTGGTACAACATTACAGGGGCCAGTCTTCCCTACAGATAATAAATTTGAGGTGTAATTTTAAGGTAGGGATGGGAAACCTGAGGGTCACATTCTCTTGTGGGCACATGCCAATGGGGCAATGGATATGATACCTATATACAGTAAAGGTAAAAGGCAAAAGACCCCTGGAAGGTTAAGTCCAGACTATGAGGTGCAACACTCATCCTGCTTTTCAGGCCAAGGGAGCTAGCATTTGTACCCAGACAGCTTTCTGGGTCATGTGGTCTACATGACTAAATTGCTACTGGTGCAACGGAGGACTGTGACCCTTATACAGTAGGCTGCATTCCAGGCAAGCAAATATCAGAGTTGTTGTTACATACAATCCTCCACCCAGGCAAGCAAGAACCATGGAGTTTGGCCTCACCATCAGCCTGACAAAGACCAACAACCTGGGCTGGTAACCACATGCTTGATGTGGTTGACAGTTTTGTCTACCTGGGCTCCACCATAACCAGCAACCTGGATAAGACAGCTACAGCAATGGCTTGCCTCTCCAAAAGGGTGTGGGAGAATGTGATGCTAACAATCAATACCAAGATGAAGGTCTACCTGGCTTGCATGTCGAGCACACAGCTTTTTAGAAGTCAGCTGTGGGCAACTTACACTCGCCAGGAGCGACACCTCAATGTCTTCCATATACAGCGAAGCAGGAAGATTTTGGGCATCACATGGCAGCACAGATTCTCAAAGATGTACTCGCCCAAGCCCAAGTTCACACTTCTGCCTCAGTGATGTCTACGCTGGCTTGGACACAACTACAGAATGGAAGATGGCAGGATCTCAAAGGATGTGCTCTACAGGTGCTGCCTTCAGGTACCAGGCCTGTTGGCAGACTAACTCTGCATTACAAAGATGTTTGCAAATGTGACATGAAGGCTGGCTACGCGAACCCCACCCTGTAGGAATCCCTTGCAGATGACAACAGTGTCTGGAGACAGATATGTTGTGTATTTGCAGCAGTGACCAGAGGAGGAAGGCACCACATTGAGCCGCATGAAATGGAGGTATCTGAAGAAGTGTGCATGCACACGAAAGCTCATACCAGGAACAAACTCAGTTGGTCTCTAAGGTGCTACTAGAAAGAATTTTCGATTTTGTTTTGACTATGGCAGACCAACACGGCTACCCACCTGTAAGCAGAGGAGGAATGACTGCTTGGAGGAGCACAGAGAGAAGAAGCACCATGGTGTACCAATAGCAGCAAAACTGGGTGTCTTCATTTACCTCGGCTGCAACAAAACATGTCTCTCCTGCATTGGTCTCTACAGCCACAGCAGGTGCTGCAACCTTCCAATAGTTTGACTTCATCCCCAAAGGCACACTTCTCCATTGACTCCTGAGACAGACATGTTCTAATACTGTATGTACAATAATGTTGTTTTCAGGCTCTTTTTTAATGGTCAATATGACATGTCAGCACTGGCTGCACAGCTGTGATAGACTGAGTCATGTAAGGCTTGTTTTATCTGTTCTTCTCAATGCTGTGAATGCAAGTCAATAGTCAAAGGAGAGGAAGGGCTTTGATGTGGAATGAGTTAGTTCCAAATAAACATGCACTCAATTAGATAGGGCATCTTGGAAGAAATTGGATCCACTTTCTATGAGAATACAAAAACTGGAATGTGCTCTCTCTCTCTCTCTCTCTCTGTCGTGGAGACAAAGCTAAGAATGCAGTAGGATATCAGCTGTTGTCCGGATGAAATCTCACCCTCTCCTCCAGGCATCAAAAAAGAATCCCTGGCTTCTAGTGGCCTGCTCTTTATGTTCTCCTGACTCAGCCTGCTTGTGTTTTCCACAATTCCATGCAACTTCCTCCTCCTGCACCAGCTGTCCACCCAGCAGTGGAATAAAGTGATTGCCTTTCATTCTTAATGCATCCATCCTCAATCTCTATGCATATGCCGGTTTCTATATACCGTCATAAAATGTAAAACGAGAAAGAGTCAGAGGTAAGGATTAAGTAGGATAGCACATGTCATTTATACAATAGGCTGTATTAAATTGTCATTAAATAGGTTGACAAACTATTATCTTCCAAATCCTCTAACTGAAGCCTGCTGTATGGCAAAGTCTAGAAAGTAGCAATTATAACTACAAAAAATGCTGTACTGCTATATTACTGTGTAACTAAAGCTATGGACAGCAATCATGGGGATTTACTATACATATTTTCATTTAACGTGTAGTTTGGGTCTCGCTTCCCTTGACACCACAAGGAAAGAAGTATGAATGTATAGTCTGAAGGTGAATGAGGCCAATATCTTGCTGAAATTAAGCAAGTCTGGGGCTGGTCACATTGGAAGAAATGCAGGAGATGTATGGGGGGGGAGTTGTCTGACTATACATAATGTGTAATAACATACCATATAGGTATACAGAGAGCCAGTGTGGTATAGTGGTTAAGAGTGGTAGACTTGTAATCTGGGGAACCGGGTTCGTGTCTCCACTCCTCCACATGCAGCTGCTGGGTGACCTTGGGCTAGTCACACTTCTCTGAAGTCTCTCAGCCCCACTCACCTCACAGAGTGTTTGTTGTGGGGAAGGAAGGGAAAGGAGAATGTTAGCCGCTTTGAGACTCCTTTGGGTAGTGAAAAGCGGGATATCAAATCCAAACTCTTCTTCTTCTACAATATATCAAGTTACAGGTAGGTAGCCGTGTTGGTCTGCCATGCACACGAAAGCTCATACCAAGAACAAACTTAGTTGGTCTCTAAGGTGCTACTGGAAGGAATTTTATTTGTTTTTGTTTTTAATTTTGTTTTGTATACAATATAAATGTGTATTTGGGTATATAATGTGTAAGAAAAAATGTTGTCACATTGCCAATAGGCATCCAGGTCAACTGTAGTGTGATGACAGAGGAGGAAGCGGCAAATAAGCGAGCACACAAATGGCCCAGGTGGCAGGTGGCACAGACAAACAAGAGGAACAGTCAGGGCAGGGCAAGGCAGCTCCTCAACAGCCTCGCACTGACAGCGCCATTTGGTACTCATCAGCATTGGAGGCCGAGGAGGAAGGAAGTGGAAGCAAAGCAGACAGTTGCATGAGAGCTGCTTAGCCCTGTCCTCCCCCTTTGCCTGGACTTTGGTTTGTAGGACAAATTATGCTGATAGGTGGCAGGGAAGGGCAAGCAAAGCTGCTGGGATCGGGAGTAGGACCCTCTTGTAAGTGTGCTTAGTATTGCAGCCTTAAAGGTAAACATAAAGGGACTCCTGACCATTAGGTCCAGTCATGTCCGACTCTGGGGTTGCAGCGCTCATCTTGCTTTATTGGCCAAGGGAGCCAGCGTACAGCTTCCGGGTCATGTGGCCAGCATGACAAAGCCGCTTCTGGCGAACCAGAGCAGCGCACAGAAATGCCATTTACCTTCCCCGCTGGAGCCGTGCCTATTTATCTACTTGCACTTTGACGTGCTTTCGAACTGCTAGGTGGGTAGGAGCTGGGACTGAGTAACGGGAGCTCATCCCATTGCGGGAATTCAAACCGCCGACCTTCTGATCGGCAAGCCCTAGGCTCTGTGGTTTAACTCACAGCGCCACCCCCATCCCTATTGCAGCCTTAGGACATTAAAAAAAAACACCACCTGGAGGGCAAGCATGAGCGAGAGGACTAAATGCCTCTTTTGCCTGGTACATAGTCATTTATTTAAAAGAATTTATAAACTGCTGAATATTTTACAAAACCCCTGAGCTTTTGATGGCCTCTGCAGGCTTTGCTTGCTTCAGAAAGGCTGGTAGATCATCATTGCATGCATGTGATTTGGGCTTTAGGCTGCAATCCTGACCCCACTCACCCCATTGAACTCTGTATTGACTAGGCATGTTGGGTATTGCCCTGTTGAACCTTTGGTTTGTACAAATAGTAAAAAAATTCTCCCAGCATTATAATACCCCTTGCAAGTAACAGATGTACTTTTTATGCTTCAAACACAGGGGGTGGGGGTGGGGAGAGAACTCTATATACTCCATAGCACAAAATCCAATGAATGCTCACACACTGCTTCTGTCATAAGAATCTATGGAGTTCACGTCAATCCCATTTATAGGCAATGTTTCACTTTGCTTTTAAAGCCACTGAGGTCAATCAGAGGACAGCTCAGGTGCCTGGAGCAGGAACGAGTGCAAGGCCCCATTAACCCAAAGCAAATCCATAACTCTGCAGCTCTGAAAATCAGAATTTTTCAGGAACAGAAATGCTGCTTTACAAGAGATGTGGACCAGGAAAGCATCTGGTGAGATGTGTCATCTGTGATAAAAGTGTAACAAATTGTTTTCACCTCCCAAGTGTTCCTTTATTTTTCAGGTAGGTACTTCTATCGCCTACACACACAATGCCGCCAAACCGCAAGAAGAGAAGTTGCACTTTGTAGGAACATGGGAACCTGCTGTTTACTGACTCAGTTTGTTGATCCATTTAGCTCAGTATGGTCTGTACTGACAGCTAGGAGTTTTCTAGGGTCTCTCCCAGCCCTATCCCAAGATGTCAGGGATGGTACCTGGAACCCTTTGAAGGTAAAACATGCCCTTTACCATATATAAACAGTCACTTTTCCCTCATCTTGCACATTGTTCTAACCATCCCTCAGCATATCTCATTCTCTGATTGGTTTTATTTTTTAACCAAGTCTGTCCCTCCCTAACTCTCTTCTCAAGCATGCTGGAGGGAAAATGCACTGCAATGATCAGGAAGCTAGGCTTGAATGAAGGATTGAAATCTTCACACAGATGAAGCTTAATAATGACTTCACCCTAGGTGTAGCTAATACACTGGCTGTAGTCAATGAGGCTCCTTCAGGAGGAATTACAGGTTATAACGGTAGAATGAATGAATGAATGAATGAATGTATGTATGTATGTCAAACTATTGTTTCCTGCTGTAATTGAGCCTGAGGAAGCCTTAGTTTCATGAGGTCCCTCTTCCACTTTCTCAGTTTTGCAGTGACACCCTTCTGCCAACAAACCACGGTGGCATGTGTGTGCTTGTGTGTTTATTTGGAGGTGTTTACCTCATATGCAGGGCTTTTTTTTCAGCCAGAGCTCACCAGAACTCAATGTTGGCACCTCTCAGGTGGGCTCCATTGCTATTATAAGAGAACAAGGAAAGTGTTCATGGAGAATTCCGAAACCTCTTTTTCTAGAAAAAAATAGCACTACTCATATGCATAGCTGTCAACTTTTCCCTTTTCTTGCGAGGAATCCTATTCGGAATAAGGGAATTTCCCTTTAAAAAAAGGGGAAAGTTGACAGCTATTCTCATATGAGTCCACAACTGCCACTGGAGTGGTTAGGTTCACACACAACTTTACTACTTCAGTGACCTATAATGATTAGGGCAATTCTTCAACTGCAACCACCAATGTTTTCTGGATCCTCTAATTATATTGGGTGTTATCCGTTGAAGTGATACTCAAAGTAGACCCCCTTGAAATCAATAGACTTAAGTCTTGATTTCAAGGAATCTGCTCTACAACTTTGTATGGCTGTCACCCAAAGATAATTAAAACAATTATTTCCCATTGAATTGGAGTGTGATTGTACTCTTCTAACTTGAAAGTAAACAACAAAACAAGGAAACAAAGCAAACAGAACAGAGAAGAAGATTTTAGTAACTATTGCAACAGTCTTGTTCCATTTCTTTTGAGATCACCTCCTATAGAACTAAATTGCAACACAGTGTTGCTGCCTTATTTTGAATGTATTTTTACATGATTAGTAGAGCTTATTAGCAAACCTCTTGACTTCCTGCCAATAAAGCTCTTGGGAACTATGCAAGGGGAAGAGTAATCAGCTCATATTCACCAGGGATCATATCTCAGATGAAGATCAATGTGATATTTTAATTTCACGCTCCCTCTTCAGGGAGTTTCTATTATGGATGGATTGCACATGTTTGACTGTGGGGGGGGGGAGAGATTTCCAAACTAGTCAAACCAGTCTAGAAATCTCGTTTGTTTTCTTTTTTAATGTTTTAACCTCACAGGTACATTTGGAAGTGATGGTAAATTTAAAATGACTTTAATATTTTTGGAGGGGGCATAAACTCTTCTTCTGAACAATCACCATGCTTGGCTCCTTACACCAGAGGAGCTTTTGAAAATGGTAGATTCTCTTTACAAACAGCACACTACTAAGAAAAGACAGGAAGAGAGAAGGGAAATTTGGACCGATGGCTTCACCAACTCACTGCCATCTAAAATATAGATTTGAGCACTTACTAATTAAGCATTATTTTCTAAAGCGTAAGAAGACTTGTAGGGGAAAACAGCCTAGTATTTCCCAATCTCAGCAGTCAGGCAATCTTACTTTGGTTTCGAAACCACAAAGTAGCACTGAGTCAAACAGGGCAAAATCAGCAGACAACTTTTTGACGTAAATGAGTCTTTCCCATTAGCCGTCTCTTGTTCCAGTTACAAGACCTAGAAATTAAAGGTATAGTGAGAAAAGGGTAGTGAGGAAAGGGTAGTTTTAAAACCTCAGCCCCGAATGCTTTTGAAAGAGCAGTTTCTCAACACTTGTCCTAGCTAACCTGGGGCACCCCTCCCAGCTAACCAAACTAGAAGTGGCATTAATTGCATCCAGGAATGCAAGTTTGTGTGTGTGTGTGTGTGTGTAGGACCGGTGCTAGGGCTTCTTGCGCCCTAGGAGAACCACCTTCTGGCACCCCCCGCCCCCCGCCAAAGCCTGCTTTAGCAGGAGGTGGGAGGTGGAGAGGTAAGCAGCAGTTTCTCCGCTGTAGTGGAGAGCTGCTGCTCGCCCGTCCCGCCCCCCGCCCCTGCCAAAGCCTGTTTTAGCGGGAGCCGGGGGGGTTGGAGAGGCAAGCAGCAGTTTCTCCGCTGTAGTGGAGAGCTGCTGCTTGCCCACCCTGCCCCCCGCCAAAGCCTGCTTTAGCGGGAGCGGGGTGGTGGTGGTATAGGGGGCAAGCAGCACCTCTCCGCTAAAGCGGAGAAGCTGCTGCTAGCCCGTCCCGCCCAAGCCTGGCCAGCGCCCCCTCCATTTTGGCGCCCTAGGCAATTGCCTAGTTTTCCTAAATGGACGCGCCTGCCCTGTGTGTGTGTGTGTGTGTGTGTGTGTGTGTGTGGTTTGTTATGCAAACAGCCTTTGTGGGAAGCAGCTGAGCAGCCTTCGGATTGGAGGTGGGAAGGGAGAGTTTAATCCTTTCTATCCCAGGCAAGGTCCTGTAAAAAAAAGGGGGGGCTTTCTGAAGCCATTTTCATTTCAAGGTAAGCCTCAACTGATGCCAGTGGAACAGCTGTTTGGACATCCATTGTATTCATGCAATTAACATAAAATATGATTAATGTCAAATCTAAACCCTCAGCTGCTTTTTGAAATCTTCCATTACCCACCCAGTTCACACAGCTCTGCCAACTACCCACACCCTAAACCTTCAAAACTGACCTATTATCTATGTCACCTGTCTGTTTTTAAAACATAGTGTGCTTTATTAATGAATCTGGAAGGCAAAACGGCTTGCCTTGAGCCTTGGAAATCACATGCTGTTCCAACGTTCTGTTGCATTTACAGGATGTGACGATCATCATTTGCTGGGCATGGGAAGATCACATCACAGATCTCTGCTAGACTGCTTTACTGATGCACTGCTAAGATTGCCACGTGCCCCATGCTAGCATTCCATAAGTACCTATGCATACCATTGAGAGGTTCATTAGACGGCTTAATGACTGAACAAAACACTTGATGTGAGCTACAAGCTGCCTGCAAAGGAGAACTCCGGAAAAGTATTCCACCGATGAAAGCTGCTCTTGAGCAGCGTGCAGTTATTTTACAAAATTTTGATACCACTTGATTGCAAGAAAGCCTCCAAGTGGCTTACAGAAATATGAAGTATTTTGATTTTTAAAAAACAGTTAAGATTGATATTTAATTCTAATTTAGAGAAGCCATTGCGGTTTCTGATTTGATCCTAGAATGTCCCACTTCTCCTTAGGATGTCCCTATTTTCATTGAAGAAATGTTGGAGGGTATGGCGTTATCTGACCCCCAAACCATCCTGTATAGGGAGGGTTTTTAAATGTTTAATCTTTTATTATGTTTTTATATATGTTGGAAGCTGCCCCAAGTGGCTGGGGCAACTCAGTAAGATGTCTGGGGGTATAAATAGTAAAATTATCATTATGGAATGGGACGTCCCTATTTTCATCAGAGAAATGTTGGAGGGTATGTTGCAAGTGCAGAGTCCGTATTATGCGGCATCTGTAACAGTACCAGTTCCACAGAATAAAGCTGTCAAGTGGGCATATGTGAGGCGAGGAGATCCTGCAACTACAGAACACAGTCTATCAGGACAGTTACATCTGTGACAAGACAGATTAGTTCTCCTAGTGGTTAAATGACTAAGCCCTTAATGATATATTCTTGGCTCCCTACTCCAGTTTTAGTCAAATTATGACCCCACCTCCTGTAACTTTCTAAACAAAAAACAAAAAAACCAGTAACTAATTATGGGATATCACAGAATATGAGGGACCGGCCTCCCTCCGACCCTCTGGAATTGGAACACCAGTAACCCTGGAAGGCTCAGTATTACGTGTCATTTGAAAATATGAGCGATCTGATTGAATGTCTTTATGCAAACACTTATAGAGTCATGGGATTGTATGGTTGGAAGGAGTCACAAGGGTCATCTTGTCCAAGCCCCTGTAATGCAAGAATCTTTCACCCAATGTGCGGCTCGAGCCCAGGGATTAAGTGTTTCATGCTCTACCGACTGAGCTATCCAGACTCAAAATATGATCAAAATTAAACCGGCAGCTGATTTCACATTTCCTTAAAGACAAATCACTAAACCATTTCAGGGTGACTTTATCTCAAGCCTCCGAAATGAAATCAGGCAATCTAGCCGTCTACAAGACTTCCTAACAGCATAAGCCTAATCGTGTCAGAAGCAAGTCCTATTGAATTCAATGAGCCTTACTCCCAGGTAGGTGAGATGAGGATCGCCAACTCCATAAATCCATTAATATTTAGCACTCATTTAATTTAATTTTAAATAGTATTTTTAAATTATGATAATAAACTTAGCAATCATGAGATTTGGAAACCATCTGGCAAATATTTTATTTGCATCCTAGTAAAAGAGCTTTTCAGATATGAAGTTCATAAAAGTCTTGCTACTGTTGACAGAAACAGAGGCAAATTCTGGATATTGTTCATCTTTGGTTTAAATTCATACATTTTTTAAAAAAGAAAAAAGTCACCTACTCAGCCTACTTATCTCTGTTTATATCCACAAATCACTTATTTTGAAACATATTGCATATTAGCAGATTTAGCAGCTGTTTATATTCTGGGTTATCCCCATATTATGGGAAACATTTTATATGCAAAATTTAAGCCTACAGAGCCACCTTCTGGTTCTATTTGGTTACTACAGCATTCTTTTTTAACCGTTTATTTTCCGAGAGTGCCTTTAAAAACATACACAAGACAGTGTACGGACAATTAAAATACAAGGGTAATTTAAAATTGCACGAAAACTAAAAATCTGATTCTCAAATGCCTCACAGATTGCATAATTATGGCATTTTCCAAATCATGGAACAAACAAGAAGGAAGAATAATGTATCTGCCGAACCTTCATTTGTTTCAAACCCCCCCCCCCTTTTCTTAATGGCACCCCAAAATCACAAGGAAAGCTTAGAGATAAGGAGATCTGGAAATCACCTGGGAATGATTTCATTCAAATTCTAATGTTAGCGCTTTTCAGAGACGCTGCCATTACTATGCACCAAATCCAAACAAAGTAGAATGGATATTATATGGATGATATACTTAGCTCTGATTTATACTTTACTTCATGCAACGGAACCGCTACATGGTTCCTCCACAAGCTGCATGACATTTCTATTATTTTCTGACCACGTAGTTATGCTATATTGCAGCTTTCGCCAACCACTGCCCTAGCCATGCCGGCTGGGGCTGATGGGAAATGTAGTCCAAAGGGGGGGGCAGGATCAGCAACCCTGATAAAAGCAACAGATACATCTTTGTATGTAATGCTGTGCTAGAGGGCAGGGGCATTGCTACATATTTAAGGAGTGCAGATATGGTTGGATGATATGCTTAGCCCTTATTGACACTACTCCCTGCAACAGAGCCATGACACAATGTGTATATGCTCATTTATATGTACAGTTGCCTCTGGGAAACTAAGATGGGTAATGGTTGGGGTCTTTGCAGCACTCTGCTTTGCTTGCAGGGTGTCCAGCTTCTTTATAAGCTGGATAAGTGTACTGAGGAATATTGCGCTCTTCGCATCTGTGCAGGTTTAAGCAGTCTAAATTTCCATGTGGCTCACTGCCACTGTATTCCTGTAAGGTTCATACGATAAAGGCTCGTATTATCTCGGAAGGTTTCAGGCCCATTCTCCTGTTCATTGCACGATGAGTACGTTCCTTCTAATTCTTGCATAGATGTGTATTTAACTGGAGGGGGAGGTGGCTTGAAAGAAGGCGGTCTGTTCAGACTGAAATGAAAAAAACAACACCCAGCGTATTTAAAAACAATATGCAGCAAAACACAACAGCAACACACAATAAAATGGTAGGGAAGGTAAACAAAATTAAGAAGTCATCGTTCTGAGGAGAAAACGGCCTCATACATTTACAGTTTCTGGGCAATAGACAAGGACAGCCCCACATAGAGCAGATTACAGCAATCCAGTTTTGAGGTTGCCAATGAACGCACCACATTAGCCAGACTACTCCAGTCCAGAGATGGTCATAGACAGTGCTGATAATCCTAACCACAAGGGTCACTTAGGTCTCTGATGGAAAAGGTGCATTGAAGGCTACCCCAAAGCTATGTGTGTGCTCCTTCAGAGAGAGTGCAAGCCCATCAAGAACAAGCAATATGAAAATCTGTTAAATCTCAAGTGTCAGGCCAGGGCAAAGAGGTGCATCTTCAGCACCTACCCAGAAACTACCCAGGCACACCTTTGTGGGGAAGGAACTACACAGCTTAGGGACCGTCACAGAGGAAACCCCCTCCTGGACACCTTCTGAGGGCAGTGGAACTATCAGTCTTAACATCTGAGAAAGTCTGTAGGGAAGGAAGTGGTATTTCAGATATTTGTGAATTAAGCTGTTTGGGGTTCACTAATGTGAGTACCTTGAACTGGGTCTGGATAACCCATGCAGCTGCCTTTAAAAACAGGGTCTATGTTAGTTCCAAATGGAACCTGAAATCTGACTGCTGCATTTTGGACCAGTTGAGGTTTCTAAGTCATCTTCTAGAGCAGCCCCGTGTAGAGCATATTGCAGTAGTCTGGTTTATAATTATGACTTGCCCCAAACCTGTCCTTGTCATGTACAACAATAACAGAGGTCGTGGGTGGATATATAAAAAGACACAACCAGCCATTTCAAATAGTACAGCTGTCTCTTTTATACAAAATGTTAACCTTCATTACAGTTGACAGGAGTTGGAATTGCTTGCATGATGCCTCACACTTCTATGTATACGTGAGTACATAAAACGCTGAAATATAGGGATGCCAGCAGGAATAGTTGTTTTGTCTCTTTTTTGCCATGTTCAATAAGTATCTGTGATTCTGATCTGTGTCTGAAGAAATTAGCCAAGGTTTTACACAGCACCACTCTTACTGTATTCCAGTTCTTTATTGTGATGTGGCCCCCAACTGGGGCAAGTCAATGTGATGCCTTGAGATGTTGCTGGATTCCAACTCCCATCAGCCTCAGCCTGAACGGCCAGTGTTGGGGGGTTGATGGGAGTTGTAGTCTAGCAATGCTGAAGAAGGGCACCATCTTGGCTACCTACCCTGCATTATGCAAACTGGTGCAGGTGCACTGAACATGCTCCAGTCCCACTGTGGTCAATGGGGCTCAACAACTGCAATTTCAAGAATGCTAAATTGCACACCATCCTAATCAGATTGCCTATCGCAGGCAGGCATGAAGCTGCTTTATACTGAGTCAGGCCATTGGTCCATTTAGCTTATTGTCCACAGTGACTGCCACCATTACCCCAGGTTTTTGAGACAGGGGTCTTTCTCAGCCCTTCCTGGAGAGGCTGGGGATTGAACCTGGGAGCTTCTACACGCAAAACAGTTGTTCAGCCACTGAGCTATGGCCCTGTCTGAGTGCTTTCATTGGGGATTTATTTCACAACAGCACATTTTGTATTAGCATGCAAAATGCCGGGAGGGCATGTACTACTTACATTTCTCTTTGATACTGACACCATTTTCTGACTCCCAAAATGAATAAGCATGTGCACAAGAGAAGCAGAACAGCTACAACTGCTGGCCAGGGGAAGGAAGTCTTTCCTGGATGAGTTGCAGTACCTGAAAAAAGAACCCCAGCTATCATAGGCAAAAACAACACAACTTCAAACAGCTGCTTTCTCCTCCCCCATTTCTAAACCAAGGGCTGATTCAGACAATACATTTTTCTTGTCAAAATGCAAGTTGTACCTGGTAGTCACAATGAGAAACAAATTGTGTGAAATTTCTGTTTGGAAGTAAAGCTTCAGCACTTGTTCACAGCAGCTGGTAACAGAGTGGCTATGATTCTGAGGTTCCTCTAGAGCAGTGTTTTTCAACCACTGTTCCGCGGCACACTAGTGTGCCGCGAGATGTTGCCTGGTGTGCCGTGGGGAAAATTGAAAAATTCAAGAGAATTATTTTATATATAGTCAATATAGGCACAGAGTTAAATTTCTTAACATTTTCTAATGGTGGTGTGCCTCGTGATTTTTTTCATGAAACAAGTGTGCCTTTGCCCAAAAAAGGTTGAAAAACACTGCTCTAGAGGAGCTGTTAATTGAACATTCATCCTGATTTCCTTGCACAATGCATGCATGACGGTTATGCAATGTCCACTATTTAATGAGCATTCCTTCTGATGTGTTTGTACAGAGGCTATACGACTTCCCGCCAACCAACCACTATCTATTTCTAGTGCATTTCCCTGTTACTTTCCTTACAGCAAAATGTCTGGGTTTCTTTTTCTTTTTTAAAGCCGATTTGTTGTGATAGGGCACTTTAATCCTTTTTAATTTCACAAATCTGCATTTTTGGTATGCAAACGAATCCCTCCCACGAAACAGTGGCAGTCTGGAGGCAACCCTGGAAACTGCGACAGCCATATCTGTTTTTGACTAATTGACACATTAATACACATCTCAATCCTTGCAGCTTTGGAAAGGCAGAAGTGCCAGTTAGCTCTGTGAAACAGAAGCTGGAGACGCATGGTTGTCTGAAGTACTATCAAGATCAAGGAAGCCTCATCCTGACTGGTACAGGCTTTCCAAGAGTTCAGACATGAGTCTCTCCCAGCCCTACCTGGAGATGTAAGGGATTGAACCTGCAACCTTATGGGTGCAAAACAGATGCTCTCCCTCTGAGCTTTGTCCTTCTCGTCCCATCACCTTTTGTGATAAGACAAAAGGTTCTGTTTCTAAGCAGGCAAACCATCCCAATGGTTTGCAGTTTCACAGTCAAAACCAGCATCTTGCAGCATGCCTAGCAAGCAATAAAAAGTAGCTCTGAGCTCTGAGCAACTAGTTCCCACTCAGGATGTGAGTAGCCACATCCTGCAGTTTCAGTCTTTCAGGGCAACTGCATGTATGTCACATCTATGTCAATAGAAGCATTTGGGAGGAGCTGTCCAAGTGCTCCTTTGCCTGTTGCCCTCTGAGTTCTGACAAGGGGGAAATAGAGGCTTTTGCTTAACTCTGCTCTGGTCCAACCTATATTTTTGGTGCTGCCCTTTCTGCCCACACATAAATTCTCAGATTGGTCTCAGAGGAGCGAATGGTGCAAAGGGAAGAGCAAAGAACAGGAAGCTTAATTTAGTTTCGTATGACTGCTCAGGTGGTTATAAATGGCATTGTGAGACACTGACATATGCAAACTAGTGGCTGTTCCTTATAGCAAAAGGAAATGAGGCAAATATAAGATGTTTCTCTGGAGCACGTACCATGGCATAATGGTCACTGAGGATTTTTAATTTGAGTCAAAATAAGAAAATCAAGCACACGCTCATGTCTCAAATTATCTGTCGGTTCACCGGATGTATGTTTCAGCCTTATGAAATTGCTCTTGGCGGATATGCTTAGAGTTGCTCTGTGCCACTTTTAGGGCTTGTTTGATTGGATTCACTGACTTTTGTTAGGCTGTTTTATTTGTTTTTGTTCTGAGTACCTTGTTGTATAACTATTCAAAAATATCACAAAAGCTGTACAATGTACACACACATACATAATCGGTATGCATTAAAAAGAAGGGACCAAGAGTAGCACATGTTTCCTGATTAAGAAAGGGAAATTTATGCACAGATTTATATCTAGAAAGAGCAATTTTTGCATGAGATTCTGTGCTATTCATTTTTCTGCATGTGCTCTGTGACACACAGATTAGGTCTCCCAGTAAAGAGAATCACCCACTGCTCCTGTACCACGTACACAGTCCCACATGAATGGTTAGTACTGGTGGTGTTCAAACAGACCACTCCATGCAGACATCTAATATGTGGCTGCACCCTCAATAGTGCGCACTCTGCTGGCACTACCACCCTCTGATGTCCATGTGTGACATTTGAAGGAAAGCCGGCCAGCATATGTACAACTGTATGAGCATGGGCTCACCATGCAGTCAGCTGTCCTGTGAACAGTTTCTAACTGAATGGAGAGCCCATGAGCGATACTCATGTGGGCTCCCATTTCAAACTCTATGCTGAGCATGTGGACAAACAAGAGAAAAAAAGGTAAAGGACCCCTGGATGGTTAAGTCCAGTCAAAGGCGACTATGTGGTTGCAGCTCTCATCTTTCTTTCAGGCTGAGGGAGCCAGCGTTTGTCCACAGACAGCTTTCCAGCTCATGTGGCCAGCATGACTAAACTGCTTCTGGTGCAACGGAACACCGTGACGGAAACCAGAGCACATGGAAATGCTGTTTACCTTCCCGCCACAGTGGTACCTATTCCTCTACTTGCACTGGTGTGCTTTCAAGCTGCTAGGTTGGCAGGAGCTGGGACAGAGCAAAGGGAACTCACCCTATCAGTGAGATTTGAACCGCGACCTCCTGATTGGCAAGCCCAAGAGGCTCTGTGGTTTAGACCACAACACCACCTGCATCCCGGACAAAGAAGATAGGGATATGGAACCCATGGTACTGGAGGTGGAGACACCAGGCTCAACCTGGTCCTCCCTCCACCCATTGGATGTATGCATAGAAAAGGCCATTTGAATGCTCTTACTGTTAGATTTAATGGTGTTGTGGTGGAGAGCCAGTATGGTGTAATAATGGTTAGAGTGTTGGACTGGGACCTGGGAGACCAGAGTTCAAATCCCCACTCAGCCATGTAGTTCACTGAGTGACCTCAGGCCAGTCACCATCTCCTAGCCTGACCTACCTCACAGGGTTGTTGTGAGGATGCAGTGGGGAGGAGAAGAACCATGTACACCACCTAGAGATCCTGGGAAGATATGGGTGATAGATAGATAGATAGATAGAGATAGATAGATAACAATCATGGAGGGTTGAAGGGTGGGATTTAAACATATAATTCATATAATTCTCTCTAAGAGAGAGATACATGTTACCAGAACCAGCACTGGAAAACCTACTAGATCTGGGCCCCAATGAAAAGGGTCTAAAAAAGAAACAGTAACTCACCTGTGCTTTTAAACTGGTCCTTTATTGTGGATGAGTTATCATGGCTAGTCTGTGGGGTTTCTTCAGTCACTCTTCTGGTGGATAGATCACCTTTAAAAACAAACCCAGTGACCCCCACATGATACGTTATACAAACTTTAAATTCCTACTATGAAAAGTTAACCATCTTAGCCTCTTATTTATCTTGATGATAAAATTGTAGCCAACTGGATTATTTCCACTTTGAAAAGGGCTGAAACTGGCATCAACATAAATAAAACAATCTTAAAAGCTCTTATCTCCTGCTTGGACTACTACTGCAATGCACTCTACATGGGGCTACCTTTGAAGGTGACCCAGAAACTACAACTAATCCAGAATGCGACAGCTAGACTGGTGACTGGGAGCGGCTGCTGAGACCACATAACACCGGTCTTGAAAGACCTACATTGGCTCCCAGTATGTTTCTGAGCACAATTCAAAGTGTTGGTGCTGACCTTTAAAGCCTTAAACGGCCTCGGTCCAGTATACCTGAAGGAGCATCTCAACTCCCATCGTTCAGCCTGAGGTCCCTCGCTGCAAGAAGAGAAGTTACAGGGAACCAGACAGAGGGCCTTCTCGATAGTGGCACCCGCCCTGTGGAATGCCCTCCCATCAGATGTCAGGGAAAAAACAACTACCAGACTTTTAGAAGACATCTGAAGGCAGCCCTGTTTAGGGAAGCTTTTACTATCTGAAGGACTATTGTATTTTAATATTTTGTTGGCTCTAATGTCCACAGGTGATATTTGATGGGGACTCTACACATATCAAGTTGCACACACATCAGCTCTCAACCCTATACACAGCCCTGTTTGTGAACCATTCTCAATGGAGAGCCTATATATACATATCTGCACTCTTGTGGGCTCCCATTTCAAACATGGTGATGAGTATATGGACAGTGAGGGACCAGTTGCTTTGATACTGGAGGGAGAGACACCAGGCACAACTGGTTCCTTTGACACACATTTGCTGTATGTGCAGAGAAGGTCATTTGAACACCCCTACTGCCATAATCGATCATTACAATCATGGAGATTTGGGGAGGGAAAATTTAAGCATGAATCACCTTCCTTTAATCCCACACCTCCGCCCAAGAGATCAATGGAAAGATTTCTAGATCGGGATCCAAAAGAAATGTTTGCAGCAGGGTACACCTGAAAGAGAAACAGTAACTCACCTATATTATTAAACCAGTCCTTCCCAGTGGATGAATGATCAAGTGTAGTCGGTGTGGGTACTTCTGTCTCTCTGCTGGTGGATAGATTCCCTTTAAAAACAAATCCAAACCAACACACCCAGCATGATATATATTATACTGGCCTGATTTTCGTGTTCTGAAATTGTAACAATCTTAGCACCGTTATTTATTTATTATGATAAAAATGTAGCCAACTAGATATTTCGATTTTGAAAAAGGGCTCCTGCTGGCATCAGCATCAAGCAAAGCTAAAACATTGGTTAAATGATGAACTAGTGAGTGTGTAAGATGTCAGTCACTGTATTGTATCTTAGGGTTGCCATATTTTGAAGAGTGAAAATCCAGGCACAAAAGTTGTTGAGTTTTGTTTTTTTGTTTCATTTTGCCAAAGTTGTTGAGCTTTTTGGGCAAAATGGAAATAATAATAATAATTTTGAGGTATTTTAAAGGAAAAATCAGCAAAAACAACATAGCTCACATACATCCGGATTTCCCCGGACATTTTGCCAATTACCACGCAGACTTCCTACTGCAGTATTCCAGTAAGTCTGGGAAATTCCAGACATATGACAACCCTATGAGCAGAAGTAATGGTACATGGTGGCTTTAATTATACAGTGGTATCCTGGGTTACATACTTAATCCATTCCGGGTTACAGTATGTAACCTGAAAAGGACGTAACCTGAACAATTTGTTCTGCGCATGCGCAGACCGAAAAACCTGAAAAAAACCAAACCCGCAAAAAAACGCTCTGCGCATACGCAAATCGTGCACACGTTGGGTTGTGCTTCCGGGTTAGCGGAGTTCATTACCCGAAAAGTATGCAACCCGGAGTGTACGTAACCCAAGGTATGACTGTACATGTTTACAATTAAATTGCATACACACAGAGATTTTTGAATATAGTTATAACAGAAAAGCAAATAATGTTCTAGCATTCCTCTGCACAAGTCATAAATATATGTGGACATATCTTCACTTAGCCCCATATCTGAAAATAACCTTTATTGTCCAGGCAGTTTCAGACATTGTGGACAGGAAGAGGGAGGAAATCTGTGAGAACCGTCCATCCTTTCCCCAGATTTCCATTACAACATCCAAAGCTTCTCCCCCTGTGGTGAGGGCTTTGAGTTCCCTCAGAATCTGCACCTCTGCATCAGGGAGATTTGAGGAAATTTAATTTCTTTTCCAGTGATCTATTGAAGCCCATGTATTTGGGGTGGGTGGGTGGAAGGAGGAAAAGGGTATTCTAGTCAGGCCCTTGCCCTCCACACTTCATCCGGCGCTTCTCACATGCGGAGGAAACAGTTTGGGAGCGAGCGATCAATATTAGTTTGTTGGATCCTAATTGCGTGTTATGTATGTGAACTTTTAAGCAGAATGACTTGCCACAGGGAATAGCTTTTCGCAGCTTGTAAGTCAAGCAAGCATCCGCAGCCTGAAAGAGGAGCAGCCTGCTAAGCGTGTTAGACATGAGAAATGATTGTGTTAAGAGAATCGTAATTGTGAATAGCAAGCACTAACCCTTAGGCCACTGGTTAGAGTCTTCCCGGATTAATGACTGGGAGCCTTTTTCCAGGCAGCAAGACAAGCAACATTTCAGTTGGAGCAATATAGTACAGCTGGGGGGTGGGGGAATCTAGCATGGGTTGAACTATTCAGTCTCTATGGAAAGGGCAACAGAGGGCTCAGAGTGTGGATGAGCCTGGAGTCAGAGGCAGAGGTGTAGTGGGACAGAGACAGGCATGGATTAACTCCTGCCACTTAATCCACAGCAGGAAGCAGGATATAACCTTCTGCGTGCCAAATAAATGAGCTTTTCTCAAAGAGAAAGCCACCTGATAAGGTAAGCAGAAGAAGGGGTTGATTGTATTTGCATGCCCGGCTAAGGGCTATATTGCCACATTTAGTTTGATTTTTTAAAATCCCCAATTCCCTGTATTACGCACAACCAAAACGTCATCTGAAGATGTGTGAATGAACACGAAAGCTCATACCAAGAACAAACTTAGTTGGTCTCTAAGGTGCTACTGGAAGGATTTTTATTATTATTTTGTTTTGACCAAATAGTGAGCAAGCTCTATCATCTTTCTTTGATAGTACAGTTGTACCTTGGCTCTTGAACGCCTTGTGACTCAAATGTTTTGGCTCCCGAATGACACAAAAAGTGAGTGTTCTGGTTTGTGAACTTTTTTGGGAAGCTGAATGTCTGAGGCGGCTTCTACGGCTTCCGACTGAGTGCAGGAAGCTCCTGCAGGCAATTGGAAGCCACGCCTTGGTTACTGAATGTTTTCAGAAGTCGAACAGACTTCCGGAACGGATTCCGTTCGAGAACCAAGGTACGACTGTACATGCAAAGGGATATTTTGCATTTCTCTTCACTTCTGGATCTTTCATTGAAGCTAACCCCCCCCTCCGCCAAACCAAAACAACTGGTCTCTGTTGGGCAATGGGTCAGTGCATCTGGCTGTTAACATAAAAAGCTACTCTAGGCTACTCTAGACTCCCTGGAAAAGACCCTGATGTTGGGAAAGATGGAGGGCACAAGGAGAAGGGGACGACAGAGGATGAGATGGTTGGACAGTGTTCTCGAAGCGACTGGCATGAGTTTGGCCAAACTGCAGCAGGCAGTGGAGAATAGGGGTGCCTGGCGTGCTCTGGTCCATGGGGTCACGAAGAGTCGGACACGACTGAACGACTGAACAACAACAGGCTACTTACTTTGCGGCACTGCGGAGTAACTGGAGATCTTAGTAATGGTGTTATCTTGCAGGTTTTTAGTCGAAAGCCCAGGTTCTGTGGAAAACAAATTGTCTTTAAGGTCCTTGTTCAAAGTGTTGCAGCAATGCTTTGTTGAAGAGATTCCCCATGGGACAGGCCGCAACACTAGTGAGAAAGCTTCATTTTGTGGGGATACAAATGTCCTGTTCATTCGTTTAAACAACATGCATGGACATGAAGTGTGGCTTGAGTGGGAGGGGGTGGTGATGGCTGTGCATAGTAACCCCACCCCCAGTGCCTGCATTTGAAAAATGGACTTAGAATCTTCCACATAAACAGCAGAACAAACTTAAAATCTTCCTGAGCTTCCCTGGGCTTCCCTTTAGCCTCTTTGCCCCTCTCTCCCATTTCTTCTGGCTTCTTCCCCATTTCTTCCTCCTCCTCCTCTCTTCTACTGTAGGTTCCAGTTCCCCCCCCCTTAAAAAATATTTAGGGCGACTCTCATTTTGACTCAAGAAAACCACCATTTTATAGTTGAAATCAGGAAAAATAAATACAGTAAATGGACATTGGGGGTAGCAATGGAACTTATGATTCACCGTGCTAGAGAAGAAACTTAAAAAAATAATTATTATTTTTTAGTTTCTGCTCCCGTTAGATTCACAAAATGTTTAGGGGTATGCGTACCCCTGCATACCCCCTGAAAAAAAAATGCACGGGTAGGTTCCCTGCCTTTTCCGTGGCTACAGCTTTCTCAATACCTCTTGCCCAAATTTTACAGAGTCCATGTTTCAAAGGATGACACATTTCAAAGTCTTATTTCAGACATTTCTATGGGAAGAGGTCAATCATCCTTGACATCTATCTGGGTTTGGGGAGAAAAGAAACTGGCTCTTTTGACACTGGCTGCAAGCTTGAGAAGGAGAGACGTACAGTGATTAACGCTCCGTGTCAAAGTGTCTCTTGGTGCCTGGCGCACAAAGGATGTTCCTATGGAAGCTAAGCGCCGAACAGCTGTCATTCGGATTATCTCACTGAGCAAAGTTGAATGGGTAACTTTTACAGTGAAAAGAAGGAGGCAAAGGGAAGTTACAGCTTTATTAAGGCAAGCAGGGGATTTGTCAGACAGCAAGAGCAACAAAAGCACTTTGCAACCAACATGACATTTATGAACCATGACATGGGGCGTCTAAGGAAGCTGAGTGCCCTGTTCAATTCGGCAGAGGAGATATTCCACGCACGCAGTACAGATAGTCATGTTGAGCAGTGCCAATCAATGAAGTGAATAAAGAAGGACTTCCGCAAGTGTTTTCTCATGTAACACTGCTGCATACAGAGGAGGCTGTATCAGGGCACCACACATCAACTAGATGAGAGAGCATACTTGAAAGCAATTGAGTTTGTATTCAGGTTCATGTTTTTAAAAAGCAAGTACATGTTGACATTTCAAAGGAGCGTAGGAATCTGTTTTATACTGGATAAGGATCCCTCCTTGTTGTCCTTCCACTGGCAGGTGAAGACTTTCTTGTTCCAACAGACTTTTGGGAACTGGCTGCTTTTAATGAAAGAGCTGGTGCCATGCTGTTTTTATTGGAATTATTGGTATGTTTTTAGCATTTTTCACACACACACACACACACACACACACACACACACACACGTTTTTAAATTATTGCTTTTTCTATATTTTTAGTGCTTCTTATTTTTCTTGCAATCCATTCTGAGTCCCACCAAGGAGAAAAGGTGGAGTTTAAATATATAAGTGCATTGGGCCATCTCAGGAGCTGGAGCCAAGCGATCAAAGCACAACAAGGTGTCAGTGCAATCAATTCCTTATTCAAGAAACCAAAACAGCGCAGGGCTAGTGATCCCAGTAGGTCTTGCTCCAACAAGGCAGTTGCGAGGACTGAAGGTCCCCACCTTCCCATCACTTCCTAAGGCTCCTCTTCTCCGGGGTCTTTTCCAAGCAGTCATAAACTGTGCCTGCACACAACCCTTCTCCATTCTGCCTCCTTCATTTCTCTGTGTTCTAGGAAACCAGGGCAGGGGAGACAGAGCTGGTCGCAACAGGAGAGGGAAACTACCTGGCTTCTTCAGCAGCCTGCCTCTCTGTCTCCCGGCCTCACTCCTCTCCAGCTTCTGCTTCTGCCTCAGAGTCTGAACTGCTCACGAAGTCTTGTTACCGCTTCTGCTTCTGACACCTCCTCCTCCCAGTCTGCTCCTTCTTCTCCCTCTGACCACTCATGGTCATTCCACCACCACTGAGCCTTCTTCCCTGGGGGTGCCCTTGGGGGTTCACTAGCCAGTGCCTCCCATCACTCCTCCACATCCATCCAGCCCATGTCAATCCATCTAGCTCAGTATTGTCTACACTCAAAGGCCGCAATATATTCTTGGGTTTCAGACATCTTGAGATGTCAGGTATCAAACCTGGGACCTTCTCTATGCAAAGCAGATGCTCTACCACTGAGCTACATCCCAAACTGTGGCACCAATGATCACTTTCTCACAGACATTCATGAAAGAACTTAAGAAATATTTTAGAAAAGGTTAGCTTGGCGACAAATGCGGCCGCAAGAAAACAAGCTCAGCAGTAGGTGAACCTGAACTAAAAAAAGAAAAGGAGAAACAGCCGATTGCTGCCCTTTGTCAGATGTATGAAATCCCATCATGATGCTATGCTGTGCCTGTCCTACAAGGAAATCTGAGCCAGCTCAAGACAAATGTTCAGCAAACAGCTGACTTTGTGCTCCATCTGGACCTCGGCAGCTCCTAATGTAATTTCACATGTGCACAATGGCTCCCAGGAGAGGTGGATTCAGAGAATATTTTAAGAATCTCTCAGATTGCATTCCCTTTTGGGCGCATCACTTGGCTATGATGAAGTCACTTCACTGCCGGTGCTTTGTCTGCTTATTTTACGATGTGGACTTAAATATGTATATTAGAGATTTGGCAAATAAAAATAAAAATGCTGCAGATGAACAGAAGAAGCGGGTTAGTCTTTTGCCAAGTCTGTGACTTGGCCAGGAAAAGCAAAATGAAGAGGAAAAACAAAGGAGAGGACACAAAACCACCCTATAAGTGTGCATGAAGTGGCAGAACTTGGAGAAACACACACATAGATTATATGCTGCTTCATGTTCCCCTTTCCCTTTCTCCACCTTGAAAGGTCGCACTCCTATAAGGAGGGTAATGGGGAGCAGATGGGGAAATATAAGGAGAAGGGAGATGGTGGTTGAGAAGATTTGGCAGTGGTGGTGAAGATGTCCAAAATACATTGGGATAAAAGAATTACATTAGTTTTGCACCTGAATATCTTTGCTTGTTAAATTCATTCTTCCTACAATAGAGTTACTACAGCATGGAGCTTTAGTAACCTCCCAGAAACTTTATGGTTCTGTGTTTAGGTGGGGGAAACAACACCATGCCAGCTGAGAAAATGCTCTACCATTGCCACATTTACTCTCAGTATTTATGTGAATTTTGTGTGTGCAGGTTTTAAGAAAAGCACAAAAATATAGACTTCACTTACTTTGTGTGGGGGAATCCGAGACTGGAGTAACTTGAGTAACAGATTCTGAGAGTGGCAAAGATGTAGTGTGAAACCCTGTTGAAAATAACCATTGCAGTCAAGAGTGAACAATCCAATAATAGTTTAAGGACAACATCACAACAACTGAGAGTTTGATTGGATTCTTGATGTACCAGCACAATAACACAAAACATGACTTTTCATCAATATTGCAGTGACCTTAAAATGACAACGCAGGCTAACCCCTTAAGGCCAATGTTTTAAGATGAGAATACAAATTTCTAAGTACTCTGTGGTGCTGGGCAACATAGTAAGGAGTGAATTATCATGTCTATTCTAAATAATTTCTAGATTATGAAAATATTGTAGAGAAAGTGGATAGAATTTTGAGGCCACAAAAATCCAACAGCATCTGAGTGTGAATTCCTCCTGGTACACTTACCTTTTGTATGCAATTTTGCCTGCCATATGCATTTTTTGCAAAACAATGTTTGCACTCACATTACAGACCTTTCCCCAACAAAAGAAGACATTTTTATTTGCCCAGGCATTTTAAATTTGTTTTACTGCCTGAGCCTGCTTCATAGTATTGCTGCCTATCAGGGTTTTTCCCCCTATAAAAGATGTGTGGTGTTGATGTGGTGTATTATCATTTTTACTGTTGTTGTACACCATTGTGGATTCTGTCATAATGAAGGGTGGTTTAGAAATTTTATAAATAATACAAAAAAGGAATATATTGCCTGCTGAATATGCATTAGCGCTGAATATATACCAGCATTTTCAACTGTTTTCTTAGCATGACTGGATTTATACCTTGAAAACATGTGTGCAGTGATTTATGGAACGAAGTGTTTTTTTCCTTTGTTTCTGCAGGCTTCACATTGTCAAAGAAGCTTCAGTTAGATTGAGTTCATGCATATCATATGCTCTTTGGATTTCTGGTGGCTCATAACTTAATTTGACTTACCATAAGGGAGAACTATTTCTTCAGATGAAATGTCATTTCCAGGGAAAGGATATACAGACATGCATTTGAAAGCCTGATAAATGGATGGCCAAGTTGTACTTCGTATTGTCAACAGTGATCTCCTCTCATAAAAACCTCCCTCAAACTTTGCATCTTCTTTTTGTATGGATATTCCTTTGAAAAATAAGTAGAAATGAGATCGGTCTTTATTTATTCCTTTTTTTGTAACCTTGAAAACTCAAAGAAAACTCAAACCAGCTAACAAGGAGGATAAAACCATAGCTCAGAGGTTTAGCACTGGGCCACAGTAAAGTGGCAGAGCATCCATCTTGCATGCAAAAGATCCCGGGTTAAATCTTGCTTCCAGGAAGGGCTGGCAAAGACCTCTGCCAGAAACCCTGGAAAGTCAATACTGAGCTAGCTGGAACAATGGTCTGACTTAGTTTAATGTGAACACCATTTCAGTACCAGGTTAAATTGCACCTCTTCTCCCTGCTTTTGTGGAATTATGATAATGGAATACTTACTGTTGTGTGCGCCTCTTTCTCTGTATTTTTGAGGAGGTGGAGTATTAGTTTATCATTAAATGAGGGTTGTGTTCAGCATAAAAAGCTGCTTTCCCTCCCACATAGATTATGAATGTTTACATTCTCCTGCTCACATAAAGAGTACTGTGCTCTCTGGTTACAGCTGGATATTTTTTAAAAGTGAATTTTTGAAATGCCATTTTAGACAATGTTTGCATTACCTCCAGATTTGTCCTTCAATATCTCTCCATCCATGTACCACTGAAGGTCGGGCTTAGGAAATGCCTTCCTTACCACACAAGTAATATTAGCCTATTAGAAATTCAAAGGAAAGCAAGTCAATAATGGCTTGGCTATAATGCTGCAGTCTGAAGCACACTTACAATGAGCATTACATTTCAGAGTAATGTTGGATGTTTGTGTGGGATAATTAGCCTCACATAACCTGTCCTTTTGTACTTATTTATTTACAGCACTTACGTGCTTATCTGCCAAGGTACCCAAGGTGGTTTACAGTTTTAAAATACCCACACAAATACATGTTATTAAATGTAAAGTTGCCCTGTGGTGGTGATGAGACTGTCCGACTGATGTTTTGTTTACCTGTCTCCCTCATTGCTTTCTTCCCTGAAGAAGTCCCAACGTCTTCTTGGGGGAAAGCAGTTTGACTGGAACAAGGACAGACCTTTTCTCTTTTGCCTGCCCTTCTTGCCTTCTCCTTCTTCCCCCACAGGGAAGATGGTCTAAATCACCATCATAAAGGTGCTATATCAATCCATAAATCAATAAGATGTTTGAATACTTCAGGGCAAGCTTTACAGAAACATTCAGTCTTTGATCCTCTGTCCCCATAATCACCCTGAACATTTTGTACAGAGCTGCAGGTGTAATGAAACCACTAAAATATAACCGCTAAAATAGCTCAAAACATGAAGGAAAGGATGATCATAGCTGTGGCTCCATCTGGCATGCGTTTTGTCTAAAAGCAGAGAGGATGTGGTTTGGTACCCCGTTGACAGCGCTAAATATGAGGACACTGCAAGCAGATCACAAGAGCCTTATTCTCGATGCATATAATGCAAAATGCTAAGCTACCTAGAGAAAGATGAGCTGTTAAAAATGCTTTTACCTTCATAGATATGCTTGTACCTGTGGAGTGTTTTGTTAACTGAAGTTTTAAACTGAATGTGATCTGAGGTGCAAAATATAGACAGGGACTTAACATTTCCAGCCATTTTGGAAAGCTCAGAACTGTGGGTGGCTGCTGTATCTTTTACTGCCCCCCTGTTGGCCATATAAATAATTTATTTCACTTTTCTCTGCGAGTAGAGAACTGAGAACAAGAAAAGTGATAGGAAGATGGACAGACATAGGAACAACAACGCATGAGATTCAAATGACTCCTTAGGCTATTGAAGCAGGGATTATGTTAAAAGATGGACCTGTGTTTTCAAGCATATCAAACTTAGGAAAAATGTTATGATCTGAAATGGGGCAAATAAAACATTTTATTTTAAAATTAAAATAATATTGTTTTAATACCAAAATAATAATAATAATTATCTGGGATGTGTAGATTTTAAAATCTGAATTTGACAGGATAACTACGGAGCCTTCTTTGGGTGTTCTTCTTGCATGTAAATATATACAGTTACCAGTGTACAAGGGAAGCGGGTGGCACTGTGGTCTAAACCTGATCAGAAAGTCGGCGGTTTGAATCCCCACGACGGGGTGAGCTCCCGTTGTTCAGTCCCTGCTCCTGCCAACCTAGCAGTTTGAAAGCATGTCAAAATGCAAGTAGATAAATAGGTACTGCTCCGGCGGGAAGGTAAGCGGCGTTTCCGTGCGCTGCTCTGGTTCGCCAGAAGCGGCTTAGTCATGCTGGCCACATGATCAGGAAGCTGTACACTGGCTCCCTTGGCCAATAAAGTGAGATGAGCACCGCAACCCCAGAGTTGTCTGCGACTGGACCTAATGGTCAGGGGTCCCTTTACCTTTACCTTTACCAGTGTACAAAGCTTGCCTGACAATGCATAGAAGAGATTGGTAATGGGAGTGCCCTGCTCCTGAGATGATCCCATTCTTAAGAAGGGAACGACATGGAGAGGAACGACATGGGCAACTGCCTTATACTGAATCAGAGCATTGGTCTATCTAGGTTTTCATTGTGTAGATCGACAGGCCTCAGCTCTCCAGGATTTCAGAGAGGGGACGTTATGAGCCCTGGAGATGCTAGGAATTGAACATACCGGTAGTGCCTTCTGTATGCTTCCAACTCTATGATTCCATGATTCTATTCAAGGCAGGTGCTCCAGCACTGAGCTACAGCCCTTTCCCTGTGGTCAGGAAAATCCTGAAACAGGTTGCATGTGAAGAAAGGACAAGGATGAGATCATGAGATAATGTGTTGTTCTTTTCGATTCTTTTATGCTGCTTGCAGATGTCAAAGAACGAGTACTTCAAGCTAATGAGCATTCTGAATTCTTTCCTTCAAAGGTTCAATACCATCCAAGGGCCACATAATTACTAGGAGGACTGGATGATTCCAAACTTGAGGAGAAAACGTTCCCAAATCAGTTGCCCTAGCTGGTTTTCTTGTGGCCGAATTCTCAGTTTTGATTGGATGACTGGAGCAATAAAGCTAAATACTAACTCGCACATTTGTACCTCTAAATTTGTACCTCTAAATTTACTCACCTCTCCTGGGAAACTTGCTTGGAGGCCAATAGAGATTTTTGGTTTCACTTGAGCACAGAAAGAAAATACACATTTACATTAGTTAGACAGCAGCCAAGTCAGCACTGCAAATTCTTGCACAATAATCATTACTTTGCATTTATGAAACAGATTCAAATAGAAGCACATGTGGTAATAATAAGAGGAGATGATGTTCAAGAACAGTACTACAGATACTAGGATCCATTGAACAGCTTAGCAATAGCTCAGTTATGGCTTTGGTTTCAACTCCCCACTGAGTACCGTTGTTTGGGGAATGAGATTAGGCTCTCCTTATATCTGCTTTGCCAAAATCTGAAGGTCAATTCACAGAGGCTTGGCTACTAAAACAACTTAAGACATTTTCTGCCCACTTCTTCCCATACAGCCACCTGCATCTTTTCTCAATCTTGGGTCCCCAGATGTTGTTGGTCTACAGCTCCCATCTTCTCTAGCTAGCAGGCCAGGGATGATGAGAGTTGTGTTCTGACAACATCTGGGGACCCAAGGTTTGTTGCAGATATTAATATTGCACAGCATGAAGAAATTGGATGCATAAAAATGGAATAATTTTGGGATATAAATTGTCTAGATCCAAAAGTATTATTCAAAGTTCTTCAAAAAACAGATACAAAACAATCAATGGTGCATCCAGAAATTTGTATAAAGCATATGCATATTCAAGCATAGGTTTTTCTTCTTAAATATACAGCATAATTGTGATCAAATCAAAGATCTGTTTCTTTCATATCCTGCATTAGTCTGCATCCAGCCTAAGGTTATGCAACTCCTGGAGAGGCATCTTATCATATCCTCCTCTCACTGTGCCAAAAGGCAATGGTGATGCTCTATGGGCAAACTCAGATTGTACGGGTTGATGAAGCTGTCCTCAGAGCACCCCATCTCAAGCCCAGATGCCAAGTACTGGGCATTCCAGCACATTGATACTGAGGCTATTAAAACACTCCAGATACCATAAGCCACTGGTACACCCGATCATCAGAGGATTTGGGATAATATCAAACATGCTCAGGATTGCAATGCTGTAGAGCAGAGCCAACAAAGGGATGCATTTCCTGAGACTCTATAAGGCAGGCATTACTCTCCCTCAAATCGCTGCCATGCCTTTCTTCACTCAAACTCCCCAGTAGAAAATCTATTTATACAATTAGGATGCAATGGGTTGCAATGCAGTCATTCTGTTATAGCAAGGACACTGGTAAAGAGAATCCTGTGGCAAAGAGAACAGCCTGCTTGTAATTAATTTTTGGCTCCTCTGTGAATGTAGACTTTGCGCTGAAGAGCACCGGACAGAATGTAACACAGGAGGAGGAAGAACTTGTGGCCCTCCAGATGTTAGAATCACAGAACCATAGAATTGTCGAGTTGGAAGGGACCCTGACTCTACAATTGTTGTGTCAGGAGTGCCTGCAGGAGCCAGGCCCCGTGACCAGCAGGGCTTCTCATGACTAAGTTTGTTCTGGAGAGGCAAGGCGCGGCCACACAGGTGAGGCTGCTTGGTAACTTACTGCACCTGGTGGCAAGAGCCGGGAAGGGATATAAGGTCAGCATTTCCCTTCAGCTTATTGCCACAGCAACACTTGCTGCATTTGGCTTCTTGACTCCTTGCTTCCTGACCCTTGGCTTCCTGACTCTTGACTTCTGGACTCCCGTTCCTGCTCCCACCTCGCTATCTTGCCCCCGGTCCTGACGTCCTCTGCTGGGACTTCGTTCACCCGTAGACCAGACCGTGACATGTTGGATTCTAGCTCCCATCAGACCTAGGAAGCACGGCCACTGGTCAGAAACAATGGATGTTTTAGTCCAACATATGCATGGCCACAGTATTCCTGTCCCTGCAGTACAGCATTGCCACACAGTGGCCTTGTTTAAACCATACTATGGGGTTGGAATAGATGACCCTTAGGTGCTTTCCAACTCTAGAATTCTATGATTCTATTCAAATGCGTTTGGATGAGCCTCAGGTTTGCATCACCTCCACCACCCCCACCACGCTTCATACCCTCTCTTCCTCTAGCATGGCTGCAAGGAGGCGACGAGAAGCATTTGCTTCCTGTTTCAATGGACCGTGGTTTGGTTTTATGTCTGTTGCTCCCCCAGCCTTGTTCCCGCAGTGCTGAATTGTGGTGTTTAGCATCATAGCCGAGGACAGTGTTTGCTAGAGAAAGAGCTGGCCAATTATCTAGTAAACCAGTAAACACCCCAAGCAGATGAATGCAAAAAATGCAGACCAGGTGGTTTAAATTAAGGTCAGGAAGAGGTTGGTTAAGTAGCTGAATACTTTGCAGCTCTCAGAGCTGCTCTCTGCATTCTCACAATGCTGCGTCAACAGCCTTATTGTGTCATCCTTCCTTTGATCCAGTTCTGCAGTAGCACTCATTGCCTCCACTCTGGTCCTCCACGTCTGCCGGTTATCCTTCCCCAGTGACTTGGGTTGGGTTTTGTTCCCCCCCCACATGGGTTTGTTTTACTTTGAAGTGAAGTTATGTTTTCTTAATGACTAATATCCTTCATCCTCCAACTGTGTTTCTGAGCATCTTCTAACCCAGCTGGGTGAAAAGACAAATTTTGCAGGATGTTGGGGTTTATTTTTTTTATTTTTGTTTTTTTGCTAGCTATTATTTTGTACTCTCAACCAGGGAATGCAGCAGACAGCAAGGGCTAGTGCTGTTATATGGAAGAAAGGAAGAATAAAACAAACAGACTGACTGACTTTCGTCCAGTAGTTAGTAATGATGCTGGGGTGGGTGGTCACACTTCTCTGAGAAGTTAAGAGCAAAGCTTAAAAGGGATAAACGGAGTATCAAACAATCCATCCATTCCACTAGATGCTCTGTCCATTTCACCAGATCATCTTTATGGTCTTGGATTTTTTCTTATCTACGGTATCAAGTTGTCAATGGCAGATAAAAACCCTGAACTATCCATGATCAGTGTGCCTATCACAATCAAAACTGCATTTATCAGTCCAGTCAGTCCTGCCTCCGATACTCGGTGACCTTCAGGCTCCCTTCCAAGTCTATGATTCTGTGATTATCAGAACAAACAAGTCCTGTCCCTTGTTTTCCATGCGTGTATGCAGCAGGACAGTCTGCAAGAAGGGAGCTTGAACAGTAAATCCTTGCTTGCTAGGATCCTGCCTACAACCTTTGGCAAGCATCCTTATTCAAATGCTCGTAACCTCCCAAGACTTATATAGACATGCTCCAGGAAGTTTCTTTCCACAGAAAAATAATAATCTTCCACATATTAAACTACATATCAAGGAGAGGTGTCAACTCTGTCCTAGTCCCTGACATGTTAGTTTTCCATATGCAAGAATGTCACTCCTCTCCTCAATGGAGAGCATTTTGTTATAGAAACCATCACCAGACATAGATCTGATCAATGAGAACCGGGACTAAAGGCTCATGCAGACTGCCACTTGCCCCACCACTTTCCCCTGGGGAAACCCAATCTTTACCGCTGAATCGGAGTAAACGTCAATTGGGTTTTCTGCAGGTTGACATTTGCTCTGATTCGGTGCTAAAGAGCAGGTTTTCCTGGGGGAAGTGGTGCTTTCTAGACATGGCACAAGCGGATGTGTGGGCAACCCAATATTTCTGGAGTATGGTAAATTCACATTATGGCAACCTTTCCAGCATTTGAAGTATCCTATATTCCTTTCACTCTTCATTTCAGCTTTTGTGGTGTATGATTCCCTAACGCAGATGCTCAATTGAATTCTGATTGCCATCTGAGCTCCTGCTCCAGATCTCACAGCCATGTAAGGAAAGGCAGGTGTCAACTTGGATTAGGGCTGTTGCTGCTGGGCTGCCCACCCAAGCATGGTGTGACAGGTAACTTCTTAGTGGGCACCAGACAGAGATGGGGCTTTTTAGTAAAACATTTTGCTGATGAAATAAATTTTGGGCTGGCTCAGCTTGCATTTATGTTGATGACTGCTGGATTTGTCAATTTGAGTTTTATTGCATTGGTAAAACAAACTTTATTGGTTTTACACAGCGCGATTATTTAATCTGTTGGCAGCTTTGACTTTCCTTGGAGAATAAGGCAGAGTAGAATTTAAAAAACTCGCCATTTTACTGTTTCTGCCCTGAATGGAAGCATTTGAAGTTCTTCTAAAATGTAAACTGAAGCACATTACTTGCAACAGGAACGTGGTCAGTCGAGCAGCAATGCAAATACATTATCTGGAGTCACTGCGAAAGAGATACCGTTGAAAAGATTATAATGCCCCTCATTAAAAACAAATCTTAATGTGTCAATTACTGCTTACCACTGTTCTTAACAACAAGATTGATTTCAGAGCGGATTGTTCCAGTTGGAAATGTAGCAAAGTTGCACTCATACAAGCCAGACATTTCCAGACTCACGTTCTTCAGCTGCAGAATCCATTGACTACATTCTATGTTGCTGGCTGTAATATCACTGTGGCCGCTCAGGCAATTGTGGACATCCTTATTGAAACTTACAGAGTAGCTGTAAGCCGTTTCATGCTTTTCTGTGCCATGGGTAGGGTGATATACAGCTATCTTTCTCGGCCGACCATCCTGAATCTTTGTCCACTGTGTTTGTGTTACGTAGATATCCTTTTCCTTCAGGATGCTACATGATAGAGTCACATTGCTGCCAGGAAAACCATACACAGTTTCCCCGTCCTGAAGGATGATCTTAGACTGGGCTGCAAGAGAACACAAATGCACACATTGTCATTTTCACATGCTCTATATCCTCATGTTTATAATTCCTAGGCTCCCACTGCACACCTGGCAGTAGAATATGGGGAAACTGGCAAGAGCGATGTGATGAAGATAGTGGGGCAAAAACAGTGGGTCTCAAAGGGTGTGGCCTGGTGTGGCAGGAGAAGCTGACAAATGTGTCGCAAGATTCAAGGGCAATCAATATTACATTTGGGAATGATTCATGTTATTACATAGCTGCATTATTTTATACCTTCTGGATGTCCCACAAACACATTATAAATTAGCTGTATGGGACGCAGGTGGCAGTGTGGGTTAAACCACAGAGCCTAGGGCTTGCCGATCAGAAGGTCGTCGATTCGATTCCCTGCAACAGGGTGAGGTCCCATTGCTCGGTCCCTGCTCTTGCCAACCTAGCAGTTCGAAAGCACATCAAAGTGCAAGTAGATAAATAGGTACCGCTCCAGTGGGAAGGTAAACGGCATTTCTGTGCGTTGCTCTGGTTCGCCAGAAGTGGCTTTGTCATGCTGGCTACATGACCTGGAAGCTGTATGCCGGCTCCATCGGCCAATAAAGCGAGATGAGCACTTCAACCCCAGAGTCGTTTGTGACTGGACTTAAGTGTCAGGGGTCCCCTTTACCTTGACCTACACAATCATGGTATCCTGGCCTTTAAACGCTGTGTGAGTACAGTGGTACCTCGGGTTAAGAACTTAATTCGTTCCGGAGGTCCGTTCTTAACCTGAAACTGTTCTTAACCTGAAGCACCACTTTAGCTAATGGGACCTCCCGCTGCCGCTGTGCCGCCAGAGTACAATTTCTGTTCTTATCCTGAAGCAAAGTTCTTAACCTGAAGTGTTATTTCTGGGTTAGCGGAGTCTGTAACCTGAAGTGGCTGTACCCTGAGGTACCACTGTATGCCTTAAGAGACTTTTTAGAATAAAGAGCAAGAGTATATATTTCTCTAACGAGGAACAAAGAACAGTATAAACAGCCCAGGGATCTCAATTCAGCATCTTGCATTCAGGAAGCTGCTTCACTTTTGACAGAATTCTACACAGGAAATTCTTCCTGAGAATTATGCTTAAGAGCATGCTTGAAGATCAAAGTGCAACATCAACAGGGAATTAGGAATAAATATTTTAATACTTAACTTTTATTAATAGTCCTTTTATCTCAGAACGTGCGGCAACTCTTGAGTATCTGTATCTTTCAAGTTGTCATGAGGAGTCTATTATCAGGCCAAAGTTGTTAAGTATGGGCTGACTCAAGTTTGACTGTCTGGTCTGCATTTAGGCTTATAATCCTATCCAGAGAGATTCAGCTGCTTGCCCTGTCTGATAGGATCAAGCCCATCCATGAGACTTTCTGAACCAGCACAGGAGCACTTAGGGAGAACCAGTAGATAGAACTACGGTAGCACCACAGTCATTTTGCTTTAGTTGGTTTTTGGTACATCTTACCATAGCGGTAGGGATAGGGGAGAAACTTGATTCCGTTCGCTTTTAAAGGAAAACCTGCACAATTAGCTGTTTCTGAAGCATTACACAAAGCAAAGCAGCCATCTTTCTAAATTCACATTTCTCCAAATTCAGCACTGCGGCTCTTCAGCCAAGCAATATGTAGCATACACTAGGCTAAAGTCCACATAAAATGCATTACTGGGGGGAAACATACAAAATACATTATATTAGGGAGGGAAATTGCTTTTTAAAAATGTATATTGTAGGCAAAACTGCATACAACTTCTCCCGTCTGCAAATGTGCCCATAGGCTCCAAAAGGGTTGGCGACTCCTGTCCTACCAGGATATTCCAGCAGCAGACTTGGTAATATTTTAACCGCATCATTATTAGCAAACTTCCCTCGAAAATACAGTTACGATAAAAACCAAAATAATCGCTCTGCAATTTCAGCCTAATGCAGTACTTCATATCCAAAAGTGGCTTTTCGGAAGTGCCCAAGAAATACGACCATGGATATATAAAGCTTGAAGGAGACACCATCACATTGCCTTGGGTCCTAACCCTCAGTTCAGGCATACAACAGATTTACCAACCTAATAGGAAGAGGTTTATTGGAAGAAAATGAACTTACCACTGATCAGGTGTGTGAGGATGAACAAATAACGCATGTGAAATTGCCATCTCCTCTCCATCTTTACCTCACGTTAAGAAAATTTATTTTTAAAGAAAGAGTAACAACACATTCAGATGTCTCTCATAGAAGATAAAATGTTCTGTCTGTGGTTAGATATACAACAGAAGGACTTTTCGCCTATTTGCATGATGGGTTCTGCTTTTCATACTTTCTTTTTCACATCTCCGAGAGGAAATAGATGCTTACAGGAAACCAGTGTGTGTAGGGTTTTTTTTATTATTTTAATAAACGTATGTTCATATGCAGTTTGTCAGGAAGGAGGAGGAGGAAGAAGAGGAGGAGTAGTAGAAGAAAATGAAACAGCACATGATAAGAAAATTTGCCCCTATTTCCAAAATATTTTTGGTCACATTTAGCCTGAGTTTTCAGCTCTAAATAAAACAGTTTGACCTGACAATGGACAACATTATTATTATTATTATTATTATTATTATTATTATTATTATTATTGACTTAATTTGTATACTGCCCTTCACCCAAAGATCTCAGGGTGGTTCACAGCATAAAAATACAAGATAAAAACACAAAATACATATTAAAAACAAGAACAAACCAAACCAATAACACCTTCCGGTTCCCTGAAAGGTTCATGAAGCCATTAGTGATATATGTGTATCTCATGTGGATTTAGAGCAAATTCTTGTTCTTTCCCCTTTTTATATTATAGCAGGAGTTGCTATCATAGTACTTGTGGGCACTATTGTGACTGCCAAAGGTCTAAATAAATAACTGCTCAAAAATCCACAATGCACAAAGGTCCTTTTGCACTTTCTATTCAGCCTATGTTTGCACCAATTCAGCCTTTCCTACATTGAATACACACCCTTAAGCACACCCATATTTTACTGGATGCCAGGATCGCACACCCACCGCCCAATCTGTGCTGAACAGGACGGGAGTGCTGTAAGTGGGACCAGAACCACCGTAACACAGTGCCTCCAGTTCCCATCCCACAGAGCCAGACCAGGAGGGTACCATGGTCAGTGACATCAAAAGCCATAAAGAGATCAAGAAGCAGGACCAAAGTCACATTCCCCTTGTCCCACTCTTGGAAATGTCATCCATTAGGGTGACCAAGGGTGATTCGCTCCCAGGGCTGAAACTGGTGCCATTGATGAGAGATGCTCACCTAAAGCTCACATCCTTTGCTGGTGGGGAAAAGGTGTGTCTGTGACTCTGATGACATTACTGTAGTATTGATGAGATTTGGAAAAACAAAAGGGTCGTGGCAAAGATTCTTAGCAAATGGCTTTTTCATAATTTGAAAGGAACCAAGGGTGGGCCTCTGCACCATTATACATTTTGCTTCAGCCAACCAACTCTGAAATGTGAATTCAACTGCAAAAGTAGATGGGTGGAAGCTCAGAAGGAATACTGGGATGTTACCAATTTACTTTAAATTGGGGTGAGTGTTGGTGGGACCCACTGGCAGATCTCTGATGGTTTGAAGTACATAAATCGGTGAGGATTGCTTAGCAATGGCAACCATTAATGAATTCCCACCCTACTCCAAATCATTTGGCTGAAATGCCGGAGATGGGAGGTTCTTGGGACTGTTTCCTATGTAAGCTCAGTTAAGTTTCTGTACTCAAAACAAATTCTTGTGCTGAGAATTCTTCACCCTTAAATTATAACACCTTGTGTGTACTGTATATACTCTGCTTGGCAGATCTTAGGGACCTAGGAGACAACAACACAGTAGACCCCACAAGCCTAAAGTCTACTTTCACCTGATTTTAATAACTGCTTCAACTCTTACCCTTTTTTTTTTTTGCAGGCATACTGCTCCATTTTCTGCTTTGTTGCCTTCTCCCTCTCTCTTCCCACACCTACTTCTCCTTTAACAGAAGGAGGAGAAAAAAGAGCAAGAGGTCAGCATATACAGCTATCTGTGTGACACAGTAGAAAAATTGCACAGTAGCAGTTTTATTGATCCCATAACTATTCATCACAATTGGAGACGACAGCGCAAGCACAGTATGATATATGCCATGTGCACAAGAGGGTCGCTCTGAACTCCACTGTAGTTCCTAGGTCATTAGGTCCTGTCCTCAGAGAGGTATGCTAACACCCATTATTCATCTGCACTGGCTTTCCTTGGACCCTGTTTGCTGGCCCTTGTCATAACACAGGGAACGGGCACATCAGTGAAGATGAGACAAGAGGTTCCTGCTTGGTGGTGAGATTTAATTTATCCTGTTCAAGCTGATGTGGACAGGACCGCTAGTTATTTACACTTGAGATAAAATATAGCAGTGGAAAAGAATGTGAGATCATGAGTTATGACTCTGATTCAAAACGTGCTTTGGCTTGCCAGTGGTATCCTTATGCCCCAAATGCTCCTTTGCAATATTCATGGATGTGCAGCATAAGATAAATAGATAGCCTGCTTACACACACACACACACACACACACACACAACCTAACACTGCAGTCCCTTCAGGTCCTGCAGTCTGGGCAATAATAACTCAAAGAGCAATCTTGTAGAACTGATTGCTCAGCAGAAGACATTGTTTCTTTCAATGCAATATATGAAATGATTCTGAAAATTCTCTCTCTCTGCTTGACTCTTGCAGACGCCAACTTCAGAATGCCGGTGGAATTGAGTTCTTCCTTTTGCCAATGGGTCATATGAGGCAACATAAACCAGGAAGCAAGCTTTGTCTAATACAAAGTATCCCCTCCTTTAATTTGCCAATTTGATTGACTATGTATGCAGCAGATTGGTCACTGACATTGCTCAGTGGGGAGAAGAGGGCTATTAGAAAGAAAAAGAAACAGATGTGAGTATCTCACCTATAGAAAAGCCAGGGCAGGGAGGGGTTTTTGCAGCACAAAGCTGCTTCAACTGTTCAGTATCTTGTAGGGAAACATTAGGAAGAACTTTCTGACAGTAAGAGATGTTCAACAGTGGAATGTTGTGGAGTTTCCTTCCTTGGAGGTCTTAAAGCAGAGGTTGGATGGCCATCTGTCATGGATGCTTCAGTTGAGATTCCTGCATTGCAGGGGGTTGGACTAGATTGGCCTGAGGGTCCCTTCCAACTCCACAGTTCTGATTCTAAGAGCTCCATTCTAGGACTGAGTTTTGGAGGATGTTTGAGCAATGGCTTGTTCCAATTGGTCTATGCCTTGTTCCCTTGCCTTATCCTCACACTGCTCCTGGCAGTCTGCACTGATAGTTTCAAAACCATTGGTGCAAAGACACCTGGCTTCTATTCTGTCTCTTGAATCTGTACTAGGCGCACAGGTATTTCTGACATCACAGGTTTATTAAAAGGGGCTATAAACAGATCCATGGCAGGGAATTTTACAGAGGAACTGATGCACAGTGCCGCAGAACCAAGAGGAAAGAGGAAGAAGGCTGAAAGCTAGGCCACAGTGCACAGCTAATTCTCTGTGTCTCAGATAGGGATGGAATTTGCAGGATTAAAAAAAAATGCAAACCCTGGCAAAAATTCATTAGACTTTTAGTGCACATTTCTCCTGATATACACATTTTTGTTACATTATTTCCACTAGTATTATAATTCACAGTTCCCCCTCAGGGAACCGGGTTCGCGTCTCCACTCCTCCACATGCAGCTGCTGGGTGACCTCGGGCTAGTCACACTTCTCTGAAGTCTCTCAGCCCCACTCACCTCACAGAGTGTTTGTTGTGGGGGAGGAAGGGAAAGGAGAATGTTAGCCGCTTTGAGACTCCTTCGGGTAGTGAAAAGCGGGATATCAAATCCAAACTCTTCTTCTTCTTCTTCTTCTTTGGTGAACCACACTGCAGAATGAGGAGAAGTGCAAGTTTTGAGGGAATTCTGGGTTTCAGTTCATGTGCTGTTCCAGGAAGCATGGGTTAGGTTGGCATTACAACGCACACCAAACTAAACTTCTTCCGTGTCCTTAGAATGAACATAGCATAGCCAGTGCCATGTGAGAATCCTGGATGGAAGACAATGTGCAAGATTCTCCGCTTTGATACGCAGACCTCCCTGGGAAATGTGCAGAGCTTGCAGCTCCAGAAGACAGGATAGTTAGAAGGGAGAGTCATGAAAGAGCTCGGTGGAACTGTGGCCACAACTTCACAAAGCTGGAATGCTAACGTGAAAGGAAACAAATTCTGTGTAGACAGAGTGTAGTGTTCTGCTTCAAAGTCATATAAAGCCATCAGTTTAAGAGGCACTTTGATGCTCTGCTTTAGAAAAGACAGAAGTCATTAGTCGTATCCCAAGGACATATGCTTTCATGTGAACACGATTCAATATCTACGTTTCAAATAGCCAGCTATCCATGCTGGAACACTTTAGTTGCTGGTAAAACTGAATTAACGTGTCGCGAAATGATGCCAAACCGAATTACTGTGTCACCAAATGATGCATGTCTAAAAAGTGCGTCACCAACATGAAAAGTTTGGAAAGCTCTTTATTTAAGTTCTTTGCAGTTCACCCGGATCCCACTTTCGGAATTCACTGCTTTTTGCTACCGCTCCCCAGAGAAGCAGTATTAAAGAACCGTCGGTAGGTGGCGCCGCAATCTCATTTGCGAGCCTCGACGTGCAGCGAAGGGAAATCAAATCCCCGGGCGCGCATTAACTGTGCCCACATCTGGGGGATGGCGACGGGGCTCCCCCAGTTATCTCCTCTTGGTGCTTTCACTTCCAGAGAAGGCAATCCTGAAGAATTAAAAAAAGGGGGGGGGGATTTGCTTTCGCAACCCAAGACCCACCAGCCCTTTCCATTATCCCTCCCGCTCAAAAAAACAACAACATCAATTGCCTGGCAATTCTTCGACGGTTACAGCCGAGCTGCCTCCGAGAGAGCAGCGCAGGCATCCCTCCCTCCTCCAAGCAAAAGAAATCCTGAACTCTGGGGACACTTTCAATTATTCACAAAGCGAGCTCTTTTTTTTTCAGAGGACTTGGCGCGAGAGCTGTTCGTGCTAGAGGCGAGAAATGATTCCCTTGCAGCCCGGTGTCCTCTAAACATCGCTTAAGGAAACGCAGCTCCCCACCGGCCGGGGGTGGGGGTGGGGGGAGGACACTTTGAAGCAGGAATGTCATTAAATGATAAACTAACTTTGCAAAAAAAGAGAGAGAAGGACTTGTGTTCAAATACCACATAGTCTTACTTTGGCCTATTTTCTGTTCCTTCAGTATCTGGATGTTGCTTACCCCTGCAGAATAAATATTTCATGGAGGAGCCGTTCAGAAGTCAATAATGTCTTAATTTCTTTCTTTCGTTATTTTCGTGTGGAAACTGCATTTCATGCTGCATCTTAAAAAGCCAACAGTGAGGATTAAGAGTCAATTCTCCAAATCCCCAGAAATTAGAAACATAAGAGACTTTGAATCAAAGCAGAGACAAAAATAAATACATAAAACAAACATCCTTCCTTCCTTCCTTCCTTCCCAATCAGGGCTTATCACTGTCGTTTTTTCATCCGTGCTGCCACAAAGCAGAGAAGAACAATTGGCAGAATCTGTCTTTCCTGCAGGAAGGAAACAAACCCCCACTTCACACACCAAGATTAGGTTTTTTATAATATAAATAAATAAAACTCCCAAAAGTTACATGACTCATAGACGTAAGCAGTTTGAACTAAATAAAGATTAAAATGAAAACCAACCAACACATGTATTTATAAAGTTTGAAGGTGCATGGGGGGTATTCTGAATATTATGAGCTACAGTGCAGACCAAGCAATGCATAGTAAAGGACCCCTGGATGGTTAAATCCAGTCAAAGGCGACTATGGGGTGTGGCGCTCATCTCACTTTTCAGGCCGAAGGAGCAGGCATTTGTACACAGACAGTTTTCTGGGCCATATGGCCAGCATGCCTAAACAGCTTCTGGTGCAACAGTACACCATGGCAAGTGCCAGAGCGCATGGAAACGCCATTTATCTTCCCACCACAGTGATACCTATTTATCTACTTGCACTGGTGTGCTTTCAAACTGTCAGGTTGGCAGAAGCTGGGACAGAGCAACGGGAGCTCACCCCGTCATGCGGATTTGAACCGCCTATCTTCCAATCAACAAGCCCAAGAGGCTCAGTGGTTTTTAGACCACAGCACCACTCACATCCAATTACCTTTACCAATGCATAGTATCTAGATAATGACTGCAGTAGGACATCAGAATTACCTTGGTTTGTCATGAGGGGAACGAGCCTAGCTCCCCCTGTTTCCACCAGTTGTAAGGAGGTGTTCAGAAGGTTTTACTTCCCTTCTTGATTAACTACAGCTTGCAATAAACTGTGATTAATCTTATCTATGGCTTGCTTGAAACAAGCCAACCTCATTTTGCAGTTTATGAAGCTGGCTTGTTTTTCAATAAACCATCATTAAGATTAACTACAGTTTCCTGTTCAGGTTTAATGCTAAATTGTGGCTAATTCCAATCAGAAGCGAAAGTATCTAAGCCCTTACTTGTGGCTATACCAGAAGAGGAGAGAGGGGAGTTTCGAAGGCAAGGGGAAGGCTGGGATTATTACCATGAGAATAAAGCATAGTTTATTACGACATTCTCATGTAGCAAGGCAAGGGACTTAACTTTTCAAAAGCAGGAAGCGGCTCATCACCTCGCTTGGAGGCTCATAAATGTAAAGTCATTGGTCCTGATCCAGAAACAGACTTCCTGACTGTGATGCTGAATAGGCAAAGAGCTCTGAGACTTGGATGGGCAGAAAGTAATCAAGGTGTTGCCTGGCATAGTTGCCAAAGGGAATCAGTTACACACAGACGATCTGAATTGCGGTGCTTATTTCTCTTTCTGTGTCTCAGTGGTCAAACACACACAGACACGCAAATGATGGACATTGTGCTTAGCACAGTTTCTTGAATACCCCAACACCGTTAGTTTCCTCCTCCTTGGACTAAATTGCTCAGTAAACTTTCCCTTCTAACATCTCACATTTCAACCTTTTTGTAGTTTTTATGGCTGTTCCCTGAACACTCTCCAGTTCATTAATCACCATAAGTTGTCAAGCCCAGGCAACCACTTGACTAATAGCAGCAGGCTAGGAAGGAGGTTCTTTTTTCTAGTACATTATTTCCAACAGGTTTTCCCCTCCTCTTCAGCTGGGGGCATATGCTGCATTCAAAGACCCCAAAGTAATGATGACTAATTTTGATCTCTTTGCATTTGGGGAGGGTTTTATTGAACATGTAGTATCTAGCAGTAAACAACAGGCTTAGGTCAATCGTATCAATGGTTGCTGGTCCATTGTTTACATGTTAATACCACTTGCGGGGGGAAATGAATGGGAGGGGTGCTGTGGCACTCAGAATTCCTATAGGCATCTGGTTGGCCATTGTGAGACTGGAACGCTGGACTAGCTGGTGATCCAGGAAGGCTCTTCTTACCTGCAATTCAACTAACACATTTAGGCTGAAATCCTATACACATTTACTTGGGAGAAAACCACTTTGAACTCAAGTGAAAACATGCAAATATTTCTGTTAGCCTGGCAGAGGGTGATTTACTGGCCTGCTCATGAACATTAAATCAGCAATAAAGTGGCCATCTAGCTTGGTCACAATGTGCCTATTTTGGCCATTGAGATCAGAAAAGGAGGATTTTTGCAGGTGAACTACCATTTGAGTTGAGAATGGTCATATTGATAATACAGTCGTGCCTTGGATCCCAAACATCTTGCAAGTCAAACGTTTTGGCTCCTGAATGCCGCAGACCCAGAAGTGAGTGTTCCAGTTTGCAAACATTCTTTGGAACCTAAACGTCCATTCTGCAGCTTCCGATTGGCTGCAGGAGTTTCCTGAAGTCAATCAGAAGCTTCACTTTGGTTTCCGAACATTTTGGAAATCAAACAGACTTCTGGAACGGATTCCGTTCGACTTCCAAGGTACGACTCTATGGCCTTTTTGATGCTACCTCCTTGACTGTGGATTTCCCTGCCTCCTTTTTAGAAAAGCCATGAAAACCACCCTTGACCTATGAACATGCTTATGGGTGCTGGAAGTTGCTGTTTTGAATCATGCCTCCTACACTTATCTTGATTTCTTTAACTGATGATCTTTTCATGTTACTGGGCTGGATCCTAAGGTAAGTTAACTTAAGTTCAGAGAAAGAAGTTTTCCACCTCATGCTCCCCCTGCAACTCCCTGCCACAATCCCACAATCCCACAAGACTTCCTGAAGATCTGAAGGTCTTCCTGAACAATGTGGTCTGAGGTAAGGCAGGGAATTGCCCCAAATTAGGCTCAGATGCTAACACATGTTAATTGAAGGAAAGCTTCTTCCCTGCTTGAGCATTTTCAGGTGCCCCCCATAACCCTCTGAAGAGGCTTGTTGAAAGAAACAGGAGTCAGGAAACTTTGCTTCTGCAAACTTCTTTGGCAGAGACAAAATGGCTTGGCTTCTTAGATATGTCATAAGTTATTTAGGGGAGGTGAGCAGGTTATATAAATCAGTAAACTGTCCTCAACTAGAAGTGGCAGTTTTGCTGTGAAACGCTCTTCCAGCAGAGATTTGTCAGGCATTCTCACTTTGAATTTCAGGTGTCTCTTGAATGGAATTCAATGAAAGAAGTACAAGATCCAATTGATGTGGGTGTGACCCAACAATCGGCCACTGGTAGCTGGAATTGGCTAGATGGTGCTTGACGCCTGCTACTGCTGCCATGCAACTGGTTATTAGAAAGAAAGAAAGAAAGAAAGAAAGAAAGAAAGAAAGAAAGAAAGACAAAGCCTTTCCTAATACTACCTGATAAGTCAGGGTGACGGCAGCTAGGAGAGCAGACTGACCAGGACATGGAGGAATGGGGAGAAAACGGGGTAGCAAAGGGACCAGGGTGTTTTTGTGTGGGTTGCCCATCCTCCCCTAAAACCTAGTTGTGTCCCTCCACATACATTAGTTCAGTATTTATTACAGAACACTAGACTCCCAAAAACATCCCTGGAAATGGATGGAGGTAAGTATGGTGAGCTATGAGCTGGTTTGGTTATTAAGTAACCACACACGACCGATTTACTGTGGGTCCAGTAAGCAACACACACAGAGGATGTGGATACTTACATTGGACACCTATATGGTACTGCTAGCACAGTAATATGTCTATGACGCGGGTTGCTTTGTGGTCTAAACCACTGAGCCTCTTGGGCTTGCCAATCGGAAGCTCAGCAGTTCGAATTCCCGCAAGGAGTGAGCTCTTGTTGCTCTGTCCCAGCTCCTGCTGACCTAGCAGTTCAAAAGCATGCCAGTGCAAGTAGATAAACAGGTGGCGGGAAGGTAAACGGCCTTACGTGTGCTCTGGTTTCAGTCATGGTTTTCCATTGTGCCAGAAGCGGTTTAGTCATGCTGGTCACATGACCCGGAAAGCTGTCTTTGGACAAATGCCGTCTCCCTCGGCCTGAAAGCGAGATGAGTGCTGCAACCCCATAGTTGCCTTTGACTGGACTTAACCGTCCAGGGGTGGTCCTTTATCTTTTACCTTACTATGACTCTCTTTCTCTCTCTCTCTCTCTGTATACACATACATAAACACACAAATATATATATATATATATATATATATATATATATATATATATATATATATATGAGAGACAAGCCATCCTTCATTTGCAGCAAATTCATGGTACCATTTCTACTGCATGGATCATGCAAGTCCAATTGAAGCATTTATAAACATTTTACATCAACATTTGCTATTCCTCATTCCTTTTGGGGTGGGGGATAATCAACTGAAGCCAGTAGAGGCTTGCCCAATGTCAGTTAGTAGATTAGTAATTGATTTTCAGATTTTTCATTTACCTGTCACTCTCTATATTATTGTTGTTTAGGCAACTCTGAAGTTTATAATTATTTAATTGTTCCGAATTGTTGCAGCCAGCTCCTGCCCCTTGAAAAATCAATGATACAGTAAATTAATTTCAGTCTGCTTCCATAATTGGATTTTGAAGAGAGCAACTTGCAATATCTTTTTTAAATTAAAAAAAAGGCGGGAGAAATGCAATGTTAAGTGTTTTGAAAACATCATAAGCAGTTTTTGATTTTTATATACTTTTTTCCATTGTAATTGCAAATAAAGGGATAAGTTTAATTGCCAAACTGAAAGCATATGCATTATGGGCAACTGCTTTTTACATATAGGCCAGAGAGAATGGCTGTGTGTGTGTGTGTATCAACAGAAGCAGCTATTGAATTATATTATATTTCATGAAAGAGGAAGAGGAGAAAGAGAGAAGGAGATTTACAATGCTAACTTGGAGCACAATATCCCAACAGTTTAGCAAAAGGGCACTTAACTCAATTCATTTTAATACCAGCTTTACTGTTAAGTGAGAATGCTAGATAAGTTGGCCTAGTTGCTCAGGTTAGCAGATATTTTTTAAAGATGTTGACTGCAGTTCAGTTAAAGACTAATGGGCCAGTCAGTCACTCAGCAAACAACAATAATTAGCAGCCAAATGTTTTACTCTTCCAATAAAGCTTAGAAACGAAATGCTGGCAATAATAATCAAGGCAATAATGTATGCCTATGGAATTTGAGCCATACCATCACATCCCATTCTGATGTTGGTACATTTCAGGCAGGTTCCTGTACTGCTTTCCTAATGGCTTCCTGGGGAGTAAATGAACAATCAGAGCTAATAGTGATTCTTTGGGCCCTGGAGAAACTCGAGATTTTTCTATTGGCTCTCCTGAAAAAGCAACTCATGAAAAGTAGATTGAAATGGCGTAAGAAAGGCATGTTCCATCTACATAACCAGCAGGAAGGGATATAACAGAGATGGGAACAAGTGAGCACAATTACACTGACTGTATACTTCTGCTTCTCCAATATATTTCTTCAGTTCCAGTTTAAAAGCAGCTTTGAGATTTGGAGTGAACACTGTTTAATGGTAAAGTGTTGCAGGGTTTGCATGGTATTTCATCCCACTGAAGAACTCACGTGTCAGCAGTGGTTTGGAATTCCCAGTTTTGCTTTTGCTGAGTCCTGATCCTATGAATGCAGGTCAGACTCTGTCTAGACCTTCCCCTGCATGCATACAGAGGTTGGGGCAGGCACTGGGGGTGCAATCCTCCTCCTCTTCCACACATACATGGTATCGGCTTCATGTTTTCTCTCCAGGTGCCTGCAATGGCTATGTTCCACCCAGGGCTATTATTCTAGAGAAAGAGGTGCTGGAACCAAAGTTGTTGAGCTTTCTTTATGCCTCTGAATATCAGTTGCTGGGAATCTCACACGGGGGGAATGCTGTTGCATTCAGGCTTCTGGTTGCCCACTGTCAGGATAGGATGCTGGGTGAGAAGAGATAGCTCAGCTGATAGAGCATGAGACTCTTAATTTCAGGGTGATGGGTTTGAGTCCCACATAGGGAGGTCAGACTAGATGACGCTTGTGGTCCCTTCCAAGTCTACAATTCTCTGATTCTCTGACTAGATGATGTGCCGTTGGGCTGATCTAGCAGGGCTCTTCATGCATGCTTATTTTGCTACTGAATGAATAGGCTGCTGTCATACAAAATATTTCACTCTCTAAATATGGCCCTGGCTGCCTATTCCACCTCTGTCCTTGTCAAGCATTGAGTGAAGGGAGATCCGTTTTAGAACTCTACCAATTAACTTAAATTCAGCCATTTGTCACAACATCAACGGTCCTTTGAGCCAGGCCCAAGGGATGGCTGTTTATTTGCTTGACTTTAGCCAGCAAGCTCAAGTTGGCATTGCATATCCAGACACAAGGAAGGTGCTTTGTCTGGCTTCTGCAGCCAGACCCCCCAGTGTGATGTACTTTGAGAAGCAGCCAAGTGCAGTCTCAGGGGATTGTTGTCTCATTTCCAGAGAGCAAAATCCATCCATCCATCCTTGCTTAGTGGTTCTGGAATGGAAGATTAGGACTCTCAAGGCAGCTTGCGAACTCAAACCTCTCAATTAATTTCTCCAGGATCAGCTAGATGCTCATTAAGTCAATTATCAACGCAGTTGGTCAATGTGCATATTTTGTATGACATCGCTTAGCATTGTTATTATCAAAGCAGTAAAATTGGGGAGGGGAAAAAACTTTTTTTCCCTTTAAAAAAAAAAAAATTGTTGCTTTTCCAACCAATGGAAAAGACACGCTGCCCTCTCCTTTTCTCTTTTGGAGAGCTTGACAGAGAAAGATGCCAAAACAAGAAGGGACTGAATTCAACTTTGCATTCTTTACATTTCCCACAATGCAACAGGAGCTGAAATTGGACTCTACATTATTCATCCTTGCAGTGTGAAAGGTGAAGAGCACTGTGACAATACCAGCATGACAAAATTCCTCCACTCCTGCAGTTCCATATCCTGGGGCTGGCTGTAGATCTCATTGTTGCCCATATTTAATCCCCCACTTCTAGCCAAATGCTGAGAAAGTCCTGAGATTGCAAGATCTGAGTCAGATGAAAAGAGAACCGAGTGCCATCAACATATTAATAGTTTTGGCACCTTCATCTAACCTGGTATCCTATTTTAACTGCCAGTAGCTTTCCAAGACTTCAGGCAAAGTGTGTGTGTGTGTGTGTGTGTGTGTGTGTGTGTGTTAAATTGGGACAATCTAAATGCAAAGAATGTGCTACATCACTTTGCTATGTCTGCTCTGCAGCATCTGATTATTGGAAACACCTGGTACAAAGGCAGCTAATATATAAAAAAAGGTTTGTGTTGTGAGTAATCAAGCAAAGTCCTTTTTTATTTCCTAGAATTTCCAAGCCTTGTTTGCATTTTTGTACACTGCAACACCTAGTGCTCCCATTAAGTGAGTGCTTATCTTACCCAGCAGAGCGATTGGAATCTTCCACAATGCTGGAGATGAGCCTTAAAACAATGGGATCCATTTCACATGCAGCATGTAGTGTGCCTTCGAGGTCTATGTATCTTCGGAGTGACTTATGGAGCAGCTTTTCTGTCTGACAAATGATGGTGTGGGAAGCCTTGCCAAAGGTGGCGGCAGTAGGCACAAAACTATTGCGCTGCATGCAGATCAAACCGCCCTGTGGAATTGTTCAGCAGGAATTCAGTATAAATGCTGTCATACTCTTTTTTTCTATTTAAAAATTTTTAAGTCTCACTAATACATCCTCTGCCCAGCTTCCACTAGGAAAGTAACACGGTACCAGGCTACTGCTTACCCACTTGTAAGGGTCGCTTACGAGAGATAGTTTATCATGTCACACATAAAAGGCTGGATGGTGCCAGTAGTCTCTCAATCTGGTCTCTTGGTGTAGGTTAACTTCCTGCCTTGAGTTGTAGGGAAATAAACAAATGACATTGCCTGATAAATGGATGGGAAAATCACAAAGGGCAAAAGGAAAGGAGCAGATAATAAGGAAATAATAATAATTGTGAAACCTTAGCTAAATAAAGTGATGCATCCTGTGAGAGCTACAGAATGAGATATGGAGCTCCCTTAGTGATAACAGCTTCAGGACAAGCTCACTTCTAACTTTTGTTGTTGTTGTTGTTGTTGTTGTTGTTGTTGTTGTTGTTGTTGTTCAGTCGTTCAGTCGTGTCCAACTATTCGTGACCCCATGGACCAGAGCACGCCAGGCATGCCTATCCTTCACTGCCTCCCGCAGTTTGGCCAAACTCATGCTAGTCGCTTTGAGAACACAGCCCAACCATCTCATCCTCTGTCGTCCCCTTCTCCTTGTGCCCTCCATCTTTCCCAACATCAGGGTCTTTTCCAGGGAGTCTTCTCTTCTCATGAGGTGGCCAAAGTACTGGAGCCTCAACTTCAGGATCTGTCCTTCCAGTGAGCACTCAGGGCTGATTTCTTTAAGGATTGATAAGTTTGATCTTTTTGCAGTGCATGGGACTCTCAAGAGTCTCCTCCAGCACCATAATTCAAAAGCATCAATTCTTCGGCAATCAGCCTTCTTTATGGTCCAGCTCTCACTTCCATACATTACTATTGGGAAAACCATAGCTTTAACTATACGGACCTTTGTCAGCAAGGTGATGTCTCTGCTTTTTAAGATGCTGTCTAGGTTTGTCATTGCTTTCCTCCCAAGAAGCAGGCGTCTTTTAATTTCGTGACTGCTGTCGCCATCTGCAGTGATCATGGAGCCCAAGAAAGTAAAATCTCTCACTGCCTCCATTTCTTCCCCTTCTATTTGCCAGGAGGTGATGGGACCAGTGGCCATGATCTTAGTTTTTTTTGATGTTGACCTTCAGACCATATTTTGCACTCTCCTCTTTCACCCTCATTAAAAGGTTCTTTAATTCCTCCTCACTTCTAACTCTATCCATCTCCAAAGATTTGTATTACAATAATAATAATCTACCTCACCAATTAAAAATGAGCATGGAATTTTATTTTATTTTTAGGTCAACAGTGATGCTTTGCATCACAATCTCATTTCAGATATCCCTTTTTGGTTGGTCAAAAGCAATATAGTCTAGCATAGACATAGATCAGGAAACCTGCACAACACTGCATAAAACTCAAACAATTGATGAAATCACATCAAGATTGCCATTTTTGAGGTGTTTTATTAATGCACATTGGAAACAGTGTTGCAACTGATACAGAATGCTAAACCACAGTGTAATGTAATCTGTATGGAGCCAGTTTCCTACTCCCCTTTTTGTGCAGCTGTGAGGAAGATATCAGAAGCATTCACTTCTGGTTTAAACTGTGTTTGACTCCTTGTCTGAACTATAACAACGATTTAAAGAAACAAGCCAGAATCGGAAACTTTGGTTTGATCTTGGCTTGTTCAGACAAACCATAGTTTAAACAAACTGAGAAACTGTGGGTGGTTCAAAAAGAAAGACTCCTCACAGCCATGCCAGAGGAGGACAAGTGTGGAGCGTGCAAGGCTGAAATATGATTTAGCATTACATTTGAAACAAAGATGCAAATGAACTAAACGCTGGAGCAGATTGCAGAGGTTCCAATTGCAGAAATAGGTTTTCTGAAATAGAAATTCTCCTAGTTGAACTAGAATTTAGAAGTGGAATGACAGGGCAGAGTAATTCTATGTAACAATAAAGGAACTGAATGGTGTGCTTATCTTTAAACTGAACCCAGTGGGATGTACTTCTGAGTAAGCATGCTTAGGATCGGCTTTGAAGTGCCTCATCTCACCATTCTCCCCCATCACCACTGACATTTTCTCTGCAGCAATCTTTGGGAACTCATTCCCTTCCTTGCTGTGGAGGCATTAGGGCAGCAAAGAGAGTACATCATGTGCAAGTGATGAAAAGTGTGAGTGATGAGGCCCCATGTTGCCTGCGTACTGATGGCTCTGGTGCCCAAAGGAGTTGCCTGCTCCTCATAATTCCCAGGGGCTTCATTTACATGCGGTGCTGCAGATGCCCTGAAATAGAGGACTCTTGCGAGATAGCTCGTGATGAAGGCACAATTTACATCTAAAAGAATTCGCACAGAATGGGAGAGAAATAGTGTCTTTACGGTCAAACACTTTAGAAACCCTGATGAATGCCACCCGTTCGTATTGGATCCTCAAATGGCAGGCGCCACTGGGCAAGGACAGGCATGCATGGTAAAATATCACATAGTAATGCAATTAGTAATATTATATTACCAGGATTGGCATGAACAAAAAAGAGCTGCAACAATATGTAGCATTACAAATGCATCTCAAGAACCAAAGTATTTGATGTACAGTGGTGCCTCGCTAGACGAAAATAATTCGTTCTGCGAGTATTTTCGTCTAGCGATTTTTTCGTCTAGCGAAGCACCAATGCAAATAGCGGTTTTCACTAGACGAAAAAAAAATTCGTCTTGCGAGGCAGCCCCATTGACAAATTCGTCTTGTGGGGTAGCCTTCCGCTAGACGAATGCCTTCGTCTAGCGGGTTTTTCGTCTAGCGAGGCATGCGTCTAGCGGGGCACCACTGTATTAGTTAGTTAGTTAGATGTTTTGTTGTATTTTTAATATTTTGTTGGAAGCCTCCCAGAGTGTCTGGGGAAACCCAGCCAGATGGGTGGGGTATAAATAAATATAAAATAATGATGATGATGATGATGATGATGATGTTGCATGAACTACCAGTAGGAGAAAAGATAAAAGCACAAGATGAGTCTTCTGGATCAAGCCAATGGCCCATCTACTCTAGCATCATTTCTCAGCATGGCCAAACAGATGCTTGTGGGCAGCCTGTAAGCAGGACCCAAGCACAACACTGCTCTCCTTTCTCCTTGGAGCAGCTGTTACCAACTTAGGTTGGTGCACCAACTGCAGTTCTTCCTGGACTGGAACAGCCTTGCTTTGGTAGTCTATATACATTAGTAACCTCACAATTAGGCTACTGTAATATGCTGTATGTGGACAGGGGTGTAGCAAACCTCTGCGCTGCTGGGGGCGGCGGCAGCACAGAGGCACCTCCCTGGGGGAGGGGCACGGCGCGTGCGTCGTGACGTCGTCATGACATCACGACGCACGTGGATGCCACTGAAAGGGCTTTTTTCAGTGGGGGGGCGGGTCAGCGAGGAGGGGGCATCATACTTGTCGCTGGCATGATGCCCCCTCCTCGCTGGCCCACCCCCCCTGCCGAAGAAAAGCGGCGGAAAGGGGAAAAAGAGAAGCAGAGCCGGCGCTTGAATGTGCCTGCTCTGCTTCGCTTTCCCGCCCTTCCAGCGGTTTTTTGGGGCGGGGGTGGGCCAGTGAGGAGGGGGTGTCATGCCAGTGACAAGCGTGACACCCCCTCCTCGCTGGCCCGCCCCTCACGCCGGAAAATAGCCACTGGAAGGGGGGAAAGGCGACATGCCCCCATTCGGGGCCCACCCGCCCGCCCGGCGGGGTAGGGTGGGGGTGGACCGGCCATAGTGTCACCCCCCCTCCCCTGGAACTCGGGGCGGACCGCCCCCCCTTGCTACGCCCCTGTATGTGGATCAATCCTTGCACCTGGCTCAGAAGCTGAGGCTAGGGCCAACTGCAGCTGCAGGGGTGCTTCATTGGGGCACCTGGCTTTACTCATCTCACACCAGTGTTAACAGATCTGCACTGACTGCCTAACAGCTATAAGGCCAAACTATAAGGGTTTTGTTGTTGCTATTTAAAGCCATGGACAACTTGAGACCGGGATATCTAGTAGATTGCCTTCCCCAGTAGGGTACAGATCTGGGAGATCTTCCTCATTGTTCCACAACCAGCGGAGAGCAAAGCCCCAGAATATGCACCAAAGGACCAACTTGAGGAGGTCTTGCTGACCAGCATTGTTACCTACAGTGAATGCTCAAGCATTCTTCTCCATCTGCTTAAGCAGCTCGACTTCTGCTTGTGAAAACTCATGGCAATAAGGCACTGAGCTCCTATTCTCAAACTAAAGGATCATTAAAAGTTCACTCGAGCACATGCTTAACCTTCACTCGCAAACACCAGCCTCTGAAGCAAACTTCTGTCTCATCCGTAACCTTTTGCCAGTACAGCTGAGCCCCCTGGCACTGAGGGATAATACATTAGGTTTAGAATCTTGCCATATAAATCTCCAGTATTAGGACTTAACAAGGAAAAATACATTTCCAACAGGCACTGGTGTTCTGTTCTCCTCTTTTATCTGCTCAGCACTTTGAACTGAAGGGCGCAATGTGTTTACATTCTATTACTATAAATTCAATTGTTTGCAAAAATTCTCTCTCAATTTTCTGCCCTCTGGCTATAAAAGCTACATTTAGAGTGGCTTGTCTTTAGCAATTGCTTCCTTCCCTTTTATTGATGGGTTTGCTGGACTTTTCAGTGCGTGTTTTATTCTATTATCCTTTTTAATAGTTCCTCATTTCCTTAGCATAGCCAGGCAGGCACAGATGTATCCAAGGGAGCAGTAACAGGTGGAAGCGCTGTTGCTCACTATCCATGGGGAGGGGGGGGGGACAGCATGCAGAAGATGTGTGTTTTATGCAGTAATTCAAGAAGTGATTTCATAATTCACTTACTAAACTAAATTTAGTTTTTGCATACTGTTCAAACTCTAAGTGGTATGGATTATACCTTGGGATTTCTTTTGTTTTTAATGCACTCCTTAGGTGTAAAGCTTCTGAGATGCATGTACTCTCCTCTAGAGTAAAGCAGTACCAACCAGACCTCAGATGTGACAGGTGATCTAAGACAGGTGATCTTTTTTGGCATTTCTGTGCCATGTACAAATTTGCTCTTCAGAAATGTTATCATAGTGCTAGCAAAATACATGAACTCAGGCAGAGGCGTAGGAAGGTCAGGTGGTACCCGGTGCGAAAAATTTCTTGACAACCCCCATTGACAACCCCCCCCCCTGCAAAAATAGTTTTACGTTATTTCATATTTTCTTACAAAGGAATAACAAGTAATAATAATAAAAAACTTTTATTTATATCCCGCCCTCCCCGGCCGAAGTTGGGCTCAGGGTGGCTAACATCAGATACATAACATTGGTATAGAATCAAACAATAATTAAATTACCTCCTAAAAACATCTCAAAATCAAATTAAAGTCTAATTAGATGGCTTTCCACAGGGTTAGGGTTGGGAACAGTAAGTGCAACTCCCACCACTTAAAATAGAAATGGATGCTCTCTTTAAACATCTGCTTGACTCTATTAGAACAACAACAAAAGTAGACAATACCTCATTATTAATCCCATAAGTGTGCAAGGTAGTGCTGAGAGAATTTAGGGGATCAAATTTGCAGCTGTTCTTGAAAGCGTTTTGGGGGTGACAGTTATTCATGAAAACTAGCTTCAACCAAGGCAAGTGCAACATGAACACAGGTTTCAACAGAGAAATCTTAAGCCTAGTCAGGACTGGGAATGCTCAGTAGTCACAGACTGTTGAATGTGAATTGAAAGAGGAAAACATTAAAGGAAAGTTGGTGGGAGCTTCAGTCCCTGACAATATACAATATCCTGCAGGAGGGTATGGCTGGCAGTAATTCTTACCGCTAGATCTCCTGCTAGTGGTGACGATGCTCTGCAACATTAGTTAAAACAAATACCATAGCCGCTCTCCAGTGCTCTCTCTCCTCCACTAACACTGCCCTTGGACTTCTTAACATCTGGAAATGTGCAGAACACTTAACAGTAACTTTTCGGGGGTCCATATAATTAAGCTTCATAATGATGCAAACTTTCTGAGCATCTTCAAAAGCAAATGATTGTTTTATTTTAGAAGGGCAATGAAAAAGGAAGAGAAAATAATCTGGGGTCAACTCATCATTATGCAATTATTGGCTTAACGTTGCAGCAATTTGCATTATTAACAAAAAAAGAGGTCAAGCCACTTAGAAGGGAGGCATAAAGGTTTTCAGTGCTCCATTCACAAGGAGTCAAGAGGAGAGGTGTTTGGGAATCATATTAATAGATGTGGGTGGAAAACATTAGTAGAAAATATTTCCACCCTTCATTTTGGGTAATGGTGCTTCTTGGAACTTTTAACCTGTGCTTCCAAAATATAATTGCTTTGCTTCTGATGAAAGCCCCAGAGTGAGATGAAGAGATTCTTTTCTACTTGACTTTTAAGTAACTTTGGTAGATCCACAGACTTTTATAGCCCACTGAAATTTCCTCAGTCCACTTTAGGGCATTTTATACGCACCTGTGAGTTTCCATAGGGATCTCAGGACAAAGGAGCCAACTCGTAGGGACCGAGGGGTCTTTGCCCCCGCCCAATAAAGTATTTGAGGGGGCTGGGGAGCCCCAAAGTTGATGGGTATTGCCATTCAAATGGTGCGTGTGCACTGCATCATGTGACTGATTATGTGGGGTGGGGCTTAGCTGCCCCCTCAATATTTTCTTCAAGTTGGTGCCCCTGTTCCAGGAAGTGTTGATTGTGTTACTGTGAAGATTGTGGAATATGGCATATGTTCACCGAATCCTATTGCTATGAACTGCACTAGAAATCGGGATCACTCTCAGAATCATTTCCTGTCTTACTATTTGTGCCCCCGTTTTATTTGTCCAGAGTTTACCCATCATGGCTGAAAAACGTATCTGTGTCACCTTCTATCCTATCTTCTGGAGATCTTCCCCCTACAAATTGTAGCCTCCCCATCAGCTTCCTTATCCTATCTTGACTGTGTGTGACTGTTCTTTCAAAGCCAACCTCAGATCCCTTCCTAACTCAGCCTCCCATTCAGTTTCATGGCAGCTGCACGTGACTGAGGCCTAGTGAGTCAGAGTGAAAGAAGAGATAAGTGTACTACTTCAAGCAGTGCTGAGGACTCTCTTCTTCTGCAACCCCGTGTTGCCTCATAATTCAGTTTACACTCTCTTTCACTCCTCCATTTCTATAGACTCACCCTTCACCCACCTCCTCTAATGCCTCATGCTCCTCCTCGAGTGTGTGCTGTATATGTATTAGTTTAGTTGCGGCTGGAATTATCTAGCTAATTTTTTCAAACCACACACACACACGGGGGATAATTTATATTCCTAAACTAATCCCCATTGCCATAATAAATGTGCCTGTTTGCGAGCTATTCCCCACTGCTGTAATAAATGTACATATTTTGATTCCATGTATGCATTCAATAAATATTATCCCCATTTTAAGACCTGTATGAATGTAAGTTACTGGATAAATCTGCTAGATGCACTATTGCACTGCCTAAAAGCTCTAATACATGAGACTCTTAGAACATCTGTAAGTGTCTATCAAAGAGGCTTCCTAACACGGCATAAGATTATCTGTCCTTTAGTCAGAATTAATTACAAATACTTCTACCTCTCTCCTTCCAATTGCAAATTCCACGAGAAGGGTATTATTATTATTATTATTATTATTATTATTATTATTATTATTATTATTATTATTATACTGCATGATAGAGCATGATAGTTATCAGTGCATGTGTGAGCTTGTGAGACTGTGGAAGATAAACTCTCTTGCACATAGATGTATAGGCATAATATAGGATAAATGTAGGCCTAGATTCATAGCTTATGTTAAACTATGCTTGGACTGAATAATTTTATGCAATGGAACAAACCTATTTTCCTCTTTCAAAGCCCTCTCTCCTTTTAGTTGTCATGGAAAGACATTTGGAAACGATTGTATAGAAACATGAATCAAAATGTTCCCATTTTTTGCCATCTTCAGAATGATGCATCCCATCATATTATATTATCCTAAACTATCTTCACCAGCTACATTCAGGTGTGTGTGCAGATACGGAGAAATTAAATTCAAGCATGTTTGTGTGAATTTATATCATCACTTTGGTTTTACCACTATAAAGCCTAGGAAGGCATTATGCTTGAAGATGTACCTTCAAGGGGAAAGAGCTCTCCTGGATGCATTTTTCCAATAAGTTCTTAATTTGCCTTGCTCTATAAGGTTTCATATTGTCATTTAATATTGCAATAAAAACCAGTGAAGCAGCTAAAGTCCTCACTTTTATCCTTAGTCTTGATTTATCGAATAGCAGCCAGGATATCATTGGTCTGTATAATTGAAAGTCATCCAGTTTCTACAATTAACTTCCACAAGGCAGCTTTGAACTATCTGTTCTGTTTATGAGCCAACAATATTGAATCTGGATAACAATGGAAAGATAGAGATGCTCCCATGATATGGAAAATCCCAGAGAAGAATACTGTCACTAGCAAATGATACAGGGTTTATTGTTTATTTCTAATGTACACATCATATACTCACCAACTGGGAGAACCTATATCTGTCATACAGGACCAGGCCTATGTCCACTGGATTTGGTCATATCCTGAACCAAATAGGACCCATCTAGACATTGGTTAAGACAAATCAAGACAGCCCAAAATCGGGTTAGGCTGCCCAGGGTGATCCAGAGCTTTCAGGAGGTGGGGCATCAGACAGGAAGGCGGAAGGCTGCTCCTTCGCCAGCATGTACCCCACAGTGAATGCAGTGGGGACCACAGCAGGATTGAATCTTTTGCTCACCAGCTGCTGAGCAGACAATTCAAGCCTGTAGGCTGCTCCTTTGCCATGTCATTTGTTGATGATGAGCTAGGATGAAGTTACATGCACAATTTCCCCTTACCTATTCCATAGGGTCAGATCTACCATTAGGCAAAGTAAGGCAACTGCCATTTGATTGTTACTATTTGTAAAACCCTAATGACCAATCACATTGTTGGATTTGATTTCTGTACTGGATAAATGATTTGATGAGCAAGGCCTCTCTGATAGCTGTATCATCCAGGGGATAATTATTGCAATGTGTTTCAGCTTTGACAATTCAGTCTCTGTTGCTTCTACTTATTTTCTCCAATGTTGCATTATGCATGGTGATGGCTTCTGGGATATAAATGCAGTATACAACTTGGATAATTAATGTATTAATGTTCATTAATACTACTATGCAGAATTTAGCCCACAGAGAATGTTCTTCCGCAGAAACAATAAACAAAGCCACACATACAGAGCAGGGTGGGAGTCCAATCCTAGCATCCAACGAAATAGGAATGTGGAGGCATCTTCCATAGGGTTGCCATAAGTGAAAATCCAAACACAAAAGTTGTGGAGCTACTTCTAGTGGAATTCATGAAAATTTACACTACCAGACATTTCAGCAATTTGCACCTGAATGCTGTTTACAAGGGCTGAATTCTGACTATGTCCAGGAAATTCCGGACGTATGGCAACCCTAATGTAGAAGATGTTGAGCCAGTTGAAACAAGAAGCATGAAGAACAAACAGTCTCGAATGCACAGAAACTTTGCGAAGGGACATGTCGGAATACACTTCGTGGATCCGTTAAAGATCCGCGGTTATTTGTTTATTTTAATGGTTATTAAGAACTACTTTTCGTATCCTTCCACTTAAAAGTGAAAGTGGAAGTAAGACCTGTTGCTGATGCCATAGGAGGTCCTGGCAGGCACACTGTGGGAGCTACATTTCCTGGTCCCTGACCAATATGCACTTAGAAAACCTGGGGAATTGTGAAGTGAATACAGATAGTGCAGTCCACATAAATTTGCTCAGAATGTTCAGTCTCTCTTTTGTGTGAGGTACTACTCCTTGCACTTCCAATTCAGCATGAAATTTTTTATTAGCACAGCTGAAAGCTGCCCTCTATATGGATGCAGTTTCAGTTTCCCTGTCTTTGTAGACAGGTGCAGAACTGTAGGTCCTGACTATGGCTAAAAGACCATCTCCAGTGGACAGATCGTGTAACTTCACTGCGAAACAAAGGCAGTGATTTGCACAGCAAGCATTCTGCAGCTATAAATAACTTTAGTTGTGGCCCAGGAAACAGTAGATGTGTCACTGCAGCTTCAGCAGCATCAGAGAGTCGAATTAGCTGGCTCTGGCTCTCCCATATTTGCAAACCACATCCTATTTTCCCTTTGGATTGTCAACACGAAAGTAAGCCAGATTTCTCCAGCCTCAGCCAAAAGTTCATCAGTTAGGCATACATGAGATAGCCTATGGCAGGGCTTCCCAAACTTGGGTCTCCAGCTGTTTTTGGACTACAATTCCCATCATCTCTGACCACTGGTGCTGCTAACTAGGGATGATGGGAGTTTTGGTCCAAAAAACAGCTGGAGGGCCAAGTTTGGGAAACCCTGGTAAGGAAGCTTTCTCCAACCTGGTGGCCTCTAGATGTTTTTGGGCCACAGGTCCCACCATCCCTGACCATTGACCGTGCTGGGTGTGACCAATGGGCATTGTGGTCCAGAACATGTCTCCTTTCTCTTTTCATACTACTGCCACTCAGATATCATTGTGTGCAACATACCCAATCTTGGGAGTCATTGCCAGTGGGCAATAAGGCTAGATTCCTTCATACATTTCAACAAATGTTGAAAAGGTTTGTTATTTTTATAAAAGTCTATTAGGTGATATAGGCCTTTGGTTTCCCAGGTCTTTATTTGGAGGTTTTGTGCTGCATGGTGGAATAATGGGTGGTAGGCTAGAGGAGTTAGACCACCACAGCCAACCACAAATGAACAATCACACCCTATGCCAACCCCGACCTCTCTCACCACCAAAGGAGCGCAAGTGAACAACAGAGAACCTGCACAAACAACGGTGACACCAAATCCTACATATATTAAGTAAAATAGAAACATCGTCACCACACCCCACCCATCGCCCCATCCCGCCCACCTCTTTCCCCCTTTTCTTCCTAATGTCTCAACAAACGAAATTGATCTGTAAAAATGTTACATGGAAAAAATATGAGAGAGACATTGCACTACCTTTGTAAATCAAGAAAACCTGTAATAAAAAATACTTTAAAAAAACAAATGTTGAAAAGAAGATGGCCAGAATCCAAAAAAAGTTAGTTTCGTTTGAATCCCATCAAATCCAATGGGACAAGTCAGTTACAACAAGACTCTCATTCATTTCAATGAGATTTTAGCATTCTCTGGGCTTGGGCTAAGTATGTTTAGCAACCAATATGAATGCAGTCAAATCTGAAATCTTCTCTGCCAGAAATCCCACTGAGCATGAAGGTATTTAGAATGCATAGATATTATTTGCATTCTTTTATACTGGTGTGTTGTTGTTGCTGCTGCTGCTGCTGCTGCTGCTGCTGTTATACCCCTCCTTTTCCCCTGACAGGACTCAAGGTGGCTTATAGATAAAGACTAAACTGCTAAAAACACAGAAGGTAAAGAACTCTGAGCTTAGCATAGAAGCTGAACATGCGGAAAGTTAGATGGATGCCTGACTTTTTCAGTGTTCTCTGCAATAAATCAAGATAAACCTAAAGCATTCAAATGATAATGTAGAATATTTGTCCTAATTAGATTGACTAATAACATGAATCAGAAAGCAGACAGAGAGACATCAAGACATGCTTGGTTCCAACTGAAATCATACGACCTCATCTAGTCAAGGGAAATAAACTCTGAAGAATTTGAACAAGGAACGCAGGCTTAATGGACAGCAGTCAAGATGGTGAGATATTTAATCTTGAAACGACAGCCTTCAAAGTTAAAGTCCATGATGTGCAAGATGGTATTTACTTCTTCCTGTTATTATTTTTTAATATTATAGCCAGAGGTGCCTCAAATGAAATGCAAACTTTCAGTCCCTGCTATTTTTACTCTAAAAGCTTTATTGTGCTTTTTCCCATCGCTTAACAATCAAACCACTCATAGCCAGTCATGCAAATAAATTAGAGAAGGCTGTGGACAAAAAAAATATTTTCTTAGTTACAATGAGCTCAGCGAAGCATAACACCACAGAATATTGGGCAGCCAGTTCAGGTTACTTAATAACCGACATCAGATCTACAATTCCAGAGTGGTTAAGCAAACAGGGATCTTCTACATACAAGTGGTTGTACAGCTGAATGAAAAAGGGTTCGCTAAGATAGCTCAGTGTTGGAGATGTGGCAAGGACAATGGCTCTATGAAACACATGTTTATACAGTGTTCTTAACAAGTTTTGGGAGAATGTGTTGGACTGTTTAACTATGACTGTGCAGAAAAAAGTTAAATCTTTCAGCGGATATTTTATTGAACTATATACCTCCACTACGGAAATTACCAACGGGACAATGGAAATGGATTTTCCATGCCCTAAATGGTGGCCAAGAGATTGATATTGAAGAACTGGAAGAAAATAAAGATGTGCTACCCTTCAATTAATGGACTGACGATATGACATCACTGGCAAATTATGAATGGACTGCTTACAGGCACAGACTCCGTATGGATAAATACGATAACATTTGCAATGAGTTTATAAAAAACGTAGTAGGCTATTAGCATTTACATAAGCACTAGGACAATAACACTATACCAATTTATACAAGGATGTGTGGGAATATCATATATTGCTTCTTCCTTTTTGCATACTTTCACTTTTATATGTATCTTTGTTGTTGTTTTTCTCCCTCTCACTTTTCCTTCTTTTTTGTATCACTTTATTTATTTTAACTGAAATCACCTTAATAAAATATTAATATTAATACATACAAGTGAAGAGGCTCAATCAAGGCAGATATAGAATGTGGGCTCCTCAAAGGATGACTGGTGTATCTCCAGCTGAACTTTCATTGCCTTAAACCTACATATGTTGGTGCCTTCACCCTGTGTTGGATCAGGAGATACTTCTCAGTTTTACCTTCCTGGCTTTTAGCTAAGGCTGTTGGCACCCGTCTGTCTTGAGGTACAATGAGGGGTGAAATCAAACTGCTGCATTAGCAGCACCCAAGTGACCTCTCTGGGGCGCAAGCCTGGCTGGTGTATCTGGAGATCCTGGGCTGCTCAGATGACAAGACCCCCCTCTCGGCCTCACTGATGTGGTCCAAAGGAAAGCAGAAGAATACATTTAGCACCAGCTTGGCTGCAGGAGTTGCTGGAAGGACGCATACAAGGTGGCATCCAACCGTCTTAGGGACTTCACTCTAGATTTATGTATTGGTTTACTCCTTAGCTTTTTCTTCTCCTGAAATGTTTGTGTGTGTGTAATGTTTCAAAATAAAGTTGTGAAGTCTGAGCTGCATTTAGAAAGAAACATTAACCTGGTACAACTAAACCTATTCACAGCTGTCCGTGGCCAAAGCTCTCTCTATGTAACAAATTAATCAGAACTGTTAAAAGCCCAACAAGGAACAAAGCTAGCTCCGTGGGGGTGGGGGAGGAGAATAGCCAGGAACAGTTCTGGTAATAGAGAAGCAGAATATCTCAAAATAAAAGATTAATTAGAGCTGTACAAAAAGTATGAGGAAAACAGCACAGAACCAAAAAACAAACAAACAAAAACATCCTAACCCAATGTAAAATTATTACAAGTGGAAAGAATGAACTCTAAAAGTGATTCCCCCCCCCCCCACTGCCTACAGCACAAAAAGGCATTGGGGGCAGGGAACTGTTTTTGTGAACAAGAGATGGAGTTCGTTGCCCCCAAATGCTTTTTCTCATCGTAGACTGATTCTTTTTCTCCTCCCTCCTTTTATTTATATCAGGCATTTGTTTCTTTGTTGGTAAATGACCTATCAGGGGGCAGAAACTTGCAAAAATAGTTTCCCATTGTTTTAGGGGTCATGTTCTCAAGCCTTATCAGAGTACATGTTAAGCCCATGAAGGTCACTCAGAGCTACAAGCTGTAAGAAGTAACACATCCTGTGTCTTTTCCACAGTGGCACCTGGCCATAAAACTGAGGTATTTCTGCTTCCCACATTCCAGAGTCTAGGCAGAGAGAGACATTTCTGCCCTCAAGACAGACATACATACAGGCAGACAGGCAGGCAGACATCCATTCAGGCTAGCTGTCTTGAGCCTGAGTTTCTTGATTGCTTCCCATCCACCCCATAGCTTTCTGAGGTTGCCACCTACACCTAGCCCAAAAAAGGACATGAGTAACAGGCCCCAGCTTTCTGAAAGGCACTGGGTAAATGGACAGTAAATGGACAAAGTTAATTCAACTTAAGCAAGTGTAATATAATTCATATGGTGGGATGGGGAATCCTAATTTCACATACAGGCAGTTATATGGTAGTCTGTTGCCCACAGCAGCTGTGAAAGGGTGAAATCCATGTTAGGGATCATTTGGAAAATGACTGAAAATAAATCTGCCCCTGTCATAATGTCATATGGGTAGGTCACACCTGGAATACTGTTTTTAGTTCTGGTTGCCTCACCTCAAAAATGATATTGTAGAGTTGGAAAATGTTCAGAAAAGGGCAACAAAAATGATTAAGAGATTGGAGTAACTCCCCTATGAGGAAAGGTTACAAGATGCAGGCCTTTTTAGTTTATATTCTTAAAAAAGGTCAATAAGGAGGGAGCATGACAGAGATGCATAAGATAATGTATGGTGTGGGAAAAGTGGATAGAGAGAGGCTTTCCCCTCATAGTATTAGATTTTGGGACCATCCAAGGAAGCCCAATGCTGGAAGATTTAGGACAGACAAAAGAAAGTATTTCTTCACACAGCACATATTATGGAGTTTGCTTCCACAAAATGTAATGATGGCCACTAGCTTGTTTGAATTTAAAAGAGGCAAATTAGGCAAATTAAGGGAGGATAAGGCTATCAATGGCTATTAGTCATGGTGTTCTACTTTCGTAGTCAGAGAGAACGTGTTCTACATACCAGTTACTTTGAGTTACAAGGGTTGTAGCACTGAGGGCCTGCTTGTGGGCTTCCCATAGGCATCTGGTCAGCCTGTGTGAGAACAGGATGCTGGAATAGATTTGCCTTTGACCTGACCCAGCAGAGCTCTTGCATTCTTGTGTTAAAGGAAGTGAGTCAACAGCTTGCATGAGCCTCATGCTCTCCTTTTTGTTTCTCCTCCTTCCCCTGTCCTGCTTTGCTGGCCCTTTTCCTGAACCTGTTCTGCATAGAAGTGCTCCCTTTTAGCCTGCTTCCTGTCTGCCTTCCATGAGGACTGTTGATGTTGCAGCTGAATTGTATCTTCCCGGGCCCTTTCTAGCAATTCCCATCCCTCACAGTCCAATACCTCCATCCCATCCACTCTGCAGGAAATCAATCCATATCACTGGAGCAATTTTATTGCATTTTATTAACTATCCTCTTCCTCTACAGATGTGGCAGGGTGGTTACTGTAAGAAAATGGGGGGAAAGTTAGGAGGATTACCGGTAAATAAGGATTTTTGGTATAGACAAATCTGTACTGCAGCTACAGATGAAAAATTAACTGTAAAATTAAGGTATGCTAGAGGGCAAAAAAAAAAAATCATTTTCAACTTTGTGACAAAATTTCATTTTATATAATAATGATAACAATGTTCAAATGCATTCTATGAAATAGGCTACTATTTGGAATTCTTAATAACTTTCTGGTTTCAAGTGAAAATATTGTAAGACCTCAAGGACAATATCCTGATATTATAAATAAAGAAAATATTTTAAAAATATGTTACCACCCTATTTTTTATTATTCCCAGGGAGTGTGAACGAAGCAGCCCAATTTTGGGTTGTTGTTGTTGTTGTGTACATATGTTAAATTTTCATTTTCATTCTGTTTCATTGTTTGCACACAAAAAAATTGTGTGGAGGAAGAGGGGCTCATACTCTCCATGTAGTCATTGCACATGGTTGGAAGAAATGGCTGATAAATATAGCTGATAAAATATCATTAGCTGCTTCATTAATAGTCAGTCATGTTTGTTTGCTTAGACTCAATGCTTCAGACAATCACTGGGTATTTGTCAAGATGTTAGTAAATCCCCAGCACGATGTATTTTAAACTATGCTCTGAGTAATTGTGGAAGCATTTTGCTGTCATCTAGTCAAGAATCAGCTATGATACTATGACAAGTGTAATCCATTTGCACAACCTAACTTAATGCAGTGAATGGGAAACAGCTGAAGCAAAGGGCTTAAGCAAATACTGAAGTTGCTCAACTGTTTAACCAGCCAATAAATATGCATTTACATTCAAGCACCCAACTTGATGATGTCACATCCCATGGTGAGTTGTGCAAGTTGTGTAAAGGGAAGAAGAGAAGAGCTAGCTAGAGATCACCTTGGGTCACTTACAGCTGCAGGGTGGTGTCTGCTGAGCATCTGTTTCCAGAGGGCACCCAGAGGACATCAGGAAACAAGTAGATATGGATCACCTGGTCTATTGGCAATAGAAGCAGTCAAGCCAATGTCACATGGCCCACATACCGGTAATACTGCACCATGACCAAGCCTTCTGCCAAAATAGGACAATAGTAAAAAACAAAACAAACAAACAAAAAACCCAGTAGTTCAAATAGTGTAAACTTCCACACATTCACCATCATTTTTGTGGGGTGGGGGTTTGAAAATCAATTCCCTGAAAATTAAGCAGTCAACTTACATTTTTTAAACTGAGAAATCCTGGTGTTTCATGACTGGAACAGTCAAGGCTGTGCTAATATGTGCATGTCAAACTTCCTACCTTCTGTTGGACCAATAACAGCTGAGGAAATTGATATCACAACCCATGCATGCAGTACAAATCCCATCCGCACATTGCAGAGTGATCTGGGCAGGCTGATAACATCATGCGTCCTACTTCTTATTAGATATGGTTCATCCACTTGTGGGCTGGTTTATGTGGCATAGATCATTGCAACAGATTTAGGGCAGCATGATCAATTTCACCACACTGCGTGCCAAGCCTAGGGGGCTCTGCAAGGTGCCACAACTATCACATAGTGAATTGAACAGAATGGAAGTCAAGAGGTGGGGGTGCCAATTTTTTTTGCCTTGCACCGTATGCTGCTGAAATTTGAAACATCGAAGTCTGCCACTCATTGAACCAACACTGCATAAGCTGTGGGTGGAAGGGCACACCTTAGCAGCACTAAAGAGCTCTGGTGCTGAAGGGACCTACTGTCATTTGAAACATCGTTCTTCTTGGTTTTCCTGCTTCAACTCAACTTAAGCATCCCAACTCTAAATGTTGACATTGGTTCCTGCTTGTCATTCAGATCATATTATTCCTTTGCACCATTCTCTTCTTTGGATTTCCATCTACACTTTAAGCTTCTTGTACTTACTTTCAGACATCTCAATGGCCTATCTAATGTTCTTTTTCTGTATGCTCTTATGCAAACCCTTCACTCTACAGCTCCCAGTCTTTTAGTTGAGTCTAAGATTACCCTCTCTCTTTCCCTTTCAGCTCCCAGTCACTGGAATGGCTTTCCACTTGAGAAGTGACTCTCCTCCTCTGATTTTTACATTCAAGCATCTCCTAAAATGACAACTGATGCCTCACTCTGGCTTTTTCTAACTGGCTCTACATTTGTTTTTGTTTCATACTTCCCTTCCCTTTTTATATTGTGTCTTAGTTTTTGCCTTTAGATTCTGAACCTGCAAAAAGAACCTATTTCATTTCTCTTGTTTGCACAGTGCTGTCTTGCTTGGGGTAGCCTAGGTATTAATCCACAAGCTAGGCAGGAGTCCGCTGCAGGCTTAGGTCAAAATGCAAAATTGCCTGGCTGTATCAAGAGGACTGCATAAAGTAAGGTCAAACTGAAGTTAGGCACAAGAGATTGGATCTGAGACAAAACATAATCTAGGGACAGTAGACAATAAACAGGAGTCCAGAGGGTCAGCAGCTGGGGAGATCTGGAAGAAAGAAATCAAGTTTTAGGAGAGGGAAGTTGAAAGGCTGATATGGCCTGACCTCCTGGACAATGCCCAAGGTTCTCATAGAGCCCTTTCACTCAAGGGACTGCAAGTGTCCTCAAGCACCCTTTAATCTAGAGCCTATGGGATCTCTGGTGTGTGCCCTGTTGACCAGCTGTCTGGGCTTGGACCTTCCAGCATGTGGCTCGACTTCCTCTTTTGTCATAGCCAAAGGTTTTGCTGCTGGAGCTGAGCTGGGAACCTACCCCAAAAGTGCTTCCTGGACATTCCCTGCATACAGCCAGGAAGAATGTCATCCCTTCATCAGCAGCTCACTGTGTTTCCATACTGAAAGTTCTCCCTGACTCCACCAGCAGCCCACTTAGTTTCTACACTGGGTGGGAAGGAAGCAAAGCAACCTCCTTTGTGCCTAGCAGTAGGCTGCCAGAAGAAGAGCTGAGTGCTCCATCCCTCTGCTGGCATCCCATGCCCTCTCCAGGGTGAAATTTCTAGTCATCTATGGTGACCAGGTATGTATGTGGTGACAAGCCTAATATGATACAGTACAAATGTAAGAGACCATCAATCCAATAAGGGACACCACTGGCTCCATCACATGAATCCTGAACATTTGGACCACAGGTTCCTCACCCCAATATATTGATGTGCAGATACAGGCAAACAATTCAAGGGTGCCTGCTGCAATAGAAATAGTGGGCAAATCCAGACACTCAAGCTATGTTCACACTCCTATTTACTGTGCACTCACTGCATTGCCAGTGCTGGATTTTTTAATCCATGTTCAAGGGACATTATCCAAAATGTATCAGTATCTTGCATTTTGTTATAAGATGCTACTGTTTGATGTGTTGTTTCTCAAATCGGCTTCATGCTGATTGGCATCCTTAAGCCTTAGCATAGGTTAAAGATATTCCTGCCCTCATCAACGCCACCTGGTGTGTACACAAACAGAAATTAATTGAAGCCATGCTGATGTGAACAGCTGGAGCAGGTGAGGGGAGAGTTGTGAAACACTAGGAGAAAACAACAACTTCACTATTCCCTAACACAGTAATGTGAACAGTACCTAGGTCTCCTGAATGGCCAATCTGCAAATGAGGAGTATGTCCTAGGATCCTCCCTGCTGTCACAGGGGATCTTGGCTGCACTCCCAAGTTGCATGGATGGCCATCCTCTCCCTACAGACCAACTCGCTTGCCCTTGAGCTGGGCTTGGAAAATTCATAAAGTTATATAAAGGTCATCAGCTGAGTCAGCCAAATCTATTCTGAAGTCCATCTAGCAATCCATTATCAGTCCATCTGTAAAGAGGGCTCTCAGATGTCCTATTTCAAGACACCTCAGGATCAAAACACTTGCCCCTTCCAGGGATCTCCGAAGTGGGTCACTCCAGGCAAACAGTTAAGTGCTGGGAGCTAGAAGTGAAACACAAGAGGGGTTTGGAGAAGAATTACTAATGTTAAATACAGACTAATTTGTTATTCATATTAGTACATTTTCATCTGTATTCTTCAGATGACATCCTCCTGTAGCAGATTTAATCTCACTCACAGTATATAACTCTCTGGAGGATAAAGTAGACACAGTTTTTCCTATCTCTAAGAACTTATTTTAATGTATATTAAAGTCAAAGGAAATTGTCTATGCTAAGCACCAAAGTTGTGTGTGGTGGGGTTTTTTGCGGTCTCTAAATCACAATGCATACAAAATTAATAAGGAAACTAGCACCCTATCCTCCTAATTATAAAACTAGGCCAGCAATAAAAAACTAGAAATTGGAACCAATGAGGACTTGGGAGATGAGGTGGGGTAAGGAGACTGGGCAAAATTATTTTCCCCCCTCTCTCCTTCTAACTTTTCCCCCAAACCCCCATCCCAGTTCCTTACCCAGATAATGAGGCATCCCTAAAGAGGGCAATATTACATACCTAAATCTCTGAAATAAGTCCTCCTTAGAGTCTTTTCAGTGGCTTCCGTGATGAGTTTGGGTCTCAGAGGTGGGAAGCGAGCTTATCCCTAATGCCATTCTTGTCTTGGGCTTAGGAAAAGAACACAGTAAACTCACTAATCGCCAATATATTCTATACCTGTTGAGGTCTGAAGTATCTTGGGCAAGAGCAAGGGGACTTTCACGGGCTACTTGCTTCCCCACAGCCACCTGAACTTATGGTTCCTCACAGCAGAAGGCAGTATTTGGGAAGTTGCCTTTTCTGAGTCAGACCAATGGGCCATCTGACTCAATATTGCCTGCACTGACTCCAGCAGTTCTCCCGGGTCTCAGACAAGAGATGTTCCCAGACATACCTGGAGATGCAAGGGACTAGACCTTCTACATGCAAAGCAGATGTTCCACCATTCAGCTACAGACCTTCCCCATGGGCAACCTTTGTCAAGGAGAAGGAGGAGGTGTTGTGGAGCAATATAACATTAATCTGACTCCCACTATTTTGTTTTGCAAAATAGAAGAGACTTTCCTGGGACAGCACCTAGGATAAAATGTAGGTGGCTTAGTTAAAGAACAAAACAATCTATAATCAAATAACAGGAACATGTCCTAAGGCCTCTCTAGGATCACATAATTGACGTGGCAATGTCTACATCTCCAAAACATCTGGAGGGCACCAGGTTGGCAATGGCTGCCAAAAGGCAAAGGGGAGGTGGAATTTCAGAACCTCCCAGCAACAGTTTCTTCTTCATATTGTTATCCCAGCACTTTACACCCCCCCCCAAAAAAAGGGGAGGCATAGAGATGTGCACATGATTCCACAGCATCTTCAGATCTCGATATCTTCCTCTTTGGCTGCCATGGCCTTTGTGCAGTAGTACAGTAAGCCCACAACTTACTCAAGTTTATTCTCTGGGGATTGCGCCTAGAGCCAAAGTAGTGTATAGTCAAAACACATTGACTTTAATGGCGAGTGGGATTGCCAAAGTCTTTCTTCCTGTATGCCCGCCCTCTTTTTATTTGCCATGTGTGTAAAGCTGAATGTGCACAAGTTAAATGTGTGAAAGTTGCGGACTTGCAGTACTAATAAATACTGGATAAATCTGGCAGCAACTGCAGTGGGTCTGCCTGGAGTGTGGAAAATAAGGGTCAAATGGGGTTGTGTTGCTTCCTCTGCTGGCTCAACTTTGCCGCAGCAGCTGAAGCACTCTATATTCTTGTGTCAATACATTGGCATGGCTCTGGGTGGTAGTGTTTTTCTGTTATCTCTGCAGCTGATTTTCCCTAGCAGCTGAGGATGGCACAAGAAAGCGACAGTGGCAGTACTGCAAAGAACAAAGAGGGAAAAGAACCAGGCAGCAGTTTTATTTCTTGTATTCTCACTAGGAGAGTATGAAGAGGTCAGAGTGTTGTGGTTTTGTTAAAGCAGGGCTGGGAAATCTGTAGCCTTCCAGATTTTGCTGCCCTATCACTGTCACCACCCCTGGCCATTAGCCAGGCTGGCAAGGGCTGGTGGGAGTTGGAGTCCATCAACATCTGGAGGGCCATCCCTCCAGATGCTCTTCATCCCTGCTTGGAAGCTTACCTTTTCTATGTGGTATCTAAATCCAATGAAAAAGAGAGAGTGCCTCCAATAACCTCCAAATCACAACATTTAGGACCACATTCATAGTCTAAATACATCAAAGCTGTGTCTAAATTTTCACTTCTCTGCTAATGAATCATGTGTGTGCCAGATTAGGTTGAGGGGAGTGTTTTGAATCACAGTGTGATTAGCCTATGAAATACAAAGCCTGGACGAGCCAAACTCTTTGAAAAGCAAGATTAAAAACTGAACTGGGATCGTTAGGCTCAACTTCCCTTTATCAGCTCCTACCCATCAGGTTTTTCTTTTTTCTTTTAAATAGTATGGATATTTGAAAGCAGAGAAAAAATTATCACTGTATGGTCCCCCATTATGAAGTGATGAGCAATACATTAGTCAGGCACACTGTGCAGGGAAAAAATCATGATCTCATTCAGTTCATTGTGTTTTGCCAGTATCATCATTAGCCAGTTCCAGAAAGTCCAACTGTGCTTTTATTTCCTCTAGGCAGGACTTCAGTAACACTCATCCGTTCACCTGTCACAGATAAGGTGATCCATAATCTTTTGTCAGCATCTCAGAATCTGACTGCCAAGAGGGCTGTGCAAAATAGCCTAGGTAGATGTGTTAAAAACTGGTTGCATTGACTGTATAAAATGCAAGCGTTTGGCTTCAAGATTGGTGCTGATGTAGGAGACTAAATGGGCACGTCTCTGATATTTTCATCCTTGTTTTAAAATTACTGGGTTATACAACTAGTTCTCCACTATCCCTGTGCCGAGTACACACACACACACACACACACACACACACAATTACTTTAAACCACAACATTCAGTAACATCGGGCAGAGCTAGGATTTATCAACCATGAAACAATCCCTCTTAGTCATCCCTGTGCTGGTGTAGCTAAGAGACAGGAGATCAGGATCTTCATGAGATCTGGAACATCCCAGGAAATGCCTCTGTTTTACCAGGCTGAAGAAAAGTAAAGAGTTCACATCCCCAGCAGCATACACAGTTTAACTAAGCTTATTTCCTTTAAAAAAAATCAATTTCACTACAGCTGTTTACATCAATAATGTACGCAATGCCGTGTCTCTCACATTGTGCATCAGGCTGGCCTCCTGGTGAGGCAATAGCCTGGGCGATGAGTCATTAAGGTGGTCGGTGCAAGATAGCAAATGGATGGAGCCCCCTGCTCAATAGATAAAGTCAGAGTTTAGAGTAGAGAGTTTTGGTGACAGTGATGTGACCCAGGAGTAAAGCAGCAAGCTGAAGAGACAATCAGAGCAACATTTGAGTTTGATTTCTGTTTGACTCCAAGGCTACAGCTGTGGGAGAAACAATAACTTCTGGGGGTGTTAATGCTGTAAACCCCTCCATTGTAGGCTCGGGTTGTAGATATGTGTAAATAAACCATATATCATAAAGATACCACAGTCTCCGCTGTGCCTCATTCCCAAAAGGAAACACAAACTATGGGTAAATACCCTGGAATCTAGCACCGCTTGGAGATTGGAGTTGGTCTGCAACAATATGGACAACAGCTCTTAGCCATGGGAAGAGTCGGCTGGCAAGTGAAACAAGACACCAATAAAGTCTGAAACAAAGTTCCTCATCTTCTAATTGGACCTTCTGTCCTGAAACTAAAAATGTCCTCTTTTCTAAGGAGTACATCTAAGAAGAAAAAATCTTTGCTCCTTCCTGGCAGACGTGCTTTTACATCCAAAATGAATAGGCACAGGTCATCAGTTAATCACTGCTTACAGCACTTCTAATGATGACTATGTTTGGGGGGGGAGATAAGAAAATCCTAATTAATCATAATTCACATATTGAACTGTCAGGCAAACACTTGTTAGAGAGGTAATGATAATTGCTGTAAAAATAAGTAGGCAGATGACAAGGCCAGCACTTCTCTAAGTAGAAGTATCTGATTCTCTGAAACTTATTACAGTAATGCTGTCTTCCAGTGTGTTAATCTCTTAAAGTATATTTATTAAATAAATAAAAGTACATTTCTTTAAAAAAAGCTTTGTTGGCTGCCCAGCTGCTTCCTTTTAATCCCTAAACATGGCAACCCAAATACCTAAAGGAGAAACTCTTTTCATATTAATATGCTGTTGTGCAGAAGATCTTCTTCAGGTGCCTCCTTTGCCATCACATTAGAAAGAAGACTCAAGACAAACAGTCTTACGGCTGAACCTGTTGTATTTATTAAAATATAACAAACTAGAGGATCTGTAAATCAATTAAACCAAATAGACCAAATATGTCTAGGCATGTGAGTTGCAACAAATTGAGAGATTCTAACTTTTCTATCTCCCGGGTGAGTTGACAACCAAGCACTGAGCCAATGCAACAAAGTTTGTCAAGATTTCTGCCTCCTTGGGTGTATAAACCTGACATGCAGACTGTGCCCCCACTCGCCAATGTTCATCTCAGCGTGCATACCAGGTAAAGGGCACCTCAAGTACCCCTGCAGGCCTAGCTTGAGGAAGGCTCGTGGAACAGCGCCCACAACCCAAAACTGCCTCAGCTATTAGCACAAGCATTTATTAAATCCTCTCACCCGCCTTGGCCTTGTTGATGTGGTCCAAAGGAGAGGAAAGCAATATGTTTGGCACCAGCTTGGCTGCAGGGGTTGCCAGAAGAAGGCGTACAAGGTGCCATCTTAGGTAGTCCACTCTGGATTTGTATAGGATTTACTCCATAGCCTTTTCTTCTCCTAAAGAATATGGCAGTGGAGGTTTAGGATCAAAAATGATCACCCTGTTGCAAGATGGTATTCTCTAGACTGGCTCCTAAAGCTCCAGATAAGGCTAAGAAAGACTCCAGGCTGAAATGCTGGCCAACCATGGCCAGCCATGAAAACAGCAAAACAGCAAAACCAATGATCAGGTTCAGTAAAAGGCATCATCGTATGTTTTAGGATTTGCAGGTCTTAAATACTGGTAATAGATCAGAGATGAGGTGCTTCATAAAATTATACGGCACTCTCTTTCTCTCTTTTAAAGGATCCTTGTTTCTTTTCTTCTGACTTTGAAAATGGTGTGAAGTTGTCTTGCTCCTTTGTTCCAGTACTGTATTTATTTCTATACTGCAGGAGGTTGGACGAGATAACTCTTAGGGTCCCTTCCAACTCTACAATTCTATAATTCTTTGATCTAAACCTGAACAAAATCTCTCAGAAACAAAATAAATTGCGGTAGATGAGGTGGATATGTTGGCTGGGAAGAGCAATATCAGCATTTATAAATAAGTTTTGCATGAAATCACTAGTCAGTCAAATACGATAATATTTTTTTATGGTTGGCATCCCATAGCATTTAACTTAAGTATTTGACAGTTGATGACAAAAAACCTTGCAATTAGTATGTAACAGTAGACAGCTTATGAGATTTTGTATATGAAGTCTGCTATAATGAAAACAAAACAACAGATGCCAAGAAATCTGAAAAATTCTAATTGAAATGTGAATAGTCAGAATCCAACATTTGAAGTTTTACTTTTGCAGATTCTCATTCAGGCATCAGAATGCCCAAAACGGAAAATTCACCAGCTTTTGAATATTTGTGAATGTTCATTTCAGCTCTGTTGTACACAGGTATAAAATGGGAACACGCAAATCTCCCTTTATTTTGTTTGCTGTCGGTTCTTAAGATGCTTCAAAGGCAGAACTTCAGCACAAGTCCCAAACAATGAGATCAGTATGGAATGTCTATGGAGTTTCAATGTGGATTTATTAAAGGTAACGTTACACCCAGGGAATGTGCTGCATATCATCCAAGCGTAATGGCAGAGTTAAAAATATCACCAGCTGTTGATGAAGCCACTTAGGAATTATTTCCTATAGTCCTTTTATTCCTTTGGGAATATAGCTCTAGGGATTGAAAGCAAAGCTCTCTAAAACAAGGGTCAGCTGGCAGTCGCCTTCACTCAAGTAAAATGTCCATGTACCAATTATTATTTGATCATTAATAACATGCAGTGCTTTTTTTCAAAAAAAATTGTTTAGGGGTACTCTCATTTTCCTACTCATATTGAAATACTGCCCCCTCAATGAGGCCAAACTTAGATTCACAAAATGTTTAGGGGTATGCGTAGCCCCCAGAAAAAAAGCACTGACAACATGTAAGAAGTCATAAACATCATTCCTCCCCCCGCCACCAACTTCCAAGTGCTCAAAGGTTTAAAACAGAGGGTCTCTATCTGACATGCTTGTTCCTTGCCTAACGGGGGTAAAAAATGCTATTCCAGATCAGACCAAAAGCCTTCCTAGTCCAGCATCCCATTGTCACAGCAGCCAAGCAGACGGCTGTGGGAGCCACCAGCACGACAGGAGCATAATAGCCCTCTCTTGCTCAGGATCCCCAGCAACTAGTATTTGGAGGCATACTGCCTCATGACTAGTAGCCACTGGTGGACATATTCCCCATGAATATGCCCTAACCCCCAAGTTGGTGGTCGTCAATACATCTTGTGACAGCAAATTCTGCAGCTTCACTATGCAATGTGCAAAGTAATCCTTCCTTTGGCTAGTCCTGAATCTCCTATGGCAACGGTTGAATAAGCTGGGGACTTTTTTTTGCATATCGTCAGGGAAGATTTGCAGAGAGAAAGAGAGGACCTTGTCAAGGATGCAGCCATCCACTTTTCCTTCTGAATCAAACATGGTGATGAATGTAGAAACCACTGTATTTTGAGGCCACTGATCTGTTCATTTACCACAGATGTTAAAACAGTTGTGTCCCATGGTACCTAAGAAGGCTGCTGATGAGCGAGGGGTTTCGCCTCCTCCTTCCCCATACAACAGCCTGGTCTCTCCCTGCTTATGGGACCCCCAGGAAAGGTCTTGAACTTGATGCGGTGAGCTGCAGTGGAAGAGGAGAATCAGGCAGACGCAACTTGTTCAAGCAACTTTCCCGTCTTCTTTGCTTATAAAATTCTGCCATGTTCCTCGTTTGCATAATAGTAAGAGGAACGTTTGTAATACTTTTACACACAATGGGGAGCACTGAAAAAGCACTATTTATTTGCTCCTTTAAAATTATCTCCCACTGTTCTTGTAGAGAATGGCAGCCAGCAACCACATATTGGAACAACAGTCATAAACAAATACTATAAAATACAACAAATGCAGAAATGGAACCAACACAAAGCAGGTAGAATTGGGCACTAGGAAGGGAGGGGGATATCATTAGTGGAATAATACCAAGCAGCTACCATCAATCCAGCCCAAATACCTTCTGGCTTTAAGGTATCTAAAGCCCGGGCCTGGCTCTCCAAGAGGCAAGAGAGGAGGTGGGCTAATTGAGATTTTCCATTCCAATGTTACTCTGGCTTGATGAAAAGCAGGCACACGAATCACTAGCAAATCCCCCCTTTTTGGCTCCTGTTTTGAGAAAAGCTGCCATCTGTTCTTTAGCACTGAACTACTAGCTGCAAACAAACAACTCAAAGGTATTTGCACTATAAAATGCACAAAAAAGAAAGCAGAAATCTGTGCATCGAGGCTTTGCTTCTTCTGACACCATCCGTACAATCATGGAAAAATAATACTTCATTTACTTATAAAACAATCAAATTGCATATACACAGTCAAGCTTCTCCGGTTTGTTCTTTGAATGGCTGCATCAGAATAAAAAATGATGCCTCCCTTGGAATAAATAAGTCTTAATTTTAAGAAAATTTGTTTATAATTGGAAGTGTGTGTGTGTGTGTGTGTGTGTGTTTTCAGGCTGCTTAATATTATTTCTTGGTCATGCATATCATTTCTCCTCCATGTTGCAGCAACGCTGCACATTTATAAGTACACTTATTAATAACCACAAAAATCATCATTGGATTTACCTATTACTTGCTTGCACTGGTCATGCATGACTGACAATTATGCTTCATAATAGTTCCATGCATAGAATTACTGGGACAACAAAAAGAGGTGCCACATAGGCTATACTTTCTGTTAGATGTTGGTTAAAGTCATGTTAGGCATTGTTCATATAAATCTGGGCTGTCCTTCTAATAACACAATGCTCTTTGGAGTCTGCTTTTGGCTCCAGTAGACAGACATCTTTTGTTTGTCATCCAGTTAACGTTTCTGAGATGAGAGATTTTACTATTGAACAGCATATTATTTATTAAAACCCCCAAGAGCCAGTGTGGTGTAGTGGTTAAGAGTGGTAGACTCGTAATCTGGTGAACCAGGTTCACTTCCCTGCTCCTCCACATGCAGCTGCTGGGTGACCTTGGGCTAGTCACACTTCTTTGAAGTCTCTCAGCCCCACTCACCTAACAGAGGGTTTGTTGTGGGGGAGGAAGGGAAAGGAGAATGTTAGCCGCTTTGAGACTCCTTCGGGTAGTGATAAAGCGGGATATCAAATCCAAACTCCTCTTCTTCTTCCCCACTGAGTTATCTCAAAAAATAATATCTATAAGAATAATTGGCACCTGTCTCAGCTTATGGCATATTTCACTACCCACTGTCTCCAGGAGTGACATCTTTATTATAATGCAATTATGTATTTTTTTCAAAATGGAGCCTCCTACATAATTCTATCTCCAGATGGGTTTGTGTTGCGTGGATTTAAATTCATTATGAATGGAGGCGTCTGTACAGAGAAAAGGAAAGTGAACCTAAATTATTTTTTTTTAAAAAGTGATCATTACAAAGAGGGCCTGCCTTGGGGTAAAGGTATTACCGCATCTGATATTAGCCTCTTCAACAAAAGATGACTCTTTTATAGCTGAACATGTAGACAAGCTGGAGAGCTGTTTAAGACATTTATATGGAAATTGCAGGATAAATGTTTCAATTGCAGCACTTGGCATAATGTAAATGCTAATGCACTGAATAGCTTCACTGTCCAAGGATAGCATAACTACAGGGAGAAGCCTAGGAGGAAATATATGGCAAAATATCAGCCTGTGTCTGTTCTGGATGAGTAAAATTGTATCTACTTTGTTGGGGACGGCATAGGGAATACCTCATAGCACTTTCACACAAAAATGTGCTAGATAAACGCCATTTGCAAAGATTTCACCTAAAGCATATGAAACAATATCCTCCTTCAATGTGTGACTATTTGATATATGTAAATGTGTTTTTGTAGAAATAAATATCTCTAATGTTCTAATTAAAACATCTTCTCTTCCATCAAAATTGTCTAAATCCATGACAGCTCAGGACATATCTTCTTCAGAGCATGGGTGTCACATGTGAAAAAGTAGCATACAAAATACAGCGATGGGAAACATAACATCTATGACAGGGTTAACTAACATGGTGCCCCCTTCCCCTGATTTTCTTTTTACTGCAGCTCCCATATTCCTTGAACATTGGTTATAATGGCCGGGGCGGATGGGAGTTGTAGTTCAACAGCATAGACTATCCCTGGTCCACCAGCGGAACTTCTTTTCACTCAAGAGAACCTGTCTGTTCCTAATACAAGTTTTCAAACAGAGAGATAAAATGTAGATGGATACAAATGACACTATCCTTATCGAGACCACCTTTGTTTAAGGAAAATTAAGTGTGCAGGGTCATGTTAAGTTCAAATATACATAATGGTTCTAAATTCCCCTGGAAGCATGGTAATAATTAGATTAGATAAGCCTCATTGGTTGCCCCTTGATAAGGCACACAGGCTCTCCTGTGCTCATGAAGAGGTTTTTTTTTTTTTAACTCTGTGCTTGTTCATGGTCAGATCTGCCATCATATCAGGAATTTTAACCAACCCCACAATGCCATTTGCAGTATTAAGGTGAATGCAGACTTAAGGATAATCTTGGCCAAAAGCTATTTAGTTTTGCTTGTCTTCGATTTATATCAAGACTAGGAATTTTTAACCTTGATTTTGATGTTGTGAGCAGATGTGCAGATCTGAAATTTCAGAGCCTGGACATAATTGTCACTCTATAGGGTGGTGCTGTGGGTTAAACCACAGAGCCTAGGGGTTGCCGATCAGAAGGTCGGCGGTTCGAATCCCCACAACAGGGTGAGCGCCCATTGCTCAGTCCCTGCTCCTGCCAACCTAGCAGTTCGAAAGCACATCAAACTGCAAGTAGATAAATAGGTACCACTCCGGCAGGAAGGTAAACGGCATTTCCGTGCGCTGCTCTGGTTCGCCAAATTGGCTTTGTCATGCTGGCCACATGACCCAGAAGCTGTACGCCAGCTCCCTCGGCCAATAAAGCAAGATGAGCGCCGCAACCCCAGAGTCACGACTGGACCTAATGGTCAGGGGCCCCTTTACCTTTACCTTTAGATGGCAGAGAGTATTTCCCCACTTCCATTGAAATGGGGTCAGCAAGCCTTGTTGCCTTTGGGGGACCTACCCAGTGCTGGATTTACATATAAGCTAAACAAGCTATAGCTTAGGGCCCCACTCTCTTGGGGGGGAGCCAAAAAAAGTTAAAGGAAAAACAACAATTGGGTGTACATTTCCAAAATATAAGATAAAAAACAAATAAAATAAAGCATACATCATTTTAAGTTAGAGCTTAATAATTATTTGACTGTTAATATGCTACTTCTTAACTGTATTTCAGTTCAACAATTACTTTGATAAAATACATATTTTGTTATGTGCAAATGGCTTTAGAGACCTATTAGGTCCATAAATGACTATATACAACACAAAAACAGCGACAATTTGTTGTTGACAAAGGACAACTGGACATATAAAGGGTCCCATTACCTTCAGTAGCTTAGGGCCTCATCAAACCTAAATCCGGCACTGGACCCACCTACCCATTTCAAGGAGCTCATGTTAGTGTTTCAAGCCCTGTTGAGGCCCCCAAATATACAAAAGACTACCTCCTTCTCTAGATACCCTCTCAGGTGTTAATGCACAGAAGGTGCCCTATTGGTTCTTCCATCGTCTTCAGAAACTCAGAGAATGGTTGTCTGGAAGAGGGCATTTTCTGTGGCAGCCCTTAAGTTGTGGAATGCCTGGCACCTTCATTAAACAATTTTTTGGTAACTGCTGAAGAAGCACCTCATTATCCTGCCATTTGACACCAGATATGTTTATTTTAGGACCCACCTTATATCTGAAATTATAAGTTGTTTTGAACTATTTCCAGTGCTTTTTTTTCTAAAACAAATGTTTAGGGGTACTATCATTTTCCTACGCATATTGAAATTTGTTGTTGTTGCTGTTGTTCAGTCGTTTAGTCGTGTCCGACTCTTCGTGACCCCATGGACCAGAGCACGCCAGGCACTCCTGTCTTCCACGGCCTCCCGCAGTTTGGTCAAACTCATGTTAGTAGCTTTGAGAACACTGTCCAGCCATCTCGTCCTCTGTCGTCCCCTTCTCCTTGTGCCCTCCATCTTTCCCAACATCAGGGTCTTTTCCAGGGAGTCTTCTCTTCTCTTGAGGTCAAGTATTGGAGCCTCAGCTTCAGGATCTGTGAGGCCAAACTTAGATTCACAAAATGTTTAGGGGTATGTGTACCCCTGCGTCCCCCCAGAAAAAAGCACGGACTATTTCCAATATAGTTGTTTATTTGTTGCAATCCACCTTAGGGGTGAAGGGCAGGTAAATCATCATCCTGCTAAGTGGGGTCTTTGACATCTGCCCTGAAGCCCTTCCCTGATAACTGATTGCTGACAAATTCCCCACCTCTAGGCTGTGGCATCGGGCACATCACACGGTTTCAAGTAAATGCAGAAACCTCACTTAAATATGCTGTCTTCTGCTCAAGCTCTTACGCTATCAGGGAACTAGTTGTTCAACCCTCCTTTCAACAAGTTTGTTTTCATGACCACAAGTTGTCAGCACAGGGTCAAAAAGACATTTATCAGTGACTGGATTTCTGCCTACCTCTGACTGAGGTCACACACACTTACACGGGCCATGCAAGGCACTGCTCATTGCTGGGTTGTTGTTTTTATTGCTTATTGATTGAAGAATAATACTACAAAAATCAGGAAAGAAAGAAAGAAAGAAAGAAAGAAAGAAAGAAAGAAAGAAAGAAAGAAAGAAAGAAAGAAAGACATACAACATTTAGGGAGCACAGGGATCAAACTTTCTCAATAAAGATTACTCAAAGTAATATCACTATGGGGAGATTAATTATCTCAGGCTTTGACATGCATCTTTGTTCAGCTTTATTATACATTCCGAGCTTTGTGATGAAGCAAACATGGCCTGTTGCGTCTTTCCTTGTGCCACAGTGTTCTTTTCTAAGCCAAACATTCATTCTCCACTTGCATCATTCCCAAATGATATGAATTACATTGGCTTAGTAGAGACTGGTGTACATCTGAGGACAACGCTGTGGAAATGGGAAGGGAGTTCATACAGAAAAGATACAGAGTTTATACAGTACTTAGAAGCTTCACTGGAGGCATTGTTGGCTTCTTATAGGGGAATAACATCCATGGGTACTTTGCATTACTAGACATTAGGAACATAGATAATTGCCTTATTCTGAGTCAGGCTGCTGGTCTATCAAGTTCAGTATTGTCTACACTGGCTGGCCATTTCAGACAGGAGTCAATTTCAGTTGTTCCTGAGATTACCAGGGATTGAACCTGGGGCCCTTTTGAATGCAAGGCAGGTGCTCTGCCACTGACCTATGCCCTTTCCTTCAAAATAGGAAGAATATATGAATACATGCAGCATAAAAACATATTTAAAAGTGTAGCAGGAGCAGTTGGTGATAAAGGGAGTGAGGGGATAAACTCGCAGAGGGAACTGGGAGCTGACACTTAAAAGATAAATGATTAAAGGGATGTCTCTGAAACTGACGTTATATGGTCACATCACATTGTTTCCCATGGAGATCATGCCAGCTTCTGACCACAAAAACAAACAAAGCACAAAGCCTCACTTGTTACTATAGAAAGGTCATGCAGGGCTGTTTGATCATGAAACATACATTTATTAAAATAAGCAGCCCAGAAATTAACCTTTATTGTAATCAGTAGGTGTGTTTAAGATCAAAGCACCAATTATGGCATCCAGCGAATGACAAATAGAAATCAATGAGGAAAGCAAAATAAATAAAACAAATGTGATCTTTGCAAGTGGCACTGATGACATTTTGCATCACATCTAATTGGCATGCCAGTCTCTAAGATGGCAACATTATGCAATGCAATTTTTCAGGATCCACAAGTGGAGAATTAGGGTAGAATGGGGCAGGAGCAATAAATCTATTTATTGATATCATTATTTTCATCTTAAAAGAAAAAAAAACCATTTCGACATAAAGACATTCAGGGCAATTTATAAAATGCTTATACAGCTTCAATTATTAGAGTGGAGGCGGCACAGATGAAGTAACCTACTTTGCAAACATAAAAGCTGACATATTCAGAAGCAGTCAAGGAGAGATGTGAGAACTGAAGACACTCTTTCCAGCTGCTGTGTGAGCTGCACTTTAATCACTTAATCACATTTGTTTCATTTACCTGGCATTCAGAATACAAGCCCGAAGAACAAAACAAAACACAAATCGCAAGATCAAAAGCAATAAGTGCCAGCTGACAGATTGTGTGTGTGTGTGTGTGTGTGTGTGTGTGTGTGAATGATAGATAAATCCTTCACATTTCCCCATAATTCCTTGTTATAAATGGAGGCACAATCAAGGCTGATGCTTCCTTGAGACGAAGCTATTTGCCTCAGTGGCAGATCTGATCCCCAACCCTGCTGTTGTGTTGCTGCAAGCCTCGCTGCAGCTTCATCCATGTCACCACCGCTGCTGCCACAGGACCCCTGAACTCACTGCTAAAGCTGCGCCCTTTCGGCTGCTGCTGCTGCATCATAGCGGCAGTGCAGGTTCAGCCACGGGCAAGGGTGCAGTTGTGGTTAGCAGCAGTGCAGGTGCAGTGGCAGGGAGGGGGGGCTCATATCTGTGGGAGAGGTGGTGTTGTGGCGGCGGCGGCGGCAGGGCAGTTTATGTTCAGTTGCAAAATGTCCTGGGCTAACCCTGGGTTAGCCAATAGATTTCCTCTGCTGAACAATAAACAATTCCTCTCCTTAAGGATGTTGAGATTTGTAAAGGTAAAGGTAAAGGTAAAGGTAAAGATAAAGGTAAAGGTAAAGGGACCGCTGACCGTTAGGTCCAGTCGCAGACGACTCTGGGGTTGCAGTGCTCATCTCACATTACTGGCCGAGGGAGCCGGCATACAGCTTCCGGGTCATGTGGCCAGCATGACTAAGCCGCTTCTGGTGAACCAGAGCAGTGCATGGAAACGCCGTTAACCTTCCCGCCGGAGCGGTACCTATTTATCTACTTGCAATTTGATGTGCTTTCGAACTGCTAGGTTGGCAGGTTTGTAAGACCACATAAATGTGTGATGTCTCACCTTAGCGTGACATTTCAAGATGTGTTGTCAGCTCAAATCCTGGCACCAAACCACGCTATTGATGAGTACACTTCCACTAAGTTAATAACCACCATCTGCTTCTCAAATTGTTATGATTTTATTTTCCCGGGAAGTTTGGGTGCAGCTCAGCTTCCAGAAGAGCGGTTTTCATGGGTTAAGACAGAGTTAGGACCTCCATTTCCCCAGGATTCCCCTATACATCTTGAGCTGACCTCTCTACCTCTTCTATGTTTGATTGATAGTCTCAGGTTGTGTCCCATTTTACAACTACCTCCTTGCACTTAGACCTGAAGATGAAAGGTTGTCTTTAAATATCCTTGAGAGTACAAAGCAGCAAGCATGTTAGACTAGAACTAGAAGCTTTCTATCCAAGTTATGCACTTTCTACAGTAAACAACTTTATTATATTCTTACCTACAAGCATTATACAGTCATACCTCGGGTTGCGTTCACTGTGGGTTGCATTCGTCACAGAATACGAACACACCGAACCCAGAAGTACCAGAACGGGTTACTTCCGGGTTCGGCTCTTCAGGTTGCGCTCTGCTCATGTTGCGAACGGGCCTCCGGAACGGATCCCGTTCACAAACAGAGGTGCCACTGTACACCATTTCATTTCTATACCACTTTATAGTTTTTAGAAATAAAATCTCCAAGAGGTTTACAACACATTAAAATATCAAATAAAACAACCCAGAACAAAACATTATTCAAGAAAGTTAAATGTAAAGTATGCATTCCAAGCAGCATAATTAATAGGAAACTAAAATACCATCTTAAAGATTTCAAAATGAAACACTACAAAGGAGGTCAACTACAGAATGCACATATAACGTAACAAAGTTAACAACAACAAATATTATCTTAAACATTTCAAAAGAAACATTACTATAGGAAGTCAAATATGAAATGCACATTTAAAACAGCACAATTAACAAGAGAATAAAATGTCATCATTAACATAGAACATATCTGCTGTTGTCGCTGCCAGTGGTGGTCATGGCAAGTGGAAGCTGTGGAAGCTCAGGCTGGATGACTTGGCTTCACACTAAGAGACAGCCAAGAAGCACCTCTCTGCATGTGTGGTTGCAACAAGCAAAGTCTACTGTTTAACCAAGAGTTGCTTGCCAAACACTGCTCCCACGAAAGGGTTTCAATAGGCAATTGACCTAGTAACCCCAGTAATCTCTTCTCCTTTGAAGGAGCTCAGAGCAAGCCAATGGTTCAATTCCCAACCTCAAATATATAGCCTTGCTAAAACCACGTCTGATATGTTAGTGACTGGCCCAGGATTACCTGCCGAGTTTCGTGTTGGAGTGGTGATGTGAATCTAACTCTCATGAGGCATCAAATTGGTGGTTTGAGACAGGTCACACCCCAGAAGGAGAAAGGAGTTGGGAAATAATGGGTGGTGAAGAACAGGAGCAAGGTAGCAGTGGACAGAGGCAGGAGTCAGACGTGTTAGAATCTGTGCAGCAGCCAAGTGACAAGTAATGTGGGTGGAGCATTACTCTTGAGCAAAAGGGTGTATTTTCCATGCCGTCCTGTGTTCCTGTGGATTAAAATAAAAGAACTGAAATGCTCTCTCTGCACCTCTGATTTCCTGGGCAGATAGCCAGGAAACAGTCAACAGGAACCCTTACAGAATGTGAGGCAGGAGAGCAGGGCCACACCTGTTAGCCCCCATCCCTGCGGGGGTGTCCCCATTGACTGTGGTCCATTCCCGGCTATGCATTCAGGGAAGAGATCTGAAAAGGGGACCCTCCTCTACACAGGGAGGCTCCCCTCTGTGATTTGGAAGCCTGATTGTGTCATGGGATGGGGGGAAAGATTTCAGGCTTACTGCCGACTCCCCTCTTTATAATTTCATACCCAATGTTGGGGATGCAGGACATCCAGGGATACAATGATGGGAGGGTGGGCACTGGCTACAGCTATGCTCTCCCACTGCAAGCAATGTTAGTCATAGAGTTGGCAATGCCCTAATCAGAGTACTGCTTCTCTCCATGAAGCTAATGTTTTTCTGCTAGCCTTCAAAAGCATGCTCTTTAAAAAAAAATCCAACATGTTTGTAAACAAGGGGAATCTACATACTTCCTATATAACCTATTTTAACAACTTCCTGCATTTCAGGAGGTTGGACTAGATGACCCTTGGGGTCCCTTCAAACTCTACAACTCTATGATTCTATGAAATGGGGGTCCTGCTCCTGTGTACTTTAAGCCAGGCATGGCCAAAATTGGCCCTCCAGCTGTTTTGGGACAACAATTCCCATCATCCCTAGCTAACAAGACCAGTGGTCAGGGATGATGGGTATTGTAGTCCCAAAACAGCTGGAGGGCCAACTTTGGCCATGCCTGCTTTAAGCAAAACTTTACATCCGTGGGAGGAAAAACAAACAAGAAGGTTCCATTTAAGCAGAAACATGACAGATCGATTCTACGGCAGAGAGATGTGCTTTTCCCCTCTAATGAGCTCTTAAAGGTTAAGAGATTAACATTTGAAGATTTTTAAGGGCAATTTATAGAAAGGGGGAGAAAGAAATTGAACATAGCAGAGAGCAACTGTGTTAAATTCGTTTTGTCAAGGAAACGGATTAATGTCTTTGAATTGCAAAGGTAAACCATCATGGGAAGATAATTCACTGACCAGGTACGCTGCTGTAGTTGAATCAACTTTAAATCTTCATGAAGGGAGGGGGAGCAGGTATGTAGGTATGGGTGCAAATGTACCCACATACGTGCCTCTGTGAGGGAGGGAGTATGTCATTTTGGAGGAAGGGTGACTAATGACACACTATTTTTTTTTAGGAAGAGCAGATCTTGTGTGAGGCTGAACTTGATTCCCAAGCTCCCCGTTTCTTATTTGCAGTTAACACAAAATGCTTTCTGTCAAAACAAAATAAAAAATTTAAAAAATTCCTTCCAGTAGCACCTTAGAGACCAACTAAGTTTGTTCTTGGTATGAGCTTTCGTGTGCATGCACACTTCTTCAGATCTGAAGAAGTATCTGAAGAAGTGTGCATGCACACAAAAGCTCATACGAAGAAAAGCTTAGTTGGTCTCTAAGGTGCTACTGGAAGGATTTTATTTTTATTTTTTATTTTGTTTCAACTATGGCAGACCAACACGGCTACCTACCTGTAACTGCTTTCTGTCAGATGGTCCTCTAAGCTTATTTTGTATGGTAGGACACACTAGCTGCTAATAGTCAACATACCTTAGGATAGGACCAGTGTCAGCAATGAGCATCCACCAGTACTGAGACATGCCCTGGACCATCCACAGAGCAGTTGGGTTGATGAGCCTTCATTATAATTTCCCACAATGCCCCACAGTGATGTTACATCAGTTTCCCAGGGGATTGTGGTAAATAAAAAAGGTGGCTCTCTGCCAATCTTGGAGTGCTACTACCACTACCACTGACCTGATGGGGGTCGTGGTTGTAAGATGGGTCCCATCGGAGAGCACTTTGCTCAGGGTCCCCTCAACCCCACACCCAGGAGCTGTGATTTGCCTTCCCCTAATACTCAGGTGTTCAGCTTTCTTGGATGCCAGTGCAAGAACCATCACTCAGATCTGGGGGGTCAGTTGCATTGCTGCTGTTTACGGGAATATGGAGGGGGAGGGATGAGGTAGCAGGGAGGCTGGTGCACTGCAAACAAGACAGCAAGAGTGCCAGATTCGCTCTTCCAGTGCATTTGCACCATATCAGCCGCACTGCCACCTCATCCTTATTGCAGATATTAATATTGCGCAGCATAAAGCAACTGGATGCATAAAAACTGACTCCTTTTGGAATAAAACATTACCCAGGCCCATGAACTTTACTGGCAGAACCCTCTTCAAAACAGAACAAAATCATCTATGATACATCCAAAGAATTCCATACAATATCTTGTGCAAGTTCAGCACAGGCTCAGCATCGTAGAAATGAAAGATGATTCCAAACAGACCTAAATGCAAAATTCTCTCTCTCCTTACAGCCTCCATTTTGCCTGGAGCTGTTTTCACTCTCATTTACACATCCTTACTCCCCAGAGCCTGGGAGCAAAGACAAACAGCCACCATCCTTCCATGGTGTCAAATTTGCAATTCAATACCTTTCATGCGATCTAGGGTTAAACACCATGTCAGAGCTAACAGAGAACAATAACCGTGATTTTTCAACCCATCTAGGAGCTCAGAGAGCTTAATGGAAAACCCCCATGTTAAAGCCTTCAGTAATACACATTCAGATATTCTACATTTCAGTGTGAATTAAACAGTTATACGGAACAATCCTTCCCCTGCTACCTCCACTAAGCAGCAGTGACACAACCAAGTGGAGGCCATGTGAGCTGTGGAACCCTACCCAACCATTGAACCTGTGACCCTGTAATTGTTGCTAGACTACATCTCCCTTCATCCTTGGCCATTGGCCACACTGGCTGGGGCTGATGGGAGTTTAAGTCAAACAACATCTTCAGGGTTGCAGGTTCCCCACAACTGCCTTATGGTCCCTAGTTTAAGGAGGACTACATTTCCTTTCCGTAAGCTATGACTATTCTACACATGCATTACACTTAGGCACACATGCTTATCTCCATTTAAGAACGATGGATAAAGGTGCCTGCCAAACCAAGACCTTTAGAAAGACCAAAACACCCACCCTGGCAAAGGACCTGATGATTCCACTAAACACCATTACCTGTATGTAATGACTGAATTACTATCTCCTGATGGATCATTAAATGACTAAGTCATTTTACAATAAATATCACTAATAAAGAGCTGCTCCAAAATAATCACAGCAACAAGAATTGTGCAGCAGACTGATTAAACAGCAGGCTGCTATAACAATCCTTATCAATCTTCTGATAGGAAGACAAAGCTTTAAGCTAACTAACAATCCATTATTAGTGTGCAGAGAAATCTGAAAACAAAAATCAATTCTAACCAAGTTCTCATGCCGTGGTGATAAATCAGTGCAAGGAATAAAAATCTGTTTAATCATTGAATCCCCCCAGCATTTGGATGAGTGCCGTACGTAACTACGGTTTAATTACAGAGCAACTGCCACAAAGTTACTGGCAGGAACAATAGCTTGCAGAATTCATGGTCTGCTATGAAACACGGCTGATAAGCATATAAGACAACTTGGAAGCTCAGGGCAATATAGCCCCCCCCATTCTCACAAAAAGTAGGAGGAGAACACTACCAGCAAGCATTGACAGTTGAATTCATTTAAAGAAACTTACTGTCAAATATTGCTAATGTCAAATACTATTTAATTACTGCAAACCACAGAGGCCTAAAAGGCACTCCTTGGGTGCAACTCAATTAGCTTATTTTCCTGAGCTACAACCAATTTTACTCTTATGAGTCCAGGATCCAGCCTTAACATGAACGGAATCCTCAATTGTCAATGCAGCTCTGTCAGAAATAAGGCCTGATCTTGGATTCATCTTATGCATGCAGATATGCATAGAACTTCCTTTCTTTGGACACTCACCAGAATTCAGGCCTGAGCAATGGATTGGAAGTAAGAAAATACCTGCTTGGGCTAAAATTTGGTGCCTCCTTAAACCTGAGCAGCAAAATACCACTTTAAACAGTCATGACTTCGCCCAGTCCTGGAAGCTGTAGTTTGTTAAGGGTACTGAGCATGGGCATAGCCCAATAAAAAGCAATAAAAATACATAGCTAACTGAGGTTCTGCCCCCCCCCCTAACAAAAAGCCTGCCCCTCTAACCAGGGGCGTAGCAAGGGAATTTGGTACCCGGGGGCAAAGAAATTTTTGTCACCCCCCCCCCATTGAAATTATTAAAAGAAGGAAAAATAATATACAGTTAAAAATGTTATTTTCTGGTTTATTTACCTACATTGGTTTATTTACCTTGTGAGCAGGGGGAATGAAGGCAGGCAAGGGAGATTCCTCAAACCTTGCCTCGCTTCTTGGGCAGGGGAAGGCACCTCAAGGTGGTAGGGGAAGAGGGCTATTTGGTGACCCCTGCAATGAATTACCCTAGAGGGATATGGGTGTTTCCCCCAAATGTTGGCACTGGACTCCTGCACTGCAGAGGGTTGGGCTGGATGACCCTTGGGGGTCCCACACAACACTACAATTCTGTGGCTCAAAGCATATTTTTTGGTTCCCTGGGCCTGCCCCATGGGGAACCCCACTTTTGGCCCTAGGTGGGAACCTGCAGCACCCCTGTGGAGTTTTATTTATTGCACACACACACAAACACGCACAAAACCAAACAAACCTGAGAGCAATTGGTGAAGAGAGTCAGTCAATAAATCTATTGGTAAAAGCAACTCATCAGAACAATCAAAGAATAAAGCCAGCAATAAACTAAAAAAAAGATTAAGACATTGGCTTTCTAAGCATCTGGTCAGGCCTTAGAATCACAGAGTTGGAAGGGACCCCGAGGATCATCTAGTCCAACCCCCTGCAATGCAGGAATAGGCAACTATGCCATACAGGGATGGAACCTGCAACCTTGGCGTTATCAGCACCATGGTCCAAGTATCTGAGCTATCCTGAAGGTCTGTCGAAGCAGAAATGTTCTCAGCAGAAAGAGTCCTGCAAAGGCACCTGACTGATGTCAATAGGCAGTGAGTTCCAGAGTTTTCTTACAAATGCAAAGAGGGTATTATGAGGCACCTGCAGCAGTGCCAGCTCCACACTGTGGAAGGAAAGGCACTCTGCGCATGCTCCATGTCTCAGCTCACCCTTGTTATTGCAGCCTCTGCCTCTGGCTGGTTAACATCCAATACCTTTTGAAATATGTGGGGGGAAGGGGTCTTTCTTTGTATTTGCTCTTGCTTATTATTTTGTCTTATTATCTATTTTGCGTTTTTTACATTGCATTTTTAAGCTGCAAACTGCCCTGAGATGAAGGTTGGTATGCAAAGTTAAACAAACCATACAAAGCAGGAAAGAGGAAATGAATGCCTGCTCAGCAGCCAGCAAATGGGACCTCTCTCTGCACATGCTCAGAGGCACTCTGCTACGGCCTTGGCCCCAGAAAACTGGCTCTGGAGCAGACGCTGTTGGGATGCTGCAGAACGGACCCCTCTCCAAGCCCCCCCCCCCTTACCCAGCCTCCCACCCACCAACTGTGCAGCCAACCCAAAGCTCATTACCTGCTTCCTCCAAATCGACACACTCTTAGCAGGGCGGATTCTGCAGCCTGCTTTCAACCAAGCTAGCAGAGTCACCCCCTTTAAACTGAAAGGCAAGGGCTGCAGGGGCTAGCAGCAAGGGAAGCCAGAAGTGGAGGAAACGCTGCGATGCAACCAGGCAGGCATTACCTCCACAGTCTTCGGCTGCTGGAAGGCTCAGGGGAAAGTGAAAGGGATGTGAGGATCGCTTGCTCGGCCATCGATTTGTTATACCTGCAGCAGGAATAACAAATCGCCAGCCGAGCAAATGATCCTTGCTCTGCACGGCACGGCCTAATTTTTTTTTTTTAAAGTAAAAAAAAAATTTTTTAAGCCCCCGGTGTGTCGCCCCAGCAGGGGTGCTGCCCGGGGCCCCCCGCCCCCCCCGCCCCTCCCCTGCGACGCCCCTGCCTCTAACAAAAATCCTGGTTATACCCATGGTGCTGAGAGTTGTTAGGAGACCTCTATTCCCCTCACAGAGCTACAGTTCTCAGAATGGTTTAACAATCAATCCCTCTTGCCGGGAAAATCTGGGCACTGTATTTCTGTGACGTGAATCATGGTATCCTAACAATTCTCAGCACTGTTGACAAACTACAGTCACCAGGATTCTTTGGAAGAAATCATGGCTGTTTAAAGTGGTATGATACTGCTTTAACTATATAGTGCAGTTGGGACCCCAGTCATATATTCAAGTAGGACTCAGAATGTCTTAACACATGTTATAACAGATGTCATTCACATAACAATGTGACACAGTAAGTGAACCAAGTAAAAGGTGGCCTTAGGACAACTAATTAATTAGTACAAGTTATAGTACTAATACTGGGATGCGGGTGGCGCTGTGAGTTAAACCACAGAGCCTAGGGCTTGCTGATTAGAAGGTCAGCGGTTCAAATCCCCGCAACCGGGTGAGCTCCAGTTGCTTGGTCCCAGCTCCTGCCCACCTAGCAGTTCGAAAGCACGTCAAAGTACAAGTAGATAAATAGGTACCGCTCAAGCGGGTAGGTAAACAGCGTTTCCGTGCGCTGCTCTGGTTCACCAGAAGCAGCTTTGTCATGCTGGCCACATGACCCGGAAGCTGTACGCCAGCTCCCTTGGCCAGTAAAGCGAGATGAGTGCCGCAACCCCAGAGTCCGACACGACTGGACCTAATGGTCAGGGTTCCCTTTACCTTTATAGTACTAAGAGTTAACCAAACTTGCCATGTCTAATCCATATTTCAGGTGTCCAGAGCCTTGAGATTGCAAAGTAATCAGTCTGCATCAGTTTTAATTTCTTTGATCTAAAACTAGTGTCAGACACACACTGTGCAGTAATTGAACACCAGTGGCAATCTTCTGTCAGTAGTCACCACTGCTCAGAAGCGCATAGGAAGTTTAGGATTAATGTGGAGGCTTCCCCCAGATTCTACCTAGAACAGTAATTATTACAGCAGCAGGATCACATGGGAAAGGGGACTGTTGCAACATCGCAAATAGATCACAACTTAATAATCCTCATTAAAGAAAATTCATCTTGAAAGTTCAAGGAGAACTGGAGGAAGTCAAACTGTTTCAAGCCCCTGCCCAACAAGATTTAATGACCATCTCCAAGGGTGATGGAAATATTTAGATATAAAGTAATAAGAGCATGATCAGAGTAGTGGGGTGGGGTGTGTGTGTGTGTGTGTGTGTGTGTGTAGAAAGGAGTTTAAACCAAAACATCAGAAGCAGACAAATCCTCAGACAAGGTTCAAAGTTGTAATCTGACCAACCGTTTCACATGCTGGGAATGAAGGAACAGTCAGTGGAGATGCCGTAATTAGAGCAACCATGCACACCCTGGCAACTGAACGAGCAGAGGGTCTGAGGAGAACAAATTAAAATATCCTTAAGTAGCATACTATCTGTAGAAAGGAAAATGAGCTGGCTACTACATTAGTCAGCTGCTCCGGGGAGCTGAGCCATCTTGGCCAGGGTTCAATAATCAAATTATGACAATTAAATTGCAATGGACAGTTGAATCTCTTCTTAGCCAATAAAACCCCAGGCAACATGTGCTTAGCATGGGGGATGCCAGCCTTTTTGGACCAGTGAGCACATTTGGAATTCTGAGTGCCTTGGGCGCCAGTCACAATATGGCTGCAGCTGGGGTATGGCATAATGACTGCTGGGGGGGGGCGTGGCATAACAGAAAATGGCCCCCACTTCTAACACTGCAGAAAAAGAGACGGGACCACAAGATCTTGCAGGCATGCTGCATACCTACCCCATCAAGGGGGGAAACACCATCCCCTCAGCCAAATTCACAAAAAGAAGCTCTTGACACCTCTCCTCTATTCAGAATGAATGAGAGGGTTCAATCCTGACATCCAGTGAAATGTGGGCATGCTTAAGGGGTGTAGAGGAGGATGAGCCAGGGCAAACAGGATCTGGGCAGAAAGAGCAAGCACTGCCTTTACTTTTGAGACTAGTTCCTTGATCACAAAAAAACAAAACAAATGTGAGAGTGAATAAGTTAAAAGGGCTGTGTTAATGGCGTCTATAAATAACTCAGCTCCCCATTACAGTCTCCACAGCTACCAGTTTAGAGCCCTCTAAAAATAATCCATATGAGTGGCTTTGGAATTGGGGCAATTGATATTTTAATGCTACTTTACAAAATACCACTTTTTCACGGCTCTGTTACCAGTTGTAAAGCACCCCTTGATTACAGCTGTGCTCTGAAGTATTTCATGTTTTGCCATTGGCTGCTGGGGTCCATTTGTAAATGGAATCAATAAATTCCGTGGAATACAGGATTCGAGACAGGCAGACAATCCATCCTTAGCCAAGCAGTTGTTGGCGGTACAACTGGCAACAATCCCAGAAGCATTGAGGGGGGGGGAGGGAGCCGACACAGCACAATGCCGAACAGGAGCGTTTTATTGGGGAGAATGAATGCAAGGTTGCATAAATGGGAACGTGTCGCCCTGCTATATCCTGACAAGCCAATTATGGTACAATCTGCCATAAATTTATTATAGAAAGCCTTTTATAGAATCAAATATCATCACAATGTGGATATCGCAGGCCATCTACTCCACAACCCTTGGTCCTGAAATAAGATAACCTTTACTTAAGAAGGGGCAGTAAAGATAGGGCACCCAAGGCCATATTTGAAATACAAGTGCTCCCACAAATATCTCAATCTAGATTTTTCTCTAGAGTCAGGATTTCCAAGTTACTTGGTCTTGTTTCTAAAGATGAACTGGTGCAATAAAAGAGGGGTAGGGGATCTTTGGTCCTCTTGATGCATCCCTAACCCATTAGCCAACACCTTTTGGAGGGCCCCTGGTTCCCTATCCACATTAGAATTCACCCATTCTAATGTAGCGTTTCCAAATGTAGCCTTATGAAATTAGGGGCGCATGATAGCCTAAGTTCTGGATCAAGCTAATGTCAGAATTTAATTAATGTTTGGGGTGGCAAAAGCTATTCTCTGTTGTGAAGTGACTCGTTTGCATTTAAGCGTGTAATTACCGTAAGCTAAATCAGGACTAGCTTCCTGTGTGAGGTGTTTATTTAATATTGTATTAAAAAACTATGTATCAGACAGATTCTAACTCAGGGGTCAGCAACCTTTTCTCAGCCATGGGCTGGTCCACCGTCCCTCAGACCATGTGGTGGGCAGGACTATATGGGGGGGGGGGAATGAACGAATTCCTGTGCCCCACAAATAACCCAGAGATGCATTTTAAATAAAAGGACACATTCTGCTCATGTAAAAACACCAGGCAGGCCCCACAAATAACCCAGAGATGCATTTTAAACAAAAGCACACATTCTGCTCATGTAAAAACACCAGGCAGGCCCCACAAATAACCCAGAGATGCATTTTAAATAAAAGGACACATTCTGCTCATGTAAAAACACCAGGCAGGCCCCACAAATAACCCAGAGATGCATTTTAAACAAAAGCACACATTCTGCTCATGTAAAAACACCAGGCAGGCCCCACAAATAACCCAGAGATGCATTTTAAATAAAAGGACACATTCTGCTCATGTAAAAACACCAGGCAGGCCCCACAAATAACCCAGAGATGCATTTTAAATAAAAGGACGCATTCTACTCATGTAAAAACACGCTGATTCCTGGACCGTCCGCGGGCCAGATTGAGAAGGTGATTGGGCCCCGGCTCTTAGATTGCCTACCCCTGTTCTAACTCCTAGGTAGTCTGATACATAGTTTTTTAACGCAAGCTTAAGTAAACACCTCACACAGGAAGCTAATCTTAGATTCCAAGAAAACACAGTGTGTATTTTAGGCACACTTCCTGAGTTGTGCAATGGACACTGTAATCCTAACCAAATCGACAAGTGTTCATTAAGTCAGGCATCCGGGTGGGGTGGGGATGAACCATTAGGAGATCAAAGCATCAAAAGAAAAAGGTTCTAGAATGCAAGTGGAAGGAGCCCTCCCTCCCTCTGTAGATAAAGAGGGCTTAGTTTAGGGAATATGGGGTGATGAAACAAGGAATCAGAGATGAACTGGTAAGCTGAGCAAGAGAGGATGCAGAGGAAGGATGTTGATCCTGCTACTATGGAGTAAGCTGGCACATTTTGGGTGCTGCTGCTGTGAGCCCCTTCATCAAAAGCTTCAGCAGAGATTGAGGTGGCCTGTAACAGTAGCTTAGAGCACTCTGCATGCACAGTTCCCTGCAGTATTATATTTCTTTGTGTCTCCTCCACCGCAAACACCCACATTACCAATGTGCATATGCCTAGGCATCCTGGAGGGATCTAATCTTTCTGAATTCCGATATGAAGAAACTTGATCTGTGTTTTCTGGACCGTTGTATGGATTGGAAATTATCCACCGGCTTCTTCACAAATGTTCTGATGCAGTCCTTGGGTTAAAAAAATAAGTATCAAAATGCATTAAACATGTTTGTTTGCCATAAAAACCCAGAAAAACAGACAACTTTACCTTATCCAGTTGAGAATTGCATGCTTTGTCAGATCGCAATACTTTTCTCCCAACTGGCTATTGGTATTTTAGAGACCATTCAAGCTGGCCAATTCAGATGGGAGCTACAATTCAACAGAAGGAACTTTATCAGTTTCAGTGAGTCCGGGATACTGCTCTGACTTGGGTCTGTGCTGAATATTCTCCCACTTGAAGATAGAGATTTGTACATGTGTGAGAGTGCAAGAAGTCTGAAGGGGACTGAAATATATTCGGAGTCAAGTGTGAATTTCATGCTCTTTATTCAGCTCATAGTAGCGATGAATGAATGTTTTCCCACAACGTCTGCTATATATACATTATTTACACAATGGGCCCCACGTGATTGGCTAATTCCGGGCTACTCCTGTAGGCCAATCAGGTTTCAGATTCACTTCCACCTGGAGCTGGATTGGGTGGCTCCTGCAGACCAATCAGACTGCTGCATTCTGGATCCTATTGTTCTAGGACCAATCAGACTGCTGCATTCTGGATCCTATTGTTCTAGGACCAATCAGACTGTTGCATTCTGGATCCTATTGTTCTAGGATTCAGCTCAGTACATAACAGGGACTTTCAGCTGAATGTGCTTACAGATCTCCTTGCAATCAGGACACCTACAAGCCCTCAAGGAGGTTTGTAAGTGCATTCAGCTCAATGCACTTCTCAGCTGTCTTCAGAACTTCCTGATCAACGTGGTATGGTGAGAATATGCCTCCTCCTCCTCTTCAATGTAAGAGTATGGTCACCCCCCAAAGCTAAAAACTCCCCCCCCCAAAAATTCCTCTATTGCAGCCAGCATGAAAAAAACACCCCCCTTCACAGTGTGAATTTGTTCACCTCCAGCACATTAGACCTTCCACTAAATCACTACATTTTGCATAAAAGAAACAGGCACAAGATCAGGGTGTGTGTGTGCCCCCCCCCCAGTCTCGCTGTTAAACACAGGTCACTTCCAGGCAACCTGTTTATTAAGCCTTCACCCTGATTCGTTTGCACAAATTTGCTGGGAAGTTAGATGGCACCAGCTATTTACTGAGAATTCATTCTGGCCTGTTTGTGGGCAGGTTAGATGACATTGCATCAAGCAAGCGCTATCCCACACTTTCCCATGAATTCCCCTGTCTGGGAGAAGCAGGTTTGTTGTGCCAGAGCCCCAAAGGAGATTTAATTGTGCAACCTGAATTTACCAGTATTAAGCGACCAAACCCCACTCAAAAATAGCAATAGACTGAAAGCACCCATAATAAATTGATACTGGAAAGTTTGCTGCACTGATGCCTGATATTGCCTCACAAGAGAGCTAGCTTTGCCCATTATACCACTTAAGTCAGGCATAGGCAAACTCCGGCCCTCCAGGTGTTTGAGACTACAATTCCCATCATCCCTAGCTAACAGGAGAGGTGGTCAGGGATTATGGGAAGTGTAGTCCCAAACATCTGGAGGGCTGGAGTTTGCCTATGCCTGACTTAAGTCATAGTCTCTTTTGTCAGGGAAGCCCTTGAGCTTCCCTGGAGTATCTTTATTTATTTATTTTCTGTTTGTGTTTTTTTTGGTGGGTTTTTTTTTTTACCTGCTCACTGTGATATTTTTAGAGCAGGCAGATAATGATAAGTCAGCAAGAGTGGATTTAAAAAAACCAGCCTCTCTCTCAGGCTTCTAGGATGGGTTTGTAGCTCCTGAAATTGTCATTAGATGATTTACCCCACCTATGAATGCCTGAATAGAGTGCCCAGACACAGTATTTAATTAGTGTTTCAATTATCTTTTAAATATTTGCACATCAAGTTCAATAAAGAGCAGACAGCTGAGTTTTGAGACAAGTGACTGTGGCATCAGCAATTTCCCAAGGGATGGCTTATTTGAAGGTTAACAATTCAAGCAAAAGCCGTTAATCAGCGTAAATACTTTTGGCTGGAGACATCCACACAGAGAACAAATGCCTGGCTCCTTTGATCTTAATGAACTAAGATGCATTTCACACATCATAGCAGCTGGCAGGTCCTAAACTGCAGCAGTTGCCAAGTGCTGTGGGGTCACATGGCTCTCAACAACATGCTGCCCTTCGCTAGATTGCCCACTGTGCTACTGAAATGCACCCGGGGCACTTTTTGTAAACATGAAATAATGCCAGGACCATCTCTGTAGCAGAGAATGGGCCGGGTTTGCGCCATCCATTCAGGAGTTAATGCTGTTTAACTCAACTGAGCGAACCTGCCCACCGTGCATCACAGTGATGTCACAGAGGGGAAGTGACATCATTTGCACATGTGCCCCTCGCTAACCCAACCTGGAGGGGCACGTCTATGCTGCAAACAGAATTGGCACTATGCAAGTTTAAGCTTCCGGACTTCCGGCAAAGAATGTGATGTGCTGTAATTGTTGGTGCCAGTAGTGATTGTCCTTTCAGTGAAATCCCAGAGTTCCTCTGGATTTCCAAAAGAGAGGAAATGGCTGTTAAGGAGTAGTCCTATTTAGACATCATGTCTGACAAGGGAATAGCAACTTGAGTGGTAAGGCATTAAGAGGCACATACCAGACTTGCCTCTTACTGTCCTGTCCTGATCTGGAGTAGTCTTCTAAGCATGTTTGGCTGAAAAATCTTAGCAGGAGGGAAAATGCTAACTCTTTTAAATACCTGTGTTCTTCTGGGATGCGGCAGGTGTTTAGATATGATACACGGATTGCTTTGTGTAAGGCAGCTGGAGAGAGAAGCATGAGATCCACTTTGTTAAATATCTTGTATAATGGTTAAATACACAGTTGCTTAAAGTCAGATTAAAGAAAACATTATGCCATTACCAATGAGGCCCGGAAGTCATTTATACAGATTAGCCAATTAATTATTTGATGGATGGATTGACAGTTGAAATGGGGGCAGTGAGTTCAAGGCACACTTTCAGTTTAAAACTCTTTGGGGTCCGGTGTGTTACCATACAAAAGAATGGCAGAAAAGGATGCCCTTGCAATGTAATAATGGATGATAACATTTATTTAACTTTTTAGATTCTCCTGATTGTTCAATAATTCAAAAAAAGGCAGTAGTTGGGGGTTTGGGAAAATGAATATTTTCCTAAGCAATTAGGCAGAAGATTCATCAACAGAAGTCCTTTTCAGTTGAGTTAATTTCCCATAAGCTTGATGCTGAACATATATTTGGAAATGCTGTCGGGAAACCTGTCAACCGCCAACATGGAAATAGACGCCACACTTTTGCTAGATTCCACTAGATCTACAGCAGTTGTGTGAAAAGAGGCAAAAACAAACGGGTAAGAAAATGCCATGAAGATGAAAGAAAGTGTGGTCTGAATGCAGCCATAGTGAAAAAGAAAAGGAAGAAGACAAGTGTTTGACAGGAGTAGGCAAGAGGGCCTTTCTCTGTGGCTGCAGACATGTTGTGGAAGTCTCTTCCCTAGAAATCCAAATGGCAACCTCTATGCTGGTTTCCTGCAGTGCAAGAGTGGGGAGTCTCCAGGCTTTTCTATCTCACCAATAGAACTGTCTCCTCCTCAGGCAACATCCCCATCTCCTTAGCACCTTTGCTTCACCAGCTCTGCGCCACATCATCTTTCTTCTGGTGCTTTTGCCTCACTGCATTGTGCCCTTGAGGTGCAATGATACCTCTTGTTTCTCTCAATGGAGTGTGTGTGTGCACATGGTTGTACACACCTCTGAATCCCCCTCTCTTTTGCCTCTGTCTCTGTCCACCATGGTCATGTGACCCTCAGAATGTTGCCCAAGAGGGAATGCATCTCTCAGGCTCAGAACGTTTTCCCCACCCCACCTGTCAATGCGTACATTTCAACCGGGCTTTTCTGTACCACTTTTCACAGTCATTTATCTCAAGGTGGTTTGCAATACACTTTAAAATAAAAACCAGAGCAATAAAATATACAATCAGGCAAATAAAAAAAATCAATAAAAAATATTTATACAATTGAACCATAAAATCAAAATAAATAGCAGAATAGGAAACTGATTTTCTCCATCATCTGCTTTTATTTCCTGCTCAGTCTGCTTTCAAATTTGCTTTATATATGGATTTGATCGTTTTTTGGTGTTGTTTTTTAAATGGAATTTTATATTGGGTCACTTTGTATGGCAAAGCAGGATGTAAGCTCAAATTAGCAAAGATCAAATTATAACAAAATTTTGGTCCAAAGGAGTTTGAACATCAATGGTTGCATCTCATTCTCAGTCACCTGAATCCTTTTCAGATGTCATTGAAATGGGCTTGGTAGATAAAGAACAGTGTCCTTTTCGCAAGATACTCAATTTTTCTATGTTCTTTGTTGCCCGTGCATTTCAGGATGACAGTTGTAATTCAGGAGTATTTATTATCCTATTTCCATCAACACATGGAAATGGTGGGCTTTTTTTATTTTATTTTAATGTCCCAGATTAATGTACCAGCACATTTGAATTTCTAACCTCCCATTGCTGAGGGCAGAGAGCTACACCGAGAGGAGGAAATATGCCACTATAATTGCCAGGAGCAGAGGCATAATGATAGATTCAGTATTGGATGGATTTTTGGTCTGCTAGCTCTGCGATCTTCTTGATGCAATAGAACTAAAACTGTAAGATATTTGTTTCCTGGGAAGAAATAAGTGGATGGTGGAGTGAGGCAGAAGTAACAGAGAGTTTCTCCTTCAAGGAAGCACAATTTGTTAAAGCCACCCGCCTGCTCAGTAGTGACGAGAGGGTTTATGTCAAAAGTTCAATCCAAAATTGGAGGAGTGCATACAGACCAAGGCAGTGGGACCAGTTTTCAGAAATGTTTGTTTGTTTCCTTTATTCAAGAGGTCTCAATCATACAGCACAATGACGCATGCTCTGCAGGACTATAGCTACCAGAGGTAGTTGCTGCATCTGAGTGGCCAGCTAAGCAGCACACAGAGATGGTGGAGCAGGATGATGTTGAAGATTCACACTGCTCCTTGGAGTGCTGCAGAGATCTTCCCGATTCCGGCAACCTCACAGAGCCACTGTTCCAAAGATTCGGTCATCATTCTCTCATCCCTAAAAGTTATTTTGATAACATTAAAAAGAGCAATACTATAAAGACAGAAGATTATACCATCAACTCCCAACTTGGGCAGGAGTTATGTTCCAGGGACAGCGCATAAAGCCCAAATTGTGTATAGTCAAAACACACTTTACCGGCACCTCCAAATGCTCTCCCAAGGGTGTGTGTGTGTGTGTGTGTATAGGCCAAGCACATAAAGCTGAGTTTGCATAAGTTAAATGTGTGTAAGTTGCAATTTGGCTGTACAGTGGTACCTTGGTTCTCAAACTTAATCCGTTCCAGAAGTCCATTCCAAAACCAAAGCGTTCCAAATCCAAGGCGTGCTTTCCCATAGAAAGTAATGCAAAATGGATTAATCCTTTCCACACTTTTAAAAACAACCCCTAAAACAGCAATCTAACATGAATTTTACTGTCTAATGAGACAATTGATCCATAAAATGAAAGCAATAAACAATATACTGCAGTCACACAATCATCAATCAGTAGCTGAACTGGGTTCCACACAGTCACCACAACAAACAACAAACAGCCACAAAAACAAAAACAAAAACGCAATATAAATAGCAAAAACAGACAGACCTCAGTGTAGCACTCCAAACAGAAGTGTGGCACTCCAAATGGAAGTGTGCCACTCAAATCAGAAATGTAACACTCCAAATAGAAGTGTAGCACTCAAATCGGAAGCGTAACACTCAAAACGGAGCACATTCAACTTCCAAAAAAAGTTCGCAAACCGGAACACTTTCTTCCGAGTTTGCAGTGTTTGGGTTCCAAGTTGTTTGAGTACCAAGGCGTTTGAGAACCAAGATACCACTGTACAATCGTACCTTTGTTGTCGAACTTAATCCATTCCAGGAGTCCGTTCGTTTCCTGGAACCATTCGACAACCAAGGCACGGCTTACGATTGGCTGCAGGAGCTTCCTGCACTCAATCAGAAGCCAGGGAAGCTGCGTCGGACATTCAACTTCTGAAAAATGTTGGCAAACCGGAAGACTCACTTCCAGGTTTGTGGCATTCAGGAGCCAAAAAGGTCTGAGTACCAAGGTGTTTGAGAACCAAGATAGTCCCACATCCTGGACTCACAGTGGCCAACCAAATCCTGCCAGAAGCAGGCTTTGAGTACAAGAGCACTCTACCCTGCTGTGGTTCAAGGCAACTGGTATTCAGAAGCATTGCTGTCTTCTCCTTTGGAGGTAAAGCATACCTATCATGGCTAGTAGCCATCAATTGTCTTCTCCTCCATTAATTTACGTAATCTTCTTTGAAAGTCACCAAGGTTGGTGGCCATCTCTGCTAGCTGTGGGAGAGGGGTCCGTAGTTAACTATGTGCTGCATCACAAAGTATTTTATTTTCTGTGTCCTGAATCTTCTAATATTAATCTTCAGTGGATGTTAATGAGTTCTGGTGTTTAATGAGAGAGGGGAAACTTTCCACCTTCTCCATGACATACAAAAACTTTAATCAAGTCACCTCTTCTCAGACTTTGCTCTAGCAATCTGCCCAAGATACCCCCTGCTTCCATTTGTTGGGAGTCGGGGTTTTTAACTTTTGTTTTACTTTTGATTCAGCAATGTCCAGCAATCACGTTGTCAAAGAAAAACGCCATCTCATTTTCTTTCCCACATACCTCTAAATTGGGGTGGGGTGGGGCAGCAGAGACAGCAGCTTGCAAAGTTTGTTCAATTTTTGGTTCACATAGAATTCAGCAGGATAGCTTATTTAATTAACAGAGGCTTTAAAATATGCAAATCAAGAAGCAGTAATCCTCAAATTTTATGTGAAACTTGATACACCTGAAAATGTGAATATTTGACTTTTCGTTGCTATTTGCTCAACCTCCTGCTAAGGACTTTGAGGTTTTAGAGCTTTTGCTGGAATTGTCCATTGGGCTGCTAGATCCTGTCTATGTGCTAATGAAATGCCATCATCTCCCATGCTGCCCAATTATAGACATTAAGTAGGGGATGTGGATCCAGTGCCTGCCATAGGAGACAATGTCACTTGTCAAAGGTTCAGTAAACACCCCCTGGGGGGGGAAAATTCGCTGTGCACAATAGACTGTTTGCTCTTCCTGCTCAGTTCCTGTTTGCCCTGGCTTGGTTGTTCTTACATTCAACACTTCCTCTTTAACCATAACTACATTCCATCAGTTTCACTGGATGACTGGATCAGACACCCTCCTTATATTCCTTATGTTCTGTTCTGAACAGAGGAGAGGGGCAGAGAGCTTCTCTCTATGAGTGAGCATGGTGGCTGCTGATGTATGTGGCCTTATTTTCCACTGAGAGTGGGCATCCCCTGTATCATTTTACAGCACTGTCTCTCTTTCTCCTCTTCTGCAGCCATTTTGTGTTATGTAAAGTTCTAGAACAAACTACTACCCCATAATTAGCCACTAGTCCATGATAGAGCATGTCCCTTTTTAATTCAAAGTACCAAGCAAGCAAGGAACAGGCACCCCCTCAATATAATTCTAAAATAAAGTTAATTTAGAAGACATCTGCTGGATAGGAAATCTCTCTAGCAGTGGAGGTTGGTTGATTTGGGCAAATGGGTTTTTGCCCCATCAGCCTTGGTCTGCCCTCAGTCAGCCTCACTTGCCTACTTTCTTACTTGCATCCAGTCTAGGGTGTGGCAGTGGCTGCCAGCTTCTTTCTCCTCAATCTTGGTGCTGCCCCTTGTAGAACTCAGTACGGAGGAGGATGGGGGCAAAATTGGAATTAGTTGGCTCTCCTTCCACCTAGTGCTGACCTTCCTGTCTTCTGCCCTACCCGTTTCAATAGGCACCAGCCCTCCTGCTCTCTTGTGCTCCTCCCCCTTGCGAAATTCAGGTGAAAGTTTGGATCTATGCAAAGGGATTTAAAGACCCAGTAGGCTTCAAGTCCCATCATGTTTCCAGTGAAGTCAACAGGACCAACATGGAACCTGTAGGCCACTTGATTGCCATAACATAGATTTTACCTTCTTCACTGTCCCCATTGGATAATACTAGGGGACAGAGATGTTCTGATCTATACTAGGAAAGATGTGGCAAGTCTGGTAGCCTCCAGACCCAGCTGTACTTTGGTCAATGTCATTGGGAGACAATGTCAATCCGGAGACTGGAACAAGTACATCATTAACCTTAGCCTGAGATCTTGGACGGCTCCTGCCAATCAGTGTGCTAAGTAGCCCCATGGACTAAATCACTAGAGCTTTCTATAGAAGTATGTCAGAAGGTCCCCACTTTGCTCTGTATAACAAGAGCAGCCCTGCTATCACATGTCTTGTGAGATCTACAAGTTAACTTTTGTCTGAGATCCATCATTTTGCTTCAAAGAATCATCTTGATTCCATTCATGTTTTAAATGCCACGTATTTGACATATATCAGCCACTAAGCTGGGCTGAATGGAGAGCACACACTTCAAAGGCAAACATAAAAATGTATTTTCTAAAGCGAGAATATCAAAGCTTGCACACAGATACAGAAGTTTCATTTTGTCTGACGTTTGGGGCGGAAACTTCTGCGCTCTCTCTCTCTCTTTTTTTAAAAAATGATTCTCACATTTAAATCTTTTCTAGATCAGCAATATATTTGCAAGAGTACTTTTCCCTCCTGTTTTTTTTTTTTTTTTTTAAGGAGGAAAAGGGATAGAGAGGGAGCCAGTTAAATATCAGCAAGGAGTTTTTAATTGACACCATAGCTTCAAGAAACTGTTTACACATGGAGAACTGCTTGGATGACAGAGAATGGAATTGCTGGCACCAAATCTTTTTCCATAGTGCTCTAATTGACTTTGGATCGGGTCAAAGCAATAATTCATGTAATTACAAATCCTCTGATGTTGCCCAGAGTTTCCTGATTGGGGAAAATGCTTTTTGTTTCTGCGAATACCCTTCCTAAGAAAGCTGAATGACAAAAGGTGTAGAGGCATTGAGATATTTAAGGGGTAAACTAGACATTTGCTAAATATTTAGCATGCAGTTATGGATCTATAGTTTTCTTTTCTTACTTAATTACAGGCTTTATGGTGCTAGGGGAATCCTTATTGAGAAGGCAGAATATGTATGGGGGAGAATTATCTTTTCTCTCTCTCTCTCTCTCTCTCTCTCTCTCTCTCTCTCTCTCTCACACACACACACACACACACACACACACACACACACACACAATGATAAGAACAAAGGTTGCCCTCACTCCACATGTGACTAAGATCCTTAGCAGGGAAAGTCCTGTTAGCATCAATGGAGACTTTCCCCTCTAAGGCTCCTAGCTTCAGGCAGAGCAAATTAATTTCAATCACGCTGGTGAGAGAAACTATTAAGTCTCCTGCCCATTGCGCTGCCTTTCCAATAAGGGTTGCTACCCCCCCCCCGTGTGAGATACTGTAGCTAGATGCTATGCACCTAGAAAATATCTAGTTTGGCCCTAAGTTGTCATGTCTTCCTGCAGGATCAATAGAATGTGCTCTTGGGCTAGTAGGGTTCCTTAACTACAAAGAGGCCAGACATAGCCTGGGCTTTAGTTAGACATGCACCATGTCTTGCATAGTTATTTCTAAACAAAGGGAGAGAGGCACATTTTACATGTTAACAACTCAAGGAGGTGATTATGGAACATTAAAAAGCCAGTTCATCTTTGCAGAGCAACTCTCCCAGTCCCTGTCTGGGCAGATTTAGCATTCTGTTAGTTCATTGCTTTTGCTTTTAAGCCACAATGACTTTTGTTTAGATCTTGAAGGTCACAGCTTCAAAGCACAGAGCTACAATCACAGTAAGACACACAGGCTTAAGCAGCACAAATATTGAAAGGGCAAATATGGGGGGGGGGGGAGTTTGTGTTCTCTTGTGTCTCCTTTTATTTGTAGCAAATGCATTTGAATTCCTGAAACAAAAGGTGGCAGAGAAATTAAATGTGCTTATGGAACACTTAATAAGCAGCAGTGCTTCTGAGGTATTGCTGTTTATCATCAACCTACAAGCAATAATTTGTGGCTATCATCACACCTTGGACACATGTTTGTTCACTAAGCAGTACAATGATGAGGTTAGTTACAAACAGATATCAGCAGCTGGAGCTGTTCTTGATAGAAATCTGTACACAGCATGCCTTCCAGTGTCATTCAGCCATCATCTGTGATTCTGGGAGTACACACCCTAATCATATCTGTTAAGGGTGAAACTAGATATGATGTCAATCAGCAATTGCATGATTTGGCAATTAGCAATTGTGTGGTCCCACTTTCCACACACACATGGGGGGGGGGGTGGGACATCTGCATATTACTAGTCTTACTACTGTAAACAGAGCTTACTTTTCCTGCAGTCCTCTTGATGCTTATGGTGATGTCACTACCCTTAATTTTATATTCTTAATTCTGAGCAACAAAATGTGTCTGATTTGCTCAGGACTCAAAAAATCTAGTCTGCCTGTGAAATGACTTTGCGACACACTTTTGCTGACCTTGCAAATGTCCCTGATTGAGAGAAGCCATCCCAGTTTCTTATTTGATCTGAGAAAGTCCCGCTTTTCCTTAGGATGTCCCTATTTTCATTGGAGAAATATTGGAGGGTATAGAGTTATCCAACCCCTGAGCCACATGAAGGCAATCCTGTATAGGGAAGGTTTTTTTTTAAGTTTAATGTTTTACTATGTATTTATATATGTTGGAAGCTGACCAGAGTGGCTGGGACAACCCAGTATGATGTGTGGGGCATAAATACTAAAATTATGATTATTGAATGGGACATCCCTATTTTCATCAGATAAATGTTGGAGGGTATATTTTTGTTCCCCTAATCAAGATGGTGAGAAAAACTGCTAAAAAGGCTAAAGCATGCAATGCTCTTTTAACATACGATAAATTTAATTCTGATAGGAGAAATAAAGCAACTTGATTATTCTGGGCAAGTTATTTTGATTCCAGCCATTGGTGTGAAAAGGCTTAACGATGAGATTTTAAACTACTTTGGACAGGCATGCAAAGCTAAAACTTAGTCAGCATATTCAAATTTATCAGCTACTTTATGGATTTAGATGTGTTGTTAATTGCCCAGCATCAAGCTGCCAGAACGGGAGAAAGTCAAACAAAACTGTGTTTGTAGTTTTGGGATCGAGAGGATTTGCTTTTTTTAAAAAAAAGCCACGGAACTGTCCAAGGTGCTGCCAGCTATTCAGAGCCAGCTGCAAGAGAAACAATCACTGCCAGAGTTTCTGTATATCAGGGGTGGGAAATCTCAGGCTCAGGGGTGCTTGAGACTCTCTCCAGACCACACCTGCTCTTTTGGCCACAATTTTCTCATCAGCCCTGCACTGTGCTTTCCTCAAGTGCCTTTGGCTGTCTGGAGTGTATCCTTGAGCTGTGACAATGCCCCTTGCTTGCCTGGATGTTGGATGGAGAGGGGTGGAGAAACCTCTGGCATTGGCAGGGCTGTAAATGTCACTGGCTGTATAAAAAACTGCACCCATTGCTTTTGCCATCCCACCACTGGCATGTAGCTCCTGGAAGGTTACACAATGGGGAATGTGGCCCTCTGCTTGAAAAAGACTTCCCATGGCTGCCTGTATAGTGTAAGGTACATCATCTGGTTGTAAAGTGTAAGGCTCATCACAGACCTATGAAGGGAGTCACGTGTCCCCTTTTCTGGCTGCCAAATCGAGAAGGCAACTGTAATCATTGCTCTATCCAGAAGTCTACTTTTGGTTGGACAGTGATGATGGGAGTCTGTCTCTCTGCTGCAAACCAGTCCCAGAAAAAAACTGCTGCTGGCCAAGGATGTCACACCCTTATGCTAGGGCAGTTTCAGATTAGAGAGGGTGGCTATTTGGTCCCTTCTAACTCAGTGTTTCTACATTACTTGAAATAGTGTTATGCAAATAGGTCTAGTCAAAACTTAGAAAGACAGCTTGAACATCTTTAGCAGCTCTCACTGCAATGCACTCTGCTCCCAGCCTCTCCTATTACCTCTGGTTCCCTAGAGCTTCCATAGCAGAGGACAACACCATTGCAGCTGCTGCTCATGACCTTCCAATATAGCGGAGGTTTTTGCAAGGTATGCTAAGAATGCCTTCATAGTGAAAGAAACCAACCAATGCTGGATGTACACTGAATGTATGGGGGTTTGGGATATTCTGAAACATGTGCTCATCTGAGGCAAGCAAAATTCCTACATCTCGCTAGGCCCAAACCTAAATTGTACTGTATTTCTAGACCAGAAGACCATTTTACTGGCCCATGAGCTGCCCGCTCGGCAAGTCCCCCGCGCGCCACGCTAAAACGGCGTGGTGCAGGGACTCGCCGAGTGATGCTGGAAATCACGTCTACGCATGTCCACAATGCCAGAAATCACATCTGCACATGTCCAGATGCTGGAAAATGCTTCTGCGCAGGCGCGGTTTTTGGTGTCTGGGAATACGCAGATATGATTTCCGTCATCACAGACATGCGCAGACATGATTTCTGGCGTCGTGGACATGCACAGACGTGATTTCCAGTATCGTGCTGCACAGACGATCTCCGTGGGAATGATCCGGCCCATGGCCGGAAAACCTTGCCGACTCCTGGGTTTAGACTCTCTCCAACAGCGCTTTACAGTTTGGGACAATTTGTAAATTACAGCCAAGGCTCCCCTGTCATTTGATGTGCAAACACGTACCAAGTTCTGAGACAGCAGATGCTGCTGCTGCTGATTTTTTTTTGGCCTGGGGGGGGGGGAGCAGGGCAGATGGAGGACCCAAACTTAAGAACAAGGCATACATACTTTCTACATACAAACTCAAAGGTGAAAATTGAAAAATCAAAATTAAAGAACTCTCATTTCACACTCTTCCTCCAGGGAGCATGTACACGGTCCTGGCTACTTCCATTATATTGTCACAATACCCCTGCAAGGTAGGCTAAACTGAAAGAGCATGTTTGGCTCATGGCGACCCAGCAAGCTGTCTGAACCCTGTCATGAAAACCAACTGTGATTTGAGTGTTGGGTCACTTGAAAGGGGTGCCAACTTGAATAAAATATTGGAGAGGGGCATCCTGCATAATCAGTCACATGATGTGGCACATGCACACCATTTGAATGGCAATGCCCATTATTAAATATTCAGGAACAGTCAGAAGCCCAATATAACTTCGTTTATTCAACAGCTCACTTCCATATTAAAACAAGAACACACTCTGAAAGCCCAACAAGAAGAACTACCAGTTGGCAGTTGACAGTTGACAGAGCTTACCATTAGAACTTTCATCCACCTACGCTCTGCGATTGGTTAGAATCATAACGTGTTAAACCCAATACATAACACTCCTCCCCCCAACTTCCTAACAAAAGGAACAAACATAGTCATCAAAGTGTGCTGGCCTTTTCCGCTCCCGCTGGGACCGTCGTGGTTCCTGTGCCCGAATGGGTGACCCAGGAGGTTCCTCCGGTACCTGCGGTCTAAGTGGGGAGGCCAGCTCTGAAGGGGTAATGGCCAATGACACCATTGAGGACTCTGGCCTGAAGTCACCTTGCTGGGGTAACTCGGTCACCGGCAACCCATCTGGTTCCCACCCTGGCCTGGGCACAGATTCTCCCAAAGTACCCATTTCTCTGTACTCTGGTTCCGCTTGAAGTTCCCTGTTCGGAGGTGTCCTGGTTCTGATCTGGTCAAGGTGTCTCTTCCAAACCAGACCCCCCTCCAGCCCTACCTCATAGGAGACCGGACCTGTACAGCGGGCAATGGTACCTGGGACCCAACCCTGTCCGGGCCCATAGTTCCGGACGTACACAGTGTCCCCAGGGAAGAACCCTCTAGGAGCCCCCCGCACCACAGTCGATGGCCGTTGCTCAAGAGCCCGGTCGGGGTGCATACGATCAAGGAGGGTAGTGAGCCTCCTTCCCATAAGCAACTCCGCTGGGCTCCGGCCGGTCACTGCGCTTGGAGTGGTGTGTTGGGCCAATAAGAACTCCGCTAACCGGAGAGTCCAGTCACCATGCACTATGCGCCTCAGTGCGTCTTTGGTAGTACGGACCATGCGTTCAGCTTGGCCATTAGTGGCTGGGTGAAAAGGAGCGGAACGAATGTGGCGGATTCCATTCTTTGTTACAAATTCTTTGAATTCCGCCGAAGTAAAAGCAGTCCCATTATCACTCACCAGTGTGTCTGGCAAGCCATGTGTTGCAAATAGCTTCCTAAGCGCGTTTATAGTTGCTCTCGTGGACACGGTTGAGGTAGGCACCACCTCTAGCCACTTGGACTGAGAGTCGACCACTATTAGGAAGAGTTGGCCCTGAAAAGGCCCCGCAAAGTCCACGTGCACCCGGGACCATGGGGACTGTGTGGACTCCCAGGACTGTACTGGAGCCTTGGGTGGATCCGGCCGGGAGACCTGGCAGGGCTCGCAACGTTTCACCCAACCCTCTATCTCCGCATCTATGCCTGGCCACCACACATAGCTACGGGCCAATGCCTTCATCCGGACAATTCCCGGGTGAGACACATGCAGCCCTTCTAAGACTTTTTTTCTTAACGGGGTGGGGACTATAACACGGCTACCCCATAACACGCATCCTCGGTGAGTAGACAGCTCGTCTTTGCGGGCTGTGTAACATGAAAATTCTGGACCCGGCTTCCCGGGCCACCCCCTCCCCACCCAGTCCGAGACACGGGCCAATAGTCTGTCCTTCGCGGTTGCGGCAGCAATGTCCTTCACATGCAGGGGCTGGTCAGGTAAGTCTTCCAGGCGCAGGATCTGGTGGGCAGGAGCAGGGTCAGGGCCGCTCTCTGGCAGTGGCAAGCGGCTGAGCGCGTCTGCGTGACCCATGGCTTTCCCAGGTCGGTGCTGTAGTGAGTATTGGTACCCGGCCAGGAAAATGGACCAGCGCAATACTCGTGGCGAAAGCATCTGGGGTGTCTGGCGATTAGGCGCAAAGAGTCCCAGGAGTGGCTTGTGGTCTGTAATGATTGTGAAAGGCCGACCATAAAGGAAGTCATGAAACTTTTTGACTCCTTTAACTATTGCCAAACCCTCCTTGTCGATCTGGGAGTAGTTGCGCTCTGCCGACGTGAGAGTTTGGGAGAAGTAAGCCACTGGAACTTCCCTCCCATCTGGGAGCTGGTGGCCCAGTACTGCGCCCACTCCATAAGGGGAAGCATCGCAAGCCAACACCACCGGAAGCTTTTCGTCGAAGTGTGCCAACACTGAGTTGGACACAAGCAAGTCTTTGACCCCTCGGAAAGCCTTGGCCTGTCGAGGGCCCCAGATCCATGGTGCTTTTTGTCCAGGAGCCTGTGCAAAGGCTCAGCTACGGCTGCCTTGTGTGGCAGGAATGCATGATAAAAATTAAGAAGTCCCAAGAAGGCTTGTAACTCTGCCTTGTTCTTTGGGTCTGGGGCATCGCAAATGGCGCGCACTTTGTCCTCTGCTGGATGCAGGCCATCCGCGTCAACCCGGAACCCAGGAAATCCACACTGCTAACTCCCAACAGGCACTTTTTCTGCTTTACTTTAAGTCCTGCTGCCTGGAAGCGTTGGAGCACTGTCCGTAATCTGGCGGTAAAGTCCTCTTTTGATGATGCGGCAATCAGCACATCATCGAAAAACGGTGTGACTCCGGGAATGCCTTTAAGGAGACGATCCATTAGGCTCTGAAATAACCCTGGGGCCACGCAAACTCCAAACTGTAGGCGTTTGACCCTGAAAGCACCCCTGTGAGTCACGATTGTCTGGGCGTCTGCGGTAGCCTCATCAACGGGCAGCTGCTGATAAGCTTGCGCTAAATCTAACTTCCCGAAAATCTTGGCCTCAGCCAGGGTCGCTAACACGTGGTTCACTACTGGAACCGGGTATGCGTGGTCCTGTAAGGCCCGGTTCAGGGTGCATTTGTAATCACCACAAATACGGACTGAGCCATCTGGCTTAACCGGTGTGACAATTGGGGTTTCCCAGGTTCCCGAATCTACCGGCTCTAAGACCCCTTGTGCGACTAAGCGATCAAGCTCCTCATCGATCCTGGGTTTCAGCGCAAATGGGACTCTACGGGCCTTGACCCGGATGGGTTGCACTGTGGGGTTCAGCCGTAGGGAAATCGGGGGTCCGTTGTACAGGCCCAGGGTTCCATCAAAGACTGATGGAAACTCCTGGCAGATTGATTCGAATTCTGCCCCTGGGGAAATCTGATTAAGCCCTGAAATGCTTAAGCCTAATGGCCCGAACCATGCTAGGCCTAGAAGGCTAGTGAATGGGCCTTTTGTTATGATGAGGTTCAAATTCTTGGTGTACTTCTTAAACTGGACCTTGAAGGTGCCCATACCCTTTAGCTGTATTCTTTTCCTCTGGAAGTCCCGCAGAACTATGGGGGCCGGGCGGGAGAGGAGGACCGCCGTCAGGACAAAGCTCTTTCAGAGTCTTAGCAGATATTATGGAGTAGGATGAGCCGGTATCCAACTCCATAGTACACGGGGATCCCTCTATCTTGAGTCGCACCCTAAGCTTATTGGGCCCCGGGGACGGAAGTTGCAGTACCCTGGCTGAAGAGGTGGACTGTAACTCCTCTATGTAGGCCTCATGGACACGTTGCTTGGGTCGTGCTCCGAAGGTCTTGGAGCGGCAGACTCGACCAATGTGCCCAGTTTTCCCACAGCGGCGACATGTGGCATTCCGAAACCTGCATGTCCGCCGCTCGTGGTTTTCTCCGCAGCTGGCGCAGGTCCCTTGAGGTGCGTCAGATGATCGCTGGTTCGACAATGTGCTCGTAGCTTGAGAGCTGTGGTGTCGGTCGGATCTGTCCGAAGCTCGGTGGACATCCCCATTGTGGGAATCTACTGAAGGTGACCGGTCTCGCTGTATGCGGTGAGTTCTCACTTCGGCATGTAGGCTGTAGGCCGCCTCATGGGCGTTATCCTTCTCAAAGGCTGTGGCCATATTAATTGCTTCCATCATTGTGATGTCATCTTTTGCCAGCAGCTTGCGGCGGAGACGGCTGTCTCGCACGCCAGTGATGAATCTTTCGAGAAGTCGTTCCTCGATGTCCGTGAATTGGCAATACATCGCAATTGCCCGGAGCGCGGTGATGTATTCACTCGCTGACTCTTGCGCTTGTTGCACTCTGTGCGCCAAGTCGTAGCGGCAGTGGTTCTTAGTTGGCTGAGGCGCGAGGTGTCTTGTCATAGCCTGTGTCAGCTCATTGAAAGTGCAGGCCTCTATGTCCCTGGGTGCCATCAGACCTTCCAGTAGAGTGATGGCGGAACTTCCCAGCACAGTGAGAAGTACATCTACTTTATCAATTTCCCTAGTAAACCCTTGAAGCCGAACATAGCTCTTTATTCGGCGGAGCCATTGTGGCCATTGCTCGGGGTGGCTCAAGTCGAAGTCTGGTGGTGGCCTAGTCTGCCCAGTGGCCATTTTCGTACCTTGAGCTGTCGCTTGTGTTGTGCTGGTTGATTGCGAAGGCGCTGCTGGCCCTTCCTCACTACCGGAGTTCTCCGCAGAGTCCAGCGTGACTTGATGTCGCACTCACTATGAGTGGCAGGGCGGTGCTGCAGTGCCAACTCAGGCCTCAAATCCAGGCCTCCAACTCAAGCTCACTGTGAGTGGCAGGCCTCAAAACCGGGAGGGCCAGCATCCCACCTTCGTCGCCAGTATTAAATATTCAGGAACAGTCAGAAGCCCAATATAACTTCGTTTATTCAACAGCTCACTTCCATATTAAAACAAGAACACACTCTGAAAGCCCAACAAGAGGAACTACCAGTTGGCAGTTGACAGTTGACAGAGCTTGCCATTAGAACTTTCATCCACCTACGCTCTGCGATTGGTTAGAATCATAACGTGTTAAACCCAATACATAACACTCATCAACTTTAGGTGGGTCACAGCCCCATCAAATATTCTAGGGGGGGGGCAAAGAGACCTCAGCCCCTAGGCGTTGACTCCTATGGTCACTTGTGTTTTCTTACTGCTAATTCACTGTTGTATTTTAGTCAACTGATTGTGTTGCTTTTAATTTATATGATAAAATTGTAGTATGGTGGCAATCTGTCTGTGCTATGCACAGCAAAAGAACTGTGTGGGCCTTCTCCCATTTTGTCTAAGAAAGATGGAAATGTTATTCTAACTAGGGCGGATCATAAAATGCCTCCCCACCTTCGCAATCCCATTCTCAGGGTGAGAAGGTGTAGTGCCAATTTCTGCACATCTGTGGGTGGGCTGGAGAAATTCCTCAGGGAACTTGTGTGGGTAGGGGAGTTATACTTTTAGTTGTCATGTTATGGTTTTAAATACGTTTAAAATGCTTGTGCGGTATATGAAAGCATGTGCAGTCTTTCCTTTAATGCCTCCGGTCAAGTATAAACTCTTTATCTTTCCTTCATAAACTAACTTTCATTTATATGATATTGGCCCATTAGTTTTCTTAAAGTATGCCAGCCTTTAACGTTCTCGATGTTATATGAAACAGTACTAAATGGTGTGAGTGAATAATGAATGTTTAGTTTCCAGTAGCGGTGGAATGAAGTCCGCTACCAGGAACAACGCAACAGGCTTGGTATTTCAACATTGCGAAACAAAACTGCCTCAAGACACACTTCAAAGCCCGAGATGCCTAATCTCCTTGGAGCTACAAGAAACAGCTTCCAGCCAGGCCCCTGAAAGTGTAACCTCAGCCTGGAAGACACCCCGCCCCCCCAAAAAATTACCACATATCTGATCACTGCTGTAGAAGATAAGAAAGAGAATGAAAGGAAGAGGCCTGAGGAACTGATCTTCTGATAGCTGGGAGGGACATGCATGAGAAGATGGGCAGTAGAGAGCATCTTTTGGTCAAGATGGGGTAGGCATCAGCTGGGAGGTCATTGTGAAAACCTGATGCTGGGTCATTGTTTTCATTGAGGAGGCTCTTATGTTCTTAACTGCAGATCAAACTGAAGATGGGGAGGGAATTGAAAAATGGAGAGAAATAGAAATTGATAGATTTCATAGAATCATAGAATTGAGGAGCTGGAAGAGGCCCTGAGAACCATCTAATTCAACCCCCTGCAGCTGCCCCATATGGAAATCAAACCTGCAACCTTGGTGTTATCAGCATCACGCTCTAACCAGGCCCCCTACCCAACTCCTCACTGCTAATACAAGAAAAGTAAGAGATATGATAATGAATATTTGTTTAATTTATGAAACCGTTAAAGAAGAATGGAAATGAAACCCAGAAAGGAGAGGTCGGGGGAAGTCGCCCTAAGATGTTAAAAATGTGAAAATTTATAAGATTTGTTTGGTGTGTCTTTGTTTTATATGTTTTGTTTCTTATAAAATGAATAAAAATAATTTTGAAAAGAAAAGTAAGAACCCCGTTTCTAAACTTTCTCCACCTCATTTATTTTTTGCTTCTCCACTGCTGTTGAGAAAGTGCCCAAAAGGTTCATCTTTTTATATTTGTCTCAGTCCTGATTGAGAAGGGGACGACAGAGGATGAGATGGTTGGACAGTGTTCTCAAAGCTACTAACATGAGTTTGGCCAAACTGCGAGAGGCAGTGAAGGATAGGCGTGCCTGGCGTGCTCTGGTCCATGGGGTCACGAAGAGTCGGACACGACTGAACGACTGAACAACAACAACAGTCCTGATTCCAACCTTCCTTGGTGACCGTTTTCTGCATCCCATTTACAGAACCATCGCTTCTTGCACTTCCTTCATTAGGACAAGGAGCAGGCCCTTTGCTTCTTCTTGGAGGAGGTCACTATCTCGGATTTCAAACTTGGGTAAGATCAAGTGACAAAGTGGCAGTAACAAGAAAGTCACTAATTTTTACAATGCAACCAACTTTCCAAAGTGAAACGTGGGTGTCAAATCTCTCAGATCAGTCATCTACCCACTAATTAGTACCATTCTGAGATCTAAAGAAAAGGCCTTCAAGGCAATAATGCCTTTGCTAAATTCTGAAGATGACTTCTTTCCCCCCTATAGCTGGGGAGGTTTGAGCGGAAATGCTGAACCAAAGCTTTAGGCTTCAAAGCTTAAGTATGCATTAATTACTGTGAATGAAAAACATCTTCAGAAAATTATGCCAATTTACTGACCATATTAAAGGGAGGGGAGGGGGAAAGAAAGATAGACTTTTCATTTTTGGTCAGTTTTGAAGAAATTCCCACAGCAGCAAAAAACTCTGCATTGCAGTTTCCTGAGCTCAAATTTGTTTTATGGTGTTTTTTTTCCCCTTGGAAAAGCAAAATACCCTAATAAGTTTTGAAGCAGAGGCAGATAATAACATAGTTCACTATCAACTGCACCAACATTCCATGATAAGGGCGCTGAGAGGAGTTAGGGGACCCCCTTTTGCCTCTCAGAGCTACAATTCCCAATGTTCTCTGGGAAGAAGGACTTACTGTTGCACAGTTCTTAGAAATGTGGCTATGAGAGGGGAACAGGAGTCTCCTAAACAATTTTCAGCACCCTCAATAAACAACAGTTTCCAGGATTCCTTGCAGGAAGCCATAACTCTTTAAAGTCATATGGCACTGCTTTTAATGTACAGTACAGATGGGGCCTTAGTCATTCTGCAAAATAAACGAACAAACACTGCCAGTTCTGGTGGCTTTTGTTTTGTCAGAATGCTAAGTGTAAAATGCCTTGTAGACACAGATAATTGCCCCAACTTTAAAAACGTTCACATATGCAACAGTGACAGCATACGTACAGGTTGCCAAAATGTGGGAAGCTTGCAGTGTTGGAAATTGGTGCTGTCAAACACAAATTCATACCTGGGAAGTAAAGGAATTAGCATGAAGGCACAATGAAGCATTCAATTTAGAATTTTCTAGAAGGTGCCCCTTTGTTCGGTTTTGGAGGTCACAAAAAGTGCTGTATAGGCTCTTTCCTTTGGCAACTCTCTAATGAGTTAGAGCAGATAGGTTTAGTAGGGAAGGGGAGAGAGAAGAAAGAAGAAAGAAAGAAAGAAAGAAAGAAAGAAAGAAAGAAAAGAAAAGAAAAGAAAGAAAGAAGAAAGAAAGAATAGCATACCATTGTAATAATATACAGAAAGAAGAGTTGTATAACGTAATTTTGAGACATTCTATGGCACAAGCATTTAATTGCTGATGCTTTGCACCCTGAGAAATAATCAATAAATCAAGGTAGCTAGCAAGAGGTCTCTCTCTGTGGTGTTTGTATATCTCCCATGTCTTGTTCACCTAATAAAGGAAGAAAGAGAAATAAAGAAGCTGGTCCTGGAGGAAGAACTGTGAGGGAGAGACTCCATCAGGCAAGGCCTTCTTCCACCTGCCTTGCCCCACCCTCCAGTCTCTGTTTCTCAGTTGTATTGTATTATTTATGCACTGTGGCTTGCCGTTGTTTTATTGATTGTAGTTTCAAAATTATTTATGTAATTGTTAAGAGTGGGTTTCTGTTTAATTTTTATATGCCGATATTATTTCTATATTATTCTAATGATTGTTGAACGTTACTTGATTGCTTATTTTAAAGCTGTTTATTATCACGTTTTTGTATTGCATTAGATTGTTATAAGATGTACATTTTTGTTTCTTCAGCTTATATAGGAACCAAGTTAAGTGGAGTCTATTGTAATCATCTAAATTAAAAGCAAACAGAGCAGCAATTGATTCCAGGATTGCAGATGTCAATTTTATAAAGTTACACGTTAAAATGAATTATACAAGCAATTTGACCACGGAATAAAGAGAGCAGATAACTTATCCAGCTAAATAGTTAAGAGCTACAAACCTGCTGTGTCTCAAAATAAAGAAAAAGGAGGCCATTTACAGTGCTTATTAAAATTAGGGTGCTGAGTGTTTGTGTTTACTCATTCATGCCTGTCAGTCGAGCTTCCTTTGCTTCTCACTTAACTGAAGAACCTAAATGAGCTCTATTGTATCATTGTGCAGTTACATAACTTGATCATTTTAAATGTGTAGTTTATGCTTACGCCCCTTCAGGCATATCCTCCCCAAATTACTTACAAGGTTTTAAGCAACCAATTAATATCCAGGCAGTGAAGTATAAGAGGACATGTGCTCACAAGACAGATGTGAGTCTGGACCTCCCCATTTTACTGTTACACAATTAAAATACATGTGATAGGCACAGCTGCGCTTCCGGCATGATCTCACCAAAAGCCGCCATAGCCATTCAACCTGGCAGTGGCAGGGGCAGGCAGGGACAACGCTGGCTTTAGGGTGCTGTGGGTGGTTCCCCTGGACAGGGTGTTGAAGCAAGGGGCTGCAGAAAAGCAACTGTACCAAAAGGAATTATTTGAAAATAATAAATATTATGGGGTGGGTCCCAATTTTGTCCGCTCAGGGTGTCATATTACCAAAGTCCATCCCTGGCAGGGCACCCATGTGGGGCACCACCCCATGGAATTCTCCCACCCAAAGCGGCGCTTCAGTCTGCCTGGTGGACAGGCAGGCCCTATATGGAGTGTGGGACAAGCATCCAAAGAAACTGGGATTGGGTGTAAGGAGAGGAGGAGAAACCAGCCCAGATTGGCAATTTATACTGACTCATTTGGAGTTTCTGCTTGGAGGACTTCCAGTGACTGAAAGGAAACATCCTCGGAGTTGGCGCAGGATTGAAAGAGAGAAAGAGCAATCAGGAAGTGTGATACTCAACAGACTGAACTAGATTGGTGAAGCAGCCTCTTGGGGGGAAAGGGACTGAGAGGAGCACAGTTATTGGAAAGACTGAGACACCCTGATAGGTGGTAGCTCTAACACAGAGGGTGGTTTTAGGACAGGGCTAGATTGAAGAACATTAAATGACAAAAGGCACAGATGTTAATGGGACAATTTCCCCACTGTGGTCCAAACAGAGAGCTTGCAAGGGGTCTCTGGCCAATCATAACCAGAAGATGAATATACTTCGTGATCTAGAGTGGTAAAAATGGTAAAAGAGGAAAGTTTTATATAGGTTTTTCTCTGTGGGAAAAGATGTTTCATTCTAGATTTATTCCCTTTGCACTATAAAGGGCTCAGAGGTCAGAGTGGATGTTTCAGAAATAGGGACTATAAATACTCTGCAGCTTTATCATAGTAGACTTTCCAGAAATAGAAAGTATATTATTCCTGTGTGGATCAATCTTAGTCATGTGTCACTAATGGGATATCCAACAAACCATCTATTCTGGAAAAGCTGCTAAATATCCAGTACGTTTATTGTATTTGTGGCCCTCCTGAAGTGTAGCATCTTTTTGTTATGTGCCGTTTGAGAATGATACAGAGAGAACAGAAGGGAGGGAGGGGAGCAGAAACAAGGAATTATCAACTCTGTTGTGAAAGGTTTTCACCCACCAACCTTCGGAAAATGTACCTTGTGACCAGGGTTCCCCCCCCCCCCAAGCTGGAGCTCAGCTCTGGCACCTCTCAGGTGGGCACCACTGCTATTCTAAGAGAACAAGCACTACTAGTGATCTTCGGCAATCAACCTCTGCAAGTTAGAAACCCTAATTATTTCGGAAGGGGGGAATTGGAAAAAAAAATCTGTCCAGTGGAGACAGTTGGGCTCGAAAGAAAAATAGTATGCAGAGCTAAAAGCCTTATGACTCAGTTGCAGTATTAATTGGCTGGAATGAAGCTCTTTCTAGACTAAAGTACAATCAATATAAAAAGCCTCAAATGCACTTTAAATTAAGCTAGTGAAGCCAATTGGCCAATTTCTCCCACCTTAACATCCCTGCACCGGAATTATATGACTCTGTCTGACTTGTGGCTTCCCTCCTACAAACAAACCACCAGCTTCTGTCCAAATGGCTTCAAAACCACCATGGTCTGCAATGTTCTGGCTGCATCTGCCGCTTTGCATCTGTCAGTGATCAGTAAATCTGTGATGCAGAGTCATTTCCTCAAAGTCTTCCAGCAAAGCCGCTGCTTTTCCCCACATCTGCTATTCTTACATTCATTTCCTCTCTCCTGTCCTGCTGCACTGGAATCTTTTTGTATTGGATCAGTGATTGTCAAAGCTTGCACAGCACACGGATGACATAAGGATCACTTGATGCGTTGTGACATCAGAGCCACAAGAGAGCACCCAGCCCACTTCTCAAACTTGGCCCATGGGGGAGATAAGAATCTGGTCTACTGGCTGCTTCCAGTTCCATTGCAGTTTGCATTGGGATCCAGGTAGTCTCAACATCTCACTTTGTCCCATTACATCTCATCCATATTCATTTTCCATCAGACTAAGTAGAAGCTCTGCAAGATACACATCACTGGTGCTTCCTTCTGTCTCCTACCCATTCTGAGCATCCTTCCTTCTGCCCAACGACAAATCAAGTGATGGTGTGTTACAAACCAACTTTATTAACACAGTAAGAATTTTATTTCTTTTACTTGTGATTAGTGTGAATATTCAACTAGTGTGGCCAGTCGTCACACAATGACTTCTGGAATCAGAAGAAACATCAAATGCATACTCTTCAGTATCCTTCTTCAAAACCACATTGGTGTCACCTGCTTGCACTGCAGATGATGAACCATCTCTCCAACATCCCCCTCCCAAGCCTACCATGTAGGAGCCACTGAGGCTGATTCCACACTTATTGCAGAATGATGTAGAATAGGGTACCACTTCTGGTCATGAATTGAGGGGTGGGGGGAGGTTTGCCTCTTTGAACTACTGCACCACAACCTACATGAAAATGGAAAACATGTCAGGGAGCTCACCCATTTGACTGCTGTACTGGTTTCCATTTTTAAGGTGTATGTGTGTCCATAATTGTAACCAATTATACCCTACCTGCAACCTAAAATTCGTTCACCCACCTTAGCATTCTCCCACCTCATTCTGCTGTGTGGGTAGACCAGGCATTTGTGTCATCTTGTTGGTGGAGTTAGCCAGCACTGCTAGTGACATTTTTACAGTGAAATCATGAGATAGCTATTCAGTGGAGCATGAGCAATCCACTCTTGACTCAATGCCCAAGCACTATCAATTAGCAGCTCCGTTTATGAAAGAGCACCGTTTTCCAACATCTCAAAGCTGAATCAAATGCTTAGCAAGCTAAACAGAGCTGGTTTTGAAATTCTGGGAAACATTTGTAAACTAGGATTCATTTTACCACTAAGAATATTTTGGAAACTAACAGTGCTTTGAGTGTTGTTGTTTGTTGTTGTTGTTGTTGTTGTTGTCACATTTGTCCTGACCATGGGCCTGTGTTATGCATCACTACTTGTTGCTTTTATTACTTATTCAATTTGCTAGCCACAGTACAATCTTGGTATAGTTGTGAGTTGTTTATTTGCTATTATGACTTATACCCAGGGTTGTTGGGGGAATCTGCTAAGAACAAACTATTAAGTGCATTTCCTCCTGTCTGCCTGTCAACATGGCATAGAGTCTTGCTGTGAATGTTTCTCACATAGTTCTGTGCAACAAAATAACAAATGTGAAATGTGCACATTCTTTGTAAACAGATACTAAATCGCTTTGCAATTTACTTTGTTCACATAGTCATTTATGTATAATTGCTGTTGTCTCAACAGGGGCTTCACTACACTTCTTTCTGAAATGCTCCTTGTTGACTTTGTAATTGTGCAAGTTGTTTGAGGCTATAGGCAGCCAGCAGGTATGCAACATTACAAAATGCCTCAAGCCACAGTGATCTCTCCTCCAAAGAAAGCAATCCAGATAAGCAGGGCCCCTGGAACTTGTTGCCATTTGGACAACACTATAGTATCAAATCTCCTACATGGATCACTGCCTTGTTGTGGCTTGAATAACTCAGAGAAGCTATTAGCTATGCCGTGCAGGGCCACCCAAGATGGACAGGTCATAGTGGAGAGTTTTGACTAAACGTGATCCACCTGGAGCAGGAACTGGCAAGCCACTCCAGTATCCCTGACAAGAAAACTCCATTTACAAAGACAACAAGCATATGAAAGCTATGATGCTGTATTTTACGTTCATGGGTTCCATGATCACTGCAGATGTATGGAAGTGAGAGCTGGACCATAAAGAAGGCTGGCGAAGAATTGATGCTTTTGAATTATGGTGCTGGAGGAGTAGGACTGCAAGAAGATCAAACCTCCCATTCTGAAGGAAATCAGCCCTGAGTGCTCACTGGAAGGACAGATCCTGAAGCTGAGGCTCCAATACCTCATGAGAAGAGAAGACTCCCTGGAAAAGACCCTGATGTTGGGAAAGATGAGGGCACAAGGAGAAGGGGACGACACAGGACGAGATGGTTGGACAGTGTTCTCGAAGCTACCAACATGAGTCTGACCAAACTGCGGAGGCAGTGGAAGACAGGAGTGCCTGGTGTGCTCTGGTCCATGGGGTCATGAAGAGTCGGACACGACTAAACAACAACAATAGTATCAAATGAGAAATCAGGCTGAGGAATAACTGGACCTCCAGCAGCCATTGAACATCTCCCACCCCAAATCTCCATTTATTTCTCATTTATATCATATAAGCTATCTGATCTTAATTATGCAGCAATATCACAGAAGAAAGGTCGAATTATTGCTAAAACAATCCCTCGACAATGAAGAAATGTCTTCAGAATGGATGGAAGCAGATGCAGCTGAGAAGATCTATAATTCCCCCTCAGTGGAAACCAAATAACAACTCCAACAGCTGTCGTATAATGAGGCAAGGCAGCCAGCATGATTAACTTTTGTCTTTTATTGCTTTAGCATCTTTCTTTACTTCTTAGAAGAGCTCTGTATTTGAATTAACCATTGCTGAAAATGAAATTATTATTAATTTTCCTGGCTGCATATGCAGGGCATGTCTGCTGCGATGAATACTAGTGTGAGGGATGTGAATGCTGCTTAAGACATTAGACCGTGCTCCTAAATCCACCTTCTTTAAAAGCTGCACAACAAGTCCTTAGAATTACTTTTCTTCCCATTCTGCCTAGGAAGGATTCCTGGGGAACATGAACATCAGGACACAAGCTCTCAAAAAGAAGTATAAGATGTGTGTTTCCATGGCTGTTTTTATTAGATTTTATATGCTTTAATACCACTTTTCAGATGTTATGTGTTACTGTACTTTTCCGTGTATAAGACTAGGTTTTCTCCTTTAAAAATCATGCTAAAAAGTGGGGGTCGTCTTATACATGGGTAGAGCATAGGGTGGACATTTGATTGATTGCTGCCGTGGCCGTCAGCGGCTATTGTGATGTGTTATGGTTGCTGCATCAATGGGTGTTGTTGATTGGCCGACGCTGCGGCAATTGGGCGTGCGATTAGCAGCTTCTGCCTGTGAGGGGACAGGCACGATGTTTTTTGCGACGCGTGAGGGTGAACGATTTTCGGCATTGCCCCCTTAAAATCTCAACAACCCTTAGCTAATCCTCTGCAAAAAAAAAAGCTCAACAACTTTTAGCCACCTCCACCCATTTTCTGAAATTTAAGTCCCCAAAATACTGGGGGCGTCTTATAGAAGGAAAAGTACGGTGGTTTTTTTTGTTTCAATGGCAGTATTTTTATGTTGCTTTAAAAAATGAGTGATTTATAAATGCAAGAGAATGTGATAAAGGCAAGAGAATGTGATATGATGGACTCGGTGTGGACAGTGGAGGTGGCATGTGCAACCGAAAGAGCAGCAGCAGCAATTGCTACCAGCTGCTTATCCACAGATGCTTTGACAAGAGAGCAGCACCAGCAATGGTGAATGCAGTGAAATACCAACCATAGACGCATGGCAAATGAAGATGATGGATTTTATGGAACTTGCTGAACTTACGGGGAGACTGCGCGACCAGGCAGAAGATGCGATGGAAGAAGATTGGAAGAAATTCAAAGCTTATTTGAAAACAAATATTGCAATATATAGAATTATGGACTCGTAGAGAGGAGTTATAGGCTTGCAGCATGAAGTTTGATTTTAGTATATAATTTTTGTTTTTTATGGTGAAGTAATAATATAGGTTAATAATAGCTAAATTGGTAATTATTATCAATATGTTAAGTACGATGATAAACCAAACTGCTAAGGATGATTTAACAATGAAAATCAGATGGGAAGGACCGAGGGAAGTCAGCTAACACTGTTAAAGAAAGTTAGAGGAGAAAAAAGAATTTTATGTTCTTCTTTTTTTTTCTTTTTAAGGCTTTTGTATGTTTATTAGTTTTTGTATGTTAATTTTTGTATGCTTGTTTTGAAAAAGAATAATATTATTTGGAAAGGGAAAAAAGCAATGGTGAATGCAGTAGCAGCTGCTGAAACCAGCGGTGAGGAATTTCACTGAAGAAGGGGAGTTCACAGAGGATGTCTCCAAAACCGACACAAATCCCCACCCCACTGAAAATATGAAACCCAGAGCTGGCACTGTCACAAACCCACAAGACAAAGACAAACGCATGCAACAGCCACCTGCAGCTTTTTTTCTGGCCCGGATGTGTGTTCCAATCCATAGGCAACCACTAGCTGATCACCCAAGTCCAGAAACAATAACTCTGGAAAAGATTGCTGGCATTACTAAGCAATGAAATTGCACCGAGCTTCTTCTAGCCATTAACATGCCTCTTCAAGGCTGACCAGTTCTGATGTTTCCTGCCCAGTTACATGCTGCAAGTACTGAGTCCGGTTGGCTTTGCTCAGTTCCATGAATCATCAACATACTTCGCCAGAGTTGAATAGAAATGACTAACCAGCATATTTTTTCTTTCGTTTTGATTGCAGAAGCAAGCTCTGAGAAAAGAGTGTTTAATATGCATCGCTTCTGGACCAAAGTTGCTGTTTTTCCTTCTACTTTCTCTTAAAGCAACTTTCTGAATTCCTTTGATTTTGTGAAATTGAAATTTTCAGTTTGCAAACAGTCTCAAAGCCATTTGTTCTTGGCATTAATTCAAGGCCTCTGAAGACAGCCGTTGAAAAGGAGTCACTCCCTTTTAAATACATACCTGTTGTTTGAAAGCATGTGTTAGAATTTCCACTAGATTGCAAAATCTAGACCATTTTAAAAACAGCCTTCTTTCCTGTATAGCTTTCCAAAATAGGATCTGGACCGTTTCTTCATTCATGAGCAAGGACTATGAACAGCTTTGAGTGACCTGAAAATGTGAAAGCGAATCACGGTGTTTTGACTTCTACCAGGGTCATGTCCAGTTAGCCTAGTATTGTCCACTCCAATGAAAATCCACTCTCCAGGATTTCAAACAGATCCTTCCCATTACTTGTTATGTAACTCTTTTAACCAAAGAGTTAAACCTTGCAGGGGTTAAATATTCTGCAGACAAAGCATGTATAGGTGGTGGCAAGTAGCCATTTCCCCAATATTAAATTCTCATTCTCATTCAGTCCTCCACATTTTCACACCGGTTTGCATTTTAAAACTTCCTCATGACAATCCAGCAGCAATTTTTGGTCTTACATACTCTGAATATACATTTTGTATGCAATTTTGCCTAATACACATTTTTGCAAAGCAATATTCGCTCACATACATTTTCATGCACACTTTCCCTTATATATATTTTTTACACATTATTTTGCTGGAAAACTGTACAGCGAAATTGAAGGAAGTGCCAGTTTTGAAAGATGGTTGCATTTCACTTCATATATTGTTTCAGAAAGTGCTGCTGTGGCAGGTTCATCTTTAAATGTGAACTAAATCAGATTTCATCCCCTCCATTTGTAGCAGCAAGGCAGCAGTGGTGTGACCTGTAAGGAAGAAAATCTCCTTATTCTCCCCTTATCTGGCATCTAGGTATTAGTAGGGATGCATGTAAAATGGGGTTCTCTCAACTGTGATTGCAATGATAGCAACTCCTCTTATTCGAGATGTGTGGTTTTCAGAACTCCCATGGTGATTTTCTGAGTCTAGCTTGGAAGAACTCCCGACCTCTGACCTTGCTGCCATTGGCTGTCCATTCAGGCTATACGCAAGAATAATCAGAAAATCTACAGGCAAACCATATTACGTCCATAACCTCTCTCTTTCATGGAAAGCACACATATATCTTTCCAGGAGTCAAGGGTTTTATAAACTCAACAGAGGCAGTTTCCTTGATGAATAGAGGATATCATGGGGTTTCAAATGAGCAAATAAAGGCTGGAGGCAAGTAAATAATTCAGTGGAGAAAACGGCAAAGACGTGTCGTTTGGCCAAGATTTACACCCCTGTGAAGAAGCAGCAAAACAGATCCAGTAGACTGGAGAGAGCAGGAAGGACAGTTCTGCCACCATGAGATGTGTTGCATAGCAAGGGCAAGTGGTGTTTAGTACACAGACCGTTCGAGGGTGTTAATAGAGAGAAAAGAAAAAGAACTGAACACTTTGGTTAATTTGCATGCTGAGCTGCTTGTTAGCATTTACAAGGAATTATACAATCATTATGAAAAAGACCCCATAGGGTTCCTTGCTATTTTATATGCCAACAGTTACATACATAGCTACTAAAAAGCCTTGGTGAGAATTGTTTGTTTTGAGTAGAAATGATGGTAGTTTTGTATGTTACCTGAGTGTGGTGGGGAAACCAAGTGTGAAATCTTAATTTGTTTTCTTTTGGATTAGTTAAAATTGCTTTTATTCTCAGTGCTTTCAGATGACCTGTTTGTTGAGCATTTATCCTGATTTGTTTTCAGGGAGACTAGACAACATTGGCTGTACTGATCATTCATTGTGGTTTGTTCGCAGGGAGGTTTTTAAAGCACATCCTTCCCCACCCCCAAGAATGCTGGGAGATGTAATTTACCCCTCACAGAGCTATGATTCCAAGTTCCTTTAACAAAACTACAGCTGCTAGGATTATTTGTGGTGGTGGGTGGACAGCCTTTAAATGTGTTTTTGTGTGTCACACAAATCTTCAGCCAGGGCAAGATTCCAGGGATTCCCAGTACTTGCCCAGAGTTTTAGTTTCCGGTTGGAAATGAGGCACAGCAGATACTGTGGTGTCTTTATGATATTTGGTTTCTCTACACATACTTACAATGGAGAGTTCATATCAGTAATACTCCAAGAGGATCCAAACAGACATAAAAAATCATGCTCCACCTGCTGCTTTGCTTCTCCATCACATACCCTAACTCACATTATTCTGGCTTTATCTATTGAGGGAGAGAGGCCTCACCTATTTACCATCTCACACCAAGTTCCTTTGATCAACAACCTTGGTCAGCTCAACAACCTTGGTTGGCCCTCACGTATGTTCACTTCATCAAATTGGGCCCTCTTTGAAAAAAGCTTGGGCACCCCTGCCCTAAACCTTAATTAAATTCTAACACCTGCTGGATCCGGAGATATACAGGCGTAGCACCCATGAACTCATAACAGTATGTTGTGTGTGATACTGTGCCCCCAAACAATTTGTAAACCTGCATAGTTGAAGTTCTAAACTGCATGGGGAGCATCCACAAATAAATGCTTCATATATTCACCCTCCATGAGCTGGAGAGCAAGAGAGGATGGAAACACACAGGGAGTAGTGACAGTGTTCATTATACTCCCCCCCCACACACTTAAAGATAAAGGTAAAGGGACCCCTGTCCGTTAGGTCCAGTCGCAGACGACTCTGGGGTTGCAGTGCTCATCTCGCTTTATTGGCCGAGGGAGCCGGTGTACAGCTTCCGGGTCATGTGGCCAGCATGACAAAGCATTTCTGGCGAACCAGAGCAGCGCACAGAAACGCCGTTTACCTTCCACGGAGCGGTACCTATTTATCTACTTGCACTTTGACGTGCTTTCGAACTGCTAGGTTGGCAGGAGCTGGGAACAAGCAATGGGAGCTCACCCTGTCGCGGGGATTCAACCGCCGGCAAGCCCTAGGCTCAGTGGTTTAGACCACAGCGCCCCCCCCCGCCCCTTACATATCAGCATCTCACCCAACTAGGGTTAGTTTCAGTACCTTTCTGCAGTTAGTCCCAGAATAGGCCCCAAAGCCATATTAGAGGATTTTAAACACCCATGGCTCTTCTGTGAGCATCTAGCCATGTTTCAGGATAACTAGCTGCATGCCCTATTTGCTATTTTAAGATAAGAAGGGGATTGTTTGCTCCAGCACTGAACCTAGGCCACCTGTGAACCACATTCTGCACAGCCCTCTCAGTTGCAATTGATGTGCCAGCTGGGAGCAAAATTGACTGATCTCCACACCACCGCCTCACACAGAGACAAAATGCTGTCGTTTGTTGGAAAAGAATGACATCTCAACAAGAAAAAGGTTACCTAAAAAAAATCCATTTGGATTCCTTGCAAACAAGCAATGCAATAGTATTGCATGTAAAAAGGATAACTGGAAAGGCTGTCACTCTAGGTCCTTGTCATCCAAAGGCTATCAATTTTCACGGGACCCTTCTATGAATGCGTCAATTTTCAGAAACATTTTCCTACGGACTTTGATTCAAATTTATGCAATCAGGGGTGACCATTGGACAGCTATGCATCTTTAATTCGAGAATGGAAGCCCTGATTGGACAGCTATGCCATCTTTAATTCAGTGAGAATGGAAGCACATTTGGCAAAGATACTTTTGAAAACTGAATGGCTATGGTTGCATCTTAAAACATTTACATAAGATTGCCTAGATTTGAAGACCTGCTGCGCTGCCTGATCATTTTTTAAAAGGTGATGCCTTTCAATATACATACATACATACACACACACACACACATTTTCCAAAGCCATTATTCTAGCTAAGAGCTGAATTATGCCCAGTGAGTCTAGTATCTATTCAAGCCTTGTGCTTCCAGCAAATTGCTGCAAGATTTCATGGTATAAGTAGTTTTAAGTGTAGCTTCTCTATCTGCATGACTTTGTGTTATGCAGATTAAATTCCACGTAAAGCAAAATGTGAAGGTTGGTGAGTACATTGAGGGGTTGGCTGTTGAGGGGCAAGAGGGTTTCAAAATATCTACTAAGATTTCTAAGGGGCGTGTGCATACGATTACATTGCCATGAGAGTTCTCCTAAAATTAAATTTGAAATAAACATAAGGACAAATCTTCAGATGAAATGTCTGAGGAATGTGGAAGGGCAAACAGACAAAAAAAATGTGTTTTTTTTTGTTTAGGAAAGGAAAATCCATCAAGGAATACCCCTTCTTTCTATAAAGGTATTGCCAAGACAGCCAGGACGAAGTCAACATGGAAGACACAGAAATCCTAATAATTATTGCCCTGGGACCACAATCCCCATCAACTAAGTTAAAGGCTTTTAGAGCTGATGAAGCCATAGATATTTGGTCTCTGTGTTTGGTCATTGACATGCACCTATGTGGTCTATACAGCCATCCTGTACACTCTGCTCAAGAGGAAAATGCACACAACAGCAGGATGAGTGTGGGTGAACATGCAAAAACCCTTCTTGCCATTTCCGTCCCCCTACAAGGTTCATGGAGGCTCCCTGTGCAATATTGTACCCTGGATGATCTAGGTTCTAAACCACACAGCAAGTCTCGTGTGAGTGATCTTCTATCTTCAATATTCCACAGGGTGGTGATGGGAGCGGAGCACAGAATGCTTGTCAGGGTTTTTTTTTTTTAAATACCCCAAATTTTACTATTGTTTGACATACCGGTACATGGAACAGAAAGGAGTCCAAACTGATCCCTTTTCAATTCACTTAAATCTCAGATTCATCCTTTGATCATGCAACCAACCAAACTGGAGGCAAAATAAGTTCAGGAATTTTTCTCTCAAAAACATACTTTAAAAACAGGTAAGTCCCGTTTGCTCTACAGAGAAGCAAGTCTTCAAATTTTCTGCTCTTTCTTCTGCATATAGAGCAGAACATTCTTTCTCCTCACCCCTGATTAGCTAGTGAAGAGGGAAAAGTCCAACAGTTCTCTTAATTTAATCAACAATTAATTAATTAATTGCTTGGGGGTTATTTTAATAGTTACTGTATTCTTAAAAACTTTTTAAATCATTAATAGTGTTTTGACACTTTTGTACACTCTCAAGTTGTGATATTGCTCCGAAGAAGCGCTTTCTTTTTGGGGATGGGGCAGCCAAAAATGTGTGCTTCTGAATGCCATGCAAAATCTCACCACCACCCCCAAGGGCTTTTTCAGGGTGAGAATGAAGCATGGGCCACATGACTCGCCTTGGAGCACATCCCAGAAGACGTGCATCCCAGTTTTGGGTCTGAAAAAATTGGATGGTATGCAATGAAAATGCCTTCAAGTTCTGCGGAACTCTTATCTGGATTGAACATGAAGCAAATCAATAACCATGTTACTGAAGGGGATATGTCAGCCTTCTCCAACATGGTTCTCTGCAACTCCTATCAGCTCTAGGTAGCCCAGACCTGGTATGAGCAGACGGAAGTTTTGGTTCAAAACATGTAGGGAACACCAGATTGGGGGAGGCTAGACTATACCATCACCTTCCGCAGCAACTGTGGGTGTACCTACAGTACTTCTGTATTTTACTGACAGTGTATTGTTAGTACAGTACTGGCCATTGTCAGGAGAGAGACACTTCTCTATTGCTTATTTTAAACCAAGGCAGGCCTGATGTGGACAATCATTTCAGGCTTCAAAAGCCATTGCTTATGAAGTCAGGGATGAGCGCTGGGATGGCCCTCTCTTCCCCAATTCCCCACCAGTTCAACTCCCCCACCTGCACCACATTCTCCTTCGTGGTGAGGGGAGAGACTCCATCAGGCAAGGCCTTCTTCCACCTGCCTTGCTCCACCCTCTAGTCTTTAGTTCTCAATTTGTATTGTATTATTTTATGCACTGTGGCTTGCCGTTGTTTTATTGATTAGTTTAGAAATTGTTCATTGTAAATGTTGAGTGGATTTCTGTTTAACTTTTATATGTTGATATTATTTTATATTACTCTTAAAGTTTTATTATCACATTTTTGTATTGCATTAGATTGTTATAAGATGTACATTTTTTGTTCTTCTGCTTGTAAACCGCCTTGAGTATCGTAAGATAGAAAGGCGGTATACAAATAAAAAATTATTATTATTATTATCATTATTATTATTATTATTATTATTACTACAACTTTTGGGTTGGGACAGAGTAAAAGGGTAGCCGGGAAGCTACAAGTAAGATGCTTATTCCTTTTAAACTGTCAACGAACAAGCTTTTAATCGTCCGCTCAATTACTTCAATTGATTATGCAATAGTAGATGCTTTCCTTCTAACAATCCTTGACCCTGCTTTATGTTTTGTAAATTGTTTTGACCTGATTGAAATGGGTCATGAAAAATGCTTTATTTTAAACTTTTAGTAAGAGAAGAGCTTGTTATTATGTCTGAGCAGGCCAAACTGGTGTGCCTGGCGTGCTCTGGTCCATGGGGTCACGAAGAGTCGGACACGACTGAACGACTGAACAACAACAACAACAGGCCAAACTCTGCCTTAATACAGAGCATCAAAATGGGACCTAAGGGGAGAAGCCCTCCTCCCTCACAATCACCCCTAGCTTCATGAATCATGGTATATCTGAACCTGGAACTAGCATCAGATGTGGGCTATCGATCAGAAGACCGCCCACAATCCAGGGAGATAAAAGGCTTAAAAGGCAGAGAAATAAGTTGTAGGACTTGAAGTATTTCCCCGCGATTTCCTTGTACATTTTCTGGTAGGATTTTTGCAGTGCCGCTTTGAAAAACGGGCTGATTGCTTATATGCTACCTTTTAAATTGACGTTTTGGTTAATTCTGCACTTGCTTTTAATTTCCATTGCATTCATTCTCTTTTAAAACATGGAGAGCGGCAAAGGTATGCATGTGTATATATAAATATATATATAGAGAGAGAGAGAGTGCAAATAAATAAATAAATAAATAAATAAATAAATAAATAAATAAATATTAAAATGCTGTTACATACAGACAAGAAGGCTGATCGCCGAAGAATTGATGCTTTTGAATTATGGTGCTGGAGGAGACTCTTGAGAGTCCCATGGACTGCAAGAAGATCAACCTATCCATTCTCAAGGAAATCGGCCCTGAGTGCTCACTAGAAGGACAGATCCTGAAGTTGAGGCTCCAGTACTTTGGCCACCTCATGAGAAGAGAAGACTCCCTGGAAAAGACCCTGATGTTGGGAAAGATGGAGGGCACAAGGAGAAGGGGACGACAAAGGATGAGATGGTTGGACAGTATTCTCGAAGCTACTAACATGAGTTTGGCCAAACTGCGGGAGGCAGTGAAGGATAGGCGTGCCTGGCGTGCTCTGGTCCATGGGGTCACGAAGAGTCGGACACGACTGAACGACTGAACAACAACAACATACAGACTACACAGGTGATTATGGCTAAAACTCAGCATAGGTCACTACCGGCATGAAGGGCAGGGCAGGAGAAATAAATGCAAATGGCAAGTAATTAGATGAGGATTAAATTACAGCGCGCAAATGAGATGGAAGCAAAATAATTAAAGTCACCAGATAAGTAAGATCAGAGGCAGTTACTCCAGGGGACCAGGGAAAGAAAAAAAGCAAGTATGAAAAGGTCTTGTACTTATATTGATCAGTGAGTGTGCTTAGTTATAGACAGCCAGGATACTGAGGTGGAGTGGGTCCGTAACAGCTCATGTTGCAGAGGCTGCAAGGAAAACAGGTTCCTCCCTGCAGGATAGTTCTGTTGATTCTAGTGGAATTAATTTAATCTCGATGCCCCGTGTTTTAATTATACAGCCTCCCTGTGCAAACAGCTATTGCATGTAATTAGAGCCAGGTTAATTACAGTCCCAGTCAGTGGGAAGACAAGCGATGCCACCGCATGTTGCGAGGGGAAGCAGCACACTGGGGGACGATAAAACCGTCTGCAACTGGGCAGCCGAGTGAGTGGTGAAAAAGGTTGACTACCGATATTTAGTTGAGCATAAACTAAACTAAAATATAACATCCCCCCCAATTTCCAAGAAACACAACCCTTCCATTTTATAAGGTGCCTGGGTATCTACTGTGTAACTGACCAAGATACTCTATGCTTCAAGAAATCCAAAACATGGCGCACATTCATTTTCAGCCCCTTGTCTATAGTGACCGATGATGCTGGATAAGTACGCTTATGTGTTATTTATCACCAGTGGTGGTGTTTACTGAGGATCCTGGAGTAAACTCCTTCCCTCGGTACAGTATCAAATGTGCAAGAATCACCCACAAAATAAACTTTAGTTGTGCACTTCAAATCCTAACTAGACAAATCCCATTAGGTATTCAAACATTTGGATTCTAAATATACCAATCAGGATTCAGAAATTTGGTCATAGGGAAAAAAAGCTACCACATTTATATATTTACCCCTAAAATCCAGATTTGATCCACCATAGCACCTAACTCTGGGTACCACCAAATCAAGTAGTGGTTCCATCATTTGATTTCACTAAATCTTATTGGGTTTTTAAAAATCCAAATAAATTGTCAGGACTAGATTTAACCAACTGGTCTTTATTAACAGATTCCCATCTCTCCTTCCCTTGTGTGCCCTCCATTCAGCCCCTGAGATGGATACATCTGTCAGATTCAATTTCTTTCTTTCTTTCAAATCTTAAGAGTGGCATTCAGCTCAACTAAGTCTTATGCAGCTGACAAAAGGGGAAGAAAGAAAGTAGCAAGGGTCTGGATTATCTCCATGGTATAAGAGCTAGCCGTAATTGTGTTGCTGGAACCCGCAGATGTTCTATCTAGTGCAGGATTCTGACTTCAACAGTAGCTACTTAGATGTTTTGCAGGAAGCTGGGATCAGGAGCCCCTAATGCCTAGAGATTACAGATGTGCATCTGGTTTCTTTCCAATGTTTTTCCACCATCTCAAAGATACATGGCTGTTTAAAATGCCTATTGGTGCAACCTCTAATCACACATACAAACAGTGGTGTAGCGGTAAATGATGAAATGCAGAAACAGCCGCCGCAGTCACTCACCCAAACAATATTGCAAAAAAGTCTCACCCTTTAAATTGTTGGCACAAAGAAGGAAGTATAACAAAGAAAATTAGCAACATTCTTTGCTGGATCATTCTCCATCTTCTGCTCTGCTAATCTGTCACAAACCACAGTGAAACTTGATAGGCTCGCTATCACCTCATTCACTTGCCAGAGCAAGGAGGGTCCATCCATTATCCCAACATTCCTGGCAAATAATGTCATCACTTCTGCTCAGAGGTCTCATGTTTCCAACTTTCCTCCTCCACACTACTGTATATATGCACACACATGCAAGTGCACACACACAGGACTAGTTACCGTATTTTTCGCTCCATAGGGCGCACTGGACCATAGGGTGCACCTCGTTTTTAGAGGAAACAAGAAAAAAATATTTTTCTGGTTTTCCTCCTCTAAAAGCCCTGTTTTTTTGAGGATCAGCTAAATGTTTTGCAGCTTTTTTGGCAAAGGGAAAAGCCCTGTTTTTTTCCAGGATCAGCTAAAAGTTTTGCAGCTTTTTTGCAAAGCGACAAAAGCAAAGCTCCTTTTGCAAAGGGGAAAAGCAAAGAGGAAAAGCCCCATTTTTATGGGGTTCAACTCACATTTCTGCAGCTTCTGAAGGAAAGGGAGCCATTTCTACAGTTTCCAGACAGATAATCTAATCAGCCAGTCACATGTCGCTCCCTCTGCAGCACATTCAACGTTGGAGGGCATGGCTGAAATGGAGCCGGGACTCTTATCTCTCCTGATCTCTTGCTGTTCAGCTGCTGAGCGGGGTCCTTTCAACACCCCTTTTTCTCTTTGTAAAATAAGAAGCACTATCTGCTTTTGGCCACTGGGCAATCCGGCCCCAGGGGACCACCATTCGCTCCATAAGACGCACAGATATTTCCCCTTAATTTTTAGGAGGATAAAAGTGTGTCTTATGGAGCGAAAAATACGGTAAATTGCCACCAGTTCATTTACGATCAGGATGTGAAGCAAAAAACAAATTTATAAAATTCAGATTAATTAATTTACAAGTTGCATATACAACAAAGACATATAAAGTTCTAGAAGCATTTCGCTTACCTCAAGAACTTCCTTTCTGACACCATGTAAGGTGAAGTACAAAACTGCCAAAGGCAGTGCAGGACTTCAGTGGAATTAATAAGGCCTGAAAATGCTTTCCTTGCAGGGCAATTTGGTCCCACGTAGTGTGTGGAGTAAAAAGAATGCTAGGCTGGTGCAGCTAAATAACAACTGGAGAACTACAAAACCTGAAAAGTCATTTGTTTACATGGTAAGTGGAAAAGGACATATTCCTTCCATGGAAGGTGAAGCTGTCGCTACCATTGTTATTATTATTAAAAGTACCATTGTTTGCAAATTATGCCTTTGATTTACTGAAGACATAAGTCCTGCAGGATGTGTGGCTACAATGCACAAATGCTTCCCCGCCAAGATAATAGCAGTATGCAATGGGACAGATGATAGCTACGTCTGAGGCACTAGAGAGAGGCAGATACTTTAAGCTTTGCTTTCAGAAAACTAACACAACTGGCAGCTGAAGTCATCTCTTATGACTCAGATGCAAAGGATGGGTAATTGCATCCCCAAGATCTACAATATTTATGCAAAGGACTGAACATCTTTTTCCTCAGCCAGCATTTTCTGCTGAATTAGGGTGGGGGGCAGTCATATTTTAAGCCCCTGAAAGAAAAGAGCAATGATTACATCAAAGCTTTTCAGCGAAGATGTGCAAGGTTTGCTGTCGGGATCCAAGGCAGCTCACCAACCAACAGCAAGGGAGCGTCTTCCTTTTCCTTGCGGCCACGGCCTCTGTGGCAGCAAGAGTTCTTTTGGCAGCCCAGCTGCCATTTTATTTCCTCCATGGTGTCTCGAATGGTTCATCATTCTAGGGTACCCTTCTCCAGATGTTTTCCATCTGGAAGGGCACCAGGTTAGTAAAGGCTATTCTGGGGCACGTGGGGAGGGGAAATGGTGGGTGTCATTTTGGCACATCTCTGAAGATCAGAAGTGCAGTCTGGAGGCACTCATGGAGCCACCTGTGCCATTGGGGGCTCAAGCACCTTCAGTGGCTTGATCATCCTGGTAGCTTCCTCTGCACATGTTCCAGCTTGTCAACATCCTTCTTATACATCTGGTATTAACAAATGACACCGTAATGTGCAGCTGCACAATGGAGAGCTGAGCACTACAATCCTCTCCCCATCCTCCTTCCCTCCCTAGCCGTAGCCCAATCGTGTTCTATGCCTTGGCAACAATAAATACCTTGCTCCTAGAGTGAACTGAGAGATTTGTTGCAATTTGATAAAAGCTTGGGGAGTAACCAAAGAGCTCCAAGATTAAGCACACCTCAGTCGACTGAACTGCAGTTACAACTCCATTAATTATCAGTTTGCAGATAGCCTTTGATTTATTACGAAAGGCAGTGAAAGATGCACAGGGCAACTGAACTATGACAGAACAGTCATTAATAGAGCTACTATGTCAAATCAGATTAAGAACCTCATGTTTATCTAGGAAATCACTTATGGTGAACAAAAGGTCAGGAGGTCATTTAGTCCCGCCTTATATCCATCATCCATAATGTATAGGCATCCAGAACAACAACAAATGAATAGATATCCATGTTTTTATCTGGAGTGGGGAGAGAAGGAGGGAGTAGATTCCCACACCTCCCTGGCAATTATGCCATGATGGTTTAAAGACCGCCTTATCCCTAGACACCCCAAGTTGGTCACTAGATCGTTTGGTTCCCCAAGAGCCAAAAGCACAACAGACGTAATTGAGGAATCATGCCTTCAGTGTTGTGGGCTCATCTCTATAGAATCCTCCACCAAGAAGTTAAGCAAGCAACATTCCATACTGAGTTTCAGGTGCCTGTTCAGAATTTGTTTTTTTCCAAGGCCTTTGAACACTTAATGCGTTTCAGATCTTTCTTCTCTTCTTCTTCTTCTTCTTGTTTTTGAGTTTTTAAATACTTGAGGTTTTAATTTTGGAGTTTTTTTTGTTTTAGATTCTGTATGTTGCATACGCTATTGTTGTAAGCTGCTTGGAGAGCTACATGGTGAAAGTGGGATATAGGTTTTGGATGAATAAAAAAAAAGTAAAGGATACATATTGCAAAATCTCCGAGCTAGTAAATATGAAGTTTTGATTGTAGGGAATTAATCACACATAAATATTTTTTCAAAGAAAGTAAAAACCAATTGACAAACAAATTGTAATAATTCCTAGAATCTTAATGCTTTATCAGTTTTATTTTAATGCAGTGTCCATTCCTGGAACGTGCAAAGGGAGATGAACAACATTAGCTGAGTCATATTATATTATATTATATTATATATATATTATATTATATTATAGTGGTGCCCGCTAGAACGAATGCCTCGCTAGACGAAAAACTTGCTAGACGAATGGCATTCACTAGCGGAAGGCTGCCCCGCAAGACGAAAAAAGTCGATGGGGCTGCCTCGCAAGACGAAATTTTTTTTTCCTGGCGCGAAAACCTCCACGCTGCATTGCCGCTTCGCTAGACGAAAAATTCGCTCTACGAAGACACTCGTAGAACAAATTATTTTCGTCTAGTGGGCACCACTGTATATTATATTATATTATATTCCCGCTCTGAGATCTATGGGATAAAGGTTGGTATACAAATTTAATAAGAAATGATAATGGTAATAATATAGACTGCAGCCACCAGTTTCTTTCAGTACAATCCATACTTGAACTGAGCCACCAAAAGATTCTGGAAGTAGGTTAAAAAACCATGGTTAATCTGGGAATATTGGGAAACGCACTGGGAGTACAAAAACACTTTTTCTAGCCTTTTTGAAATTTCATTGTCTGGGCAGGAACGAGGTGCCCTTTTTGCTTGTAGAAACTAGAAGCAAGTTTTTTGCTGAAAATGAAGGGAGAAGTATGCGGAACAAAAATGGGGACAGTTTGGAATACAACTACCCAGTGCTGGCACTCTTCTGCTTCCCATGAAGAGTGGCAGCAAATCCAATTCGGGATCAACATTGGGTAACCATCTGGGCCCCGTGCTGCATCCCTGGCTCCAAGCTGCAAAGCATGTGGTGATATGAAGTCAATCCATTGCACAATTGTTAATGTCAAGAGTCAGGGCAGCAAAAATGGTTGCAGAACTGTTTCTTCTATATTTGGGTATGCTCTCCGCTAGCACACAACACGGAGTGATCCCTTTTCACTCTGGTTTGAGGAATGAACATTATCTTGAAAGCACCTAGACTGCATATCAAAAGTCTCTCTCTTTGGTTGATTCAACTTAAGTGTTTTTTTACCAGTTGACATGCACATACATGCCATGTAATTTTTCTACACTCTCATTACTTGACTAGCAGCTGAATGTGCATACTGCATCCATGGGAAATAGCCTCTGACTTTTGAATGGCTGGAATGCAGCCTAGTGTGCAAAAGGCTAGGAGTCTCCTTATCTGTCCACTTTTTTCCTCTGGTCACACCCACCACTGGCAGGCATTACTCCAAAATTCATTTCTATGAATGCACAGGAGCAACTTCAACAATGAACTGTATTTTTATGTTGTGAACTCTGTGATCTTTGGGGTGAAGGCGGTATTCAAATTTAATAAATATAATGGTGATAATTAGCTACAGTACTCCTGTTGTATGGTACATTTAAGTAAAATCACCTGTCCAGGGACTAGGGGGAAAAACACCACTCACCCACCAGCAATGCATTTTCTAGAATAGCCTTCTACAGAAAGAAAAGGAAGCAAACTGTCCACAAATCCCTTTCCGCCCCTTAGGAAGGAGGGGGAGTTGCATTCACCACAAGCCCAGCACGTGCGCAGGGGATGGTTGCATCCCCTGCCACCACTGGCTGAGCCCTGGGCACGGTGCCCGGCTTGCTGGCCAACCAGCTCAGCTGTTGGGTGTGGCTGGCTCTATTTAAGCCGTGTGCGCGACCAGGGCTCAGCCTACTCTTTTCCTGCTCCCTTCTGCGCGATTTCCCACCCTCCCGCCCTCTAGGCAGCGCCCCTTAGCGTCCCGTTAGGCAGGTTCGCTATGACCTTGCTATGGACCACGGTTGGTCGCCGTTAAGGGGCCTGGTAGGAATTTTTCCCACTTGGCAAATTGGCTTACGCCTGGTGGTTTTTGCCTACCTCCTAGCAACTCGTCCAACTTTGGTTTGGCGGTTAGGCATTGGATTAACCCAGTTAGGATCTCGTGGGGGGGGGGGGAGGTTCGGCCATCACCTCCCCCAAGGCTCTGAAGGTACTTCAGTAAATGAGTCCGGGGGGGGGGCGTGTCCCTGTCCGAAGCCACCGGTGGGGTGAGGGCCAAAGGCACGCCCCAGTCGGTGATCACTGGGTGAGTCCCTAGCTGATGTGCAGCAGCAGGGTTCTCACCCATCGGTGGTTAACCCTTCTCGGACTGCCAGTGCGACGTGCTGGAGTCGGATATTGTTAGTTAGTTCCAATGCCTAAGCCAATACCGCTCAACATCCGTAACCAATAATGTTGTGGCCTTTTCATGCCCATTAACCTTATTTCCGGTGTCCTGTGTCGTCATTTCACCTCGGGAGGGATCGGGTATGATATGCAAAAGGTGGAGCATGAGCAAAAAGACACTATAGGCTGTTCAGCATTGTGAACACCTGAAGGGTTTAAAATGTATAGGAAGTTCCTGTTAGTGGGTAGACTAAATGGTAAGTGTATTCAGCAGAGTGATTCACATCTTGTAGACAAGTGAGATCTCGCTACACCATACAGGAACCCCAAAACGTAAGGCTGTTTGTTGTACAGTTCTGTTAGCTACTGTAGATATGCCTCCACTTCATAAACAATATTATGTCACATTGCATTGCTAAATTTTACCATGAGAATTGGGTTACAGCAAAACACTGTATAGAAACACTGTTCCAAGTGTAGGAAAAGTATAGTTGAGCTAAGGTTTTCTAGAATGCAGCAACATGTATGATTTGGTTTCTTCTTCCTTATCATCATGAATTGAAGCATTTCATACAGGCAAATACTGAAGGCTGCTAAATTTTAATCAAGTTTTGATTTCTTTATACACTTAAGTGTAGCGACAGTCAACATATTTCACCCATCTCCTTGAGAGCCAGATTGTCCATGGCTGAATAATCCAGAACTTAGTCTGGGCACAAGCAGAAAACACATAGAGGTATCTCAATTGCTAGTCCTATGCAAAAAGGCAGGAGTAGACAGCTTATATTCAGAGTCTGAAATTGATTTAGTTCTGTAACATGATCACCAATGCAGAATGCAATTCTCTGGGCTTGAGTTAACAAGACTGAAAAAAAAATCTGACATGCTGTACATGCATCTGGAAACTCTAGAAAGCCCTAGTAATACGATGAAAATATTTTGCATACTATTAGATGTTTTGTCATTTCAATGCTTTTCCTAAGGCAGGATGCCTGAATTGTTGTCTGTCTTCATCAGCATCTTAATCTGAACTATCCAGCGTAAGCAAGTACTGACATTTCCCAGGCTGCCATGAACTCTACAGCAGGGGTAACTAATGTGGGGCTAATAAGATGTTGCTATACTAGAACTTCCATCAACCCCAACTGGCATTGCCAAAGAAGGATCTACCACTGGAGGGCACTATATTGCCACACCTGCTCTATGGTGGTACAACAACAACAACAACAACAACAACAACAACAAACCTATTTCATGATCCCAGTCCATCCCATCCTTACAGCTGATAAAAGTGTAAAACCAATGCAACAAAAACAGTTTAAGTCCAAACCTGGAAGAAACAGGAGAAATGCCCAGTATTTATAGAAAGCTACTTTGGATAATTGGGACGTGTGTTAAACCACAGAGCCTAGGGCTTGCTGATCAGAAGGTCGGTGGTTCGAATCCCCACAATGGGGTGAGCTCCCGTTGCTCGGTCCCAGCTCCTGCCCACCTAGCAGTTCGAAAGTACGTCAAAGTGCAAGTAGATAAATAGGTACCGCTCTGGTGGGAAGGTAAACGGCGTTTCCATGTGCTGCTGTGGTTTGCCAGAAGCGGCTTTGTCATGCTGGCCACATGACCCAGAAGCTGTATGCCGGTTCCCTCGCCAGTAATGCGAGTTGAGTGCCGCAATCCCAGAGTCGGACACGACTGGACCTAATGGTCAGGGTCCCTTTACCTTTTTACTTTGGATAATGCAATCTATACTTCATCACAGGATTACCAACATAACCAAAGTGATTAGATGACAGTTCAGACAGAAATGTTTATCTGCTGGGAGTCTGCATTGAGGAAAACACAACACTCCATGCTGCCTCATCTGTTGAGCTGCAGTAGATAAAACAGTTCACAGCTTCCCTTCAGAGTTAGCTAGCCTTGGTATATTTTCTTAATGCTGCCAGTATAGTATTTCTTGCAAAATAAGTTCGGAATTATTCTTAACCCATTTCTCATTAATCATCTTCACAATGATTAACAAGTGATGTGGCAGGATCAATAGCCCATAGAAGTTTCTACCTTTCAACCACTATAAAATAAGAATGCTCAAGTGAAGAGGAAGCTTTCATTAACATTTTAAACTAGGCTACAGACAGCTCACTTATGATGAACTTTTTTTAAAAAATAAAAGGAGTCAAGCCATAAACTATCAGCTGATACGTATGTGGAAAGTTGCACTTATATACATTACAAACACACATATACTTCACTTTGCATTTCAAGAGTGACATCAAGCAAATCCGTTTAGTAGTCATAAGGGAATTTTTATAAGGGGAGAAAAGCTGAAAACTAGTATTGGTAACAGACTAAGTAAGATATGCTTCCGCAATAAAGAAAGCATTTGGAAACCCCATATATACTTGAGTATAAGCCAACCCGAATATAAGCCAAGGCACCTAATTTTACCACAAAAAACCAGGAAATTTACTGACTTGAGAATAAGCCGACAGCGACAAAGGCAGAGGAGGAAGAAGGAGCAGCAGCCCGAAAGCAGCCCTTTCAGGCTGCTCGTTCTTCCTCCTCTGCTGATAATAGCCTCTGCCGGGGACCCTCACTTGAGTGTAAGTCGAGGGGGGCTTTTTCAGCATTGAAAATGTGCTGCAAAGTCGGCTTATACTCAAGTATATACGGTATATTTAGCATGGTCATGATGAAAGCCTTACTCAAGTTTTAAATTCTTGGACACACCATTATTATGACAGAAGGTAGCTACAGCTTTAACCTAAAGCAGAATTGGGCAATGTTGTAAGCAGTTGTAAGCATGCAATTTACAAGTTTGCTTTCAAAGTTATTGGTAGGAAAAAAACAAATATATTGATAAATGTTTTCTAGTACCTTCAATTGCAACCAACTTCAAAGCTCAGTATCAATTATAAATTAGTAAATTCAAGAGTTGAGGTGAATTACTTTCTGCAAAATTCCACCAATGTGTAACTTCTACTGGCTCAGTGCTTCAGTGCTTCAGATTTTTAATACTGAAATACTTAACTATAAGAACTGTTTCATGAGCTATGATTTAAAAAAAAGAAAAGAAAAAACCCACACAGTACATTGATTTCTTTGCCCTAAATAAGTGAACCAGATAAAACACTATATTGAAGAATGAAATGCAATTCTCATGATATCTAAAAGTAATACTCCTATTGCTAGAACAATTGAAATAACTTTTTTTTTAAAGAGCCCTACCTTTCTACCTGAAAACAGGCCTCTGAGGCAGCTGACAACGAAAGGAAAAGAACACACTATAAACATGCTTTGATAAGTTTAGAAGGCAGCGGAGACAGAAAATGATACTCTGCTTCAACTGCTGTTCATTCTGAAACGATGACGTCAGCACTGAAGTTCAAGCGAAAGGAAGAAAAATAGATTAATGGAATTTATTACCCTGCTATGTAGCAAAAGCCAACTGGGTTAAAAGAGATCCAACAAGTTTAGGATAAGCAGAGAACAAGCAGTAGCCCCTGTTAATGTTGACAAATGGATAAATCCTCACATGCATTGTCTTGTTAAGCTCAATGCCTGAAGAGGGGAAGAAAGCAATGACCACTCAGTATTGCCTGCAGCTGCTTGTATATTTCCTTTAAAAGTGTTCATAATTATTCTGGGTTATAAAATCCATCTCATCTGGATGCCCTTTAGATGGTGACTACGGCAAGCAGTACAGCTTGCTTTTACATTAAGCACACTTTTGAAATATATGCATCCAAAGTATCTTTGAAAAGCTAGGGAACAATCACTGGTGAAGTTTTACTCACAGATATACACACAAAAGAAAACACCCCAATTAAAACCACAGCAGCCAGCCAAGCCTGCTAGCATTCCAGTTACCATTCAATTCTTACATGTGGCACATACAAAAAGATATGTTGCAGTGTATTCTCACCCCTAAATAAAAACTCTCCTGTTCAGGTTTGCTAGTCAGCTATACCTGCCTCTGGGGTATGTTATGGGTTAAACAAAACACTTGCTTCATCCGGTTTTTCCTCCCTGCAATTGGTGGCTCTTGGTGACTGACTGGAGTATGCTCAGACCTCAATGGACTTTCTTTGCCCTGGAGAAGGGAAGGACATCCTCTCTATTTTTCTATTTCTATGAGCCTCAGGATTTCCCTGAACATGTCGATACTATTCCATTTTTGTTGGCATGAGGACAATGAGGTTGTTGCTAGGGATTTCATAATCAAAGTATTTTTTCTACAAACAATGGCTTTACTGCCTCCTGAAGGGGTGGGGGAGAGGCAAAACTGCTCATCCCGATATGTTAAGGCACGATTAGGGAATTATTTTTTTTAGCCCAAGGATCATATTCCAGTGGTGTGTGGGTCAGAGCAAAAGTGGCCAAAGCAAGAGATGGGCCAATTACCTTTGCACAATAGGCTACTTTCTAGCCACAAACAAGTCACATACCCCTGCCTGCCTTCAGTCTCCCCATCTAGAAAATGAAGAGGCATTATCATAATTTAAAAGTACATTCCAACTAACCACAAGCAGACCAATGATTGGTGTGGCTGGGGGATATCCCCAAGGGCCAGAAAGAGAACATTTGTTCTGTGGTTAAGGTTCTCCACCCTGCCTCATAAAGCAATTAGAAGAGCCACCAACCTTCCTAATTAACGTGAGCTCTCTACTGGCTACAGCACTTCCTAAATTAGCAAAATTAGTAGGCAGAGGCTAACTATGATGCTTACTTCTAAACAACAGTTTGGTTACTTTGTTAATGTCTTATTCCACATTGTGGTTCAGGCCAAACTGAACTTACTTAGTGATGGTTCATCACTGAAGTTGATAGTAATACATGGGGGGCAACTGAAGGAGGCCTTATCATATATATTCTCTTATTCAATTATATATATTTCAATATGAGTAGGAAAATAAGAGTACCCCTAAACATTTTTTTTTTAAGGAAAAAGGGACTTTCTGTCTGTCTGTCGGAAAGTTCTTGAATGCAAATGGTAAATCTGTTACAGTCACTAGTGAGAATCTGAGTTAGAAATAGCTAGCAAACAAAGAGCTCTGCCAATCACATTTTGCTGAATATTGATGAACTGGAATGGGTCCAGATAAGTCCTATGAGGAAAGGTTTGAAGGAGTTGGGTAGGTTTAGCTTGGGGAAGAGACATGAAGAAGGGATATGAAAGATCTTCACATATTTGAAGATGGCTGTCACAAAGATGACACAGCAAATTTGTTTTCTGTTGCTTGAGGGTAGAATCCAAATCCAATGGGTTTCCAATTACAAGAAAAAGGAATTGGGATAAACACTACAAAGGACTTCCAATGTTGCAAACTATCTGACAATGGAATAGAATGCATTGGAAGGTGGTGGTGGGTTTTTCCTGTTAGAGGTTTTTAAAGCAGAAGCTGGACGGCCACTTATCACCAATAAGTGACCACTGCTATCACAGTAAATTTCCTGCACCAGGAGACAGTTGGAGTAGATGACCTTTGGGACCCCAATTTTATGATTCTGTCTTCAGGTATTTCAATGCAACCCATGACTTGGACTGAGCCCAGTGAGGGCTGTCACCCTACCAGAAGTGCCATTGCCACTGCTCTTTTGCAAACTTACCTGGTAATGGTTGGGACAACTCACAGTATTGAATCTATTGGGCCCTAAGCAGTGCTATGAGAATGCATGTTAATGCCTATGGCAAGAACCACAGGAACTACACTTTCCATGGTTCTTGCCACAGACACTGCTGCATATTTTCAAAAAATGGCTATTGGCAAATTCTGTAAATCCCTTTTTGTCATGCCTATGTGTTCAGTAAAATTTGAAAGAGGGGACCCAGTGAGGAGGGAGTCTTGAAACGGACCTCTCGGGTGTCAAATCAGAGATTTAGACCAGATCTTAATGAATCTCTATATGGGGGTGGGGACATACATAAAACCAATGCCCAATCCACTCATCCTGCTTGGGTCCAATTTATTTTGCTTACTATGCAGAAATAAATGCAACAACTTCCTCTATCCACCCATGCACATTTAGAATAGTTCAATGCAAATTTTCTACTTTTACATTTCTTCAAACTGACATTGGAACATATATAAGTATTAAAAACAAAGTTTGTTTGCGTTTAAAATGCAAAACCACTTATACATTTTTAAGCAACAAAAATATGAATATGTGTTTAGTGCTTCAACACAAGACCTTAAACAGTGTTATCAAATTCATCTTTATTGAAACTTTATAGTCTGCTCTAAATTCACTTATCTCCCTATACAGTGGTACCTCTGGTTACGTACTTAAATTCGTTCTGGAGGTCCGTTCTTAACCTGAAACTGTTCTTAACCTGAAGCACCACTTTAGCTAATGGGACCTCCCGCTGCTGCTGTGCTGCCAGAGCACGATTTCTGTTCTTATCTTGAAGCAAAGTTCTTAACCTGAAGCGTTATTTCTGGGCTAGCGGAGTATGTAATCTGAAGCGTCTGTAACCGAAGGTACCACTGTATATACCTCATCCATTTTTCCAAGCTCTGTGCTCAAAACACAAAATATTGTAGGCAAATGTGCACCTAAAACATGCTACACCTCTTTACATATGGAACTGAAATACATTTGTTTTGTACAGGCACAATTGACTTAGCCGCCCTTTTTACATAAAAGCTACATTTTAGTACATAATTTGCATTTCAAGGTTACTTGCCATTTATTTTGCTACTTACCTTCAGCAATAAACTTGAAACTCTGTTCAAAGGCCTATTTGCATTTCTATAAACCCCATGGAACCTTTAACATTGTGCCACACAATAAGGATGAAAACCAATAAAATGTAGGCTTGTAGAACTATCTATACCTCCCACTGGCCTGTTATTGGCAGCACGATAGGACCTCCCCACTTGTTTGCAGGTCTAAATAAGAAAGGACACATTAGGTGAAGCCAACCTTTTACTACATTTGAGAACAAAGCAGCAAAGTAATTGGTTGATGCATCTTGCAATGTAAATGAAAAGACTGAACGTAGGAGCCCTTTATGGCTAGGGGATTACACATAATTGGGCCAAAGAAATTAGCTAAAAAATACTAAATGTGGAACATTCAGGGGAAATGCATCCAACTGGGTTCCCCTTTAAATTGTTTTCTACACTCATGTAAATAATGGAACAAAAACAAACAGCTTATCCATTATTTTTGCTATGTTATTTTTATTTCTCTTTCTGTAGTATATGAAGTCACTCTTTACCTTTTCAATATTCCAATTTTTACTTCTGGTATGACTGATGAAGCGAATGACTAAAAAAATCTGATTCAAGTAAGAATAACTGGTATGAAAGTGAATCCTGAAAAGTTGTGCTCCACTGTTTTAAATGGCAAGGTAACTTATTCAGGCTAGCATTAACTCAGGACAATAGCAAAACCGTCCATTTATGAAGTAGGCAACACCTTCCAGCATTTCCTAAAAGGCAATGAATCAGTAAATGAGCACTTGGTTTTTACTGTTACAAGCATTCATGGCTGTAGCCAAATGCAAGAGCCCATGCCTTCTCTTCCGGCTTCCAGTAACATCTAAGATTACAAAACATATGATGCAATGTCATTGTATTGCAACTTTCCATACCCCAAAAAGCAGCAGTCAAAGAAGCTGCAGAGTGGGGGAGATTGGAGAAACTCACAGCACTAAATATTATAGGGTTAGTTAGGTAGAAACAATTCAAAGGAATAGCTAAGAAAAATCGGTTCTAATTTCACCATTATACCCCCATCCGAGATGAATAAAAATACATAGAAATCTGTGGTAGACATATTTACTGTAGTAAAGCAATAAGAACCACTGTTCTCTACAAATCTGAGTTTTACTACTATTCCGATTTCCTTTGCCTCATTTTTTTTCCACAATAAGAGAAAGCAAAGAATTCACGGAACCTAAATCATATAAGCTAGAAATCCTTATGATATAAAACAGCTATTAGAAAAGTCATATTACTTTTGATCATCAATTTACAGGTGAGAAGTCAAACATAATGTTCCCTGGGATTGATATACACTCTTCTATTGTCTGGCTCAGGATGCTTCTTGCTGCTCCAGTCTTTGCAATTTGTTTGCTTGAAAGCTGGGCACATTTGCTGATGGCTATCATAAGCCAAGGAATTTTCTTCTTCATAGCTCAGCTGCCTGCAGTTTACCATCTTCTAAAAAAACAAAATAGATGATTAAAGTATGATACAAAAATCTATCCAGCTTTTTCATTATATTGCTTTCTTCTTAAAAGGTATGCCTTTGAATGACAATGTACTAGTAGCTGTGGAATCCTAAATAATAAATACAATTACTTGATTAATTTATAGTATAATGATATGAACTATCTGTAATTTACACTTTCTTCAATATAATGCACATTCAGCACCATTAATATTTGTCAACAATTTAAAAGCAAAAACCCAACAGTTTAGAATGTGTGACACCTCCCTCTGTTTGATTCAGCAGTCCATGTGACCTTTCCTTGAGTGTTTTTCAGGGGAAAGGCTGAGTTGCACAAGGTTGAGTTTATGCATACTATCTTGTCTGCCCTTGGTTAAAGGTGAGGAATCCAGCATTCTGGGAACCACTCCTAACTACCAGGCTGTTCAGCACAGGAGAGGTTGTGATATTGTGCAAAGTGTGGAGAGGACATGACATAACTGGGGTGCCACTACTGAAAAGGCACTTCCACTTTTAACTATTTGGCACATTTCACCTGATGGGGGCACCTGGAGAAAAGCTCCTGAAGATGCTGATGCTGTCTAAGGCAGGTACATGTTGGGAGTGGTTATCCTCCAGGTATCCTGAATCCAAGCTAGGGCCCTAAAGGTCAAAACCAACACTTTGCATTGGAGATAGAAATATGAAACTGTTATTCAGAAACAGGACATTTTCATTTCTTCTGGCTCCATGTCCTCCTCCTCATTCAAAACTCAGGTTTATAAAAACTTACAGCTCCTTGCATTTCACCGTTTTGGACACCAGGCAACCATTTGCTGCCTAGATGGGAAAAAGGCAAGTAGCATATTCTAAGCCACTGCAAACATCTGGATTCTAAGACTCAAAGAAGACTGATCAATGTGGAAAAGTGGGGAAGGTCTGAAAGTAGGCATTGTGGTTTCTGTCCCAGCAGTGCTCCGAGCAGAAGGATTCATCATTTGCTGCTGAAATGTTGGCACCATCTGTGGCCAGTGAAGAAGTAGCAGGCATGACAGTGGCAGTACTCCAGTCCACTTGCACATCAGGATCTTTGCTGGGTGCCAAACTTACTGAGATTGCTGTGATGACCAGTGTTGGGGCAGTCACTACATGCTTCAAGAAGCAAGATCTCCCTGACACTTAAGAGCTAATACTGAGGACCTGCCACAGATTCATCCAACTTGCAGGGAAGGTCTAGCCTCCCCACAAAGCAGGTCCATTTCTGTAGGCAGCCCAGTATTAAGAGAACTTCTACCCCAAGTGAAGAGTATCATCCTTGCTGGCTGTCCAGAAAGTCAAGTTTTTGTTTCGTATCAGTTGAAGTTTGAAATTAACAATCACTCTGCTGTGCTTTTAGTTATTGCTGTATTGTTTTCTGTTTGCATAGTATTATTTTGTTGTTTCTATGGAAGATAGGTGAATGGCACTAAATATTTTTTAAAAAATTAAGGAAAACATCTTGCCTTAAGATAGGTGTGAATGTGTCTTATACCACAATCACATGCAGCTACATCAAATGTACAGCATTTATGTCTTCTTATCACCTGGTATCATTCCACAAAATAATTTAGAAAACAAAGAGAATTTCATAAGCACTTTGATTTTAGAAGAGATGAGAAGGATTTTTTTTAAGCAAAGTTCTATTGTACTTGCACAGAAATATCTCCAAACCTCAGAAATGAATACCAACCCCCTACCTCAACCTCAACCCAATATTGGCTTAATCTTTAACACAGAAAGCAAACACAAGTATCTTGCTTGCAGCAAATCCTTAGTTTTGAACAACTATAGTGAAGCAGCGTTGTATTCTGTAAAGATTCCAATATGCAAAACTATTTTAACTGTAGTTTTGGATGCAATGAATTTGCAATAGTTAATGCAAAGCCAATCAGCTTTCATTACAAGTGGATGCCAAAACTTAACTATGCCAGTCTCTTCTGAGATTTGTTAGCCAAACATTAGAAAATCACTTGACTCTGATGGAGGCCTACTGCTTTCTGGATTGGTAGTCATATTTTGTCTGGGTTTATTCTACTTCCTTTGATATTTTATAATATAAGCCAAATGTTTTTTGCTTCATAGTGTACTAAACAAACACTATTCAGTTCTATAATACTGCACGATTACTTCTGAATGGTATGTGCAGGGGGCCTGGCTAGACTTTATTTAGTCACTATTAGATGATGTCTAGAACTTTTAACCAGGCAGCTTGACCCCGAACCTAGTTTTGCTTGCAATATTCTTTCACATCAGTATTTCAGGCGCTTCAACTGCTAGTTGGGGAACACAAGGATTTCCACAATTTTATACTGGAAGCTTCAGTGACCAAAAACTTGCATGCCTTTGATAGAATTTCTTAATCAGAATGCAATGGTGACCATGCTGTTGAATGAGCAGGCTAGCAAGATGACTGCCTCATATTGTTAGGGCTAACCCTAGCATTTTCTGGAGTGGCTACATTCCTCCGATCCTGTTGGTTTCTATAGCCATAGAAGAACCTAACAGTAGATTTGGGTGGCTAAATAACAATACAGAATGTGGGCTCCTGAAAAGCCAATTAATGTGGTATAGAAATCCATTCAGTTACTTTGAATTAAAGTATGTGGCCCAGACTTTTTCATTACTTTCGGTGGGTGAGCATTCCTTTGAATGGGGGTGGGGGTGAAATTGAAATAACTTTTGTGTAGGCTTATAATAAAGTTGAGTGACGCGGGTGGTGCTGTAGTCTAAACCACTGAGCCTAGGGCTTGCCGATCGGAAGGTCGGTGGTTCGAATCCCCGTGACGGGGTGAGCTCCCATTCTTCGGTCCCAGCTCCTGCCAACCTAGCAGTTTGAAAGCATGTCAAAGTGCAAGTAGATAAAATAGGTACTGCTCCAGCAGGAAGGTAAAAGGCGTTTCCATGCACTGTCCGGTTCCCCAGAAGCGGCTTAGTCATGCTGGCCACATGACCCGGAAGCTGTACGCCGGCTCCCTCAGCCAGTAAAGCGAGATGAGCGCCGCAACCCCAGAGTCAGGGGTTCCTTTACCTTTTATAATAAAGTTGACTGAACAAGTATTTCTCCCACCTTCCCCTGCCCACCCCTCAAGATTTGCTGCCACTCTGCCATGAGTCTTAGTAGCACTCTTGTGGGGATGGGGTTGCAGAATATTTATTACCTGCAATTCCTTCAACACTCACTACTTCCAAGGATTTTAAAAGGGACATGTAATGAAGTTCATGAGCGTGCACCCTTCAGACTTGACAAGACACACATACATTTACTCATATATATAATGCAATCTGAGGTTCATTCTCAAAGAGGACTCCAGCTTGGGATAAACCCATAACAGTCTTTTGAGGTTCAAGAACCTGATTAAACCCTCATATGGGAATTAAATGGATTAGTGTAATTACTTAGAAGTCTGGCTGGCAGAAATATACTATATCAATTGACTAACCAAATAATGTCTTATGTCAACTGAATATCTTCTATAGATCAATTTGTATTAAGCAACATTATATAAAGACCCTTTTACTTTGGAAGTCTGTTTTATCAATAACTTACTGGGAGAATTATTTCTTTCTGAGACGAGGAAAGAGTTCTTTCTTCATATGAAGACGGAGGCTTGTGTGTTGGTGGAAGATCAATCCTGCATTGGAAAACTTGCAGTTTAGTCACCACTATTGGAGAAATAATTGAATCGAGTGTAGTTTACAGCTGTAAATAGTAAAATGGAAACTTCCTTGGTCATATAATAGGAAATGCCATTAATATAAAATTGCAAGTATCCCACTTGCAAAAAATTCTTAAATGGCACTGGTTCGAATAACTCAACAGATTTGTCAGGCATTACCTGTATAAAGAGAAACAGAGCACATCATATAAGAACAGCCCTGCTGGATCAGTCCAGTGGCCCATCTAGCCCAGTGGCCAAAAATATGCACCTGGGAAGACTGCAAGCAGGACCATAAGCACAGGAGCACTCTCCCCTCCTTCAATTTCCTGCAACTGATTTCCAGAAGCATTGTTGCCTCCAACCTTGGAGTATAGCCATCTTGGCTAGTAGTCATTGGCAGCCTTATTCTCCCTGAATTTGTATCATTCTCTTTAAAAGCTATCCAGGTTGGTGGCTATCACTGCTACTTTGGGGAGAGAATTCCACAGTTTAACTATGGAAAAAGTACTGTATTTTATCTGTCCTGAATTTTCCAACATTCAGCTACATTGAATGTCGAATTCTAGTGTTATGATTGGGGGGAAGGGGAGCTTTTCTCTTGCAACTTTCTTCATGCCATTCCTGATTTTACAACCTTCTATCATGCTACCTCTTATTTGCCTTTTCTCTTAACCAAGATCTCCCAAAGGCTGCAATCTTTCCTCATAAGGGTATCGTTCCATCCCCTCGATATTTGGTTGCCCTTTTTCTGAACCTTTCCCAACTCTTCAATGTCCATTTTGAGGTGAGGTGACCCAAACTTTACACAGTATTCCAAATGTAGCCACACCAGAGATTTCTATAATGGCATTAGGATATTGGTAGTTTTATTCCTTTCCTAATGATCACTAGCACACTCACTCAATATCTTCAATGAGCTATCTACTATGACCCTGGGGTCAGTTGAATGAAGTTCACAGAACTAGTTCACAAAATCTCTGAAAGAAGTTCTTAACATTGCTGGATAAACTGAAGGTGAATTAAGTTCAGTCTGGGGTAGAACTATGAATGATTTCTAGATCATATTCATGTTTTTCTCTCCCACACCCACACCCACCCAGCAGGAAACTGAGACTCATTTTTTCCCCCTTTTTTTTAAATAAAGCTAAAAGCCAATAGAATATCTATAAAGAAAGTCAGAAAGATGGTAGATTTTGAATAACCAGTAAGAGACTATTGAGAAATTAAAAGGGAAGCACTATGATTTCTTAAGCCTAACAACACCTTTATTGTACGTCTAGGTGTACAACGTATAGAGGCAGGTATACAATATTATTTTAGGGGTTCCACCCACCCACCACCAACAACATATTTAACAAACATAAAAGCAAAACTTTACAAATAACAGACAATTAGCCTTTGCTGATATCGCTGCAGATGGCATCATTTTAGCTGTGCTTTTTCAATAAGTATATAATGTATGCTGGTTACAGAGTTTTGTGATTAAGCAGTCTACAGATCTTTCTAAATAAAAATAAAATAAACACATTAGAAACACAAAGAATTTTTAATTTGTGCTAGTGTAAAGTTCTTAGAGTAGGTATATATTTTTTGAGTAGCGTATGCTGACATTTTGTATTAGTATTACAGGGACTATGCCTTAAAGCAGAATAGAATGGTATAGCATGACAAAAGGGAGAGTAAACACTTTTTAGAAAGCAAGGATATCAGCTTAGAAACAAACAAAAAACTTACATTTTGTCCATGTAAGAGGGCCTTTTCTTTCTGGGAGTCAGTAGTACTGTCACAAAGATGGTAATGATAAAGAGAGCAAGTACTGCTCCTATTACAGCCCCAGCTACAGCTACTGATGACGACTGCTTAAATGGAACATCTGAAATGTAATTCAGCATGCATTATGATTTTCAAGCAATGAGTCATGTTATCAAAACTCCTCAAATTCAGGAAAAAGAAATACAGTCAGCTGCCTTTGAGTTAAACATGTTGTGGAATCTACAATTTATCATTTCCACTGCATGCGGGTCATAAACAGCTATGCAATATTAAAAAATGATTGCTGAAGGCAGAATTTGAACATACAGTCTTAAACTTTTAAAGATGAAAAAAGAGGAATCAAAATATGTTGACATGAAAATGATTTTCAATTCTTAACTCACAAGGCGTTAAGCATTTGAGACAGATGCCTTAACAATGTCTGGGAAAGTAATTTTTAGCATAGCAAACTTTTGTATTTCAATCTACAAATAGAACCATTTGTTTTTAGATTGTGCATAGGAACAACATACAAAAATAAATGGCAAAGTTCTGTCTGGTTTAGAAATAGTTATCTAATACTTTAAGAATGCAAAAGTGTAAGCTATTGAAGTTATACTTACCAAAGCAACTTTGCTTATTCTATATCCCTGAGATAGGACAAAACAATGATATCTGAAGTTATCTAATTTTACTATCAAATATGCTAGTTGTATCTTTTTTCTGTAGAAATCAGTAGACATTGTTTTATTTTACTTAAAACACAAACAAAATCTCTGTAAAAATCTGAAGGCCTGTAACTTTTTTCAATGACACGTTGAAAATCAGGAACTGTACCAGGTACATTAGAAATGTTCACAATTTTCAGTGACTCATCATAGCAGAAGTGGACCACAGTGGCAGGTCAATAAGAGTGTTACCATTTGTTGGCAAGTTAATTAGTTGCCCAGTTACTCTGTTACATGAAATGTGTTATTTGTACTGTATGTGCAAATCATTGCTTAAGTATTTCAGAAGTATTTTAAAATGCCTCTAGCATTATTTTTATCTCCACCATATCTCAGAATATATGAATGCATGCACTGCTTTTTGCTTCACCAACAGGCAACACTGCCATGAAAAGCATTAGACAGCTGCAAGGGGGTGGGGAGAGAGAGAGAGAGAGAGAGTTCATATAACAGCCCACTTTGAATTCTGACATCTTTTCCAAGGGGGAAAGGTCTAGACTTTGGAGATCTATATACCAATGGCCAAAATCCACCTAAAATATTACTTATATATGTCTCAACTACACACGGTGTGTAGTTTGTCCCTATGTTTTTCCTTTTGCAAAATGTGGCTGTGGGGGCTGAAATCCAAAGCAGAAGGTACAGGTGGAGTACTTCTTAATCCATTCCCATACAAGAGTTTTCACACTATCACCCCAAACTGCTTTTCTTTCATCTTGGAGGAAAGATCCACACCTGCATCAACAAATGTATACAGGGACAAGCTATTTAAGACCATGTTTTATTGAAACCAAGGCTAACCAAAGCAAAAACTAAGTAAGAAAAAGGCCACTGCTTTCAGGGGAACTAACTTAAGCTCACTTGGGCCACACTACTGCATTTCCCCTACCCAAGAAAGCCCGTCCATTCATGGCAAATATGAATATTAAGTATGATCTGCCCTTATCTGGTGCACACATTCCCTTTCTAATCTATTTCCCAACTGAACAATCAGTACTTCTCACACCCAACATTGATATTCATGAGGACTTGTGATTTATTACACACCGAACGTAATTTGCAAACTGCAGAATACTATGAACTGAGCTCTTTGACCAAAGAATGGTCCAAAGGCACACAATGCAATTCTACTGATGCTACATAGAACTGACTCTGAAAACTGTGTGAATGGGAGACTGCCTGGGAATCATTAGCAAGCTGCAAAATCAGCTCTTTTCAGGAAGAATGGAATGCACAACAACCAACTGGCAAAGAATGAGTGTCTGGAAGTTTGCTACTGCATAATGACTCCCAAGGTATTAATCCAACGAACATGATTACACCAAAGTATACATATATTTAGCAGCATTGACAAAATAGGCACATATGCTTTCATCACATAAGCATACAATCTTCAGTATATAACTATGTATTAAGCTGTCTCCCAGCTGATACAACTCACAAAATTCAAACTGGTGCTTATGCTATGCTGTAATTGTGTTTCATTCATTCTGGAAATCAACTTGTGCTGGCTCATGTGATTTTAAACAAGGATCATCTCAATGATACCTACTTTGTATATAAACACTAAAGGCATATTGCTGGCTACAGCAGCAAACATTTTCTGGACAAAATACACTGGGCACAATCCATATTTGTCCTGTGTATGGATTCTATTTGTTTGGGTATTCTTATATGTGTAGAGTCATCTGAAGGCAAGACCAATTCAAGTCTTGTGTTTATAGTTGTGTTTATCATTATCAACTTTTCTCCATAGTTGACAGAGTAAAGAATTTGGCAACTTCAAGCAAAACAGCAGGCCAAACTTTCCGCAGCTAAAAATTAAGTGTAACCTTACAGCTTTTTCTGCAAATTACCTAGACTATGGAGTACAAAATATACAATCTGTCATCAAGGACAGCTATGTTGACTAGTAAGTAATCTATGAACACTTTTACCAATATAGTTAAGTATTTCAGATGCTGTATAGAAGTACTACTTCAAAAGGTTTTTTTTCTGTATTCAGCTCATTTTCTAGTCTACCTGTTTCCTCACCACAAATCTAACCTCTATTACATTTTATATGCCTTTCCATCATTTGTGCATATGACCTGCATTCAAGAAATTAATTTAACAAAAGATTTATTTCACACAACTATTCATACTTACAATCAATTCTGTATTTACACCAAACATACATTAGGTAAAAACACTGCAACACTGAACATCTTAAACCTATTATGAACCTCTTCATTTTAAACTGTAAAGCTCTTGATCAAACTTTAACAAATTTATATTGAAGAACACAGAATATTAGGTACTTGCTTCTAAATTTGAGTGTTACAAGAAAGCTTTCTAGAGGGCTTACAGAAAAGGATGGCATTACAATGGAGATGTTCCAAAGACCATGAGCTATCTTAAAAAAAACAAAACACACACGCACAAATTAGGACCGGCTACCTTGTGGCCTGATCAAAAGCTAACTGAAGTAAGCACTTCAGCCATTGATGGATCAGATCCATGAAGCAATTATCGAAACTCACTTGAGTTTACAGGCAAGCATGGTTTAATAATTTTACTTCCAAATGTACTGAAGACATACTTTGGTGAAGTAAAATAGTGTTACCACTTAAATTATCAATGTGATAGAGATGCGTAGAAAACCTGTTTCATGTATTTATACTCAACTGCAGTCACATTTCTGAAGACATAGCAACCGTCACAGTGTGCTGTCAAAACTGCACCTTAATACAGATACTGTACTGACTGAAAAGCTCTAAAATACTGCAAGTCATTATGTAATGTGCTCATATTACATCCAAGGTTTTTACTGGGAAGCTAAAAAGCATTAATCTTGTCTGTACACATGCTACCAAATTCATCTAATTCTTCATATGCAAATGTTTTTTAAAAAGTTTCTATTGAAGCAAACACTCATCTACCTTTTCTGTTTTGAGCATGTTTGAACAGAAGATTTTCAATGGGATTTGCTTCTAAGCAAGTATGATGGACTCCTATTGGTTGTGCTATATTCTCTACACAACCAAATAGGTTTTCTAAAGCCTATATGTGAGATGCATTTTTAAACAACACAGTTGCCTCTAATTCCTAAGTCCTTCAGAGAAAATCCCTCCTTACATATATTTGTTTCTCCCATCTATTAAGTAATAATTTACTTTAATAGTAATTTTACTGCACTACTCCAATTCTTTTCAAGCAGCATAAATTTCTCAAAATGCCTCATATGAAATATACCATGCTAGTATATTTTCTGTTTAAGCCAAAGTGTTTCATCCTTCTCTTTCAAAATATGCCATGCTTTTCATAGTGACAAATGCTTACAAAGTCTAAATTTGCTCCTGCATTTAATGCTTCCCTGCTTTTTAGCCAACATTTCTTTAGACAGTCCAAAAACTTCTTGTACCATCAAATTCTGTGAAAAGCCAAAAGTTTATTTCTTAAAATGCATCTTCATTCAAATACAGAAGTTGCATCTGGGTTTCAACTGAATGCATTTGTAGCTCTGTGCTTAATTAATGTTCTGTGGACTGCTTATGGAAACCTAATATTTCCTGAACATTACTTTTTTCCTTTTAGGTAGGGTAAACTGTATCGTATTGAAATAATGTTTAATAACTCTTCTGGAAAGGATGAGTCTGGAAACGAAACTGAAGTCATTGGAATCTTACATCCCAGTGCTTGGAAATAAAATGCAGTGTAAAAATATAGAGTTCCTGTTATGCTGCAAGACTTTATTCATTGAAAAGTCTATTGCAGCAGGTTCAGTGCAACAAGTCATCTGTAAAAGGTACCACCTACTACAGTATCTAAATGGCAAGGCTCAAAAATGTAGAGGTATTAAATTCTGTGCAGAAAACCTAAAAATAAAGCTTTGAAAAAACTGTGCCATCAGAATATTTCATGTCATAAATTTTTTTGTAAACAAAGTGTACCTTAGATCAGCTCTGTACTTGAATCAGTTTCATGTTATCGTTTACTAGAATTATGGATCAAAAAGTACTATCAAGGTAAGTCTTGATCATAAATTTGTAGTCACAAGCAAAGACAGTTGCTTCATTTCAAATTTTTTATAACAATTTCTTTTTCCACTTAGCACTTGGTTATCTTGTGCTATAGGCCAAATAAAGCACTACCTGTATATTAAAATTCATATCTTGTGAAAGACAGTAGTACAGCATTGAAAAAATAATAAAGCAGCTTCAATACATTTAAATGAGGTTTTTACATTTCAATTGTCAAGTTAGAATATAAAAAGCTTGAAAATCAACTTCAAAAACCTATTCCTCAAGAAAAAGTATAAACAATCTGAAAGTGATCAGCTAATGAAGGAGCTTTATGTATAGTCAAGACTTGAAGGTGGTCTTTAGACATACCACTCCTTTCGAGATATTACAGAGCCATCTACATGTGAAACTAAGTCATCTTCATTTTCTTCATAACATTCTTCACCTAAGTATTTCATTCCCAGTGTTCCACCTTCATAGTAATCCATTGGTCTTTCATACCTGTCCTGGTACCTGTTAATAGTGTCTACTTTGTTCCAGTCTGTTTTTTCAGATTCTCCCAAGTAGTCTTTAGTTATGTGACTGTTCACAGGATGTTTTATTTCCTTTTTCACACTGTCAGGGTAAGAATCGACATCCTCTACCTGGAGGGTATCTATTTGGGACTCCTTTTGCATATCTGATGGTGGAATGTAGTTCTTAGCGAAGTAGTCACCACGGAACGTCCTCCTCCTCCTATACAAGATAACTCCAGCCAAGACACATACAAATATCAGGAAAAGAGCCCCGCCCACTGCACTACCGATGATAGTGCCCCAATTGTCTTCCTGCATTGCTGGCCATGGTGATGTTGGAAAAAGCTTTAGTTTTGGCTGAGTTGCTAAACCTGTGATGCCATCAGTTGAAGGAAGCCATGGAATCGTGGGTGGTGAAGTGGTAGTAGTAGGAGGATCTAATGAAAGAGCAGAGATACACAAGACACAGAAAAGGCAGAGAATGTCAATGCAAACTAAATTAAGTTAAGAGCTGATAAGAAAGCACAGTTGATGAGTAAGTAAGTGTACTTCAACATAGTTTTTCATTCTTCATTTAATTCCATTACTTTGGGTAGAGGGAGCAAACTTAAATTCTGGACCAGCTTACTGAAGTATGAAAAAATAGTTTACTCTAACAATATCATCAACAATTTTTTCCATGCTGTTTTAGAGCAAACATGGATTAATGCCATCAGCTGAAAAGTCAACCTTTTCTTATATTCAAAGGCAGAGTTAAGAATGAATGAAATAAATGATGTATTATATATAGTTTTGTTAGAGAATGAAAAACTATAAGCTGCATGCTGAAGTTAGCTCTTCATTATTTTCATTTCCCCTGACCATGTATGTACATAGCTGTCAACTTTTCCCTTTTCTTGCGAGGAATCCTATTCGGAATAAGGGAATTTCCCTTTAAAAAAGGGGAAAGTTGACAGCTATGTGTATGTAGTGGTAGGATTCAATTTGAAAGTTACAAGATTTTAAAAGATAGCAGCATTAAAAAGTTTGTTGTGCACTTCAATGCTCACTAGTACTAAATTCTCACTAGTACTAAAGAAACATTTTAATCAAAATAGGAACTTTCTTTTTAAAAAAGAACTTGTGGAACAAATCAAAGCATAAGAAATTTATTTCTTATTTCAAAATTGACCCTCGGGGTCCCTTTCCAACTCTACAATTCTATGATTCAATTCAATTTCTATGAAAAGCACCTAATGAACCTTCTAATATTTGACACCTAAAGTTGCAGGTTTATTCTGTTGTGGTATGGGTACTTAAAAGCTCAAATAACACACACAATATTTACTTGGCATCAGTATTGCTCAGGTTTGTTAAGGGTTGACTATGCAAGATGTGTTTAAGACTACATTTGGGTATTGGAAACTGTTGTATGTGGATGGTAGGGAAATTGCTTAGATTAAAGAAACACAAGTTGTTCTATGCACCCAAGAGAGTTTGGAGCTGTGTATAACAAACAGTGGGTCCCTTTTCAGTCTCACATGGCAATGATCTTGAAACTGTGTTGAGTTGCAAAAGCTGCTTGTGATATGGCCCATGGATATGTCAGAGGAAACAAAAAAATTCTACTGATCATGCCCAAACCCTAGGACATACATAAAGTAGTGTTCTTTGGATCCTGAATATAATAGTATTAATATACTTTACATTTATCAAGTGGATTCCAGATGATATAAAAAAGGGAGGAGACAGTTTAGAGTATTTAATTATTTTAAAAAACTATTTAAAAAACTAATAGCCCACTGGAGGCGGCTATTCATGAAATGTTAATTGTTAATGTTTAGACTACTTCTTCAAATAAATAATTAGCTGTGTAGGCTAATTAAGTAGATGAAATCTAGAAGACTGAAATACAATCTAAGTAATTTTAATAATTATTATGATTATATTTTAGCTGGCTATACACAGTATAATTCAATTAAATCCCAAAATACCATGAACAGTAACTTTCATAATATAATCTTTATAGCGTTTTTTGACATGCTTAAATCACAAACCAATTTTCTCAAAAGATTCTACTGATATTAGGTCTATGCTACTATTATTATGCCACTTGTCATTAAGTAACATAATTCACTCACTTTCATCAGTGAGTTGTTTAATTCTTTATGTATTAAGTACATTAAATGAACAAAAGAGAAAGCAGAGGAATTTGTAAAAATGGGCATACTACATAGATGAACATAGGGATCTTGAACAGTGGTTCCCAAACTTTTCTTCCAACAGACCACTTGAAAATTGCTGAGTGTCTTGGTAGACTACTTCATGATTTTTCCCCTCTGCTTGTAGTAGCAACTGTAATGCACTGTGCTAAATGCTGTATAATTTTAATCATATTTTAATTGCTTCTTTTTCTTATAAGGACCACAGTTTGGGAACCCCTGATCTAGAGTAATGATGTTTAGTTTAAAAAGGGGTGAATAAAGTTCTCTGATACTGCATCAAGTAGGTGAAAAAGATTTAATTAGTTTCTATCATTTTCCGAAACAGAAGTATCACCAGGCTAAAAAGAAAAAAGAAAAGGGGGAAATCTGGAAACATGCTGAAATTGCGGTCTTGAAAATCAGGTTGCCTTTTGATCAGGGTGATGTCAGGGAGCTTTTTCCTCCTCCTCCTCTTCCACCCCACACCTGTTCTACAGTATACCAAGCCAGTCAACAGAATTTATTTGCAGCACACCATGGGCCTCAGTAGGCAATCAGAAGACCTTCTGCCCACACTACTTGAGAGACAGGGAGCATTGTTGAGGGAGTGGCTGTTGAGTCTTTCCATGATCCCAGGCCAAGGCATGCAAAACAGGCCAAAGCTGTGACAATGGCAGGTGCTTGGTGGCTTCCTCTTCTTCCTTTAGTCCCTCCATCTTTCCTTTCAAGGTCACATCAGAATTAGATGCTAGAGGGCAGAGGAATGATGGGACCTGAAGCTTGTGGGCTGCTCTGGACTGTCCCAGTAAGACAGCAGATAAATTGAGGAGTGGGAAGAATAGAGGAAAGTAAGTCTATGTCCAGCACCCCTCCCTCAACCTTCCTTCACGGCTTTTTGACCCCACTGTTGATTATTATTTTTCTTTCTACCCATTACAAGCTGACAGGTATATCTGCCAACCAAGGATGACACCTGATGCATCTGATGAGTTTTATTTCATGAAACCTATGCCAAAATAAATCTGTTCATCTCTAAATGTGTACAAGACTGGTTTTGTTGTAGCAGACTGTTACCCGTCTGGAATTTGCTTTCAACAGCCGGTTCCCTATAAACTTCCTTCAGAGACTCTTCTCCTTTCTTTTCCTTACAAGCAACTCCATTCCTTCAGTCTTCTCCTTCAATCCCTACTGATACAGGACCTTTCATGGTCCCAACCCACTTAACTTTAACATACTCCAAATCCAAAACTTCATATAATGAGAACCCATGCATTATTACACATGACTTCTGTTCAAATACAAATGCTTATAGCTTAACTGTTGCCTAAATTAAATAAGTAGCAAAAAGACCAAATACTTATAGGAACAATTTATCAACAGGAAAAAACGTATGTGAATATTCAACAGGAATTTACATATAGATATAACATGCATGATTCAACACTTCATTTGGGTGCAAACCGCTTCCAAGCATGGCACCACCATGCCACTGTAGAAATCAATAAACAATAGTGGGTGCGCACTCCCACAAGCAGCTTTGACTTGCTACAAATCATAAACCCACATACCTAGAAGAGTGACATCTATGAGATGGCATATATTTGTGTCTGTACGTTTAATACTTTGTTTAGGGATAAGACACTGTCAAATGCTTCAGCTCAGGCCAATAACCTCCAAAATAGCTTGAGTTAGCCCAAGTCTTGCACAAAACACTGCGTGGTCTAACAGTAGCTGAGACCATGCTTGATCCAGCAACCTGTGACTGTGCAAAAAGTGTGACCTGCCAAAATATAACTGCTTGAAAAAAAGAGGTTTGCATGCACTGGAGTTCAAAATCCAAATGCCAGGCATTAAGCTCTGAAAATAGTGAACATATAGATTATGAAGAGTTGGAATATTAATGACTAACGTGAATTTGAACATGTAAGATAAAGAGGCTGGTCCTGGAGGAAGAACTGTGAGGGGAGAGACTCCATCAGGCAAGGGCTTCTTCCAACTGCCTTGCCCCACCCTCCAGTCTCTGTTTTTCAATTTGTATTGTATTATTTTATGCACTGTGGCTTGCCGTTGTTTTGTTGATTGTAGTTTCAAAATTATTTATTGTAATTGTTAAGAGTGGGTTTCTGTTATTTTTTATATGCTGCTATTATTATTCTATACTATTCTAAACTCCTGCCCACCTAGCAGTTCAAAAGCATGTCAAAGTGCAAGTAGATAAATAGGTACCACTCCGGCGAGAAGGTAAACGGCGTTTCCGTGCGCTGCTCTGGTTCGCCAGAAGTGTCTTAGTCATGCTGGCCACATGACCCGGAAGCTGTATGCCAGCTCCCTCGGCCAGTAAAGCAAGATGAGCGCCACAACCCCAGAGTCGTCTGCGACTGGACCTAATGGTCAGGGGTCCCTTTACCTTTTACTATTCTAATGATTGTTGAACGTTACTTTATTTGATGGCTTATTTTAAAGCTATGTTTTATTATCACGTTTTTGTATTGCATTAGATTGTTATAAGATATACAGTACATTTTTTGTTTCTTCAGCTTGTAAACTGCCTTGAGTATTGTAAGATAGAAAGGTGGTATACAAATTAAAAGTGATGATGATGGTGATGTTTTCAGGGCAAAGTAACTACGTTTATCTGTTAAACAACTAAAAGTGAAGATTTTCAGTTAAATGCAATAGATGCTGTTATATGTTGTATAGGATGTTGACTGTAACATTTAGAACAGGATAGCCAGTGTGGTGTAGTGGTTTGTTTGCAAACTAGGGCCTGCGGAGACCAGGGTTTAAATTCTCAGTCAGCCAATAAGATCACTGGAGGTCCTTGGGCTAGTCACTCACTAACTTACAGCTTAACTTACCTCACAGGGGTATTATGAGGATAAAATGGGAAGAATTATGCATGCTACCTCGAGCAATAAATAAATAAATAAATAAATATCCAAACATACAAATAACATCCCATTATGGACTTAAATATTGTCTTGTACATAAAACATAAGAACATATATCTACTTCTTGAGAAGATCAAGAGTAAAAGCCAGACTGCAGGAAATCCTTATATAAAGGATTTAACCCTAAACTTTAACAGTTTTCATTTTTTTCTACTGTAATTGAATGTGCATATCAAGTTTGCTTTTAAAAGAATGAACAATGCAACTGTTGCAGATCTGCCATCTATTTTTCTGCACTTCGAAGTATAGATCTTTTCATAAATCATGTTCACACAGTAAGAATTCATTCTTTTTTGTGGCTTCTCACAATTTCTTTTTCTCTTAACTTCCTTGAACCCTTTGGTATCATCAGTAAATCTGGTTACCTCACTGCTTACCCTAACCTAATTCCAGGTCAGTTGTGAACAAATTTAAAAGCACATATAGCAAAACTGATTTTTGAAGGACTCTACTTCTTACATCCCTTCCGCTTCCAAAAAACTCTTCAGTTCCCTGGTCTCTAAGGCCCACCTGCTCTCCCACCCTCCTGTGGCTCTCCGGTTCTCATTATATGTCTAGAGAGAGGTTGCTCTTCTACTGCCACGAATTAGGCAGGAGGTAATCGTCACTCGGTAGGAGACTATGTGGGGAGTAAGAGGAATGAGATGCAAGCACTGCTGAAATGAAGTTTCCAGAAGGCTTCTCTCTCAATCTGTCCATTCCTTTTGCCTCCCTTCTTCCTGTTCTCTCTCTTCCTTCTCACATACAGCCAGCCTCTCAGCCCACCCATCCTTCTTCCCTTTTTGTGTGTGCCACAGCTTCATTCTCTAACTGTCATTTATGTATTAACATGTGCATGCAGTGAACTGCTGGTCTCAGTTACAGAAAGACCAGGGGGCAGAAAAGTAAGGAGGCACTAGATGGGCTGTTATGCCAAGGCTACGCCCACTGGTAATCCCCAGCCCACAGTACAAGAAACACTACCTTAAATTATTGTTAAGTACATTTAAAACTCCTACTTAAAACATCATTTTCCCAACTTCTGATTTCAACCACAGCTGTGTTAACAGTGAAGAAAAGTGTACTGGTTTGCTTTCAGAGATCATACTAGATTATGTCATGTCAATCACCTTTACAAGAGGGCAAAGATTTGCCCACTTACAGCCCACTTGTGTTCTTAAGGCTAATCCAAAGTCCTTTCGCTCCAGCTACTATAAAGCCAACCATTATTTCTGTCAGCATTGTGTGCAGATACATCCCTATATTTTTGCTTACCAGTATATAATGTATATCCCATGCAATAGAAATGTTCTTACAAGGAACTTTAAGTAAACTGGATGATGTTCTCTCAAGCTAATAGTTAAAATGAAACATTAAATAACACACTATGACCATTATATTGCTGACCTATCATTAAGAGGTTTGTTCAAATACTGAAGAAAAAAAAAACACCCAGTGACTTACCTAGTATGTAGATAGTCTTTTGATCACTTTTTTGGCCAAGTGAATTAGCCACTGTACAAACATAAGTTCCAGTATAATTATATGTCAATGGACTGTTGAAATGCAGAGTATTGTTTAAAGGCTGTAAACCTTCAGGCCAATGTCGATCCAACCTAAATCACAAAGAGGCATTTTTGAGTGTTCCAAATCTAATAATTTTATTCAAATCAGATAATTTTAAATAGCTAAGAGGTTCTCCTTCTCCAGAAGCAAATAAGTTCATGTGCAGAGTATCTCAAAGTAAGAGGAATAAAAAACTGAATTTCACAATTATATTTAATATGAGAACTGAAGGAGTTCAGCGGTAATTTTGTTCATGTATTCTAAAACTAACATAGAACCACTGAACAGTCTTAGGTTTCTGTAACACTCTCTTCCCTCAGTTTCCAAAACAGAGTTCCATGATAGGCAACTGTGAGAATCATGAAGACATACAAAGAAATATACAAGGATTTCAACCGTCATGTTTTGACATCCTGAAATTCTGCTCAACTACTGTACTGACTTCTAAGATCCCAGCAGACATTGCCACAAACATTGAGACTTTGTCATACACATAATAGCTAGTCATTTGCTTTAAAATATTGGTGAGATGTGTACAATGTCAGATTTGGTATTAAAACAATTCTCTCGTCAGGGTGCTGAGCTGAGCACCAGTTTAGCCTTATGCCCATTTTAAATAATGTATATTAAATTCTAGTCAATCATCTCACATCACACAATTAAGTCATATAATATTAATAAAGTTCAATCATATAATATTACATAAAGCATCATCTAAATGACTACGAAATAATTTACTTTTTATGCCGTACAGAATACATGCTCGTAGCTCCTCATTTGAACCTCTGCAAAAACTCATCAATGTTACTCAGTACCTACATGCCAGTTATATTAGCTACAAAGCTGCTTTTCTTTCATTTAGGGTTGGCTCCAGAATTAGGAGAGCCTTCAGCAAAGTGCCATTTGGTGAGCCCTTCTCCTACACCAGCAAGCCAGCAGCTTATCAGATGGCATGGTGAGTGGATGTGGGATGCCTTTTAAATTTCTCACAATACCTCCAATGTAGCATAACAACTCAATCAGTCCATTAACTATTCTATAAGTATACATGCATATCTCTGGCAAGTTCAGCATAGCAGTGTAAATCTTTTATTTGCTTCATACATTGAGGTACATGGCACACTGACAAAACTGAGGTAGAGAAGAGAACAGAGCATTCTAAATCTCTTAACTAGTTGCACCCAAGGACCGCCCACTCCCACCCCCATTTAAGTTACCTGTTCACATTTGTATATATTAACGTAAACACCATGAACATAAACCGAACATAAGCAGAATTTTGCTACAGAGCAGAAGCAGGTTCAAAATCTCATTCTTGGTTACCAACACTTTAATTCAAACCAAACTACTACAACAGTAAAAATGTTAAATGTCTCGTTAACAATGTTTAACGGATATGTAATAAGATCAACTGCAGCAAGATTACAGGATGTGAAGCTATATCATCTTCAGTAATAAAGTACCTTGCCCACAATGCAACCGAGGAAGAAATTAAGGCTTCTCAAGAGCATTTAATTATATTTTCTTCTTGCTGCATGCAAGCGCTACACAAAGGTGGCATGTCATCATTTAATTCACCTACTAAACTAGACCTGGTCTCCATTAATGTGAGCCTGTGTACACACCACGTATTTAAAGTGCATTACTTCCCCCAAATAATCCTAGGAAGTGGAGTTTGTTCAGGTGGCCAGGAACTGTAGCCCTGTGAGGGGAAACTATGGGGAAAGCCATGTGCTTTAAATCTATGGTGTGTACACAGCCTCAGCCTAACATAAAGGAAAAGGGCAAATGCCGGGCCACAAGGAAAGAATAACATGTAGGCCTGCCTGGAGGAGGGCAGAGCCTACTGATATAGTTACGGTATATGCTCCTGATTAGTGACTTTAAAGACTTATATCACTTCATCTTCTGTCTTAAGTTATGGACGGTGTTTCTCAACATTAGATCGGTGTTGTTGTGATCCAAAGTTGCAGGGGGGTGGTCAAATAACTGTTATTTTTCTGCGACGGGGTCCCTAGAGCTGCCCAATCAGCATAAAAGGGGAGCTTTTAAGCCAGTTATCCTCCAAAGCGACAATGAAAATACAAGGTGCTTCAAGTTTCAAAAGAATGGTTTGGATGGCTTCAAAATCAGGGGCAGAAGAATTGAAAATGTATAGGTCGCTACTACTAACATCCAAACTCAGTTCCTCAAATAGGACACGTTTAGACCTTTAAAAAAAGAAGAAATAAATCTTCCATTGTGCTATATCTGGAACTGCATTTGTAGTGGTGATTTCATTACTACAAATATATTGACTGTACTTTCAGTCAGCATTTTAACTTCAAATAATTTGCAGAGCCAGCAAATTAAGATGAAAACTACATTTAAATTGATTATACATAAAATGACATTAAAATAAAATTAACTTTAAAATGATGCAAGGCAGCTATTAACTAGTTATGGACAGGATGCAACTTTTTAAAATTTTATTCAACATTTTACTCTGTTGTATATTTATACCATGAAATAATAGATCATAGATTACTTCTGAATCAAGTATAATTGTCGCCCAAAGTTAATCCATTGCAGCATTTGTGTTTAACATTAATCATGACTCGCAATCCCCCAACAAAATACTAGCAGCTTTGCAGAAATTCAAAAAGCCATCTACTCTCCAAAACTGCTATACATAAAATCAATAGATCATTCGGGGGGGGGGGGGACTATTCTACAGTTTATACTGGAGCCTGTTATGTTTGTTGATAAATTCAATGTGGTAATGTATTACTAATTAACAATAAAGCATACTATTTTATTCATAAATAATTCAAATTGTGTCTTTCTCTTACACTGTTAGCATATGCAGGAGATGGTTTTCTTCTGTGAAAACCAGTGTTGCATTCTCCTTGAAAGCTTTGAGTTGTGACAAATACAGTGGTATCTCGGGTTACAGATGCTTCAGGTTACAGACTCCGCTAACCCTGAAATAGTACCTTGGGTTAAGAACTTTGCTTCAGGATGAGAACAGAAATCGTGCGGTGGCAGCAGAAGGCCCCATTAGCTAAAGTGGTACCTCAGGTTAAGAACAGTTTCAGGTTAAGAACGGACCTCTGGAACAAATTAAGTTCTTAACCCAAGGTACCACTGTATGCTGCTTAAAATATTTCTCTTGCTAGAACAGACCAAGGAGCCATCTAATCTACAATTCTGACCCCCCCCCCAAGTGACCAGTCAGATATAGTGGTACCTCTGGATACGCACACCTCCGGTTGCGTATCCTTCAGGATGCGAACGTGGCAAACCTGGAAGTATTTTTCTGGGTTTCGCTGTGTGTGCATGCACAGAAGCGCTCTACCGCAGCGCGTGCATGTGCAGAAGTGGTCCCTCTGGTTGGGGAAACCTCAGGATCCGACCAGAGCTCTGGAACAGATCCTGTCCGCAACCGGAGGTACCACTGTACTTCTGGAAGATTCAAACAGCCATGCTCTGTTTGCTCCAAGCATTTGGTAAATTAGAGGTATATTGCCACTCAAGATGAACATTTTGACTGTTATGGTTAATAGCCATTGAATAACCTATTTTCCTTGGATTGGCCTTATCCTTTAAAGAAGTCATGTATGCTAAGTGCTACTACCACATCTGATGGTAATTAATTCTATAACTTTGCAATTTAAATTAACTATTTGCAACATTGTGTTCACAGACTGATACATATTTAAGAAATTAAGATTCAGAATTGAAAAATATTTTACATTTTTATGAATGCCAGAATTAAACAAGAACTTACCGGCTCCATGTAAACTCCATTGGCAGTGGATTTGCATCAGCATTACACCTGAGTAAAACATTCTCTCTTCCAATATACCAGTTTCCATCATACCCAGTCACTGTAACCTCGGGAGAATCTACAAGCATACATAAACGTAAGCTACTATGGAGAACAATCTGCAACCACAAGTAAGACTTTGTGGAATCTAGCAACTTTAAACAGTCCCCATCTAAATTATTTTCTTAGCTTCTACTGAATACCTAACCTACTCAGATTTCACCTTCTGCCTGCTTGCCATCTTTGCCAACCTGCACTGTCAATAGAATCTGGACATAATACATTTGATTCCGTTAAGGAACACATTCTTAAGTGAAATTGTCAATAATAGGGCTGTTAAGAAACCATCTTGAAATTCTCAAAACGTTTAACATTATCTAAATTAGATACTATTTATTGCACTTTATCTGCACAGATCATATATACAACTTCAAAATGTATTTGTCAGGAACATATTCTAATAAATAAGCATTAAGTAGTGGAAACTATCCTACAGGTTATGAATTTCAGTTAACCTGGAATTAAATTAGAATATGGTTGCCATGAACCCCCTGAATTGATCCCCCATCCCAGATAACTGCTGTTATTCTAGGGCACCCTGTAGCTTGAAGTTAACACATAATGTATTTCACACTCTTATTTTGGGTCTTTGAAGTATCAAAACTTCAAGTTACATATAGACTTAAGAGTTTAACATAATTATTTCCTACTTGACTATATAGTCAATAACGACCAGATTAAGATGTTAATATGGAATAATTCAAATGTGCTGTGCAGTGGTCCTGACCATTTAAGCAATCTGATCAAGGTATTTTTGGGAGAAGCAACATTATAAATATAGCAGAACAATAAATAAGTTACCTTGGGATGGGACCCAAATCAGAATATGAAAAAGAGCAATTGCTAGCTACTAGCAACTTCTCAAGGTAGGATGACTTGAGAAAGGAAACATATTGTCAACGTTCCTCCTTGTTCCCAACCCAGGGCTTTTATTTTTAAAGGGTAAGGTCTAAGTCAAAGGCTATTTAGAACCCTTTAAAGGTATTAAAAGGCTGGAAATATTTGATACCAACAAGATATCCTACCACTTGCAATATGAAATGTTTTTAGAGGACAAAGTGATGAGGACAGAGAACATATTGCAACTTACTTACATTGAATGTCAAGCACATACACCATTCTAATCTCCTTTTCCAAGGCTGGATGTTTCACAACACATGTTATATGCCTTCCTCTAGCAAATCTTGTGGGGACCAGTTTGTATTTACTCTCCACTGTCACAGTTTCATTGGGATATGAAGTTGAAGTGGATTCCATTTCACCAAGACTACCTTCCCAGAGAACCTCTGCAGCTGGTTTTCCAGTGGCTGCTGTGCAAATTGCGGCAAGTGTCTGATTGGCACCATCAATTAAAGCATTTGGTCCCTTTTTTAGGCTCACGACTGGTTCAACTACAGAAAAATATATAAGAATAATTTATTTTTGTGCCCCAGCCACTCTGGACAGCTTCCAACATAATCAACAGAAACACCCCCCCCCCCCCGCAAGAGAGCACCACACATTAGAAGCATCCTGATATAGGGCTGGCTTCAGATGTCTACAGAAGGTTGTATAATTATTTATCCTTTTGACATCTGATGGGAGGGTGTTCCACAGGTCAGGTATGACTACCGAGAACGCCCTCGACCTTATTCCCTGTAACTTCACTTCTCACAGCGAGGGAACCGCCAGAAGCCCCTCAGAGTTGGATCTCAGTGTCTGGGCTGAACAATGAGGGTAGAGACTCCTGCAGCCACATTCTGGATTAATTGTAGTTTCTGAAGTCACCTTCAAAGGTAGGCCCACACAGAGCACATTGCAGTAGTCCAAGCAGGAGATAAACAGGATATCTACCACTATGGTGAAGCACTGGGCAGGCAGGTGGGGTCTCAGGCGGCACACCAGTTGGAACTGGTGAACAGTCGTCCTGGACACAGAAATGACCTGTGGTTCCACAGACAGCTGTGAGTCCAAAATGACCGCAAGGCTGCACACCTGGTCCTTCAGAGGCACAGTTACCTCATTCAGGACCAGGGAATTCTCCACACCTGCCCACTCTCAGCCCCCCAGAAACAGTACTTCTGTCTTGTTGGGATTCAACCTCAATCCATTAACCGCCATCCATCCTCCAACCACCTCCAGATATTCAACACAGACATATATAAATACTGCCAATTACTATATCAACAATCTTCCTAAATAGTTTCTGGAAGGGCTTCCAGCCTGATAGTGAATGCCTTTCACATAGCTTCTTTTTTCTATACATTGTTATGGTAACTAGTATGACATTTATTCGATGTTATCTGCAATTTTATTTCAAAAGAAAAGTGCTCTAGTAAAGTTGACTTATTGTGATAATTCTTCTTAGATGTACAAATTGAATAGAGCAGGACACCACGTAGTCCATCACTGCCTACCTGAATAATTAGTCAGCTAGTAAACAACAAGTAGGTGAGCAGTGCAAAACTATTCTGTACAGTTCAATAGGGCTTTCTTTTGTCAGGTAATTAGACACAGTACCATAATAGCTCAGTTCCTAATCAGATCAGTACAGCCACCTTGAATTGAATAAACGTCACATTTATAAGAAATATGAGGATATAGTACATTCCAATGGGAATATCTGAAGATAAATATTAACATTAATAGAGACAAACTGTTACTGCCCACTTAAGCAATTAAACCTATTGCCAGAGTCAAGACGTGCAGAGTTCTGTTACAGTTCCATAGTTTATTCATAGCAAGTTCCACAGTTCATTCAAATAAAACTAGGGGACTCTTATACAATGCCTTGGATATTGGCAAATAGTGTATCTAAGGGTTTAGTCTGGTCCTCCATGCTATTTCAATATCTACATGGAGCGTCTGGACTTAGGGATTTAGAACATTTTGTCAACAGTGTGCAGTTTAAGGGTACATGTATTCTTATTTTCATCAGACATTAGAAAAATTGTTGATGCCCAGAACTAAGACAACAATGCTCCTAGTTAGACCACACACCCCTAGGGATACAGTCTATTCTGGATTGGAAAGTAACTCCTGCCACCGAAAATCAGTGTTGCAATATGGGGGTACTCCTGTTTCCAGCTTTGCATCTGAATGCAAATAGTGATGTGTCCATTCCTGAACAGATGTACTTTTACACAAGGCTACCTGAAAGAATCTTAAGAAACTTTTTGAGTGTTCACCCAACAGCTGTACTAGTTGTTATTTTGTTTCCAGGTAGCATTCAAAGTCTTGGTGCTTACCTTTATTCCTAAACTGTATGGGTCCAAGATACCTTCTGTACCAGCCTACTGTTCCTAAATTTTTTGTGAACAGGCCTTTCTCCTAGCATGACTGAGGTGAGAGATATCATTTTCCATAGCCATCAGACTGTGGAATAACTTACCCGGTGATATTTGTTTGCTACCCTCCGCCCCCCTCCCTTTGTGCTTTCTGCCAGAAGGTTAGACCTTTTCAGTTTTACCAAGCACTTTATTTTTTAAGCAGTGGACCTCATTTTAGGAAGTTCAACCAAACACCCATTTTTAAATGGTTATTTTCCTTTGTAGCAAGCCCTCCCGAGCTTCCACTGGAAGAATGGGGTATACATTTCCTAAATAAACCCATTTAAAAATACAGTAGAGACTTGAACCAGAGAGGAAAGTTTACATAGTCAGTAAGCCTTCCTTCCACCCCCATCCCCACTGCCCCCCTTAAACACTTTGCCCCCAGAATGCAGTGGCGTTGTTCAGGGGGCTGCAATGAAGGGGTAATTGTAAGAAATTTGGAAGAGGCAATTTGCAAATGCTAATTCTGAAACAAAGTTAGATAGTACTACTTTTTTGCTTAGACCATGAAGTATGGTGCCATTTAAATTTGTTTTGCTATCTACATCAATAGTTAAAATCATGATACAATACTCAGGATGTTCATAGACAGTCTGTGTTTCATAAATCTACTGTATAGAAATCTACTACAAAGCAGTGATTGTGGGTACACACACCCCTCTCCACCATGCCTACAGCTCACAAACAGGCTAGTCACACAGGCACAGAAACAGACACACCCCATTCTAATGATCAACCCAACAACCAGGGAGGGAATGATTTACATCACCATCAGAGCAGTGCACCCTCCCCAACACTGTGTTCCCTGAAGTTTTTCTTTCTGCTACTGTCAATGTCAGTAGGGGTGGAACAGTTTAACGCATATGTTAACCCACCCCCTGCATGTTAATATTTGGTTTCCTGTGAATTACTACTGCAAAGATTAAATATGGTTTCTAACATTTATTGTTGCAGAGAAAGACTGAAAGATAAGTTCTCATGAAGTAGCAGAAATTCTTAGCTTACAGTAAACTACTTCAGCAAGAAAATATTGTCCTTTACACTCTGGGCACTGAATAACTGCTGTTTTAATTTCTCAGTCATGCTAGTTAAACCACAAGTCTTTCTTCACACTACTAGATATCTGAAAACAAAATGATGGTCCCAGTCTGATGACAGTGCTTGTCGCATGCTGCTCAATCCTAAACAGCAGGGGTTTCCAAACAATTTTCACCTGAAAATTGCTGGACATTTCAGTGGACCACTTATTGATCTTTCCTAGTGCTAGTTATACAGTTGGCTAACATCCCTGCTTCCCTCTCCTCTTCCCCAGCCTCTTCCTGCCACACCGCCCCATCACCCCATAGGAGATAAAGCACAAAGGGCAAGTTTTCATCTTAGAATCATCTACACAACAGTTCCAACAGAGGAAACTTACAGCCATTCTTCCATTTTAACTCATTTGCATTTTAAGGACAAAAAAAAAGCTACAAGTGTTTCAGAGAAAGAGTACTTGACTCATCACACCATTTCTCAACTTGCCATAGATGAACCTTGTCCACTCCCATCCTTCCCTCTTCTTTTCTGTCAGAGCTTTTCTGCTTTGGTTTTGAATTTTGGATTAACCACAGTATAGAGCTATGTCCACACTGTAGGTAAGCAGCTTCATAACCCATGATTTAAGATGAACCTCAATTTGTCAGATGTGTACAACGTAAATTGGGGTTAATCAAGAACAGAAAATGAAGCTTAACTCTTTGCAGCTGCACATGAGAAGACTGCGGAGAGTGAAAACCACAACTTGCCTAGGTTTGTTTCAATCACAATAAATTTTGTCCAATACATGTTTTATGAGCGCTTGTGTGGAATGCCTTATATATTATGCTCTATGGAAAAATAATCATTTGTTCTAAATAAGTTAATCTGAACATTATGGTTCATAGATTAAGAGTTGTTGATAAATTCTGTGTGATAAGAGAAACCAGGAAAGATAAAATTAGGAACATTAGATTCAGAACTGATACAGGATTAAGACAAAGTACTTTAAGTTGCATACTGAATAAAGAAGCACATGAAGTTGGATTTTGAGAAAGACAAACAAAGATCAAAGTAAATAATCTATTTTCAATATTAATAAATCAACTGACTAAACCTGAAGGATTACTGGGGGAGAAGATTTGAAAACTCTGAAATAAGTTTGGTCAACTTAGTAATGGAAACTAAGTGAAAATGTATTTAGTCAATGTCTTTGCAAAATGAATGATGGGGTAAGTAAAGGGTTTAAGAAGAGATGGGCCATGTTTTACTTATTTTCAGCGACTGGAAAAATGACAGAGTAGATCATAGACTGATAGACTCTGCTTCATGTAGGGGACTGCAGCACTTCTTTGCAATGTTCCAAGAGGTCATATCAACCAAGAATAGGCAGGAAATGGTCTGAAGACTTGTCCACAGCAGCTATTTTCTTTGGAAACCACTATTAAAATTCACAACCTCATCCTGATATTGTTTCTTCCTTGAGCAAAGTAAGAATGTCTAAATGAAGTACTTATTTGTAATGTACCTTGGGATGACTAGACAATTACCCTTAAATAGATTTACATGCAACTAGGACTACTGTCTGCCCTGCTAAGTCTTAACTTGGAGACGGTCTCATGTAGATCTACACTGATAAAAGGGGTTTAGAGGCAAATATTTTACAGATAAATCCAGGCAGGTAGGGTGAGACCTAACTCTTAAGTCAATCAGCTTGTAAAGGGTTGCAGCCAAGTTATATGAAATAATAATCATCATTGTCTAATCTAATACTTGTAAGAAACTCCCTTGGGTGTGATGCATTATTACAGAAACATACCACATCAAGGAGGTATAAACTTTAAAAAGCCTGTGCCTTCCTTATCCCACAAAGATGGTGGGTGTGGAAATTAGCACTTGGGAATAGGACCAGTGAAAGGAACAGGATCGAGAATTTCCAGTACACTGTATTTAAATTGTACTGACCAATATTTTTCTTCTATGAAAATACCTTCATTAATAGGATCAGAATTAAAGGCAGGGCATTTTATTACAATCTAAAGGAAAAACCTGTAAAATGCAGAAACCAAGATCCAACTTACTATATATCTGAAGCTGAATATAATGTGAACCTTGTTAACACTTGTTGCGGACTCCTCCTAGAAGATCACTGTTTTATCTAAGCTGTCTGTAGTTACTTCATTTCACCCCTATTTTGGAAGTTGCCTTCTAAATTCTAATCTTATAACAAAGAATATCCTATATCACAGCTTCATCCAGCTTGCTTTAGCTTACCAGAAATGATTTAAATGTCAACATTTGCAAACAAAGGGGTTAAACACAAATAAACAATCTCCCCATATTTGGAAAATACTAAAGTTAACATTTAAAATAATATTGATAGAAACCATGCAGGTTCTGCCTATTCACACTGCAGAGCAATTCTTAATGTTTTCCAAACACACCAACAACTGTTGATGCCGTAGTCACCAGGGAAAGTTCCTGTGGCAACAGCAGTGCATTCAATAGGAACATATTCTACGTTCTGGGTAATTTCAGAAATGTGTTGTCCTCTGATCAATACAAAAATCTACTGGTGGAGGCAGGCATCAAACAGCAAACCAGGCATCACAAATGTTACCACAAAAATGCTAAGAGGGTGTACAGCATTATGTAGAATGCTGTAGCTATTTTGTGAAGGCTACATTTATTGCTAAGAATTAAGCTTTCTAAAAGAGAAGAAAACATTTTGTTGCAGTGCACAAAGGTAAAAAAGGAAGCATGGGATGAGGATGCTTCGTTTTGATTAAGATCAAGCGCCTTCTCAAGAAGCATATTTTACTAGAACAAATTACAAGGACTGCTAGAACCAATTCCTTATATTTTATAACATTCTGTGAACAAAGAAAAAAAAACTTGCTAAGGACTTAAAAAAACGAGGACACACTTCTAACTTAGCCACCAGCAACCTAGTCAAGAGCGTATACAGCTTGGGCCCAGGCTATCTGAAAACCTCCTTATATAAAACTGCCTATGTACTAAAATCCTCAGGTGATAACTTCCTCTGAGTTCCATCAACATTAGAAGCATTGGTGCTGGTGGGACATGAGACAGCCTTTTCTGTGGCTGCTCCATCTTTGTTATCCTTCATCAGCAGGATAGGATAAGTCTTTCCTACCAAGACAGGCCTTTGAAAACAAGGCATAGATGATGCTGATCAATAGTCTACTGTCAGGACAAAATGAATTTTAATTCCTGGTTTAAATGTGTTCTGATGTATCTTAATTATTTGTTTTTAACTAGTTTGTTTTAGTTATTTTATATTTTTTTGTTTATTGTCTTTTAAAATGTTGTAAGTCACCTTGAATTCCAACTTCGGAAAAGCTGGAATCTTTGTATATAAAAGACTACAAGCAGCAACTAATAAATATGGGAAGGACAGTACAAGGAAATTGTCCAAGTTATTTTAAGAGAGGGCATGTAGAGAGATTTCAGGGGCTAAAGTTAGTTATCACACAGCACAGGTACAGGATGGAAAGTTTTAATGGGTTAGTCAAAATAAAACAGAAATTGAGGAATATGCTTTATGCCAGGTTTCTACGGTAGCACTGGAGCTATTCTCAAGGTAAATAGGGTAATAGGAACACAGGTATAATATACATTAATGTACCTAATTAGACTGCCTTCTAAAGGAGAAAATCAAATAATTTTCCTGAAGCTGTTCTATCACTGAATATAGGATAAGATTTTCACCAATTAACTCTTTAAAAAGGAAGGGTTTTTTTTAAAGGAAGATCAGGGTGGGGAATCTGCCTTGCATGCAGAAGATCCCAGATTCAATCCCCAGCATCTCCAGGTAGAGCTAGGAAAGGCTCCTGCTTGAAACCTTGAGGAGCTGCTACCAGTCAGTGAAGACAATACTAAGCTAAACAGAAGAATAGTTTGACATGGTATAAAGCAGCTTCTTACAGTATGTTCCTAAGCTACAATACTAATTGTTGTGACTTCGCACACTCCAATAATTTTGTAATACAATCCAACTGAACATTCCATTTCCAGACAATAGCATTCAAAACTAATTCAAGGAAATACCTAGCTAACTAAAATTATTCTACACAAATACTTCACAGAATAAAACATATTTTCTCCATTCATTGAAGAAGCCCCTAGTGAGCATGTGTGAAAATATCACCAAGTAATGGCAAAACATCAGCTCAGTAAACAATTTGTTACCAAGGGGCTAGAAGTATTTATATATTTTAAAAATATATAAACAGCCTTTCATCCTGAGATATTCCAAGTCAATGAGCTAAACTATAATACAGTAAAATAGAATTAAAAATATAAACTAAGAGGCAATGATTATAAACAAACAAAAATCAGTCAGAGGCCATCAAACCAGTTTAAAATTAATGAGCAAAGCCCATCAGATTTGAATTGAAGTGTTTTGAGATAGCTAGTATACATGGAAGCAGCAAATATACATGGAAACAGTACATATACTGAAACTATTATTGGTCCACAGCACCCATGCAATGCCCTCTTCTGAAGCTCTCCACTGTAGGGGAAGACAGGAATGGTAATCAAATGGTCTTTCAGGAAACCTCATTGGTCATTACCATTTTCATAATGCCAAACCAGTTTATCTAGATATATTTAGGTATATATTATACTGTCTTTTCCCCCAAGAATGATTCCAAGGTGGTTTACAAGAAGCATAAACTTTAATCAATGGAAGAAAAAATCCACCTTAACTGAAACACAATGAGGTATGATATAGCCAGAAGACCAGGAAGAAGATAACATTTTTTCCAGTTTGAATCTCCACTGTTTTAGTTAATTTTCTAAACAAAGCAAGGACTTTCAAGATGTACTGAAACAAAAGTGACAATTCTTGTGCTGAAACACATATTGCAAACTCCAGTTTTAATATTGATCTTCAAAACATGTAGGTAGAATACCTACAAAATAAATAAAAAATAAGCATACCCAATACAGCTACAGTTGTTGATGACTGGGAACTTCCTAGAGGAAAAGTAGCTGCTTTGCATACATATTCTCCAGAATCAGAGAAGGTAATATTTGTTAGGATGATTGATGCATCTGTAAGTGAGGCATTCTTAAGAAATACTCTTCCTTGATATTCTCCTTGAACGGAAAATCCATAATCAGGATGATGTACAGCAATAGTCTGTGGAGTCTTTCCATGCATCTTCTCCCATGTAATTTGTGTTAATGTTTCATTTATATCAATTATGCATTTCAGTGTAACATTCTTCCCCCATACTGCTCTCACACGTGGATCAACTTTTGGTCCAGCTAAGGCACCTGAAGGTGGAAAAAAGTAGAAAGAGAACAAAATGTGAGTCATTCTGCATCACACATTATTCCTGTATGAAAATTTGTTCTGTGATCATTGAGTCCACATGTATTTTACCATTTTGAAAGTTTAGCTGCTATTAATTGCAATTTCTCACAACAGAATTACTACCTTTATTTATCCGGAATTTTAGCAATTATTTGCTTGATATATTACAATAAAAAGTTTAGTGCAGATGACAGAAATTTGAACATTACCATACTTTCCTGGGATACTGGTACCTACACATATTTGCAGACTACTTCTCTGTGTTCAGAGAATATCAGCTCTGCTCATGCAACAGACTTTGGCTTGCACAATGTATTTTCTCCCTCACTGCTGCAATGCACTCCTCCCCTGGGCACCCTTCCCCATTGTTTGTTTCTTGGTTTGCACATAATGCTAATCTGCAATTCTTTGAAACCAGAAGTAAATCTGGCAAAAGTACTAATCTCCACCAAGTGGCAGGAGAAGGGTAGTTTCTGAGGCTCATCCACATACCACTAAACCATGGCTTAAATGATAGCAATGGGCACAAAACAGCTATGAACCCATGTTTTCTGCCTGCATAAAAGGTGCTTTGAATGAGACAGATGTTGAGATTATGATGACATTATTAGCAGCAGCAAAGCTAGAAATAACAATTAATTGGAAATCTCTGGTTATACCAGATCTAATGCAATGGTGTACAAAAATATAGAATATATCTTTTCTAACAAAATTTACATACTCTGTAAAACATCTAGAGAGTTGAGCTGATTATAAATCCCATCCTTTCATAAATCTAATAACTACTAGAACGCAAAATTTCAAGACATTAGATCTAATTTGAAATGATTTTAAGTGCCAGTACTGTTTTTATTCCCTTACATAATTATTGATATGGAATTATTTGATGACTATATACATAGTAGAGTTGTCATTTCTTATCACACATACACATGTGCACATAAAGCCCCACTGGAAGATTTGTAGTACCTCAACACAATTCTAGATTTGTTTGAAGTCAGGGTGAGAAAGCAGATTGCACAATACCAGTGTCTACACCATGGGCACGAGAAGGGAGAAAAGCGGTCATTTAAAACAGCAGCAAAGGTTTGAATAAAGCAGGGATGTTATAATAACAGGTACCAAAAGTTTACATCCTCTTGCACCACCTGATAAGACAGGACACTAAATAAACTTCACCAATGAAACTGAAGGTACGAGACTTATATGATCATGCCAACTGCCATCCCAAGTAGTTTTTAAAAGCAAAATGCATCCATGATTAACAGCATTTAACTCCAAAAAATTCACTTTGTGTCTGCAAAGTAACTTAAAGATAATGTTCACAATCCACAAGCCTTATTTTGAACAAGAAGAGCCTTTAAGTTCATATCAATGGAACCAACATTTTGTGATCTGAAATATGAAATCATTTACATGACTGTGGTTGGAAACACTTTAAAATTGAGAGAACTAAGTTTAAAATATAAAGCTGAGTAACACTGACTTCATCTACCAGAGAATTGAATGCTGGAAAATCACCATAGCAACTGAAAACCTGGTCTGGCAACTAAGAAATGACTATCAGCTTGCTAGAATCATTGCATATATACAGGGAGCACCATTACTACACAGTGTTAAAAAGATGGACCCTATTCTAGTTTATTAGGTCAACTGGCAGAATAGTTTGTCTTCATGCATCCTTTAAAGGAATCCTTCAATCTAAATGTGAAGGAAGCAGTGGTTAGAATATTATTTAAAACAATTAGATCCCATATGGGATCTAAGCTTGTCACACAAGTAATGGTAACCCTGTTGCATAAGTTTCTAAATGCAGAGACCAATTATCTTCTTCCAATGTGCCTTCCAGCCAGGTTTCTTATCCTTGTTGTTGACCTACATACATAGCTCAGCAACTTTGGCAAAAACTAAAAAAAAAAAGCTCAACAACTTTGGCAAAAATAAAAAGCTCAACAATTTTTGAAATATGGCAACCCTAATTAAACTAATGGAAGAGGTCAGTATGACCATGGCACATCTTGCTCATTCTTTTATAGTCTTCCTGGAATTTGATGGAGAGAAGTTCTAAAGTTGTGAAGAAAAAGATATGGGCCAAAGCAACAAATTCATACGACAGAAGTTATGTTAGTTATGATAAACCTGACTGGTGTTTGGATATACAACCTGACTTGAGATTGAGTAACTCTTGTTTGGATTGAGTTGTACTCCATGTGAAGGAACAGGTTCACAATTCAAGCTCTACATGAATTCATTTATATACCACATTTCTTTCAAGGAGCTCCTCACAAAAACACTGTGAGGTAGGTTAGACTAAGAGGCTGTGTCTGCCCCAAGGTCACCTAGTGAGCTTCATGGCTAGATGGGGATGCAAACCTCTGGGTCAGTGTGCAGAAGTAGTTTTGGTAAGGAAGAAGGCCAATGCAGAATAGTTATTATATAGCCACTCTCAAAGTGCAAGCCCAAATCCCTTAACCATCAAGAGTTAGGTGTTTTTACTTATTTAACTATTTGCCTTCCAGCATTTTAACAAACCCCAACTCTCTAAACCAGATTGCCGAGACAGGATTGCCCTCTTGTGGTCACAGTTATCTCCTGTCATCTCCTAATACTCTTCCCCACAGGCTCTTTCCTGGAGGGTTCAAATCTGAACTCTCCTTGCCTTTGGGGAAGGATAAGAGGGGAAAACCCAACTATCTCAGTCTTTTCCAATTTAAAGTAGCCTCCCACAACAGTTTCATCACCACTAGAAGCTGGATAAGTTTATCAATGTGATGGCTGCTAACTATGCCACATCATTTTAGGCCCTGCCATATTTTCAGCTAGCAAGGGAAAACTATCTACCACATCCTGCCAAGCTCAATTTCAGTGAACAAACTGAAATTTAATCCAGAGAACTGCTGCTGGAAGTTCTGCTAGCCTGCATAGAGCTGTGCATCATGTCTCAGATTAGGTTGTGATCACCCTGAAATATTAAGTATGCCATGTACTGGATCTAGAAGCACCTTTCTTTGCTCCTGGATGTCCAGGTGGTGCTGGCGTCCAGTAGCATCTTTTACAATCTATGGTTCTGTCTAGAAGAGGCAGATTTGGCCTATGCACCAGCTACACCCAGACCAAACTATTACAGCTATTCTCTCACAAGGTGCAAAAACGGGGAGATGGTCGGAGCATAACACACCAATCCTACAGCAGTTATATTGGTTGCTTATTTGTTTCCAGAATCAATTTAAAGTGAAGGTATTAAACTCTGACACAGTAAAATATCTTCACACACTCATATGAGCCTGCCTGACGTTAGGATCTCCACTGTAGGTTGTACTCTCTGGATTGCCTTTTGTATATATTCAATGTGGGGGAGTGCAAGAACAGGGCTTTCTTGGTGGTGGCATGGAAATGGTGAAATTCTCAATCAATGTAATACAGAACATCCTCCCTTTCTATTTGGAGAAAGATGCTGAAACCTTAAAAAAAAAAACCAGAAGGCAGTTTATAATTGTTACTTTAATGGTACCACCTGTTTCATTCTGATATTAATGCTAAATTTGTATACATATATTATATATGCATGCATTATAATGTTAGCATACATATTTCATTCTAGCAAACTGCTTAATAATTTATTTTAAAAGCAGGATATAATAAATCATTTAAATAAAATAAGCACCAAAATTATTATCCTGCAGCAGCTTTGGTTGACAGCCAAAAACTCCAGATATATCTGTTTATTTTAATAATGTATACCCCACCTTATCAGAAATAAAAATCAAAACCACTCACAAAATAAAACCAATATGATACAACAAGAAGTACAAAGCGGGGGAAAAGTATAGGAGTTCAGAAACAGGACCCAGCAAATCTCTGGGGTGGGCATTCTACATGGTAGCCCTCATCAAAGATCTTGCTCCTAGTAGATGCCTACCGGACTTTACTTGGCAATGGCAACTGGCACAAAGGCCCAGGTGTTGAACAGAGTGATGGCACATAAAGTGGTCCTTAAGACACCCTGTCACAATGCCATGTTGGGCTTTAAAGGTTAAAACCAGTACCTTAAGCCTAGAAACAAAGAAAACTAGCACAGATAATACAAGACTCCAACCATATGTTCTAATCACACAACCCAGGCTAGGCACTAGCATTTTGTATCACATGTTTTTGTTTTTATCACACATTTCTGCAGTAATCTGTAGGTTACTAGGGCATGATTGATGGGTGGGGTTCGACTTAGCCAGGAAGTATCACAGCTAATGTGCCAGCTGAAGCTAGTAAAAGGCACTCCTATGTCCTGATGTCACCTGAGCCTGCAAGACAAATATGCTGGTCAAGGCACAGCCCAAACTATGAACCCAATCCTTGAGGGGGAGTGTAACCATGTCCAGAACCATCTGTATCACCTAAATTCAGATTTAGAAAAATCTCCCACTCAACAGCAGTTTCATCTTGTCTGGATTAAGTTTCAATTTTTTTTACATCCTATCAAGTCTCACACTCAAACAGTTTCAAGATTCCTTGCCTCCTTAGCCTCCAAGGTAAAGAAGAGATAAAAAGGTGGGTGTTACCAACACACTGCTCAGCAAAGTGTCTCTGGAATCTACTCAGCCATTTCATATAGATACTGAAATGCATGGGAAACAAGATCCTCTGCTGCACCTCAGTGGCAGAGCTGCAGTCCCCCAGCATCACCTTCTGCAGCAAGCCCTCCAGAAATTAGTGGAACCATGTAAGGAAAAAAGTCCCCTCCTACACAAATCCTACGAGGTGCCATCAACTTTCACAGAGCTCCAGGAAAATCAACAAGTTTACATTCTCATTTCTCATTTCCCAGCACAAGCGGTCCACTAGGGCAACCAAGATAGGTTCAATTTCAACACCGGGCCAAAATTTTGACTGGAAGGAATCAGTATCATGCAAAAATAACTGGAGCTACTGAAGAGTCCTTCGGCTAATTTGTGTTGATAAATATATGAAAAACTTTCCAGGATTAAAAAGTATGATAGGAAAGAACAAAATTCTCCCTGAAAATTATAGACATGAAACTAGATTCATTTTCACACCAATCATTAAAATATTCAGTGCTACCAATATAAAGGAAGAGAGGAATATGGCTCTCTTGATTTTTTTACTGAAATATTCTAAGTACCTTGACAGATATGACAAGGATTCAACAAGAACTACTTCATTTGGCCACATGCCAGGGTCTGCAGAGAATTTTCACTAAGTAAATCTTTTACTAAAATATCTCAAAAATCTGAATTTGGCTTCCCCCGATTCTTCAGTGTTTAATGTCTCATCATCTCCAGTATGTAATTCAACACATTACAGACTCAATAGCTAGTTTTCTTTGAGGAACTTGAAGCATACGTCTAGGACAAATACTTAGGATTTACTTAGTATGTTTAGAGTACTTTACATACGTATATTATTGTCAGTGATATTTACAAGACGGTTGCAATGTAGGCAAGTTTTACTATAGCCACATTCCAGATGGGGACCAAGGCCAAGAGTGGTTTGCTTAAGGTCATCTACTGAGTTCATGGTAGAGAGACAAGATCTAAACCCCAAACTAGATGTTTCACATCTCAGTATCTTAGGCACAACAATGCTGCAGTCCTCATTCAATTAAGAAAGCTGACTGTCACTTCAGCATCTCCAGGCTGGTACAGCAGAAACACATATATGATCCATTGCTAGCTGGGCCAATAGCTGGACCAGCTTAGGACTCAGCACATCCTTATCCAGCCCAGCTCCATTCCGTTCATGACTGAAATGCATTTAAGGAGTCTATGCTGTCTATCACTGGATTGGGGAGGGGGGATCTGTGCAGATGAATTCAGCTGTATGTTCCTATTTTATCACAACATACATAAGTGCATTTTACCTCAGTGTATGAATTTCTAAACATACTTTAATCTAAAATACACATTTCAAAACACTTTTGGTAAGGTTTGAGCCAAGAACACCACCACCAAATTCAGAGATGTGCACAACTTAAAATGATAGTTACATTATGAATATTTTGATATTGAACAACTTATCACTCTTGGTACCTCCTAGAGGACTAAAAATGTCACATTACCAACCTCTAATTCACAGATAAATACAGATTCTTGGAGGAGGAGCCAGTGTGTGTTAATTTTTCTGATTAATGTCATAATATTGTGATTTGTAAATATCTCGTTTACTTATATAGCTGAACTTGAATACCTCATTACATTAGTCCTTTTGTTGAAGATTTAAAAATGTTCAGATCAAGAGCTGTAAGTAAGTCAACTCAGCTTTCAATTTTGGAAAAAGCTGTGATGACTAGTAATACTATCGAGAGGGATGCAGGTGCTTGTATAAAACACACACACACACACACGAAAATGATCTGTGTCTTAGTTGACCACAATCTTAACATGAGTCAACAGTGTGATGCAGCAGCAGAAAAGTCAATGCTATTCTACGCTGCACCAAGTATACTGTCCAGATCAATGGAAGTCATAGTACTGCTCTTATTTTGCCTTGGTCAGACCACATCTAGAGTACTGTGTCCAGTTCTTGGTGCCACAATTTAAGTCAAGCTGAAACGTGTACAGAGAAGGGTGATCAAGAGTCTGAAAACCAAGCCTTATGAGGAACCATCAAGGGAGCTGGGTATGTTTAGCCTGGAAAGGAAGAGACTGAGAGGAGATATGATAGCCATCTTCCAATAGCTAAAGGGCTGTCACATGGAGGATGGAGCAAGCTTGTTTTATCCTGTTCCACAGGGTAGAACCCAAACCAATGGCTTCAAGTTACAAGAAAGTAGATTCCAACTAAACATCAGGGAGGACTTCCTAACAATAATGGCTGTTCCAACAGTGGAACGGACTCCCTCAGAAAGTGGAGGACTCTCCTTCCTTGGAAGTTTTTAAACAGAGGTTGGATGGCCATCTGTCACGGTTGCTTTAGTTGTGATTCCTGCATTGCTGGGGGTTGGAATAGATGACCCTCAGAGTCCCTTCCAACTCTATAATTCTAAGTTTAAAAAGATCAAATCAACTGAAAACTGCTGCCTTTAATGGAATTTTCACTTAGATATCATGCAGAAATGGTGGTGTACCGTAACACAGAAGGAGGTGAATATAATTACTTACAACCGTATCTAGCACCTGGAAATGTTTATAGAGCCAAACATTAAACAACTGCTTTGAAAGCAGCCAGAAGGAATTTAGGGACAAGGTGTGGATCGTCTAGGAGCAAATTAACTCAAATCGCTATTAAGCACCTCACCTGCAAATACAGTAAAAGATAATTTTAAAAATCATTTCTTAAACTAGCATTGAAAATACAGCAGTCAGATGTCTATAGGATTTCTGGCTTTTTCACAAACTAAGGTAGACATGAAGTGATGTATGTATACACATGGATGAAACGCATCACTTTTCTGGTAAATCCACAAGCATCTGTTGCACCACCCCACTATTATCTTCAGGTGTATACCAGAGTCTGGAGGACTCTGATAAGGGCTGTGGCTGTGTAATGAAAACAGCAGCACTCAGCTGATTTGACTCTCCTTGTGGAGTCCTCCACAGGGGTTGGACTAGATGACCCCCGCTCCCTTCCAACTCTACCATTCTACAAACAGACCCTGAAACGAGCGGTTCCAAGATATTTGCATTTGCTTCAGCACCTGCTGCTCACCATCAAACTGGCTAATGGCCAATTCTGGCAAAGCACACCAGTTGTTTTTGAAATCAGGGGCTTCCCTAAGACGGGATGGGGGGGGGGGAGAGAACGAGACCTTGCATTTAAAAGGGCGGCGGCCACCTACATCATGGCATCGGCCTGTCCTCCCCACAAATCACGGCTGCCCCGTCATCAGCCGAGACAGAACGGAGACGAGCGAGAGCAGCTTCCAGACAGCGCAGCTCCCAGAATGCCGGACGTAACGGTCTCGGCGGCGGCTCCAAGTGACAAGTGGAATCCCAACAGCTCCAACTCCCAGCAACAGCGCCGACAACAAAACACAACAAGGCGGCGGGACACACACGCTCAAGCTCAAGCTTGCACGCCGCCGACGCCGGGCAGAGCAGCGCTCCCGGAATAGCAGATGCGCGGTGTTGGCAACGCACAAATACACACAAACTATTAAAAAAGAGAGAGAAGCGGGGGGAACCTCCCGCCACTGTAACGGGTGGCGATGTTGATCATGCTAGCGCAGCCACGGGCTCGGAAAGCGCTGCCCCCCCCCCTGTGTGTGTGTGTGTGTGTGCCTTTTAATGAGCGCCTTAAGACGCACGAGAAAACGAATACTGTATATATCTCAGCAGAGGAACATGAGATGCAGACAAGACACACCCTCGCACACATCCCTTGCTCTTCGACGTCCCACAACTCTCTTTCTCTTGCCCGGCTTCCCCCCCCCCACTTCACAAGAAGCCCCCCTCGAGTGCCACACCCAGAAGAAGCCGCCGCCGCCGCCCCACACACACACCGACCAAGCTCACCCTCCAGCCGCCCCCCTCGCGAAATGTTGAAAAAGGGGTGGGGGCGGCGGGAAGGACCCTCGAGGTGGATTCCTCCATTTCCCCTCATGCAACGAGGGAAGAGAAAACACGCGAGGCACTTCGCTGCCCCCCCCTCCACTGCGCCTCCGGCCGGGGTCTCTCGCCTCCGGCTTGGCCCACCTCGCCTCCACCGGACACGAAACTTCTCCCGACTAGCGGCTGAGGGAAAAGTTTCCCCGAAGTCCCGCCCGCCACTTCTCCCTCCCTCGCTCGCTCGCTCTTTCTCAACCTCCGTCCCTCCCACAGCGGCGGCCCCTTCGCGCCCCGCGCTCGGACGACGGAGAGAGGGGAGAGGGTGGAGGGGGAGAGGAAACTGGTTTGGTCCGGAGAACAGCCGCCGCCGCCGCCCCCTTCGCGGAAAAAAAGGAGAAAAGTTTGTGAGGCGGCGACTCACCGCAGCAGACGCGGGAGAGGAGCAAGCCCAGCGAGAGCAAGCCGGGCAGGGCGGGCGCAGCCGGGCGGCGGAGGCAACAGCGCCGAAACGGAGGGGAAGAGGACGGGCAGCGGCGGCGGCGGCCGGGAAGAGCCGGGGGAGCGTCCGCCGCCACAATGGACCCGGCCATGCTGGGGGCTCCGTTCTCAGTAGCAGCAGCAGCAGCAGCAGCAGCAACCGCCGCCGCTACGGCTCGGCAGCGCAGCCTCCTCCTCCGCCTCCTTCCCTTCGCAGCGCCGGGTCCGTGTGTCGCTGCGCGGGGAGGCGTCGCGCCCGCCGCCCCTCCTCCTCCTCCTCCTCCTCCCACCGAAGGAACGGGACAGACCATCCCGATCGCGAGGGGAGGGGTGTTGAGAGCGCGAGTCCCCCCCCTCCTTTGTGCCGGACCGAAGCTTCTCTTTCCCTGAACCTGAAGGCCTTTATCTGACCGGATGTCCCCGGTCTGAGGGACTCGACGCCTCCGACGAGGAAGCTGGGCATCTGGGAGCGGGAAGGTGGGAGCGGAGGGTATGTCACAATGGCTCCCTCCCCCTCCCTTTGAGAGTTAGTGGTACGTGCCGCTCCTCCCCCTCCCCTTCCCCACTTGCAAAAGAGGAGGGGTTTTTTAAGGCGGGGGGGGGGGCGAAGAGAGATAATCAGTGCTTCTCACTCTCTGTTTTTTATACTTTCATTTCTAATTTTTTCCCCACCCACCCCCTTTCCTCTGTAGCATTTCTTTCTTTTTCTTTGCTTCTAACCATGGTTGAGTTTCCTTTTCCTCTCCATGATTTCCCCTTCTCTATCTTCCTTTGCCTCGTCGTCTGCCAGTTTTACTCTGGGTGGTTATTAAGTCCTTCGTGCCTGGTGAAAAATACAGGCTTGCTGGTTTTCTGGCCGCAAACCGTTGCCAGCCCCGCTCTTTCTCCTTCCACGCTAGGACCCTCCGAGAATCCTCCTCCTCCTCCTCCGACCAGCTGGAAGAAGCACAGCAAGAGACAGGCGACAGGGTTGTTTTGCAAACGACCGTCAGCCAGCAAGCAAATACCCGACACTGTTCTCCATCCTCCTCATCATCTTCTTCTTCTTCCAGCCGTGGCATGGCTCCAAATAATCACCTGAGTTCAGGAGCGCTTAACGACGCAGCAGGAGACTGTTAACACCAGTAGGTTCACCTTCTGGTCGTCCCTCGTCCCCCGCCCCCTTTGCCGCTTGGAAATCGTTGCTTTTTTAAAAAAGAAAAAAGAAAGAAACAGCAACCACGAAAGGAAAAAGTGGTTTGGAATTAAGAGTTTTGGGACGTGAATGGAAAAGGACATGTGACCCGGAATGAAGGAGGAAAGGTTACAGGCGACCTGGCAAAGTTAGATGAGGCAACCAGTTACTGGAAAATTAAATGCTTGTTTATCAGCAGATTTAATTGCTGGTGAAAGATACCGGCTTGACAATTGCAGCAGTTGCACCTTCTGTATCCGTTCAAAGGCCGTTCAAAGTGACAGTGCAAGCTTTTCTTTACAGTACTTCCCTGTCCGTCTATTGCAGACTTTTTCTGAAAGTGACAGAAGGTAGCTCTCTCCTTCTGTAACCTGCACCCCAACTACTGCTGCCCGTTTCTGTGGTCATTTCTAGGATGTGGGCATTTGCCCTCTGCCAATAAAACTCATTTTGCACAGTCCATTGAAGATGTGGGATGGGCATAAACTTCATTCCTTGCTGCACTGTGGAAACAGATTAGAACTGGCACCAGTGAAAAGCAGGGTATCATGTTTCCAATCCTCTTAGCCAATCAGATCTCTTTAGCAAATAATGGGTTTGGAGATGAAGGGAAGGCAGAAGGATGTTTATGAACAGATCTTGAGTGTGGGACAGAGATGCTTGCAGATATTAAGAACCTGATTTTGCAATACTCGCTCCATCCAGGGAGGTTCTTTTGACTCCAATAAAATGGTTCAGCATCTCATTCAGAGCATTTGAAGAAAACTGTCAGTGAAACACAATTGTTGAGAGCATGCTCTTACTTCAAACAAGGATGAAGAGAAGTTTGAGAATAGTGATTTTTGTATGTACTACACATTAAGAGAATCCGAATGGTACAGTACTTTGTAAAAGCATGGATTGTAAATCACAGAGTAAATAGGAATTAAGTTTCCAATTATGTGACCGTGCTTAGCATTATCATGAAGAGCAAATTAACTGAGAGAGTTAACAAAATAAATTTTTGAATTGTGTAATTTTTCTGTTTTCATATACAATCATATACAAACTACCTGTTGAGACTTCAGTGCCAAAAAACATTGTAGCACATTTTGGAAACACCTGCCTGATAGACTTGCAGAGAGTGTAAGGATGCCAAATAAGTGTGTTTTCACAAATGTGATTCAATACTGGGATTTCTGCTTATTGGGTATCACTGTCTACATAAAATAAAAAATAAATTCCTAAATTTTTTATTTTTTTATTTTTATTTTGTTTTGACTACGGCAGACCAACACGGCTACCTACCTGTAAATGTATACATAGCTTGATATTCTTATTATCAATTCTCTGTGCAACTCAGCAAACTTTCTTTTTTTTAAAGGAACAAACAGGTCACAAAGCATGTTTTCTTTTTTTTATAAAGAATTTATTGGTATTTCAAGAAATTTAACAAGCAAATGAAAACAATACAAACATACAAATTACACAAAAATATACATACACACTACAAAAAAGAGAAAAAGAAAACTTATACAAAACATAAAAAATACATAAAACACTTATTTAACTATCTTGATCTTATTTTGTATCTTAATTGGGGGGGACTTCCTCTCGCCCTCTCTTCTGCGTTCATTACAACTATACTTTAGTAACTTTATAACTACTTTAATTCTTCTTTACAACTTATCTTAAACCTTATCTAACAACTTATATTTAATACCTCAATCTTACCAAAATACAGAAAAAATTCATATGAATCACTATCTTAGTTTCTTATGCACTCTTTTATACAAACATTGTAATGCTATCGCCTATAATATCTACTGATTTCAATTTCAGACATCTAACTTTTCACGTTGTTTCAAATATTCATTGAATTTCTTCCAATCTTCTTGCACCTTCCACAAAGCATGTTTTCTCTGTCATTTACTGCCCAAATCCAAGCACCTTTACTTAGTAAGTCCCATTGATTCAATTATGACTATGCACATATTAACAGCTTACAATGCAGCAAAGTTGTTTCCCCCCTGCTGTGTTTCAAGTTCCATTTGCATGTTACTGTACACCCCAGATAGGAGGCAGGGATGCCTTCACCTGACATGCATTACCTGTTTGGTTTCACCACATCTGTAAGCCCCCAAATTCTATTCATGAAGCTTTCTTCTGCACATGTACAAGGGCTGCCTCAGCTTCCCTATAAAGTGAATGTTGCCTAAGTGGGTGGCACCACTTTGCGGTGATTCCAGTCCTACTTGGATTATCGTTCCCAGAGGGTGTTGCTTGGGGAATGCTTTTCGTCTCCATGGAACTTTCAATGTGGGGTTCCGCAAGGCTCAGTCCTATCCCCTACATTGTTTAATGTCTATATCAAACCACTGAGTAGGGTTATCTGGAGGTTTGGAATACATTGTCAGCAGTATGTTGATGACACTCAGCTCTATTTCTCCTTTACATTGGCAGGTGAGACAGTGGAAGTGCTGGACCAGTGTCTTGCCTCAGTAATGGACTGGATGAGAGCCAGCAAACTGAAACTCAATCTAGATAACACCGAGGCACTGTTAGTAGGTGGTTCCCTAGACTGGATGGGTGGGAGAACGCCTGCTCTTGATGGGGTTACACTTCCTCTGAAGTAGCAGGTTTGTAGCTTGGGGGGGGTACTCCTGGATCCCTTGCTGTCGCTTGAGGCTCAGGTGGCCTCAGTGGCTCAGACTGCCTTCCATCACCTTCAGCTGGTGGCCCAGCTATGCCCCTATCTGGACAGGGATAGCCTAACTACTGTTGTCTATGCTCTGATAACCTCAAAGTTAGATTACTGTAATGTATTATACATAGGGCTGCCTTTGAAGACAGTTTGGAAATTTCAGCTAGTACAGAATTAAGTGGCCATGAGCATGTTACACCAATCCTGGTCTGACTGCACTGGCTACCAATTTGTTTCCAGGCCCAATTCAAAGTGCTGGTTTTGACCTATAAAGCCTTAAACCTCTCAGGACTGCAATACCTCAAGGACCACCTCTTTCCATATGAAAGACCCTGAGATCATCTTTTGAGGCCCTTCTTCGTGTGCCTCGAGTGGTTTGGAGGGTGGCAACATGAGAATGGGCCTTCTCTGCAGTGGCTCCCTGTCTGTAGAATGCTCTCCCCAGGGAAGTTCACCTGGTGCCTTCATTATACACCTTTAGGTGCCGAGCAAAAATGTTCCTTTTTAACCAGGCCTTTGGTTGATCTTATTAATGCTCCTATGCCCTTTAAAAATGTGGGGGGGGGGCTTGACAGGGTTATTGGATTGTTGTTTTCTGATTATGTATTTTGTGGATTTTTATTTTTATTTTGTTCTGTGAACCGTCCTGAGACCTCTGGGTATAGGGCATTATATAAATTCTAATGATAATAATAATAATAATAATAATAATAATAATAATAATAATAATAATAATAATAATAATAATAAAATATGTTTTCAAATTGCATGGAAGCTGATGCATCCAACAGCAGTATTCTTCAAGAAACTACAGGATAGATATGGATTATGGCGAATATTGTGTGTGCACTGCTTCAAATACTAGAGGTAGCATAAATGGTAATGTGTGCACAGCCTATATTTCCTAGTAAATGTACAGTACTTTGGATTGTATTCTTAATACCTGGTATTAAACAAATAGGTGGATAATGGATTTATTGTGGCTATCAACCATGTGCTTTAAATGGAGCTTGTATGGCAGAAGTAGCAAATAGTCAATACCAGATGCTGGGGACAAGCAGTGCCATAGGGATGCTGGTTTCTTTCTTTCTTTGTTTTCAAAACCTTTTGAGCTTCTCAGAAACATCTAGCTAGGAACAAGATGCCAGACTAGGTAGACCTAAATGTGGCTGGTGAAGGAGTGGTCTAGTTGACTTAGCCAGATTCTGCTACTTCCGACAATTTTGTCAAAATCCTGACTTGAAATGGAGCAAAGAACATAAAGGAGCCGTAGGTAGGCAAAGAAAAAGCACCTCCTAACAGGAGCAGCTTTAGGCCGAACTGCATTATTCTTTCCTTCCTGTTTGGCACATGCTGTGCTTGAAGGGCAAAAGGTAGAGAGCTTGGAGAAGAGTCTGCAGTGTGAAGTGCTGGGGAGTTCTCGGTGATTTCAGGTTGTATAACATAAGTTACAGACCATGGGGTAGCTGTAAATTGGAATACGCCACAGCTATTAGTTGGCTTTCTCTCTGACCCTGTAGCTCCTGGTACAACTGAAAGTATACATCCCATTAACATACAGGTATGGATTTTGAATCTAGTTGAAATCTAAAAATGTTTCAGAGCTATTTGTAGGCTGCCTTTCAAAGCTAAAAGCTCTTCCAAGGCAGCTTATAGAAAACACACACACATTAAATTAAGGTTTTATTAATCAAGGTCTAGGGTTTTTCAGCTGCCCAAGTTGGTTTGTTCCTTTTCTCTTAAATAACCTATTATTGGAAGAGCCAGTCTACATATTCAGAACAATAAAATGATACAGGTGTGTTGAGACTATACCCATTCCGACTGCAGGTGTAGATGCTATTTCTTTAGCATATGGCTAACCTTGTAAAATTGCCAAGCTGTCTGCTTTTCTCCCTAATGTACTAGTTTTTATGAATGTGGCATGTGTGTGGGGGGGTGTCTGTGGGTTTTTTGGGGTGTTTTTTTGCATGGAAGGACTTTTAAGTGCATAATTCTGCACCTGTGCTGGAAGCCGTACGATCTGAATGGGGCCTGTGCCATGCGACTTGAAGAAGCCTTCAAGTACATAATTAATTTTGTCACTAATTAAAATTCTATTAAGAATTGTGAGAAAAACACATATTTGTAAAAACTCAGAGAATGTTTATGGGGCAGATTTAAATTTAGGATGGCAGTGAAGTTAAATTGTGAGCAAAAGCTAGTCAAATTTTGTTATTTCTTCCCTATTCTTGTATATGTTTGCAGTTTCCAAATCTGCAAAATATATTTTATTTTAGCCAGGCTTTGTACAACCTACCAAGGAATACTGGAACAGATGCCTATTCCTAATCTGAGGCAACATCATGCATTCTGCTGCAAGAACACTTAGGCCACCACCATAACAGGTAGTGGCCAAACATGGAGCTTGTTCACTTGTGCCATCCTCTCTTGCAAAATGTGGCTTGATGCCATATCTGTTATTTTCTTTCCCATAAGCAAGCAAACTCCTTTTTGTTTATCCAGGTCGTTAGTCTTATGCTGGGATTGTATAACAGGCATACTTTAGGATTTGGTATTTTAAAGGTTTATTCTTGTAAAGCCACTTTAAGAGCTGCAATCTGGGGGGGGGGGGGACCTTATGGAAAATGAGTAAAACTCAATAGGAAAGTACAATATATAAGATGGGAAGGTAAAAGGTAGAGGTAAAGGACCCCTGGATGGTTAAGCCCAGTCAAAGGCGACTATGGGGTTGTGGCGCTCATCTTGCTTTCAGGCCGAGGGAGCTGGCATTTGTGCACAGACAGCTTTCCAGGTCGTGGGCAGCATGACTAAACCGCTTCTGGCGCAACAGAACACCGTGACGGAAACCAGAGCGCACAGAAACGCCGTTTACCTTCCTGCCACACTGGTACCTATTTATCTGCTTGCACTGGCATGCTTTCAAACTGCTAGGTTGGCAGGGGCTGGGACACAGCAATGGGAGCTCACCCCATCGCAGGGATTTGAACCGCCGATCTTCCAACCAGCAAGCCCAAGAGGCTCAGTGGTTTAGACCACAGTGCCACCTGCGTCCCTATAAGATTGTACTATACATGCATTTAGAGTACAGTAGAGAATTAGCGATGTGGCAGGGGTCTACAAATGTAGCTGCCAAATGACCGGTGGCAACCACATCACTCTTTCTGGGAATCACTGCTCCTATGTGCCATCTCAAAGTCAGAAACCTCTCCCCTTCTCCGAGTTCTCTCGCATTGCAGAGGAGAATAATAATAATAATAATAATAATAATAATAATAATAATAATAATTTATTTATAACACACCCTCCCCAGTCAGAACCGGGCTCAGGGCGGCTAACACCAATAAAATTACAATAAAACGTAAAAGAAAAGAAAAAACAGTTACCGGTAATTAAAATATGGATTAAAATGTGGACATGGGAGTGTTCTGTCCCTTTACACTGGGTGTGAGAGACAAATCCTGCCTTTCTTCTAACTCTTTGGTATCCGCAGAGGACTGGGGAGTGGAGGATAACAAGGAGGCTTCAGTCTCACTTCCTGTCTGCTATGGGAGACACATAGAAGCATCAACAGAGATTCTCACTGTTTCCACGGGTCACTGGACTGCAGGATGAAGTAAGAGACTGACCCTTCCAGTCTCTTTTCTGCACGTAGCAGAGAACTTGGAACAGGTCCCAACATAAAGTAAAAGATCTCTCCCACCTCAGAGGACAGGTGAGTTCAGTGGCTATAAATTTATGGAATCGTAGTCTTATTATCCAAGCCATTTAGACAGTCATTTTCTTTCCTTTGGGGAAATGGCTATTTTGAATAAACTGTAATTATTGAATTGGTAGTGGTATTGCCACTTATTGTGCTTACTGTATTTTAAATTATTTTCTGATCTACTCTTCGAGCACAGTTTAGTATGGTGGGATGCTGGTGGAGGAACAGGTGGAGAGGCGGTCCACTTGGCCATAACTTACAGCCAAACAACCCACTCCTGATCCACCATTCTACCCCTTTCCTCTCCTGCCCCAGTAGGGTATCAACATTTCCAAAGCGAGCTGTCACCAGTTGGCTTGTATTACAGCACTCTTCCACCAGCAACCCCATTGGTGTTTACAAATAGGAACAGGGCACCCCTCTTCGCAGGCCCTTTGATGCTGTAATTCTTTCATAAACTTTTGTTTTGAGTTCAGCTAGGACTTTGCCCTTGCGAAGGCTTTGGTGATAACCCTCGTCATTATGTATTTCATTACGATACTTGGTGTTTGTTCATTTCCATTTGAGCAAGTCAACATTCCATCTTCTGGGATCAACACAGCAGTAGTTGTTGTGTAATAGTGTGTATAATTTTAATTCTGTATATCACGTCCACCCCCCGAGCATCTGGTGTTTATTTTCTTTCACTGTGAATTCGAGTTAGAGCATCAGCCTTAACTGATTTTCTCACTTTGATGGCTTTGGAGCGATGGTTAAATATTGCTTCAAAATGACTTTGGTACTCACTTCAGTTTTGTAATATAAGTGACTTATTAAAAAGAAACAAAGAACTTATAACTTCCTTTTGCCTCTGGCGAACTCTCTATATATAGAGAGAAAGAGAGAGAAGACTGTGAAAGAACTATAACAGACTGCAACACAATAATTCATACTTTGTACATGAAAAAGGTCATATAGCAGAAGAAGAAATAAGAGAAGAATACTCCGTATTGAGAAAGCAGAAAAAATTAACACAGATAAGTATAATACTGTACAGTGCTAGATACTACATGCATATTTTTACCATATACAGTGGTACCTCTGGATGCTAATAGGATCCATTCCGGAGCCCCGTTCGCATCATGAGAAGTCCGCAACCCACAGCGCTGCTTTCGCGCATGTGCGGGTCACAATTCAGTGCTTCTGTGCATGCGTGCGGCGTCATTTAACACGTCTGCGCATGCGCGAACCACCGAACCCGAAAGTAACCCGTTCCTGTACTTCCGGGTTTGGTGCATTCATAACCCACGCCGTTCATAACCCGCAGCGAACGCAACACGAGGTATGACTGTACAGTGGTACCTCGAGTTACAAACGCCTCAGGTTACAAGTACTTCAGGTTACAAACTCCGCTAACTTGGAAGAGCTACCATGAGTTGAGAACTTTGCCCCAGGATGAGAATGGAAATCATGTGCCGGCGGAAGAGCAGCAGCAAGAGTCCCCATTAGCGAAAGCACGTCTCTAGTTAAGAACAGTTTCATGTTAAGAACGGACCTCCAGAACGAATTAAGTTCGTAACTAGAGGTACCACTGTAATCCTATTCAAAACACCATAGAAGCATACACCCTGTGGTTAACTGATAAGCCAGAGAGAGAGAGAGAGAGAGAGAGAGAGATTTAACATGCACTTCTCCCAAGCAAATTCATCTATGAATGCTTCAAGTTTGCATATGTAAATGTTAGAACAGAAATGAGGGGAAAGATACAAGTACAAATGGGGTGCTTGAAGCAGTGGCTTGGGTGCCTGTCTGCAAATAAACTTACCTGTGAATAGGTGCTCCTGTTGGCCATGTCAAACTGTTTGAAGTCTGTTGTTTAAAGGGGGCATGTCAAATGGTGGTGTGAAAGGCAATGCAAGGACCCCAAAAATAAAGGAAGAATTAGACTCTTTAAGAGGTTTCTTTTATAGAACCCAAAGAGGGCTCTCTTCCACAGAACATGTGTATGAAGCACCTTAGTTTAGTGGATTTTTCATGCTAACAATCTCAGAGTCAATCCCTGTCATCTTCAGGTGGGGATGGGAAAGATTCCTATCTGAAACTCTGAAGAGCTGCTGCCAGTCAGTGTGTAGACAGCACTGAGCTTGAGCGACCAGTGGTCTGACTTGGTATAAGGCAGGTTTCTATGTTCTCTGTCTTCCTGTAGATGCAGTCTGATCTCAGCAACTGTTGCTGAGATTACAAGTCCTGGTCGAAGGCCTGTGTCTCATGCAAGTAGGTTCTATCTCTTTCCCTCTTTTATACATTTCAGGTGATGGGTTGTTTTGCCTGCAGGTTTTTCCTTCCCTGGCCAACCAATGGGGAGTGAGGAATAAATTCTGGATTCCAATCAGGAATTACAGATGGAGCAGTACTATTGAATTTGTTCAGTGTGATTATCCTCTGGCTTCAGTGTCCTCGTGACTGTGCAGGTAATAATTCCATGTGAACTATAAACACAAACACACAGCTTCACAGGCATTTCTTCCAAATATGTGTGAAGTATGTGCAAGGCTTTAGAAATGATGTACAGTGTGACTATACCTCACACCGTGACTGTTTTATACATGAAAAGGTTACAGGCATTAATTTCAGTTAATGATATGCACCTATTTATACAAAAGTATTAAATATGTAGATGTATTTTCCTGTTCGTGCATGCGCATATCTATTAAGAGTTAAGAGCAAGGCTATAAAGGCAAGACAGCAAGACATTGTTTTGGAGTGTAATATTATGAGATTATTATGTTTCTGTTTGGAATTTGGAAAATGCCATAACTCTAACCTAGCAATGGCTCTTAAAGTGTCTATAACCCAGCTTGCGTTCTTACACTATATTTCTCAACAAGAGTTAAGCATCAGTGCTACTGCTGTGTTAGAAGAAGCTGGAACATTTATTAGCTAGTTACGACAAGGACTGTACATATCACACCAACTGTGTGTGCAGATTTCCACTAGTCTGGAGTATACGGCTTGAGGTTTTCACCCATCATGTTAATCATGCTAACAATTCAGTTCAGATGTCACCCTATTCTACAGGCTCATCAGCTGCCCTCCCCCCTCCCTCACCACACAGAGATTCCCTTTTCTTTTTCCTGGCTTGCTGTAATAATGATTTGCAATGGTAATAGCTAAGATCTATGGACCTATGGTTTTAAAAATGGTTCGTTGCCATTTCCAAAAAACTGACTCATAAAATACGTGCCACTAGGGATGATGCAGACCCATCTGACTTTGCTTCTGCTAGGGGAACGTTTGTGATTTATAAGACAAACCAATCTCACGGTTGGCACATTCTCACTAAATATGAGTTTATTTGGCAACATTCACGAGTATTTTGTGCAAATACGAACCTTGTATTCCACTACGGAATATATTATATGCCATTCGTTCTTTTCAAAGCTTTCTATGATTATTATGATTATGTGAAAGTGGAATGTTGGGAATTAGTTCCCAAGCCACAGATTTGCCTGATCTTAGAAAGAACAAGATGATTTGCTAGACTATTGATAGGTAAATCAGATTTAAATCTTCTCTTTTTTCCTCGCCCAGTGAATATCTATTGTTTGATGCTGTCTGGAACAGCCCTGCAAAAGGCAAGACCTGTGGACCAACTGCAACTTCCACCAGGACCATTTGTGGCCTCCTAAATTCATAATCTGTAGTCCTTTCCCACCACTTTTGGGAATCCCAGTTCTTCAAAGTGTGCATGGGAGAACACCACCTTCTCCATTGTTCTTCCTCACCACAGAAGTGAGTGTTGGACTTAGTACCATTTTTTCCCAGCCAGTTGCTGCCCCCCAGTCCATGCATAGCTCACCATGGCTGATGTTCCTTCACATTGCTGGGAGGCCTTGTGTGTGGTTGCCACTGAACTCAGCAAGCAGCATAGATAAGAGAGGAAGTGGGAGAGAGAAACCAGTAGAGTAAGAAAAGGTGGAAAGAGGAAGGTGGGCTTGATATAGGGTTCAGAGAGACCTTTGGTGATACAGAGAAGAAATAATGATTTGGGATATGGGGAGAATAAAGAGGGCAAGTGGGAGATAGGGTTGTAGAAAGGACTGTGGGTGGGGAAGGAATGTGCTGGGCAGACTTCTGCATGCTGATGGGTATCCTACGAGCATTGATTTCCCACTGCACTGAACTTTTACATGCTGCATCAGCTGAATTACACTGGATCAGACTATTGGTTCATCTAGTCCAGTATCTAGTCCAGTATTGCTCCATTAGATTGGCTGAAGCTCTTAAGGTTTCAGCAAGAGATCTTTTGAAGCTCTGCTACCCAAACTTGTATTAGCAGACCCCTTCAAATGACAAAGGATTCATTCCAGAGACATTGGTTTGAAGGGTCTACACTGAATATTCTACACCATGGATGGACACTTGCAGCAAATAGCAGGAAAAGGCTTGGATAACAGCAGATTACTTGTAGGCAGGGCTTTTTTTCTGACGGGATGCGCCAAAATGCAGTTCTGGCACATCTCAGGTGGGTGCCAGTGTGGGCCAGCTTCCTGATGGTTATAGAGCTAGTTGTTTACAAAAGCCACAGCCTCCGAATGGTTGGCAAGAGCAAAAGAGCAACACATACACAGCAGTGGGGTGGAAGGGGCAGTCCAGTTGCCTCGTGATGCAGAAATGCATCGAGACTTGCCCCTTGGGGGCGCCTGTGCAACACAGGCCAGGCTGATGTCGGGGTGCAGGCCAGAAGGTGAAGGTGGTGCTCGCTGGCTGCTGCCATGGCCATGTGCAACGTGGGTAATCTGCACCGCATGGCGGTGCCCACCAAGTAACACTGCTTGGGAAGCTTTGCGCAGTGAGTCACCCACAAAGAAATGAGGGTATGAAACAGCCTGGAAGAGCACATAAACGCCTTGCTGCCTGCTAATGAGCGAAGACAATGAGAGGGGGAAACAATCTGAATCTTTCTATAAGTTGGTGTCACGTGATTTTGGTTTCAAGATGGTGTCAGTGTTGGGAGATTCATTCCACGTATGCAGTCATGGTATTGTTGTCTATCACATGACGGTGTTTTCATTCCACAGAGTGGGAAATGGGATGTGACGAAAACAGGATGTTTGTCTTACTGTGTCCCCTGAAGTGGGACTATTGTCCTTTGTCCTTTCTCTTTGCTGCCTGATGCTAGAGAGAGAGGGAGCCATGCTGAAGTGCTCCGTGTATGTTTATATGTAAATAAAGAAGATTAGCCTACATGCTGAGTTGCTGTGGTCTGTCACGCAAGCTGGGCAAACTCTGTGGATGCCTAAGAGTGTGCTGATGTCTTCCCACATCAGTTGCTGTAATGTTTGGGCTGAAGAAGCTTAAGAAGCTCCCGAACGATCGTCCTGGAAGGAGGGAACATGCCAGTCGGGCATGTGTCTCTGCCAGAGTCCTACTTGTGAGTAGGCCGTTTTCTGACAGTCAGCGTATGGGTTGGTGACTGGAGCAGTGAGTTCCAGCACTTTGTTCCTTAGGAAAAAAGCACTGTTTGTACACTTGGGGCTGTATGTCAGTAAGTTAGGGAGCTTCTCAAGGAAAGGTGGCTTGATATGCAATGTAGTGCACACTGGTGAGACACTCTCTCATACAAAGAAAGTGATACTTGCAAAAATAAAAAAAGTTGGCAACCACTGATCCACAACACTTCATTGTAACTCATTAAAGTGGTATGGCAAGCAATGAGTCCTGTTTTCATCTAAAATGTCACCATATTCTCAAGACTCAAATATGATTCAAATGTCACCATAGTCTCAATACTCAGAACTGATATATATAACCCTGAAAAGCCCTCAAATGGAACCCACGATCATGCTACCATAACTGGTGCTCGCAGAAAAGCTAAGATGTGAACAAGCGAAGACATTAAAAGAGGAAAAGGCATGTTAATGGCAGTGGAAATGCTGGAGGTTTGGGATTAGAGAGGCACTGAATGCCTATATTTTAGATTTTATCCTATTTCAAGCCCTCATTATAAAAACATCAATACAATAAAAAGGTGGCAACTTCAAAGAAACAATATAGTGACTATCATCATTTTCAGTGGCTTACACATGGGCACAACTGTATTAACTGCTCCTTTTAACAAATTTTAAGAAAAATTACCAAAGTTTAAAAATGCAAGGGTGGGGGCATCCAACATTAGAAATGGAAGATGAAAACTTTCTATATAGCAAGGATGGGTAATCTGAAGCCCTCTAGAGCAGGGGTAGCCAATGTTGTCCCATTCATATGTTGTTGGGCTAATGCTCATTCTTGGAAATACTTGGGTATTTCCCTTTAAAAGCAAAGCGGTATATAATTTTTAATAATAACAATACATTATGGGAGTTGTAGTTGGTAACGTTTGGAGGGCATCATGTTGACCCCTGCTCTAGCCAATGGTCATGGATGATGGGAGTTGTAGTCCAACAACAACTGGTGGACCACAGGTTCCCCATCTCTGCCGCATACACCTGTTGGAAACCAGGTTGGGGAAAGTTGTTATAAATCCCTCTCTGAAGGTTACATCCCTCATAATTCTAAGTGTTCTTGAGGATATTTGAGCTATGAGCAGCCTGTAATTTTAATGCTATCATCTCTGTTACTGCATGACTCTGTTGCATCTCATGCCTTGCCCTTTGGGCGTGCACACAAAAGGCAGAATAGAAAGCATATTGATATCCCCTGCCATCCACACTCCACAAGGAGTAAATTGCAGGCATGGGTATCTGCAGGAAATTTTTATTGCTTGGGGGGTGAGATAATAAAACACAGAAAGGGAGCAGCAAGCTGGTTTTTCAGAAGAAGAAGAAGAAGAAGAAGAAGAAGAAGAAGAAGAAGAAGAAGAAGAGGAAGAAGTCTGTACATTTTGCCTTATATCTCAGGCTCTGCAAATGCTAGAAACTTTCTCTTTAAAAAATGAAAGCTGGGGAGCTGGTGGTAATGAATCATTGGGGAGGGGGACTGCACCTAAGAACCAGTGTGATGTAGTGGTTAAGAGTGGTAGACTCGTAATCTGGTGAACCGGGTTCACATCCCCGCTCCTCCACATGCAGCTGCTGGGTGACCTTGGGCTAGTCACACTTCTTTGAAGTCTCTCAGCCCCACTCACCTCACAGAGTGTTTGTTGTGGGGGAGGAAGGGAAAGGAGAATGTTAGCCGCTTTGAGACTCCTTTGGGTAGTGATAAAACGGGATATCAAATCCAAACTCCTCCTCTTCTTCTTCTTCTTCTTCTTCTTCTTCTTCTTCTTCTTCTTCTTCTTCGAGTGGATTGCCATGATTGCAGGAAAATTAGTTTATTGGTAACTAAGAGAAAGGAGAATTCTGAATCGTAATCACAACTTTTTCACATGTAGGATCTATTTTTGCTCCATCCTGCTACATCGGACCCAGTTTTTATTATTTGTATATCTATTTTATTTCCCCCCAATCCTCTCATTTTTCTCAATTTTCCTTCTCTTTCTTCACTGATTTGCATGCGTGCATGTGTGTACACGCACACACGCACGCACACACACGTACTCTCACTCTTAAAACACCATTTTAAAAATAAAGAAAAGGAAATGTTGGTAGTGCTTCTGGTGTAATTCCATTTTGATTATGACGTGGTGCAGTTTAGGTTCTTCACTCGCTTGTGAAAGACTTAATGAGCTGCCCCTCCTTTTTTTGTCAAGTTGCCATGACATACACAAGAATGCTTGACACATTAACATCACAATATTCTTCATTCACAACCCAGAAAGTATTGTTTGACATGGGGCATCCAGTTACATTTCATTGCCACACAAGATTCCACTCCCAGGTTAGAATTTTTCAGATTTTTCAGATGCAGTGCTCATTTGCAATGTGGGGGGGGGGGGGCAGTTCCAACAGAAGATAGACAACACTGTATTTTCCAAGTAAATAAATTTCATTATTTACAGACTCAATGAGGAATTTAGAAATTATTATTAAATAAAAACAGATCAGGTGAATTTTTGAGTGACACAAATTTAAACATTCCAGGGCCTGCTTCTCCGCGATGGAATCTCTTGAGCTTTGGAAGGGTGATGAATCAGAGATGGGAGAAAGCAGTGAATGTTGAACAATTATTCTTTCAAGAAGTTGAGAGGAGCTCAAGACTGAGAAAATTCGGCATGAATGCATAAGCCCTTGTCAACTGCAGATTATAAGCAGCTACAGGTTCAGGAGCAAAACCACTGCCCGGAGATTAGTCCTAACAAATCTAGCAGCCTGATCCAGCAAAAATAAAAATAAAAATGTCCAAGTGAAAGATATGTTAGAATTGCATTAGAGCATGCCCGCTGGAGAAAAGCATTAGTGGCCTCAAAAATCACCAGCTTCTACTGCTCACTCCACTGTCTGACACCCCGCAAGCCAGCTCACCATCATTACAGCTCACAGACAGGACCCCAAGACCCTTGGCAAATGTTCTAACAGAGGAGCGAATCAAATTGCCACCCATTCATTTATTTTTAGGAGCTAGGCCACAATAGGTAACATGTGCACCTGCTTGCGTGGGAAATAGAGAGAAATGACTTGACTGTAGCCAGTGAATGAGGCTGTAGACTGAGTTTGCAGCTGGCTCTTTCTTCACTAAAGACTGGCTTCCTTCCTTCCCACGTCCTCGGTGTAAATATTTGTAATAAAGCAGATACTATGAAAACACTGGGAGTTACTGGTAGTGTTTCCTCATTGCCTGTGTAAAAGCGGCTGCTCTCGGAATTCCCTACCGCTCAGAATGGGGGAGTGTCAAATATGATCCCTGGTAGTTTCTGTGCTCATTCAGGCAAGGATCAGATATCCCAGGCATCGTTCTGTAAGGAGTGTCAGTCACTGTTTAGGAATTTCCTGATTTATATGTGACGTCTGGAGAATGACAGCTTTTTGCATTGCATTTAATAGGAACAATGGTACTTGCAGTTTTGCTTCGGGCAATTTGGGAGAATTCTTGTAACTGATACTGAGAGGAAGGTTATTTAAATTGTTTTGAGTTTCCAGATGCACGTTATTTCCAAGGCTAGGTGTTAGAGGTTGTTGAAGTTTTGCTTTTACATGCTCAGTTTTTCTCGTTTGAGAGGTATTGCACTATCTGTCACAGTAGCCTTTTATTTATCTATCGTTCATCAAAATTACATCAGGTCTATTGCAATCTGTTGTTTAATCTGTTAAAATGGAAGGTGAAATTCTGATTCTCAAGAACTGGAGTAAAACTGTATTTGTAGTAATCGGTGGTCCTGATCTGATTTGTTGGCACTGCATTCCCAATTGGTAGTGAATACTTTTTGCACTCTGATTGGTGTCCAGCAAGATATTCCAAATTGAATAAGAGAAGTCGTGTCAGCTTTTACAAAGTCAATTGTTTGTAATTTCTTCACATTTTCTGAGATTTCTGTTCTTTCTTACATATTTTGGATAGCTATTACACCACCTTCATATCATGTTGAATCTTAATGATAAAACCTTTTGTTTCTATTGTAAGCGTACGGTATCTGATTTTAGCTAGTACTGAGCTGAAAACTCTCTGTGGACCTATAACACCTCTGAAGGCTTGCCTCACACCTTGAAAACCAGAATGGACTGAAGCAATTAATACTTACTGTAGGAACACTGCTCTGGAAAACAGATTAACGTACAGCAGAAAAAACTTCTTACCAGGCAGGTCAGAATTGTTTTCATTCCTGTAGGCAATGCTTCTTAGACTGGAGCATGTGCTCTCCTGGGGATTTTCTTATTTATTTATTTTTAGTTCAGCTAGCTTATTTCAATTATTTGTTAATCTGAATTTGCAAAAACCACCGCATAAATCTCAAGAAACCCACTGCACATGCTTCCGGTGGGAGGGAGAAATAATTCCCTGCCACAATTGTCCCATTTTGCTTCCTCTTCTTCCATATTGTGTTACTACTGCATTGCGTTTAGGCTGTAGCATATAAATTGAAAATTCTGTTGCTGGCTTGGTGAGATTCTCTGTTCTCTTGGGCAGGGGTGTAGGAAGAGGGGTGCGGGGGTGCGGTCCGCCCCCGGATGCCATCTTTGAGGGGGGTGACAAAAACGAACACCGTGGAGGACTTGCTCTGCTGCCCTCAGGCCACAGCCACGCACGGAGTATTGCGCCACCGCTGCAGCCGCACACGGAAGATTGCGCCGCCCCCCAGTGCATGCCATGGCCGTCACTCCGGGTGCCCATGCAGCCAGCTCCACCGCTGCTCTTGGGCCATGAAGATTTTGAAGCAAGAGAAAGGTGCCTGGTATGAATTTCCACCTCTGCAATTAACGAGCTCCCACAACTTTATCCTGAGTTAATCCTTCTTGTGCGTTGATTACTGTTCTGAGCTCCTAGGAGCCTGCAAACCAAGTTTTCTCCTAGTTTTGCTCTACCTTCCAAGTTTAAAAGGAACTACCGGTATCCTAAGATCACAGGATGATGCTTTCTCGACAATCCCATCTAGTTTACAAACATAAACTGTTTCCTCTGCTCCCCTAAGGGCCGAACTCCATAGTCAGACAGCCACACATGAAGTATCCCATCCTCTCCCCATGGGAGTGTGGGCAGGGGATCTCATGATGTTACATTACATCAAGTGTTACCATAGCTACCTGTTGTGGCCAGAGGGACTTTTGCCCGTCTTCTTTATTAAATCCACATCTCAACTCCATCACAGCATGCAAAGCTTTAACAGACTTTAGATTTAGTGATCATTTTGTCTCAGGCAAGCAAACACACAAGCAAGCCAGCTTCCCAGATCTGTACCTTGGAAAGCTCCAGTTTCACTTAAGCGTAAAACCGATCTGCTTTTAAAATAAAATATTTCTGGGAATACGGGACCTGCACGACCAGTTCCACTCTTCCACAGGCAGAACACAGAAGGCTAGACTCCAGCTCTTGAAGCAAAGAGAGCTGCTGCAGCTCTCTGAAAGTCTACCCCGGCAATTGTAGACAAAGGCAAAGAATCCCTATTATGTGCATGACGTGAGCCCTTTCCTGCTGAGACAGATTACAGAGTAAGTATAACTCCTCTTACCAGTTACCTATAGGCATTTCCCTGAATGTTTTAAGCTTCTATTAAAGGGCCACAAATGCCTTGGTGAGCAATCTTTAAAACACAGAAATATCAAATAAGGCAAATATAACAGTAATTGGCCGTTTTGAGAAACAGCTGCTTCACAGAGATTGGCTCAGTGTGGTCTCCCTTTCTCGTCAGATATTGATATTATATTACAGCAGTGAAAAGGACATTTATAAACTGGAAGTGCATTATTTCTTTGAAAATATAGAGAATGGCAGGACTCTTCACCAAATGCGCTGAGAGGGGAAGAAAGATCACGCCTCTTCACAGCTACTGACTCCACCTATATGTATGAGCATTTGATAATCCGTGGAACAACCTCCAAACATAGTAAGGCACATTCACACTATCCATTTGTGATACCGCTTTTGTGACACTGCTTTTAACAGTCATGGCTTCCCCCAAAGAATACTCGAAGCTGTAGTTTGTTAAGGGTGCTGAGAGTCTTTAGAAGACCCCAATTTCCCTGGCAGAACTACAGTTGCGTGTTGAGGTACCCAGACCACCCCTCAAATAATTCACACTTCAGACATGAATTTAAGTTTAAGGTTTTTGGCATTAATTTGGCCACAACTTTATTCAAATACAAATTACGTGAGTGGTTGCTTAGGCATTGGTTCAGACTATCTGTCACTCTAGAGACAGAACTGACATTTGTCAGTAAGGGGAAAACCCTATGTGGGGAGAGAATGGGAGCCGGGGGTCTGGCCCTCGCCTCTCCCCAAATGTTCCCAGGGGCTCTTGAGTGGCCCTGGCCCCCGACCGGGGGATACAGACAAAAGCATAGCGAGCCCCTGGATTCCTTTAACGGAATTCCCCATGCAGCAGCAGCATTGGAGGGGCAGCCACCGTCAATTCTGACCCCTCCACCAACCAAAATTAACCAATGCCTAACCGCCAACCTTACAAAGTTGTGACTAATTGCTACGCAGTAGGCGAAAACCAGATGGCACCAGCCAATCAGCCAAATGAAAAAATTCCTACCAGGCCCCTGCCCCAAGAGCAGACGACCCCATGACAGGCATAGCAAGGTCAAACACAGAGGCCTAGTAAAAGGGAGGGAGGGCGGGAGATCCGATGCACGCAGCGAAGAGAGGGAATGAGCAGCGTGCTAGACAATATATAGACCCTGGGCTGTCAATCAACAAATTGCAACATACAAATCTCCCCAGCTACACCCTGGACCCAATTACAAGAGACCATCTATCCTAACCCGCCCAGCAACAGAGGGGTGTCTTGCTGGCCCCCACCGCAATACGTGCTCTCCAGAAAAGAGAACACACTTTCTCAGATTTCCCTGCAAAGAGGAATTGATTTTTAAACCACTCTGGGAATTGTAGCTCTGGGAGAGGAATAGGGGCCTCCTGACAACTCTCAGCACCCATTAGAAATTGGACTTCCTATAATTCTTTTGGGGGAGCCATGACCGCTTTAAAGTGGTATCCTAGCACTTTAAAAGCATGGGGTGAATGTGACCTAGGTGTAAGCATGTATGTCTTATGTGTGCATTCTGGAACCCTGCCTATTCCAGGGATCTAGATCACGTATGAGCGAGGTGGAGAGGAAAGTAGGCCTTTGCCCCTGAGAAATGGCAGGACAGAATTAAAAGAAACAAAAACTGTAGAATAATGTGCCTCGCAAATAACAGCATTTGGATTTGGTGTTAGAATAATTAATCAAACAGTCTAATAGCTGATATTGTAAGACCATAATGGGCTCTTGAGCTCTTGAGCGGTGGATTCAGGAACACGAAGAGGCAAAACACCATGCAGGGTTCAGCAGGATTTATTTTGAGTTACATATGTAAAGCAAAAGGCACAATCCAAAAGTTGGACTGAGCACTGAGAGACTGGCGCGTACTCCTTATAAAGACAATACAGAAACCGAAAATAGAAACCGAAAATTGGCTCAAGGTTCACATGTTCCCTAGGAGGGTAACCTCCCTAGCCTCCCCAGTCTGGGAATGTGTACCTGGCGAGCTTTGAATATACTTGGCAGGCTTCCCAGAAATATAGCAACATCACCTAGCTTGTGAGCACACAGATCCGCTATTGTATGCTGAAGGTTGAACCTATTCATAAGGCATGTGTGTGTGCCTAATCAGCAAGAAAGCATAACTTCAGTTAACCGGCAATAATACTTGTTGCATTAGATAGGAAATACAAAAGCATAAATCAATAATACCCATGCAGGGGGATGAGTCTACTAACTAGGAAATACCTTACATCTTAATGGACTGAATACAATATTAATACAGGTGGCAGGAGCCAACTCCAGCTGCATTCCTCCTGTCTGCTCAGAAAGCGCATACATCCCGTCCAAGGCTGAGAGCCCCCCTTGCTCACACAACTCAGAGCTGCCCCTCTCCCAAAGACCCATAGGAACAATACACAAATATAAATCAATACATACCAATACATGTAATGGATACACAACTCCAACAAGCCTGATGCCTCCAGTATGATCAATCAACAAGACCAGCTCTTAAGCCCATTAAAGGCTAACCACAATTAACGGCACATTCCTTAAAAGGGGCTTTCCGTCCCCCTCTCTCGTGATGGTGTTTCTATGGTAACAGCCAAGGTGCTATTTCTGTATTAACAGGCCATTGTTTAATTCCAGACCGTACACCGTTATCAAAACCTTGAAGCTGCTGGCTAATTTTGGCTGATTTCCCAGAAATAGTTGAAGAAGCAACATTAGGCACATTCCTTTGTCTCTCTTAATATTACAAAAATACAGAAAATATATTAATGCACAAATGCTGTGAATGATACACAAATAAACAAGCTTAGAAAGCAATTAAGGCATTTATAATCAATATGGGATATTTAGCTATTTGAACTGTCCCCTTCAATATAACCCACTAAAAATTCCTATCCACCCCCCCCCCCAAGAAAATCCCTCCCTATTTTCGCAGAGGAACAAATGGACCCACAAAAGTGGGGAGAGATTTTTGGCTCACTTTAAAAATAATAAAAGCAGTCTCCCTGCCCTCTGGCAGCTGGCGAAGCCTTTCCTCAGTCCTGTTGCTCTGGTTTCCCCACAGTGACTAAAATTATTTCCCAGAACCTGCTCCCCACACTACTTCCTTCATCCCTTGCTTGGTAGCTGAAAGCACTTTGTACAGATATACACCCAGTACATACTCTCAGTTATATATTAAGTGTCCACTCTCAATTATATAATAAGTGCCCACCACTGTCTTGCAATACTGGTGGCAAGTGTTTCTTTCTGAAAGTCTCATGACAGAATTCGGCTTGAGTGCCTGTACTAAAAGTTTTCTTTCTTCCTTTATTTTTAAACTAAGGCATTCACCTAGGAATTATGTCTCTCTCTCTCTCTCTCTCTCTCTCTCTCTCTCTCTCTCTCTCTCTCTCTCTCCCCCCCCCCCCCCCGTTGCTGAAAGAAGCAAACCCTGTGGTTCCTGTTACAGGTGGGTAGCCGTGTTGGTCTGCCATAGTCAAAACAAAATAAAAGAAGGGTATTACTCAGAAGGGTGGTGGGAATGGGTGATTGGCTGATAGGTGTGGAATGGATGATCAGCTGATAGGTGTGATAGGTTTTCCACACCTATCAGCTGATCACCCATTCCCACCACCCTTCTGAGTAATACCCCTCCCCACTCCCTCACTATATTTAAGGGTCTGGTGACTTCCGTTTCAGTGTATCTGAAGAAGTGTGCATGCACACAAAAGCTCATACCAAGAAAAAACTCTATGGTGTCTGTGGTTCCTGTTTGCCATTGAGTCTGGTGCTCATAAGAGTTCGAAGAAAAGAAGAATGGAAGGGTCTTCATATCATGCTAATGTGAATTAGCATCCTGCATTGGGGAGGGTGGAGGGAGTGGTAGAAAATGTGGGTCCCTCCAGATGTTATTATTATTTATTAAATTTCTATATTGCCTTTCGTCCGAAGATCACAGGGGAGTTTACAATATAAGCCCCTCCCCCCCACCTAAATGCATATCATAATGAAAAACAAAACCAATACCCCTCACAGTTTAAAAGGTTATAAATTGTTTGACTAGCCCAAAGCCTGGGAGAAGAGGAATGTTTTTGCTTGGTGCCTAAAAATATGTAATGAAGGTGAGCTTCCCATCATCCCTGACTATTGGTTCAAGCTGACCAGGGTTGACGGTGGTTGGATTCCAGCAACATCAGGAAGGACAAAGGCTCCCCCATCCATTTTCAACTAAATTATCTTCCTTCAAGTATCCATTCTCTAAGAATACCAAACCAACTAATATCACAGTTCATTGTTTCTGAAACAAAAACTCATATTCATTGGTAGGAACTCTTATTGGAATTATTGCCAGCATTCCTACTATTGCACCATTGTGTATAGGAATATATATATAAAAAGAAACCAAACAACAACAACAACAACAACAACAACCCCAAATCACCCACACACAATTAAGGCTGGAGTTGTTTCATGGCTGATGAAAGAAAGAAAGAAAGAAAGAAAGAAAGAAAGAAAGAAAGAAAGAAAGAAAAAGAAATTCATTTTATTAATTCCTGCTGGGCTCGCAAATTCTCCAGTAATGGCCCTTATCTGTTATACTGAAAGATTATTAAGAGCCCTAAAGTGTAAAGTTTTCGCAAATTAATTAAAGATTTTCATTTCCTATGAAACCCACAATTCTGTATGGTCTCTAATACTATAATCTTCTTTGTTGTAATAATAATAATAAAAAGCCACTCAGACTGCATAATGTGCTACTTCCCATAAATGTGCATACCATTAAGAGGAGTCCATAGTTTAACTCAAAAGAAGGCTAAGCTGACTGAAATCAGCAGGGGCTCCAGGCCATGCTAGAAAGACCCTCGGAATGGGGAACCGTGTGCATGAAATATGAAAGGAAAACATGGCTGTGGGCACATGGAAACCCCGGTGACCATCCAGTGAAAAGTATGCCCAAATCCCACTGAAATCAACACAACAGATACGTGCTTAATTATGTGTAGAATTAGGACCATTATATGCACCTGAAACTTCCTTTTCTTGTGCATTCGGTACCATTTAGGATTAGAATTCCAAACAGAGACTGGCTGAACTTCCCGAGTCAGCCCAAAGAAGTCACCTGCTGGCTAGTTTGTTTATTGTTCATGTTTTTTAAAAATTGTTTCTCAGGCAAACAAACCAGAACTTGAAAGGAAGCATCAAGATGTTGCTGAACCATATATCCCATCATCCCTCACCATTGGTCATGCTGGCTGGGGGTAATGGAACCTGTAGTCTACAGGACATCATGTTGGCTACCCCTACCCTAGATAACTAACCTACATAATTTGAGAGGGATTAGTGCAGGGATGAAGGGATTATAATGATTCAAAAACAGATTACAGGTGTGTGTGTGGGGGGGGAAGGTTTGGGTGAAGGGGGTTTTGTGCTGAATGGACAATGGACAGGTTCCTTACTTCTACATCCCTCCAAACAGTGGACTAAAAATGACAACTCTGAAAAGTTATTTCCTGGCTGGGAGCTACAACTGTCCCCTATCCTTATAGAGAGAGAGTGGGTGTAGGATGTAGCAAAATAAAAAAGACAGATAGTTTTAGTCTATGTTTGCTCAGCTCTCTGAGTGCATATGCATATTGAGTTGGCTTCAAGGCTTTAGGAATAACTCCAATTCAGTTTTGACACCTTGGAAGACCCTTCACCTTGGAAGAGCCCCAGATCTCCGAATCTGTCTGCTTTGGCTCAGATTCAGAAATCATCCATCCAAATCAAATTTGCGTCTTGAAGGCATACTGAGGCAATCCAGTGCATTAATACAGCAGAGAATTCAATTGTTCAGTTTGGTAGTGTACTTTTTGATATGTTTTATTTGTTGTTTGTGACTACTTGTGTTTGTAATTATGTAAATCTTTTCATGTTATAAGCCACCTTGAGCACAGTTTTAACTACTGAAAGGCGACATACAAATAAAACAAGGTTGTTGTTGATGATGACATTAGATAGAACAGGGGAGGCTCAAGATAGTTGATGCTACCTGTCAGGGCAACTGTGGAAGTTACAGATGGACAAGGTCACTTGAGGCAGAGAAGCCAGGTCAACTTGTTAGCTATGAATGGTTTGTGACTTAGGCAGAAAAGCTGGTAAGGGTTGTCAGGGCTATCCTTTGCTCAAAAATTGTTTGGTGCAGCCATTATGAAGGATAGCTATGGTATGGGACCAGGCATGCTATTCCAAGGTTGATGTACTATACAAAAGCCCAGACCAGAGTCATCAATGTGAAAGGTTTTTTTTTCCTGCAAATAAGATTCCTCAATCAAATGCACGTACTCAGTTTTTCTATGGTGCAAGTGCTATGCCAGCGTGGTGTAGTGGTTAAGAGTGGAGGACTCGTAGTTTGGTGAACCGGCTTCACTTCCCTGCTCCTCCACATGCAGCTGCTGGGTGACCTTGGGCTAGTCACACTTCTCCGAAGTCTCTCAGCCTCACTCACCTCACAGAGGGTTTGTTGGAAGGGAAAGGAGATTGTTAGCCGCTTTGAGACTCCTTAAGGGGAGTGAAAGGCAGGATATCAAATCCAAACACCTCCTCCTCCTCCTCCTCCTCCTCCTCCTCCTCTTCTTCTTCTTCTTCTTCTTCTTCTTCTTCTTCTTCTTCTTTATCATGCCACATTGGCCTATGATAGCACAACCATGATCTTAACCTCAGTTATCTGACACTGCAATCCTATGCTTATGCACTCAGACAAGTGTCATTGAGTCACTGGTGGAGGAAGAGAGGGGCAGTGGGAGCGATCCCGGTGGGGTTTCATCGTGGTTGCCCCCCTGCCTATGCTGGGTGCCCCGCCCCCGCAGGCGATGCGCCCTATTCCCAGAAGGCACACCCCGCCCCTGCGGGCGGTGTGCCACGCCCCCAGGATGTGCACCATGCCCCTTTGGGCCACGCGCCATGACCCCAGGATGCGCACCAGTCCCACCCGCGCCTGCTCTCTTCCCCCGGTGCCGGAGCATGAAGCTCCGCCACTGCATTGAGTTCAATGGAACTTAACGTCAGGTATGTGTTTGTAGGATTGGATCCTGACATTCCCACATAAAGTCATTTTGTAACAGTAAAGCTTCCCACTTATTCAAACGTTAAATTCTCCTGTAGTTTTGGGTGTTCCTTTCAACCACTTTCATAGAAGAAGTGTGCCATATATCTTTAAATAAAGCATGTACTCTTAAAAGCACCCACTGAACAGAAATAGGCATGGAAGGCACTGGAGGATATCACATTATGTAAATACGGCAGAATAGTTGCACTCTTTTCAGAAAGGTTACATCAAGGAAACTTTGATTCTACAGAACATTTATACGTGTATTATTGCAAGATGCTCAAGTGGCTAAAACAAAATACTAACAATATAGCTAGCCTGTTTCATTTGCCAGCATGAATTATGACAGAATTAAAATGTGAACATCTGGTTTGGCAGATAAAGATCCTGTGATGTATATAAATACACACACACACACACACACACACACATGTTTGTTAATCTTTTTCACTTTAAAACAAGATATTTACCAGGCCAGTGTCTTCATTGTGTGTGTAGCTGATTATGTACTGAGGTTTGTTTTTGTGCAAAATTAACTTTTTCTCTGTAATTGAACTGAAGGAATATGTAACAATTCAGACCTCACCTGGAATACTATGTCCAGTTCTGGGCACCACAGTTCAAGAAGGATATTGACAAGCTGGAACGTGTCCAGAAGAGGGCAACCAAAATGGTCAAAGGCCTGGAAACAATGCCTTATGAGGAACGGCTTAGGGAGCTGGGTATGTTTAGCCTGGAGAAGAGAAGGTTAAGGGGTGATATGATAGCCATGTTCAAATATATAAAAGGATGTCATATAGAGGAGGGTGAAAGGTTGTTTTCTGCTGCTCCAGAGAAGCGGACACGGAGCAATGGATTCAAACTACAAGAAAGAAGATTCCACCTAAACATTAGGAAGAACTTCCTGACAGTGAGAGCTGTTCGGCAGTGGAATTTGCTACCAAGGAGTGTGGTGGGGTCTCCTTCTTTGGAGGTCTTTAAGTAGAGGCTTGGCAGCCATCTGTCAGGAATGCTTTGATGGTGTTTCCTGCTTGGCAGGGGGTTGGACTGGATGGCCCTTGTGGTCTCTTCCAACTCTATGATTCTATGATTCAGCTTGGGAACAAGAATCTATGGGTATCCAGAGGGTAGCAGAACTGGTTTGGCTGCACTGAGCACTGCACTGCAGGGAGCGCCACAACAATGCTATAGAACAGAGTGTGATAGGCAGGCGGCACTGAATTTTAGCACCACACAGGGCACCGCTGAAATTTTAGAGCCCAAAGTCCACCACTGGGGCATGTACTTTTTCAGCTTCTGTTGGAGGTGGGAATGAAACCCTGTGGCATCTTAGAGAAGTGTGGTATGGAGGGAAATAGACACATACTGGCTTTCACCTTGCAACGGACCTTGGTAGAGATATCTGAGAAGTTCAGAGGTGGACCTTCCCTGCTTTAGGAGAACTGGTGAGGCAGCAGAGACCCTGATTCAAGGACGAACACAAGAACTTCACAGGAAGTCCCAAAATAAATAAAAAGTACTAAGCAAAAAGACACAGACCTCTATGTTGGACCTGGTCTTCATCAATGAGGAGGAACTGATTGATTAAGTGGAAGTCCTGGGAACCTTGAGAGGAAGGGATCGTGTCCACTTGAGTTTCATTATAAAGAGGCATGGGAAAGCTGAATGCAGTCAGATATGTACACTGGGCTTTAAGTAGGCTGATTCCATAAATCTCAAGGAGCTACTGGGTGAGATCCCATGGTCAGAATTACTCAAAGAGAAAGGAGTCCAAGATGGATGGGAGTTTCTTAAAGGTGAATTATTGAAGGCACAAATGCAGACAATTCCAACAAGAAAGAAAAGTGGGAGGCATCTAAAAAAACCAGTGAGGGTGTGTAAGGAGCTTACATATGAGCTAAAATTTAAGGAGGGTATTTATTAAAAAAAATGGAACTAAGGGAAATAATAGAATCATGAAATCATAGAATTGGAAGGCATCCTGAGGGTCATCTAGTCCAACCCCTTGCTATGCAAGAATCTCAACTCAAGCATCCATGACATCTAAGCCATTGGTTCAGGTCCCACCCTCCGGAGCAGGAGAAAACAAATGTTTGCAGATGAGGGTGAGTAAGATGATTAAGGGTCTGGAAACCAAGCCTTATGAGGAACGGTTGAGGAAGCCTGGAAAAGAGGCGACTGAGAGGAGATATAATAGCCATCTTCAAATATGCAAAGGGCTGTCACATGGAGGATAGAGCAAGTTGTCACATGGAAGATGTTTTCTTCTGCTGCAGAGGGTAGAACCTGAACCAATGGCTTCAAGTTACAAGTAAGAATATTGTGACTAAACATATGGAAGAACTTTCTGACAGTAAGAGCTGGCTGACAATGGAATGGATTCCCTTGGTAGTTGGTGAACTCTCCTTTCTTAGAGATTTTTTTATGCAGAGGTTGGATGGCCACCTGTCATGGATGCTTTAGTTAAGATTCCTGCATTGCAGGGGGTTGGACTAGATGATCCTGAAGGTCCTGTCCAACTCTACAATTCTATAAATGAGAGCGTTTTAAATCTCACAGCTAAAAATAAACAGAGCACAAACTTTGAATAGGGTTATCAATCAACACAGAGAGTCTTGTCTGGAGAAGTCAATTGGGAATAGAGGTGCAGATGATGCCAAGGAGCTGTCAACCTGTCAGAAATGCAATGATGAACATGTCCTTTGCTCTTTTTATGTATCAAGAGCCATGGGAAAGAGTAATACTCTTTAGCCAAAGAGCATTGTAATTTACACAGAGATTACCTATTATGCTACCATGGTTACAACCTCTCTCGCACACTTTCATATGTGTAATTCTGCCTGTAATCACTGGGATTAGTTTATGTATAATTAGGCAGGACTACAGCCTGCAAGAATAGCAGTTTGATCATGGTTCAAAGGTAATGAAATTCAGGTTCGGCCTACAGCACAATCTGTGTGGAGGCAACCTTGAATGGTTGTGCACTGTGGGTGTAGTTTCAAATGACAGCTGCATCTTGATGGGCCTGGACTCTGATCTCACATAAACTTTGGTATCATAGGCGAAACTGTACTTTGAAAATCTCATAAAAATGTTTATTTTTAACCCTGCATGGCAAACAACTTTCACAAAGGGGCATTCTATGGGTTCCCAGTTATGCCTTTATGCACAATCTTGAAATCTGTTTTTGGCATGTCTTAGCAGCAGTGGAATACAACAAGTGAATGCTAGGAATTTCATATATGGGGAAAAGAGTTGCTCCAAATCTCTCAGAGAAGCAACAAGAAGTTTGAGTTGCATGCCCTTTTTCTCACCATAGCCTATTGCCAAGTCTCATGTACAGTGAAAGAGCTGCCTACAGCCTCTTTGTGCTCCATTATTAATTTAATTAATATTAATAATTAATAATAAAATATTGGGGCAGGAGAGAATCTGGAATTTAAGTGACCTGTTCTGCAAAACTGTATTTCAAAGTTTCCTATAATTTTTAAATGAATGGGTAAAATTTGGCTGCTTGCAGAAATACCTAGGCTCCTCCGAAAGGAGTGCAGTTATATTTTATTTGGCACATTCACTTCTTTGAATTTATCTTTCTGAATGTAACAGCTGATTTGCAAACCCCACTTACATAGTCTCATAATCATGCCATGAGTAGAAGCATCCAGTGAGCTGAATGTCAACAGAAGTTTCAACCTGGATTGGTCGTGGCCAAGTATAAAGTTGATTTCTGGAAGTGACGCTCTGTGACAATTTTATTCTTCTTTAAAGCAATTAAAATGGCCTTTAAAGAACACATGCCAAATAGTGTAAGGGTTATTTATAATCCCAGATGTCTTCGGAACAAACATTTAACCTCTCATACAGTTCAAAGGTTTTAGATAAAACCTTGAATCATGTACCTTAAACAGCTTGGGAAATAGCGCTGCTTCCTCTTCTGGCTTATCTTACCTTTGTTTGCTGTATCATAGTGTTGTAGTTGCATTTCTTTCTTCTCTGCCCTTCTTGTGTATTCATTGCTTACACTACATTACAGCAGTGTATGGCATACTTTTATGATATCTTTGCTTTGGGGCCTTGAACCAGAATCTATGCATCTTGGGCTAATCAGTCTCTTCTCCAATTTTTCATGGTCTAGTCAAAGAGCACCTTTTCTCCTTTATAGCGCTTCAAATGTACTTAACCAAGATAATCTTTTTCTTTCCTCTGAACTGCAGTTAATGCATGAGTTATGAAGGTACCATCTCATCATGACTTACTTCACCTAATATTTGTGCTTGCGTGCTCTTTGTGTCGCCTACCATTGCTGAGTGTGTGGCCACTTCAGATTCTTTCTTGTTCCAAAGACTGTCTTATTGTGAAGGATATGTGGGTAAACAGCAGAATCAGGCCACAATTTTCAATTTCTAGTTAACAGACCCATCCTAATGTGCACAGGGAGATATGTATATTACTTATAAATCACATTTCAAATTCCTCTTCTTACCTGAAGGAGAGTCTCCACCCCTATCGTTCAGCCTGGACACTGAGGTCCAGCTCCGAGGGGCTCCGAGAGTCAGTGTGGTGTAGTGGTTAAGAGCGGTAGACTCATAATCTGGGGAACCAGGTTCGCGTCTCCGCTCCTCCATATGCAGCTGCTGGGTGACCTTGGGCTAGTCACACTTCTCTGAAGTCTCTCAGCCCCACTCACCTCACAGAGTGTTTGTTGTGGGGGAGGAAGGGAAAGGAGAATGTTAGCTGCCTTGAGACTCCTTTGGGTAGTGATAAAGCGGGATATCAAATCCAAACTCCTCTTTTGGTGTCTCCCTCACTGCAAGAAGTTCATGTCTTCTCACACCCACCAAATAAGATTTCTGTCAATTTCACTCTGCAGAGTACAAGCCTTTTGAGGCAGAAATACTAGAAAGGCAAAGAAAAGCAACAGAGTTGCTAGGAAACTTTAACTGTGTTGAGGGGACAAATAAATTTTGTCCCACTAGGAATTCGCAAAACTCACAGGGAAACAGTCTGATTATGCACGCTAGTCCCAGCTTCTCTGAAAGTGTCAGTTTCCGTCATGTATGATTGACTTCTGCTCCTTATTCAGGAGCTCTGAGACCTGGGTGCCTTTTAGGCCCAAGGTGCAGGGCAGAATAACCTGACATGTCATGCTTCAACAGCTTCTATAGGACGCTGCCTGGAGGCAGAGTTATCGAGTGCCTGACAGTTCCAGCCACACCTCTTTACAAACATCCTGCATGCAAAAGGACCAGGGGACAAGTAGACTTCAGCAGAGCCCCCAAACTGTGTTTGCCCTTGTCCTGTAATATACTGGGCTTGATGGAGAATTCAGCAGGAACAGCAGCAGTTTGAAAACTGCAGCTGCTCATCACAATGTAGAAAGAGAAATTAAGAGTCCATTTGCACTTTTAAGACTAAATGGAATGGTTTCACTGAAAGAGCACCAGCTTTTGCAGATGACTGCTTCATCAGAGTCTAGAGCTGAGCAACTGCAGATTGCAAATCAGAGAAATGAGATGTCCTCAGTCTTTAAAGGGACAGTCACATATACTATGAACTGTATATTGAAAAATTCAGGGTACAACATCAGGAATCCTTCTCTTTATGTTTATGATATGAGAAAAAACCAAACTCCCTGTTTAGCCCCTGACTGATACAGTCCTATTGTTGAATAAATTCCTATTCTGCCACCTCACACTCCTTAAATCCATCAGAATTAGTTTCCTTAAGGATGGCTACTCCAAGGGGGTTTGATGGAGTGTCCAGGGAAGCCAAAATGTTCATTCAGAAGTATATATATATATAGAGAGAGAAAGCGATTGGAAACTTAAATATGGGATGGCTCCAGTTATGTCAATTGCAACATTTCTTAAGGATCTAGGCATTGAGAAAAAGGCAGCCAGGCTCTTATTAATGCTGGCTGAAAAAGCAAGGGATTGGTCTCAAGTATTTCTAAGACCTTTACAGAAATTGCAGGGTTTGAAGTAGTCAGGGAGACAGATATGGGTGAAATGGACAAATCTGTGATGTTCCAGACCAGTGAGGTCAGCGTCAGACTACATAAGGGGAAACACTTTAAAGATTAGCCATAGATGGGCACATGAACTCCTGTACAATTATTATATGTGTCAGCTAACATAACACCAAAATGTTGGCAGGATGTGCTGGAGGCACTATATGCTGCCTCTGGTGGGAGTGCCCTCGAGGAAAGCAGTTCTGGGAAGAGTTTTCATGGAAATCTGTGATATTATCCAAGAACCTTGACAATGTCCTCCACAACTTTTTAATTTTCTATATTTGAACGTGAAAACAGAACAGTTAAATCCAGGGACCTTATAATGTTTTTACTAGTTTTTGAGAGGCAGACTAATGCCCAAATATGGAAGCCACTACATAGTTTGAACACTGCAAATTGGTACGGTAATGTGTGGAATATTAGCATATGAGAGAGAGAGAGAAATCACTCATAATTTGCTTTCTCCACAAGGAATTGAAACTCTGGACGTTTTCTGCACTATTATTATATTTATTACACTGTATATGCTAGCAGTGCAGACCTTCTTCAATGGCTGCTTGTAGTACCCTTGGAATTTGGAATGCATGAATAAAAATGCACTCTAGATTACTTCTGACCATGTTCCTATGGGATAGAATATTTGGTTGATACCCCGCCCCCCCCTTGTTGTGTTTGTTGCTTTGGTTTTCTTTGCTTATACAGGCAAACCCAAGTAAAAACACATTTGATTTTATAAAATATCAGATTATTTGCAGTCATTCTTTGATACAGTCCTGTTTGCTCAGTGTATACTGCTGGTGCACATTTTATATAGAAGACACTAGGTACATCTCAGTAGTAATGTTATAGGTTGGTGTTGTTAGGTTTTCTGACTACAGTCATACCTCAGGTTACGGCCACTTCAGGTTGTGCGATTTTGGGTTGCGCACCGCGCCGAACCCGGAAGTACCAGAATGGGTTACTTCCGCATTTTGATGCTTGCGCAGAAGCACTAAATTGCGCTTTGCACATGCTCAGAAGCACCGAATCACAAGCCGCGCGTGCACAGACACGGCACTGTGGATTTTGAACGCTGCGGGTTGCGGATGTGCCTCCCGCATGGATCACATTCGCAACTCGAGCGTCCACTGTATATTACTGATTTTGATTAAGGGGCACAATTAGTGGTTGGACATATTGCATGGTCTTATACCTTGGTGTGATGCTGCTATGATCTTCTTACTGCTTTTAAGTAGTAGTTTTAATTTGGAGGTGTGCCATCATTTGTCTAGCTTCTCTGTCTCTGTGAGAGTAGACTCATAGAATCATAGAATCATAGAGTTGGAAGAGACCACAAGGGCCATCCAGTCCAACCCCCTGTCAAGCAGGAAACACCATCAAAGCATTCCTGACAGATGGCTGTCAAGACTCATTCTATCTAACATAGGCTGTGTATCTATTATGACGCATTGTGTTTATTTGTGTAGAGAGAGGTACAGTAGGTGATTTTGGGGTTGCCCTCCTGTTTCTCTTATGTTATTTGTGCTGTAACTGTTGTCCTCTTGGTGTGAGTCTTGGTCTTGCACTCTTGTTTTAGGACTGTATCTCAGATTTAGGAATGCTTGAATGTTCCAAATGTCTTAATCTGGTGGATTGGTGTAGACAAAATTCAATTCAGGGTTTTACTGTTCATTATAGAACTTTTGATGTGTTGCAGGTGATAGCTGCTGCATGGAATCGTATAAAATAATTGTTCATCGTTTTAATGAAAACTAATATGTTTTCTCTTGTAATGTGGAAGAAATTGGTTGTTTTTTCCAACTTAAAAACAACAACAATCTTTAATCTAACAAGCAGTAGCTGTCTCTGACCTGAGCACTGGAAAAGAAAGGACAATGATAATGGGAGGACCATTTCATGGTGTGTATGTGTGTGTGTGTTTGGGAGGAGACATTGTGGGAAAGATGGTTCATATCTATCATGAAAGGCTTCCAAATATACATATACTAATGATTGCATAAATATGTGCAGATGAGTTCCTAGCTATTTTTTCTTGGTCAAGACAATACACTTGGCTGTATTCTAATTTACAGAGAACAGAGAACCAATTTCATTTCTTCTCAGGGACAGAAAACCAGTTTCACTTGTTTAAAAAGTTAGAAAATCTCCACTAATAAGCCAATTTGAGGAAGCAGTCTAGCTTAAAATATATTTGCCAACCAAATGTTCATTGACAAACTTATATGTGGCTGCCCCAGGTAGCAGATACAGGTGGGGGGAAGTGATGTGTTGGAGAGCACAGCTGCATGTGCCACCCACCGTGCCCTGTGTCCCTTAATCCTGCTGCCCTCAGATGAGTGGGTGCAGCCCTGTTGCTGGCCCAGTCAGCTTGTGCATGTGGAGTAGTGGGGGAGAGACACCATTAAACAGAGCTAGCTCTCTGAGTATAGAATGTATATAAGTGTTTTCCATAAATATAGCAAAGATTTTCTGGGAGGAAATAATATTTACACTTGGCTTGTCACTGCGGGATAAAACTACCATTAAAATATATTCCCAACAATTTGAGATAGCCGGTATACTTCTTTGCAAATACATTTTTTGAAAATCTAATATAGCAAGTTCTAAATAGAACTTTGCATGTACAAGAGAAGACAGCAAAAGGCAGAATGGGAAACTTCCTGCATTTCACTTCCTCTGCACTTCACTTTTAATAACAGCCTACACAAGATTTAAAGCTCTGGAAAAGTATGCACTTCAAAATATCAAGCCTCTCTGTTTTACTTCTTCTTTCTTTACCCAGCTGTCATGAACAGTGTAGAATCGATGTTACAAAAAATATTGCACTTTATTATTTGTATTTAAATAGTATGTGCAGTTCTAGGTTATATTGAGGTTACTTTCTGCATTGTTCCAGTTACAGGTAGGTAGCCGTGTTGGTCTGCCATAGTCAAAAAAAAAAAATAAATCCTTAGGTGCTACTGGAAGGATTTTTTTTTAATTTTTAATTTTTTTAATTTTCTTCATTGTGTTTGACATTTCTCTTCCATTGAAATGCATTAAAATTAATTTTGTTCATTTCTGCCATAGCAGATAATCAAATCAGAGTGGGTTTTAGAGGAAGCCAAACTGTAGCAGAATGAAAGAGTGTTGATTGCCTTCTTCTTCTTCTTCTTCTTTGGCGATCACTCGTAGCTGAGTAAGATTGTCTTCCATGAACACAGTTTTAAAAGTCCGTAAGTGACTGTGGAGGCCAATTCTGGCTCTACACATCCTTCCTCAGTGGGGACATAGGTTTCCGGGCGGGAGGCGGGAGTTGATCATGGTGAGGGTTTGCAAAGCACGCCTTCCTCTAAGCGCGTTTCTCCCTTTCAAGCATCTTCAAAACCCATGACACCTTTTGTAAAGGCTGTTCTCCAGTTGGAGTGCTTGCAGACCAGTCTTTCCCAGTTGTCGATGTTTATACTACTTTTTTTTAAGATTTGTTGATTGCGATGGACATAGGTCATGAAGGGAATTGTTGCCTCCTCACATCCCTACTCTTGGAGCAGCTGTGTACAGAGCAGTAGCTTCCTGGCCCTAGGCTCAACAGCTCCTGATAGATGGCAGGAGATATGGTGTCTCCTGGACCCATTTCACAGCATCACTAGGCCATAAGAGCAATTAACTATGCTTGGCTCAGGGGTTACATTCACAAGCACAGTCCTGTGCATGGGGATAGCCTATTCCATTCAGCAGCATGGCAGTGTTCCCATTGATTTCGGTAGGATATGCATTGAACCCATATTTTGTGGTGTCTTCTACTCATTTTACAGGGTATATGGGCTCCCCTTGAGAACTATTGAGTTCCTTTTGCCAAGCACTTTCCAAATGTCATTTAATGCATTTTGGTTTAGGGCCTAAACATTACACCAACTTTAATTGGCAAGGTTAAGCAAACAAATGGTATTAAAAAAAGAAGAATATCCACAGAGTACTATAGGGTTTTAAAGAAGTATTTTATTTCATTAGTTGTTTTTATCAAAGTCTTTTTAGCCTTGTCACCAATTCTGAGCTCTCAGGATAAGGGAAGAGGCGGGTGGCAACAGTTGAGAAATATTAATTAAATAAACGCTTCACGCCAATTTTCTGTCTTTTTGTCAGAGAGCCTAACAATGAAGTAAACATGGGAAAATGAATTATACCACCTCCCTTGAAAATCGCCTTTGCAGGTCATGATTCAGACACAGTGGTAGGTGGTATGAAAGAAAATTGATCTGTTGTTATACGCACTGTGCCTGATCTGTGAATGTATAGGGATGATTAATTTGTGGGGCTTTGGATTTGACAGCTTTGCCACCATTCATTTCTGTCTCCCACACGTGCGTGTGTCAGTGTGCCTGCAACCCCCCCCCCCCCCCCGCAAAAAAAAATCAATACACACTGAGAAACAAAGGAAGCAAGACAGAGGAAGCAAACTATAGGCTGGGACTATATGATGTCTAGTAAAAAAATAATAATATCAAAAGTGCCTCTCTCAGAGTTGATCATTCTGGAGTTATCCTCATTAGTGAGTGCTGTGATGAAGCCCATGAGCCAATTTCTCAAAAAGTTCTTCCCCCACAAAAGAAGCTTCTATTTTTTCTCCTTTTCCCTCAGAACACTTTTTAATTCTTTCAGAATGTTGGTTAGTACAGGCTTGAGCATTCTTGATTGTTACGAGGTGGCAATTTTTCTGTCTGTTAAGCATTTATCTGGCACTCTGTAACCTCATCATGAAATCCTTGTGAAAAAACTACCGGTAGCTGGAATAAGCTGCTGTTGCTAGTTTTAAACAGGTGAGATTCACACGCCTTTGTTGACCTGCTGCAGATCACCCAAAGATCTACCAATCCTTCTTGTAATCTGTTTTAGGAATTCCAGTAAGAAAGCAGGCTATAAATCTTCTAAATAATAAATAAAATAGCCTACTTAAAACTCCCTGGTGATTGTGCAATCACTGTTTCTCAGCATGACATAAATTAGAAAAAAACAAAATACTGTGGGTCGGATCCTGAGGAATTGAAACTGCTATCCTGTGTTTCTGAGTAGACATGTACAGGATTGCTTCTTTAGCCTCACTGGAATCAATAGGAGAAATATGTGATGGAAAACTTAAAATACCATTGTTTCCATTGTGCATTCAACTCTGTGTACAAAGTCCTTAGCAGTCTGAAGGATGAGTGGGGATAGAAATCAAACAGACCAATAAGAGACCAAAGTGAACAGAATTTCCCGTTTGCTATGATTATTATGGCTGTCAAAATATAGTATGCTCTAAATATTCCTCCCTGTTATTGTTGTGGCCAGTCATACTAAAATATAATGTCTATATCAAACTAGAAAATAAGTAGCATTGTTAACATAATATATTATAAATATAAAAAACTGTTTACTAGGCTACCTCTAAGGAAGTTACACTGGAAATAAAGGCTATTAACTTGCAGCCAACCCATGAAATTGTTACTGCAAACATTCATTATTTTATGAAGCAGCCTATTGACAGTCTTTTAGCCTGCGGAAAGGATTATATACTCGTGGTAATGCGGAATACCATAAATGGGGTTTATTCTAAATTCATCATTTTGTTCATAAACCCTCAGTAATGCTACGGTTTCAGGAATAAAGCATGCCTATTATTCCTAATTTCACTACCATGATAGGCAGAAAACACAGTGTTTAAACAACTGCCATGCAAAACTCCCCTTGTCAAATGTGGCGATATTAATACAAAATGAGACAGGATAGTTTTTGATTCCTTTGAACATGATTTAACATCAGATGGACAACACTGGTTTGGATCCAGTTCCAGAGTTTATTGTGCATGAACATGCAATGCTTCCTTATACTGAATCAGATCTTTGGTAAATCCTGCTCAAGGGTTGAGAATCTATGGCCCTCCAAATGTTGCCAAAATAAGGGTCCCATCATTCTTGGCCAATGGTCATGGGGCTGATGGGAGTTGGAGTCTGGCAACTGAGGGCTAGAGGTTCCCCTCCTCTGATGCAGGCCACTAGATTAACTGGCAGTGGCTCTCTGTTGTCTTAGACAAAGGTCTTTCCTGCTACCTGAGGTCCCTTTGACTAGAAACAGAAGCTGGAACCTCCTGCAGACAAACGTGATCTGTATTAACTCATGGTCCCTCCTGCTGACCCAAGAGGGATTTAAGCTGCTGTATATGTGGCACTCACTGGGAATCTTATGTTCTGTATGCCACACAACTCTGGAGTATTCTGTCTTCAGTTGCAAACTTTCCTCAAAACATTTGCCTTTGAAGAAAAAGCACCAAATGTGTGGTGAATTTTAGCATTGTGTGTACTTTTACATTGCAGCTTGTGGTGGACTCGGTGATATTCAGGCACTTTTGTCCACCTGAGAATGTCTTCATCCAGATGCCATCCCATAATATTTTCCTTGTTGAATCTGGATTTACCATTGTTGCAGAAAACCCGATAAGTTGAAAACACCCATGGGAACAATAAACCTGAATTAGATTCGGGGAGTGGGAAATGGGATGGCATTTGGATGAGGATGTCATATGGGCACTGCAAAAGCAAACAAAAACCCCTTCCTTGCATGATCAGGTCCAAGTCCACAATAAACTGCTCTGTGGAAGTGGCATGTTTCCCCTGTAGCAGGATCAGAGGGTCTAGGAAAGCATGAGGTCCCAGACTTTTGGAATTGTTCCTCTCTCTGAATCAGCCCAGCCTGACAAAATACTAAGAGAGGAATATAGCTCTAGAATCTGCGTCAAATGCAGGTGGGTGGCGCTGTGGGTTAAACCACAGAGCCTAGGGCTTGCCGATCAGAAGGTTGGAGGTTCGAATCCCCGCGACTGGCTGAGCTCCCATTGCTCGGTCCCTGCTCCTGCCCACCTAGCAGTTCGAAAGCACATCAAAGTGCAAGTAGATAAATAGGTACCGCTCCGGTGGGAAGGTAAAACGGCGTTTCCGTGCGCTGCTCTGGTTCGTCAGAAGCGGCTTAGTCATGCTGGCTCCCTCGGCCAATAAAGCAAGATGAGTGCCACAACCCCAGAGTTGTCTGCAACCCCAGAGACAGGGGTCCCTTTGCCTTTACCTTTACTGTAAGACAAGTGGCCATACTGTACAGGAGACCTCAAATGAGTCATAGCTCATGAAACATAACATTGGGTTTCCTAGTATGTTTTCCTCAACTTATGGGGAGAGAGAGAAAGAGAGGTAGAAATTGTGCAGGTTTCAATGCTACAGTTCCAGAATGGCTTCTGTATTTGCTAATGCAAGGGAAGGGAAGATCATTTTCTTTGATTTCCCCCTTACCATCCCCTGCACCACCTTCCATGCTGTTCTGAAGGGCCTGACACTGAAACAGATTTAAGGTATGGGGAGTAGAGGGAAGAGGGAATTTAATAAAATTGCCCTCCTTTTAAATTTACAAACACCTCCACTGAATCAAAAGCCATTTGGCAACTAGAATGGCAGCACTGGATTTTGCCCAGTGCATTACCTGAACAGGCTGTAATAAATAACATTTCCCCAATTTCAAAAGCTTATTGCTTTGATTGGCTAATCTCTTTGGGCATGTAAACAGATGGTTCGTTGTTGATATACAATAGGCATTTTTCTTCCACCTTCGATATTTTGTTGTACAGGACATATTTTTTATGTTGTAAGATGAAAATGACTGCACTGTACTAGAGTGTTCTGGAGACTTCCCTGAAGTGAACTGATAAATCAGTTGTAATTAGAACAAAGTGATCTTGAGCCGAAACAGAGATATCCAGTTACGTGTGATTTCCATTTGCCAATATACTCTGGCAAATACATTTTACATGTTAGCTTGACTAGAGAATCAAATTTGACACTACTTACAAGATCATCACCACAAACAGGTTTTAGATTTGTATTTTGCACTTACTGGGTCAATACAAGCCTTGCAATTTCTTTTATCCATGCTTGGGAAGGACAATTATATGGCATTTTATAGAGGTGTCACTCATATAAATCTGAAGGAATTTTGCAGGTTGTACTAAAATGGTTCATGTACAGATAAAAAACAAAAACAAAACATATACCAATGTGAAGCTATCCCAAAACACAGAATGCTGGAAACTTAAAAGTAGTGTGGTACTCTCTATCCAGTTCAATCAGCTATGGGTTTGCATCAAGAGAGCACACCAGTCATGTCATCAGACCCCATAAGCATTGTGGTTGTGGTTGTGGTTGTTGTTTAGTCGTGTCCGACTCCTTGTGATCCCATGGACCAGAGCATGTCAGGCACTCCTGTCTTCCACTGCCTCCTGCAGTTTGGTCAGACTCATGTTGGTAGCTTCGAGAACACTGTCCAGCCATCTCGTCCTCTGTCGTCCCCTTCTTCTTGTGCCCTCAATCTTTCCCAGCATCAGGGTCTTTTCCAGGGAGTCTTCTCTTCTCAGGAGGTGGCCAAAGTATTGGAGCCTCAGCTAAAAATACCAGCTCTCCATACATGTATAACATGGTCAAAATGACCATTCCCTCTAATAGAGAACTTGTGTATTTGACTGCCTATTAGTGGAGAAGTGAAAAACAGGGCTGCCCCCCCAAAAAAATAGGATAGCGCTTTCTACATACCTGGAGAATTTCCTAGGTATGCCAAAGCAAAGAAGCTTGTAAATTAAGAAGATTTATTTTTGTTAAAGGCTAACAAATGGCTTTGTGAATGTCCATGGTTTATGAAATATTAAGGTGCCTGTTGAAGCGGGGGGGGGGGGGAAACTGGAAAGGGATATGAGAGAAGAGGCATTTGGCCTATTCAGTCTCCTGAAATTTATAGCAAGAATCTGAGAGGAGAGTTTAGAGTGGGGGTGGGGGCGGGGGCAAGGACTTGGTTCCCTGAGGGTGTGGGAATACACCACAACATTTTGTTACGGGTTCCACTCGTAAACCTCTAAACCAGAGAACCTTTATCCAATCTCCTCTTTCTTGCCTTTTCTCTAAAACACCTCAAATACTGTAACCTTGCCCCATAGGGGAGTTTCCCCACCCCCTTCGATCATTTCGGTTGCCCTCCATTTGTCTCTGATTTTTTTCTTCCTAACTGCAATTCTTCATGCTGCGTTGAAACCCACTTTGGATAGTTTTCAGTCTTCACTGATACTCTCTGGACAGGAGCAGAAAGTGCTGCAGTGGGATGGGAAGCTGGAAAAGCCCTGTTGTGTATGCAGAATGCAACACGTTGCCTTTTGGAAGTCAAGCAGAGGTGGCTCTCAGAAATGTGCTCCTTAATTAAGAAACGGTTTATCATTGTTTCATGGGGCAAGAGGTGAAAAGGTTCCATTATGATGATGCGATCTGACCTCTTCCATGCATGGGGCATCTATGTGTCATGTTTGAATTGAAACCTAATCTTAATTTAAAACTCTAAACAATGGTAATGTGATTACCTCTAAGAAGATTAAGTGTTTAGTTAACATCCCTGCTAGGGAATTTTGCCATATTTGAAACTGCCTTTGTCCATCTGCTCAGTTTCTTTCAGCTTTGGGCTGAAACAATCCCTATTAGCTGTTTAAAACTCAGCTTGAGGTTAGGAAATATGGATTAATAAAAAATGCTAAATACCCACTTAAACCAAAGTGTTGCAGTGGAAACGAAAAAGGCTAAAGCCCCATTCCCTTTTTGCATTAACTCTGCACCAAACCAGGATAAGTGAAAGTTCTTACCGTTGCTCAGTGGTAAAGCACATGCTCTCAGAAGTTGCAGGTTCAATCCTTGGCATCTTCAGGTACAGTAGGGCTGAGGAAGACTCCTGTCTGAAAGGCAGGAAAGCTATTGCTAATCAGTATAGAATATTAAGTTAGGTAGACCAACAGTCTAAGGCAAAATTCTTTGTTCATATGTTCTTCCTGTTGCTCAAATTTCAGCAAGTCTCTGGAGGAGAGACTTCTTTATTATATGGGCTGCCAACTCACACTTTTCTCTACATATGGCAGCAAGCCTGTCACCAACATGATACTTTACAGAGTTACATATACAGCATAGATGGGTTGCTGCCCCAAGAAGCTTAGAATCTAAAATGGGAAGTGGGAAAACAAAACAAAGAAACCTATTTTTTTTAAAAACGCAAGGAATGATGTTATACCCCTGAAAGAGCTGATTTATGCATAGCTCTTGAGAGTTATCACACTGCCACATAATGAGTCCAGATTTCCACATTCTTCTGGCCCACTTTGCATTATATACAGGTGAAGAGGACTTCACTTCATGGAGGATGGGACCTCCATACCCAGTGTCATAATCATCCCTGCCCCTGAAATCTGTGCACCGAGTGTGGATGCCTGAAAAAACGAAGGCCATGAACATTGAGCTCTACATATGTTTGGATTTGGAGTTTGGATTTGATATCCCGCTTTTCACTACCCGAAGGAGTCTCAAAGCGGCTAACATTCTCCTTTCCCTTCCTCCCCCACAACAAACACTCTGTGAGGTGAGTGGGGCTGAGAGACTTCAAAGAAGTGTGACTAGCCCAAGGTCACCCAGCAGCTGCATGCGGAGGAGCGGGGACACGAACCCGGTTCACCAGATTATGAGTCTGCCGCTCTTAACCACTACACCACACTGGCTCTCTTTCCTTGTGGGCTTTCCTTGTCAGACATCCATGTCCAATCCATGTCCAATGCTTTCCTTGTCAGACATCCATGTCCAATGCATGGATGCTGGTATGTGGGGCCAGGGATGGTTGCAACATTAGGGATGGGGGTAGCAATGTGACCATGCCTCCTCTTCTGTGCATGGATCAGTCTTCATGCATATAACACATGAATTAGAGTCAGAGTTTATCAACATCCTTGTTTTATGAATGGGTATCAAAGTCAAAGGAAGACTGGCATTCCAATCCCTAACATATCTTCCTGCATTGTCAATGTGAAAACCCGACAATGTCAACCCAACATTGTACTGTACCTTCACCACCATGCAGTTTTTGTTTAATTTTATGCTAAAAATTCAACTGGTGACCTAGAGTAGTAATTACCGTGTTCAAACTGATCTGGTGGCTAGTGATTTGCTTGAGAATGTGAAAATCTGTTGGAACAGTAATTTTTTCTGGGTAGTTTTTATAATAATTATAATAGCACTACTCTCTGTGTAGGAGAACCATTGCTAGGTGTTTAAAATAATTATATTATCCTTATTCCCTTATCATGTAAATCATTTTTTCTTTCAAGGGGTGAGTCAGCAATGCAAAACCATAAAACCAAGTTACATTGCCTGGAACAACAAGTTTCATATCATCTGCCTTTAAAATTACATGTATGAGATATGGTGCTATCTTTTCTGGCTCAGTATTCCTCTCTTTAGATAAATCAAATAGAAACTAGGTCTGAACTGAAAGCTTACTTTACTGTACTTTGAAATTTCGACATAAAGGAGGGCCATTTCGGAGTGGTGTTAAACTCTGCAAAATTTCTTTGGGTATTATTCTTTGGCAGTGGTAGTGACAATGCTCTTTAAACATTTACCCCCTTTTAAAAAACTTAAAAAGCAGACAGTGGTAAGGAAGCTTACACAACATTTATGATCTTCCCAGCACAGAACATCTGATACATATTCCTTCTTTTCAGGCAAAATAAATATTCTGACAGCATGGGAATCTCGGTGACACCCAATGGTCCTGTATCTTAACCTTTGTGCATTCATCCAAACCTGTGCATGGAGCCTGTGCACATATGGTGTGCACACAGGTTCAGCTGAACATGCAGGGGTTGAGATGGGGCCTGTGGGTGCAATTCCAACTCCACACATTCACCCTGGTGTGGTCTGAAAAGGCCCCCGTCCTTGGGTAGTTGGGGAGCTCCGTGGTAGACCATCTGCTTCGTGTGCAAAATGTTCCAGATTCAATTCTCAACATCTTTAGGTAGGACGGGGAAAGATCCTTGTTTGAAACCCCCACAGAGCTGCTACTAGTCAGTACAGTCAAAATTCTGGACCAAAATCACAAAGATAAATGTTTGTTCAGAACCTTGGACAGAGAATTGACAAGCACTTGGTTTCGATCATACAGTATTTTGTATAACCTCGGAGCAGACTACCTCTTCCAGGTGCCACGTTCTTGCTGAGAAGTTGAGAGCAGTAAAGAGAGCAATTTTTCTGGCCTGGAACCTGATGCCTTTCTACTATCACTTTTTGGGTTGACCTCCTGAGATAGTAAATGGGGTTACCCCCAGGGGGAAATGAAGCCAGTCACTTGGTGGAGTCTAGGCTTAGAGATGCAGTTTCTGTGGGTCTCTGATTCTGACAACTCTTAGCTTTTGGCTTTGGGATCAATGTTGAGGCACAAGTCCAGCACTCCTACTTTCTGCATTATTGGACCTCCTAACCTAGTTTGCTCCTCTCTCTCTCTATTTGCCAGTGTACAGATAATTGCTTGCCATGGTACCAGAACAGAGTCTGAAAACCATAACCACAAAAGATAAAATGCTAGTATTCATTATTATTATTATTTTGTTTGTACCCATTCTAACAATACTCAGTATGCCACTTAGGTCTCTGAACAGGACACTTTTTATTCCCTTGCTTAAAAAAAAAAAATCAGTATCGTGGGTGCACACAAGACATGAAGAATTCTATGCCCTAGTCTTTATAATTTGCAGGCAGGGGGAAATCTGAACATTTAAATAGCATTCATGGTCATAGTCATGACTATTTTGCTGACACAAATGTCTGTGAATACAACAAAAGTCACAATACCTTATAATATATCTTACTCCTAATGCATTTAAAATACCTCCTTATCTAGTGTAAAAACTCCTCTGTGAACAGCAAAATGATTGCAAAGAGAACTCTTTGTGCAAGGAGTGCAAAATTTATCAGTTGATAGTAGCAGACAGAGTGGGCTGTGCTTATTTGAAGGGGAATGGGCATTTTGTTATAACTCTGTCACAAGGGTGAAAAGCAAATGATCCTTTGCAGACATCACAGGAACAAGAGAAGCAGGGGCAGTTGACCAAGAGTAGAGTCAACTAAAAAGCCGAGTAGGGCAATGTCTAGCTTAGGCTGTCTGACCGTCAGGTTCTTTAATGACCTGCTCAGACAATGAGCCAGAGAGGAGGAGGAATTATATATGGTATATTTACACTAGAGTGACTATATTTGCACGACCTAATGTCTGGGTATTGAAAATTGTGGGTGGGCTGGAATAACTGCAGCTCCCTATTCAAACCTCAATGATATATTAGATAGAATTCCCTTGTTTGCAAAAATTTCCCTGTTCATGTCGTAGCCCTGTGGATTTGAAAGCTGTGTGTGAGACAAGGAAGTAAAAGGCAAAACATTCTTCATTTTACTGAGCCTTCTTGTGGGGAGCAACTACTGCACCTGTTTCATTGCTGCCTAGCCTACAATCTTGAAAAGCACAGGAGCCATGGGAGATCAAAAAGCTGGTTATCCCAAATGGGAAGTGCTGGCTTCTCACTGATTGTTGCTGCCACTGGACTATCATTTGTGTAGGTTATCTTGCTTGTGGTCTGCTTTTTATTGGCAGCGAGGAATGACACTGCTATGCTTTTCAGCTCTAGCAGCAAGGGGCCTGACTTAGTGGCAGCGCTGTGGTCTAAACTCCTGGGCTTGCCGATCGGAAGGTCGGCGGTTCAAATCCATGTGACTTCCCTCTCTCTCACCCCACCTTCTATCCTGAACCCTCCACCCTTCCTATTCCTCTGGCAGCAGCAGGAAGGAGCCGATTCTTTCTTTGAGTCTCCTGTGCTTAACCCTTATGCTATACTTGTGATCCAGTCATCAGGAGCACTGGGAAATGTGATTTACTCTTATTACGGGTACTTGGCTTGCAGCCAAAGCAGCACCAAGGTTGGGGAACTGAAAACAGTGGGACGAGAACAGCCTTACTCTCTCTCCTGCCATTGTTGTTGATGATAATGATGGCAGAGGGAGGCAGATGGGGAAGTGGTTGAAAGGATGGCAGAAAAGGCTGGAGGCTTTCTAGCAGCAAGGCAGAAAAGTGGAGGACAGTTGGAAGACCTCATTGTCCCCCCCCCATTCTGGCTCTGGATAATCAGTTCACAGAAGCCATTTAGATATCAAAGGGGGAGTAGTCCATCTATCACTACTATTAACCAACTAGAGCTGAAAATTGTAGTGCATTGCAAAATTCCTGGAATAATTCAAAGATCTCAACTCATTTTTGTGGTCCCTCCCTCCCTCCCTCCCAGTCTTCTTCTTTTTTCACAGAAGAGTTTCCAATGAGGTTCTGCCCAGGAATCGTGATTCAATGCTGCAACTCTTTGATGAGGTACTAAGGCAGAACTCTGCAGTTGTCTTTGATATATATGCATGGGCTTTGGACAAAGGGAAGGACAAATAGTGATCCTGCTATAGAAAGGGGAAACATTAAAAAGACAATTTTCTTTCATAGTTTTAATTTGCATGCTAATGAAAAAGGCAGACTAGGAATTGCTTATCGGTGCTCTACTGATATAACTTTAAAAAAATCAAACCCATAATCATAAATGAATATATTCAATGCTAACCACCTTCCTTCCATAACACCTACACTTTGTAGTAAGATAACCAGATGTCTGTGCCTAGGAACCCTAAAGCTCACAATATTGATACATTTCTGCCCCCCCCCCACATTCTTCCTCCATCAGGACTAGAAGAAAGTCTAATGCCAAATGAAAGCTGAGATTCCCAGGTCTCAGCCCAGATTGTGGTGGTCTGATCTCTTGTAGCATTCCCACTGGAGTGCAAGGCAGACACACACAGCACTGAATATAGTTCTCTGAGGTCTCCAAATTCCTCAGATGTTCAGTTTGAATATATGACAGGGGCAATTGGGAATGTGAAAAGCAAGCTTCTTCTTCTCAGTGACAATGTGTACACTGGACATGATGCATTAATTCGGGGAATGCGCCTGACATGCACATCAACACCAAGGGGAACACAGGAACCAATAGTAAAACTATTGCTCCAATCTAGCTCAGGTGTGGGGAATATTTGACCCTCCAGATGTGGATGAACTACAACTCCCATCAGCCTCAGCAAGCATGGCCAATGATAAGGGATTATGGGAGCTGTAATTCAGCAACACCTGGAGGGCACATCTGATCTAGCTCAATATTGACTGGCAGGATTTCAGTCTTTCCTAGCTTTCCTGACGATCCATGGGTTTGAATCTGGGATTTACTCTGTACTTTCCTGCTTGCCCCTTTGTATGTTCAAACTGAATGCCTGAAGAAGAAGACTTAAGAAATGGAAGGCTTATAACAGCATTGGTCATTAGAACTGTGGGGTAAAGTTCTGCTTCCACAGTGGGGTTTTCTCTCCATCTCTTTCCCCTGCAGCTTCTATGCCCTCTCAAGAGTCACATCTGAGTGTCAGGATTCCTTCTGGAATAACGTGTAATGTGGTTTAGGGCTGCAGCTGCTGCTGGGTTTAGAAGCAATTCTCACAGAAGGGCTTTCTGGATCAGAGGTGGATTTCTGGGAGTGTGACCCGTTTGGTTGCACTGGGCGTGGAGCCTTGGGGTGAACCGCAGGGGACACCACAACTATTATTTAGAATGGAGTGGGAGAGGTGGGAGGGGGGGTTGTTGAATTTTGGCGTTGCACAAGGTGCCGCTGAAATTTGAGACTTCAAGGTCCCTCCCTGTCTGGATCCACATCCGGATGACTTGAAAATGGAAGTTTGGGATCCATGGATGAATATGAGGCTGATTTTAAGAAGCAATTGCTGCAGACAGCAATGCAAGAATATGGAGGCATCGCTTGTAAAATATTCCTTAAAATGGGATAGCTGCATAATAAGAAAAAGGTGTTGGGGTAGCTAAATCTGACAAAGTCTGCAAAAATGGAGAGAGTGAGATCAGTTCTGGACGTGGTTCACAGACAGCCATTAAAATCTGAGGATTCATACAAAGGCATCCATCAGAGCTTGGATGTTCTCATTTGCAGAATGAGGGAATGTATAAAGCAGTATAATATGACAGGGCTTGTGGTCATCTGTCAAATTTGCTAACCCTGACTCAGAGGTGGGCCACTGAAATTGGAGCTTGAAGGGAGCTGTCAGAATCTTCCTCTTCTATTCCTTAGATTAAGCAAGGAGTGCAGGGAATGAATAGGAGCACATATGAGAGATGTTTGCCTAGCTCTCCCTCTCTGCCTTTTCCAGAAGGTGAAACCAATTTTATTTAGTAGAACTTAATACAGATTGGTTAAAAACATCATGTTATTTGCAAATGCTTTTAAATAGATAAATAAGTAAATAAACAATTCACACCTCACCTTTCTGTCACATATAGGGCAGCTTCCAATCAATCTAACTTAAATTATAGCAGAATTTTAAAATACTTTTACAATATAAACAAATTTTGGACTTGGTTTATTTGGTGGCGGGGGAAAGAGATGGTTGCTTTGAGGTTTCCGTCTGCTGCTGAAATTTGATTAACAATCTCCAAAGGTTTACAAGTTTTCAAGACTGTCAGGGATGTTTTAAAAGGGGGGGGGGTCCCCATTGTTGGAGTTTCAGGGGGAGAAAAAGATTTTGATATAAGGGTTCAGACAATTCCTGAGATATCCTGGACTCAAGTTGTTCAGGCTTGTGTAAATTGATACAAAAACCTTGAAGCTGGATCGGCAGTAGATGGGCAGCCAGTCCAGCTGTTATAACAATGGTGTCACATCTTCTCAAGCAGAAGCTCCCTTAAGCATTTGGCTGCAGCATTCTGCCTCTTGTTTGCCTAGATAGAGGGGTGTATGTGTGCAGGAACTGCTGGTTTTTGCACAATTGGAAGGTAGCCAACTGTGGAAAGGCAAGATGTGCATCAATTTCTCCACCCACATTTGTCTCTGGCCCTGTCTACTGGCAGATGGGCAGCCTCTGGAAGATTCCTGACAAAGGAATAGGGAATGAGGTCCGCACCCCTGAGATGTACACAATACATCCAGCTGTGGAGCAAGCTGATCAGGCACCTCGGGCGGCGCATGTGCCCTGCACCCAGGGGCAAGGCCAGCAGCCCGTGGGGCAAGTCGGGACAGGACGCTCTGTGGGGCCTCAGAGGAGTCTGCCTGCCTCCTCCCACTCAGCCGCCCTACAGCTGAAAGAGAGGTGGCGGGTGGACCGTTTGGGGCAGCGCGGAGCCTGCGGGTGTCCAAGTCACCGCGTCACTCCCAGGAGAGACGTGTGGCTAGGGCACGCTGCAGGCCCCACAGTAAGTGCCGCCCGACATTTTGTCACCCGCTTCAGTGGTGACACACCCCTCTTCCTCCGACCCTGAATACATTGAACATGTAGGTTCCCTCATGTTTCACACAGGGCAGAACTGTACCAATTTCAAGAGTTACCCTGTATGTTGAATTAACACTTTATGGGAGATACTTAGTCCCAAACACCCAACAGGTGTTGTTTTCAGCAAGCCTTTTGCATTCATTTCAGCCTTAATCGCGGCCAAGCCTTCGATTTCTGACAGTTGCCGTTGACATCTCCCCACCAGGATAAGCAGTGAGGGAGGTCACGCCTGGCTTCCTGAAAAACAGATGCACACTGAGTCTCATGTTGCTCGCAGGTTTAACCTGAAGCAAATGCCTGCATCATGCTCACAGCTCATATAGACAGAATAGATTCCAGCTGGGATTCAGGGTTCATGACAAGGTTACAACTACAAAACACTACGCCAACTATGTGGCCAGAGAACAAAAGTGGTCTTCTAAGACTTGTTCAGGGCAAAATGAATAGTGGTCCTATACAGAAGTTCCCAGATTTGGCAACAGCTCTGAATTCGCATGTCACCTCTCTTCTGGGGGAAGCCTGCTGTATGTAGTGGGGGTTCCAGGATCAGTTTCCCCCTAGGGTATGACTGAAGGGACATGCAGGATGCTTAAGGAATTCATTTTCTGTGAATTCTGATGCAGACTGACTGGATCAGAATGTAAGTATCCTTCAGTTTTCACAGTTCTCCAAATCTTCCCACTCATTTAATCCCCATAGTAGCCCTCTGAGGTAGGTAAGGCAGGCTGCCTTACGCCAACAAATGGTATGCCATTCACAACATGGTATAATTTGTTGATCTAAGCATTATAAATGGTACTTCTTGTCCCCCCCCCCCGGCAACACATTTGCCAGAGGCAGTGTAGTGATGCAAACTGAAGATGCCTCATATGAAGACTGCTAGCATGCAAGCATTCCAAAGCTTGAGCTAAATATGGCAATGTATACTAAAACGCATCTATTTAGCAGTAATAAAGAACCATGAAGCAGCATGCCACATCCCCAGCAGTCAGCCAAACAGCCATTTCACAGATGGAAGGCTGAGCTTCAGCCAGGCAATTTCGGAGCATAGCGAATAGGCCATAACACACATTTTTAAAAAGCATTAAATTATTATTCCTCTATAAGGACAGTGACCCATTGTTCACGCTCCAAGGGGACACTGACTTGTATCCTTCCACAGAGCATAAAAATATGCTATCCCAAAATGGTTAGAATGAATGTGTCAGACTTGGTATTGAAACTGAGCCACTGAACACCCAGGACTATAATTAAAATGCATCTTTATTGTAAGAAAGACCCCTCACACAACCCTCTCCCCACTCCCCCAGCTGGGCTTACTTGTCTGCCTGACTATCCTTCATGAACTAATTAATTCCTAGATTATTAAAACAGAGCCACTGAACATGCAGACTCATAATTAAAATGTGGCTTTATAATACAATTTCTCATCCACTCCCTATTCCAGTTCTCCTTCCCTCCATCTTTCTTTCTTTCTATGCAGGGGTTTTTATGCTATAATTGATTCCTGGACCCTCTACCTGACTGACACTGCTGAGATTTTGTACTTGGGTACATTCTTGAATTATATTTTGATAGTTTTATTTTGATTATTGTACAAGACCAGTGACTGTCAGCATCTTGCATCGGCCCTAGCTGTGGAAATTACATGCCTTAAATAAAAACCAGTGTGTTATAAAACTGTTTTATTACAGTTTTATTCTGCACAGTACCCCCCACCCTATTTTTCCCCTTACAACCATCCTGCATTATTTAAGAGTTTAACTCTCACCTCCTTAGTCCAGGCATGTCCAACAGGTAGATCACTGGTAGATCATTGGCTCCCCCCAAAGAAGCTGAACAACTGTAGCTCCCCTAAAAAAAGCTCAACATTTTACCTCCTCCCTGAAAAAAATTCAACAACTTTGACCCGAACCCCAAAAAGGGGGTAGATCACTGCCAGTCTCTTGGGAGTTGGCCACCCTTGCGCTTAGTCCAATACTCAGACTACAGCACCACACCAGCTCTGGTGCAATTAATCCATCATTCAAATCCAAAGGGCTCAGTGAGAAATCTTGCTTCTTCTGAGTACCTCTGTAGCCATGCATGTCAGGTGCAAGCTGTTGGCCTTCTCCTGAGCCTGGGAGAAGTATTGGCACTTTGATATGCCCCAAAAGTCCAGTGTAACATGCCCAGTGAGCTGTATTCAATGTGGGTTGCTCACAGGGTGTGCTTTGCAGATTCCTAACCATGTTGATAATTGAAACCAACAATGGAGGTTCAGGGATGTGTACTTGGGGTTAGTCGATTTTAGCATCACACCAAGCTTGTAAAGGAAGTTAGGCTGAGAAATGGTGGCTGGCTAAAAGTCACCCAGTGACTTTCATGGCCAAGTGGATAATTGAGACAGGATCTTTCCCACCCAAGGCAATGGTTTCTGCCACCATTGCACGCTAGCTCCAATTTCTAATATTCCAGCCACAGCTTCCAAATTAAAGTAGGTTTTAACATTATCAACACTGTTAAAATTTTAAACCAAGAGTCAATTCAAAAGCATTGGAGTATTCTGGTGGTAAGCTAATGCAGCGCCACATGAAAATGGGATTAAGTAGAATAAATTTAATTACGGAATGCTGTCAAAGGAAGACTTGCATTTTAAATGATTTTTTTAACATTCCCATTAAAAGGGCTACTTTTAGAAATCATACTGGCTGCATAAATGGAGAGTGAGGAGCCATGGATCCCACACTGAGCTAGTTAGGGACACTTGAGGAATTTGTGAATTCTAAGGTAAACTCAGCTGCACCTCTTTGGCAATGCTTCATTCAGAGCTTAGGCTGCGATCCTAGCCCCATAAACCCAGGAATAGCCCCATTTAATTCAATAGGACTTAATTCTAGTAGACATTGCTAGGACTGCATTGTTCATTATTCACCAACTTTTACTGCTCCTGGTTGTCTCAATGTAGTTCTCAGCCTTTTTTTTTAAAAGCATAAAATTGTGTTTATTTTGAGAGAAACCTTATTTGGAATGTCTATTTAAATGCAATTTTTCAAGAAATATATAAGGGGGGGGAAATGTAACGAACCAGATTGTGGAGCAAACACATGCAAAAGTGACATTGACTGTAAATAGATTGATTTGGCTATTCTTAGAGTCATCTGTGAAACAGAGGACTCTTCATATTCACTGGCAGTAACTGGAGAATCATAACAGTGACTTATGCCAACCTTATATTTATCAACCTATGGAAAGATCATCCAAATCACCGTCTTGTAAGAACTTTAAGAACTTCGCAATATTACTGAGAATGAAAAGATTTAACGCCTTGAGACAATGACCTTCAAACAGCCTTGAACTTTGGAAGATCACAGTGATGTTCACACAGTCTTTGCATGATCTATTTTCTGACAAAGAGTCAAGGGTCTTGTACTCTGCACCTATTTCTTTCATGGCTGAAACAGTGATCCACATCAGAAATTTTCAAATTGACCTCTCAGGTTCGCATTAACTCCCTGCACAGGATATAGAGACAGGTTCTTGTTTTACTTGAAAGGAAATCCTTTGCCGCTCCATTTTCTCCCTTGGAAAAACAAGACAGTCACTTAGTAGCTTTATGATTTTCATTGCACCTTGATGTTTCTCAGTTCCTTATAGACTGTTCTTCTTACAGTTTCCGAACTTTCGGTGTAGACATAAAAAGCAGCTCGCTAATGAGGTCCTTTTCATGAGAAATCCATTATGCAGAGTACATGAGATGAAGTGATAACGCTTAAATAAAACAGCATTTACTCAAGGCACAAGAGCTGTTATCATGAAGAGAATCTTTTCTGACATTTTATTTTGAGGAACTGGGGAGCCAATGAATGTTCCTAAACTGTTGTTTTACTTCGGAACAAGCTCCTCGACGAACAGCCCTAGACAGGATGTTGACACCAAAAGCAGAAGCAGTTATCTTGCATTAAGAATTGTGCCTGCAGAAATATACTTTTATCCAATGCTACTGAGAACATTATGTACCAGACATGCTCCACTGGGAATCTATTTTGCAAAAGACTTATTTCAATATATCTTCTACACATTCCATGGGAATTAATGGGGCTGATGTGCATTTCTCTGTGTACAGGACCACTGTCTGTAATATTCTGGAGTTAGTGTCTTGCATCCTTACAGCCACTTGTGTAGTGTGTGTGTGTGTGTGTGTGTGTGTGTGTGTGTGTGTATTCCTTTTATTTCATCTGGCTTATGTAAGGCATCCCACCTCCTTCTGCCCACATCCTGGTTCCCAGCCCAAAACATTCAAGCAGAGGATCACATTTGTGAGTAAGAGAGACATATTTATCCAGGCAAGTAAAGTTACAGGCTTAGCAGCAGACACAGTGCCCAGGAGTCACAATTTATGGGTTCTGGCTAAGCTGACATCCCCATCTGAACTCATGCTTGTTTTATCATTCTTTTTTTACTCACCTGGAGCAAAAGTGACAGGTGCCTATAGAAACCTGTGATTGGACAGCAGCATTTCTGCCCCACCCCCTGGGAGAAAAAGGTAGTACCAAAGGCAAGATTTTGTGCTCTTTCTAAGTCAGGTCTTATTTCATGTGAAACATTAATTTCTGTCCATTGATCTCTGTGGCCAACTCTCACTTCTGTCCTAAGAGAGACATAAATATGGCTTGAGAAATAAACCTGGAAGTTTCCTGTCCAAAGGATTAGATGGCCCATACTGTGATTTTCTTATCTCTGTGATTCCATCAGGCCTGGGTGAGAAGCCTCACATCCTAGTGAGAGTTACATCTGGAAGTGTAAATAATTTTCCCTTGGATTTTCTGCAGCTGCAGTGGTAGGAACAACAGAGAGCCAGGGAGAAGTTTTCACATTAGGTCTCTTGGCCACCTCGCCATGTTAATTGCCTTGCATTGTTATAATCCATAGAAAGCTGCCTTGGGGATGATTCAGACCAGAAGGTGGGGAATTCACTTAGGTCCAGGCAACCCATTAGCCAAGGAGGTGGATTTGGAGAGATGGCCAATCAGGGACCTCCCTGCTCTCCACCTGCCTGTAGAGATGTGCTTAGCTACCTGCCACCATTTCACTGGCAGGCTGATTGGCGGTTGCTGCTACTGCTAGGGTGGCAGCATCTCTGCTGTCAGTCACCCAGTCACCAATCCTGACCTGGCAGCTGCTGTTGATAACTCTATGAGGTCCTTGTCATTACAGGAAAGTGGCTGTGGTGTGGCATTCCTAAAGGGTGAGGCACTGGGAGTGAGCTGGCCCTGAAGAATGCTTGTTTATGCAGATTCTTATGGTTCCACAGACGTTGTTGCTGCAAAAGTGGGAGGAGCACAGGTGTAGTAGGGCCACCTTGCTCACAATATTATGTTCCTCAGAATGAAACATTGACTGGATAGCCACACAGGACCGTGCTGAAAACCAAAGGAGGATGGAGGAGGAAGCAGTGCCAGTGGTGGGAGCAGGATGATTTGGTTAGAGGCAACAGTGGTTGGCCCACCTTCCCTCAGGTAGCATAGAATCTTGCAGCAGCACTCAAAATAAAATAGAAATATTGCAGGATGAATCAGGAGTATGCCTGACTGTCGTTTTTTTCTTTTCTTCCCAGATTAGATGAGTGTATCAGAGGCTAGTCTAACTGGAATGTTTAGCTCTTTGCCAGACTTTCTTGCTTGCTTTAGGATAGACTATAATCAACTCCACAATGGTACCTCTTTTCACTATACTGGACAATGATTACAGACAACTTTTTAGCTACTCATTCAGGTTGTGATGACCTTATTACACACTGAAAGGTATTGCTTTGAGGAAAATACAGGAGTCTGTTAGAGTTAGTCACCATTTGATAAAAGTTCCAAGAGGACAGCCTGTCACATGATAATAGCAAATACTGGAACAATGTTGTTTTGGAGAGCTGTATCTTGGAACAGTAGTCTTCAACCTTTTCAAACCTGGGAGTCATATTTAAACCCATCCTGCTACATAGGATTCAGTTTCCCTTCTTTTCTGCTTCTCACTCTCTGCGCACCTTTCTACTTTATTCTCCCTTTCCCTTTTAAAATAAATTTAAAAGGCAGCAGAAAATGATCTCTGGGCTTCTCATATAATCCACTTCAGGTTGATCCTGACCCATCTGTTGAACACCAATGAGGGAGGGTCTATTTATTTTCCTTTCTTTCCTGCTCTTCCATCTCCAAATAAACAATATTAAGGGGCGGGGGGAAGCTATCTAAACAATCTCCCTTTAAAACAATGTAAACAGAAGCGCGCACACACAGAGAGAGTGCAGGTAAAACAACCAGGGGGCAAATAAATAGAGCCAGCAAATGGACCAAAAGAACAGAACTATGAAATCTTCGGTTGATGGTAGAAAACTGGTAGAGAAAGGGCTAAACAATACTCATGGGTCAGTGAGCTTTATATTATTGATAACACAATAGAAAAGGCCCCATTAGACATCCTCACCAGCCATACCTCACAAAATGGCAGGAGTCACAGAAGCGCCTAACCAGCTGAACTCAGTGGACACGCTAATTCATATTAAGAGCACATTGTGCTTAAACTATGGAATTTGCTGCCACAAGATATGGTGACAGTTACTTTCTTAGATGATTTTAAAGGGAGATTAGACAACCCAAGGTAGGCTATCATTGGCTATTAATCACAATGGCTGTGTGCTTCCTCCAGTTTTGGAGGTGGCATATATTTGAGTGTAAATTGCTGGGGAACATGAGTGGGAGAGTATTCTTAACTTAATCTCCTGCTTGTGCGCTTCCCAGATACATTCCCACTACAAGAAACAGGATGCAGTACTAGATGGGGCTTGGATTTGATCCAGCAGAGCTTGTCTTTCAGGTGCTATAAGACTCATTGTTGTATGGGATGCAAAATAGTAGATTGTATTGCTTTAATAGGTAATTTCTTTATCATATCAGTGCCAAACCTGACTTTTTCATATGCCATAATGTTTTTACTCATTATTTGTAATTAAGGCTGCAATTCTACATTATCCATCAAAAGCTCACTGTGTTTCCTTCCCCACAAAGCCATCAAAATCCAACCCTGATAAGCTATCTTTAACTTCACAAGTTGCTACCTTAATGTCAGATCTCTAATCTAGATCTTTTCTTTGAACAACTACAATTAATGTGGCACTGTTGCACAAAGGCTTACTTAAAAATCAAAGAGCTTTTGGGGGTGTCAAAAAATTGCAATGTGTTCACCAAGCATTTCACCTCCTTGCAGCAAAAACACACATGCACAGGTTCTACGTACAAGGAGAATTTTTTTTTAGAAGTAGAACATTTTACGATGCGCCAGTAGCCCCTCTGGGACAGTGGCCTGAGGCAAGAGTGCTAAACCCACAGTTGAAATATACTGCTTTATTGAAGTCTGAGAACACAAAGGTAGGAAACTTGCTGAGCTGAGCAATTATCTCACTTGTACTCATACCAGACTGAGAAAATACAAATGGAATAGTTATGATGAAATGCTTGGAAGTGTTCCCTCTGCCTGGCCAAAGGGAGGTTGGGAGGCGCAAATATCTGGGCAGATTAACATTAGTGCCACTCAGCGTTTGAACTCTGGTGAGCGCTGCACTTAAAAACAACATTGACCAAATATTAATATGATGATGCTTGCCCATCCAAAATAGCACAAAAGGAAGATTGCCATGAGCTGACCTTTGACAAGGTGGATTGACCCTTAATGTGCTTGTGAATAGCTGGTGGTAAGACATATGTGGCTCAAGGGCACTGTAAAAAAAATACTCTACAAATGCAAATGTCAAACATTCTGAAGGAAATAGAGGGATGTGGTGTGTTTGGATTCATTTGCTATAGTGTTATTGATTTCCCTGCACAGATTGGCCAAATGTTTCCTTCTGTAAATGGGCACATTTCAGTGTAGATTTGAAATGTAAAGGGAGCTTTGTTGCTTAATGAAGATATTAGCCATGATCCAGCAGTCTCTTTTATGTATGTGCAATGAACTACACAGAGATTTCCTCTCCTTTCTTTCCCTCCTGCGCTGCATTTCAAGGTTGTTATAAAGCTCTCCTGAGATTTAAATGGAGCCTGTGATGCAATAGTGTATGGGAGGCAGGAGTAAGTTTGCTCTTCGGGAAAGGATAAGAAAAGCCTCACCACATGCACAAATCTTTTTCACTCTTTCTCTCTCTTCCCACGAGCATAACTACAGCAGTTTACATTCTGAAGAACACTACTTCTAAAAGGAAACTCACGAAAAGCCAAAAATAAATTTCTCAGTACTGTTTTAGCTAATGTCATTTTACAGTAATGAAAGCACCTTTGGTTGTTTACGTACATCACAGATTCTGGAATTATCTTTGAACTCAAAGGGCTATTCAAGGGATACTCCTCAAACGTTTGAGGGAAGCAGTCCCTGAAAATCTTCTAGAAAGTGCTCCAAAGCACACAAGCTGGAACATTTTGCTGGGGTACTCAACCAACTTACTCCAGAGTAAGTGTCCCAACTCGAGCGGGACATTCCGGAATTATGAAAGCCACCCTGGCTTCTGATTGGATCTTGGGACGCCCCATTTTGGCTCCCGCCAATGGAGCACCTCTCACCAGCTCCTGCTGCTACGACAGTTGTGACCATTCCTGAACCAAGATAGCTTGACCATGCTAGCCCAGGCATTGGTAACGTCAGGACTGGGTTGCTGCAGCCCACTCTATGCAGGACTTTCCTTGCAATTGATATGGAAGCTACAGATAGTGCAGAATGCCACAGCAGAATTGCTGAGTGAGAGTTTGCCAGCATATTCCACCTGTGCTCGAGATCTCTGCACTGGTTGCCAATCTGTTACCAGGCCAAGTTCAGGTATATCAAGCCCATAATGGCTTGGGACCAGCTTTCATAAGGCCTTGCCCCATACTATTGGATCACTTTGACCTGCAGAACTTGCACTTTTACAAGTACAATATAATGTTCATTCTGCATTTGTGAGAAGTCATTCCTGTGCTCTGAAACTCCCTGTCTATGGACATTAGGCAGGCACCCTCACTATAATACTTGAAGGAGCATCCCACCCCCATCGTTCAGCCTATACACTGAGGTCCAGCTCTGAGGGCCTTCTGGCAGTTCCCTCACTGCAAGAACTGAGGTTGCAGGGAACCAGGCAGAGGGCCTTCTCGGTGGTGGCGCCTGCCCTGTGGAACGCCCTCCCGTCAGATGTTAAGGAAATGAACAGCTATCTGACTTTTAGAAGACACCTGAAGGCAGACCTGTTTAGGGAAAATTTTAATGTTTGATATCTTACTGTGTTTTAATTTGTTGGAAGCCATCCAGAGTGGTGGGGGAAACCCAGCCAGATGAGTGGGGTATAAATAACTGTTGTTGTTGTTGTTGCTAAGATGCCTGATGAAAACTTTTCTGTTTCAGCAAGTCTCTCCGGATACATGATTTAGTTATGTTTTAAAAGTTGTATTGATCTTATCTTTATTTCTAATGGCAGTTTTGTGTATTTTTATTTGGTTTGTGGATTTTAGTCTATATATATATATATATATATATATATATGCCACTTGGAGATTTATTATTATTATTTTTAATTAAGCAGTTAATTAAATTTCTATATAAATAGATGGATACATTTGTATTGTAAACCAACTGAAGCAAAAGCCAGTTTAAATCTTATTTGTGAAAGCACCCTAGGTGACCAAATTGACTTATTTCTAGTGGAATCTTTCCCAATGGAATATGAAGTGCTGAAGAATCTGGTATGGGAGCCCCAAAATGTGTGTGTGTGTTTGTTAACAAGGTTTTCACACACAATAGGAGACTTGTGGACATTTTGGCTTGATTAAAATAGGGCAGCAGAAGCAGGACAACCTGTCCAAGTTCATTGCATCAGGAAGTAATTAGAGAAGCAAACCCAGGCGGTTCCATTGCAACTTGGAGAACTGCCTTCAATATGGCAATTTCAGCTCCATCCTTCTATTTGGAACATTATACATGACCTTTCAATCACACACAGGACTGATTGTAGCATTTAAGGACACTTTCAACGTGTTATTGCCAGCTAAGAGATGGGACTTTACATCCGCAGTAGGATAAAATGTGATTCCCTGCTACTAATATGACTTCTCATGCTCCCTTTGCAACAATGCTGTGTACATAGCATGCTCACAGTCTAAAAGTAAAAAGAGCTTGACAATTAGTTTTGGTAATAGGACATTACAGGTACCTGGGCTTGGCTGGAGTTGCTTTGCTGCTGGAGGACCTCATATTATTCAGTGCATACAAGGTTTCCACAGCTTTTCAGGCCTTTATTTAAAAAAACAAAGAAAACCCTGACAGTAGGCTGAAAAGGAAACCCATTCATTCTAATTAGAAGAAACTTTCAGAGCTGCCTCCTGGCAATTAGCACATTGTTTGTGGTCCTAGTAGTTAAACCAGCACTAGTTTCCCCTGCTGAGGAGGCCCCCACCCCCAAGCATCTTTGTATCTAACACTCAAACTCAGCATTTTCTCTGTATCAAGGCCATCCACAATTAGGGAACGTACATAATGCCAGATGAAGAATGAACCAATCCACCCTCAGTGGATTGGATGATACTTTCTACTCATCCTAGTCCGTTGCACAGAGGGGTGTGTGTGTGTGTGTGTGTGTGTGCAAAACTCTACCCGGGTTATTTGCCTCACCTCTGCTATCCCTGCACCTCCACATGGGGACAACACAGCCTACAATGCTGTGGTCTAAACCACTGAGCCTCTTGGGCTTGCTAATTGGAAGGTCAGTGATTCGAATCCCCTCGATGGGGTAAGTTCCCATTGCTCTCTCCCAGCTCCTGCCAACCTAGCAGTTCGAAAGCACAACAGTGCAAGTACATAAATAGGTACCGCTGCGGCGGGAAGGTAAACGGCGTTTCTGTGCGCTCTGGCACTCATCACAGTCCTCTGTGCACCAGTAGCAGTTTGGTTATGCTGGCCACATGACCCGGAAAACTCTCTGTGGACAAACACCGGCTCCCTTGGCCTGAAAGCAAGATGAGCGTCACAACCCCACCATCGTCTTTGACTGGACTTAACTGTCCAGTGGTCCTTTACCTTTTTACCTTATCACAGCTTACATATGTATGTAGGGCAATTTTGCATGGTTGATTACTTGATTATTTCTCCAAATAATCAGATGTGCCATTGGGGGCTACATGCATAAGTTTCTGGACATGAAGCCTATATCTGAACATGATTAGGGTTGCCATATGTTGAGCTTTTTTCGGGAAAGTAATTCCAATCCCCCCAGACAGTAATTCCATTCCCGGACATGTCTGGGAAAATCCAGATAGATGGCAACCCTACAAGACATCCAAATGGGAGCCTGCAGGGAAGATTGGTGTGTGAGAAGGGCTCTCACTGCCTTCTGTGCAAAGGCACATAATGGAAGGCGAGTATCGTCCAGTTTGCCCAGCCATTTTTTAAAACAGAAATGCTAGAATTTATTCACAGAAATCTGTAAACAAATATATCACCATGGCATCTGTAACCATGTGAAGAGTTGGTCAATTGTAATCCCTGGCCACAAATAGTCCAAGCATAGCTATACCCTTTCCTTTACTCACAGGAAATAATACAGTCATGGCAGTACCTGTCAGCCCAACAAACTCCTAGGTGTAAAAAGTTCCAGCATATTTAGGCATGTGGGGGGCAGGGGGATTTGTTCAGTTTGCAGTTGAATATGAACTCTCTAATTCTCATGACTTCCAAAACCAGCACACAAACTGCAGCACAGCTGTCCTTCAAAATTCACAGTACTCCTAATTATATGGTGCTTTGGATGGTTACCCCTTCCTCCAGGTGGGCAGTTGTTGTGGATCCTTGCGCTCCATCGCCATCCTTAGATATCCAGAACAAACATGGCCAGGTGGTAATTGGGGAATTCCTCTGGTCGCCTGGGTAGCTGACTGGAGGTTCCACCAGCTCCCGCACTTTAAATTGGCCAATGAGAAGCCTGCTCTTGGGGTCGGGGTGTTACCTCGCTGGCTGAAAGGGCATTGGCTGGCTGCCTCTCCAGACAGCCAGTGAGGCATAAAAGCTGGCAGCACCTGTGTCACTGCTCTTCTTGGTAGCTACCCACTTCACTTGACAAAGACATCTGGAGCAGGGCCTCCAAAGACAGTCTTAAAGTTCAGGTATGCTTGTGGAAGGCATATGGTCCTCCTGTTTGCATAAATGGATCAGTGCATGCACATATCAGTATATATACTTATCAGGACAGGTGGAGGGAAGAGGAAAACAGAGCTCTATTGAACCCTGTGCCAATCCCTCTGCATGCAGGTGGCTGCATCTCTACCTGAACAGATATGGATCATGATGTGAAGTTGCAATAGTATATATACATATTACTTGGAGGAAAATCCTGTTGGAATCAGTGGGATTTACTTACAGGTAAAATGCATGAGATGGGACTTCCCAGTTCATAATGAATAAGCATTATAAACACATGACTCTTAGGAACAGAAAATGCCAGTCCCTCAAGCGAACTATTAGATTAATACTTCAGGGTTAGTTATTTTATTTCTTACAAATTATTGAAAGATTAACAGCCATACTTAAACGGACTATTTCACATTTGCAAGAATGCATTAAGGACAACCAATTAAATTTGCTTAATCAAGCTTAGCAATGCTGCATGCTGTTACTCATCAGAAAGTAAGCAACACAAGAAATTTCCCAAGTTACTTTATGCTAATCCAAACAGTTGGTCATATTTTTATCAAAATGGGCAGCCACACACATTTTTTGCCAGTGAATTGACTTCAGCATGACGCATTCCTTACAATAAATTATTATCTGTCTCAATGGCATTGAAATCATTGTCTTAGGCATATCACTACCTCACATAGTTGAGAAAATTGTATAACCATTTGTGTAGCAAAAAGGGATATGAAAATAATATATAATTAAGGGCATAATCCAGCCACACACTCTTAAATCCATTCATTTCAATGAGGTGGGTGAGTTAAGCTTGTTACTTACCATTTCTAATGGAAATCAGTGGGGTGGATCATGCTGTTGTTCTGAAGTGTAAGTAATTCTAAGGCCAGATTGGAGCTCAGACACAAAAATTCAAAAGAAATAATAATTTGAGGAATGCTTAGCTTGCTGCCTTCAAAACACTTATTACTAGGTAGCCTTAGTGAAGGCAATGAACTATGTTTGAGAGAAGCGTCCAAGGAACATAGGTTAACTTGCCTACCTGTCAGAACCAGGCAATAAACATGTTGGGTTATACCCAGAGTATATCCAACATCTGGAGGATATGTACTTCATCTCAGAGTCACCATGGTCAACACATTGAGATTGAATCTGGAGGTTGAAGTGTAGCCAATGAAAAAATACTGTCCTGTTGACCAAAGAAAAGTAGACAGCCCATACTTTTGTTGGGCATGGCAAATCTAGAACCAGATACCATCATTAATTGCAAGGGATCACATTGAACAACCTGTTCTCTTCAGCACTTGAAGGCAACTATGAGACCTGAGTAGATAGAGTCTGTGGTAGTTCACTAGCCTGTGGGCGTACCCAGCTGCCCCCCCAGAAGCAAAAAATATTAAATGGTTATAAAGTGATGAAATGAAACAAAATTAGGTAGGGCGATGGCGAATAATCAGTTGTTTACCACACTGAAATGGTGTAAAAACCGAGAAGTATCTAGAGCCACCTAGCAACTGGTAGAGGAATCTATGTCAGCCAGCCAGTGGGATTCAAGGGAGGGAGAGGTCTCTAGCGGGCTCTAGCAGAGAGAAGAGGGAATCTTCTAGAGGGGTCTAGTGAGTTCCGCATCACTATATAAACTGAGCCGCCTGCTGCTAGTTGATTGGTATTTTAAGTGCTTTCCCGTCCACCACGGCTACTGTTGAATGATCTTTCAGTACCCTTCAAAGGGTAAAGACCTGGCTCAGAAGTACAATGGGAGAGGACAGACTGACTGGGTTGTGTTTGATGAGCGTCCATCGGAAATTCTTCAAGGAAAATCAGAACTGGATTGAAACAAAAGTTTTGAACAAGTTTTCTTCAAACCCAAGAAAAATGATATTAGTATAAGACATGTAACTAGAATAATTTTTTTTAAAAAAATCAAGCAAATAATTGTAATAACTACCATAATAAAGCACTGCTATAATTATATATAATTTTCTTAAAATTTTGGTTTCCTTCGCCTTTTCCGTGCTGAAATGTCACAACCTGAACGACCATGGCTCCCCCCCCCCAAGTTTTTATCCTGGGTACGCCCCTGCACTAGCCTACCATTTCCAGCGACAGACGGCAAGATTCCTGGTGGAAAGCTGTAAGGCTGTAATATTTCCATTGTTTTGATGAGAGCATGTAGCCTCCGATTCTAGTACTAGCTGATTTTTCTTGGTAATGCAATATGGTGGGGAGATGAACATTTCCCAACAAATATTGCCTCCTGGCTTCTAGAAGCTAAGGTAGGAACACTGCCATTGGTGCCCCTGAGGGTAATAGAAACTGTGGCAGGGTAGAGGCTATGATGCAGGAGGAAAGTAGTCTTCTCAGTACTCTACTTTTGAATACCAGGTGCTGGTGGGGAGAGTGCTGCTGTTCTCTCTTCTTGCAGGCTTCAATAAGTATGCTGGATGAGATGGGCCTTTGGCCTGAGCCAACTGGGCTCTTCTTATGTTCCCAAGGGACGCGGGTGGCACTGTGGTGTAAACCACTGAGCCTCTTGGTCTTACCGATCAGAAGGTTGGCGGTTCGAATCCCCATGACAGTGAGCTCCCATTGTTTGGTCCCAGCTCCTGCCAACCTAGCAGTTCGAAAGCACTCCAGTGCAAGTAGATAAATAGGTACCGCTGCAGTGGGAAGGCAAATGGTGTTTCTGGGTGCTCTGACTTCCATCATGGTGTTCTGTTGCACCAGAAGCGGTTTAGTCATGCTGGCCACATGACCCAGAAAGCTGACTGTGGACAAACGCCGGATCCCTCGGCCTGAAAGCAAGATGAGTGCCACAGCCCCATAGTCACCTTTGACTACACTTAACCGTCCAGAGGTCCTTTGCCTTTTTTTACCTCCTATGTTCCCATGCACCATAGTCCAAATTAAAATCCCTGCCTCCAATAGCTGCTATTTCCTTTCCTTTCTTTTTTTTAAACAAAGACACAGCAGTGCCAATGTCCCCAGTATATCTGGTCTGCTTGCATCTGCTTAATAAAATTTACATGCAAATGTTTAAAAGGAGAGGTGGGGAAATGACTATTTTATCCCAGTTTCCTGCATGTGTCAAAACTGAAATTCACAAGGTATTTTGCTCAACCTCAGGCTAGACCAGAATAAAAGGTTTTCTGCTGATATAAATGCAGGGCAATTGTGGCCGTTACAATAGTTGGTTTCTTTGCAGGCATAATTATGCTGGCTAAATGCAGCCCTGACCTCAGTAACTATTTTGGAGGAAACAAAGGGTAAGAATAAGTCCAGTGATTAGTGTAATGTATCTTATTCATATTAAAATCAAGGACATTGTGTTTTCTAGAGAATTCTTTTCTTTTTTGCAAGCTTGAAATTTTGCAATTTGATTTATGGTTGCAGCCTTGGTTCCAAATTTATGGAGAACCGCAATATCAGTGCATATTAACCAGAATTGGCAGCATGGGTAAAAGAATAAAAAAGCACAGAGAAGGCACAACCCGTTCTAAAAGCTACATGAACAGAAATAACTCCCTCCCCTATTAGTTGCCTACGATCCTGGACTCACATTCTTATCCATTACGTAAGAACTGGTGGACAATAGCAAATATCCACCTTGTTCATCATCCTGCTTGTTACAGCTCTTGCCTGCTGGTGCTTGCCAGCAGCTAACTGGATATTGCCATCATGACTAACAGCCATTATATGATAAGAACACTAATTTTATATATGAGAGGCAGAGAGAGAGACACACGTGTAGACATTTGTAAATCCTAGGGGTGTGCATCAGTTTTGTGTGATCCTAAATAAGGAGGTGAATCAGAGTGATCTGGGTCATGAGCTCACCTTCCTGAGTTAAATTGTGTCATTGACCATGCCTGCAATTTGGATTAAATTGTGTGGGGGGGGGGAATTAGAAACTTTGAGACTTCATTTTAAAATGTTTTTAAAAGATTCTTGCACAAAACCGTTGGAGGGATTTGCTTGAAATTTGTCAGACTTATAGAGGAGCTCTGTAAAGGAGCTCATTTGCCTGCAAATTTCAGCTACTTCTGTGAAAATCAAATCAAATCCCAGGTGTTACATTATGTAATAGTGTTGCCTGAGTAAATATGAGAACAGAGCTAGCACCCAACTTTCTTGCAGGGCCTAGTTTCTAGATTACTGTATCTCTTAGGTGGCCCATTGTTGCCAGTACAGACAAAGGAGAGATTCAATTCAGATCACTTTCAAAAAGCAAACCTACCAAAATCACAGTTTGCAAAACAATACAAAAACTGAAAAAAACAGCCACCCACCAAAATCCGCACTTCTCTGAATGTTGCAATGCAGTTCTCCAATCAAGTAACCTAGACAAAATTGTGTATTTTGGTGTAAAGTGTGTGTAAAGATGAATACTTTAGTGAATTGAACATTTAAAAATGCCTTTCACTGGGGGGGGATTGCTTTGCAAAAATGTGTATATAAGGCAAAAGTACATATAAAAATGTGCACATTACAATAATTTTTCACTAAAATGCTTACAAATTTTCATATGGACTTTTAAAAATGCAAACTGATATGGAAATGTGGAGAACTGAAGTGATTAGGAAAATGAAATTGAGAGGCAAGTAGGTCACTAGATGGCCAGTAAGTAACTATAGTCGATAAGGGGATTGCCTGGAAGCAAGGACAAATAGGTTGCTACCATACAAAATATGCAATTATTGGGGTTTTTTTTTTTTTATCTCCTCACCCCTATTCAGAATTTGCAGTACTATGCTGAGGTTGCACTGATACTAAGTCTGGTAATGATAATCTTATACCCATTCCTTCCTCAGATTCTGTGCTTTGGCTCAGCCAGAGGAGGCTGTAATCTTTGCTGGAAAAGGTTCTAATTTGTTAGCTTGATCTCAATTTTTCATTGTTAATTTGCCACGATATATAAAAGCAAATTCCTGCAGGGAAAGCTTTGTGTACTCAGGCATAAGGACTAGCTTTTTTGGATAGAATGCTCAACTTCTGGGTGATTAAAATCACGGGTAACTCAACGTAATTGGTTTTAATAAGCTATTGCTAATTAGCACTTAACCGAAAGTATAAGTGTTGGCAAATGCATTCAATAGATCCCTGACTTTCAAGGGAGCATGAGCACAGATATGAAGGAAAGGGTAAACATCTCTTCAGCCCGGATGTTTGCATTTTAAGTAGGTGGGGAAACAGACCCGTTCTTTCAAACACCTGTTCTTTCAAACGATCAACATGAGTATCTCTGTCTATCTTATTTTATTTAACTCTTATATGACAATAGCAGTGAGAATGTGTAAGGACTTATTTTCATCTGATGCAGAATTCACAAAAATAATTTACCCAGTGGCATCTCATTTAAAGGGTATGTAACCCATGCATAAGACAGTTTGAATGCCAATGCAGCTTTCTTCCTGGTACCAGACGGGTGGTTTGAAAATACTTCATGTGAAGGGGGCTGTACATAGATTCAGCACCCCGAGGTCCTGTATCACATGGACCTCTGCACAGGCGAGTCCTTTTCATCTTCTATCTTTATATCTATTTGCCTTTCTTTTAACTAAATCCTGAGGCTACCATCTATGCATGGAGGTAGACAATGAATTCGGATCAGTGGGAAATTTTGTGCAAATGGATTTCAAGGCTTTCCCCTGGTAATAACGGGACTGTTCACCAAGCCATTTGTCTTCATTTTGCATTATTCTAATGGTAACATCACCAGGATTTGAGATCCGTTTCACCCATGCAGCCCACTGATGTGAGTGTTAACCCAAGTGGGCCAGAAGCAGGTCTGTGGTCTGAAACAAACAGGGGCCAGGGTCTAAGGCAGCAAGGAAAGAGATCAGGAGCATTGACAGCTCTCCCACCAGATAGAAAGGGCTGGATTCTGAGGCCAAGACTTTATAGTGCATGGTGGCCTTTGGGGATTCAAACAGGCTGATTCTGTTGGCCAGATTGTGCTATCAAAGCATTGAGCTAGTAGTGCCAGTGAGCTATGAAAACAGAGCACCCATGTGGAGCAGAACATAAGCTGCCAGAAACTCAGTGCTTTGAGTTCAGATTTGAGCTACTCCCCATTATCTTACACTAGATGAACAAGCTGCCAACAATTTGATTACCCCATGACTGGCTGCATCCCTGGGGCTATCGGGTGGAGGGAGCGCAGCTCAGCATCAAAGGCACCCATCACGTTCTCACAGGAAAAGTGAGTGGTGAAATGCTTTTGACACCTGTGATTTACATTCCTGAAGACCTAGCAAAAAAATTCACAAGGTGTGATAAATCTACTACTGTATCATACAAGAATGCATTGGAAATAAATGTTCTCCATGCAAAAATGAGGTTTGATGTGACATATGCATTTACTTATATCCAAAGTGAGGAGTCTTAATTACATTATGGGACATTAGAATAGATTTTTCTTTCTTAGAGCATTCCTGCATGAGGATAGTTTGAGTCCCTTTATTAGAATGCAGGTCCTGTAGTTCCAATGGTCAAAAACTCTTTCCTATCAATCATAACATCAACTACCGTCTGTTTTTCTGTGTGCAGTTATGGTTGCCCTTCAGCCGGTCTCCATTAATCTTGTCTGCTCCTGTTGTAGAAGCTTGGCCTATGATTACACCACCCTGTGCTCCCCGACCACATTAAAGCCCAGAGATGGCATGCCAGTTTCTTTCCAAGACTGGCATATGCTCTGTGCAAGGTTTCATATATTTGGTATAGTATATTCTACCAACAGATCTGAATACTTCTTTTAAAAACAACACAATCCTCTTCCCAATCATATAATCAAAGAATTGTAGAGTTGGAAGGGAGTCTGAGGGTCATCCCAGTCTGACCCCCTGCAATGTGGGAATCTCAAATAAAACATCCATGGCAAATGGGCTTCCAACCTCTGCTTTAAAAAAAAAACTCCAAGGAAGGAGAGTCCACCACCTTCCAAGGAGGTCTATTCTACTGTTGAACTTTCTGTCAGAAAGTTCAAATAAATGAAATACAAATACGAGTATGTAAAATAGCTTAAATTATTTCAAATTATTTTAATATTGTTATAACCAATTCTAGGATGTTTTGTTGAAATATAATTCTGCAATACATAATTTTACTCTATTCAATCTCTCTCTCTCTCTCTGCACCTTTGTTTAGCATGCAATATCATATCCTAGAGTAAATCATTTGTTAATAAAACATACATGCCGCCTTTCAAAATATAAAGCCCAAGACACTTAACAAATGAAACAAGATTTTAAAATATTATAAAGTAAAGAGCAATTAAATAAAACAGGAGACAATGTCGTATCAAAGAGCAGCAATAAAAAAATGATGTGCAACAGGAATCAACCAGGAAAAAAAATGCAGTTCAATAAAATTGACTACACCTAACTATTTTTGCTTATTCCAAAGCTGTTGGAGTCCTATCTATGAGCACCAGTTTTTAGCTGGTTTGTTGTGTACATGTTCTTTCTTGGAGGCATCAATGTAGACCAACAATAAGATAAATTTGGGGGCATTTAAAAAAGTCTTGATACATGGGTTTTTGTTTTTTAAAAAACAATCTTGCCCTCTTTAGAGGTTTACTGATAAAAAGCTATAAAAGCATTAGGTTTCATCAGTATGCATCCTTCCTGCTCACAAAGAATGATCATGCTGCTTAAAGAACACTGAACGAGGGAAATTGGCCATTCATATTTCAAATGCAGCATGAACTATAATCTACACCATGACCCATTCTTAAATGTTTTAGGATGTTTAAATTAGAAACGAGTTCAAATGGCAGGATTTTATTCCAGATTTGATCATCACTGGAGTGAGAAGGTACTTTAATGCAGTCTGTTTACCTACCTTGTAATAGCTGTTGCTTATTTTCAGGGAATACCTTAATGTCTGGTGTGCTATAAAATGTATAGCAGCTAATTTAGGGACCGTAACAAGCAAGCAATGAACATAGGAATCAATTTACAGGTGTAGCTCATATGTCATGCCCTTTTAAAAATTGAATTTCTCATTGATTTTTGCAGTTTCAACACCAAGTGCCTGATCTACTGCTTTGATGCAACTAGCCCAAGATGCAATAAATCTATTGCTACCTGGAATAGTTTGTGTAGACATAGATTAAAATAAACTTTAAAATATAATAAATAGAAAAATTAGAAAATTGTCCAGTAGGACCTTAGGTAAAGGTAAAGGGACCCCTGACAGTTAAGTCCAGTAGCGAACGACTCTGGGGTTGTGGCGCTCATCTCATTTTACAGGCCAAGGGAGCCGGCGTTTGTCCACTTCCTCAGACAGTTTTTCCAGGTCATGTGGCCAGCATGACTAAGCCGCTTCTGGCAAAGCCAGAGCGGCACATAGAAACGCTGTTTACCTTCCCACCAGTGTGGTACCTATTTATCTACTTGCACTGCATGCTTTCAAACTGCTAGGTTGGCAGGAGCTGGGACCGAACAATGGGAGCTCACCCAGTTGTGGGGCCTCAAACCGCCGACCTTCCGGTGGGCAAGTCCAAGTGGCACAGTGGTTTAAACCACAGCACCACCTGTGTCCCCTAGCACCTTAGAGACCAACTAAGTTTGTTCTGGGTATAAGCTTTTGTGTGCATGCACATATCTTCAGATATACAAAAACTTATACCCAGAACAAACTTAGTAGGTCTCTAAGGTGCTACTGAACAATTTTCTCTATTTATTTATTTTTTAATTTTGACTGTGTCGGACCAACACGGCTACCTACCTGAATTTAGAATATAATGAAGGACAAGAATCTGCAGCATTTTGTCCAGAAATCATAAATAAATCAATAAATCATAAATTGATGGGTTCTCCCCCCCCCAATACACAAGTACAGGCCCCTACCATGAGTGATGAAGTGCAAGAGAGGCTAGCATAATAGCCTGGTGTGCTGCAAGCCATTTTGATCCAATGGTATGTGTAAACCATATCCTTTGATTCCCCCCCCCCCCCGTACTTGACTGTCCCCTGGCCAAATGCACATAGTTTTAAGTAGTTGCTGAACTCTTGTGATTCAGACAGGTCAGTCCCAGGGCAACCTCCTCCCACATCACACCAGAGGAGTCAGTGGTTGCAGAACAAGGCTATGATCCTTCAAGAGGACACACAGTTCCTCAGAGGTGGTGAAGCCAAGGCTAAGCTAGCTAGCTGTCAGCAGGCCTCCAGAAGGCTTTTGCAACCTGCTGAACAGCTCCACTCCAGCTGGCAGGGGTGGACTTTGGTAATATTGCATCCTGAGCAATGATAAAATTTCACGTGCCCCTAAATATTTATTATTTTCACAACAATTCATTTTTGTACAGTTGCTTTTTATGGATCTTCCTAGTAGGTACCCATCTAAATATGATTTATACTAAAATAAATAATTTTGTACCCCCTCGACTCGGTGCCCTGTGCAAGGAAACTGCCTGTACAGACCTAAATCCGGCACTGCAGTCAATGCTTTCACTGGAGTTTGGACCTTGCTTTGCCTCAACTTAATGTGACTCTACTTTGATTCGCCTGAATGTGACCCAGCTGCATCTATTGCTGTGCTAAGAGGTACCACCACGAATGAAGAGAAATGTGAATGAATGAAATTCAATGGAAGGGATCTCTGGCAATGTTTTCACCAAGAAGAAACATAAAGAGAAAGGTTAGGAGTTCTTAAAATCTGAACAGGTGGAAAAAGAACCTGCTGGGGAGTGAGGGAATGTCAGTTATATTCAGGAGAGCTGTAGGTGGAGCAGCTCAAATTAACCTCCATCTATTGTGGCAGACATCATGCCTTCTGGATAGTGTAGCAAACCTTGTTTTCTGTGGCTCTTGGATATGAAAATATCATATTCATGTCTCTACGAAGTGTGTATTTTGCATATACTATGATATATAACAAACCATGTAAGATTTATCTGATGCAAGTTATACTCAGAATAGATCTGTGTCTAGAATGGAAACCAATCCAATGAATACAATTCATATTTGCAGCAGTTCTTTTCAATCTGCAAATGATACATAGTTGATGGCTTCCCCACCACGTTTGCACTGAAATGAATGGTGTGGAATAACATCATAAGGACAATATTTAATTACATTATTAATTATGTAAAATTCTGCCCCAGAAGACAGTGAGATGAATAATGTAGATTTTGTTCCAAGCCAAACTGCAGTGGGATGGAAACAGCTCTGCATGTGGTGACATGGGTCAGAATGACAATCAATGCCTTCTTACATTGCTATGTGGAAGGTAACTGGATACAACTCACAGTGTTTACAATCAATAGTCTCGCCTTGCCTCGCCTCCCTTTCCTATATTTATTTATTTATTTAATTCATTATAGATATTTCTATGGTGCCCTTCAACAGAAATTCCTAGGTTGGCTAACTTCAGCAGAGAGACAAAAATGGCACAAAATGTACTTCAGTTATTGCCACAGAAAACAGTTATAACAGGGTTAATCTCAGCACTCCATTATACAGCATTCAAAATTCTTCAGTGTAACATTTGACAATCAGCATCTTTGTGTTCTCAAGGAGACAAACTATTTTAATTCCCAGTGCAAGGACATCTATCAATGTACATTAGAAGGTGTACATGGGAGCATTCTCCCATTGACAAAGGCTGTTCTACAAGCATTTTTTCCTGCATACTAAAGGACTGTCGTTAAATGTAATTTGTTTGGCAGGTATTATTTGAAAATGAAATCATCCACCAAGTACCAATGTCAGTATGGTCAAAATCTTTGCAAAAGGCAGCACTGGCATGCATACTTGCAAGGGCATGCAGATACCACAGAAAAGATGGAGGAGGAGGAGAATGTTTTTAAAGCCTATTGGCCATGACACATTATTATTCAGCTGATTTGTGTTGGGAGACATGCAAAAGCCAAGGCTAAAGGGACAAAAAGGACATTTCTGCACTCTTTCCTCCAGTTCCTCTGCTGGGTGGGGCTTCCAGATTGGAAACATAAACATCAGACTTGCACTGAGCAGTGGACGGGCATATATTTTACTGGATACAGCATACTATCCTAGTCACAGTGTCCACAAAGGCATGTTTAAAGCGCTGGATGTTCACTTCCTCCATGTGCTACCTCTGCCAAGTCATACAACTATAAGAAAAGGCCACCAGATTTGACAATGGGCCACCTAGTTCAGCATCCGTTTTGATCAGTGGCCTGCAAAAAAACTTCTGGAAACCCTACAAGGAGGGCATGATTGCAATTATTATCCCCCATTATTTTTGTCTCCCAGGAACTTGGCTTCAGAAGCATCCAACTTCTGATGAAGGGAGTCCCACTTAACTATCATGTCCCAAAGCTATTGCATATTATCTTCTTTAAGAGTCTCTAATCCTCTTATAAAGTCATCTGAGCCAGTGGCTTTCTCTTCTAGCTTGTACTAGGGGTTGGGTTCTGTAAACTTGTTAATCTCGTAAATTGTCGGCCTTCATGTAGATTTACTCAGAGCTTCTGCACACAGCCCTTTGAACCCACAGTGGCTGCAGGTTTTTGTCTGCCTGTGCCAGAGCTCTGAGAGGGCCCTTTGGGAAAAAAACCCTACCCTGCCTATGTTGATGTTCTGCCATTAGCTCACGGTGAGCAGCAGCTCACCAAACCAAAATCTGTATAAAGATGTGTCTTTCAGTTTAAAGCATGCATAAAAATCTACACTTTGTAGTAATGCAAAACAAACCACCACCACCACCACAGGTTGATGTGGAAATGGGACAGGATAGACTTATGAATGAAGGCATACAAAACTGGCACCGACTGGGAAAGGACAGATCCACCTAATCGTACTCTCAATACACAAGCTTAAATGGCCATAGTTGAGATTTAAAGGCTGATTAGGGCCAATTACTGTCAGATGACTAGCTCAAGCTCTCATATCATGTCTTGAGTGTCCCATAACCAGCTCTGTCTATAGCAGGGGTTGCCAACATTTTAAGACTAGTGGGCACATTTGGAATTTTGAGAAAGTGCCATGGGTGCCAGTAAAAAATGGTGGTTGTGGGGCGTCTGCCGTAACACAAAATGGCTGCCATGAGGGTGAGACATAACACAAATGGCTGCTCTAGCTAATAGAGTGGAAAAAGAGACAGGACCAAAAAATACTGTGGGACTGTCTCCCATCAGCTACCCTTATCAAAGGGGAAAAATTACGTACATCAGCCACCACCATGCCCATGCTCTTTGCCCCGCTTCTCTGTTCAGAACTGAAGGGAGGGAAGGCATCCAATTCTGTCATCCAATGAAATATGGGGATGCTTAAAGGTTGATGTGATCAGCATAGGAGAGGCTGAGCAGTTCAAACAGGAAATGGGCAGGAAGACCAAACCCTCTTTTGTGCACTGTGGATTTTTGAGGCAATATTTATTGAGGTACCGGTACAGGTGAGCACACACTGGTGATCTGTGGCTGATAATATAGGTGGTTTTTTAAAAAATAGCCCAGCTTTTGCAGGTTCAGATTAGATGTTCTTTCTCATGCGGCTCTTTTAAGCCACATTTATCTGTGGAAAAATGTACGACAAAAAGCAGCGAAAAGACCTTGGCATGGAATGCAGTCAGTTCAGTTCTCATTTAAGGGTGGATCTTGGAAGCAAAGATGTGCACTTTACAGAAGGCACATTGGAGGGTGTTATCAGACATATGCCACTGTGTACAAACTTTAATTTCCTGTGGGAAACTTATTTCTTCATATCATTTTTCATCCCCTATTGCTAAACATTTAATATCCTGCAGCCACCTGCTTCATTTGTAACTAACGCTGCAATCCTATACCCATTTACCAGGGAGTAAGTCTGACTGAACTCAGTGTGATTTACTTCTCAGTAGACATGTATAGGATTGTGTTATGGAAGTGAGCAGGCTCATAAAGCAGGACTGTCTTGATAAATACATACAGCATGCCTTACTAGGTAAACAGGATTGGTGCGTATGTGTCTAATTGCAAAATAATAGACCGAAAATACCTGACATCTCTAAAAGGAGCAGGAATAATCATTCTGGCCCCTCAAGTGATTCCTGTGAAGGACAGCTGCTCTCAATTAGGGCAATGCCCAAATCTGAAAACATTCCTTCTTGACATTTCTGACAAGGTTGCTCTTGTAACACCACCCTGCGGTCGTCAACATTCGTGTCACATCCCCAACCTCCATTGGTGGATGAGATAATGTACATGCTTCCTAGACCTTAGCTTCCTCCTTCCTTTGGAGCCACTGATGTAAATGTGGGAAGTATTCACATAAATAAGGGTACCAATGTGATATGGGTCACCCATACATTATTGTTATTAGGAACCAGCCCCAGAGAGCAGTTTTATGACTGCATCTAGGGATGGCTCACCCATGAGGCAACGTGAGGTGACCACCTTGGGTGGCAGGATCCATAGGGGCAGTGGAAACAGCCTCCAAGAAATGCAATGCCTGCTGCCACTGCCACTTCCGTTTCTCGGCAGCCCTCCCCAACTGCCACTTCTACAGCGGCCTCTTGGCAAATAGGAGGTGCTGCCCACCTTGTTCCTGATGTAGATCTTTATTCCCTCCTTGTTCCTGATATAGATCGTCACCCACCCCTTCCTCTCTGGCGTGGAGGCAACAATTTGTGTTTCACCTCAGGTGGCAAAATGTCTCAGGCCAGCCCTGATGGCATCTCCAGCCCTCCCAGAATGCAGTAGTGATGCAGGTGACCAGAGGTCAAGTGAGTCCTGCTCCCTACACCAACTGGTGCAGGATACAGCTCTTTGTAAAAAATAGCTGGGGTCTTGGAGAAGCAACACTGTAAGAGCACTGATTACACTTAGTGTGGGATTTGCCAATTTTTGGGGGCCTTTGGACAGGTGTAAATCAGAGAAACTATCACTGACATTGTAAGTGTACCACAAAGCTTCCCTGAACTGTAAGCCACCCCATCCCTCTCCCACACACTGCAATTAGACTGGAAAAAAGCTTCTGTTGACCAAAGGGCCCCCCCCCCCATACACCACAGCTAAGACCCTTTACACTGAATCCTACTAGCTACTTACTTCTGGGGTTTATAGGACTGGTTCAGTTACGGTATCTCTTCATTTATGTGTATCCACACAGGAGTGCCTGTATCTGGTCTTCTATTGGCATCTGCATTTCTCCTGTCCTAAAGATAAAGGGAGCCCTCATCAAAGCCACCTACAGAAGATCCTTGTTTGAAGAGCACTGTGTCAGTCAAGACTATATATCAGCTGCATTGATGAATTTCCTCTAGGGAGTCAGTGTGCTCCTTGTGTTTAAATACCCATAATAAAGTTTACTTTCTATTGGTAGGAAGACTGTTAAAATGTCTTGTCTTGTCTTGCCTTGTTCTGTTTTCAAGGCATATCTATCAAGAAGGGTATTTTCTAGATAGTGATATTAACCAGAGTGAATCACCTGAGCTGTCTCTAAGCTCGATATAAATATGGCTATTGGAAACCCCATTAAATGTAGTCGAAACAAGAAATATGTCAAGATGACAACCCTTACTGCAGTGATTTAATCATCGTGTCTATTCAGATCTCTAGTTTCTCAAGAACCCATTTTTTTAAATCTTATCACCTCTTGTTGACATATGCCATATGTTTGCTTATAATGTTTGCGCTTGGAGGTGTGTCAGTGACTCAGTGCTAGGAACAAGGAATTTGCTTCGCACTGGAAGGATTATATCTCACGGGCACACGACTAATATTCCCATTAAGGAGATTGTCACAGATAGGGGAGCTGATAAGAACTGTGGCAGGTCTATTTGCAACGCGGTCCAGGTGCTTTGAAACAACCTATGTCTTGGTATTTTCCCAGCTTGCAATACTTAATTGTATTGCAAATCAAACTCCCTTACTACAATATTCTTCCTTCCTTCATAATGTTGTATACTGTATGTGTCAGTATGTGTTTATGTAACATTGTATACAGGTCAGCCAATTTGGTACCTGTATGAGCAGCATTCATCAGATTAGGCATTCAAAGCCAGTGGCTACTGCCCCATGTGAAATGGCTTACTTATGAGTATACCCAATTAGGCTCACAGTGTTCCTTTTATAGCCATATGCAGCTTGTTTATTTTCTCTTCTTTTTTTCAGATTCTGGCCAAATTACAAGAGTGGCACCACAGGCATTAATGATGGCTTAATCTAGGAACGAGTAATTGCAGTCTGTAATGAGTTTTTCAGTTGAATGTATTTAAATGTGGATTTTGTATGTGGCAGGGGTTTGCCATGAATCTCACTTAGAGACCTTGGGCCCAGAGACACAACCAGATTTGAGGAGGTGTTTCCTGTGTCTCTAGGAACATGTGCATATACATGATTTACGCATTAATCCAAAACCACATGCATGTGAGAGTTGAATCTTTTTGTGTGAGTCAAAACACATGCTGCCATGAAATGCGCCTAAATAATTCTGAAGCTACAATTCATATCTACAACACAGACAATTTCAAATGGAATTTTGTAACAGTGGGGTGAGGGGTTAGAGCCAGTCAGACTAGGCTTTTGACTGGTCCCTCCTCTCAGCCTAACCTACCTCACAGGGTTCTTGTGGACGTTGAATTACTGTGTTTGTTACCTTGAGAAAAAGATGGGTCAGAAGTTGAACAAACAAACAAAAAAGAATAAAGTTCCTCAGATTAAATGTATTTTGTGAGAATAAAAGAGTAAGTAGGGAGCAGAACCTCATGCCTCCCATGCAAACTTCTCAGAGAAAGGCAAGGTGGGAGTGGGGGTTAGAAATCAAATAAATAAACAAACGGCCATTTCTATTTGAAGCTTGTCCTTTCTGCTTTTTAACATATTGTTAACAAGGGTTCCTGAGTACTTCTAAGCAGGGGCACGTGGCTGCTGCTGAAAGGGGGAAAAGGGAAAGCTTCCCCTTTCTCCCCTTTCCGCGGCTTTTTTTCTGTGCGAGGAGCAGGCCAGCGAGGAGGGGGTGTCATGCCAGTGACAAGCGTGACGTCCCCTCCTCGTTGGCCCACCCCTCACGCCAAAAAAAGTCGCTGGGAGGGGGGGGAAAGGGAAGCAGAGCAGGCGCGTTCCAGCGGCTTTTTTTCTGCGCGAGGGGTGGGCCAGTGAGGAGGGGGTGTCATGCCAGCGACAAGTGTGATGCCCCCTCCTCACTGGCCTGCCCCTCACACTGAAAAACAGCTGCTTGAAGGGGGAAAAGGCGGCATGCTCCCGTTTGGGGCCCGCTCGGCGGGGTGGGGTAAGAGGGGGTCGGCCAAAGTGTCATCCCCCTCCCCTGGTACCCGGGGCGGGCCACCGCCCCTGCTTCTAAGCAGTTCTAGATTGTCCTAAGCAGCTTCCTAAGTAGTTGCAGATTTTCAGTGTTGTATACTGGCCCACCTGGCTGCTATAAGGCAGCTTCATATGGGTGGAATTCAACACCGTACTATGCTAATTGTTTCGTAAGCGCAAGCATTTCTGCTTGTCATACGGAATGATCTCCTCTTGTGTGCTGTTCTGGGGGTTCTCCTGACTCTTTTAGACTGGATTTGATGGAGGCTATGGGGTGCCCAGGGGAGAAAAGTGGGGAAAGCTCCATTGCACTAGCGTGGTTCCTTGCACTGTCTTCTGCTAGCACACCTGGTTAGCTGGATCTGACTGTACAATTTCCTTCTCTGAGTTGTAGCAACATGCTCAGCCTGTTTTCCATGCTATGACTCAGCTTCAAGAAGTAACGATTGGTTCTCTATTTGTACCTGCCTTTGAGCATGTACAGGTGAACTTTCTGCTCACCATGGGGGCTTTCAGAGCAGCGGCACCCATAAGGCTCTGCCGTAAGGCTGCTGCTGCGCGCTCCTGTCTGCAGTATAAAGAATACAGTTGCATTGCCATGATAATAGCTGTAAAATGATTGCCTTTCGGTGACTTCTGGGATTTTACAATAATTAATAAGGTAGTATCAGAAGAGGAAAGCAGATCTGCATAGCAACTTGATCAGTTTGGCGGGGACTGCGTGCTGCTTTTCCTCTAGAGAGACAGTTCCGAAAGAGAGAAAGAAAACAAGGCTTAGAAGGCATAAAGAAAACAAACTTAAATTATAGCTGGCACTTGCAAATTGTTCATAAGTATCTAGGAACCGCATACTGACATTTAACTACACTGTCAGTGTTAGGCAATTTGCATTTGTAAAAATTCTGCATAATGAGTTTAAGATGTGAATTGATCCTGTTTTCTTCTTATATGGAGTGCAAGAAAGCACTCTAACCACCTACACGCCCATAAATCAAGGGCAATAGACAAAATGACTAGGAAAGCAAGCAATGTCATTAAGGAAAGTCTTATGAAATGCCACTGCCGCTGCCTCCCCCCCCCCAGCTATTGCCATTGTAGTACAACCATCTGTAATGCTTGGCACTGCTTTTAATCCAAAGGTTAAGTGCTAAGTTAGATCTCACGCTACAACCTTCCAGAGGAGTTAACTACTCAATGCCAATGTTATGAGATCTTCCAGCGCTCTGGGTGTAGTTTTGCATTTGCTATAAACTCTGTTTATCATCAGTGCCATAAAGCCAGTCTTTGCTGTCTGCTTTCCTTTTGCTGGCCCATAGTAGCCCCTAAGCTACACATTACACAAAATTGTTTAACAGTTAAGTTAAACCTTAAGTGAATCATCATAGCTGTCTAAGTGGCAATAGATATTTATCATGAAGCTTTGGTACAGGGGTGGGGAATCGTTTTCTTCCTGAGGGCTACATTTCCTTCTGAACAACTTTCCAAGGTCCACATGCCAGTGGTGGGAGGCAAAAAGTGGGGAGAGCAGCAGAAGTAAATTTTACCCTTGTATGGTTTCTCTCAAATCCACACACTCCTCATGATCCTTGATCTAGACAAGCAAAAGGCATTACACTCGTACCTCGGCTCCCAAACGCCTTGGAAGTCAAACATTCCAGCTCCCGAACAATCAAAAACTGGAAGTAAGTGTTCTGTTTTTTTGAACGTTTTTTTGGAAGCCGAACATCCGGTGCAGCTTCCGCTATTGTTTATGGCACACCTGTGCAATCGGGAACAAATCAGAAGCCGTGCCTTGGTTTCCAAACTTTTCAGAAGTCAAACTGACTTCCAGAACGGATTCCGTTCGACGTCCGAAGTACGTCTGTACTGGACTTTAAGGATACATTCCAGTGAAGTAAAGACACTTTGGATGCAAAGCAGGACTAGTGGGTGTGTGACCTGAGGTGAGGGTGTGTTCCTGAGTGGGGTTCCAAGGAACAGGCAGAGAAGCCTGGAGGAGCCACTGCTTTTACAACCATTTTGCAACATATACTTGCCTGTGAATAAGTCTCAGTAAATTCAATGGGACTTCGTTCTGAATAGGCTTGCATAAGATTCTGCTGAAGGACATGTTCCTTTCCCTTAGCCTCTTCAGTGAGGTAGGCTTGAAACGACCTAGATACACACAGAGACATGGTGCAAATTTCTTTGCTCAAGGCTTTGCCAGTGTTAACAGAACACTGTTTATAATTATACTGGAAGGCAGCTCTGATTCCTCAAAGATTTTTTTTTATTGCCTTTCATTAACTACTACGTTTCCGAGCACAATTCAAAGTGTTGGTGCTGACCTTTAAAGCCCTAAACGGCCTCGGTCCTGTATACCTGAAGGAGCGTCTCCACCCCCATCATTCAGCCCGGACACTGAGATTCTGGCGGTTCCCTCACTGCGAGAAACAAAGCTACAGGGAACCAGGCAGAGGGCCTTCTCGGTAGTGGCGCCCGCCCTGTGGAGCGCCCTCCCGTCACAGGTCAAGGAGATAAACAACTACCTGACATTCAGAAAATACCTGAAGGCAGCCCTTTTCAGGGAAGTTTTTCATGTGTGATATTTTTGTATCTGATTTTTGTTGGAAGCCGCCCAGAGTGGCTGGGGAAATCCAGCCAGATGGGCGGGGTACAAATTATTATTATTATTATTATTATTATTATTATTATTATTATTATTATTTCTATCTGACTATTTTTTTAACCTTATAACATAGAGACAGGTGGTAAAGCCCTTGCATGGTCCGAGCTGTATATTATTATAATTCTTTGTTCACTGCTTTTATAAAATATATTTTCATCATTATCACAACCACATGGTTGATTAGCAATCTCTAAAGCCTGATGTGTCCCCGTCTCCCACAGAAACATGTCAACCCTGAAGCATCTTGGTGCTTGAGATTAAATATCAAAATGGCACCCTTTCGCACAGGGTCTTCTGCTCTAGACCTCAGAGCTAGCAGACCCTCTTCACTCATCCCAGCTGCCTTTGCAAGATCCAATTAAGCTTTAGTGTCTACAAATTTTACACATCTGTGCCAGGCAACCGTCTTCTGCGGGCTCAAAGTCTCTGTCCTTCCACTTGGAATTTGTCAATAAGCCCTGGCTGTGGAGTCCAAGAGTCTGTATGGATAACAAATCCATGTCTTACAAGCAGCAAGCTGGAATGTGTCTTCAAAATACACAGCTGTTGGACAATTCCAGGCTGTATCTTCAAGCATCACCAGGGATGAGGGCTTGATTAACAGAGTGAGGAGAACTACAGATTGCTGTAAACACACACAAACACACCTCACACTCTTCCCCTTTCAAACCAGCATGTCCAAAAGGGATTATCAAAGGAAAGCTTACAACCAAGAATATTAGATAAGTGCATCCTCTTTTGGCAGTTTAGAATACATGAGGCATGCAATATCAGGTAACATTAATCAGAAGAAAACATTATTTGCACGTTGATGACACTCCTGGCTTGGACCGTCCCTCTTTCCCAGTGTCCACTTCCTATTGATTGAGAGTTTCTTTCCTTCTTGCAGATATTGACCAAATTGGATTAGATGACTGTTGTGGATTTCCCTAGGAGATAATATATTTTATGGTGGGTTTTTTTTCCTGCAAATGCATTGCACATTGATTTAGACCAGTATCTTGACACCCTTTACTTACCATATAAGGGCACAATCTTTTGGTCACCAAACCACTGCAAAATGAGGTTTCAGGCATCGGTTTTATTTGTTTTATTTGTTTTTACTGCCTTTGTGAACAACAGTTAATTAGAGGACAAAGAATCACTCTTTGCTATGTGCTTCTGTTCCTCAAATTATTGATCCCAAATTTGAGGATTTCACAATGAGAGATGCACGTTATTAGTTGTATAACTCATTATTAACACATGAAGTTTTTCACTAACACCTAAGCTATACTAATTTATTTTAAAACAAACAAACAAACAAAAACACAAAAAACCATTAACAGCACAGAGGCTGTTATCTTGTCTCTTGAAAAGCTTGTGTTGGACTGTGGACTTTGGTTGCAAAACAAAGTTGCAAATAAGATTGCCATCAAGAGACAGCTCAAAGACACTGTATAGAAATAACCAAGCCCCCACACCCAGACAGCTATATTAAACTTCTCCAATGAAAACTAAAGTGGATAGAGCCAGATATCATAAAGAGTTGAATGCCATATTCCAAAACAATTATGTATGTAAATGGTAGAATGTAAATGGAGCTCAGTACTATGGAGCAAATACTTTACACACTTCAGGTTTCTTTGTCTCAAAAACATGAAATACAGGTAATCTTCAGCTTTGCAGCCACACAACTCTTCTGAAAGATGCTTGGTAGAATATACGTTACCCTATATATTTATGGCATTTAAACTATTTAGGGACAAACTAGATGCAATGTTTCAATGCATCTTTGCTCAATACATCTTAATGAGAACACACATACTTCTCCAGTGTTGCTGTACACATTGGGAGAAAAGTTCCCATTGGCTCCAAGGGAATCTTTCCTCTCCATGAAAACAGCAGCTTTGGAGGAACAATTTTTGGAGGACTACATCAGAGAAGGAAAGTGTTCAGGTCCTCTTCTTTGCCTGCTGTGATCCCAGTGATGATTTTTAGTCCTCTCCCCAGCAGCTGATGAAGAAGAAGAAGAAGAAGAAGAAGAAGAAGAAGAAGAAGAAGAGTTTGGATTTGATATCCCGCTTTTCACTACCCGAAGGAGTCTCAAAGCGGCTAACATTCTCCTTTCCCTTCCTCCCCCACAACAAACACTCTGTGAGGTGAGTGGGGCTGGGAGACTTCAAAGAAGTGTGACTAGCCCAAGGTCACCCAGCAGCTGCATGTGGAGGAGTGGAGACGCGAACCCAGTTCCCCAGATAACGAGTCTACCGCTCTTAACCACTACACCACACTGGCTCTATGATAATCATAGCTGTCAACTTTCCCCATTTTTTAAGGGAAATTCCCTTATTCCGAATAGGATTCCTTGCAAGAAAAGGGAAAAGTTGACAGCTATGCTGATAAATGCATGAAAAAAATTGCCTGTTAAATTAAAATACAAGTTTAAGGTCAATAGTTGTTAGGAGACCCTTTCCCCTCACAGTGCTGCAGTTCCAAGAGTGATTTAGCAACCAACCAATCTCCCCAGGGAACACTGGGAATTATTTCATGTGAGGAGAATAGGGATCTTCTAACAACTCTCAACATCCTTAACAAAAGTATACCTCCCAGGATTCTTAGGTGAAAGCCAATGCTTTTTAGGTGGTCCAATAATGCTTTAAATGTATGGTGCAGATGTGGCCACAGGTTCAAATCCCTGATTAGCCATAAAGCTACCGCACCATTTCTCAGCCCTAGCTATCTCACAGTGTTGTGGCAAGGATAAAATGGAGAGACAGAAGAACCATGTATGTTCATTAGAGGAAGGCTCAGCTTTAAATATAACGAATAAATGATATTTATTATTATTAATTCATTACTCACTTGCTACCTAAGGAAAGAACAATACTTTACAGTGGTACCTCGGTTTAAGAACAGCCCTGTTTACAAACGATTCGGTTTATGAACTCTGCAAAACCAGAAGTAGTGTCCCGGTTTGCGAACTTTACCTCGGTCTAAGAATGGAATCCGAACAGTGGAAGGGCACCGGCGGCAGGAGCCCTCATTAGGGAAAGCGTGCCTTGGTGTAAGAATGGTTTTGGTTTAAGAATGGACTTCCGGAACGGATTAAGTTCGTAACCCGAGGTACCGCTGTATACAATAAAAACACTACAATCCCCCATAAAAGAGACCCAATGAAACAGCAGCAAAAGCTTCAGCAAGGAGCATATACTCAATATGCATCAAATTGCCTGGGAGTAGGGATAAGTATTTTTCTGCCACTGAAAGGATGTAAATGATGGCACCAGGCAGATCTCAATGGGGAGAGCATTTCACAAGCAGGGAGCCACAATTGAACAGACCCTCTCCCTTGTTACCATCTTCCAAACCCCCCTGAAAGGGGGCACCCAGAGGAGGGTCTCAAATGAAGACCAAAGGGTCCAAGTAGAAAGATAATAAGGTGCTAAGGATTATTGTTTTTCTGCTCTGCTTCCCAGAAGCATTTGGCTACCCACAGTTGGAAATAAGCTGCTGGGTGAAGTAGACCTTTGCTCTGATATTCTTAGGAAAAAGCAAATCTTCCCATGCAAAAGAAGCAGGTGTCAAAAACTCACTTGCATGAAACGTTTGAGGAAGTGATTTGAAACAAAGGCTGTAATTGTAATGTATGTCGCACCACTAAGTGCATTTTCACGCACACAGTCTTGTCTGGCACAGCAGGAATTGTAAGGAGGGAAACTTTTGACTAGCACAAAAAGGTTATTTAAAATGGAGCAAAAGCCCAGAAAACAAAAGAAAAGCCTTCACAGTGGATATGATCTCTTTAATGCAGCAAAACAATACAATGAACAGGCCAGTAAACAGAGCAGCACTTAATCCTCTTTCCAAAGCTGGAGGGCTCAGCAGGCAACAATACCACTCTAGTTTGGTTGGTGATTTTTTTTAAGCACTGAAGTGTTTTGCACAAAATTGCATCATGGATGGCTGCTGAGAGTGCTGGATATTGGCGCAGGTCCAAAAGACGCTCTGTAAAAGCATCTTGCTGAGAAAGATGCCGCAGGACATTGACAGAAGGTGACACCCAAAAAGTGGCTGAGGAGACATAGACGTCCTCATGGAGCAAGATCAGAAACAGCCAATGAGAAAACCCAACCAACAGCAGCCCTGATCTTAAGCATATTTATTGAGATGTCCCACTAGAGCCTACTTTCAAGTAAATGTGGGCAAGACTGGAGCCTTGGACTGATTCCGTACCTTCTTAAAGAAAAGGCCTGTAGCTCAGTTGTAGAATACCTGTTTTGCAGGAGAAGAAGGTCTCAGGTTCAATCTTTGGTATCTCCAGGTAGGGTTGGGAAAGATTCATTGTCTGAAACCTTAGAGAGCCACTGTCAGTCTGCATAGACTGCACTAAACAAGACAGGTAAGAAACGGCTTGATTCCATGTGAGGCAGCTCCCTATGTTCCTAATCTTTTGGCCTTGAAGGATTGCTTCACATTTGCCAGAGATGGCTTCCCAGGAGCCATGAAGCTGTGTCAACATTCACAACAGGGGTCCACACTCAATTAATTGTGAAACTGTCCAATGAAGCAGTTTAACTGTTTCCCTCCTGCTATTTCCCCACTGGAAATGGTTTATCTGAAACTGCTCTTTGGAGCAAATAGTAGTCAGAAAAGGGATTTTCAGTGGAAAAATAGCATGGGGGAAATAGTTTAACTTCTTTCACCCACTGCATGGTTCTGATTGTGATGGGAGGGTGTCCATGGGTGTCCATCTTGTTACTGTATTAAAAAAGCAGAGAATCCCAGAGGTTCAAAGGTGTGGTCAGTGCCACATCCAGTTTAATCCTGAGCATGGTGCTAATTTGGAAAGACTGTGATAGAAGCACGGAAAATTCAGGCCTCACATAAAGGATACATAGAAGTTCATATCAGTGTTATGAGAATGTAATTACTGGCCTCAATTTTTATGTAAAATTAATTTGCTTCTTGTTTTCCGTGTTCCTAAAGCCTGCTGCAGCATCTAAACCCTCTCTTATTACTCTGGATTTTGTACTAGCTTCATTTGTTGTTGTGTGTGCTGCTGTTCTCTTTGGAATTAAGAAATTGTAGAACGAAGAAAGCCAGCTGGCTTTGAATGCTTTCACTTTCTTTGATTTGTCTTAATCCCCTTCCTTTTTTTTTTCCAGGCCAGACTCCTTGTTCCTTCGAAACACAGTTGGAGTCTTTTGAATTAACGTCTACTGTCTTCTTGAATTATCATTGCCATTAACTTGGTTCTATTTAAAATGAGGGGAAATAGTTTTTATCCTGCACCTTGCTATATTCTCCCCACACTGTGTATTTCATGGCCGTCTTCCAGCCCTTGAACCCTTCAATGGCACTTATGCCATGAATGACACATTTCCCCAGTTAGGAGTGTAGCTTGTTTCATGTGTACATTTTTGTATGTTTTGCTTACATATATTACGTTAGAAAATCATGAAATCTTTGGTTTTAAACTATTTTTTAAACAACAACAACAACAACAACAACAAATGGACAGATTGTTTTTCATACTAGTCATCACTTCTTGCATTGTGCCATTAGAGGGCAAAACTTTTCACTCTGATTTGCTATAATGGCCCTAAAAAATTGATTTAAAAGCAAGTCCCATTGATTGTAATGGATTTTTTTGAGAAGCTGAAACATGTCATTTTTCACCTACCACCCTCTCCCACCTATTATGGAATGTTCATTAACATTCCAACTTCCGAGGGGATATTTGAAGTTTGGTTGAGGGGGGAAATCTCATGGAAAAAAGGGGGCAGAAATGACTTTTTAATAGATGTTCAAAAATGTCTGATAATCTAATCCTGTAGCTATTAGTGCTCACCACTACTGCAAAGTTAATGTGCTCTGGATCCTATGCTACCCCAGCAGCGAACCCCCAATGCACAATAATAGAAGGAACAAGGTCTGACATAGCAATTGGAAAAAAGAATAAAATATTATGATGATAAAAAAGAGCTGACATGGCAACAGTGATACTCACTCCCACAAAGACCCTGGCACCAATGCTGACACTCATCAGTCATGATGACACTCACATGGGCAGTCCACTCTCACAGAGTGCATTCTCTTTGGAAACAATAAAAAAATTGAACTGAATGAGATCAATTTTGTTGACTTTTTATTCATTACAAAATGAATGCCATCAGGAACAAATGGGTATGAATGGGGTTAATCTGATTCCCTTGTTCATACCAACTGGCTGCTTATTCAGAGGGGCTCAACTAATCTGGCCACAGGGACACTCACCATAGTTGGCTGCATTCTGATGGTAATCATTTTTGCAGAGGCAAAAGTGGGGGCATTGGGTGGCTGTTTTGGGAACAGTCTAGTAAGGTGGTAGGCCAGGGTTTGCTAAAAAAGGTAGTGGCAGCAGTGGCTCTTGCTGGTTGCCACACTGATCCCTTCAAATATGTAGTGTCATTCCAAAGGGTGGCATTGTGTGGAACAATGGTGTTCAGCAAACTGCTGATAGGAGTACTGTTGCTGTTTGTGGCAGCAGCAAACCCACATTGTTGGTTTTTTTAGAAAGGAAAAGACTGTTGCTGTTGATGCAACTTTTCCTAATAAGCTCTTACCCTGAAAAAGTTGCAACACCCCCCTAAGTTTTTGCTGAAAATGTTCCATCAAGAACATTTGACTCAGTGCTCCATTTTTACTAGGTACAGCTCTCTTCCGGTACAAAATATATAACCATCTATGACTTTCAGGAACAGAATCTGATTGCCAAAATCTGCAACCTGCAGTGTACAGCAAAAGACTCTGATGAGGCTGAAGTTGAGGCTACTTTTTTGTGGCAGAACCAGGATTTTATTCAGGACTAGGCAACGGATTCCTGCCACCATCCTCTGATACAGATGATGACTCCTCTGCAGTAGCTCTGTCACCCCAATCTTGCAGAAGCCAAAGACAACAAAATAAGGCAAGGGGCCTTTAACCCAACAGGAAACTCCTCCAGAGTAGTGGAGGACATGCACTCCATTTCTTGTCAGTCCATACAGTCGTACCTTGTGTTGCGAACGCTGCGGGTGGTGCTCGGCATGGGATACGAACGCGCCGAACCCAGAATTACCGGACCGGGTTACTTCGGGGTTTGTCGGTTCGCACATGCGCAGACGTGCAAAATGACGTCACGCACATGTGCAGAAGCATCGAATTGCGCAGTGAGCATGTGCAGATTTGGCGCTTCAGGATGCGGCCTTTTCATGTTACAAATGGGGCTCCGGAACGGATCCTGTTCATAACCAGAGGTATGCCTGTACAAGGCTTCAGTTGGCTCTAGCTCTCTGCAGAGATGACATCTACTGTAGCTGCGTCATGGAGAGATTACTACAGCTAGCGGGGTCTCATTGGAGCTCTCCAAGGTCCTGTTCTTGTCTGCTCTGTACTTTGACTTGATTCAGATTGGACACTGCCCACTTTCTGTCCGAGCCTCAATCTTGCAAAAAACTTGTATAAATGTGGTCTGCTCCTTCTTCCTACCTTCATTCACAATGCACCTCCTTCTCTTGCAATGGAGTTGTTCAGCTAGTATAAAGCATTCACTGGTTCAGCCTTCCTTCAATGCACTGTTATCACCAATTGCAGTCGGCAGGGCAGGGCAGGGTGGTGCTGCTTACCTGGCTTCCCAATGCCAGGGTCACTGCTGGTTACTTGGAGGGCAAGGGGTAAGATAGCAGGGAGGCAGTGCAGGTGCAGTGGCAGAGCCACTCAGATGCTCTGCTGCTGCACCTGCACCATGCTGACCCCTCCACTTTGTTGTTGTTTAGTCATCTTAGTCATGTTCAACTCTCCGTGACCCCTTGAACCAGAGCATGCCTTGGATACTCTCACTTTCTTCTCAGAGCTTATCTTTTTTTTTTTTTTTTTGTCCATGGAGTTTTCTTGGCAAAATACTGTAGTGGTTTGCCAGTTCCTTCTCCAGGTGGATCACATTTAGTCTAAACACTCGGCTGTGACCTGTCCATCTTGGGTGGCCCTTCATGGCATAGCTCATAGCTTCTTGGAGTTATTCAAGCCCCTTTGCCATGACAAGGCAGTGATCCATGAAGGGGGACCCCTCCACTACCTCCCCGCTATTGGTAACAACCTCAGCAATGGGAAGCCAGATAAACAGTGCTGCTCCACCATGCCCTGCCCCACTGACTGTTATTGGTAATCACTACGCTGGTCTATACCATGCTGCCACACTGGCATATTCTTCCAGCATAAGTTCAGTTGGTGTGGTTTGCCAGCCAGTCTGTAAACTGGATGACAGGAGTGGAAAACATCAACACTGACACTCTTCTTGCAACCTGTAAGCCAAGGAAGCAGCTGTCCAACTTACAGTTCAACACACTCCTGTGAGGATTGTACGGACCTCAGGATTCTTTCATGGGATTATGGGATCTGAATTACTTTTTAAATCATTTTTTATTTTAAATGTTTAAAATGTAACCATCGCCTCTGCTATACCATCATATGTTTATTTTACCCCAACTATTCAATGAATTGGTGTAATATTCAAAAAAAGAGACACTGGATACCCCATGAGAATCTAATCCTGTCCCCATACCCACAGGTGGTCCCTGCAATGTAGAGGATATGGGTAAAAACTTTATCTTGTGTGGTATATACCAGGAGCCCGTAAGCTTACTCTTACCCAGTTCATCTCCAAAATGTGATTTACTGTACTAATTAGAAATGGTTGGGAGTGTAATCCATTCACAGAGACAGGAGAAAAACAGATGTATGCATGTTGCCTCGTGTTTATTGCATCCTGCTTAATGGTTTCAGTGACTGTTTCCTTGACATGTGCAGTGAGGCTTGTAAGTAGTTTGTTTATGTGCATGCATTAAGTGACAGCATCTTTACACGGAGGGGTTTGAGATGGTTTCCTGGTGATCTGAAAAAAGATCCAGGGGGGGAAAAGATTGCTAAGGAGTAAGCTGCCTTGCTGATAAAGGAAAGTGTTCAGTCGAAACATGAAATATCTGCAACAGCTGTTCTAGCATTTCTTTAAAAAAAAAAACTGTCTCCGTTACTGCCATGGGAGAAATGCTGGAAGCATCCAAGGTATGCTGCCACTATTTATATATGATCTCAAGTCTCAAGAGAATACATTCTTCAGGATAAACCTGAAGCTTTAAATCAGGCCAACATATGCAGGCAGACCTTATTGGCCTCAAACCTGTGAATGCTGAAGTGTGATAGCATCAAGTAGCAAAATAAATCCAAAGGTACAAAGTTCTTTTACTGAAAGAGGGAGGGAGGGAGGGAGGGGAACAGCATCTTTGCAAGTACAGGGCAACCTCATTTATCTGAGCAGATTGAGGACAAAAGTTTGTGTTAAATGGAGTGCTATTTATTTAAACAGTGTCATGTTGCATTTGGACAATATGGTATATCAGGTGACTGATCTTTGGATAATAGAGGAGGGTCCTATGGTTCTACAAGTTCTCCCCCTCCCACCTTCAAATTAAAAAGCTGTGTAAACCTTGCAAATGATGTGTGTGAGAGAGGGGGGGGGGAGAGAGAGAAGTAAAGGCAACTGGATGGTATCAGGATGTGTATTTCTGCCCAAGACATCAACAACTTGTATACTATCACCCAGCTAAAGGAGGGGAGTGTATGAAGACCAGCTAGATTGGCAAAGATGCCTCTTTACACCAATAGGTCGGAAGATATCAGGTGGTATTCTCCAATCCACATAAAAGCTTCTGGCTCAGATTTCACTTTCAGAGCAACTAAATGTGTGTTACATTAGCTATGTAGTTATGTGTCAGGAACTACTTGGAAATGCCCCATGTGGTGAGCTACATATCTTTTCTCAAGGAAGAACCTTCCAGGTGTGGCCTGGCTCCACCCACCCAGACAGGCCATTGGGTCCTGCTGAGCAGGAAGGAATATGTAAGGACTTCCTGTGGCTTGCTCATTCAATTTAGTCTCCCTGAGTTTTATTGTATCTTGTATGCCTGATCTTGTTTTAATGCTTACACACACACACACACACACACACACACGTTGCATATTTAAGATGGAGGAAGTAGAGAGAAAGAAAAAATAAAATGGTTATAAATAAAATAAAAAACATGAAAGAAAAAAATGGAATACCACCATCAACTCATATTAAGAACACATAACCATTAGTACATCCATCTTAGGTTAAGCATACAGGTACTATAGGTTAATATAAACTCTCCAAATATTGCAATGGGAATCTGGTAGCCAGGATGGTGAGGTCCTCAGAATATTGTGTGATAGGTGGTGAGTATTTATCCTTCCAGGCTAGAAAAACAAGTCTCTTAGAGGCTGAGTACACAGAATCCACTTTTGTTTCCTAGCTGTTAGTCCCCATACTATGGGCACACAATTTTAAATTACATGTACACCTGTAAATATCAAGGATTCTGCCAATACAAAATTAATATGGGCATCAACTTAAAATAAAAAAAAAATACAATTGGAAAACCCCACATCATATGGCTCAATGAGGCATTTTCAGCATTACACCTCCCATATGAGTAATGGCAGAAGAGACACTGGTGCACTCTGCTAAAGCTCTGGTAGTTCCCAAAGATGCCAGGCTCTGGTGCCAGTCCTGAGAGAGAAAGTATGGCAGAAGACCTTGGGGAAAGCATTGTGTAGTATTGGCACTGCCACTATGGAGGCCTTTTTTGTTTGTGTGTTTACCAGCATCTAATCTTACATGGGACAGGTAAATACAATATTATGATGGGTAAATACAACAGAAAAGAATCCAAGCAAAATATCGTGACAGAACCCCTGGTATGTCAAACTGAGAATGTAGTAGAATGTGTGGTTCTCATAGAAGAGGTTTTTGTCTGCAAGGTCAACAGATGGTATCTCAACTAGATATGTTGGTTTTCACAGACCTTTTATGACCTAGAAAGGCATTTCTGAAAGACAATTTCCATACTCGGTGGCAGGTGAAAAGAATATCTACCTAGCTGCCACTACCATGGCATAGTCTTTCAAAAACCGATCTGTCCTACAGCCCACCTGAACATGTGTGCTGTAATCATCCTCCTAGTGTCTTAATCTGCATCAAATGTATCTTCTTGTTGTTGGCATTTGTCTGCCTTAAGAGACAATGGAGTGTGCCTCCAGGGGTGAAGTCAAACCACTGTGTTAGCAGCACCGAAGTGACCTCCCCAGGGTGCAAGCCTGGGCAGGGTATATGAAGATCCTGGGCTGCCAAGACATCAGCCTCACTGATGTGGTCCAAAGGAAAGCAGAGCAATACTTTGGCACCAGCTTGGCTGCAGGAGTTGCCAGAAGGAAGCATACAAGGTGCTTTCCAACCGTCTTAAAGGGACCCCTGACAATTAAATCCAGTCGCGAATGACTGTGGGGTTGCAGTGCTCATCTCGCTTTACTGGCCGAGGGAGCCAGCAGACAGCTTCCGGGTCATGTGGCCAGCTTGACTAAGCCGCTTCTGGCGAAACCAGAGCAGCACACAGAAACGCTGTTTACCTTCCCGCCGGAGCGGTACCTATTTATCTACTTGCAATTTGACGTGCTTTCGAACTGCTAGGTTGGCAGAAGCAGGGGCCGAACCTCAGGAGCTCACCCCATTGCGGGGATTCGAACCACTGACCTTCTGCTCGGAAAGCCCTAGGCTCAGTGGTTTAGACCACAGCGCCACCTGCGTCCCTCCAACTGTCTTAGGTTGTGTCAAATAAACATAAATGAACTATCCTTCGTTGCTGAAGTAGTGGGAAGCATTCTTTGTGGAGCAACTGTGTTGATGGCCAAGGTTATCTTGCTGCTCTGCAAGTCAGTCAGATCATCAGCAAAATGAGGTGTCAGACACCAGAGGAAGTTCTGAAATCCAATAGACTCCATGAGTTAAAAGGGCATTGAGTAGGTAATTATGTTGTTGTTTTTAAGTAGACCTAGTACATCAGTTGCCCTCTGGAAATATAACAAGACTCTTTCACTTTGGAACATGGCCACATTACTTACATTTTTCCCTTTCAAAGCCAACAACAAAAAAGAGGAATTTCCCATGGCTGGAGTGAACTGGTGGAACAATGGCTGATTATGGGCTAAATATACTACACTGCTTTTTTTTTTAAGCTTGGAGGTGTGCCTGTACCTGGTTTCCACGTACCTGTTGCTGGAATGTTTTGTTTAATATATGGAAAGGTCAGAGGAGAGAGAAGAACAAACACAAAGGCAGTAATAGGTATTGTCCAAGAGGCAGAAACAAAGCTTGCTTTGTAAGAGTATCTGATGACGGCATATGGGCAGGGTGTGCGACAGGCACTGTGATGGCTTTGTTGCCCTTAGCCTGAACATGTGATATTTCACGTTTTTCAAGAGTACATTTATTTTAAAGGGAGGGGTTATTTTTGTTTTGTGGGGTCTCTGAAGGAGTAGAGAAGGTGCGGGGTCACACCTGTTGTTTTTGGACATGTCAGAAAATTTATGTGTCTGTAGCCTTGGGGATTGAATGGCATAGATGCTGGAACCCTAAAGAAGAAGAAGGGGGGGGGGAACCTTCAATCTGAACAGTTGCCAGAGCCCTTTGTGTCAGCTGCAACATTTTAGCAAAGCAATGCCATACTTCAAACTCTTAAAGAGACGAGCATAGGGGGAACTATGGTTTATTTTGTGAACATCCACTTTGAAAGATGTAACAAAATAAAAAATAAAAAAATCCTTCGTAGCATCTTAGAGACCAACTAAGTTTGTTCTTGGTATGAGCTTTTGTGTGCACGCACACTTCTTCACACAAAAGCTCATACCAAGAACAAACTTAGTTGGTCTCTAGGGTGCTACTGGAAGGAATTTTTTTTTATTTTGTTTTGACTATGGCAGACCAACACGGCTACCTACCTGTATTTGAAAGATGTAGTTTGTGCGATCCATGACCACCATGTGTGTATGTGGGAATATTTGAAGTTGTGGTGGGAGAACTGCAACAGAAGGCTTGAAGACTGCTAGTGGGTTAAGTACAGTAACAGCTGAAGAAAAAGCACTCTTGAAATTGCTGGTTATTTGGAGTAGAAATCATTTCAAAGATAGGTGTGAATATTGTGGGTGAGAAGAAGAGTTCACTGCAATTCTCAAACTGAGAACATTTGCGAATTAGTCAAGCACTGACTTGACCTAGGACACTGTCCTTCAACCCTGGGTTGTTGCACTACAAACTTCATCATCCCCAGCCAGCTTAGCCAACGGGCACAGGGATACTGGAAGTTGAATTTCAACAGCTTCTATGGACTAATGTTTGAATCACACTGACCTGTTATCTAATTCTAGATGTGTAGGTGTGAGTGCTGGCCAAGAAGACAGCCTTCATGGGCACTCCACCATTATCAACAGCTGCTGCTGCTCCCCTTTTTCATCATTGCTATCCTCTGCTTGCTTGCCAAACAGAATCTGTGAGCAAGCAGGGAGTGACATCTACTGCTCATCATCACTGTCACTATTGTCAGGGGCAGAGCAAGAGGCAGTGGGACAAACAGATCAAAAAGGTGAAGAGGAGAAGCAGATCCAGAGAGCTCTTGTTAGCAGACCTGCTGCTGGACTGTGAGCCCTCAACAGATGCCTGACCATTCTGACTGTAGAACCTCTGTAGAGTGCAAGAGATATCTTGCATGTTCTTTGATGCACTTTCTTATTTGCATCAAATAAGAAAACTCAGGCCATTGCTCATTGTCAAGCCTGTGATTCTCATACACTTCACCTTTCAAATATGTAGGATGGAGCCAAGCTGTCTAGACATGTGAGTTAAGATGAGACCTAGCGGTAAACCAAGTCAGGCAACTTCAAGCTTCTGCTTTTAAGTATTATATACAACAACAAAAAACCAATCCACATCCAGGTTGATAGCCAACATATTCAGAATAGACCCATTGAAATCAATGGATTTGAGTAACTTAGAGTTTCATTGTTTTAAAAGGGTCTACTATGGGTAAGAGCTAGTCGAATCAAGTGAGTAAAGAACAAGAACACAGAGATTTTCTCACCTAGGACTATTACAGCATCTATTGATGAAGGAGAAACTTATGACCTGATCCTGATGAAAAGCTACATCTTGAACTACGCTTCTTAAAGATGAGTTCTAGGGGTGCAGAGGGATCAGTATCCAATTGGAGGGGATCTTGGAGTTTTGCTCAGTGTAGTGTGTAGGCATGAAACAGGTGAGGGAAATATCTGGAAGAGATTTCTTCCTTTTTGCCAGATAGGATTTGAGTATTCACACAAGCTGCATATATAGTTGCTTTCTTTGGGGGTTACAGATGAAAAGAGTCTTTGGAGAGAGATGGGGCAATTCTGGAGGGTGGAGTGGAAACTAGCTTTCCAATTACACCCTATCATTCAAAATAGTTTCTGTGTCTGAGTCAGACTCAAATTAAGGCTTTCATATTTGTCTTTGAAGTGATGGGGTGGAAAGGGGGAAAGGTCGCCAGGAGTTGTGTTTCTTCGTCTCCATTTCACTGGGAGAAGACACATCATTGACAGCTAAGGATTTATTATCAAAATGTAGAGTTCACCACCTAGCCTTGACATCAATGGAGTGTTAACTAGCCTTCACCTTACTGAATTCCGTCCAGAGTTAATTTCCAAATCTAAGTTTTGGGTTGCCTCTGCTGGTGCAGTTCTGAAACTTCTGGCTTGCTTGTGAAGCTAAGCAGGGCCCTCCCTGGTTAGAAACTGAATGGATGACCACATGCTGCTGCCTCTGTTTATAGCTTTACAAGTTCAGTCAGTAGAGTGTAAGACTCATAATCTCAATATTGTGGGTTTGAGCCACGCATTTGACAAAAGGTTCATGCATTTCTGGGGCTAATGAGAGATGGAGTCAAACAGCATCTGAAGGAGTCCAGATTTTCCTACCCTGATTTAGAAGAATAGAAAAAATATGGGTATGCCTCTGGCCACTTAGACAATGAATTTGGCCAACTCGCTACCTAATTTTGTATCTTTTATTCAACCTTGTAATCTTTTTAAAATCAAGCTGTTAAATAGTGAATGAAGTAAATACAGTCAGACCAGTTTTTGACAGAAATGTTGGCATTTGTATTGCAAAACCATACATTCTAGTTCCATACATTATGAAGTTTCAAGAATTAGAGGCAGACTGGTTACCACAATTTAACAATCTTTATTATGGCAAAATGAAATTTGCAGTCACATGAGCCCACCAAGAGTGGATGAGATCTGCCAAATTGCAGACAGACAGGTCCAGGTACCTTTCATAGGGGAAGTGAAAGAGATTTACCAACCTGAGACCTGCAGGTATAGGGCGGTATACAATTGTTTGTTTGTTCATACATACCACACATATATACATACATACTTTCCTCCATATTAGGGCAAACCCTTTCTCAGGCCAGTACCTTTCTCGGCCCAATGAAAACCTGAGTGGTGTGAACTCTGGTACATTTTTGAAAACTTTGCAGCTTCACATCAGCATTCTCCAGGCTTGTTAGCATCTTCTGGTGGGTATTACAAGCCTCTGATAGGCACTATAATATGAAGCTGCCTTATTACCTGTGGAGTTCTGAAGAACTCTGGATTTAATTTTTATTGTGCTCATTAAGCAGAGCAATTTAGGTCAGTGAAAAATTAAGCAAAGCTTTTAACTTTACAGTGGTACCTCGGTTTACGAACTTAATCTGCCCTGGAAGTCCATTCTTAAACTGAAACCGTTCTTAAACCAAGGCGCGCTTTCCCTAATGAGGCCTCCCACCGCCGGTGCCCTTCCACTGTTCGGCTTCCGTTCTTAGACCAAGGTAAAGTTCGCAAACCGGGACACTACTTCCGGTTTTGCGGAGCTCATAAACCGAATAGTTCATAAAAAGGGCTGTTCTTAAACCGAGGCACTACTGTATTATTGTTATTATTCACCCAATGATGTACCTTAAGAACAATGAAATAAAATCCAGAGCTTTTTAGTGCTTTTGCAGGCAACACTTTTGGACAGCCGTGGTTCTTGGACCTAGAGAAATATATAGATATAGGAATACAGAGCTATAAGGTCAGGAAACACAGAGTGACATACAAGGCTTTGCAGGGAACCCTGATCAGGCTCAGGGCTTTATTGTCAGGCCTCACTGTGAGCACTGTGTCTAGTTCTGGGCACCACAGTTTAAGAAGTATATTGACAAGCTGGAACATTTGTAGAGGAGGGTGACTGGGGTGATAAAGGGTTATGAGGAACAATTGAGGGAATTAGGTATGTTTAGCCTGGAGAAGAAGTAAAACAGAGTTTTCCATTGCTCCTGACAGTGGGACCTGAACCAATGGATTCAAATCCCAAGAAATGACTAAACATTAGGAAGAACTTTCTGGCTAACTGTAAGAGCTATTCAACAGTGGAACAGTTCAGAAAGTGATGGACTCTCCTTTCTTGGAAGTTTTTAAACATAGGTTGGATGGCCATCTGTCAGTGATTATTTAGCTGTGATGCCTGAACAATATGACCCTTGGGGGGACCATTCCAACCTACAATTCTATGTTCCTAAATCATCTCACTTTGCCTTGTTATTCAGCCCACCGACAGTGCATCTGCACACCCCTAGTAAGTGACAAAACACCTCCCCACTCCAATTGGTAAACTTGAAAAAGACTTCAAGTCATTAACTGCTGCCAATCCACCCACTGTTGCCTCTTGTTTGAGAAAATATTTCTCCCACTTTTCACTGGTCTCCCCTGTTCCAGAAATTATCGGGCAAATAGTTATAGTCTGCAAAATAATAATAATGCAAATCACAAGATGCGTTATTCTTGAACTGTTTTAGACAGAGGGTGTTAAGTGCCCTTTAATGTATAGCATCCATGTACCGGTAGCTATCGTTATTTATTTAAATGGATGAAATGATGCAACTTATGGATGTGTCCTGTGTCACACCATTCTCCAAGGTTCATTTTTTTTAAAAAAAACAAAACAAAACAGAGCATTTTAAAATGTACTGGGTTATGGTCCCTTAGTGTTTAGCTAGCCTAGATGACCACAAGTAAAACATCAATGCAGGCTGCTTTAGAAGTGGCAGCAGCTGGCTTCTAAGGTTGCCCTGATTGACAATGGTATTGCTGCAATCAGCAGAACTCATGATGGAGGCTTCACTGCATGTCTAATGAGTTTAGTGGCTCTGAAGTGGCTCTAAAAGATAATTCCCCAGGTTTTGCCCAGAGCTGATCATTCAGGTATATCATTTTGAGACACCATCTTCATTCACACTGAAAGTAACTTTCATGAAGCAATTCCTGTATTTAGGAAGAATCAGCTACTAGTCTTTTTTCCCTCTCTCTCTTTTGTCCATCGCAAAGACCTACTAGCCATATAAGAACAGGTATTGCATCCCTTTTCAACTATGTGCTGATCCCCACATGCAATGTAGCATGTGGGGTACAACTCATCCAGAAACTCAAGATTATAGCAAGAGTGGCTGGGGCAACCCAGTCCGATGGGCAGGGTATAAATACTAAAATTATCATCATCGTCATCGTCGTCGTCATCATCATCATCATCGTCATCATGTAACACCAAGTGCTGAATTTGCCCTCCTACACTAATGGCAATATTGGTGCAGAGTACTCTACATGCAAAACTAGCAGTTTCCAAAATGAAATAATAATTTAAAAAATACCCTGCTTTTTGCCCAAAGATCTAAAACCAAATTTCAAACTCAAAATCCTATTTATTAGTTTGCTGATAGTAAGATTATGGGGCCATGAAGATGTAGCTTCTTGGATTGTTTCTCAGCTTGATTTAAAATCTTCCCAACTCATCTACCCCCTTTGTCCTTCCTTGACTCAAGTACCATTTTGGCAGTTCATTTTTAAGGCTGGATTCAGGCCAACAGCAGAGCCTGTGATCAGTGGTAAGTCGTAACCTCTGGACTTGGCGAAGTGGCCAAGGAAGGGTCCCCAGAGATGGGACATAGTTGGTGGAGGAATTTGGATGGCCTCTTTGGGAAATAGGAAGCTGAGCTAAATGTTCTGATCTAACAAGTCCCTTCATGTATTCTTAAGACTATAGTGGGTGGTTGCACTAGCCGTTAGATATGCAATGGGCTAATTCTGCTTTTAGTCTTTTTTTTTTACAATTTTCTACTTGCTCAAGGGATCAGTGAAAATACTGATTGCAGCATCTTATGAGCCAGCTAAAGTAATTAAGATAACAGTCCAGTCTTTAGCGGGGGAAATTGACTGTAGGCAGTCTAGTAGAAAGGCTTTGAAAGAATCTGATTTGCCTGGGCTTACTTTGAGCTGAAAGTTTTCATGCTGGGAAGAGATGCCACAACACAACATCAATATATTGTATTTACTCAGCACCTTTACTGGTATGTCCATAATGTCAGTTTGCTTATATCAAAAAGAAGGCCCATGAAAAATGACATACAATTCATTATTGCTTACCCTTGAAAATTGATCACTTAATGGCTGTATTTACTGGCAAGAACCACCTGACTTTTACTTGGTATAGAAATCCAAGGTGTTCATTCTTGAGTAATGAAATTTCTGTCCGTCCGTCCATCCCCCCCCCCCATATTCCTTTATAAGACAGAGTCAAACTTGTGCTTTTTTGTAGCTTGAGGAATTGAGTTAGCATGGATTTTCTTTTAAGAAAATAATTTCTATTGATTGAAAGGAAGTACAACAGTGAGCTTGTTTCAGAATGAAATGTCCGTGCAAAACAATTGACAAGACCAACATCTGAACAAGAATTTGGCCATTATTCCCTTTAGAAATATTCATTCTGGGTTGTATCTGAGTCATACTGAGAAGCAGACCCAGTGAATTCAGTGGACTTACATTAGTAATGACTTAAATTAGTTATGACTTACTTACACCCATTGATTTCAATGGTATAATCTGAATTCAACTAATGCATCCCCCTAGTCGAAGCCTGTGCAAGGACTTCCGGTAATGAAACAGCACTTTCCCCTTTTCCTTCCCCTGTGTGCCCCACAAACACTCCAATTAATTTGGGGTGGGCTAGATAACAGCATATGGGGTTGTTTCCTCTGGCAAGCCGAAAAGCTTGCACTGTTGGAATGATTGCCAGACCTGAGTTGCAGCATTACCTACAAAATACCGTATATTGCGGCGTATAAGACGACTGGGCGTATAAGACGACCCCCAACTTTTCCAGTTAAAATATAGAGTTTGAGATATACTAAACCACAGATTTTCCACCCGGCGTATAAGACGACCCCCGACTTTTGAGAAGATTTTCCTGGATTAAAAAGTAGTCTTATACGCCAGAATATACTGTACACATCATTCCAGAAACATGTCAGCCCATGATGCTTGGCGTACATTTTCAAGACCCAAGTCCATTCAGTTCTAGGGTGTCAAGGGAGTGTGACACCACAGTTGTAGGGTTGCGAGATACAAATCACAGGAAAATTCTCCTGTGCACATGATATGGCATAGTCAGTTTAGCAAAGGGTTAGAGAACCTGTAACTCTCTAGATATTGTTGGACTCCAACTCCCATCACCCCAGCCAGCATGTCCAAAGGTCAGGGATGATAGGATATATCATATAAAGAGTTATAAGCTGGTGCTGTAGTTTCTGGAGTATTTGGTGATAAAATATGCAGTTTGTAAAAAGGGGGAGGGGTGATATATTAGAGTACTATTATTATCTTGATTTTACAAACTGTTGTAAAATTAAATCCTAGCAGATACTAGATAGCTATAAATGTTCCATCTAGGCCACCCATTTGAATAAGGACAAGATAATAGCTGTGTGTGTACACACACACATTTTTGGTCCTCCCATAGCATTGCATCAAAGAGCAAAACTTGAAAGCATTTGCTCAGTCCTTATTAAAATATCAAATCACTCCTAATTAATGGACATAAAGCCATCAGACATTGTTCTGCTTTGATGCTTATCTTATATAACTTTTCCTGTGACAGGTAAGGAATGTAATTATAGGGCCACGCCCACCCAGCAATGGACAGCTTAAGTATTTAATAAAGACACTGTCTGGGCTGTTGTTTTGGGCATATCTTCATATCCCTGTAGAACCTGGGAAATGCATGCAGGAGAGAACAGTGCCATGGTTACTTTCCATACCAGTACTGACCAGCCCTCAGGGAAAACACTGATTTGGCAACTAACCTCACTACCAGCCCCTTCCATACAATCACTTTTGTTTTGGGCACCAGCATTTTTGAAGCAGTGTGAGAAATCATGCAAAGGTAGCAACCCTGCCACCTGAGTGATCATAGAATTGTAGAGTTGAAAGGCACGCTACCGGTCACCTAGTCCAATCCCCTGCAATGCAGGAATGCAAGAACAGAATGTAGGATAGGTTTCAGATCCCGTTCCTTAGGTAAGGTAATATGGCTATCTTTTTGTTAACTGCATTCCTGGTTCTGCAAATACCATGGTAAGAGCTAGTGTGGTGTAATGGTTAGAGTGCAGGACTATGACTTGGGAGACCAGGGTTTGAATCCCCACTCAACCGTGAAGGCCCTTGGTTGTTGCAAGGATGAAATGGAGAGGAGGAGAACCATGTACACCACTTTCAGCTTCTCGGAAGAAAAGGTGGTGTGTGGGTGTCACAAATACACACACACACACACACACACACACAGAGAGAGAGAGAGAGTGCTTTTTCTGGTGGGACACAGGGGTATGCATACCCCTAAACATTTTGTGAATATAATGGGAGAAGAAATTATTTTTTTAAAAAATAGTTTCTTCTCTAGCACAGTGAATCATCAGTTCCATTACTACCCCCAATTTTGTTGTTGTTGTTTAGTCGTTCAGTCGTGTCCGACTCTTCATGACCCCATGGACCAGAGCACGCCAGGCACTCCTGTCTTCCACTGCCTCCCACAGTTTGGTCAGACTCATGTTGGTAGCTTCGAGAACACTGTACAACCATCTTGTCTCTGTCATCCCCTTCCCAACATCAGGGTCTTTTCCAGGTCTTTTCTGTATCTTTCACTATCTCCCTCACATTTGCTTGCCTTCTCTCCCCCGCTATTTGTAAGGCCTCATTGGACAGCCACTTTGCTTTCTTGCATTTCCTTTTCATTGGGATGGTTTTCGTTGCCGCCTCCTGTATAATGTTGCGAGCCTCCATCCATAGTTCTTCAGGCTACCCCCAATGGCGGCCTCATTTCCTGTCACGGTGTTTCCTGAGTCTCAGATGGAATAGGAGTACCCCTAAACATTTTTTAAAAAATAAATGAGGCCAGTAATAGCAATCTGTTGCCCTGCCTGTTCCCCTCTTGGTAACTCATCATTCCAGTCGACTCCACTTGAAAGACCTCACGTGTAATGCTAGAACTTGTGGAGAGCCAATTAAGCTGAATGCTGGAAGATTCGGGACGAATACAAGTAAATACCCTTTCATGCAGCACATAGTTAAACTACATAACTTTCTCCCCATGGAGGCAGTGATGGCCACCAACTTTGATGGTTTTAAAAGAAGATGAGACAAATCTAGTGAGGAGAGGGCTATCAATGGCTACTAGCCATGATGGCTATGCTCTGGCTCCGCAGTTGGAAGCAGCAATGTTTTTGAATACCAGCTTATGGAAACCACAGAAGGAAAAACTGCTCAAATTCTGCTTGCTGGTTTTCCATAGGTATCTGGTTGGCCATGGGGAGAACAGGATTCAGGGCCAGATGGGCCACTGGCCTCATCCAGCAGTCTCTTCTTATGTTCTTATGAACATTTAGGTCTTGGGATTCAAACAGTACATATGGGGGTAGTCTGAAGAGGGGGTGGGGGTTCTCCCTCCTAATTCAGAAGCTCAGGAGCAACTTAATCAGAAGCCCAAGGAAGAAAAGGAACATTCTCTTCCCATGAACATGAGAACTCAGGCAGCACTATTGATTTAATAAGGGCACAGCCAGTTTCTTTCATTAATGGCTTGTTAAAAAAGTTTAAGCTGAGCAACAAAAAAATATTCTACATTTGGTTCCTGAGACCTTCTAAGTTTAACAAACTCTGGTACTTGGAAACTTCATGTGCATACAAACAGAAGATGAAAATATAACCCAACTGGATAAACATTTAAAAGTAAAAGTCAATAATTGGACTGGACAACTAAAATAGATGTGAACTTTTTTAAAAAAAGGATGTCAAAAGTTTCATTTACAGTTGGGGGTATGTGTTTTAGAATAAACATACTGACCAGAGAGACTTGTTCTAGCTTGGTTGTTAAAGCACAAAACACTGCAACAAATAATTGGAACCGGGCAAATATGAAAGGAATCTGTACAGTAGCCCATTGCAATTGGGGGGCGGGAATTCAAAACAGATGATTAAATCCAGAATGGGAGATAGCTGTTTTAAAATTGCCCATATGAATGAAAATGGTCCCCACAACATGCCTTTATAACAATACTGGCTATTATGTAATTAAGGCTTTTCAAGGTTACATGGCAAAACCTTTTTAAAATCATCATCATCATATTCTTTTTTTCCCAACAACAATGCTGAGCTCAAAGCAGCTCACAATAATAACAGTAACATTAAAAATTAGCAAACATTACAAATGCTATAATCATTTCCAAAACACGATAGTATACATATAAGGCAAAACAAACAGATAAATTCATGAAAGAATACAATTCAATGTAAACTCCAAGTCAGGGTCAGCAAACATTTTCAGCAGGGGGCTGGTCCACTGTCCCTCAGACCTTTTGGGGGGCCAGACTATATTTGGAGGTGGGGATGAACGAATTCCTATGCCCCACAAATAACCCAGAGGTGCATTTTAAATAAAAGGACACATTATACTCATGTAAAAACACACTGATTCCCAGACTGTTTGCGGGCCGGATTTAGAAGGCGATTGGGCCGGATCTGGCCCCCAGGCCTTAGTTTGCCTTCCCATGCTCCAAGTGATTCAAAATAACAGAAATGGCTGAGGAGCCAAGAAATATCATAAATGGCTGCAGGTCAAGAAAAGGGTTTCTCGACCCAGTGCAGCAGTACAGTTTTCAGTCTTCTTTTACACAGATGGGGTTACTCTGTCTGTCCTTCTGCTTCTGAAGAGGTAGTAATCCCTCCTCCATTACCCAGGTCTTGGAGGCATCAATGCTGGCATGAACAGATGGGGCTGGTTCAGACTTCTCAGAAAAGTGCTAGGTTGCTTGTCCAGTCAGAACCATTGCCGCGCCATGTTGTGTCCACCCCTTTCCCTTATAATGGGGTTGCAAGGGGTGTGTTGCTGTTGGATCAAAACAACTGCATTCTTGCCATGCATAGCACCCACTGTGCCTTTGAACCACAATTTGCCTGTGTATCTCTCCAATTTTGAACATTAAAGATTTTGCTGGAAACAGCAACCTGAGTTTGAGTTCTTCATTCAGTGGGAGCCAGGACAAGCAGACCTGTGGTTATGTTTCTCTTTTACCTCAGTTGCCAGGTTTCTAGGCTGAAACTTTGGCCCTTTTCTTTTTTTATGCCAGTCATGTGACTCTCCTGCGGATGACAGCCTCTAAAAGTAAAAAGCAGCCATTTTATAAGAAACAAAGAGAATACAAAATGGTGACACAGTTTCATTACTCATATCAGGCTTTTTGCTTATCAGGGGAACTTACCTGTCATCTTCTCATTGGAAAACCCATGTTAAGCTTCTAAAGAAGTACTGTACTACATTAAGAGGTCTCACTTTGTGACGTGGTTTTCAACTATCTTTTAAGGCCAATTTGAACATAAGAGCCAATAGCCTTCTCCTATTGGCTCTTTCGAAACACTTCTTAAATTTTCCACATCTCTGCGATTACATTATCTGTGTATGTGTGTGTGTTCTAAAGAAGTAGATTCACTTTCTTAATCATACCACACCCATTATTTTCTAAAATAGAAAACTCGACTCCACCTGGTGAATCTGGATGTTATGTTCCTCAATAGGTAGCATAGTCATAATAGATAATTACATTGTTCATCTATCACATCATTTTAAATGATTGAGCTATATTTTGAATTAAAATGGCTTTTTCCTAAATTACATACTGCATCAGAAATAATTGCAAGGTCAAAACAAAACTGCATTAGAACAAAAAATGTGCTCTTATTATCATTAATAAATATGTGAGGAACATTATATTTTTATGCCTTTCTGCTTATGTGCTGGTCTCTTTGATGCAGAGAGAGCTCAGTGTTCTGTGATTACTGTGGCTACATGATTATATTTTTTCAGCTATAAGAAAAAGAAACCTGACTGATTGTGTGTGGAGCTTCACTCCCCACATGCCCTGCTAAAGCAGGAGTGGGGAATCTTTTTGGCTCAATGTAGCTCGACCCCTTTGGGCCAATTTCAACAGGTGAACAGGACAATCCACCTGTGTCAATCACCTGGAACCACAGCACAATGGGCTTTGCTGTTCCTGTAATACAAAGCAGTTTGCATTGTAACCGAGGGGGGAACCTATGCTTCAGCAACCGATTCAATGAAACCACTTGTTGTTGTCAGAGTATAACACACTCCCTCTGTCATCAGCTGATGTTGGAAGGAGTGCAACTTTGTTCCTGCAGAGGAACACTCAGGAGTTCACATTAAGCTCCTGAATGGTCCTCTGTAGCTACCTTGGTCCTTTGTAGCTACCTCCCATGTGATTTGAGCTGCAGGGTTGGTGGGTTTGGTTTAGGGGGAACGGTCCCACAGGCCAAACAGGGAGGCATGGGAGGCTGGGTTTCGCCTGAGGGCTGGAGATTTCCCATGCCTGTGTTAAAGGCTCATGGTTAATAGGATGGCCGGGACTTTGTGGAGCTGGTGCCAGCGTAGAACATAAGATGAGCACTGCTGGATCAGACCAAAGGACCATCTAGTCCAGCATTTTGTTCTCCATTGCAGTGTCCAGATGCCATCTACAATCAGGACAAATGAATAGTAGAACTCTTTGCTTGTCAGCTCTAATACGGAAGATAATGTCGTCATCATGACTAGTAGCCAAAGCCCTATAGAAAATATTGGATTAGATAGACCAATCAGGGTTCAGTAGAAGCCACCAGCTTCATATGTACTCTATGAAGAACATCACATGGAGATGCACACATGCAATCACTTCACTAGGCAGCTAGAGGAGGGAAGATATCACCTAAAAAGGTTCTTGTTTATTTCTCCCGTGTTCTTCTATTGGGGGTGGTTGCTGTCAGCAAAAAATAGCCACAGTGGGAAAATGCTGTCAAACTTGTTCAGTAGCTGTTTTGAATTCTGCTAAGGATATATATAGGGTTATACCCAATGCTGCCATTGAACAAGCGGAACAGAAAGTCCCTCATGCAATGGGGCTTCCTTTTCCTCATCTGCCCCCCATGCCCTCCCTCAAACTCTGCTTCAGGTGGTTAGGGAAGATTTTGGGTAAACTTGTGGGACTGCAGGGAGAGGAAAGAAAGAAGTCCCGCTGTGTGTGAGAGTAGGTGTCAGCTTGTGTACATTGGAAATTACTCATAATTACCTACTGTGGTCAAGGCTAGTATCCTAGCACGCACACAATGGATTGGCCAATTATGAGACAGGTAGTAAGAACCATGTATTCAGTGCAGCAGGAATTTGACATTGGTGCTGATAAGCTATACCTCAGTTTCACCGCTTCCTGTGCTTCTTCTTTTAAGCAAAACTAAGGTACCAAAAGCACAAAAAGCTCCACATAAAAAGTACTGAACAAAGCATTTCTGGGGGTGGGGGGTGGGGTTGTTCCTGGGAGAATTCCATTCCAGTTGATCAAAAAACTACTGCTCAGTTTAATTCTCCGCATTCTAAAGGGAATAGGAGCTGCAAACCACATTGTGGATAATGAACAAGTAATACTTCTTCACCCTTGTGTGCAAGGTCAACAGCTGGCTTTTTTAAGACACCGGGAAGCTGCTGTGAGATTTGTGCAGCTGTTGACGCAGAAGGCAAGTGGGTCACACTCTATGCAGCCTGCTCATTGGACACTTGACCCATTGGACGCTTTCTTTTAAAAACTGAGACAGGCTGCCTTATTTCGTTGGCCTCATCCCTTATTCTCTTGAGCAATAAAACCAATCTGAGCATTTTGACCTTACCCCGACGAAGCTGGCACAGAGACCCACACATCCTCTTAACAAAACAGCTCAGGGTTGGGCCATCTTCTATTCAGGACTTAAATCTCGCCTTTCCACTACTCAGACACTCCAAGTTCATTATTGTGACTTAACACCTTGGGGATCAGAAGGAGCAAAATGGGAAGTCATCCAGAATGTGTTTTTAATCAACCTTGGCTTGCTGGTCACCTGGAAGGCTGCCAAAACGCTGAACCCAAGCCACTTTCCACATAGACCTAGCAGCTTTTAAAAACCTGACTATGGTCCTTTGTGCTTTACACAAATGGGGCGGGGGGGGGGGGGGAGAGAGAGAAGAAATTGAATGTTGACCCGAAGTCGATATCCACTGTGAAAGCTTTATGTTTTTCTCCCATCCCTCCCATGATGAAGTACCAGCCATCATTTCCCAAGTTACATGTAATCCCATTAATGAACAGGAAGGCATTTTGTCCACTGTGCTTCCCTGCTAACTCTTTGGAGTTTAATTTAAAGCAGTAAAATTCTCACGGAGTCAAGTGCAGTGTAAAAGGTTCTTGACAGTTGCGCTGTTGCTAGCAAAGCAGAAGGAATTCCCCTGTTAAATAGAATATATGCAGCAGCTAATTTCAGCAGTTCTGCTCCCGCCTGCTTCCTTTATTGCAGAGCGATATACCATGGTTGTTTGGCCACCACACTCAAAGGCTTAAAGAATTTGATTCTTCCCATAATTTATTCTGTTAAAAGCAATTTAATTAAGATAGTTGCATTGTGTTAATAGGAATTTATAGCAAAGCTGTAACACATGGTGCCCCCCCCTCAGCACCTTTTGTAGCAAATCTGCCAGCATTTCCATTATGACCCCAGTATTCCAAAGCATTATTCTTTGATCGTAAAAATTAGCTGTAGGTGTGCAATAGCTCAACCCATAAGATTATATATATATGTGTGTATATATATATATATATATATATATATATATATATATATATTCAATTTAACAAGTTGATATCCATTTGACCTTTCAAGGCATTAACGGAATAAAATAAAACAGCTAACGTTTCATAGCTGCAAAGATTGTCTTTTTAAACATTTCCTACTTCCAGAATTGTGCCGTGTTTAATCCTTCTACTTCAGCTTCAAGGTCGGGGAATGAAATGAAACCTCAAATATCATAACAGTTCCAATAAGCACAGGCAAGTATGAGGTTATAAAGATAGGTCTGGAAGCAGCCCACTAGATCATCCATTCCAGGGCTCTGCTTTGGGACAGAAATACCTCAAAAGTTTAGGGCCAAACATTTTCTCCCATATGAGCCCACCTCTTCTGTCAGGGACGCAAAGGTACTCAAAAGGGCATTCTCTGTGTCTGTGCCCAGTTTGTGGACTTACTAGTTGTGAGAGATATGTCTGGCTCTCCCTCATTATCTTTCTACGTTGCCTCTTCACGACTTTTTCATTCCATCAGGCATTTGATTTAATTGGTTAATTCCTTTTGCTTTCCACTGCTGTCCTGTGTCTGCTTAATATTGCTTTGCTATTCAGTTTTGTTCCATTTTGCACTAAATCGCTGAGCCGTTTGATTGTCTGCCCCACAGAGTTGGGTCTGGAACCCTCACTATAGCTTCTGCCATATGCCTCTTTGCCCTGGGTTTTGTTTTTTACACCTGAAGTATATATATTTTGGGACACACCCTGCTCCTTTGATTGTGAACTATTTAAACTACTTTTATTTTTATTTTGCATGGTTGTAACCCACCCTGGGGGACGCGGGTGGCACTGTGGGTTAAACCACAGAGCCTAGGGCTTGCTGATCAGAAGGTTGGCGGTTCGAATCCCCACGACGGGGTGAGCTCCTGTTGCTCAGTCCCAGCTCCTGCCCACCTAGCAGTTTGAAAGCAGATAAAAAGATAAATAGTTACCGCTCCAGTGGGAAGGTAAACGGCATTTCCATGCACTGCTCTGGTTCGCCAGAAGTGGCTTTGTCATGCTGGTCACATGACCCGGAAGCTGTACGCTGGCTCCCTCGGCCAGTAACGCGAGATGAGCGCCGCAACCCCAGAGTCAGACACAACTGGACCTAATGGTCAGGGGTCCCTTTAACCCACCCAGAGACCTTATGAACTGAACCCTGACTGAAGGGCAGGTAAGAAATCTGATAAACAAACAAACAAAATAATGAACTAACAATAGCTTGTTCTTGCTTATTGATTGTTAGGTGCTGTGGGCACTTTTTCTGAGTGGAAAGTCTGGGGGGTGGGGTGGGACTCCCCTTCTCCAGCATTGCAGTCATGATTTGAATCCACCATCCTGCTATTATTTCCTAAAATTTAAAACCCAATCATGAATCTCCAGTCTAGTTTGACCCTGAACTTAAGGGTTTTATTTAGCTGGTAAGGGTTAAAATGTGGATTTGCATATGATAACAGTGTATGCAAATATTTAAATGGGCCTAATATTTTCCATAACTGGATTGGAAAGCATGACGGGATGCTGCAGGTTGCTAGAAAAAAAAACACCATGAAATTGGTCTCTTCCATGTGGTTGCATCGTTCAAATGCAGTTGACAACAATGTAATATTTTCACAGTGCAGAAACAACTTTCCTGCTGCTATTGTTGTATGTGAAAGAAGTGAATACCAATAGAGTCATGGCAGGTAACAGACCTCCCATTCTGGCTAGAGCAGGAAGAAGACTTTACAGACCCCCAAACCTAGAAAATTACTAGGAAAAACAGATTGGGGGCACAATATGAAAAATTTTGATCTATAGAAGCAACAACAGCACAAATTACTGATCTAAGTGCCATGGGAAATTTTTAAGCATATGAGGTGAGGACCGATGTAGGAAACAACCTGCAATTATATTTGAATGCTCAGCTTACCAACAATCAAGTTTTTAAAAGGTTTAAAGTGGGATGGGGAGGAAACCCTGGGTTTTCCATCTTAAAGAATGATAATATGTACAAGACAGAATAATTCTGAGAAACCCAGTAGAGCTAAAATCAAAGCTAGGGCCAGTCAAAGTGGCAATAGCAACCCCTTTATGAAAAGACAAGGAGAGAGAAAAACACTGCTTGCTACCATTTTGGAGAGCCTGGTTGAAGAAGCCTCATTAAGTGAGCTTTGATTTTTGTGTACGGACATCGCTGTGTGGGAGCCGAGCAGATGGTGAGAACTGCCCCATGCCTAAGGGAAGTTCAAAAAATACTTGGCTACTTTAATTCTTTTCAAGACGGTGGAGGAAACAAGCAGCCAAGGATTGAGTGAGCAGCTGAGGTAAGGAGAGGGGTGTGAAGTGGGAGGCTATATTGAGAGAGCAAAGTTCCAGCATAAGACATCACAGATCCAATTCAATGTGCTTATTATTAGCTAAACTGAATCAGAGGAGAACCCAGCATTGTGTTCAAAAGCAAAATCAGTACTGATAGAAGTCTGTTAGCTTAGCATGGGACTTCCAAGGGTGCTACACAGGGAGGGGGGAATAGGCATGGCCAATTTCGTGCATTATTCTCTGTATGGAAGCAAAACCATGAAGAGTCTTGTAAAATCTTAAAAGCAAACAATGACGTGTTGCCCTTAGTTGGAAGGGATGGATACACACGTGGAGAGCGGAGAGAGTGCAGTCAGTGAGGTCTACATGGAAGTGAAATGCTAAAAGTGAAATATCCTGTGACAATTATGTGAAGGCTTAGGGTGCTTCCAGAAGAAGGTTTAATTTGAAAATGGGTCATTGTGTTGTTGGAAATAGTATCTCCCGTTTAAATAATCAGATTTTTCTTGGAAAGGTTAAATCCAGATTAAATAGTGGGAAGAGGTAGAGGCTGGCATTTTGATGTCCACAATCTCGCATGGATGATCCAAGAAAGTTTCATGCATTAGAAACACTGTACCCATAATAAACTCCTATCCAGGAGCACCCATAAATGTATGTAAAATAATCTCTCCATCCATCTTTGTCCTGTATACTTACACAATAAACACGTGGTTATATCTGTATACACCACTTTAGTTAACCCAGGATAATTATCTTGATTCTATACCCCTGATTCCATACTCACAACCATAATTAAGTTAGAGTTCAAAATTGAAATGGGCAAGAATAGATTCAGATTGGCAATTATAGAGAAGACTTAGTGGAAGCTCCCCCGAGCTCCTAAGAGTTATGAATTGACCTGACTGGCAGCTGTCCTCTTTGTCCCTCACCCCACCTGGGCATCTAAATCTCTCTGCCTACATCTAAATCAGTATTTAGATGTATATCCTGCCCTTCTCCCCAGGGTGGCAAACAAACAAGTGACAAAACAATGAAAACATTGAAGAACAATTCAGTGCAGATGCAGAGTGCAAAACAACTCCATTTAAAAGGGTGGTTTAAAGATGTCTTCAACAGGCACCAAAAAGACAAGAGAGTTTGTGCCTGTCTAATATTTAACAGGAAAGAATTCCAAAGGAAGGTTGCACAACACCACATGCCAAACTCCTATATCATATGGAACTGACCTCCTGATAAAATGGCATGAAGCCCTCTCCCAACACAAATGGGGTTTATGGCATGATGATTGTTTAGTTATCTTGGTCCCAAGCTCTATAGGTCTCTCTATACACCAGAACCAACATCGCTGCCTCCTATTGGAGGAGTTCCATAGTTTTAACTTTGCATTGCATGAAGAAGTACTTTCTTTGGACTGTCCTGAATCTATCAACATTCAGCTTCATTGGACATCCACAAGTTCCAGTGTTAAGCGAGCTGGGAGAGTTATCATGTGAGGAGCACAGCAATCTCCCTTAGAGTGGGGCAGATGGACCATATACTGCCCAGTAGTGGCTCTGCAGACTTTCAGACTAGTCTTTCTAAACTCTACCAGGAGACTCTGAATTAAATCTGGGACCTTCCACATGTGAGGTATGTGCTCTAAATTGTGGTTTTTCCCTTTAAGGATTATTGACATGTATATTCAGTACCATCCATGCAGTACGCCTCTTTGAGTACCATTTTCTGCTGAGAGGTCTGTTGCTTCCATTCTTGGCTTCTAGGCTACCTGTTTGGCCACTGTGGGAAGCAGGATGCTGAAGTAAGATGGACCTTTGGTCTGATTCAGCAGAGCACTTCAAACAAGCAATTCTCTGCATGAAAACCAAGATTGCTTATTCATTGCGTGGGGTCTAGCTGGCTGGCAGATTTGAACTGGTCAAGGGACAGCACCTCTTTGAAAAAAATAGTGTACTGCAGGATATAGAAAGCTGAGATTTATCACTTAATTTAAACCAAGAAAGGATGCCCAGGAGAGCTACAAAAGGAACAAAGATGCTGTTGATACTATACTTAAAATTGACAAGAAGAAAGATATATATCCAAGAGACAGGAGTGCAAGCCACCCAAATAAAAATAACAAATAAATAAAGATTGTTCAAGGATCAGCAACTTCCAGTGAAATTTGCTTTGAACTGTGGAAGACAAGTTCTTGTTAGTGCTGGAGACAAATTAATAGACTTAGAAAAAAAGATATGGGGGGGGGGAATTATCAAACAAAACATCAACCTGACAGCTGCAGAAACCGACTGTTTCACAATGCTAAATTGTTGTCTGAGAATATGAAAAATGTCTGTCTTATGTCTAGCAAGCATATTTGTATCCGGAAGCTGTAGCTCTATTTTAACAAACAATCTGCGTAGGTCTCCACTTAGAATGGGAGCCTTGTATTGTGGAGGAGAGCTCTATGCACCAAGTCATTGAAGAAACTGCAAACACAGGAGATGAGGCCTCATTCTGATCCTTATCATTGTTATGACTTAAGACTGGGAATAACAAGACAAGAAGTAAAGAAGTGTTTTTTTTCCAATTTGACTAAAAATATAGCCTGTGTGTATTAGTTGTATATGATAAGCCTCTAAAGTATAAGCAAAGTAGGCCCACTGAAATCAATTGATTTCTTTAACAATATGTAAATAACACTTGGTTGTAAAGGGAACCTTTAAGTGGTTTACAAAAAATAAAATAAAAGAAACATTAAGATTGTCAATGAAAGACAAGATAAAAACAACTTTTTTTAAAAAAATAATCAAAATATAATTAAAAATCAACGGTAAGCTAAAAACAGATCAAAACACAAACTTCTACATGGCTACATAGGATTTTCTGAATAAAAAAGGTTTTTTAGCAGGCACTGAAAAGTGTACAGCCACAGTGCCTGCCTGATGTCAATAGGGTAGGTGCTGCTATGCTAAATGTCTGATTTCTTACAAGTGTGAAATGAATGTTATGTGGCCAGTACCAGTTCTACAGTCAAGTGGGCATATATGGGGTAAGTTACAGTTGAGTAGCACCAGTGTTGCAGAATGCATTCCACCGGCTCCTGAAGTCACACCTGTTTAGACAAGCATTTCCCCGATCTCCTGCCTTGAATCACTTGCTTTGCCGATAATTGCTCTATCTGTTTTCTTAAGGGTTGTCCCATTCTAATGGGCTTACTTATTATATTTTTTTAATTACAGATATTTTAAGGTTATTGTTTAACTGGGTATTTAATTAAAGGTAGCTGTATTTTTAGAATTTATGCATGGGTTTGATAATTGATTTTATAGTTGTAAACTGCTTAGAAGCCATATTGCATTTTGGCTAATAATAATAATAATAATAATACCAATAATAGGCAGTTTAGGTGAAATTAGAGTCTTGCAGGGAAGAAGCAATAAAAGGAGGCCACAGAGTCCTTTCGGGGAACAATCCAAGGCCCAGACTTGTTCATTGTGACGGAAGGTGGCTGCTGGCTTCATTCCTTCATGACTCCATTATCCTACTAATTTCCTGGCTTATGCAGTGTAATCGGCTTTTTACTCGAATTGCTACATTTTTTCTTGTCCTCCATCCAAGGCAAAGCTTCAGAAAAGACTGCCTTCCTATCAGATTAAATTACTCACTATGTTCATAAAATGCTTAATTGATTCTTTGAAGTACATAGCTGGGTGATTATTATTTTTTGGACTTCGTTAAATTTTAAATAACGGGGTTAGATTTTGTTTTAAGAGCATATAAAAGATTTCAAAAGCCAAATGTCACCTAAATTTGCCAATCTGCATTAGAAATGCTATTTTCTGAACGACACTAATAAGGTAATCTTTTCATATCTACACCAGTGATTTTGCTTCATCCCAATTTTGCAATATTTTTGCTCTGAAAAGAGCACATTCAGCGCTTTTCTGATGAGACTCTTCCAGTTTCTATTTTGTTAAATTACATATTTGGAGGTTTTAACTGTGGAAACTCACTCCAATGCTTCTGCTTTAGTGGAACTTTTGGCTTGCAGTTTGTAAGTCTAATGGGGGGGGGGAAACAGACTTTAAAATGAAATCCTGCTGAACTTCAACTTGATGTATTCTTGTACACAGGCTACACTTTCTTTCCTTATCTCTACCACCCCATTTCAGGCTAAATAAGATGCAGGTATATCACTAAGCGCCTAGGTAACAAAGGCTGTGCTGATAATTCTGCCACACAGAGGGACATGAACAAGAATAGACTATGCCTTCAAACAAACACCAACAATTAGATGCCTCTTTCTGGAGGATCTTCAACCATCCATATTTTAGAAGTTGGGAACATCACTGAGGGTGATGCAAAGGAAACTATTATCCCTCAAAAGCACTTACATATTTGATTTATTTAGGTCTACCCACTGCTGGATTTGAGAGCAGTTCTCCAACTTGTTGAACCACACTTGAGAGTCTTCTCAGTGAACTACATACAGGGACTAGACTGTCTCCAGCACAATGGATACTTTCAGAGAGAACAAAGCATGTGTATCAAACAAAGCTCATACCAAGAACAAACTTAGTTGGTCTCTAAGTTCTACTGGTAGGAATTTTATTATTTATTATTCTATTATTTTGTTTTGTTTTGACTATGGCAGACCAATACGGCTACCTACCTGTAACTAAAGCATAAAGGGCTTCCAGTTCCAGCTGATCCTTTCTTGAGCAACATGGTCTTCATGTGTGCTGCAGTATTTCTTGGTTAGTCTTCAGTCCTGCTCTGGCTCCCTCCTTGACCCTGCCTCCAGGTTTGTCTGTAACTCCTGACACGCCCTTCAGTCCTGACCACTGACTTGTCCCACAGTATCACAGAGTGACAACTCCAAGCATCCTTAACCAAGTATGGTTCCTTGGATTCTTTGCCATGGCGATCAAAGTGCCATCAGAGTGCTTTCAGGGTGGGGTATGATCATTACAAAGTCGCAGCAGCTTCATTTTTGATACATGCCCACATTTAAGTGAGAGCTACTCAGGTGCAGGGCTAACAGCGTGAAATAATGAATGGCCCAGTTCATACAATTTGCTAGCTAGCCCTGCTCACCCCAAGAGCCAGATTGAAGTATGGCAATCTGCAATGCAGACCTATCCTTTCACAGCCTAATTTGTTTTTCCAGAGTTCATTGCACCTGAATCATTTTCCGCCATGGAAAATTTCAGAATTCTTTTATAATCCAAGTGCTATCAGGCATTGTAAAAGACAGAAGAGAAACCTGAAATATATTCCGGAGGTCTTGTAGTTATAGATTTACAAAGAGCTTCTTGAACAGGGCTACTGACTGATCTCACCTAGGACCTTGGCTGACATCATCATCATCATCATTAATTTATTCATTTCATTTCTATACTGCAGTTTACAAGCTACATTAAAACAGCAAATAAAACAATCCAGAACAACAACAAAAAATCAAGAAAGTCAAATATGAAGTGTACATTCAAAGCAACCTAATTAAACCAGAAACTAAAATATCTCAAAAGATTTCAAAATAAAACATTGCAAAGGAGGTCGGCTTCAGGATTCACATTTAATGCAGCAAAGTTGTTTTTTAAAAAATCATCTCAACCATTTCTAAAGAAAGCATTACTAAAGGAAGTCAAATATAAAATGCACATTTAAAACAGCAGAATTAACAAGAGAATAGCATATTATCATTAGCATAGAACAGTATCTGCTGCTGTTGCTGCCAATTCTGCCAATGGGTTTCCTGGTGGGCAGCAGCTGTGAAAGCTCAGGCTGGATGACTGGGCTCTGCATTAAGAGATGGCCAAGCTCGATATTCTTCCTCCAGCTACTAGCAATACGGTCTGCCAGAGAGATGCATCCGAGGCTAACCTGTCAATAGAGGGATCTCATACACTTATGTCTGGGGCATGTGGCACTGAATTCTTTTAGAAGTGAAAATAAAGAAAGGGGAAAGGCCAGCACCTCCTAATCGGCTTAAGGATTTGGCTGCACGGAAGCATTGCCAGAGGCCTCTCTCTGCCTGCCTAAATTATTCTAGCAGCGCACATTTAATTCACAAAAGACTTCTACTTTCAAACACTAATATCACTAAAAGTGCTGCTGCTGCAGCTTGTATTCCACAGATCTTTCCTGTTTCGTTTTAAATATATAAATAATTTTGTCCTGCAGTTTGGCAAGCATGTCACCTTGTGATTTTTCTAAGCCTCCTGTGTTCCCAGCGTACCCCAGGGCTGCAGAAAATTAGACCATGGACCTCTGCCTGGGCTGGGTTTGCCCTGCTCTCCTGTCTTCTCAATATCAAAGAACATTTTGCAAGCACAACAGCAAAGTCCCTGCAGAGAAAGGTGCCCTCTTTGCACATACACACACACACACACACACACACACACACACAGCAGAACTTGATGGGGGTTTTGATCACGGCAAAAGTGGTACAGTTGATCAGAGATTGGTACTGAATCATTCTGAAATGAACAGATGTTGTCCAAAAGCCCAGTTGTCTCGCTCCCATTCATTTCCATGGGCTTTGAGGAACAGAAGTTCCCGATTAACTAACTAGATTTCTTCACAGCACCATCTCCAGCGTATACACAAAAAACAAGAGAGGCTTTATTTTTTTAAGATAAAGGGTGAATATGGCTGCTTGCTGGCCGAACTATAAACTCAACCAAATACTTTGGGTTGAGGAGCAGGGAAGATGTAACAGGTAATCGTTCTCTCGGGGGGTTGATGTACAGTAGCAGATTTCATCAGTGGCGGAGAACACAATAAGCTGCAGCAATTGCGCAGGCAAACGCCACTGCCGTTATTTGACTCAGCAGTAGGCCATACAGAGTCATGGACTTTACAAGCTGCTTTGCTGAGACAGAGGGAAGTTTGCCAGGACCCCAGGGGTGGCTCTATTGAAATGGAAACTGTAGCAAACAGTATTTTAACAAACTTAGCTTGGGTCACAAAGCAGCATCCCCTTGCCCTGTCTCCTTCCGCAGCCCTCTCATGCAGCCTTCCTGCCCTTGTTTGTGCACCTGTCCTCAGTTTGAATTGCAAGCTTGTGAAGCGGGGGCCTGTCTTCAAAGATGTTTTGCAGCTGGGCCTTTCGAACAGTGTTTACTTACTGGTACCTTAGCATGTCACCTGCATTCTTTCTTCTCTGAAGGAATATTAAAAGGCCTTTTTTTGAATCTCTGGCTCCACCAGCCAAATTGCCAGCTAAGATTTAATTAAATCATTGCAAACAACAACAACAACAACTCTCAACAACGTAAAGTGGAGATGGCCTTCCTTACTTGATTACAGCAGACAAAGAAAGCTATTCTCTCAAGTCTTCTCCTATTTTATTTCAGCTGAAAGTTTACTGTTTATAAGACTGGCAACCAGGTCATGCTGTCTTATATCAGTTTTGTTACTGACTACGTATTTTACGGGGCAGTGCATGGCTGTAGTTTGCCACTTATCAAGGACTGAGCAAATTTACCCTTTCTCATCTGTGGTGTTGTTTAAAATAATTATTATTGGTAAATTAAATAATTATTTACAAAGAAATAATGAGCTTATTTTTAAAAAAAAGAAACGGTTTAAAGTCCATTTCAGTAAAACAAAAATGGATGGTTCCTTAGTTTTTCTTCCAGTATGTTCCATGTGTGTGTGTATATATAATCCTAGTATGACCTGTTTTGTTTCGTTTTTCGAATTTGCACATCACCTTGCATGTAAGTTTCCCAGGATTGGGATTAAATGCCATACCAGGAAATAATAACTGCTGGTGTTGCATTTTGGATGAATGTTCTATGAAAGACTGAAGCAGCAATGCACCCATTCATGTTTATCCTTTGCAGCTCCTGGAGCTAACCCTCTTTGACATCATGAATGAAAATGGATTCTCTTTTTATCATGAATTCCCTTTTATCAGGCTATCATTTGTGAATGAAACTTTTATGTTGTTTTACTAATATATATGCATTTTTATGAACATTGCATCTGCCCTGCCACTCCCAATATAAAGCATTGTGAAAACAGGTTTGGGGTGCAGAGTTGTGTCACAAAATTCAGAGAAGTGGGAATTTTGAAGGCTAGATTCATTTCAGTGCATGTATGGTTTGGTTGCCACTCGAAACACAAGAATTGAGTATATTCTCCTTTTCCTAACTCTTACTCCAATGGTCTGGGAATCTGAAAGTCAGTAAAATTTGCCCCTACCTACAAGGAAAGGCCCTTTAGATTTTCCTCCTTGTTGGATAATCAAGGGGAAATGTTTTACTGGTTGATGGGTTGATTCTTCTGCCCAGAAACCCTGAAAAGGATTCATGCTGAGCTGCACACATTAGGACTCTGTACCTAGCCAGTCCAGGTGGCGCTGTGGGTTAAACCACAGAGTCTAGGGCTTGCTGATCAGAAGGTCGGCGGTTCGAATCCCTGCCACAGGGTGAGCTCCCGTTGCTCGGTCCCAGCTCCTGCCCACCTAGCAGTTCGAAAGCATGTCAAAGTGCAAGTAGATAAATAGGGACCGCTCTGGCGGGAAGGTAAATGGCGTTTCCGTGCGCTGCTCTGGTTCGCCAGATGTGGCTTTGTCATGCTGGCCACATGACCTGGAAGCTGTCTGCAGACAAACGCTGGCTCCCTCGGCCTATAGAGCGAGATGAGCACCGCAACCCCAGAGTCGGACACGACTGGACCTGATGGTCAGGGGTCCCTTTACCTTTACCCAGCCAGTCAGCTAACCATAGTGTGCAAAGCAGTATTCATATTCCTGGTCTTAAAACAAGCTGTCATTCTTTAAATGTAAGCGCTCATTGTCTGTCCCACCACAAATTAAAATAAGATAATATTCCAATAAATTGCTAGGGGATGGCAGTGAAACACATGTCAAGGAGTGACTCTGTATCCATTTCCCCATCCTGGCTGGGCGAAGCCAGCTTGGAGGACTTGAATGCAGCAACAACTGAGGAACATACTGAATGTGCTTGAACATCTCAACTTTCCCCCAATGCACTCCTGGCCCTATTGTGCTCTGGTCGGTCCCCACAGTGGGTTTCACGTTTGTATTCTGTAAGTGTGAGATGCTGTCTTCCCCATCCCAAGAATTCTACAAAGTAACTACAGCCTCTTAGTGCCAATATAGTATAACAATCAGGCTGTTGTATCCTATTATCAACTACATTTAAGAAGCATATCAATCTCATCTACCTCCCAGCTTGTTGTTCTGTAGCATAGAGTTTATAGATAAAGGAATATATTGCTCCAGACATTTGCCACTAGGATCCTCCCTTGTTCCATGGGCTGCTGTGATGAGAAAATTGTGTAATGTGTCAGTGGCAATGGGAGAGACATTTATCTATTTGAATTGACATGTGTCTGAATGGGAGGGAAGCGACCCACTGGTGGTCTTTATTTTGTACTCAAGAGCTTCATTGTCATCAAAAGGACACTATAGACTTCAAAGCATATCTGCAAGTGCCTTTCCTTTCTGCCAGGCCATAGAATTTGTCTAAATTAAACCCTTTTGTACCACCAAAGATTTGGTTTCTCATCTCTGATGTCTCAAAAAAGAAACCCCCCCCCCAAAAAAAACACCCCACATTGCTTTACAACATGGAAGACAGTGAATTGTTCTTTTACCAATACATATTCTTTATGAATGCTGTTTCAAGTTCTTCATGCTAAACAAAGGCAAGTCAGGTAAATCAGAGACTAATATCAAATAAGTAAAAAAAAATATCTTTAAGTGTGCTGCTTAAATAATGGTTTCTCAATAGGGGAAAGAACGACCCTGTATGAACTCTACAGAGGACACCTTGCTGTTGCATTAAGGGAAGAAAATGGGCAGCATTTTGATCCAGATATTGAATCAGATTTCTTGAAAGCCACATAATAATCCTTTTTACAGCATAAGGCACATTAGTCTGAGAATATGCGCAGAGCAGTATATGTGCAATTATGCACCGCATAATAAGATTTGGTTTAAATTTTGAAAGTTATGATCAGTCTATGATGACATACTCAGGGATAGTGTGTTATATCATGCTTTTCATTGCATGCCTGTGTTACAGTGTGGACATTTTACCAAGATGATGATTTGATTTAAAATGGGGCTGGAGAGATTGGATTAACCACCACCATCACTTGACAGTTTGCCAAGCCACCATGAACATGTATTAAATATTGCTGCTTCGCACTAATAGTACAAAGTTCTGTGCCTAGAGAAATGTCCCCATTACTGCTGCCACCATGATGCACAGGAGCACTGGCGGAGGAAGAGGAGTGCAGGGGGAGCGCACCGCCCCGGCAACGCGATCCCAGTGGGGTGCCATTGCAGCTGCCCCCCTGCCCACACTGGGTGCCATACCCCCTCAGGCAGCGCACCATGCCCCCAGGACACGCGCTAGACCCGTGCCCGCCTGCTCTCCGCCCCCAGTGCCAGAGCATGAAGCTCCGCCACTGCACTGAAATGTGTCTTTTGCTGAATGTGAGTGCAGCACCTCTGATAAATGCTTCAGCTAATCAAATTCCAGTTATCAAAGGGCTGTTGTTGTTTTTGTAAAAAGCCTTATGATGCTATCTCTTATATGGCTATCATTTACAAGTTTGCAGCCCTGTTTAGGGAAGTATCTAATGACTGATGTTTTAATGTATTTTTAATCTTTGGTTGGAAGCCGCCCAGTATCCCCAGCCACATGGGCGGGGTGTAAATAATAAATTATTATTATTATTATTACTCAGAAGTAAGTTCCATTCCACTCAATGTGCACAGATATGTGTCCCTAGGATTGTAGCCTCAAGTGCTTTGTCCTTTTAGTAACATAATGTAATACATGTGTGTTGGCATAAGCATTTTAATTAACTCCTCCTGTTATCTCACATTTGCTGTGCAGATCATCCTAATACTTCAAAGGTGTCCTCTGAGTCAGCGTACCAAAGCATCTTGGTAGCAAAAGTTGATGCTGTGCCTTAGGGGCATCATTGTAAGCTTTTGGAAATTGACACTGTTGTATTCTCCTGGCATCATTTTCAGTGTCTCGTAACATTGTGGCAGCTCTGACATAAAGTGTGTCTGATCCCTTTTACCCTTCAGCGCTGGGAAAGTTCAATTTATGCTTTTGCACTTTTCCTGTTCCCTGATTGCTATGCTATCTTCCCCTTCACCTGGACACAGAACTGACCCTTCCAGACACATGCTTTTTTCTTTTTCTTTTTTAGCATACTTGGCTATCACTGTACTTTAGCTGCATTCAGAAGAAGTTAGTAAGTGAATTATTTACACTACACGTTGCATGCATATACAGAAAGCAACAATGTGATATTTGGGGGCTGTTTGCTTAGACCACTTGCACATGAAATACAGTGCAAAAGGAAGTCTCAGCCTCCCACATGCAGTGTTGTGTGGATTGCATATATCCTTGCACACATAAAACGTTCTCTACCCGCTTTGTCTGTCTTTGTCTGCCTTCCTATGAGAACAGCCATAGCTTATTGATTAGAGCATTTGCTTTGTGCTGGATAGCCCCAGATTCGATCCTGGCAGCTTTGGGTGGGGCTGAGAATGTCCCCAATCTGAAGCCCTGGAGACCCACTGCAAGTTGATGTACACAATAATGAGCTAGATGGGCCAATGCTGAGCTATACCAGTATAAGGAGACTTCCTGTGTCCTTATGTTTTTGCAATAGATGGACAGTGCTCATCACCTGTGGTTTTCGTGCTAGAAGGTGGTCCCTTCGAGTCCAAAATTGCTCCTGTGCCCTTCAGCATTGAAGGGGGACTTGGTGAAGCATAACTTGTCTTCATCATACTCTGACTGTGCCATAACCATGGGTGCCTACTTGAATAAAATATTGTGGGGGCCCAGGTAAGCCCCGACTCTCATAATTGTTCACATGACACAGTGCACACATGCCATTTGAATGGGAATGTCCATCAACTTTGTGGGGGCCTGGCCCCCTCAAATATTTATTTTCGGGCCAAAGCCCCCACAGCTCCTAGGAGTTGGCTCCTATGAGCTGTTAATAAAATGCAAAACTGTCTGATCCCTGTATAATGTTGAAATTGTCCTACTTCTAATGCTGCAGTGTACAAGCACAACAGTTGCTCTCACTATGTCACTTCCAGATATGCAACTACTGTTTGGAAAGGATCAGGGAGTTGGAGAGTCCACCAGTTCTGGACAGACTTGCACTTCCTCTGAAGGAAAAGGTGTGTGTTAGATGCATTTCTGTCACTGGAGGCCCAGGTTAGGTCTCTGGCTAGGAGCACCTAATATCAGCTTAGGCAGTGGTACACCAACTATGCCCTTTCCTGGGTACAAATACAAAAAGTCACTGGGATTCATGCAGGGGCAAGAGATGGACCCTACTCATTCTCTGCCATAAAGTTACCCGTTCAAACCAAACTAGGATTCCTTTACTTTCTGTCAATGGGCCTATACTTCAAGAGTTTTGGACAGGGTAGAGAGGAGAGGTGCCCCTTCTCTCTAGTTCCAGACTGTTTACCTGATTCTTGAAGTAGCTTTCTTTTCATCCAGCAAATGTCTTACATAAAGCTCAAATTAACTTTCTTGTCCATTGATTTGAGAAAAGTTAATAGAGGCATCACCAGGTTTGATATTTCCATTGCGCTGCTTCATTACAAACAGCTCTAATTTACAAAAACAGCAGAAACAATCACTGCATACCTTGTTCTAATGTCATGCTTGGTTTATGCATTGCACATTACAATCTTAGCAACATGTTTTGAACATTCAAAACCAACATATTTTATTAGTTAAAATGTACTCATGTAGAAAATATGTCTTAAAAGATGGCGTCATTTACCATGGTGTTTTTTTTTTCTGCTTACCGTAGGTTTCCTGCAAGAGATGTTGGACCTCAGCTAGGGCCATAGTCACACCATACATTTAAAACACTATGTTAAACAATCAGGGCTTCTTCCAAAGAATTCTGAGAACTGTACTTTGTTAAGGGTGCTGAAGGGTGTTAAGAGATCCCTATTACCTTCACAGAGACACTATTCCCAGAGTTCCCAATGAAGGAGGATTGATTGTTAAACCACCTTAAGAAAAAAAAATTCTACCTGCTTTTCCCATGATGTGCATAATTTTATATTCTTCTATTATGTCACCTATTTCTTGCCTGTTCTTTAAACTAAAAAGTCCCCAATGCTATAATCTCTCCTTATTGGGCTGTCACTCCACCCCCTTGATCATTTTGGTTGCCATTTTCTAAACTTTTTACAATATCCTTTTTTTAGGTGAGGGGACCAGAACTGCATTCCAAATGTTGCCCTACCATAGATTTGTATAGAAGCATCTTCACTGGGCTATCCACTATAGCACCAAGGTCTTGTTCCAGTGTGGCGTAGTGGTTAAGAGCGGTAGACTCGTAATCTGGGGAACCGGGTTCGTGTCTCCGCTCCTCCGCATGCAGCTGCTGGGTGACCTTAGGCTAGTCACACTTCTCTGAAGTCTCTCAGCCCCACTCACCTCACAGAGTGTTTGTTGTGGGGGAGGAAGGGAAAGGAGAATGTTAGCCACTTTGAGACTCCTTAGGGTAGTGATAAAGCGGGATATCAAATCCAAACTCCTCCTCCTCCTCCTCCTCCTCCTCCTCCTCCTCCTCCTCCTCCTCTTCTTCTTCTTCCTGGTCAGCCACTATCAGTTCAGATACCATATGTGAAAATGTTGTTGTTTTCATGCATCACTTTACACATGTTTACTATTAATTTGCTGTTTTACTCAGTTGCCATTCACTCAGTTTGGAGACATCCTTTTTTTGGATGGAAGGTTTACTGAAGCAGATCACCCTTGAGGTGATTTGTGGAATGAAAGACAGAACACTCACTGAAAACTAAGCACCTCCATCTGAAAAATTACAGTAAGTGCAACAGATATCTTGTGATCCACAATAATTCCTCTGAATTTTTATTTTCCCTTTGATAATATTGCATGCAATTTCTTTTCTTATTAAGTGATGCAGACTGGATGGGGGGGGAAATGGCACAGCATATTCCTTTCATCTGCCTCAATAAATTAGAAGCAGAGGGCAGTTGGCTCTTTTATCCTCACCTTGCTAGGCTATTCTGTCACCTCTCCTCACAGGGATTCCAAACATCTGACAGGGATAAATCTGTGGTGAATGGGAGAAGTCCATGCAGCTGCTCAGAAATTCAGCCAGACTGGGTTGCATCTACTGCCATGGGACAGCAGCCTCCATTACACCTAAGAGCAGCAGGCTAGCTTAGGAGACACAGTGCAGGCAGTGTAGCACATATAGCTTTGTTCATCAATATTCTACCCAGCCAGCATCTGCCACCTGAGGCAGCAGCCTAATGGTTGGGGTGGCGCTACAAGTAAATTCAAAGCAAGCCCTAGCTTTAAATTGTCTGCAGTGGTGCTAACTTATCTGCTGGGCAGCTGTGTGTGTGTGTGTCTTTCCCGAGTCTCCGTGCCATATTTCTTCCTACTCTACTTCTGTACAGTGCAGTTCCTATGCAACTTCTACACGACACACCAGACAACATCTACCTGTCACTTTGGAAGAAGTAGGGTCAAACGCAGTCTCACAGCCAAGATGGGCCCACATGGAATCACTGTTGGGATCAACAAATACTCTTGCCCATGATGGTAATTAAACCTAAACAGGCCTAAATAAGGAAGACATGTTTCCTGATACTGAGATTATCAATATGAAGAGAAATATAAGAGTTATTTGTTATATTTGTCAGGCTCCACTGTGCAGAGTCATCCAGAATGAGTATTTGGAATGCCCATGCAATACCAAGGTAATGAAATATTATGCACTATTCCAATGCAGAGAAACAGAAAGAGAGGCTGTAAAAATGTTTTATCCAGTGATTTTGGTGGATTTTCATTAAGTGATGTCTAGACACTTGTTCAACTAGCCAAGTGTATTCACAGGTTTTTTAAGTCTG